>NC_091258.1:3775000-5025000 GCF_042477335.2 Ovis canadensis | reverse complement strand
CGTCTAACCACTGGAACTTCCAAAGGGTCCTTCACACCCTTGCTGCAACTCAAGAAGTTCCCCGACATACCGGTCTGCACTCGAGAGGAAGCACGTGGGTCCCGCACACATCCAGGGGAGCCCCGTTTCCGCCTCCTAGCTCGAGATGAGGGATCCTTTCCCTGTTTCGTAGGGAAAGAATTCCCGGCGTTCCCGTCGCATCTCAAGAGGAGGCGCTCTCCACAGGAAAGGCGAGAGGAACTCCAGGGTCATGCCACCATTCCAAGAGTCCCCCAGATGTGTCAGTCCATTCCAGAGGAACCTGTTTTCCCTGCACTGCCTTGACGTTTAAGCCGAGGATCAACTTCCACCACGTGTGCACGTGGGACAGCCCTGTGGGAAAGCCTCGTGGGAAAGACTCGAGGGAAAACCATAGATCCTTTGATCCATGCGGCGGACTGCATGACACTGCTGCTACCGCTCTGGAGGAAAGCGCAAGTGCATGCCCGCATTCGAGACGAGGACTGACTCCCCTGGGGAGACTCCAGAAGTACCCCAAGATCCATGTCAGCACTGGAGAGGAATCCTCAGGTTCCGGCCCCGACTCCACACAAGGTCTTAGGCCAGGCATCGACGGGAGAGGAATCCCGAGAGGCCCCCGAGGAACTCGCATGGGGACTGGCCTTTCCTGAGGCCACCAGAGCGGGTCCCTGAGGTCCCCGTCGTAAGTCGAGAGCACCTGCCGCAACTCGAGAAAATCCAGGAGGTTTTGCCCTCCAGGCGAGATGAGGCCCATTTCCGCTGAGGCTTCTCGAGGCCAATCACATCTAACCACTGGAACTTCCAAAGGGTCCTTCACACCCTTGCTGCAACTCAAGAAGTTCCCCGACATACCCGTCTCCACACCAGGGGAAGCACGTGGGGTCCCGCACACATCCAGGGGAGCCCCGTTTCCGCCTCCTAGCTCGAGATGAGGGATCCTTTTCCTGTTTCGTAGGGAAAGAATTCCCGGCGTTCCCGTCGCATCTCAAGAGGAGGCGCTCTCCACAGGAAAGGCGAGAGGAACTCCAGGGTCGTGACACCATTCCAGGAGTCCCCCAGATGTGTCAGTCCATTCCAGAGGAACCTGTTTTCGCTGCACTGCCTTGACGTTCAAGCCGAGGATCGACTCCCACCACGTGTGCACGTGGGACAGCCCTGTGGGAAAGCCTCGTGGGAAAGCCTCGTGGGAAAGACTCGAGGGAAAACCATAGATCCTTTGATCCACGCGGCGGACTGCGTGACACTGCTGCTACCGATCTGGAGGAAAGTGCAAGTGCATGCCCGCATTCGAGACGAGGACTGACTCCCCTGGGGAGACTCCAGAAGTACCCCAAGATCCATGTCAGCACTGGAGAGGAATCCTCAGGTTCCGGGCCCGACTCCACACAAGGTCTTAGGCCCCGGCATCGACGGGAGAGGAATCCCGAGTGGCCCCCGAGGAACTCGCAAGGGGACTGGCCTTTCCTGAGGCCACCAGAGCGGGTCCCTGAGGTCCCCGTCGTAAGTCTAGAGCCCCTGCCGCATCTCGAGAAAATCCAGGAGGTTTTGCCCTCCAGGCGAGATGAGGCCCATTTCCAAAGAGGCTTCTCGAGGCTAATCACATCTAACCACTGGAACTTCCAAAGTGTCCTTCACACCCTTGCTGCAACTCAAGAAGTTCCCCGACATACCCGTCTCCGCTCGAGAGGAAGCACGTGGGTCCCGCACACATCCAGGGGAGCCCCGTTTCCGCCTCCTAGCTCGAGATGAGGGATCCTTTCCCTGTTTCGTAGGGAAAGAATTCCCGGCGTTCCCGTCGCATCTCAAGAGGAGGCGCTCTCCACAGGAAAGGCGAGAGGAACTCCAGGGTCGTGACACCATTCCAAGAGTCCCCAGATGTGTCAGTCCATTTCAGAGGAACATGTTTTCCCTGCACTGCCTTGACGTTCAAGCCGAGGATCGACTCCCACCACGTGTGCACGTGGGACACCCCTGTGGGAACGCCTCGTGGGAAAGACTCGAGGGAAAACCATAGATCCTTTGATCCACGCGGCGGACTGCGTGACACTGCTGCTACCGCTCTGGAGGAAAGCGCAAGTGCATGCCCGCATTCGAGACGAGGACTGACTCCCCTGGGGAGACTCCAGAAGTACCCCAAGATCCATGTCAGCACTGGAGAGGAATCCTCAGGTTCCGGCCCCGACTCCACACAAGGTCTTAGGCCCCGGCATCGAAGGGAGAGGAATCCCGAGAGGCCCCCGTGGAACTCGCATGGGGACTGGCCTTTCCTGAGGCCATCAGAGCGGTTCCCTGAGGTCCCCGTCGTAAGTCGAGAGCACCTGCCGCAACTCGAGAGAATCCAGGAGGTTTTGCCCTCCAGGCGAGATGAGGCCCATTTCCGCTGAGGCTTCTCGAGGCCAATCACATCTAACCACTGGAACTTCGAAAGGGTCCTTCACACCATTGCTGCAACTCAAGAAGTTCCCCGACATACCCGTCTCCACTCGAGAGGAAGCACGTGGGGTCCCGCACACATCCAGGGGAGCTCCGTTTCCGCCCCCTAGCTCGAGGTGAGGGATCCTTTCCCTGTTTCGTAGGGAAAGAATTCCCGGCGTTCCCGTCGAATCTCAAGAGGAGGCGCTCTCCACAGGAAAGGCGAGAGGAACTCCAGGGTCGTGACACCATTCCAAGAGTCCCCCAGATGTGTCAGTCCATTCCAGAGGAACCTGTTTTCCCTGCACTGCCTTGACGTTCAAGCCGAGGATCGACTCCCACCACGTGTGCACGTGGGACAGCCCTGTGGGAAAGCCTCGTGGGAAAGCCTCGTGGGAAAGACTCGAGGGAAAACCATAGATCCTTTGATCCACGCGGCGGACTGCGTGACACTGCTGCTACCGCTCTGGAGGAAAGCGCAAGTGCATGCCCGCATTCGAGACGAGGACTGATTCCCCTGGGGAGACTCCAGAAGTACCCCAAGATCCATGTCAGCACTGGAGAGGAATCCTCAGGTTCCGGCCCCGACTCCACACAAGGTCTTAGGCCCCGGCATCGACGGGAGTGGAATCCTGAGAGGCCCCCGAGGAACTCGCATGGGGACTGGCCTTTCCTGAGGCCACCAGAGCGGGTCCCTGAGGTCCCCGTCGTAAGTCGAGAGCACCTGCCGCAACTCGAGAAAATCCAGGAGGTTTTGCCCTCCAGGCGAGATGAGGCCCATTTCCGCTGAGGCTTATCGAGGCCAATCACATCTAACCACTGGAACTTCCAAAGGGTCCTTCACACCATTGCTGCAACTCAAGAAGTTCCCCGACATACCCGGCTCCACTCGAGAGGAAGCACGTGGGGTCCCGCACACATCCAGGGGAGCTCCGTTTCCGCCCCCTAGCTCGAGGAGAGGGATCCTTTCCCTGTTTCGTAGGGAAAGAATTCCCAGCGTTCCCGTCGCATCTCAAGAGGAGGCGCTCTCCACAGGAAAGGCGAGAGGAACTCCAGGGTCGTGACACCATTCCAAGAGTCCCCCAGATGTGTCAGTCCATTCCAGAGGAACCTGTTTTCCCTGCACTGCCTTGACGTTCAAGCCGAGGATCGACTCCCACCACGTGTGCACGTGGGACAGCCCTGTGGGAAAGCCTCGTGGGAAAGCCTCGTGGGAAAGACTCGAGGGAAAACCATAGATCCTTTGATCCACGCGGCGGACTGCGTGACACTGCTGCTACCGCTCTGGAGGAAAGCGCAAGTGCATGCCCGCATTCGAGACGAGGACTGACTCCCCTGGGGAGACTCCAGAAGTACCCCAAGATCCATGTCAGCACTGGAGAGGAATCCTCAGGTTCCGGCCCCGACTCCACACAAGGTCTTAGGCCCCGGCATCGACGGAAGAGGAATCCCGAGAGGCCCCCGTGGAACTCGCATGGGGACTGGCCTTTCCTGAGGCCACCAGAGCGGTTCCCTGAGGTCCCCGTCGTAAGTCGAGAGCACCTGCCGCAACTCGAGAAAATCCAGGAGGTTTTGCCCTCCAGGCGAGATGAGGCCCATTTCCGCTGAGGCTTCTCGCGGCCAATCACATCTAACCACTGGAACTTCCAAAGGGTCCTTGACACCATTGCTGCAACTCAAGAAGTTCCCCGACATACCGGTCTCCACTAGAGAGGAAGCACGTGGTGTCCCGTCGACATCCAGGGGAGCCCCGTTTCCCCCTCCTAGCTCGAGATGAGGGATCCTTTCCCTGTTTCATAGGGAAAGAATTCCCGGCGTTCCCGTCGCATCTCAATAGGAGGCGCTCTCCACAGGAAAGGCGAGAGGAACTCCTGGGTCGTGACACCATTCCAAGAGTCCCCCAGATGTGTCAGTCCATTCCAGAGGAACCTGTTTTCCCTGCACTGCCTTGACGTTCAAGCCGAGGATCGACTCCCACCACGTGTGCACGAGGGACAGCCCTGTGGGAAAGCCTCGTGGGAAAGCCTCGTGGGAAAGACTCGAGGGAAAACCATAGATCCTTTGATCCACGCGGCGGCCTGCGTGACACTGCTGCTACCGCTCTGGAGGAAAGCACAAGTGCATGCCCGCACTCGAGACGAGGACTGACTCCCCTGGGGAGAATCCAGAAGTACCCCAAGATCCAGTTCAGCACTGGAGAGGAATCCTCAGGTTCCGGCCCCGACTCCACACAAGGTCTTAGGCCCCGGCATCGACGGCAGAGGAATCCCGAGAGGCCCCCGAGGAACTCGCATGGGGACTGGCCTTTCCTGAGGCCACCAGAGCGGTTCCCTGAGGTCCCCGTCGTAAGTCGAGAGCACATGCCGCAAGTCGAAAAAATCCAGGAGGTTTTGCCCTCCAGGCGAGATGAGGCCCATTTCCGCTGAGGCTTCTCGAGGCCAATCACATCTAACCACTGGAACTTCCAAAGGGTCCTTCACACCATTGCTGCAACTCAAGAAGTTCCCCGACATACCCGTCTCCACTCGAGAGGAAGCACGTGGGGTCCCGCACACATCCAGGGGAGCTCTGTTTCCGCTCCCTAGCTCGAGATGAGGGATCCTTTCCCTGTTTCGTAGGGAAAGAATTCCCGGCGTTCCCGTCGCATCTCAAGAGGAGACGCTCTCCACAGGAAAGGCGAGAGGAACTCCAGGGTCGTGACACCATTCCAAGAGTCCCCCAGATGTGTCAGTCCATTCCAGAGGAACCTGTTTTCCCTGCACTGCCTTGACGTTCATGCCGAGGATCGACTCCCACCACGTGTGCAGGTGGGACAGCCCAGTGGGAAAGCCTCGTGGGAAAGCCTCGTGGGAAAGACTCGAGGGAAAACCATAGATCCTTTGATCCACGCGGCGGACTGCGTGACACTGCTGCTACCGCTCTGGAGGAAAGCGCAAGTGCATGCCCGCATTCGAGACGAGGACTGACTCCCCTGGGGAGACTCCAGAAGTACCCCAAGATCCATGTCAGCACTGGAGAGGAATCCTCAGGTTCCGGCCCCGACTCCACACAAGGTCTTAGGTCCCGGCATCGACGGGAGAGGAATCCCGAGAGGCCCCCGAGGAACTCGCATGGGGACTGGCCTTTCCTGAGGCCACCAGAGCGGGTCCCTGAGGTCCCCGTCGTAAGTCGAGAGCACCTGCCGCAACTCGAGAAAATCCAGGAGGTTTTGCCCTCCAGGCGAGATGAGGCCCATTTCCGCTGAGGCTTCTCGAGGCTAATCACGTCTAACCACTGGAACTTCCAAAGGGTCCTTAACACCCTTGCTGCAACTCAAGAAGTTCCTCGACATACCCGTCTCCACTCGAGAGGAAGCACGTGGGTCCCGCACACATCCAGGGGAGCCCCGTTTCCGCCTCCTAGCTCGAGATGAGGAATCCTTTCCCTGTTTCGTAGGGAGAGAATTCCCGGCGTTCCCGTCGCATCTCAAGAGGAGGCGCTCTCCACAGGAAAGTCGAGAGGAACTCCAGGGTCGTGCCACGATTCCAAGAGTCCCCCAGATGTGTCAGTCCATTCCAGAGGAACCTGTTTTCCCTGCACTGCCTTGACGTTCAAGCCGAGGATCGATTCCCACCACGTGTGCACGTGGGACAGCCCTGTGGGAAAGCCTCGTGGGAAAGCCTCGTGGGAAAGACTCGAGGGAAAACCATAGATCCTTTGATTCACGCGGCGGACTGCGTGACACTGCTGCTACCGCTCTGGAGGAAAGCGCAAGTGCATGCCCGCATTCGAGACGAGGACTGACTCCCCTGGGGAGACTCCAGAAGTACCCCAAGATCCATGTCAGCACTGAAGAGGAATCCTCAGGTTCCGGCCCCGACTCCACACAAGTTCTTAGGCCCGGCATCGACGGGAGAGGAATCCCGAGAGGCCCCCAAGGAACTCGCATGGGGACTGGCCTTTCCTGAGGCCACCAGAGCGGGTCCCTGAGGTCCCCGTCGTAAGTCGAGAGCACCTGCCGCAACTCGAGAAAATCCTGGAGGTTTTGCCCTCCAGGCGAGATGAGGCCCATTTCCGCTGAAGCTTCTCGAGGCTAATCACGTCTAACCACTGGAACTTCCAAAGGGTCCTTCACACCCTTGCTGCAACTCAAGAAGTTCCCCGACATACCGGTCTGCACTCGAGAGGAAGCACGTGGGTCCCGCACACATCCAGGGGAGCCCCGTTTCCGCCTCCTAACTCGAGATGAGGGATCCTTTCCCTGTTTCGTAGGGAAAGAATTCCCGGCGTTCCCGTCGCATCTCAAGAGGAGGCGCTCTCCACAGGAAAGACGAGAGGAACTCCAGGGTCGTGACACCATTCCAAGAGTCCCCCAGATGTGTCAGTCCATTCCAGAGGAACCTGTTTTCCCTGCACTGCCTTGACGTTCAAGCCGAGGATCGACTCCCACCACGTGTGCACGTGGGACAGCCCTGTGGGAAAGCCTCGTGGGAAAGCCTCGTGGGAAAGACTCGACGGAAAACATAGATCCTTTGATCCACGCGGCGGACTGCGTGACACTGCTGCTACCGCTCTGGAGGAAAGCGCAAGTGCATGCCCGCATTCGAGACGAGGACTGACTCCCCTGGGGAGACTCCAGAAGTACCCCAAGATCCATGTCAGCACTGGAGAGGAATCCTCAGGTTCCGGCCCCGACTCCACACAAGGTCTTAGGCCCCGGCATCGACGGGAGAGGAATCCCGAGAGGCCCCCGAGGAACTCGCATGGGGACTGGCCTTTCCTGAGGCCACCAGAGCGGGTCCCTGAGGTCCCCGTCGTAAGTCGAGAGCACCTGCCGCAACTCGAGAAAATCCAGGAGGTTTTGCCCTCCAGGCGAGATGAGGCCCATTTCCGCTGAGGCTTATCGAGGCCAATCACATCTAACCACTGGAACTTCCAAAGGGTCCTTCACACCATTGCTGCAACTCAAGAAGTTCCCCGACATACCCGGCTCCACTCGAGAGGAAGCACGTGGGGTCCCGCACACATCCAGGGGAGCTCCGTTTCCGCCCCCTAGCTCGAGGAGAGGGATCCTTTCCCTGTTTCGTAGGGAAAGAATTCCCGGCGTTCCCGTCGCATCTCAAGAGGAGGCGCTCTCCACAGGAAAGGCGAGAGGAACTCCAGGGTCGTGACACCATTCCAAGAGTCCCCCAGATGTGTCAGTCCATTCCAGAGGAACCTGTTTTCCCTGCACTGCCTTGACGTTCAAGCCGAGGATCGACTCCCACCACGTGTGCACGTGGGACAGCCCTGTGGGAAAGCCTCGTGGGAAAGCCTCGTGGGAAAGACTCGAGGGAAAACCATAGATCCTTTGATCCACGCGGCGGACTGCGTGACACTGCTGCTACCGCTCTGGAGGAAAGCGCAAGTGCATGCCCGCATTCGAGACGAGGACTGACTCCCCTGGGGAGACTCCAGAAGTACCCCAAGATCCATGTCAGCACTGGAGAGGAATCCTCAGGTTCCGGCCCCGACTCCACACAAGGTCTTAGGCCCCGGCATCGACGGAAGAGGAATCCCGAGAGGCCCCCGTGGAACTCGCATGGGGACTGGCCTTTCCTGAGGCCACCAGAGCGGTTCCCTGAGGTCCCCGTCGTAAGTCGAGAGCACCTGCCGCAACTCGAGAAAATCCAGGAGGTTTTGCCCTCCAGGCGAGATGAGGCCCATTTCCGCTGAGGCTTCTCGCGGCCAATCACATCTAACCACTGGAACTTCCAAAGGGTCCTTGACACCATTGCTGCAACTCAAGAAGTTCCCCGACATACCGGTCTCCACTAGAGAGGAAGCACGTGGTGTCCCGCCGACATCCAGGGGAGCCCCGTTTCCCCCTCCTAGCTCGAGATGAGGGATCCTTTCCCTGTTTCGTAGGGAAAGAATTCCCGGCGTTCCCGTCGCATCTCAATAGGAGGCGCTCTCCACAGGAAAGGCGAGAGGAACTCCTGGGTCGTGACACCATTCCAAGAGTCCCCCAGATGTGTCAGTCCATTCCAGAGGAACCTGTTTTCCCTGCACTGCCTTGACGTTCAAGCCGAGGATCGACTCCCACCACGTGTGCACGAGGGACAGCCCTGTGGGAAAGCCTCGTGGGAAAGCCTCGTGGGAAAGACTCGAGGGAAAACCATAGATCCTTTGATCCACCCGGCGGCCTGCGTGACACTGCTGCTACCGCTCTGGAGGAAAGCACAAGTGCATGCCCGCACTCGAGACGAGGACTGACTCCCCTGGGGAGAATCCAGAAGTACCCCAAGATCCAGTTCAGCACTGGAGAGGAATCCTCAGGTTCCGGCCCCGACTCCACACAAGGTCTTAGGCCCCGGCATCGACGGCAGAGGAATCCCGAGAGGCCCCCGAGGAACTCGCATGGGGACTGGCCTTTCCTGAGGCCACCAGAGCGGTTCCCTGAGGTCCCCGTCGTAAGTCGAGAGCACATGCCGCAAGTCGAAAAAATCCAGGAGGTTTTGCCCTCCAGGCGAGATGAGGCCCATTTCCGCTGAGGCTTCTCGAGGCCAATCACATCTAACCACTGGAACTTCGAAACGGTCCTTCACACCCTTGCTGCAACTCAAGAAGTTCCCCCACATACCCGTCTGCACTCGAGAGGAAGCACGTGGTGTCCCGCACACATCCAGGGGAGCCCCGTTTCCGCCTCCTAGCTCGAGATGAGGGATCCTTTCCCTGTTTCGTAGGGAAAGAATTCCCGGCGTTCCCGTCGCATCTCAAGAGGAGGCGCTCTCCACAGGAAAGGCGAGAGGAACTCCAGGGTCGTGCCACCATTCCAAGAGTCCCCCAGATGTGTCAGTCCATTCCAGAGGAACCTGTTTTCCCTGCACTGCCTTGACGTTCAAGCCGAGGATCGACTCCCACCACGTGTGCTCGTGGGACAGCCCTGTGGGAAAGCCTCGTGGAAAAGCCTCGTGGGAAAGACTCGAGGGAAAACCATAGATCCTTTGATCCACGCGGCGGACTGCGTGACACTGCTGCTACCGCTCTTGAGGAAAGCGCAATGCATGCCCGCATTCGAGACGAGGACTGACTCCCCTGGGGAGACTCCAGAAGTACCCCAAGATCCATGTCAGCACTGGAGAGGAAACCTCAGGTTCCGGCCCCGACTCCACACAAGGTCTTAGGCCCCGGCATCGACGGGAGAGGAATCCCGAGAGGCCCCCGAGGAACTCGCATGGGGACTGGCCTTTCCTGAGGCCACAGAGCGGGTCCCTGAGGTCCGCGTCGTAAGTCGAGAGCACCTGCCGCAACTCGAGAAAATCCAGGAGGTTTTGCCCTCCAGGCGAGATGAGGCCCATTTCCGCTGAGGCTTCTCGAGGCCAATCACATCTAACCACTGGAACTTCCAAAGGGTCTTTCACACCCTTGCTGCAACTCAAGAAGTTCCCCGGCATACCCGTCTGCACTCGAGAGGAAGCACGTGGTGTCCCGCACACATCCAGGGGGGCCCCGTTTCCGCCTCCTAGCTCGAGATGAGGGATCCTTTCCCTGTTTCGTAGGGAAAGAATTCCCGGCGTTCCCGTCGCATCTTAAGAGGAGGCGCTCTCCACAGGAAAGGCGAGAGGAACTCCAGGGTCGTGCCACCATTCCAAGAGTCCCCCAGATGTGTCAGTCCATTCCAGAGGAACCTGTTTTCCCTGCACTGCCTTGACGTTCAAGCCGAGGATCGACTCCCACCACGTGTGCACGTGGGACAGCCCTGTGGGAAAGCCTCGTGGGAAAGCCTCGTGGGAAAGACTCGAGGGAAAACCATAGATCCTTTGATCCACGCGGCGGACTGCGTGACACTGCTGCTACCGCTCTGGAGGAAAGCGCAAGTGCATGCCCGCATTCGAGACGAGGACTGACTCCCCTGGGGAGACTCCAGAAGTACCCCAAGATCCATGTCAGCACTGGAGAGGAATCCTCAGGTTCCGGCCCCGACTCCACACAAGGTCTTAGGCCCCGGCATCGACGGGAGAGGAATCCCGAGAGGCCCCCGAGGAAGTCGCATGGGGACTGGCCTTTCCTGAGGCCACCAGAGCGGGTCCCTGAGGTCCCCGTCGTAAGTCGAGAGCACCTGCCGCAACTCGAGAAAATCCAGGAGGTTTTGCCCTCCAGGCGAGATGAGGCCAATTTCCGCTGAGGCTTCTCGAGGCTAATCACGTCTAACCACTGGAACTTCCAAAGGGTCCTTCACACCCTTGCTGCAATTCAAGAAGTTCCCCGACATACCCGTCTCCACTCGAGAGGAAGCACGTGGGTCCCGCACACATCCAGGGGAGCCCCGTTTCCGCCTCCTAGCTCGAGATGAGGGATCCTTTCCCTGTTTCGTAGGGAAAGAATTCCCGGCGTTCCCGTCGCATCTCAAGAGGAGGCGCTCTCCACAGGAAAGGCGAGAGGAACTCCAGGGTCGTGCCACCATTCCAAGAGTCCCCCAGATGTGTCAGTCCATTCCAGAGGAACCTGTTTTCCCTGCACTGCCTTGACGTTCAAGCCGAGGATCGACTCCCACCACGTGTGCACGTGGGACAGCCCTGTGGGAAAGCCTCGGGGAAAGCCTCGTGGGAAAGACTCGAGGGAAAACCATAGATCCTTTGATCCACGCGGCAGACTGCGTGACACTGCTGCTACCGCTCTGGAGGAAAGCGCAAGTGCATGCCCGCATTCGAGACGAGGACTGACTCCCCTGGGGAGACTCCAGAAGTACCCCAAGATCCATGTCAACACTGGAGAGGAATCCTCAGGTTCCGGCCCCGACTCCACACAAGGTCTTAGGCCCCGGCATCGACGGGAGAGGAATCCCGAGAGGCCCCCGAGGAACTCGCATGGGGACTGGCCTTTCCTGAGGCCACCAGAGCGGTTCCCTGAGGTCCCCGTCGTAAGTCGAGAGCACCTGCCGCAACTCGAGAAAATCCAGGAGGTTTTGCCCTCCAGGCGAGATGAGGCCCATTTCCGCTGAGGCTTCTCGAGGCCAATCACATCTAACCACTGGAACTTCCAAAGGGTCCTTCACACCCTTGCTGCAACTCAAGAACTTCCCCGACATACCCGTCTCCACTCGAGAGGAAACACGTGGTGTCCCGCACACATCCAGGGGAGCCCCGTTTCCGCCTCCTAGCTCGAGATGAGGGATCCTTTCCCTGTTTCGTAGGGAAAGAATTCCCGGCGTTCCCGTCGCATCTCAAGAGGAGGCGCTCTCCACAGGAAAGGCGAGAGGAACTCCAGGGTCGTGACACCATTCCAAGAGTCCCCAGATGTGTCAGTCCATTTCAGAGGAACCTGTTTTCCCTGCACTGCCTTGACGTTCAAGCCGAGGATCGACTCCCACCACGTGTGCACGTGGGACACCCCTGTGGGAAAGCCTCGTGGGAAAGACTCGAGGGAAAACCATAGATCCTTTGATCCACGCGGCGGACTGCATGACACTGCTGCTACCGCTCTGGAGGAAAGCGCAAGTGCATACCCGCATTCGAGACGAGGACTGACTCCCCTGGGGAGACTCCAGAAGTACCCCAAGATCCATGTCAGCACTGGAGAGGAATCCTCAGGTTCCGGCCCCGACTCCACACAAGGTCTTAGGCCCCGGCATCGACGGGAGAGGAATCCCCAGAGGAACTCGCATGGGGACTGGCCTTTCCTGAGGCCACCAAAGCGGGTCCCTGAGGTCCTTGTCGTAAGTCGTGAGCACATGCCGCAACTCGAGAAAATCCAGGAGGTTTTGCCCTCCAGGCGAGATGAGGCCCATTTCCGCTGAGGCTTCTCGAGGCCAATCACATTTAACCACTGGAATTTCCAAAGGGTCCTTCACACCCTTGCTGCAACTCAAGAAGGTCCCCGACATACCCGTCTCCACTCGAGAGGAAGCACGTGGGGTCCCGCACACATCCAGGGGAGCCCCGTTTCCGCCTCCTAGCTCGAGATGAGGGATCCTTTCCCTGTTTCGTAGGGAAAGAATTCCCGGCATTCCCGTCGCATCTCAAGAGGAGGCGCTCTCCACAGGAAAGGCGAGAGGAACTCCAGGGTCGTGATACCATTCCAAGAGTCCCCCAGATGTGTCAGTCCATTCCAGAGGAACCTGTTTTCCCTGCACTGCCTTGACGTTCAGGCCGAGGATCGACTCCCACCACGTGTGCACGTGGGACAGCCCTGTGGGAAAGCCTCGTGGGAAAGCCTCGTGGGAAAGACTCGAGGGAAAACCACAGATCCTTTGATCCACGCGGCGGACTGCGTGACACTGCTGCTACCGCTCTGGAGGAAAGCGCAAGTGCATGCCCGCATTCGAGACGAGGACTGACTCCCCTGGGGAGACTCCAGAATTACCCCAAGATCCATGTCAGCACTGGAGAGGAATCCTCAGGTTCCGGCCCCGACTCCACACAAGGTCTTAGGCCCCGGCATCGACGGGAGAGGAATCCCGAGAGGGCCCCGAGGAACTCGCATGGGGACTGGCCTTTCCTGAGGCCACCAGAGCGGTTCCCTGAGGTCCCCGTCGTAAGTCGAGAGCACCTGCTGCAACTCGAGAAAATCCAGGAGGTTTTGCCCTCCAGGCGAGATGAGGCCCATTTCCGCTGAGGCTTCTCGAGGCCAATCACATCTAACCATTGGAACTTCCAAAGGGTCCTTCACACGCTTGCTGCAACTCAAGAAGTTCCCCGACATACCCATCTCCACTCGAGAGGAAGCACGTGGTGTCCCGCACACATCCAGGGGAGCCCCGTTTCCGCCTCCTAGCTCGAGATGAGGGATCCTTTCCCTGTTTCGTAGGGAAAGAATTCCCGGCGTTCCCGTCGCATCTCAAGAGGAGGCGCTCTCCACAGGAAAGGCGAGAGGAACTCCAGTGTCGTGCCACCATTCCAAGAGTCCCCCAGATGTGTCAGTCCATTCCAGAGGAACCTGTTTTCCCTGCACTGCCTTGACGTTCAAGCCGAGGATCGACTCCCACCACGTGTGCACGTGGGACAGCCCTGTGGGAAAGCCTCGTGGGAAAGCCTCGTGGGAAAGACTCGAGGGAAAACCATAGATCCTTTGATCCACGCGGCGGACTGCGTGACACTGCTGCTACCGCTCTGGAGGAAAGCGCAAGTGCATGCCCGCATTCGAGACTACGACTGACTCCCCTGGGGAGACTCCAGAAGTACCCCAAGATCCATGTCAGCACTGAAGAGGAATCCTCAGGTTCCGGCCCCGACTCCACACAAGGTCTTAGGCCCGGCATCGACGGGAGAGGAATCCCGAGAGGCCCCCAAGGAACTCGCATGGGGACTGGCCTTTCCTGAGGCCACCAGAGCGGGTCCCTGAGGTCCCCGTCGTAAGTCGAGAGCACCTGCCGCAACTCGAGAAAATCCAGGAGGTTTTGCCCTCCAGGCGAGATGAGGCCCATTTCCGCTGAGGCTTCTCGAGGCCAATCACATCTAACCACTGGAACTTCCAAAGGGTCCTTCACACCCTTGCTGCAACTCAAGAAGTTCCCCGACATACCCGTCTGCACCCGAGAGGAAGCACGTGGTGTCCCGCACACATCCAGGGGAGCCCGGTTTCCGCCTCCTAGCTCGAGATGAGGGATCCTTTCCCTGTTTCGTAGGGAAAGAATTCCCGGCGTTCCCGTCGCATCTCAAGAGGAGGCGCTCTCCACAGGAAAGGCGAGAGGAACTCCAGGGTCATGCCACCATTCCAAGAGTCCCCCAGATGTGTCAGTCCATTCCAGAGGAACCTGTTTTCCCTGCACTGCCTTGACGTTCAAGCCGAGGATCGACTCCCACCACGTGTGCACGTGGGACAGCCCTGTGGGAAAGCCTCGTGGGAAAGCCTCGTGGGAAAGACTCGAGGGAAAACCATAGATCCTTTGATCCACGCGGCGGACTGCGTGACACTGCTGCTACCGCTCTGGAGGAAAGCGCAAGTGCATGCCCGCATTCGAGACGAGGACTGACTCCCCTGGGGAGACTCCAGAAGTACCCCAAGATCCATGTCAGCACTGGAGAGGAATCCTCAGGTTCCGGCCCCGACTCCACACAAGGTCTTAGGCCCCGGCATCGACGGGAGAGGAATCCCCAGAGGAACTCGCATGGGGACTGGCCTTTCCTGAGGCCACCAAAGCGGGTCCCTGAGGTCCTCGTCGTAAGTCGTGAGCACATGCCGCAACTCGAGAAAATCCAGGAGGTTTTGCCCTCCAGGCGAGATGAGGCCCATTTCCGCTGAGGCTTCTCGAGGCCAATCACATCTAACCACTGGAATTTCCAAAGGGTCCTTCACACCCTTGCTGCAACTCAAGAAGGTCCCCGACATACCCGTCTCCACTCGAGAGGAAGCACGTGGGGTCCCGCACACATCCAGGGGAGCCCCGTTTCCGCCTCCTAGCTCGAGATGAGGGATCCTTTCCCTGTTTCGTAGGGAAAGAATTCCCGGCATTCCCGTCGCATCTCAAGAGGAGGCGCTCTCCACAGGAAAGGCGAGAGGAACTCCAGGGTCGTGATACCATTCCAAGAGTCCCCCAGATGTGTCAGTCCATTCCAGAGGAACCTGTTTTCCCTGCACTGCCTTGACGTTCAGGCCGAGGATCGACTCCCACCACGTGTGCACGTGGGACAGCCCTGTGGGAAAGCCTCGTGGGAAAGCCTCGTGGGAAAGACTCGAGGGAAAACCACAGATCCTTTGATCCACGCGGCGGACTGCGTGACACTGCTGCTACCGCTCTGGAGGAAAGCGCAAGTGCATGCCCGCATTCGAGACGAGGACTGACTCCCCTGGGGAGACTCCAGAATTACCCCAAGATCCATGTCAGCACTGGAGAGGAATCCTCAGGTTCCGGCCCCGACTCCACACAAGGTCTTAGGCCCCGGCATCGACGGGAGAGGAATCCCGAGAGGGCCCCGAGGAACTCGCATGGGGACTGGCCTTTCCTGAGGCCACCAGAGCGGTTCCCTGAGGTCCCCGTCGTAAGTCGAGAGCACCTGCTGCAACTCGAGAAAATCCAGGAGGTTTTGCCCTCCAGGCGAGATGAGGCCCATTTCCGCTGAGGCTTCTCGAGGCCAATCACATCTAACCACTGGAACTTCCAAAGGGTCCTTCACACGCTTGCTGCAACTCAAGAAGTTCCCCGACATACCCATCTCCACTCGAGAGGAAGCACGTGGTGTCCCGCACACATCCAGGGGAGCCCCGTTTCCGCCTCCTAGCTCGAGATGAGGGATCCTTTCCCTGTTTCGTAGGGAAAGAATTCCCGGCGTTCCCGTCGCATCTCAAGAGGAGGCGCTCTCCACAGGAAAGGCGAGAGGAACTCCAGGGTCGTGCCACCATTCCAAGAGTCCCCCAGATGTGTCAGTCCATTCCAGAGGAACCTGTTTTCCCTGCACTGCCTTGACGTTCAAGCCGAGGATCGACTCCCACCACGTGTGCTCGTGGGACAGCCCTGTGGGAAAGCCTCGTGGGAAAGCCTCGTGGGAAAGACTCGAGGGAAAACCATAGATCCTTTGATCCACGCGGCGGACTGCGTGACACTGCTGCTACCGCTCTGGAGGGAAGCGCAAGTGCATGCCCGCATTCGAGACGAGGACTGACTCCCCTGGGGAGACTCCAGAAGTACCCCAAGATCCATGTCAGCACTGGAGAGGAATCCTCAGGTTCCGGCCCCGACTCCACACAAGGTCTTAGGCCCCGGCATCGACGGGAGAGGAATCCCGAGAGGCCCCCGAGGAACTCGCATGGGGACTGGCCTTTCCTGAGGCCACCAGAGCGGGTCCCTGAGGTCCGCGTCGTAAGTCGAGAGCACCTGCCGCAACTCGAGAAAATCCAGGAGGTTTTGCCCTCCAGGCGAGATGAGGCCCATTTCCGCTGAGGCTTCTCGAGGCCAATCACATCTAACCACTGGAACTTCCAAAGGGTCTTTCACACCCTTGCTGCAACTCAAGAAGTTCCCCGGCATACCCGTCTGCACTCGAGAGGAAGCACGTGGTGTCCCGCACACATCCAGGGGGGCCCCGTTTCCGCCTCCTAGCTCGAGATGAGGGATCCTTTCCCTGTTTCGTAGGGAAAGAATTCCCGGCGTTCCCGTCGCATCTCAAGAGGAGGCGCTCTCCACAGGAAAGGCGAGAGGAACTCCAGGGTCGTGACACCATTCCAAGAGTCCCCAGATGTGTCAGTCCATTTCAGAGGAACCTGTTTTCCCTGCACTGCCTTGACGTTCAAGCCGAGGATCGACTCCCACCACGTGTGCACGTGGGACAGCCCTGTGGGAAAGCCTCGTGGGAAAGCCTCGTGGGAAAGACTCGAGGGAAAAGCATAGATCCTTTGATCCACGCGGCGGACTGCGTGACACTGCTGCTACCGCTCTGGAGGAAAGCTCAAGTGCATGCCCGCATTCGAGACTACGACTGACTCCCCTGGGGAGACTCCAGAAGTACCCCAAGATCCATGTCAGCACTGAAGAGGAATCCTCAGGTTCCGGCCCCGACTCCACACAAGGTCTTAGGCCCGGCATCGACGGGAGAGGAATCCCGAGAGGCCCCCAAGGAACTCGCATGGGGACTGGCCTTTCCTGAGGCCACCAGAGCGGATCCCTGAGGTCCCCGTCGTAAGTCGAGAGCACCTGCCGCAACTCGAGAAAATCCAGGAGGTTTTGCCCTCCAGGCGAGATGAGGCCCATTTCCGCTGAGGCTTCTCGAGGCCAATCACATCTAACCACTGGAACTTCCAAAGGGTCCTTCACACCATTTCTGCAACTCAAGAAGTTCCCCGACATACCCGTCTCCACTCGAGAGGAAGCACGTGGGGTCCCGCACACATCCAGGGGAGCTCCGTTTCCGCCCCCTAGCTCGAGGAGAGGGATCCTTTCCCTGTTTCGTAGGGAAAGAATTCCCAGCGTTCCCGTCGCATCTCAAGAGGAGGCGCTATCCACAGGAAAGGCGAGAGGAACTCCAGGGTCGTGACACCATTCCAAGAGTCCCCCAGATGTGTCAGTCCATTCCAGAGGAACCTGTTTTCCCTGCACTGCCTTGACGTTCAAGCCGAGGATCGACTCCCACCACGTGTGCACGTGGGACTGCCCTGTGGGAAAGCCTCGTGGGAAAGCCTCGTTGGAAAGACTCGAGGGAAAACCATAGATCCTTTGATCCACGCGGCGGACTGCGTGACACTGCTGCTACCGCTCTGGAGGAAAGCGCAAGTGCATGCCCGCATTCGAGACGAGGACTGACTCCCCTGGGGAGACTCCAGAAGTACCCCAAGATCCATGTCAGCACTGGAGAGGAATCCTCAGGTTCCGGCCCCGACTCCACACAAGGTCTTAGGCCCCGGCATCGACGGGAGAGGAATCCCGAGAGGCCCCCGAGGAACTCGCATGGGGACTGGCCTTTCCTGAGGCCACCAGAGCGGGTCCCTGAGGTCCCCGTCGTAAGTCGAGAGCACCTGCCGCAACTCGAGAAAATCCAGGAGGTTTTGCCCTCCAGGCGAGATGAGGCCCATTTCCGCTGAGGCTTCTCGAGGCCAATCACATCTAACCACTGGAACTTCCAAAGGGTCCTTCACACCATTGCTGCAACTCAAGAAGTTCCCCGACATACCCGTCTGCACTCGAGAGGAAGCACGAGGTTTCCCGCACACATCCAGGGGAGCCCCGTTTCCGCCTCCTAGCTCGAGATGAGGGATCCTTTCCCTGTTTCGTAGGGAAAGAATTCCTGGCGTTCCCGTCGCATCTCAAGAGGAGGCGCTCTCCACAGGAAAGGCGAGAGGAACTCCAGGGTCGTGCCACCATTCCAAGAGTCCCCCAGATGTGTCAGTCCATTCCAGAGGAACCTGTTTTCCCTGCACTGCCTTGACGTTCAAGCCGAGGATCGACTCCCACCACGTGTGCACGTGGGACAGCCCTGTGGGAAAGCCTCGTGGGAAAGCCTCGTGGGAAAGACTCGAGGGAAAACCATAGATCCTTTGATCCACGCGGCGGACTGCGTGACACTGCTGTTACCGCTCTGGAGGAAAGCGCAAGTGCATGCCCGCATTCGAGACGAGGACTGACTCCCCTGGGGAGACTCCAGAAGTGCCCCAAGATCCATGTCAGCACTGGAGAGGAATCCTCAGGTTCCGGCCCCGACTCCACACAAGGTCTTAGGCCCCGGCATCGACGGGAGAGGAATCCCGAGAGGCCCCCGAGGAACTCGCATGGGGACTGGCCTTTCCTGAGGCCACCAGAGCGGGTCCCTGAGGTCCCCGTCGTAAGTCGAGAGCACCTGCCGCAACTCGAGAAAATCCAGGAGGTTTTGCCCTCCAGGCGAGATGAGGCCCATTTCCGCTGAGGCTTCTCGAGGCCAATCACATCTAACCATGGACCTTCCAAAGGGTCCTTCACACCTTTGCTGCAACTCAAGCAGTTCCCCGACATACCCGTCTGCACTCGAGAGGAAGCACGTGGTGTCCCGCACACATCCAGGGGGGCCCCTTTCCGCCTCCTAGCTCGAGATGAGGGATCCTTTCCCTGTTTCGTAGGGAAAGAATTCCTGGCGTTCCCGTCGCATCTCAAGAGGAGGCGCTCTCCACAGGAAAGGCGAGAGGAACTCCAGGGTCGTGACACCATTCCAAGAGTCCCCCAGATGTGTCAGTCCATTACAGAGGAACCTGTTTTCCCTGCACTGCCTTGACGTTCAAGCCGAGGATCGACTCCCACCACGTGTGCACGTGGGACAGCCCTGTGGGAAAGCCTCGTGGGAAAGCCTCGTGGGAAAGACTCGAGGGAAAACCATAGATCCTTTGATCCACGCGGCGGACTGCGTGACACTGCTGCTACCGCTCTGGAGGAAAGCGCAAGTGCATGCCCGCATTCGAGACGAGGACTGACTCCCCTGGGGAGACTCCAGAAGTACCCCAAGATCCATGTCAGCACTGGAGAGGAATCCTCAGGTTCCGGCCCCGACTCCACACAAGGTCTTAGGCCCCGGCATCGACGGGAGAGGAATCCCGAGAGGCCCCCGAGGAACTCGCATGGGGACTGGCCTTTCCTGAGGCCACCAGAGCGGGTCCCTGAGGTCCCCGTCGTAAGTCGAGAGCACCTGCCGCAACTCGAGAAAATCCAGGAGGTTTTGCCCTCCAGGCGAGATGAGGCCCATTTCCGCTGAGGCTTCTCGAGGCCAATCACATCTAACCACTGGAACTTCCAAAGGGTTCTTCACACCATTGCTGCAACTCAAGAAGTTCCCCGACATACCCGTCTGCACTCGAGAGGAAGCACGAGGTTTCCCGCACACATCCAGGGGAGCCCCGTTTCCGCCTCCTAGCTCGAGATGAGGGATCCTTTCCCTGTTTCGTAGGGAAAGAATTCCCGGCGTTCCCGTCGCATCTCAAGAGGAGGCGCTCTCCACAGGAAAGGCGAGAGGAACTCCAGGGTCTTGCCAACATTCCAAGAGTCCCCCAGATGTGTCAGTCCATTCCAGAGGAACCTGTTTTCCCTGCACTGCCTTGACGTTCAAGCCGAGAATCGACTCCCACCACGTGTGCACGTGGGACAGCCCTGTGGGAAAGCCTCGGGGGAAAGCCTCGTGGGAAAGACTCGAGGGAAAAGCATAGATCCTTTGATCCACGCGGCGGACTGCGTGACACTGCTGCTACCGCTCTGGAGGAAAGCTCAAGTGCATGCCCGCATTCGAGACGAGGACTGACTCCCCTGGGGAGACTCCAGAAGTACCCCAAGATCCATGTCAGCACTGGAGAGGAATCCTCA
Source organism: Ovis canadensis (assembly GCF_042477335.2). Taxonomy (NCBI): domain Eukaryota; kingdom Metazoa; phylum Chordata; class Mammalia; order Artiodactyla; family Bovidae; genus Ovis; species Ovis canadensis. The sequence continues at coordinate 5,004,860 of NC_091258.1, read as the reverse complement.
GGTTCCGGCCCAGACTCCACACAAGGTCTTAGGCCCCGGCATCGACGGGAGAGGAATCCCGAGAGGCCCCCGAGGAACTCGCATGGGGACTGGCCTTTCCTGAGGCCACCAGAGCGGGTCCCTGAGGTCCCCGTCGTAAGTCGAGAGCACCTGCCGCAACTCGAGAAAATCCAGGAGGTTTTGCCCTCCAGGCGAGATGAGGCCCATTTCCGCTGAGGCTTCTCGAGGCCAATCACATCTAACCACTGGAACTTCCAAAGGGTCCTTCACACCCTTGCTGCAACTCAAGAAGTTCCCCGACATACCCGTCTCCACTCGAGAGGAAGCACGTGGGGTCCCGCACACATCCAGGGGAGCCCCGTTTCCGCCTCCTAGCTCGAGATGAGGGATCCTTTCCCTGTTTCGCAGGGAAAGAATTCCCGGCGTTCCCGTCGCATCTCACGAGGAGGCGCTCTCCACAGGAAAGGCGAGAGGAACGCCAGGGTCGTGACACCATTCCAAGAGTCCCCCAGATGTGTCAGTCCATTCCAGAGGAACCTGTTTTCCCTGCACTGCCTTGACGTTCAAGCCTAGGATCGACTCCCACCACGTGTGCACGTGGGACAGCCCTGTGGGAAAGCCTCGTGGGGAAGCCTCGTGGGAAAGACTCGAGGGAAAACCATAGATCCTTTGATCCACGCGGCGGACTGCGTTACACTGCTGCTTCCGCTGTGGAGGATAGCGCAAGTGCATGCCTGCATTCGAGACGAGGACTGACTCCCCTGGGGAGACTCCAGAAGTACCCCAAGATCCATGTCAGCACTGGAGAGGAATCCTCAGGTTCCGGCCCCGACTCCACACAAGGTCTTAGGCCCCGGCATCGAAGGGAGAGGAATCCCGAGAGGCCCCCGTGGAACTCGCATGGGGACTGGCCTTTCCTGAGGCCACCAGAGCGGTTCCCTGAGGTCCCCGTCGTAAGTCGAGAGCACCTGCCGCAACTCGAGAGAATCCAGGAGGTTTTGCCCTCCAGGCGAGAGGAGGCCCATTTCCACTGAGGCTTCTCGAGGACAATCACATCTAACCACTGGAACTTCGAAAGGGTCCTTCACACGCTTGCTGCAACTCAAAAATTTCCCCGACATATCGTCTCCACTCGAGAGGAAGCACGTGGGGTCCCGCACACATCCAGGGGAGCCCCGTTTCCGCCTCCTAGCTCGAGATGAGGGATCCTTTCCCTGTTTCGTAGGGAAAGAATTCCCGGCGTTCCCGTCGCATCTCAAGAGGAGGCGCTCTCCACAGGAAAGGCGAGAGGAACTCCAGAGTCGTGACACCATTCCAAGAGTCCCCCAGATGTGTCAGTCCATTCCAGAGGAACCTGTTTTCCCTGCACTGCCTTGACGTTCAAGCCGAGGATCGAATCCCACCACGTGTGCACGTGGGACAGCCCTGTGGGAAAGCCTCGTGGGAAAGCCTCGTGGGAAAGACTCGAGGGAAAACCATAGATCCTTTGATCCACGCGGCGGACTGCGTGACACTGCTGCTACCGCTCTGGAGAAAACCGCAAGTGCATGCCCGCATTCGAGACGAGGACTGACTCCCCTAGGGAGACTCCAGAAGTACCCCAAGATCCATGTCAGCACTGGAGAGGAATCCTCAGGTTCCGGCCCCGACTCCACACAAGGTCTTAGGCCCCGGCATCGACGGGAGAGGAATCCCGAGAGGCCCCCGAGGAACTCGCATGGGGACTGGCCTTTCCTGAGGCCACCAGAGCGGGTCCCTGAGGTCCCCGTCGTAAGTCGAGAGCACCTGCCGCAACTCGAGAAAATCCAGGAGGTTTTGCCCTCCAGGCGAGATGAGGCCCATTTCCGCTGAGGCTTCTCGAGGCCAATCACTTCTAACCACTGGAATTCCAAAGGGTCCTTCACACCCTTGCTGTAACTCAAGAAGTTCCCGGACATACCCGTCTCCACTCGAGAGGAAGCACGTGGGTCTCGCACACATCCAGGGGAGCCCCGTTTCCGCCTCCTAGCTCGAGATGAGGGATCCTTTCCCTGTTTCGTAGGGAAAGAATTCCCGGCGTTCCCGTCGCATCTCAAGAGGAGGCGCTCTCCACAGGAAAGGCGAGAGGAACTCCAGGGTCGTGCCACCATTCCAAGAGTCCCCCAGATGTGTCAGTCCATTCCAGAGGAACCTGTTTTCCCTGCACTGCCTTGACGTTCAAGCCGAGGATCGACTCCCACCACGTGTGCACGTGGGACAGCCCTGTGGGAAAGCCTCGTGGGAAAGCCTCCTGGTAAAGACTCGAGGGAAAACCATAGATCCTTTGATCCACGCGGCGGACTGCGTGACACTGCTGCTACCGCTCTGGAGGAAAGCGCAAGTGCATGCCAGCATTCGAGACGAGGACTGACTCCCCTGGGGAGACTCCAGAAGTACCCCAAGATCCATGTCAGCACTGGAGAGAAATCCTCAGGTTCCGGCCCCGACTCCACACAAGGTCTTAGGCCCGGGAATCGACGGGAGAGGAATCCCGAGAGGCCCCGAGGAACTCGCATGGGGACTGGCCTTTCCTGAGGCCACCAGAGCGTGTCCCTGAGGTCCCCGTCGTAAGTCGAGAGCACCTGCCGCAACTCGAGAAAATCCAGGAGATTTTGCCCTCCAGGCGAGATGAGGCCCATTTCCGCTGAGGCTTCTCGAGGCCAATCACTTCTAACCACTGGAATTCCAAAGGGTCCTTCACACCCTTGCTGCAACTCAAGAAGTTCCCCGACATACCCGTCTCCAATCGAGAGGAAGCACGTGGGTCTCGCACACATCCAGGGGAGCCCCGTTTCCGCCTCCTAGCTAGAGATGAGGGATCCTTTCCCTGTTTCGTAGGGAAAGAATTCCCGGCGTTCCCGTCGCATCTCAAGAGGAGGCGCTCTCCACAGGAAAGGCGAGAGGAACTCCAGGGTCGTGCCACCATTCCAAGAGTCCCCCAGATGTGTCAGTCCATTCCAGAGGAACCTGTTTTCCCTGCACTGCCTTGACGTTCAAGCCGAGGATCGACTCCCACCACGTGTGCACGTGGGACAGCCCTGTGGGAAAGCCTCGTGGGAAAGCCTCGTGGGAAAGACTCGAGGGAAAACCATAGATCCTTTAATCCACGCGGCGGACTGCGTGACACTGCTGCTACCGCTCTGGAGGAAAGCGCAAGTGCATGCCAGCATTCGAGACGAGGACTGACTCCCCTGGGGAGACTCCAGAAGTACCCCAAGATCCATGTCAGCACTGGAGAGAAATCCTCAGGTTCCGGCCCCGACTCCACACAAGGTCTTAGGCCCCGGCATCGACGGGAGAGGAATCCCGAGAGGCCCCCGAGGAAGTCGCATGGGGACTGGCCTTTCCTGAGGCCACCAGAGCGGGTCCCTGAGGTCCCCGTCGTAAGTCGAGAGCACCTGCCGCAACTCGAGAAAATCCAGGAGGTTTTGCCCTCCAGGCGAGATGAGGCCCATTTCCGCTGAGGCTTCTCGAGGCCAATCACGTCTAACCACTGGAACTTCCAAAGGGTCCTTCACACCCTTGCTGCAACTCAAGAAGTTCCCCGACATACCCGTCTCCACTCGAGAGGAAGCACGTGGGTCCCGCACACATCAAGGGGAGCCCCGTTTCCGCCTCCTAGCTCGAGATGAGGGATCCTTTCCCTGTTTCGTAGGGAAAGAATTCCCGGCGTTACCGTCGCATCTCAAGAGGAGGCGCTCTCCACAGGAAAGGCGAGAGGAACTCCAGGGTCGTGCCACCATTCCAAGAGTCCCCCAGATGTGTCAGTCCATTCCAGAGAAACCTGTTTTCCCTGCACTGCCTTGACGTTCAAGCCGAGGATCGACTACCACCACGTGTGCACGTGGGACAGCCCTGTGGGAAAGCCTCGTGGGAAAGCCTCGTGGGAAAGACTCGAGGGAAAACCATAGATCCTTTGATCCACGCGGCGGACTGCGTGACACTGCTTCTACCGCTCTGGAGGAAAGCGCAAGTGCATGCCCGCATTCGAGACGAGGACTGACTCCACTGGGGAGACTCCAGAAGTACCCCAAGATCCATGTCAGCACTGGAGAGGAATCCTCAGGTTCCAGCCCCGATTCCACACAATGTCTTAGGCCCCGGCATCGACGGGAGAGGAATCCCGAGACGCCCCCGAGGAACTCGCATGGGGACTGGCCTTTCCTGAGGCCACCAGAGCGGGTCCCTGAGGTCCCCGTCGTAAGTCGAGAGCACCTGCAGCAACTCGAGAAGATCCAGGAGGTTTTGCCCTCCAGGCGCGATGAGGCCCATTTCCGCTGAGGCTTCTCGAGGCTAATCACGTCTAACCACTGGAACTTCCAAAGGGTCCTTCACACCCTTGCTGCAACTCAAGAAGTTCCCCGACACACCCGTCTCCACTCGAGAGGAAGCACGTGGGTCCCGCACACATCCAGGGGAGCCCCGTTTCCGCCTCCTAGCTCGAGATGAGGGATCCTTTCCCTGTTTCGTAGGGAAAGAATTCCCGGCGTTCCCGTCGCATCTCAAAGGAGGCGCTCTCCACTGGAAAGACGAGAGGAACTCCAGGGTCGTGCCACCATTCCAAGAGTCCCCCAGATGTGTCAGTCCATTCCAGAGGAACCTGATTTCCCTGCACTGCCTTGACGTTCAAGCCGAGGATCGACTCCCACCACGTGTGCACGTGGGACAGCCCTGTGGGAAAGCCTCGTGGGAAAGCCTCGTGGGAAAGACTCGAGGGAAAACCATAGATCCTTTGATCCACGCGGCAGACTGCGTGACACTACTGCTACCGCTCTGGAGGAAAGCGCAAGTGCATGCCCGCATTCGAGACGAGGACTGACTCCCCTGGGGAGACTCCAGAAGTACCCCAAGATCCATGTCAGCCCTGGAGAGGAATCCTCAGGTTCCGGCCCCGACTCCACACAAGGTCTTAGGCCCCGGCATCGACGGGAGAAGAATCTCGAGACGCCCCCGAGGAACTCGCATGGGGACTGGCCTTTCCTGAGGCCACCAGAGCGGGTCCCTGAGGTCCCCGTCGTAAGTCGAGAGCACCTGCCGCAACTCGAGAAAATCCAGGAGGTTTTGCCCTCCAGGCGAGATGAGGCCCATTTCCGCTGAGGCTTCTCGAGGCCAATCACATCTAACCACTGGAACTTCCAAACGGTCCTTCACACCATTGCTGCAACTCAAGAAGTTCCCCGACATACCCGTCTCCACTCGAGAGGAAGCACGTGGGGTCCCGCACACATCCAGGGGAGCCCCGTTTCCGCCTCCTAGCTCGAGATGAGGGATCCTTTCCCTGTTTCGTAGGGAAAGAATTCCCGGCGTTCCCGTCGCATCTCAAGAGGAGGCGCTCTCCACAGGAAATGCGAGAGGAACTCCAGGGTCGTGCCACCATTCCAAGAGTCCCCCAGATGTGTCAGTCCATTCCAGAGGAACGTGTTTTCCCTGCACTGCCTTGACGTTCAAGCCGAGGATCGACTCCCACCACGTGTGCACGTGGGACAGCCCTGTGGGAAAGCCTCGTGGGAAAGCCTCGTGGGAAAGACTCGAGGGAAAACCATAGATCCTTTGATCCACGCGGCGGACTGCGTGACACTGCTGCTACCGCTCTGGAGGAAAGCGCAAGTGCATGCCCACATTCGAGACGAGGACTGACTCCCCTGGGGAGACTCCAGAAATACCCCAAGATCCATGTCAGCACTGGAGAGGAATCCTCAGGTTCCGGCCCCGACTCCACACAAGGTCTTAGGCCCCAGCATCAACGGGAGAGGAATCCCGAGACGCCCCCGAGGAACTCGCATGGGGACTGGCCTTTCCTGAGGCCACCAGAGCGGTTCCCTGAGGTCCCCGTCGTAAGTCGAGAGCACCTGCCGCAACTCGAGAAAATCCAGGAGGTTTTTCCGTCCAGGCTAGGTGAGGCCCTTTTCCGCTGAGGCTTCTCGAGGCCAATCACATCTAACCACTGGAACTTCCAAAGGGTCCTTCACACCCTTGCTGCAACTCAAGAAGTTCCCCGACATACCCGTCTCCACTCTTGAGGAAGCACGTGGTTGTCCACACACATCCAGGGGAGACCCGTTTCCGCCTCCTAGCTCGAGATGAGGGATCCTTTCCCTGTTTCGTAGGGAAAGAATTCCCGGCGTTCCCGTCGCATCTCAAGAGGAGGCGCTCTCCACAGGAAAGGCGAGAGGAACTCCAGGGTCGTGCCACCATTCCAAGAGTCCCCCAGATGTGTCAGTCCATTCCAGAGGAAACTTTTTTCCCTGCACTGCCTTGACGTTCAAGCCGAGGATCGACTCCCACCACGTGTGCACGTGGGACAGCCCTGTGGGAAAGCCTCGTGGGAAAGCCTCGTGGGAAAGACTCGAGGGAAAACCATAGATCCTTTGATCCACGCGGCGGACTGCGTGACACTGCTGCTACCACTCTGGAGGAAAGCGCAAGTGCATGCCCGCATTCGAGACGAGAACTGACTCCCCTGGGGAGACTCCAGAAGTACTCCAAGATCCATGTCAGCCCTGGAGAGGAATCCTCAGGTTCCGGCCCCAACTCCACACAAGGTCTGAGGCCCCGGCATCGACGGGAGAGGAATCCCGAGACGCCCCCGAGGAACTCGCATGGGGACTGGCCTTTCCTGAGGCCACCAGAGCGGGTCCCTGAGGTCCCCGTCGTAAGTCGAGAGCACCTGCCGCAACTCGAGAAAATCCAGGAGGTTTTGCCCTCCAGGCGAGATGAGGCCCATTTCCGCTGAGGCTTCTCGAGGCCAATCACGTCTAACCACTGGAACTTCCAAAGGGTCCTTCACACCCTTGCTGCAACTCAAGAAGTTCCCCGACATACCCGTCTCCACTCAAGAGGAAGCACGTGGGATCCCGCACACATCCAGGGGAGCCCCTTTTCCGCCTCCTAGCTCGAGATGAGGGATCCTTTCCCTGTTTCGTAGGGAAAGAATTCCCGGCGTTCCCGTCGCATCTCAAGAGGAGGCGCTCTCCACAGGAAAGGCGAGAGGAACTCCAGGGTCGTGCCACCATTCCAAGAGTCCCCCAGATGTGTCAGTCCATTCCAGAGGAAACTTTTTTCCCTGCACTGCCTTGACGTTCAAGCCGAGGATCGACTCCCACCACGTGTGCACGTGGGACAGCCCTGTGGGAAAGCCTCGTGGGAAAGCCTCGTGGGAAAGACTCGAGGGAAAACCATAGATCCTTTGATCCACGCGGCGGACTGCGTGACACTGCTGCTACCACTCTGGAGGAAAGCGCAAGTGCATGCCCGCATTCGAGACGAGAACTGACTCCCCTGGGGAGACTCCAGAAGTACTCCAAGATCCATGTCAGCCCTGGAGAGGAATCCTCAGGTTCCGGCCCCGACTCCACACAAGGTCTTAGGCCCCGGCATCGACGGGAGAGGAATCCCGAGACGCCCCCGAGGAACTCGCATGGGGACTGGCCTTTCCTGAGGCCACCAGAGCGGGTCCCTGAGGTCCCCGTCGTAAGTCGAGAGCACCTGCCGCAACTCGAGAAAATCCAGGAGGTTTTCCCTCCAGGCGAGATGAGGCCCATTTCCGCTGAGGCTTCTCGAGGCCAATCACATCTAAACACTGGAACTTCCAAAGGGTCCTTCACACCCTTGCTGCAACTCAAGAAGTTCCCCGACATACCCGTCTGCACTCGAGAGGAAGCACGTGGTGTCCCGCACACATCCAGGGGAGCCCCGTTTCCGCCTCCTACCTCGAGATGAGGGATCCTTTCCCTGTTTCGTAGGGAAAGAATTCCCGGCGTTCCCGTCGCATCTCAAGAGGAGGCGCTCTCCACAGGAAAGGCGAGAGGAACTCCAGGGTCGTGCCACCATTCCAAGAGTCCCCCAGATGTGTCAGTCCATTCCAGAGGAACCTGTTTTCCCTGCACTGCCTTGACGTTCAAGCCGAGGATCGACTCCCACCACGTGTGCACGTGGGACAGCCCTGTGGGAAAGCCTCGTGGGAAAGCCTCGTGGGAAAGACTCGAGGGAAAACCATAGATCCTTTGATCCACGCGGCGGACTGCGTGACACTGCTGCTACCGCTCTTGAGGAAAGCGCAATGCAAGCCCGCATTCGAGACGAGGACTGACTCCCCTGGGGAGACTCCAGAAGTACCCCAAGATCCATGTCAGCACTGGACAGGAATCCTCAGGTTCCGGCCCCGACTCCACACAAGGTCTTAGGCCCCGGCATCGACGGGAGAGGAATCCCGAGAGGCCCCCGAGGAACTCGCATGGGGACTGGCCTTTCCTGAGGCCACCAGAGCGGTTCCCTGAGGTCCCCGTCGTAAGTCGAGAGCACCTGCCGCAACTCGAGAAAATCCAGGAGGTTTTGCCCTCCAGGCGAGGTGAGGCCCATTTTCGCTGAGGCTTCTCGAGGCCAATCACATCTAACCACTGGAACTTCCAAAGGGTCCTTCACACCCTTGCTGCAACTCAAGAAGTTCCCCGACATACCCGTCTCCACTCTAGAGGAAGCACGTGGTTGTCCACACACATCCAGGGGAGACCCGTTTCCGCCTCCTAGCTCGAGATGAGGGATCCTTTCCCTGTTTCGTAGGGAAAGAATTCCCGGCGTTCCCGTCGCATCTCAAGAGGAGGCGCTCTCCACAGGAAAGGCGAGAGGAACTGCAGGGTCGAGACACCATTCCAAGAGTCCCCCAGATGTGTCAGTCCATTCCAGAGGAACCTGTTTTCCCTGCAGTGCCTTGACGTTCAAGCCGAGGATCGACTCCCACCACGTGTGCACGTGAGACAGCCCTGTGGGAAAGCCTCGTGGGAAAGCCTCGTGGGAAAGACTCGAGGGAAAACCATAGATCCTTTGATCCACGCGGCGGACTGCGTGACACTGCTGCTACCGCTCTGGAGGAAAGCGCAAGTGCATGCCCGCATTCGAGACGAGGACTGACTCCCCTGGGGAGTCTCCAGAAGTACCCCAAGATCCATGTCAGCACTGGAGAGGAATCCTCAGGTTCCGGTCCCGACTCCACACAAGGTCTTAGGCCCCGGCATAGACGGGAGAGGAATCCCGAGACGCCCCCGAGGAACTCGCATGGGGACTGGCCTTTCCTGAGGCCACCAGAGCGGGTCCCTGAGGTCCCCGTCGTAAGTCGAGAGCACCTGCCGCAACTCGAGAAAATCCAGGAGGTTTTGCCCTCCAGGCGAGATGAGGCCCATTTCCGCTGAGGCTTCTCGAGGCCAATCACGTCTAACCACTGGAACTTCCAAAGGGTCCTTCACACCCTTGCTGCAACTCAAGAAGTTCCCCGACATACACGTCTCCACTCGAGAGGAAGCACGTGGGGTCCCGCACACATCCAGGGGAGCCCCGTTTCCGCCTCCTAGCTCGAGATGAGGGATCCTTTCCCTGTTTCGTAGTGAAAGAATTCCCGGCGTTCCCGTCGCATCTCAAGAGGAGGCGCTCTCCACAGGAAAGGCGAGAGGAACTCCAGGGTCGTGCCACCATTCCAAGAGTCCCCCAGATGTGTCAGTCCATTCCAGAGGAACCTGTTTTCCCTGCACTGCCTTGACGTTCAAGCCGAGGATCGACTCCCACCACGTGTGCACGTGGGACAGCCCTGTGGGAAAGCCTCGTGGGAAAGCCTCGTGGGAAAGACTCGAGGGAAAACCATAGATCCTTTGATCCACGCGGCGGACTGCGTGACACTGCTTCTACCGCTCTTGAGGAAAGCGCAATGCATGCCCGCATTCGAGACGAGGACTGACTCCCCTGGGGAGACTCCAGAAGTACCCCAAGATCCATGTCAGCACTGGAGAGGAATCCTCAGGTTCCGGCCCCGACTCCACACAAGGTCTTAGGGCCCGGCATCGACGGGAGAGGAATCCCGAGACGCCCCCGAGGAACTCGCATGGGGACTGGCCTTTCCTGAGGCCACCAGAGCGGGTCCCTGAGGTCCCCGTCGTAAGTCGAGAGCACCTGCCGCAACTCGAGAAAATCCAGGAGGTTTTGCCCTCCAGGCGAGATGAGGCCCATTTCCGCTTAGGCTTCTCGAGGCCACTCACATCTAACCACTGGATCTTCCAAAGGATCCTTCACACCCTTGCTGCAACTCAAGAAGTTCCCCGACATACCCGTCTCCACTCGAGAGGAAGCACGCGGCGTCCCACATACATCCAGGGGAGCCCCGTTTCCGCCTCCTAGCTCGAGATGAGGGATCCTTTCCCTGTTTCGTAGGGAAAGAATTCCCGGCGTTCCCGTCGCATCTCAAGAGGAGGCGCTCTCCACAGGAAAGGCGAGAGGAACTCCAGGGTCGTGCCACCATTTCAAGAGTCCCCCAGATGTGTCAGTCCATTCCAGAGGAACCTGTTTTCCCTGCACTGCCTTGACGTTCAAGCCGAGGATCGACTCCCACCACGTGTGCACGTGGGACAGCCCTGTGGGAAAGCCTCGTGGGAAAGCCTCGTGGGAAAGACTCGAGGGAAAACCATAGATCCTTTGATCCACGCGGCGGACTGCGTGACACTGCTGCTACCGCTCTGGAGGAAAGCGCAAGTGCATGCCCGCATTCGAGACGAGGACTGACTCCCCTGGGGAGACTCCAGAAGTACCCCAAGATCCATGTCAGCACTGGAGAGGAATCCTCAGGTTCCGGCCCCGACTCCACACAAGGTCTTAGGCCCCGGCATCGACGGGAGAGGAATCCCGAGACGCCCCCGAGGTACTCGCATGGGGACTGGCCTTTCCTGAGGCCACCAGAGCGGTTCCCTGAGGTCCCCGTCGTAAGTCGAGAGCACCTGCCGCAACTCGAGAAAATCCAGGAGGTTTTGCCCTCCAGGCGAGATGAGGCCCATTTCCGCTGAGGCTTCTTGAGGCCACTCACATCTAACCACTGGATCTTCCAAAGGATCCTTCACACCCTTGCTGCAACTCAAGAAGTTCCCCGACATACCCGTCTCCACTCGAGAGGAAGCACGCGGGGTCCCGCATACATCCAGGGGAGCCCCGTTTCCGCCTCCTAGCTCGAGATGAGGGATCCTTTCCCTGTTTCGTAGGGAAAGAATTCCCGGCGTTCAAGTCACATCTCAAGAGGAGGCGCTCTCCACAGGAAAGGCGAGAGGAACTCCAGGGTCGTGCCACCATTCCAAGAGTCCCACAGATGTGTCAGTCCATTCCAGAGGAACCTGTTTTCCCTGCACTGCCTTGACGTTCAAGCCGAGGATCGACTCCCACCACGTGTGCACGTGGGACAGCCCTGTGGGAAAGCCTCGTGGGAAAGCCTCGTGGGAAAGACTCGAGGGAAAACCATAGATCCTTTGATCCACGCGGCGGACTGCGTGACACTGCTGCTACCGCTCTGGAGGAAAGCGCAAGTGCATGCCCGCATTCGAGACGAGGACTGACTCCCCTGGGGAGACTCCAGAAGTACCCCAAGATCCATGTCAGCACTGGAGAGGAATCCTCAGGTTCCGGCCCCGACTCCACACAAGGTCTGAGGCCCCTGCATCGACGGGAGAGGAATCCCGAGAGTCCCCCGAGGAACTCGCATGGGGACTGGCCTTTCCTGAGGCCACCAGAGCGGGTCCCTGAGGTCCCCGTCGTAAGTCGAGAGCACCTGCCGCAACTCGAGAAAATCCAGGAGGTTTTGCCCTCCAGGCGAGATGAGGCCCATTTCCGCTGAGGCTTCTCGAGGCCAATCACGTCTAACCACTGGAACTTCCAAAGGGTCCTTCACACCCTTGCTGCAACTCAAGAAGTTCCCCGACATACCCGTCTCCACTCGAGAGGAAGCACGTGGGGTCCCGCACACATCCAGGGGAGCCCCGTTTCCGCCTCCTAGCTCGAGATGAGGGATCCTTTCCCTGTTTCGTAGGGAAAGATTTCCCGGCGTTCCCGTCGCATCTCAAGAGGAGGCACTCTCCACAGGAAAGGCGAGAGGAACTCCAGGGTCGTGCCACCATTCCAAGAGTCCCCCAGATGTGTCAGTCCATTCCAGAGGAACCTTTTTTCCCTGCACTGCCTTGACGTTCAAGCCGAGGATCGACTCCCACCACGTGTGCACGTGGGACAGCCCTGTGGGAAAGCCTCGTGGGAAAGCCTCGTGGGAAAGACTCGAGGGAAAACCATAGATCCTTTGATCCACGCGGCGGACTGCGTGACACTGCTGCTACCGCTCTGGAGGAAAGCGCAAGTGCATGCCCGCATTCGAGACGAGGACTGACTCCCCTGGGGAGACTCCAGAAGTACTCCAAGATCCATGTCAGCCCTGGAGAGTAATCCTCAGGTTCCGGCCCCAACTCCACACAAGGTCTTAGGCCCCGGCATCGACGGGAGAGGAATCCCGAGACGCCCCCGAGGAACTCGCATGGGGACTGGCCTTTCCTGAGGCCACCAGAGCGGGTCCCTGAGGTCCCCATCGTAAGTCGAGAGCACCTGCCGCAACTCGAGAAAATCCAGGAGGTTTTGCCCTCCAGGCGAGATGAGGCCCATTTCCGCTGAGGCTTCTCGAGGCCAATCACATCTAACCTCTGGAACTTCCAAAGGGTCCTTCACACCCTTGCTGCAACTCAAGAAGTTCCCCGACATACCCGTCTGCACTCGAGAGGAAGCACGTGGTGTCCCGCACACATCCAGGGGAGCCCCGTTTCCGCCTCCTAGCTCAAGATGAGGGATCCTTTCTCTGTTTCGTAGGGAAAGAATTCCCGGCGTTCCCGTCGCATCTCAAGAGGAGGCGCTCTCCACAGGAAAGGCGAGAGGAACTCCAGGGTCGTGCCACCATTCCAAGAGTCCCCCAAATGTGTCAGTCCATTCCAGAGGAACCTGTTTTCCCTGCACTGCCTTGACGTTCAAGCCGAGGATCGACTCCCACCACGTGTGCACGTGGGACAGCCCTGTCGGAAAGCCTCGTGGGAAAGCCTCGTGGGAAAGACTCGAGGGAAAACCATAGATCCTTTGATCCACGTGGCAGACTGCGTGACACTGCTGCTACCGCTCTTGAGGAAAGCGCAATGCATGCCCGCATTCGAGACGAGGACTGACTCCCCTGGGGAGACTCCAGAAGTACCCCAAGATCCATGTCAGCACTGGACAGGAATCCTCAGGTTCCGGCCCCGACTCCACACAAGGTCTTAGGCCCCGGCATCGACGGGAGAGGAATCCCGAGACGCCCCCGAGGTACTCGCATGGGGACTGGTCTTTCCTGAGGCCACCAGAGCGGTTCCCTGAGGTCCCCGTCGTAAGTCGAGAGCACCTGCCGCAACTCGAGAAAATCCAGGAGGTTTTGCCCTCCAGGCGAGATGAGGCCCATTTCCGCTGAGGCTTCTCGAGGCCACTCACATCTAACCACTGGATCTTCCAAAGGATCCTTCACACCATTGCTGCAACTCAAGAAGTTCCCCGACATACCCGTCTCCACTCGAGAAGAAGCACGTGGGTTCCCGCACACATCCAGGGGAGCCCCGTTTCCGCCTCCTAGCTCGAGATGAGGGATCCTTTCCCTGTTTCGGAAGGAAAGATTTCCCGGCGTTCCCGTCGCATCTCAAGAGGAGGCGCTCTCCACAGGAAAGTAGAGAGGAACTCCAGGGTCGTGACACCATTCCAAGAGTCCCCCAGATGTGTCAGTCCATTCCAGAGGAACCTGTTTTCCCTGCACTGCCTTGACTTTCAAGCCGAGGATCGACTCCCACCACGTGTGCACGTGGGACAGCCCTGTGGGAAAGCCTCGTGGGAAAGCCTCGTGGGAAAGACTCGAGGGAGAACCATAGATGCTTTGATCCACGCGGCGGACTGCGTGACACTGCTGCTACCGCTCTGGAGGAAAGTGCAAGTGCATGCCCGAATTCGAGACGAGGACTGACTCCCCTGGGGAGACTCCAGAAGTACCCCAAGATCCATGTCAGCACTGGAGAGGAATCCTCAGGTTCCGGCCCCGACTCCACACAAGGTTTTAGGCCCCGGCATCGACGGGAGAGGAATCCCGAGAGGCCCCCGAGGAACTCGCATGGGGACTGGCCTTTCCTGAGGCCACCAGAGCGGGTCCCTGAGGTCCCCGTCGTAAGTCGAGAGCACCTGCCGCAACTCGAGAAAATCCAGGAGGTTTTGCCCTCCAGGCGAGATGAGGCCCATTTCCACTGAGGCTTCTCGAGGCTAATCACGTCTAACCACTGGAACTTCCAAAGGGTCCTTCACACCCTTGCTGCAACTCAAGAAGTTCCCCGACATACCCGTCTCCACTCGAGAGGAAGCACGTGGGTCCCGCACACATCCAGGGGAGCCCCGTTTCCGCCTCCTAGCTCGAGATGAGGGATCCTTTCCTTGTTTCGTAGGGAAAGAATTCCCGGCGTTCCCGTCGCATCTCAAGAGGAGGCGCTCTCCACAGGAAAGGCGAGAGGAACTCCAGGGTCGTGCCACCATTCCAAGAGTCCCCCAGATGTGTCAGTCCATTCCAGAGGAACCTGTTTTCCCTGCACTGCCTTGACGTTCAAGCCGAGGATCCACTCCCACCACGTGTGCACGTGGGACAGCCCTGTGGGAAAGCCTCGTGGGAAAGCCTCGTGGGAAAGACTCGAGGGAAAACCATAGATCCTTTGATCCACGCGGCGGACTGCGTGACACTGCTGCTACCGCTCTGGAGGAAAGCGCAAGTGCATGCCCGCATTCGAGACGAGGACTGACTCCCCTGGGGAGACTCCAGAAGTACCCCAAGATCCATGTCAGCCCTGGAGAGGAATCCTCAGGTTCCGGCCCCGACTCCACACAAGGTCTTAGGCCCCGGCATCGACGGGAGAGGAATCCCGAGACGCCCCCAAGGAACTCGCATGGGGACTGGCCTTTCCTGAGGCCACAAGAGCGGTTCCCTGAGGTCCCCGTCGTAAGTCGAGAGCACCTGCCGCAACTCGAAAAAATCCAGGAGGTTTTGCCCTCCAGGCCAGATGAGGCCCATTTTCGCTGAGGCTTCTCGAGGCCAATCACATCTAACCACTGGAACTTCCAAAGGGTCCTTCACACCATTGCTGCAACTCAAGAAGTTCCCCGACATACCCGTCTCCACTCGAGAGGAAGCACGTGGGGTCCCGCACACATCCAGGGGAGCCCCGTTTCCGCCTCCTAGCTCGAGATGAGGGATCCTTTCTCTGTTTCGTAGGGAAAGAATTCCCGGCGTTCCCGTCGCATCTCAAGAGGAGGCGCTCTCCACAGGAAAGGCGAGAGGAACTCCAGGGTCATGCCACCATTCCAAGAGTCCCCCAGATGTGTCAGTCCATTCCAGAGGAACCTGTTTTCCCTGCACTGCCTTGACGTTCAAGCCGAGGATCGACTCCCACCACGTGTGCACGTGGGACAGCCCTGTGGGAAAGCCTCGTGGGAAAGCCTCGTGGGAAAGACTCGAGGGAAAACCATAGATGCTTTGATCCACGCGGCAGACTGCGTGACACTGCTGCTACCGCTCTGGAGGAAAGCGCAAGTGCATGCCCGCATTCGAGACGAGGACTGACTCCCCTGGGGAGACTCCAGAAGTACCCCAAGATCCATGTCAGCCCTGGAGAGGAATCCTCATGTTCCGGCCCCGACTCCACACAAGGTCTTAGGCCCCGGCATCGACGGGAGAGGAATCCCGAGACGCCCCCGAGGAACTCGCATGGGGACTGGCCTTTCCTGAGGCCACCAGAGCGGGTCCCTGAGGTCCCCGTCGTAAGTCGAGAGCACCTGCCGCAACTCGAGAAAATCCAGGAGGTTTTCCCTCCAGGCGAGATGAGGCCCATTTCCGCTGAGGCTTCTCGAGGCCAATCACATCTAAACACTGGAACTTCCAAAGGGTCCTTCACACCCTTGCTGCAGCTCAAGAAGTTCCCCGACATACCCGTCTGCACTCGAGAGGAAGCACGTGGTGTCCCGCACACATCCAGGGGAGCCCCGTTTCCGCCTCCTAGCTCGAGATGAGGGATCCTTTCCCTGTTTCGTAGGGAAAGAATTCCCGGCGTTCCCGTCGCATCTCAAGAGGAGGCGCTCTCAACAGGAAAGGCGAGAGGAACTCCAGGGTCGTGCCACCATTCCAAGAGTCCCCCAGATGTGTCAGTCCATTCCAGAGGAACCTGTTTTCCCTGCACTGCCTTGACGTTCAAGCCGAGGATCGACTCCCACCACGTGTGCACGTGGGACAGCCCTGTGGGAAAGCCTCGTGGGAAAGCCTCGTGGGAAAGACTCGAGGGAAAACCATAGATCCTTTGATCCACGCGGCGGACTGCGTGACACTGCTGCTACCGCTCTGGAGGAAAGCGCAAGTGCATGCCCGCATTCGAGACGAGGACTGACTCCCCTGGGGAGACTCCAGAAGTACCCCAAGATCCATGTCAGCACTGGAGAGGAATCCTCAGGTTCCGGCCCTGACTCCACACAAGGTCTTAGGCCCCGGCATCGACGGGAGAGGAATCCCGAGAGGCCCCCGAGGAACTCGCATGGGGACTGGCCTTTCCTGAGGCCACCAGAGCGGGTCCCTGAGGTCCCCGTCGTAAGTCGAGAGCACCTGCCGCAACTCGATAAAATCCAGGAGGTTTTGCCCTCCAGGCGAGATGAGGCCCATTTCCGCTGAGGCTTCTCGAGGCCAATCACATCTAACCTCTGGAACTTCCAAAGGGTCCTTCACACCCTTGCTGCAACTCAAGAAGTTCCCCGACATACCCGTCTGCACTCGAGAGGAAGCACGTGGTGTCCCGCACACATCCAGGGGAGCCCCGTTTCCGCCTCCTAGCTCGAGATGAGGGATCCTTTCTCTGTTTCGTAGGGAAAGAATTCCCGGCGTTCCCGTCGCATCTCAAGAGGAGGCGCTCTCCACAGGAAAGGCGAGAGGAACTCCAGGGTCGTGCCACCATTCCAAAAGTCCCCCAGATGTGTCAGTCCATTCCAGAGGAATCTGTTTTCCCTGCACTGCCTTGACGTTCAAGCCGAGGATCGACTCCCACCACGTGTGCACGTGGGACAGCCCTGTGGGAAAGCCTCGTGGGAAAGCCTCGTGGGAAAGACTCGAGGGAAAACCATAGATCCTTTGATCCACGCGGCGGACTGCGTGACACTGCTGCTACCGCTCTTGAGGAAAGCGCAATGCATGCCCGCATTCGAGACGAGGACTGACTCCCCTGGGGAGACTCCAGAAGTACCCCAAGATCCATGTCAGCACTGGAGAGGAATCCTCAGGTTCCGGCCCCGACTCCACACAAGGTCTTAGGACCCGGCATCGACGGGAGAGGAATCCCGAGACGCCCCCGAGGTACTCGCATGGGAACTGGCCTTTCCTGAGGCCACCAGAGCGGTTCCCTGAGGTCCCCGTCGTAAGTCGAGAGCACCTGCCGCAACTCGAGAAAATCCAGGAGGTTTTGCCCTCCAGGCGAGATGAGGCCCATTTCCGCTGAGGCTTCTCGAGGCCACTCACATCTAACCACTGGATCTTCCAAAGGATCCTTCACACCATTGCTGCAACTCAAGAAGTTCCCCGACATACCCGTCTCCACTCGAGAAGAAGCACGTGGGTTCCCGCACACATCCAGGGGAGCCCCGTTTCCGCCTCCTAGCTAGAGATGAGGGATCCTTTCCCTGTTTCGGAAGGAAAGATTTCCCGGCGTTCCCGTCGCATCTCAAGAGGAGGCGCTCTCCACAGGAAAGTAGAGAGGAACTCCAGGGTCGTGACACCATTCCAAGAGTCCCCCAGATGTGTCAGTCCATTCCAGAGGAACCTGTTTTCCCTGCACTGCCTTGACTTTCAAGCCGAGGATCGACTCCCACCACGTGTGCACGTGGGACAGCCCTGTGGGAAAGCCTCGTGGGAAAGCCTCGTGGGAAAGACTCGAGGGAGAACCATAGATGCTTTGATCCACGCGGCGGACTGCGTGACACTGCTGCTACCGCTCTGGAGGAAAGTGCAAGTGCATGCCCGAATTCGAGACGAGGACTGACTCCCCTGGGGAGACTCCAGAAGTACCCCAAGATCCATGTCAGCACTGGAGAGGAATCCTCAGGTTCTGGCCCCGACTCCACACAAGGTTTTAGGCCCCGGCATCGACGGGAGAGGAATCCCGAGAGGCCCCCGAGGAACTCGCATGGGGACTGGCCTTTCCTGAGGCCACCAGAGCGGGTCCCTGAGGTCCCCGTCGTAAGTCGAGAGCACCTGCCGCAACTCGAGAAAATCCAGGAGGTTTTGCCCTCCAGGCGAGATGAGGCCCATTTCCACTGAGGCTTCTCGAGGCTAATCACGTCTAACCACTGGAACTTCCAAAGGGTCCTTCACACCCTTGCTGCAACTCAAGAAGTTCCCCGACATACCCGTCTCCACTCGAGAGGAAGCACGTGGGTCCCGCACACATCCAGGGGAGCCCCGTTTCCGCCTCCTAGCTCGAGATGAGGGATCCTTTCCTTGTTTCGTAGGGAAAGAATTCCCGGCGTTCCCGTCGCATCTCAAGAGGAGGCGCTCTCCACAGGAAAGGCGAGAGGAACTCCAGGGTCGTGCCACCATTCCAAGAGTCCCCCAGATGTGTCAGTCCATTCCAGAGGAACCTGTTTTCCCTGCACTGCCTTGACGTTCAAGCCGAGGATCCACTCCCACCACGTGTGCACGTGGGACAGCCCTGTGGGAAAGCCTCGTGGGAAAGCCTCGTGGGAAAGACTCGAGGGAAAACCATAGATCCTTTGATCCACGCGGCGGACTGCGTGACACTGCTGCTACCGCTCTGGAGGAAAGCGCAAGTGCATGCCCGCATTCGAGACGAGGACTGACTCCCCTGGGGAGACTCCAGAAGTACCCCAAGATCCATGTCAGCCCTGGAGAGGAATCCTCAGGTTCCGGCCCCGACTCCACACAAGGTCTTAGGCCCCGGCATCGACGGGAGAGGAATCCCGAGACGCCCCCAAGGAACTCGCATGGGGACTGGCCTTTCCTGAGGCCACAAGAGCGGTTCCCTGAGGTCCCCGTCGTAAGTCGAGAGCACCTGCCGCAACTCGAAAAAATCCAGGAGGTTTTGCCCTCCAGGCCAGATGAGGCCCATTTCCGCTGAGGCTTCTCGAGGCCAATCACATCTAACCACTGGAACTTCCAAAGGGTCTTTCACACCATTGCTGCAACTCAAGAAGTTCCCCGACATACCGGTCTCCACTCGAGAGGAAGCACGTGGGGTCCCGCACACATCCAGGGGAGCCCCGTTTCCGCCTCCTAGCTCGAGATGAGGGATCCTTTCCCTGTTTCGTATGGAAAGAATTCCCGGCGTTCCCGTCGCATCTCAAGAGGAGGCGCTCTCCACAGGAAAGGCGAGAGGAACTCCAGGGTCGTGACACCATTCCAAGAGTCCCCCAGATGTGTCAGTCCATTCCAGAGGAACCTGTTTTCCCTGCACTGCCTTGACGTTCAAGCCGAGGATCGACTCCCACCACGTGTGCACTTGGGACAGCCCTGTGGGAAAGCCTCGTGGGAAAGCCTCGTGGGAAAGACTCGAGGGAAAACCATAGATCCTTTGATCCACGCGGCGGACTGCGTGACACTGCTGCTACCGCTCTGGAGGAAAGCGCAAGTGCATGCCCGCATTCGAGACGAGGACTGACTCCCCTGGGGAGACTCCAGAAGTACCCCAAGATCCATGTCAGCACTGGAGAGGAATCCTCAGGTTCCGGCCCCGACTCCACACAAGGCCTTAGGCCCCGGCATCGACCGGATAGGAATCCCGAGAGGAACTCGCATGGGGACTGGCCTTTCCTGAGGCTACCAGAGCGGGTCCCTGAGGTCCTCGGCGTAAGTCGAGAGCACCTGCCGCAACTCAAGAAAATCCAGGCGGTTTTGCCCTCCAGGCGAGATGAGGCCCATTTCCGCTGAGGCTTCTTGAGGCCAATCACATCTAACCACTGGAAGTTCCAAAGGGTCCTTCACACCCTTGCTGCAACTCAAGAAGTTCCCCGACATACCCGTCTCCACTCGAGAGGAAGCACGTGGGGTCCCGCACACATCCAGGGGAGCCCCGTTTCCGCCTCCTAGCTCGAGATGAGGGATCCTTTCCCTGTTTCGTAGGGAAAGAATTCCCGGCGTTCCAGTCGCATCTCAGGAGGAGGCGCTCTCCACAGGAAAGGCGAGAGGAACTCCAGTGTCGTGCCACCATTCCAAGAGTCCCCCAGATGTGTCAGTCCATTCCAGAGGAACCAGTTTTCCCTGCACTGCCTTGACATTCAAGCCGAGGATCGACTCCCACCACGTGTGCACGTGGGACAGCCATGTGGGAAAGCCTCGTGCGAAAGCCTCGTGGGAAAGACCTGAGGGAAAACCATAGATCCTTTGATCCACGCGGCGGACTCGTGACACTGCTGCTATCGCTATGGAGGAAAGCGCAAGTGCATGCCCGCATTCGAGACGAGGACTGACTCCCCTTGGGAGACTCCAGAAGTACCCCAAGATCCATGTCAGCACTGGAGAGGAATCCTCAGGTTCCGGCCCCGACTCCACAGAAGGTCTTAGGCCCCGGCATCGACGGGAGAGGAATCCCCAGAGGCCCCCGAGGAACTCGCATGGGGACTGGCCTTTCCTGAGGCCACCAGAGCGGGTCCCTGAGGTCCCCGTCGTAAGTCGAGAGCACCTGCCGCAACTCGAGAAAATCCAGGAGGTTTTTCCGTCCAGGCGAGTTGAGGCCCATTTCCGCTGAGGCTTCTCGAGGCTAATCACATCTAACCACTGGAACTTCCAAAGGGTCCTTCACACCCTTGCTGCAACTCAAGAAGCTCCCCGACATACCCGTCTCCACTCGAGAGGAAGCACGTGGGGTCCCGCACACATCCAGGGGAGCCCCGTTTCCGCCTCCTAGCTCGAGATGAGGGATCCTTTCCCTGTTTCGTAGGGAAAGAATTCCCGGCGTTCCCGTCGCATCTCAAGAGGAGCCGCTCTCCACAGGAAAGGCGAGAGGAACTCCAGGGTCGTGACACCATTCCAAGAGTCCCCCAGATGTGTCAGTCCATTCCAGAGGAACCTCTTTTCCCTGCACTGCCTTAACGTTCAAGCCGAGGATCGACTCCCACCACGTGTGCACGTGGGACAGCCCTGTGGGAAAGCTTCGTGGGAAAGCCTCGTGGGAAAGACTCGAGGGAAAACAATAGATCCTTTGATCCACGCGGCAGACTGCGTGACACTGCTGCTACCGCTCTGGAGGAAAGCGCAAGTGCATGCCCGCATTCGAGACGAGGACTGACTCCCCTGGGGAGACTCCAGAAGTACCCCAAGATCCATGTAAGCACTGGAGAGGAAACCTCAGGTTCCGGCCCCGACTCCACTCAAGGTCTTAGGCCCGGCATCAACGGGAGAGGAATCCCGAGAGGCCCGCGAGGAACTCGCATGGGGACTGGCCTTTCCTGAGGCCACCAGAGCGGGTCCCTGAGGTCCCCGTCGTAAGTCGAGAGCACCTGCCGCAACTCGAGAAAATCCAGGAGGTTTTGCGTCCAGACGAGATGAGGCCCATTTCCGCTGAGGCTTCTCGAGGCTAATCACGTCTAACCACTGGAACTTCCAAAGGGTCCTTCACACCCTTGCTGCAACTCAAGAACTTCCCCGACATACCCGTCTCCACTCGAGAGGAAGCACGTGGGGTCCCTCACACATCCAGGGGAGCCCCGTTTCCGCCTCCTAGCTCGAGATGAGGGATCCTTTCCCTGTTTCGTAGGGAAAGAATTCCTGGCGTTCCCGTCGCATCTCAAGAGGAGGCGCTCTCCACAGGAAAGGGGAGAGGAACTCCAGGGTCGTGCCACCATTCCAAGAGACCCCCAGATGTGTCAGTCCATTCCAGAGGAACCTGTTTTCCCTGCACTGCCTTGACGTTCAAGCCGAGGATCGAGTCCCACCACGTGTGCACGTGGGACAGCCCTGAGGGAAAGCCTCTTGGGAAAGCCTCATGGGAAAGACTCGAGGGAAAACCATAGATCCTTTGATCCACGCGGGGGACTGCGTGACACTGCTGCTACCGCTCTGGAGGAAAGCGCAAGTGCATGCCCGCATTCGAGACGAGGACTGACTCCCCTGGGGAGACTCCAGACGTACCCCAAGATCCATGTCAGCACTGGAGAGGAATCCTCAGGTTCCGACCCCGACTCCACACAAGGTCTTAGGCCCGGCATCGACGGGAGAGGAATCCCGAGACGCCCCCGAGGAACTCGCATGGGGACTGGCCTTTCCTGAGGCCACCAGAGCGGGTCCCTGAGGTCCCCGTCGTAAGTCGAGAGCACCTGCCGCAACTCGAGAAAATCCAGGAGGTTTTGCCCTCCAGGCGAGATGAGGCCCATTTCCGCTGAGGCTTCTCGAGGCTAATCACGTCTAACCACTGGAACTTCCAAAGGGTCCTTCACACCCTTGCTGCAACTCAAGAAGTTCCCCGACATACCCATCTCCACTCGAGAGGAAGCACGTGGTGTCCCGCCCACATACAGGGGAGCTCCGTTTCCGACTCCTAGCTCGAGATGAGGGATCCTTTCCCTGTTTCGTAGGGAAAGAATTCCTGGCGTTCCCGTCGCATCTCAAGAGGAGGCGCTCTCCACAGGAAAGGCGAGAGGAACTCCAGGGTCGTGCCACCATTCCAAGAGTCCCCCAGATGTGTCAGTCCATTCCAGAGGAACCTGTTTTCCCTGCACTGCCTTGACGTTCAAGCCAAGGATCGACTCCCACCACGTGTGCACGTGGGACAGCCCTGTGGGAAAGCCTCGTGGGAAAGCCTCGTGGAAAAGACTCGAGGGAAAAACATAGATCCTTTGATCCACGCGGCGGACTGCGTGACACTGCTGCTACCGCTCTGGAGGAAAGCGCAAGTGCATGCCCGCATTCGAGACGAAGACTGACTCCCCTGGGTCGACTCCAGAAGTACCCCAAGATCCATGTCAGCACTGGAGAAGAATCCTCAGGTTCCGACACCGACTCCACACAAGGACTTAGGCCCCGGCATCGACGGGAGAGGAATCCCGAGAGGCCCCCGAGGAACTCGCATGGGGACTGGCCTTTCCTGAGGCCACCAGAGCGGGTCCCTGAGGTCCCCGTCGTAAGTCGAGAGCACCTGCCGCAACTCGAGAAAATCCAGGAGGTTTTGCCCTCCAAGCGAGATGAGGCCCATTTCCGCTGAGGCTTCTCGAGGCCAATCACATCTAACCACTGGAACTTCCAAAGGGTCCTTCACACCCTTGCTGCAACTCAAGAAGTTCCCCGACATACCCGTCTCCACTCGAGAGGAAGCACGTGGGTCCCGCACACATCCAGGGGAGCCCCGTTTCCGCCTCCTAGCTCGAGATGTGGGATCCTTTCCCTGTTTCGTAGGGAAAGAATTCCCGGCGTTCCCGTCGCATCTCAAGAGGAGGCGCTCTCCACAGGAAGGCGAGAGGAACTCCAGGGTCGTGCCACCATTCCAAGAGTCCCCCAGATGTGTCAGTCCATTCCAGAGGAACCTGTTTTCCCTGCACTGCCTTGACGTTCAAGCCGAGGATCGACTCCCACCACGTGTGCACGTGGGACAGCCCTGTGGGAAAGCCTCGTGGGAAAGCCTCGTGGGAAAGACTCGAGGGAAAACCATAGATCCTTTGATCCACGCGGCGGACTGCGTGACACTGCTGCTACCGCTCTGGAGGAAAGCGCAAGTGCATGCCCGCATTCGAGACGAGGACTGACTCCCCTGGGGAGACTCCAGACGTACCCCAAGATCCATGTCAGCACTGGAGAGCAATCCTCAGATTCCGGCCCCGACTCCACACAAGGTCTTAGGCCCCGGCATCGACGGGAGAGGAATCCCGAGAGGCCCCCGAGGAACTCGCATGGGGACTGTCCTTTCCTGAGGCCACCAGAGCGGGTCCCTGAGGTCCCCGTCGTAAGTCGAGAGCACCTGCCGCAACTCGAGAAAATACAGGCGGTTTTGCCCTCCAGGTGAGATGAGGCCCATTTCCGCTGAGGCTTCTCGAGGCTAATCACGTCTAACCACTGGAACTTCCAAAGGGTCCTTCACACCCTTGCTGCAACTCAAGAAGTTCACCGACATACCCGTCTCCACTCGAGAGGAAGCACGTGGTGTCCCGCACACATCCAGGGGAGCCCCGTTTCCGCCTCCTAGCTCGAGATGAGGGATCCTTTCCCTGTTTCGTAGGGAAAGAATTCCCGGCGTTCCCGTCGCATCTCAAGAGGAGGTGCTCTCCACAGGAAAGGCGAGAGGAACTGAAGGGTCGTGCCACCATTCCAAGAGTCCCCTAGATGTGTCAGTCCATTCCAGAGGAACCTGTTTTCCCTGCACTGCCTTGACGTTCAAGCCGAGGATCGACTCCCACCACGTGTGCACGTGGGACAGCCCTGTGGGAAAGCCTCGTGGGAAAGCCTCTTGGGAAAGACTCGAGGGAAAACCATAGATCCTTTGATCCACGTGGCGGACTGGGTGACACTGCTGCTACCGCTCTGGAGGAAAGCGCAAGTGCATGCCCGCATTCGAGACGAGGACTGACTCCCCTGGGGAGACTCCAGAAGTACCCCAAGATCCATGTCAGCACTGGAGAGGAATCCTCAGGTTCCGGCCCCGACTCCACACAAGGTCTTAGGCCCCGGCATCGACGGGAGAGGAATCCCGAGAGGCCCCCGAGGAACTCGCATGGGGACTGGCCTTTCCTGAGGCCACCAGAGCGGGTCCCTGAGGTCCCCGTCGTAAGTCGAGAGCACCTGCCGCAACTCGAGAAAATCCAGGAGGTTTTGCCCTCCAGGCGAGATGAGGCCCATTTCCACTGAGGCTTCTCGAGGCTAATCACGTCTAACCACTGGAACTTCCAAAGGGTCCTTCACACCCTTGCTGCAACTCAAGAAGTTCCCCGACATACCCGTCTCCACTCGAGAGGAAGCACGTGGGTCCCGCACACATTCAGGGGAGCCCCGTTTCCGCCTCCTAGCTCGAGATGAGGGATCCTTTCCTTGTTTCGTAGGGAAAGAATTCCCGGCGTTCCCGTCGCATCTCAAGAGGAGGCGCTCTCCACAGGAAAGGCGAGAGGAACTCCAGGGTCGTGCCACCATTCCAAGAGTCCCCCAGATGTGTCAGTCCATTCCAGAGGAACCTGTTTTCCCTGCACTGCCTTGACGTTCAAGCCGAGGATCCACTCCCACCACGTGTGCACGTGGGACAGCCCTGTGGGAAAGCCTCGTGGGAAAGCCTCGTGGGAAAGACTCGAGGGAAAACCATAGATCCTTTGATCCACGCGGCGGACTGCGTGACACTGCTGCTACCGCTCTGGAGGAAAGCGCAAGTGCATGCCCGCATTCGAGACGAGGACTGACTCCCCTGGGGAGACTCCAGAAGTACCCCAAGATCCATGTCAGCCCTGGAGAGGAATCCTCAGGTTCCGGCCCCGACTCCACACAAGGTCTTAGGCCCCGGCATCGACGGGAGAGGAATCCCGAGACGCCCCCAAGGAACTCGCATGGGGACTGGCCTTTCCTGAGGCCACAAGAGCGGTTCCCTGAGGTCCCCGTCGTAAGTCGAGAGCACCTGCCGCAACTCGAGAAAATACAGGAGGTTTTGCCCTCCAGGCCAGATGAGGCCCATTTCCGCTGAGGCTTCTCGAGGCCAATCACATCTAACCACTGGAACTTCCAAAGGGTCTTTCACACCATTGCTGCAACTCAAGAAGTTCCCCGACATACCGGTCTCCACTCGAGAGGAAGCACGTGGGGTCCCGCACACATCCAGGGGAGCCCCGTTTCCGCCTCCTAGCTCGAGATGAGGGATCCTTTCCCTGTTTCGTATGGAAAGAATTCCCGGCGTTCCCGTCGCATCTCAAGAGGAGGCGCTCTCCACAGGAAAGGCGAGAGGAACTCCAGGGTCGTGACACCATTCCAAGAGTCCCCCAGACGTGTCAGTCCATTCCAGAGGAACCTGTTTTCCCTGCACTGCCTTGACGTTCAAGCCGAGGATCGACTCCCACCACGTGTGCACTTGGGACAGCCCTGTGGGAAAGCCTCGTGGGAAAGCCTCGTGGGAAAGACTCGAGGGAAAAGCATAGATCCTTTGATCCACGGGGCGGACTGCGTGACACTGCTGCTACCGCTCTGGAGGAAAGCGCAAGTGCATGCCCGCATTCGAGACGAGGACTGACTCCCCTGGGGAGACTCCAGAAGTACCCCAAGATCCATGTCAGCACTGGAGAGGAATCCTCAGGTTCCGGCCCCGACTCCACACAAGGCCTTAGGCCCCGGCATCGACCGGATAGGAATCCCGAGAGGAACTCGCATGGGGACTGGCCTTTCCTGAGGCTACCAGAGCGGGTCCCTGAGGTCCTCGGCGTAAGTCGAGAGCACCTGCCGCAACTCAAGAAAATCCAGGCGGTTTTGCCCTCCAGGCGAGATGAGGCCCATTTCCGCTGAGGCTTCTTGAGGCCAATCACATCTAACCACTGGAAGTTCCAAAGGGTCCTTCACACCCTTGCTGCAACTCAAGAAGTTCCCCGACATACCCGTCTCCACTCGAGAGGAAGCACGTGGGGTCCCGCACACATCCAGGGGAGCCCCGTTTCCGCCTCCTAGCTCGAGATGAGGGATCCTTTCCCTGTTTCGTAGGGAAAGAATTCCCGGCGTTCCAGTCGCATCTCAGGAGGAGGCGCTCTCCACAGGAAAGGCGAGAGGAACTCCAGTGTCGTGCCACCATTCCAAGAGTCCCCCAGATGTGTCAGTCCATTCCAGAGGAACCTGTTTTCCCTGCACTGCCTTGACATTCAAGCCGAGGATCGACTCCCACCACGTGTGCACGTGGGACAGCCATGTGGGAAAGCCTCGTGCGAAAGCCTCGTGGGAAAGACCTGAGGGAAAACCATAGATCCTTTGATCCACGCGGCGGACTCGTGACACTGCTGCTATCGCTATGGAGGAAAGCGCAAGTGCATGCCCGCATTCGAGACGAGGACTGACTCCCCTTGGGAGACTCCAGAAGTACCCCAAGATCCATGTCAGCACTGGAGAGGAATCCTCAGGTTCCGGCCCCGACTCCACAGAAGGTCTTAGGCCCCGGCATCGACGGGAGAGGAATCCCCAGAGGCCCCCGAGGAACTCGCATGGGGACTGGCCTTTCCTGAGGCCACCAGAGCAGGTCCCTGAGGTCCCCGTCGTAAGTCGAGAGCACCTGCCGCAACTCGAGAAAATCCAGGAGGTTTTTCCGTCCAGGCGAGTTGAGGCCCATTTCCGCTGAGGCTTCTCGAGGCTAATCACATCTAACCACTGGAACTTCCAAAGGGTCCTTCACACCCTTGCTGCAACTCAAGAAGCTCCCCGACATACCCGTCTCCACTCGAGAGGAAGCACGTGGGGTCCCGCACACATCCAGGGGAGCCCCGTTTCCGCCTCCTAGCTCGAGATGAGGGATCCTTTCCCTGTTTCGTAGGGAAAGAATTCCCGGCGTTCCCGTCGCATCTCAAGAGGAGCCGCTCTCCACAGGAAAGGCGAGAGGAACTCCAGGGTCGTGACACCATTCCAAGAGTCCCCCAGATGTGTCAGTCCATTCCAGAGGAACCTCTTTTCCCTGCACTGCCTTAACGTTCAAGCCGAGGATCGACTCCCACCACGTGTGCACGTGGGACAGCCCTGTGGGAAAGCTTCGTGGGAAAGCCTCGTGGGAAAGACTCGAGGGAAAACAATAGATCCTTTGATCCACGCGGCAGACTGCGTGACACTGCTGCTACCGCTCTGGAGGAAAGCGCAAGTGCATGCCCGCATTCGAGACGAGGACTGACTCCCCTGGGGAGACTCCAGAAGTACCCCAAGATCCATGTAAGCACTGGAGAGGAAACCTCAGGTTCCGGCCCCGACTCCACTCAAGGTCTTAGGCCCGGCATCAACGGGAGAGGAATCCCGAGAGGCCCGCGAGGAACTCGCATGGGGACTGGCCTTTCCTGAGGCCACCAGAGCGGGTCCCTGAGGTCCCCGTCGTAAGTCGAGAGCACCTGCCGCAACTCGAGAAAATCCAGGAGGTTTTGCGTCCAGACGAGATGAGGCCCATTTCCGCTGAGGCTTCTCGAGGCTAATCACGTCTAACCACTGGAACTTCCAAAGGGTCCTTCACACCCTTGCTGCAACTCAAGAACTTCCCCGACATACCCGTCTCCACTCGAGAGGAAGCACGTGGGGTCCCTCACACATCCAGGGGAGCCCCGTTTCCGCCTCCTAGCTCGAGATGAGGGATCCTTTCCCTGTTTCGTAGGGAAAGAATTCCTGGCGTTCCCGTCGCATCTCAAGAGGAGGCGCTCTCCACAGGAAAGGGGAGAGGAACTCCAGGGTCGTGCCACCATTCCAAGAGATCCCCAGATGTGTCAGTCCATTCCAGAGGAACCTGTTTTCCCTGCACTGCCTTGACGTTCAAGCCGAGGATCGAGTCCCACCACGTGTGCACGTGGGACAGCCCTGAGGGAAAGCCTCTTGGGAAAGCCTCGTGGGAAAGACTCGAGGGAAAACCATAGATCCTTTGATCCACGCGGCGGACTGCGTGACACTGCTGCTACCGCTCTGGAGGAAAGCGCAAGTGCATGCCCGCATTCGAGACGAGGACTGACTCCCCTGGGGAGACTCCAGACGTACCCCAAGATCCATGTCAGCACTGGAGAGGAATCCTCAGGTTCCGACCCCGACTCCACACAAGGTCTTAGGCCCGGCATCGACGGGAGAGGAATCCCGAGACGCCCCCGAGGAACTCGCATGGGGACTGGCCTTTCCTGAGGCCACCAGAGCGGGTCCCTGAGGTCCCCGTCGTAAGTCGAGAGCACCTGCCGCAACTCGAGAAAATCCAGGAGGTTTTGCCCTCCAGGCGAGATGAGGCCCATTTCCGCTGAGGCTTCTCGAGGCTAATCACGTCTAACCACTGGAACTTCCAAAGGGTCCTTCACACCCTTGCTGCAACTCAAGAAGTTCCCAGACATACCCGTCTCCACTCGAGAGGAAGCACGTGGTGTCCCGCCCACATACAGGGGAGCTCCGTTTCCGACTCCTAGCTCGAGATGAGGGATCCTTTCCCTGTTTCGTAGGGAAAGAATTCCTGGCGTTCCCGTCGCATCTCAAGAGGAGGCGCTCTCCACAGGAAAGGCGAGAGGAACTCCAGGGTCGTGCCACCATTCCAAGAGTCCCCCAGATGTGTCAGTCCATTCCAGAGGAACCTGTTTTCCCTGCACTGCCTTGACGTTCAAGCCAAGGATCGACTCCCACCACGTGTGCACGTGGGACAGCCCTGTGGGAAAGCCTCGTGGGAAAGCCTCGTGGAAAAGACTCGAGGGAAAAACATAGATCCTTTGATCCACGCGGCGGACTGCGTGACACTGCTGCTACCGCTCTGGAGGAAAGCGCAAGTGCATGCCCGCATTCGAGACGAAGACTGACTCCCCTGGGTAGACTCCAGAAGTACCCCAAGATCCATGTCAGCACTGGAGAAGAATCCTCAGGTTCCGACACCGACTCCACACAAGGACTTAGGCCCCGGCATCGACGGGAGAGGAATCCCCAGAGGCCCCCGAGGAACTCGCATGGGGACTGGCCTTTCCTGAGGCCACCAGAGCGGGTCCCTGAGGTCCCCGTCGTAAGTCGAGAGCACCTGCCGCAACTCGAGAAAATCCAGGAGGTTTTGCCCTCCAAGCGAGATGAGGCCCATTTCCGCTGAGGCTTCTCGAGGCCAATCACATCTAACCACTGGAACTTCCAAAGGGTCCTTCACACCCTTGCTGCAACTCAAGAAGTTCCCCGACATACCCGTCTCCACTCGAGAGGAAGCACGTGGGTCCCGCACACATCCAGGGGAGCCCCGTTTCCGCCTCCTAGCTCGAGATGAGGGATCCTTTCCCTGTTTCGTAGGGAAAGAATTCCCGGCGTTCCCGTCGCATCTCAAGAGGAGGCGCTCTCCACAGGAAGGCGAGAGGAACTCCAGGGTCGTGCCACCATTCCAAGAGTCCCCCAGATGTGTCAGTCCATTCCAGAGGAACCTGTTTTCCCTGCACTGCCTTGACGTTCAAGCCGAGGATCGACTCCCACCACGTGTGCACGTGGGACAGCCCTGTGGGAAAGCCTCGTGGGAAAGCCTCGTGGGAAAGACTCGAGGGAAAACCATAGATCCTTTGATCCACGCGGCGGACTGCGTGACACTGCTGCTACCGCTCTGGAGGAAAGCGCAAGTGCATGCCCGCATTCGAGACGAGGACTGACTCCCCTGGGGAGACTCCAGACGTACCCCAAGATCCATGTCAGCACTGGAGAGCAATCCTCAGATTCCGGCCCCGACTCCACACAAGGTCTTAGGCCCCGGCATCGACGGGAGAGGAATCCCGAGAGGCCCCCGAGGAACTCGCATGGGGACTGTCCTTTCCTGAGGCCACCAGAGCGGGTCCCTGAGGTCCCCGTCGTAAGTCGAGAGCACCTGCCGCAACTCGAGAAAATCCAGGAGGTTTTGCCCTCCAGGCGAGATGAGGCCCATTTCCGCTGAGGCTTCTCGAGGCCAATCACGTCTAACCACTGGAACTTCCAAAGGGTCCTTCACACCCTTGCTGCAACTCAAAAAGTTCCCCGACATACCCGTCTCCACTCGAGAGGAAGCACGTGGGGTCCCGCACACATCCAGGGGAGCCCCGTTTCCGCCTCCTAGCTCGAGATGAGGGATCCTTTCCCTGTTTCGTAGGGAAAGATTTCCCGGCGTTCCCGTCGCATCTCAAGAGGAGGCGCTCTCCACAGGAAAGGCGAGAGGAACTCCAGGGTCGTGCCACCATTCCAAGAGTCCCCCAGATGTGTCAGTCCATTCCAGAGGAACCTTTTTTCCCTGCACTGCCTTGACGTTCAAGCCGAGGATCGACTCCCACCACGTGTGCACGTGGGACAGCCCTGTGGGAAAGCCTCGTGGGAAAGCCTCGTGGGAAAGACTCGAGGGAAAACCATAGATCCTTTGATCCACGCGGCGGACTGCGTGACACTGCTGCTACCGCTCTGGAGGAAAGCGCAAGTGCATGCCCGCATTCGAGACGAGGACTGACTCCCCTGGGGAGACTCCAGAAGTACTCCAAGATCCATGTCAGCCCTGGAGAGTAATCCTCAGGTTCCGGCCCCAACTCCACACAAGGTCTTAGGCCCCGGCATCGACGGGAGAGGAATCCCGAGACGCCCCCGAGGAACTCGCATGGGGACTGGCCTTTCCTGAGGCCACCAGAGCGGGTCCCTGAGGTCCCCATCGTAAGTCGAGAGCACCTGCCGCAACTCGAGAAAATCCAGGAGGTTTTGCCCTCCAGGCGAGATGAGGCCCATTTCCGCTGAGGCTTCTCGAGGCCAATCACATCTAACCTCTGGAACTTCCAAAGGGTCCTTCACACCCTTGCTGCAAATCAAGAAGTTCCCCGACATACCCGTCTGCACTCGAGAGGAAGCACGTGGTGTCCCGCACACATCCAGGGGAGCCCCGTTTCCGCCTCCTAGCTCAAGATGAGGGATCCTTTCTCTGTTTCGTAGGGAAAGAATTCCCGGCGTTCCCGTCGCATCTCAAGAGGAGGCGCTCTCCACAGGAAAGGCGAGAGGAACTCCAGGGTCGTGCCACCATTCCAAGAGTCCCCCAAATGTGTCAGTCCATTCCAGAGGAACCTGTTTTCCCTGCACTGCCTTGACGTTCAAGCCGAGGATCGACTCCCACCACGTGTGCACGTGGGACAGCCCTGTCGGAAAGCCTCGTGGGAAAGCCTCGTGGGAAAGACTCGAGGGAAAACCATAGATCCTTTGATCCACGTGGCAGACTGCGTGACACTGCTGCTACCGCTCTTGAGGAAAGCGCAATGCATGCCCGCATTCGAGACGAGGACTGACTCCCCTGGGGAGGCTCCAGAAGTACCCCAAGATCCATGTCAGCACTGGACAGGAATCCTCAGGTTCCGGCCCCGACTCCACACAAGGTCTTAGGCCCCGGCATCGACGGGAGAGGAATCCCGAGACGCCCCCGTGGTACTCGCATGGGGACTGGTCTTTCCTGAGGCCACCAGAGCGGTTCGCTGAGGTCCCCGTCGTAAGTCGAGAGCACCTGCCGCAACTCGAGAAAATCCAGGAGGTTTTGCCCTCCAGGCGAGATGAGGCCCATTTCCGCTGAGGCTTCTCGAGGCCACTCACATCTAACCACTGGATCTTCCAAAGGATCCTTCACACCATTGCTGCAACTCAAGAAGTTCCCCGACATACCCGTCTCCACTCGAGAAGAAGCACGTGGGTTCCCGCACACATCCAGGGGAGCCCCGTTTCCGCCTCCTAGCTCGAGATGAGGGATCCTTTCCCTGTTTCGGAAGGAAAGATTTCCCGGCGTTCCCGTCGCATCTCAAGAGGAGGCGCTCTCCACAGGAAAGTAGAGAGGAACTCCAGGGTCGTGACACCATTCCAAGAGTCCCCCAGATGTGTCAGTCCATTCCAGAGGAACCTGTTTTCCCTGCACTGCCTTGACTTTCAAGCCGAGGATCGACTCCCACCACGTGTGCACGTGGGACAGCCCTGTGGGAAAGCCTCGTGGGAAAGCCTCGTGGGAAAGACTCGAGGGAGAACCATAGATGCTTTGATCCACGCGGCGGACTGCGTGACACTGCTGCTACCGCTCTGGAGGAAAGTGCAAGTGCATGCCCGAATTCGAGACGAGGACTGACTCCCCTGGGGAGACTCCAGAAGTACCCCAAGATCCATGTCAGCACTGGAGAGGAATCCTCAGGTTCCGGCCCCGACTCCACACAAGGTTTTAGGCCCCGGCATCGACGGGATAGGAATCCCGAGAGGCCCCCGAGGAACTCGCATGGGGACTGGCCTTTCCTGAGGCCACCAGAGCGGGTCCCTGAGGTCCCCGTCGTAAGTCGAGAGCACCTGCCGCAACTCGAGAAAATCCAGGAGGTTTTGCCCTCCAGGCAAGATGAGGCCCATTTCCACTGAGGCTTCTCGAGGCTAATCACGTCTAACCACTGGAACTTCCAAAGGGTCCTTCACACCCTTGCTGCAACTCAAGAAGTTCCCCGACATACCCGTCTCCACTCGAGAGGAAGCACGTGGGTCCCGCACACATCCAGGGGAGCCCCGTTTCCGCCTCCTAGCTCGAGATGAGGGATCCTTTCCTTGTTTCGTAGGGAAAGAATTCCCGGCGTTCCCGTCGCATCTCAAGAGGAGGCGCTCTCCACAGGAAAGGCGAGAGGAACTCCAGGGTCGTGCCACCATTCCAAGAGTCCCCCAGATGTGTCAGTCCATTCCAGAGGAACCTGTTTTCCCTGCACTGCCTTGACGTTCAAGCCGAGGATCCACTCCCACCACGTGTGCACGTGGGACAGCCCTGTGGGAAAGCCTCGTGGGAAAGCCTCGTGGGAAAGACTCGAGGGAAAACCATAGATCCTTTGATCCACGCGGCGGACTGCGTGACACTGCTGCTACCGCTCTGGAGGAAAGCGCAAGTGCATGCCCGCATTCGAGACGAGGACTGACTCCCCTGGGGAGACTCCAGAAGTACCCCAAGATCCATGTCAGCCCTGGAGAGGAATCCTCAGGTTCCGGCCCCGACTCCACACAAGGTCTTAGGCCCCGGCATCGACGGGAGAGGAATCCCGAGACGCCCCCAAGGAACTCGCATGGGGACTGGCCTTTCCTGAGGCCACAAGAGCGGTTCCCTGAGGTCCCCGTCGTAAGTCGAGAGCACCTGCCGCAACTCGAAAAAATCCAGGAGGTTTTGCCCTCCAGGCCAGATGAGGCCCATTTTCGCTGAGGCTTCTCGAGGCCAATCACATCTAACCACTGGAACTTCCAAAGGGTCCTTCACACCATTGCTGCAACTCAAGAAGTTCCCCGACATACCCGTCTCCACTCGAGAGGAAGCACGTGGGGTCCCGCACACATCCAGGGGAGCCCCGTTTCCGCCTCCTAGCTCGAGATGAGGGATCCTTTCTCTGTTTCGTAGGGAAAGAATTCCCGGCGTTCCCGTCGCATCTCAAGAGGAGGCGCTCTCCACAGGAAAGGCGAGAGGAACTCCAGGGTCATGCCACCATTCCAAGAGTCCCCCAGATGTGTCAGTCCATTCCAGAGGAACCTGTTTTCCCTGCACTGCCTTGACGTTCAAGCCGAGGATCGACTCCCACCACGTGTGCACGTGGGACAGCCCTGTGGGAAAGCCTCGTGGGAAAGCCTCGTGGGAAAGACTCGAGGGAAAACCATAGATGCTTTGATCCACGCGGCAGACTGCGTGACACTGCTGCTACCGCTCTGGAGGAAAGCGCAAGTGCATGCCCGCATTCGAGACGAGGACTGACTCCCCTGGGGAGACTCCAGAAGTACCCCAAGATCCATGTCAGCCCTGGAGAGGAATCCTCAGGTTCCGGCCCCGACTCCACACAAGGTCTTAGGCCCCGGCATCGACGGGAGAGGAATCCCGAGACGCCCCCGAGGAACTCGCATGGGGACTGGCCTTTCCTGAGGCCACCAGAGCGGGTCCCTGAGGTCCCCGTCGTAAGTCGAGAGCACCTGCCGCAACTCGAGAAAATCCAGGAGGTTTTCCCTCCAGGCGAGATGAGGCCCATTTCCGCTGAGGCTTCTCGAGGCCAATCACATCTAAACACTGGAACTTCCAAAGGGTCCTTCACACCCTTGCTGCAGCTCAAGAAGTTCCCCGACATACCCGTCTGCACTCGAGAGGAAGCACGTGGTGTCCCGCACACATCCAGGGGAGCCCCGTTTCCGCCTCCTAGCTCGAGATGAGGGATCCTTTCCCTGTTTCGTAGGGAAAGAATTCCCGGCGTTCCCGTCGCATCTCAAGAGGAGGCGCTCTCAACAGGAAAGGCGAGAGGAACTCCAGGGTCGTTCCACCATTCCAAGAGTCCCCCAGATGTGTCAGTCCATTCCAGAGGAACCTGTTTTCCCTGCACTGCCTTGACGTTCAAGCCGAGGATCGACTCCCACCACGTGTGCACGTGGGACAGCCCTGTGGGAAAGCCTCGTGGGAAAGCCTCGTGGGAAAGACTCGAGGGAAAACCATAGATCCTTTGATCCACGCGGCGGACTGCGTGACACTGCTGCTACCGCTCTGGAGGAAAGCGCAAGTGCATGCCCGCATTCGAGACGAGGACTGACTCCCCTGGGGAGACTCCAGAAGTACCCCAAGATCCATGTCAGCACTGGAGAGGAATCCTCAGGTTCCGGCCCTGACTCCACACAAGGTCTTAGGCCCCGGCATCGACGGGAGAGGAATCCCGAGAGGCCCCCGAGGAACTCGCATGGGGACTGGCCTTTCCTGAGGCCACCAGAGCGGGTCCCTGAGGTCCCCGTCGTAAGTCGAGAGCACCTGCCGCAACTCGATAAAATCCAGGAGGTTTTGCCCTCCAGGCGAGATGAGGCCCATTTCCGCTGAGGCTTCTCAAGGCCAATCACATCTAACCACTGGAACTTCCAAAGGGTCCTTCACACCCTTGCTGCAACTCAAGAAGTTCCCCGACATACCCGTCTGCACTCGAGAGGAAGCACGTGGTGTCCCGCACACATCCAGGGGAGCCCCGTTTCCGCCTCCTAGCTCGAGATGAGGGATCCTTTCTCTGTTTCGTAGGGAAAGAATTCCCGGCGTTCCCGTCGCATCTCAAGAGGAGGCGCTCTCCACAGGAAAGGCGAGAGGAACTCCAGGGTCGTGCCACCATTCCAAGAGTCCCCCAGATGTGTCAGTCCATTCCAGAGGAATCTGTTTTCCCTGCACTGCCTTGACGTTCAAGCCGAGGATCGACTCCCACCACGTGTGCACGTGGGACAGCCCTGTGGGAAAGCCTCGTGGAAAAGCCTCGTGGGAAAGACTCGAGGGAAAACCATAGATCCTTTGATCCACGCGGCGGACTGCGTGACACTGCTGCTACCGCTCTTGAGGAAAGCGCAATGCATGCCCGCATTTGAGACGAGGACTGACTCCCCTGGGGAGACTCCAGAAGTACCCCAAGATCCATGTCAGCACTGGAGAGGAATCCTCAGGTTCCGGCCCCGACTCCACACAAGGTCTTAGGACCCGGCATCGACGGGAGAGGAATCCCGAGACGCCCCCGAGGTACTCGCATGGGAACTGGCCTTTCCTGAGGCCACCAGAGCGGTTCCCTGAGGTCCCCGTCGTAAGTCGAGAGCACCTGCCGCAACTCGAGAAAATCCAGGAGGTTTTGCCCTCCAGGCGAGATGAGGCCCATTTCCGCTGAGGCTTCTCGAGGCCACTCACATCTAACCACTGGATCTTCCAAAGGATCCTTCACACCATTGCTGCAACTCAAGAAGTTCCCCGACATACCCGTCTCCACTCGAGAAGAAGCACGTGGGTTCCCGCACACATCCAGGGGAGCCCCGTTTCCGCCTCCTAGCTAGAGATGAGGGATCCTTTCCCTGTTTCGGAAGGAAAGATTTCCCGGCGTTCCCGTCGCATCTCAAGAGGAGGCGCTCTCCACAGGAAAGTAGAGAGGAACTCCAGGGTCGTGACACCATTCCAAGAGTCCCCCAGATGTGTCAGTCCATTCCAGAGGAACCTGTTTTCCCTGCACTGCCTTGACTTTCAAGCCGAGGATCGACTCCCACCACGTGTGCACGTGGGACAGCCCTGTGGGAAAGCCTCGTGGGAAAGCCTCGTGGGAAAGACTCGAGGGAGAACCATAGATGCTTTGATCCACGCGGCGGACTGCGTGACACTGCTGCTACCGCTCTGGAGGAAAGTGCAAGTGCATGCCCGAATTCGAGACGAGGACTGACTCCCCTGGGGAGACTCCAGAAGTACCCCAAGATCCATGTCAGCACTGGAGAGGAATCCTCAGGTTCCGGCCCCGACTCCACACAAGGTTTTAGGCCCCGGCATCGACGGGAGAGGAATCCCGAGAGGCCCCCGAGGAACTCGCATGGGGACTGGCCTTTCCTGAGGCCACCAGAGCGGGTCCCTGAGGTCCCCGTCGTAAGTCGAGAGCACCTGCCGCAACTCGAGAAAATCCAGGAGGTTTTGCCCTCCAGGCGAGATGAGGCCCATTTCCACTGAGGCTTCTCGAGGCTAATCACGTCTAACCACTGGAACTTCCAAAGGGTCCTTCACACCCTTGCTGCAACTCAAGAAGTTCCCCGACATACCCGTCTCCACTCGAGAGGAAGCACGTGGGTCCCGCACACATCCAGGGGAGCCCCGTTTCCGCCTCCTAGCTCGAGATGAGGGATCCTTTCCTTGTTTCGTAGGGAAAGAATTCCCGGCGTTCCCGTCGCATCTCAAGAGGAGGCGCTCTCCACAGGAAAGGCGAGAGGAACTCCAGGGTCGTGCCACCATTCCAAGAGTCCCCCAGATGTGTCAGTCCATTCCAGAGGAACCTGTTTTCCCTGCACTGCCTTGACGTTCAAGCCGAGGATCCACTCCCACCACGTGTGCACGTGGGACAGCCCTGTGGGAAAGCCTCGTGGGAAAGCCTCGTGGGAAAGACTCGAGGGAAAACCATAGATCCTTTGATCCACGCGGCGGACTGCGTGACACTGCTGCTACCGCTCTGGAGGAAAGCGCAAGTGCATGCCCGCATTCGAGACGAGGACTGACTCCCCTGGGGAGACTCCAGAAGTACCCCAAGATCCATGTCAGCCCTGGAGAGGAATCCTCAGGTTCCGGCCCCGACTCCACACAAGGTCTTAGGCCCCGGCATCGACGGGAGAGGAATCCCGAGACGCCCCCAAGGAACTCGCATGGGGACTGGCCTTTCCTGAGGCCACAAGAGCGGTTCCCTGAGGTCCCCGTCGTAAGTCGAGAGCACCTGCCGCAACTCGAAAAAATCCAGGAGGTTTTGCCCTCCAGGCCAGATGAGGCCCATTTCCGCTGAGGCTTCTCGAGGCCAATCACATCTAACCACTGGAACTTCCAAAGGGTCTTTCACACCATTGCTGCAACTCAAGAAGTTCCCCGACATACCGGTCTCCACTCGAGAGGAAGCACGTGGGGTCCCGCACACATCCAGGGGAGCCCCGTTTCCGCCTCCTAGCTCGAGATGAGGGATCCTTTCCCTGTTTCGTATGGAAAGAGTTCCCGGCGTTCCCGTCGCATCTCAAGAGGAGGCGCTCTCCACAGGAAAGGCGAGAGGAACTCCAGGGTCGTGACACCATTCCAAGAGTCCCCCAGATGTGTCAGTCCATTCCAGAGGAACCTGTTTTCCCTGCACTGCCTTGACGTTCAAGCCGAGGATCGACTCCCACCACGTGTGCACTTGGGACAGCCCTGTGGGAAAGCCTCGTGGGAAAGCCTCGTGGGAAAGACTCGAGGGAAAACCATAGATCCTTTGATCCACGCGGCGGACTGCGTGACACTGCTGCTACCGCTCTGGAGGAAAGCGCAAGTGCATGCCCGCATTCGAGACGAGGACTGACTCCCCTGGGGAGACTCCAGAAGTACCCCAAGATCCATGTCAGCACTGGAGAGGAATCCTCAGGTTCCGGCCCCGACTCCACACAAGGCCTTAGGCCCCGGCATCGACCGGATAGGAATCCCGAGAGGAACTCGCATGGGGACTGGCCTTTCCTGAGGCTACCAGAGCGGGTCCCTGAGGTCCTCGGCGTAAGTCGAGAGCACCTGCCGCAACTCAAGAAAATCCAGGCGGTTTTGCCCTCCAGGCGAGATGAGGCCCATTTCCGCTGAGGCTTCTTGAGGCCAATCACATCTAACCACTGGAAGTTCCAAAGGGTCCTTCACACCCTTGCTGCAACTCAAGAAGTTCCCCGACATACCCGTCTCCACTCGAGAGGAAGCACGTGGGGTCCCGCACACATCCAGGGGAGCCCCGTTTCCGCCTCCTAGCTCGAGATGAGGGATCCTTTCCCTGTTTCGTAGGGAAAGAATTCCCGGCGTTCCAGTCGCATCTCAGGAGGAGGCGCTCTCCACAGGAAAGGCGAGAGGAACTCCAGTGTCGTGCCACCATTCCAAGAGTCCCCCAGATGTGTCAGTCCATTCCAGAGGAACCAGTTTTCCCTGCACTGCCTTGACATTCAAGCCGAGGATCGACTCCCACCACGTGTGCACGTGGGACAGCCATGTGGGAAAGCCTCGTGCGAAAGCCTCGTGGGAAAGACCTGAGGGAAAACCATAGATCCTTTGATCCACGCGGCGGACTCGTGACACTGCTGCTATCGCTATGGAGGAAAGCGCAAGTGCATGCCCGCATTCGAGACGAGGACTGACTCCCCTTGGGAGACTCCAGAAGTACCCCAAGATCCATGTCAGCACTGGAGAGGAATCCTCAGGTTCCGGCCCCGACTCCACAGAAGGTCTTAGGCCCCGGCATCGACGGGAGAGGAATCCCCAGAGGCCCCCGAGGAACTCGCATGGGGACTGGCCTTTCCTGAGGCCACCAGAGCGGGTCCCTGAGGTCCCCGTCGTAAGTCGAGAGCACCTGCCGCAACTCGAGAAAATCCAGGAGGTTTTTCCGTCCAGGCGAGTTGAGGCCCATTTCCGCTGAGGCTTCTCGAGGCTAATCACATCTAACCACTGGAACTTCCAAAGGGTCCTTCACACCCTTGCTGCAACTCAAGAAGCTCCACGACATACCCGTCTCCACTCGAGAGGAAGCACGTGGGGTCCCGCACACATTCAGGGGAGCCCCGTTTCCGCCTCCTAGCTCGAGATGAGGGATCCTTTCCCTGTTTCGTAGGGAAAGAATTCCCGGCGTTCCCGTCGCATCTCAAGAGGAGCCGCTCTCCACAGGAAAGGCGAGAGGAACTCCAGGGTCGTGACACCATTCCAAGAGTCCCCCAGATGTGTCAGTCCATTCCAGAGGAACCTCTTTTCCCTGCACTGCCTTAACGTTCAAGCCGAGGATCGACTCCCACCACGTGTGCACGTGGGACAGCCCTGTGGGAAAGCTTCGTGGGAAAGCCTCGTGGGAAAGACTCGAGGGAAAACAATAGATCCTTTGATCCACGCGGCAGACTGCGTGACACTGCTGCTACCGCTCTGGAGGAAAGCGCAAGTGCATGCCCGCATTCGAGACGAGGACTGACTCCCCGGGGGAGACTCCAGAAGTACCCCAAGATCCATGTAAGCACTGGAGAGGAAACCTCAGGTTCCGGCCCCGACTGCACTCAAGGTCTTAGGCCCGGCATCAACGGGAGAGGAATCCCGAGAGGCCCGCGAGGAACTCGCATGGGGACTGGCCTTTCCTGAGGCCACCAGAGCGGGTCCCTGAGGTCCCCGTCGTAAGTCGAGAGCACCTGCCGCAACTCGAGAAAATCCAGGAGGTTTTGCGTCCAGACGAGATGAGGCCCATTTCCGCTGAGGCTTCTCGAGGCTAATCACGTCTAACCACTGGAACTTCCAAAGGGTCCTTCACACCCTTGCTGCAACTCAAGAACTTCCCCGACATACCCGTCTCCACTCGAGAGGAAGCACGTGGGGTCCCTCACACATCCAGGGGAGCCCCGTTTCCGCCTCCTAGCTCGAGATGAGGGATCCTTTCCCTGTTTCGTAGGGAAAGAATTCCTGGCGTTCCCGTCGCATCTCAAGAGGAGGCGCTCTCCACAGGAAAGGGGAGAGGAACTCCAGGGTCGTGCCACCATTCCAAGAGACCCCCAGATGTGTCAGTCCATTCCAGAGGAACCTGTTTTCCCTGCACTGCCTTGACGTTCAAGCCAAGGATCGACTCCCACCACGTGTGCACGTGGGACAGCCCTGTGGGAAAGCCTCGTGGGAAAGCCTCGTGGAAAAGACTCGAGGGAAAAACATAGATCCTTTGATCCACGCGGCGGACTGCGTGACACTGCTGCTACCGCTCTGGAGGAAAGCGCAAGTGCATGCCCGCATTCGAGACGAAGACTGACTCCCCTGGGTAGACTCCAGAAGTACCCCAAGATCCATGTCAGCACTGGAGAAGAATCCTCAGGTTCCGACACCGACTCCACACAAGGACTTAGGCCCCGGCATCGACGGGAGAGGAATCCCGAGAGGCCCCCGAGGAACTCGCATGGGGACTGGCCTTTCCTGAGGCCACCAGAGCGGGTCCCTGAGGTCCCCGTCGTAAGTCGAGAGCACCTGCCGCAACTCGAGAAAATCCAGGAGGTTTTGCCCTCCAAGCGAGATGAGGCCCATTTCCGCTGAGGCTTCTCGAGGCCAATCACATCTAACCACTGGAACTTCCAAAGGGTCCTTCACACCCTTGCTGCAACTCAAGAAGTTCCCCGACATACCCGTCTCCACTCGAGAGGAAGCACGTGGGTCCCGCACACATCCAGGGGAGCCCCGTTTCCGCCTCCTAGCTCGAGATGTGGGATCCTTTCCCTGTTTCGTAGGGAAAGAATTCCCGGCGTTCCCGTCGCATCTCAAGAGGAGGCGCTCTCCACAGGAAGGCGAGAGGAACTCCAGGGTCGTGCCACCATTCCAAGAGTCCCCCAGATGTGTCAGTCCATTCCAGAGGAACCTGTTTTCCCTGCACTGCCTTGACGTTCAAGCCGAGGATCGACTCCCACCACGTGTGCACGTGGGACAGCCCTGTGGGAAAGCCTCGTGGGAAAGCCTCGTGGGAAAGACTCGAGGGAAAACCATAGATCCTTTGATCCACGCGGCGGACTGCGTGACACTGCTGCTACCGCTCTGGAGGAAAGCGCAAGTGCATGCCCGCATTCGAGACGAGGACTGACTCCCCTGGGGAGACTCCAGACGTACCCCAAGATCCATGTCAGCACTGGAGAGCAATCCTCAGATTCCGGCCCCGACTCCACACAAGGTCTTAGGCCCCGGCATCGACGGGAGAGG
The DNA here is from genome assembly GCF_042477335.2 of Ovis canadensis. Classification (NCBI taxonomy): domain Eukaryota; kingdom Metazoa; phylum Chordata; class Mammalia; order Artiodactyla; family Bovidae; genus Ovis; species Ovis canadensis. Next base: position 4,963,155 of record NC_091258.1, on the reverse strand, counting down.
AATCCCGAGAGGCCCCCGAGGAACTCGCATGGGGACTGTCCTTTCCTGAGGCCACCAGAGCGGGTCCCTGAGGTCCCCGTCGTAAGTCGAGAGCACCTGCCGCAACTCGAGAAAATACAGGCGGTTTTGCCCTCCAGGTGAGATGAGGCCCATTTCCGCTGAGGCTTCTCGAGGCTAATCACGTCTAACCACTGGAACTTCCAAAGGGTCCTTCACACCCTTGCTGCAACTCAAGAAGTTCACCGACATACCCGTCTCCACTCGAGAGGAAGCACGTGGTGTCCCGCACACATCCAGGGGAGCCCCGTTTCCGCCTCCTAGCTCGAGATGAGGGATCCTTTCCCTGTTTCGTAGGGAAAGAATTCCCGGCGTTCCCGTCGCATCTCAAGAGGAGGTGCTCTCCACAGGAAAGGCGAGAGGAACTGAAGGGTCGTGCCACCATTCCAAGAGTCCCCTAGATGTGTCAGTCCATTCCAGAGGAACCTGTTTTCCCTGCACTGCCTTGACGTTCAAGCCGAGGATCGACTCCCACCACGTGTGCACGTGGGACAGCCCTGTGGGAAAGCCTCGTGGGAAAGCCTCTTGGGAAAGACTCGAGGGAAAACCATAGATCCTTTGATCCACGTGGCGGACTGCGTGACACTGCTGCTACCGCTCTGGAGGAAAGCGCAAGTGCATGCCCGCATTCGAGACGAGGACTGACTCCCCTGGGGAGACTCCAGAAGTACCCCAAGATCCATGTCAGCACTGGAGAGGAATCCTCAGGTTCCGGCCCCGACTCCACACAAGGTCTTAGGCCCCGGCATCGACGGGAGAGGAATCCCGAGAGGCCCCCGAGGAACTCGCATGGGGACTGGCCTTTCCTGAGGCCACCAGAGCGGGTCCCTGAGGTCCCCGTCGTAAGTCGAGAGCACCTGCCGCAACTCGAGAAAATCCAGGAGGTTTTGCCCTCCAGGCGAGATGAGGCCCATTTCCACTGAGGCTTCTCGAGGCTAATCACGTCTAACCACTGGAACTTCCAAAGGGTCCTTCACACCCTTGCTGCAACTCAAGAAGTTCCCCGACATACCCGTCTCCACTCGAGAGGAAGCACGTGGGTCCCGCACACATCCAGGGGAGCCCCGTTTCCGCCTCCTAGCTCGAGATGAGGGATCCTTTCCTTGTTTCGTAGGGAAAGAATTCCCGGCGTTCCCGTCGCATCTCAAGAGGAGGCGCTCTCCACATGAAAGGCGAGAGGAACTCCAGGGTCGTGCCACCATTCCAAGAGTCCCCCAGATGTGTCAGTCCATTCCAGAGGAACCTGTTTTCCCTGCACTGCCTTGACGTTCAAGCCGAGGATCCACTCCCACCACGTGTGCACGTGGGACAGCCCTGTGGGAAAGCCTCGTGGGAAAGCCTCGTGGGAAAGACTCGAGGGAAAACCATAGATCCTTTGATCCACGCGGCGGACTGCGTGACACTGCTGCTACCGCTCTGGAGGAAAGCGCAAGTGCATGCCCGCATTCGACACGAGGACTGACTCCCCTGGGGAGACTCCAGAAGTACCCCAAGATCCATGTCAGCCCTGGAGAGGAATCCTCAGGTTCCGGCCCCGACTCCACACAAGGTCTTAGGCCCCGGCATCGACGGGAGAGGAATCCCGAGACGCCCCCAAGGAACTCGCATGGGGACTGGCCTTTCCTGAGGCCACAAGAGCGGTTCCCTGAGGTCCCCGTCGTAAGTCGAGAGCACCTGCCGCAACTCGAAAAAATCCAGGAGGTTTTGCCCTCCAGGCCAGATGAGGCCCATTTCCGCTGAGGCTTCTCGAGGCCAATCACATCTAACCACTGGAACTTCCAAAGGGTCTTTCACACCATTGCTGCAACTCAAGAAGTGCCCCGACATACCGGTCTCCACTCGAGAGGAAGCACGTGGGGTCCCGCACACATCCAGGGGAGCCCCGTTTCCGCCTCCTAGCTCGAGATGAGGGATCCTTTCCCTGTTTCGTATGGAAAGAATTCCCGGCGTTCCCGTCGCATCTCAAGAGGAGGCGCTCTCCACAGGAAAGGCGAGAGGAACTCCAGGGTCGTGACACCATTCCAAGAGTCCCCCAGATGTGTCAGTCCATTCCAGAGGAACCTGTTTTCCCTGCACTGCCTTGACGTTCAAGCCGAGGATCGACTCCCACCACGTGTGCACTTGGGACAGCCCTGTGGGAAAGCCTCGTGGGAAAGCCTCGTGGGAAAGACTCGAGGGAAAACCATAGATCCTTTGATCCACGCGGCGGACTGCGTGACACTGCTGCTACCGCTCTGGAGGAAAGCGCAAGTGCATGCCCGCATTCGAGACGAGGACTGACTCCCCTGGGGAGACTCCAGAAGTACCCCAAGATCCATGTCAGCACTGGAGAGGAATCCTCAGGTTCCGGCCCCGACTCCACACAAGGCCTTAGGCCCCGGCATCGACCGGATAGGAATCCCGAGAGGAACTCGCATGGGGACTGGCCTTTCCTGAGGCTACCAGAGCGGGTCCCTGAGGTCCTCGGCGTAAGTCGAGAGCACCTGCCGCAACTCAAGAAAATCCAGGCGGTTTTGCCCTCCAGGCGAGATGAGGCCCATTTCCGCTGAGGCTTCTTGAGGCCAATCACATCTAACCACTGGAAGTTCCAAAGGGTCCTTCACACCCTTGCTGCAACTCAAGAAGTTCCCCGACATACCCGTCTCCACTCGAGAGGAAGCACGTGGGGTCCCGCACACATCCAGGGGAGCCCCGTTTCCGCCTACTAGCTCGAGATGAGGGATCCTTTCCCTGTTTCGTAGGGAAAGAATTCCCGGCGTTCCAGTCGCATCTCAGGAGGAGGCGCTCTCCACAGGAAAGGCGAGAGGAACTCCAGTGTCGTGCCACCATTCCAAGAGTCCCCCAGATGTGTCAGTCCATTCCAGAGGAACCTGTTTTCCCTGCACTGCCTTGACATTCAAGCCGAGGATCGACTCCCACCACGTGTGCACGTGGGACAGCCATGTGGGAAAGCCTCGTGCGAAAGCCTCGTGGGAAAGACCTGAGGGAAAACCATAGATCCTTTGATCCACGCGGCGGACTCGTGACTCTGCTGCTATCGCTATGGAGGAAAGCGCAAGTGCATGCCCGCATTCGAGACGAGGACTGACTCCCCTTGGGAGACTCCAGAAGTACCCCAAGATCCATGTCAGCACTGGAGAGGAATCCTCAGGTTCCGGCCCCGACTCCACAGAAGGTCTTAGGCCCCGGCATCGACGGGAGAGGAATCCCGAGAGGCCCCCGAGGAACTCGCATGGGGACTGGCCTTTCCTGAGGCCACCAGAGCGGGTCCCTGAGGTCCCCGTCGTAAGTCGAGAGCACCTGCCGCAACTCGAGAAAATCCAGGAGGTTTTTCCGTCCAGGCGAGTTGAGGCCCATTTCCGCTGAGGCTTCTCGAGGCTAATCACATCTAACCACTGGAACTTCCAAAGGGTCCTTCACACCCTTGCTGCAACTCAAGAAGCTCCCCGACATACCCGTCTCCACTCGAGAGGAAGCACGTGGGGTCCCGCACACATCCAGGGGAGCCCCGTTTCCGCCTCCTAGCTCGAGATTAGGGATCCTTTCCCTGTTTCGTAGGGAAAGAATTCCCGGCGTTCCCGTCGCATCTCAAGAGGAGCCGCTCTCCACAGGAAAGGCGAGAGGAACTCCAGGGTCGTGACACCATTCCAAGAGTCCCCCAGATGTGTCAGTCCATTCCAGAGGAACCTCTTTTCCCTGCACTGCCTTAACGTTCAAGCCGAGGATCGACTCCCACCACGTGTGCACGTGGGACAGCCCTGTGGGAAAGCTTCGTGGGAAAGCCTCGTGGGAAAGACTCGAGGGAAAACAATAGATCCTTTGATCCACGCGGCAGACTGCGTGACACTGCTGCTACCGCTCTGGAGGAAAGCGCAAGTGCATGCCCGCATTCGAGACGAGGACTGACTCCCCTGGGGAGACTCCAGAAGTACCCCAAGATCCATGTAAGCACTGGAGAGGAAACCTCAGGTTCCGGCCCCGACTCCACTCAAGGTCTTAGGCCCGGCATCAACGGGAGAGGAATCCCGAGAGGCCCGCGAGGAACTCGCATGGGGACTGGCCTTTCCTGAGGCCACCAGAGCGGGTCCCTGAGGTCCCCGTCGTAAGTCGAGAGCACCTGCCGCAACTCGAGAAAATCCAGGAGGTTTTGCGTCCAGACGAGATGAGGCCCATTTCCGCTGAGGCTTCTCGAGGCTAATCACGTCTAACCACTGGAACTTCCAAAGGGTCCTTCACACCCTTGCTGCAACTCAAGAACTTCCCCGACATACCCGTCTCCACTCGAGAGGAAGCACGTGGGGTCCCTCACACATCCAGGGGAGCCCCGTTTCCGCCTCCTAGCTCGAGATGAGGGATCCTTTCCCTGTTTCGTAGGGAAAGAATTCCTGGCGTTCCCGTCGCATCTCAAGAGGAGGCGCTCTCCACAGGAAAGGGGAGAGGAACTCCAGGGTCGTGCCACCATTCCAAGAGATCCCCAGATGTGTCAGTCCATTCCAGAGGAACCTGTTTTCCCTGCACTGCCTTGACGTTCAAGCCGAGGATCGAGTCCCACCACGTGTGCACGTGGGACAGCCCTGAGGGAAAGCCTCTTGGGAAAGCCTCGTGGGAAAGACTCGAGGGAAAACCATAGATCCTTTGATCCACGCGGCGGACTGCGTGACACTGCTGCTACCGCTCTGGAGGAAAGCGCAAGTGCATGCCCGCATTCGAGACGAGGACTGACTCCCCTGGGGAGACTCCAGACGTACCCCAAGATCCATGTCAGCACTGGAGAGGAATCCTCAGGTTCCGACCCCGACTCCACACAAGGTCTTAGGCCCGGCATCGACGGGAGAGGAATCCCGAGACGCCCCCGAGGAACTCGCATGGGGACTGGCCTTTCCTGAGGCCACCAGAGCGGGTCCCTGAGGTCCCCGTCGTAAGTCGAGAGCACCTGCCGCAACTCGAGAAAATCCAGGAGGTTTTGCCCTCCAGGCGAGATGAGGCCCATTTCCGCTGAGGCTTCTCGAGGCTAATCACGTCTAACCACTGGAACTTCCAAAGGGTCCTTCACACCCTTGCTGCAACTCAAGAAGTTCCCCGACATACCCGTCTCCACTCGAGAGGAAGCACGTGGTGTCCCGCCCACATACAGGGGAGCTCCGTTTCCGACTCCTAGCTCGAGATGAGGGATCCTTTCCCTGTTTCGTAGGGAAAGAATTCCTGGCGTTCCCGTCGCATCTCAAGAGGAGGCGCTCTCCACAGGAAAGGCGAGAGGAACTCCAGGGTCGTGCCACCATTCCAAGAGTCCCCCAGATGTGTCAGTCCATTCCAGAGGAACCTGTTTTCCCTGCACTGCCTTGACGTTCAAGCCAAGGATCGACTCCCACCACGTGTGCACGTGGGACAGCCCTGTGGGAAAGCCTCGTGGGAAAGCCTCGTGGAAAAGACTCGAGGGAAAAACATAGATCCTTTGATCCACGCGGCGGACTGCGTGACACTGCTGCTACCGCTCTGGAGGAAAGCGCAAGTGCATGCCCGCATTCGAGACGAAGACTGACTCCCCTGGGTAGACTCCAGAAGTACCCCAAGATCCATGTCAGCACTGGAGAAGAATCCTCAGGTTCCGACACCGACTCCACACAAGGACTTAGGCCCCGGCATCGACGGGAGAGGAATCCCGAGAGGCCCCCGAGGAACTCGCATGGGGACTGGCCTTTCCTGAGGCCACCAGAGCGGGTCCCTGAGGTCCCCGTCGTAAGTCGAGAGCACCTGCCGCAACTCGAGAAAATCCAGGAGGTTTTGCCCTCCAAGCGAGATGAGGCCCATTTCCGCTGAGGCTTCTCGAGGCCAATCACATCTAACCACTGGAACTTCCAAAGGGTCCTTCACACCCTTGCTGCAACTCAAGAAGTTCCCCGACATACCCGTCTCCACTCGAGAGGAAGCACGTGGGTCCCGCACACATCCAGGGGAGCCCCGTTTCCGCCTCCTAGCTCGAGATGAGGGATCCTTTCCCTGTTTCGTAGGGAAAGAATTCCCGGCGTTCCCGTCGCATCTCAAGAGGAGGCGCTCTCCACAGGAAGGCGAGAGGAACTCCAGGGTCGTGCCACCATTCCAAGAGTCCCCCAGATGTGTCAGTCCATTCCAGAGGAACCTGTTTTCCCTGCACTGCCTTGACGTTCAAGCCGAGGATCGACTCCCACCACGTGTGCACGTGGGACAGCCCTGTGGGAAAGCCTCGTGGGAAAGCCTCGTGGGAAAGACTCGAGGGAAAACCATAGATCCTTTGATCCACGCGGCGGACTGCGTGACACTGCTGCTACCGCTCTGGAGGAAAGCGCAAGTGCATGCCCGCATTCGAGACGAGGACTGACTCCCCTGGGGAGACTCCAGACGTACCCCAAGATCCATGTCAGCACTGGAGAGCAATCCTCAGATTCCGGCCCCGACTCCACACAAGGTCTTAGGCCCCGGCATCGACGGGAGAGGAATCCCGAGAGGCCCCCGAGGAACTCGCATGGGGACTGTCCTTTCCTGAGGCCACCAGAGCGGGTCCCTGAGGTCCCCGTCGTAAGTCGAGAGCACCTGCCGCAACTCGAGAAAATACAGGCGGTTTTGCCCTCCAGGTGAGATGAGGCCCATTTCCGCTGAGGCTTCTCGAGGCTAATCACGTCTAACCACTGGAACTTCCAAAGGGTCCTTCACACCCTTGCTGCAACTCAAGAAGTTCACCGACATACCCGTCTCCACTCGAGAGGAAGCACGTGGTGTCCCGCACACATCCAGGGGAGCCCCGTTTCCGCCTCCTAGCTCGAGATGAGGGATCCTTTCCCTGTTTCGTAGGGAAAGAATTCCCGGCGTTCCCGTCGCATCTCAAGAGGAGGTGCTCTCCACAGGAAAGGCGAGAGGAACTGAAGGGTCGTGCCACCATTCCAAGAGTCCCCTAGATGTGTCAGTCCATTCCAGAGGAACCTGTTTTCCCTGCACTGCCTTGACGTTCAAGCCGAGGATCGACTCCCACCACGTGTGCACGTGGGACAGCCCTGTGGGAAAGCCTCGTGGGAAAGCCTCTTGGGAAAGACTCGAGGGAAAACCTTAGATCCTTTGATCCACGTGGCGGACTGCGTGACACTGCTGCTACCGCTCTGGAGGAAAGCGCAAGTGCATGCCCGCATTCGAGACGAGGACTGACTCCCCTGGGGAGACTCCAGAAGTACCCCAAGATCCATGTCAGCACTGGAGAGGAATCCTCAGGTTCCGGCCCCGACTCCACACAAGGTCTTAGGCCCCGGTATCAACGGGAGAGAAATCTCGAGACGCCCCCGAGGAACTCGCATGGGACTGGCCTTTCCTGAGGCCACCAGAGCGGGTCCCTGAGGTCCCCGTCGTAAGTCGAGAGCACCTGCCGCAACTCGAGAAAATCCAGGAGGTTTTGCCCTCCAGGCGAGATGAGGCCCATTTCCGCTGAGGCTTCTCGAGGCCAATCACATCTAACCACTGGAACTTCCAAAGGGTCCTTCACACCATTGCTGCAACTCAAGAAGTTCCCCGACATACCCGTCTCCACTCGAGAGGAAGCACGTGGGGTCCCGCACACATCCAGGGGAGCCCCGTTTCCGCCTCCTAGCTCGAGATGAGGGATCCTTTCCCTGTTTCGTAGGGAAAGAATTCCCGGCGTTCCCGTCGCATCTCAAGAGGAGGCGCTCTCCACAGGAAAGGCGAGAGGAACTCCAGGGTCGTGCCACCATTCCAAGAGTCCCCCAGATGTGTCAGTCCATTCCAGAGGAACCTGTTTTCCCTGCACTGCCTTGACGTTCAAGCCGAGGATCGACTCCCACCACGTGTGCACGTGGGACAGCCCTGTGGGAAAGCCTCGTGGGAAAGACTCGAGGGAAAACCATAGATCCTTTGATCCACGCGGCGGACTGCGTGACACTGCTGCTACCGCTCTGGAGGAAAGCGCAAGTGCATGCCCGCATTCGAGACGAGGACTGACTCCCCTGGGGAGACTCCAGAAGTACCCCTTGATCCATGTCAGCACTGGAGAGGAATCCTCAGGTTCCGGCCCCGACACCACACAAGGTCTTAGGCCCCGGCATCGACGGGAGAGGAATCCCGAGAGGCCCCCGAGGAACTCGCATGGGGACTGGCCTTTCCTGAGGCCACCAGAGCGGTTCCCTGAGGTCCCCGTCGTAAGTCGAGAGCACCTGCCGCAACTCGAGAAAATCAAGGAGGTTTTGCCCTCCAGGCGAGATGAGGCCCGTTCCCGCTGAGGCTTCTCGAGGCCAATCACATCTAACCACTGGAATTTCCAAAGGGTCCTTCACACCATTGCTGCAACTCAAGAAATTCCCCGACATACCCGGCTCCACTCGAGAGGAAGCACGTGGGGTCCCGCACACATCCAGGGGAGCCCCGTTACCGCCTCCTAGCTCGAGATGAGGGATCCTTTCCCTGTTTCGTAGGGAAAGAATTCCCGGCGTTCCCGTTGCATCTCAAGAGGAGGCGCTCTCCACAGGAAAGGCGAGTGGAACTCCAGGGTCGTGACACCATTCCAAGAGTCCCCCAGATGTGTCAGTCCATTCCAGAGGAACCTGTTTTCCCTGCACTTGACGTTCAAGCCGAGGATCGACTCCCACCACGTGTGCACGTGGGACAGCCCTGTGGGAAAGCCTCGTGGGAAAGCCTCGTGGGAAAGACTCGAGGGAAAACCATAGATCCTTTTATCCACGCGGGGAATGCGTGACACTGCTGCTACAGCTCTGGAGGAAAGCGCAATGCATGCCCGCAAACGAGACGAAGACTGACTCCCCTGGGGAGACTCCAGAAGTACCCCAAGATCCATGTCAGCACTGGAGAGGAATCCTGAGGTTCCGGCCCCGACTCCACACAAGGTCTTAGGCCCCGGCATCGACGGGAGAGGAATCCCGAGATGCCCCCGAGGAACTCGCATGGGGACTGGCCTTTCCTGAGGCCACCAGAGCGGTTCCCTGAGGTCCCCGTCGAAAGTCGAGAGCACCTGCCGCAACTCGAGAAAATCCAGGAGGTTTTGCCCTCCAGGCGAGATGAGGCCCATTCCCGCTGAGGCTTCTCGAGGCCAATCACATCTAACCACAGGAACTTCCAAAGGGTCCTTCACACCATTGCTGCAACTCAAGAAATTCCCCGACATACCCGGCTCCACTCGAGAGGAAGCACGTGGGGTCCCGCACACATCCAGGGGAGCCCCGTTACCGCCTCCTAGCTCGAGATGAGGGATCCTTTCCCTGTTTCGTAGGGAAAGAATTTCCGGCGTTCCCGTTGCATCTCAAGAGGAGGCGCTCTCCACAGGAAAGGCGAGAGGAACTCCAGGGTCGTGACACCATTCCAAGAGTCCCCCAGATGTGTCAGTCCATTCCAGAGGAACCTGTTTTCCCTGCACTTGACGTTCAAGCCGAGGATCGACTCCCACCACGTGTGCACGTGGGACAGCCCTGTGGGAAAGCCTCGTGGGAAAGCCTCGTGGGAAAGACTCGAGGGAAAACCATAGATCCTTTTATCCACGCGGGGAATGCGTGACACTGCTGCTACAGCTCTGGAGGAAAGCGCAATGCATGCCCGCAAAAGAGACGAAGACTGACTCCCCTGGGGAGACTCCAGAAGTACCCCAAGATCCATGTCAGCACTGGAGAGGAATCCTGAGGTTCCGGCCCCGACTCCACACAAGGTCTTAGGCCCCGGCATCGACGGGAGAGGAATCCCGAGACGCCCCCGAGGAACTCGCATGGGGACTGGCCTTTCCTGAGGCCACCAGAGCGGTTCCCTGAGGTCCCCGTCGAAAGTCGAGAGCACCTGCCGCAACTCGAGAAAATCCAGGAGGTTTTGCCCTCCAGGCGAGATGAGGCCCATTTCCGCTGAGGCTTCTCGAGGCCAATCACATCTAACCACTGGAACTTCCAAAGGATCCTTCACACCCTTGCTGCAACTCAAGAAGTTCCCCGACATACCCGTCTGCACTCGAGAGGAAGCACGTGGGGTCCCGCACACATCCAGGGGAGCCCCGTTTCCGCCTCCTAGCTCGAGATGAGGGATCCTTTCCCTGTTTCGTAGGGAAAGAATTCCCGGCGTTCCCGTCGCATCTCAAGAGGAGGCGCTCTCCACAGGAAAGTCGAGAGGAACTCCAGGGTCATGCCACCATACCAAGAGTCCCCCAGATGTGTCAGTCCATTCCAGAGGAACCTGTTTTCCCTGCACTGCCTTGACGTTCAAGCCGAGGATCGACTCCCACCACGTGTGCACGTGGGACAGCCCTGTGGGAAAGCCTCGTGGGAAAGCCTCGTGGGAAAGACTCGAGGGAAAACCATAGATCCTTTGATCCACGCGGCGGACTGCGTGACACTGCTGCTACCGCTCTGGAAGAAAGCGCAAGTGCATGCCCGCATTCGAGACGAGGACTGACTCCCCTGGGGAGACTCCAGAAGTACCCCAAGATCCATGTCAGCACTGGAGAGGAATCCTCAGGTTCCGGCCCCGACTCCACACAAGGTCTTAGGCCCCGGCATCGACGGGAGAGGAATCCCGAGAGGCCCCCGAGGAACTCGCATGTGGACTGGTCTTTCCTGAGGCCACCAGAGCGGGTCCCTTAGGTCCCCGTCGTAAGTCGAGAGCACCTGCCGCAACTCGAGAAAATCCAGGCGGTTTTGCCCTCCAGGTGAGATGAGGCCCATTTCCGCTGAGGCTTCTCGAGGCCAATCACGTCTAACCACTGGAAATTCCAAAGGGTCCTTCACACCCTTGCTGCAACTCAAGAAGTTCCCCGACATACCCGTCTCCACTCGAGAGGAAGCACGTGGGTCCCGCACACATCCAGGGGAGCCCCGTTTCCGCCTCCTAGCTCGAGATGAGGGATCCTTTCCCTGTTTCGTAGGGAAAGAATTCCCGGCGTTCCCGTCGCATCTCAAGAGGAGGCGCTCTCCACAGGAAAGGCGAGAGGAACTCCAGGGTCGTGCCACCATTCCAAGAGTCCCCCAGATGTGTCAGTCCATTCCAGAGGAACCTGTTTTCCCTGCACTGCCTTGACGTTCAAGCCGAGGATCGACTCCCAACACGTGTGCACGTGGGACAGCCCTGTGGGAAAGCCTCGTGGGAAAGCCTCGTGGGAAAGACTCGAGGGAAAACCATAGATCCTTTGATCCACGCGGCGGACTGCGTGACACTGCTGCTACCGCTCTGGAGGAAAGCGCAAGTGCATGCCCGCATTCGAGACGAGGACTGACTCCCCTGGGGAGACTCCAGAAGTACCCCAAGATCCATGTCAGCACTGGAGAGGAATCCTCAGGTTCCGGCCCCGATTCCACACAAGGTCTTAGGCCCCGGCATCAACGGGAGAGAAATCCCGAGACGCCCCCGAGGAACTCGCTTGGGGACTGGCCTTTCCTGAGGCCACCAGAGCGGGTCCCTGAGGTCCCCGTCGTAAGTCGAGAGCACCTGCCGCAACTCGAGAAAATTCAGGAGGTTTTGCCCTCCAGGCGAGATGAGGCCCATTTCTGCTGAGGCTTCTCGAGGCCAATCACATCTAACCACTGGAACTTCCAAAGGGTCCTTCACACCCTTGCTGCAACTCAAGAAGTTCCCCGACATACCCGTCTCCACTCGAGAGGAAGCACGTGGGGTCCCGCACACATCCAAAGGAGCCCCGTTTCCGCCTCCTAGCTCGAGATGAGGGATCCTTTCCCTGTTTCGTAGGGAAAGAATTCCCGGCGTTCCTGTCGCATCTCAAGAGGAGGTGCTCTCCACAGGAAAGGCGAGAGGAACTCCAGGGTCGTGACACCATTCCAAGAGTCCCCCAGATGTGTCAGTCCATTCCAGAGGAACCTGTTTTCCCTGCACTGCCTTGACGTTCAAGCCGAGGATCGACTCCCACCACGTGTGCACGTGGGACAGCCCTGTGGGAAAGCCTCGTGGGAAAGCCTCGTGGGAAAGACTCGAGGGAAAACCATAGATCCTTTGATCCACGCGGCGGACTGCGTGACACTGCTGCTACCGCTCTGGAGGAAAGCGCAAGTGCATGCCCGCATTCGAGACGAGGACTGACTCCCCTGGGGAGACTCCAGACGTACCCCAAGATCCATGTCAGCACTGGAGAGGAATCCTCAGATTCCGGCCCCGTCTCCACACAAGGTCTTAGGCCCCGGCATCGACGGGAGAGGAATCCCGAGAGGCCCCCGAGGAACTCGCATGGGGCCTGGCCTTTCCTGAGGCCACCAGAGCGGGTCCCTGAGGTCCCCGCCGTAAGTCGAGAGCACCTTCCGCAACTCGAGAAAATCCAGGAGGTTTTGCCCTCCAGGCGAGATGAGGCCCATTTCTGCTGAGGCTTCTCGAGGCCAATCACATCTAACCACTGGAACTTCCAAAGGGTCCTTCACACCATTGCTGCAACTCAAGAAGTTCCCCGACATACCCGTCTCCACTCGAGAGGAAGCACGTGGGATCCCTCACACATCCAGGGGAGCCCCGTTTCCGCCTCCTAGCTCGAGATGAGGGATCCTTCCCTTTTTCGTAGGGAAAGAATTCCCGGCGTTCCCGTCGCATCTCAAGAGGAGGCGCTCTCCACAGGAAAGGCGAGAGGAACTCCAGGGTCGTGACACCATTCCAAGAGTCCCCCAGATGTGTCAGTCCATTCCAGAGGAACCTGTTTTCCCTGCACTGCCTTGACGTGCAAGCCGAGGATCGACTCCCACCACGTGTGCACGTGGGACAGCCCTGTGGGAAAGCCTCGTGGGAAAGCCTCGTGGGAAAGACTCGAGGGAAAACCATAGATCCTTTGATCCACGCGGCGGACTGCGTGACACTGCTGCTACTGCTCTGGAGGAAAGCGCAAGTGCATGCCCGCATTCGAGACGAGGACTGACTCCCCTGGGGAGACTCCAGACGTACCCCAAGATCCATGTCAGCACTGGAGAGGAATCCTCAGGTTCCGGCCCCGACTCCACACAAGGTCTTAGGCCCCGGCATCGACGGGAGAGGAATCCCGAGACGCCCCCGAGGAACTCGCATGGGGACTGGCCTTTCCTGAGGCCACCAGAGCGGGTCCCTGAGGTCCCCGTCGTAAGTCGAGAGCACCTGCCGCAACTCGAGAAAATCCAGGAGGTTTTGCCCTCCAGGCGAGATGAGGCCCATTTCCGCTGAGGCTTCTCGAGGCCAATCACATCTAACCACTGGAACTTCCAAAGGGTCCTTCACACCATTGCTGCAACTCAAGAAGTTCCCCGATATACCCGTCTGCACTCGAGAGGAAGCACGTGGGGTCCCGCACACATCCAGGGGAGCCCCGTTTCCGCCTCCTAGCTCGAGATGAGGGATCCTTTCCCTGTTTCGTAGGGAAAGAATTCCCGGCGTTCCCGTCGCATCTCAAGAGGAGGCGCTCTCCACAGGAAAGGCGAGAGGAACTCCAGGGTCGTGCCACCATTCCAAGAGTCCCCCAGATGTGTCAGTCCATTCCAGAGGAACCTGTTTTCCCTGCACTGCCTTGACGTTCAAGCCGAGGATCGACTCCCACCACGTGTGCACGTGGGACAGCCCTGTGGGAAAGCCTCGTGGGAAAGCCTCGTGGAAAAGACTCGAGGGAAAACCATAGATCCTTTGATCCATTGGGCGGACTGCGTGACACTGCTGCTACCGCTCTGGTGGAAAGCGCAAGTGCATGCCCGCATTCGAGACGAGGACTGACTCCCCTGGGGAGACTCCAGAAGTACCCCAAGATCCATGTCAGCACTGGAGAGGAATCCTCAGGTTCCGGCCCCGACTCCACACAAGGTCTTAGGCCCCGGCATCAACGGGAGAGAAATCCCGAGACGCCCCCGAGGAACTCGCATGGGGACTGGCCTTTCCTGAGGCCACCAGAGCGGGTCCCTGAGGTCCCCGTCGTAAGTCGAGAGCACCTGCCGCAACTCGAGAAAATCCAGGAGGTTTTGCCCTCCAGGCGAGATGAGGCCCATTTCTGCTGAGGCTTCTCGAGGCCAATCACATCTAACCACTGGAACTTCCAAAGGGTCCTTCACACCATTGCTGCAACTCAAGAAGTTCCCCGACATACCCGTCTCCACTCGAGAGGAAGCACGTGGGGTCCCTCACACATCCAGGGGATCCCCGTTTCCGCCTCCTAGCTCGAGATGAGGGATCCTTCCCTTTTTCGTAGGGAAAGAATTCCCGACCTTCCAGTCGCATCTCAAGAGGAGGCGCTCTCCACAGGAAAGGCGAGAGGAACTCCAGGGTCGTGACACCATTCCAAGAGTCCCCCAGATGTGTCAGTCCATTCCAGAGGAACCTGTTTTCCCTGCACTGCCTTGACATGCAAGCCGAGGATCGACTCCCACCACGTGTGCACGTGGGACAGCCCTGAGGGAAAGCCTCTTGGGAAAGCCTCGTGGGAAAGACTCGAGGGAAAACCATAGATCCTTTGATCCACGCGGCGGACTGCGTGACACTGCTGCTACCGCTCTGGAGGAAAGCGCAAGTGCATGCCCGCATTCGAGACGAGGACTGACTCCCCTGGGGAGACTCCAGACGTACCCCAAGATCCATGTCAGCACTGGAGAGGAATCCTCAGGTTCCGACCCCGACTCCACACAAGGTCTTAGGCCCGGCATCGACGGGAGAGGAATCCCGAGACGCCCCCGAGGAACTCGCATGGGGACTGGCCTTTCCTGAGGCCACCAGAGCGGGTCCCTGAGGTCCCCGTCGTAAGTCGAGAGCACCTGCCGCAACTCGAGAAAATCCAGGAGGTTTTGCCCTCCAGGCGAGATGAGGCCCATTTCCGCTGAGGCTTCTCGAGGCTAATCACGTCTAACCACTGGAACTTCCAAAGGGTCCTTCACACCCTTGCTGCAACTCAAGAAGTTCCCCGACATACCCGTCTCCACTCGAGAGGAAGCACGTGGTGTCCCGCCCACATACAGGGGAGCTCCGTTTCCGACTCCTAGCTCGAGATGAGGGATCCTTTCCCTGTTTCGTAGGGAAAGAATTCCTGGCGTTCCCGTCGCATCTCAAGAGGAGGCGCTCTCCACAGGAAAGGCGAGAGGAACTCCAGGGTCGTGCCACCATTCCAAGAGTCCCCCAGATGTGTCAGTCCATTCCAGAGGAACCTGTTTTCCCTGCACTGCCTTGACGTTCAAGCCAAGGATCGAGCCCCACCACGTGTGCACGTGGGACAGCCCTGTGGGAAAGCCTCGTGGGAAAGCCTCGTGGAAAAGACTCGAGGGAAAAACATAGATCCTTTGATCCACGCGGCGGACTGCGTGACACTGCTGCTACCGCTCTGGAGGAAAGCGCAAGTGCATGCCCGCATTCGAGACGAAGACTGACTCCCCTGGGTAGACTCCAGAAGTACCCCAAGATCCATGTCAGCACTGGAGAAGAATCCTCAGGTTCCGACACCGACTCCACACAAGGACTTAGGCCCCGGCATCGACGGGAGAGGAATCCCGAGAGGCCCCCGAGGAACTCGCATGGGGACTGGCCTTTCCTGAGGCCACCAGAGCGGGTCCCTGAGGTCCCCGTCGTAAGTCGAGAGCACCTGCCGCAACTCGAGAAAATCCAGGAGGTTTTGCCCTCCAAGCGAGATGAGGCCCATTTCCGCTGAGGCTTCTCGAGGCCAATCACATCTAACCACTGGAACTTCCAAAGGGTCCTTCACACCCTTGCTGCAACTCAAGAAGTTCCCCGACATACCCGTCTCCACTCGAGAGGAAGCACGTGGGTCCCGCACACATCCAGGGGAGCCCCGTTTCCGCCTCCTAGCTCGAGATGAGGGATCCTTTCCCTGTTTCGTAGGGAAAGAATTCCCGGCGTTCCCGTCGCATCTCAAGAGGAGGCGCTCTCCACAGGAAGGCGAGAGGAACTCCAGGGTCGTGCCACCATTCCAAGAGTCCCCCAGATGTGTCAGTCCATTCCAGAGGAACCTGTTTTCCCTGCACTGCCTTGACGTTCAAGCCGAGGATCGACTCCCACTACGTGTGCACGTGGGACAGCCCTGTGGGAAAGCCTCGTGGGAAAGCCTCGTGGGAAAGACTCGAGGGAAAACCATAGATCCTTTGATCCACGCGGCGGACTGCGTGACACTGCTGCTACCGCTCTGGAGGAAAGCGCAAGTGCATGCCCGCATTCGAGACGAGGACTGACTCCCCTGGGGAGACTCCAGACGTACCCCAAGATCCATGTCAGCACTGGAGAGCAATCCTCAGATTCCGGCCCCGACTCCACACAAGGTCTTAGGCCCCGGCATCGACGGGAGAGGAATCCCGAGAGGCCCCCGAGGAACTCGCATGGGGACTGTCCTTTCCTGAGGCCACCAGAGCGGGTCCCTGAGGTCCCCGTCGTAAGTCGAGAGCACCTGCCGCAACTCGAGAAAATACAGGCGGTTTTGCCCTCCAGGTGAGATGAGGCCCATTTCCGCTGAGGCTTCTCGAGGCTAATCACGTCTAACCACTGGAACTTCCAAAGGGTCCTTCACACCCTTGCTGCAACTCAAGAAGTTCACCGACATACCCGTCTCCACTCGAGAGGAAGCACGTGGTGTCCCGCACACATCCAGGGGAGCCCCGTTTCCGCCTCCTAGCTCGAGATGAGGGATCCTTTCCCTGTTTCGTAGGGAAAGAATTCCCGGCGTTCCCGTCGCATCTCAAGAGGAGGTGCTCTCCACAGGAAAGGCGAGAGGAACTGAAGGGTCGTGCCACCATTCCAAGAGTCCCCTAGATGTGTCAGTCCATTCCAGAGGAACCTGTTTTCCCTGCACTGCCTTGACGTTCAAGCCGAGGATCGACTCCCACCACGTGTGCACGTGGGACAGCCCTGTGGGAAAGCCTCGTGGGAAAGCCTCTTGGGAAAGACTCGAGGGAAAACCTTAGATCCTTTGATCCACGTGGCGGACTGCGTGACACTGCTGCTACCGCTCTGGAGGAAAGCGCAAGTGCATGCCCGCATTCGAGACGAGGACTGACTCCCCTGGGGAGACTCCAGAAGTACCCCAAGATCCATGTCAGCACTGGAGAGGAATCCTCAGGTTCCGGCCCCGACTCCACACAAGGTCTTAGGCCCCGGTATCAACGGGAGAGAAATCTCGAGACGCCCCCGAGGAACTCGCATGGGACTGGCCTTTCCTGAGGCCACCAGAGCGGGTCCCTGAGGTCCCCGTCGTAAGTCGAGAGCACCTGCCGCAACTCGAGAAAATCCAGGAGGTTTTGCCCTCCAGGCGAGATGAGGCCCATTTCCGCTGAGGCTTCTCGAGGCCAATCACATCTAACCACTGGAACTTCCAAAGGGTCCTTCACACCATTGCTGCAACTCAAGAAGTTCCCCGACATACCCGTCTCCACTCGAGAGGACGCACGTGGGGTCCCGCACACATCCAGGGGAGCCCCGTTTCCGCCTCCTAGCTCGAGATGAGGGATCCTTTCCCTGTTTCGTAGGGAAAGAATTCCCGGCGTTCCCGTCGCATCTCAAGAGGAGGCGCTCTCCACAGGAAAGGCGAGAGGAACTCCAGGGTCGTGCCACCATTCCAAGAGTCCCCCAGATGTGTCAGTCCATTCCAGAGGAACCTGTTTTCCCTGCACTGCCTTGACGTTCAAGCCGAGGATCGACTCCCACCACGTGTGCACGTGGGACAGCCCTGTGGGAAAGCCTCGTGGGAAAGACTCGAGGGAAAACCATAGATCCTTTGATCCACGCGGCGGACTGCGTGACACTGCTGCTACCGCTCTGGAGGAAAGCGCAAGTGCATGCCCGCATTCGAGACGAGGACTGACTCCCCTGGGGAGACTCCAGAAGTACCCCTTGATCCATGTCAGCACTGGAGAGGAATCCTCAGGTTCCGGCCCCGACACCACACAAGGTCTTAGGCCCCGGCATCGACGGGAGAGGAATCCCGAGAGGCCCCCGAGGAACTCGCATGGGGACTGGCCTTTCCTGAGGCCACCAGAGCGGTTCCCTGAGGTCCCCGTCGTAAGTCGAGAGCACCTGCCGCAACTCGAGAAAATCAAGGAGGTTTTGCCCTCCAGGCGAGATGAGGCCCGTTCCCGCTGAGGCTTCTCGAGGCCAATCACATCTAACCACTGGAATTTCCAAAGGGTCCTTCACACCATTGCTGCAACTCAAGAAATTCCCCGACATACCCGGCTCCACTCGAGAGGAAGCACGTGGGGTCCCGCACACATCCAGGGGAGCCCCGTTACCGCCTCCTAGCTCGAGATGAGGGATCCTTTCCCTGTTTCGTAGGGAAAGAATTCCCGGCGTTCCCGTTGCATCTCAAGAGGAGGCGCTCTCCACAGGAAAGGCGAGTGGAACTCCAGGGTCGTGACACCATTCCAAGAGTCCCCCAGATGTGTCAGTCCATTCCAGAGGAACCTGTTTTCCCTGCACTTGACGTTCAAGCCGAGGATCGACTCCCACCACGTGTGCACGTGGGACAGCCCTGTGGGAAAGCCTCGTGGGAAAGCCTCGTGGGAAAGACTCGAGGGAAAACCATAGATCCTTTTATCCACGCGGGGAATGCGTGACACTGCTGCTACAGCTCTGGAGGAAAGCGCAATGCATGCCCGCAAACGAGACGAAGACTGACTCCCCTGGGGAGACTCCAGAAGTACCCCAAGATCCATGTCAGCACTGGAGAGGAATCCTGAGGTTCCGGCCCCGACTCCACACAAGGTCTTAGGCCCCGGCATCGACGGGAGAGGAATCCCGAGACGCCCCCGAGGAACTCGCATGGGGACTGGCCTTTCCTGAGGCCACCAGAGCGGTTCCCTGAGGTCCCCGTCGAAAGTCGAGAGCACCTGCCGCAACTCGAGAAAATCCAGGAGGTTTTGCCCTCCAGGCGAGATGAGGCCCATTCCCGCTGAGGCTTCTCGAGGCCAATCACATCTAACCACAGGAACTTCCAAAGGGTCCTTCACACCATTGCTGCAACTCAAGAAATTCCCCGACATACCCGGCTCCACTCGAGAGGAAGCACGTGGGGTCCCGCACACATCCAGGGGAGCCCCGTTACCGCCTCCTAGCTCGAGATGAGGGATCCTTTCCCTGTTTCGTAGGGAAAGAATTCCCGGCGTTCCCGTTGCATCTCAAGAGGAGGCGCTCTCCACAGGAAAGGCGAGAGGAACTCCAGGGTCGTGACACCATTCCAAGAGTCCCCCAGATGTGTCAGTCCATTCCAGAGGAACCTGTTTTCCCTGCACTTGACGTTCAAGCCGAGGATCGACTCCCACCACGTGTGCACGTGGGACAGCCCTGTGGGAAAGCCTCGTGGGAAAGCCTCGTGGGAAAGACTCGAGGGAAAACCATAGATCCTTTTATCCACGCGGGGAATGCGTGACACTGCTGCTACAGCTCTGGAGGAAAGCGCAATGCATGCCCGCAAAAGAGACGAAGACTGACTCCCCTGGGGAGACTCCAGAAGTACCCCAAGATCCATGTCAGCACTGGAGAGGAATCCTGAGGTTCCGGCCCCGACTCCACACAAGGTCTTAGGCCCCGGCATCGACGGGAGAGGAATCCCGAGACGCCCCCGAGGAACTCGCATGGGGACTGGCCTTTCCTGAGGCCACCAGAGCGGTTCCCTGAGGTCCCCGTCGAAAGTCGAGAGCACCTGCCGCAACTCGAGAAAATCCAGGAGGTTTTGCCCTCCAGGCGAGATGAGGCCCATTTCCGCTGAGGCTTCTCGAGGCCAATCACATCTAACCACTGGAACTTCCAAAGGATCCTTCACACCCTTGCTGCAACTCAAGAAGTTCCCCGACATACCCGTCTGCACTCGAGAGGAAGCACGTGGGGTCCCGCACACATCCAGGGGAGCCCCGTTTCCGCCTCCTAGCTCGAGATGAGGGATCCTTTCCCTGTTTCGTAGGGAAAGAATTCCCGGCGTTCCCGTCGCATCTCAAGAGGAGGCGCTCTCCACAGGAAAGTCGAGAGGAACTCCAGGGTCATGCCACCATACCAAGAGTCCCCCAGATGTGTCAGTCCATTCCAGAGGAACCTGTTTTCCCTGCACTGCCTTGACGTTCAAGCCGAGGATCGACTCCCACCACGTGTGCACGTGGGACAGCCCTGTGGGAAAGCCTCGTGGGAAAGCCTCGTGGGAAAGACTCGAGGGAAAACCATAGATCCTTTGATCCACGCGGCGGACTGCGTGACACTGCTGCTACCGCTCTGGAAGAAAGCGCAAGTGCATGCCCGCATTCGAGACGAGGACTGACTCCCCTGGGGAGACTCCAGAAGTACCCCAAGATCCATGTCAGCACTGGAGAGGAATCCTCAGGTTCCGGCCCCGACTCCACACAAGGTCTTAGGCCCCGGCATCGACGGGAGAGGAATCCCGAGAGGCCCCCGTGGAACTCGCATGTGGACTGGTCTTTCCTGAGGCCACCAGAGCGGGTCCCTTAGGTCCCCGTCGTAAGTCGAGAGCACCTGCCGCAACTCGAGAAAATCCAGGCGGTTTTGCCCTCCAGGTGAGATGAGGCCCATTTCCGCTGAGGCTTCTCGAGGCCAATCACGTCTAACCACTGGAAATTCCAAAGGGTCCTTCACACCCTTGCTGCAACTCAAGAAGTTCCCCGACATACCCGTCTCCACTCGAGAGGAAGCACGTGGGTCCCGCACACATCCAGGGGAGCCCCGTTTCCGCCTCCTAGCTCGAGATGAGGGATCCTTTCCCTGTTTCGTAGGGAAAGAATTCCCGGCGTTCCCGTCGCATCTCAAGAGGAGGCGCTCTCCACAGGAAAGGCGAGAGGAACTCCAGGGTCGTGCCACCATTCCAAGAGTCCCCCAGATGTGTCAGTCCATTCCAGAGGAACCTGTTTTCCCTGCACTGCCTTGACGTTCAAGCCGAGGATCGACTCCCAACACGTGTGCACGTGGGACAGCCCTGTGGGAAAGCCTCGTGGGAAAGCCTCGTGGGAAAGACTCGAGGGAAAACCATAGATCCTTTGATCCACGCGGCGGACTGCGTGACACTGCTGCTACCGCTCTGGAGGAAAGCGCAAGTGCATGCCCGCATTCGAGACGAGGACTGACTCCCCTGGGGAGACTCCAGAAGTACCCCAAGATCCATGTCAGCACTGGAGAGGAATCCTCAGGTTCCGGCCCCGATTCCACACAAGGTCTTAGGCCCCGGCATCAACGGGAGAGAAATCCCGAGACGCCCCCGAGGAACTCGCTTGGGGACTGGCCTTTCCTGAGGCCACCAGAGCGGGTCCCTGAGGTCCCCGTCGTAAGTCGAGAGCACCTGCCGCAACTCGAGAAAATTCAGGAGGTTTTGCCCTCCAGGCGAGATGAGGCCCATTTCTGCTGAGGCTTCTCGAGGCCAATCACATCTAACCACTGGAACTTCCAAAGGGTCCTTCACACCCTTGCTGCAACTCAAGAAGTTCCCCGACATACCCGTCTCCACTCGAGAGGAAGCACGTGGGGTCCCGCACACATCCAAAGGAGCCCCGTTTCCGCCTCCTAGCTCGAGATGAGGGATCCTTTCCCTGTTTCGTAGGGAAAGAATTCCCGGCGTTCCTGTCGCATCTCAAGAGGAGGTGCTCTCCACAGGAAAGGCGAGAGGAACTCCAGGGTCGTGACACCATTCCAAGAGTCCCCCAGATGTGTCAGTCCATTCCAGAGGAACCTGTTTTCCCTGCACTGCCTTGACGTTCAAGCCGAGGATCGACTCCCACCACGTGTGCACGTGGGACAGCCCTGTGGGAAAGCCTCGTGGGAAAGCCTCGTGGGAAAGACTCGAGGGAAAACCATAGATCCTTTGATCCACGCGGCGGACTGCGTGACACTGCTGCTACCGCCCTGGAGGAAAGCGCAAGTGCATGCCCGCATTCGAGACGAGGACTGACTCCCCTGGGGAGACTCCAGACGTACCCCAAGATCCATGTCAGCACTGGAGAGGAATCCTCAGATTCCGGCCCCGTCTCCACACAAGGTCTTAGGCCCCGGCATCGACGGGAGAGGAATCCCGAGAGGCCCCCGAGGAACTCGCATGGGGCCTGGCCTTTCCTGAGGCCACCAGAGCGGGTCCCTGAGGTCCCCGCCGTAAGTCGAGAGCACCTTCCGCAACTCGAGAAAATCCAGGAGGTTTTGCCCTCCAGGCGAGATGAGGCCCATTTCTGCTGAGGCTTCTCGAGGCCAATCACATCTAACCACTGGAACTTCCAAAGGGTCCTTCACACCATTGCTGCAACTCAAGAAGTTCCCCGACATACCCGTCTCCACTCGAGAGGAAGCACGTGGGATCCCTCACACATCCAGGGGAGCCCCGTTTCCGCCTCCTAGCTCGAGATGAGGGATCCTTCCCTTTTTCGTAGGGAAAGAATTCCCGGCGTTCCCGTCGCATCTCAAGAGGAGGCGCTCTCAACAGGAAAGGCGAGAGGAACTCCAGGGTCGTGACACCATTCCAAGAGTCCCCCAGATGTGTCAGTCCATTCCAGAGGAACCTGTTTTCCCTGCACTGCCTTGACGTGCAAGCCGAGGATCGACTCCCACCACGTGTGCACGTGGGACAGCCCTGTGGGAAAGCCTCGTGGGAAAGCCTCGTGGGAAAGACTCGAGGGAAAACCATAGATCCTTTGATCCACGCGGCGGACTGCGTGACACTGCTGCTACTGCTCTGGAGGAAAGCGCAAGTGCATGCCCGCATTCGAGACGAGGACTGACTCCCCTGGGGAGACTCCAGACGTACCCCAAGATCCATGTCAGCACTGGAGAGGAATCCTCAGGTTCCGGCCCCGACTCCACACAAGGTCTTAGGCCCCGGCATCGACGGGAGAGGAATCCCGAGACGCCCCCGAGGAACTCGCATGGGGACTGGCCTTTCCTGAGGCCACCAGAGCGGGTCCCTGAGGTCCCCGTCGTAAGTCGAGAGCACCTGCCGCAACTCGAGAAAATCCAGGAGGTTTTGCCCTCCAGGCGAGATGAGGCCCATTTCCGCTGAGGCTTCTCGAGGCCAATCACATCTAACCACTGGAACTTCCAAAGGGTCCTTCACACCATTGCTGCAACTCAAGAAGTTCCCCGATATACCCGTCTGCACTCGAGAGGAAGCACGTGGGGTCCCGCACACATCCAGGGGAGCCCCGTTTCCGCCTCCTAGCTCGAGATGAGGGATCCTTTCCCTGTTTCGTAGGGAAAGAATTCCCGGCGTTCCCGTCGCATCTCAAGAGGAGGCGCTCTCCACAGGAAAGGCGAGAGGAACTCCAGGGTCGTGCCACCATTCCAAGAGTCCCCCAGATGTGTCAGTCCATTCCAGAGGAACCTGTTTTCCCTGCACTGCCTTGACGTTCAAGCCGAGGATCGACTCCCACCACGTGTGCACGTGGGACAGCCCTGTGGGAAAGCCTCGTGGGAAAGCCTCGTGGAAAAGACTCGAGGGAAAACCATAGATCCTTTGATCCATTGGGCGGACTGCGTGACACTGCTGCTACCGCTCTGGTGGAAAGCGCAAGTGCATGCCCGCATTCGAGACGAGGACTGACTCCCCTGGGGAGACTCCAGAAGTACCCCAAGATCCATGTCAGCACTGGAGAGGAATCCTCAGGTTCCGGCCCCGACTCCACACAAGGTCTTAGGCCCCGGCATCAACGGGAGAGAAATCCCGAGACGCCCCCGAGGAACTCGCATGGGGACTGGCCTTTCCTGAGGCCACCAGAGCGGGTCCCTGAGGTCCCCGTCGTAAGTCGAGAGCACCTGCCGCAACTCGAGAAAATCCAGGAGGTTTTGCCCTCCAGGCGAGATGAGGCCCATTTCTGCTGAGGCTTCTCGAGGCCAATCACATCTAACCACTGGAACTTCCAAAGGGTCCTTCACACCATTGCTGCAACTCAAGAAGTTCCCCGACATACCCGTCTCCACTCGAGAGGAAGCACGTGGGGTCCCTCACACATCCAGGGGATCCCCGTTTCCGCCTCCTAGCTCGAGATGAGGGATCCTTCCCTTTTTCGTAGGGAAAGAATTCCCGACCTTCCAGTCGCATCTCAAGAGGAGGCGCTCTCCACAGGAAAGGCGAGAGGAACTCCAGGGTCGTGACACCATTCCAAGAGTCCCCCAGATGTGTCAGTCCATTCCAGAGGAACCTGTTTTCCCTGCACTGCCTTGACATGCAAGCCGAGGATCGACTCCCACCACGTGTGCACGTGGGACAGCCCTGTGGGAAAGCCTCGTGGGAAAGCCTCGTGGGAAAGACTCGAGGGAAAACCATAGATCCTTTGATCCACGCGGCGGACTGCGTGACACTGCTGCTACCGCTCTGGAGGAAAGCGCAAGTGCATGCCCGCATTCGAGACGAGGACTGACTCCCCTGGGGAGACTCCAGACGTACCCCAAGATCCATGTCAGCACTGGAGAGGAATCCTCAGGTTCCGGCCCCGACTCCACACAAGGTCTTAGACCCCGGCATCGACGGGAGAGGAATCCCGAGACGCCCCCGAGGAACTCGCATGGGGACTGGCCTTTCCTGAGGCCACCAGAGCGGGTCCCTGAGGTCCCCGTCGTAAGTCGAGAGCACCTGCCGCAACTCGAGAAAATCCAGGAGGTTTTGCCCTCCAGGCGAGATGAGGCCCATTTCCGCTGAGGCTTCTCGAGGCTAATCACGTCTAACCACTGGAACTTCCAAAGGGTCCTTCACACCCTTGCTGCAACTCAAGAAGTTCCCCGACATACCCGTCTCCACTCGAGAGGAAGCACGTGGTGTCCCGCCCACATACAGGGGAGCTCCGTTTCCGACTCCTAGCTCGAGATGAGGGATCCTTTCCCTGTTTCGTAGGGAAAGAATTCCTGGCGTTCCCGTCGCATCTCAAGAGGAGGCGCTCTCCACAGGAAAGGCGAGAGGAACTCCAGGGTCGTGCCACCATTCCAAGAGTCCCCCAGATGTGTCAGTCCATTCCAGAGGAACCTGTTTTCCCTGCACTGCCTTGACGTTCAAGCCAAGGATCGAGCCCCACCACGTGTGCACGTGGGACAGCCCTGTGGGAAAGCCTCGTGGGAAAGCCTCGTGGAAAAGACTCGAGGGAAAAACATAGATCCTTTGATCCACGCGGCGGACTGCGTGACACTGCTGCTACCGCTCTGGAGGAAAGCGCAAGTGCATGCCCGCATTCGAGACGAAGACTGACTCCCCTGGGTAGACTCCAGAAGTACCCCAAGATCCATGTCAGCACTGGAGAAGAATCCTCAGGTTCCGACACCGACTCCACACAAGGACTTAGGCCCCGGCATCGACGGGAGAGGAATCCCGAGAGGCCCCCGAGGAACTCGCATGGGGACTGGCCTTTCCTGAGGCCACCAGAGCGGGTCCCTGAGGTCCCCGTCGTAAGTCGAGAGCACCTGCCGCAACTCGAGAAAATCCAGGAGGTTTTGCCCTCCAAGCGAGATGAGGCCCATTTCCGCTGAGGCTTCTCGAGGCCAATCACATCTAACCACTGGAACTTCCAAAGGGTCCTTCACACCCTTGCTGCAACTCAAGAAGTTCCCCGACATACCCGTCTCCACTCGAGAGGAAGCACGTGGGTCCCGCACACATCCAGGGGAGCCCCGTTTCCGCCTCCTAGCTCGAGATGAGGGATCCTTTCCCTGTTTCGTAGGGAAAGAATTCCCGGCGTTCCCGTCGCATCTCAAGAGGAGGCGCTCTCCACAGGAAGGCGAGAGGAACTCCAGGGTCGTGCCACCATTCCAAGAGTCCCCCAGATGTGTCAGTCCATTCCAGAGGAACCTGTTTTCCCTGCACTGCCTTGACGTTCAAGCCGAGGATCGACTCCCACTACGTGTGCACGTGGGACAGCCCTGTGGGAAAGCCTCGTGGGAAAGCCTCGTGGGAAAGACTCGAGGGAAAACCATAGATCCTTTGATCCACGCGGCGGACTGCGTGACACTGCTGCTACCGCTCTGGAGGAAAGCGCAAGTGCATGCCCGCATTCGAGACGAGGACTGACTCCCCTGGGGAGACTCCAGACGTACCCCAAGATCCATGTCAGCACTGGAGAGCAATCCTCAGATTCCGGCCCCGACTCCACACAAGGTCTTAGGCCCCGGCATCGACGGGAGAGGAATCCCGAGAGGCCCCCGAGGAACTCGCATGGGGACTGTCCTTTCCTGAGGCCACCAGAGCGGGTCCCTGAGGTCCCCGTCGTAAGTCGAGAGCACCTGCCGCAACTCGAGAAAATACAGGCGGTTTTGCCCTCCAGGTGAGATGAGGCCCATTTCCGCTGAGGCTTCTCGAGGCTAATCACGTCTAACCACTGGAACTTCCAAAGGGTCCTTCACACCCTTGCTGCAACTCAAGAAGTTCACCGACATACCCGTCTCCACTCGAGAGGAAGCACGTGGTGTCCCGCACACATCCAGGGGAGCCCCGTTTCCGCCTCCTAGCTCGAGATGAGGGATCCTTTCCCTGTTTCGTAGGGAAAGAATTCCCGGCGTTCCCGTCGCATCTCAAGAGGAGGTGCTCTCCACAGGAAAGGCGAGAGGAACTGAAGGGTCGTGCCACCATTCCAAGAGTCCCCTAGATGTGTCAGTCCATTCCAGAGGAACCTGTTTTCCCTGCACTGCCTTGACGTTCAAGCCGAGGATCGACTCCCACCACGTGTGCACGTGGGACAGCCCTGTGGGAAAGCCTCGTGGGAAAGCCTCTTGGGAAAGACTCGAGGGAAAACCTTAGATCCTTTGATCCACGTGGCGGACTGCGTGACACTGCTGCTACCGCTCTGGAGGAAAGCGCAAGTGCATGCCCGCATTCGAGACGAGGACTGACTCCCCTGGGGAGACTCCAGAAGTACCCCAAGATCCATGTCAGCACTGGAGAGGAATCCTCAGGTTCCGGCCCCGACTCCACACAAGGTCTTAGGCCCCGGTATCAACGGGAGAGAAATCTCGAGACGCCCCCGAGGAACTCGCATGGGACTGGCCTTTCCTGAGGCCACCAGAGCGGGTCCCTGAGGTCCCCGTCGTAAGTCGAGAGCACCTGCCGCAACTCGAGAAAATCCAGGAGGTTTTGCCCTCCAGGCGAGATGAGGCCCATTTCCGCTGAGGCTTCTCGAGGCCAATCACATCTAACCACTGGAACTTCCAAAGGGTCCTTCACACCATTGCTGCAACTCAAGAAGTTCCCCGACATACCCGTCTCCACTCGAGAGGACGCACGTGGGGTCCCGCACACATCCAGGGGAGCCCCGTTTCCGCCTCCTAGCTCGAGATGAGGGATCCTTTCCCTGTTTCGTAGGGAAAGAATTCCCGGCGTTCCCGTCGCATCTCAAGAGGAGGCGCTCTCCACAGGAAAGGCGAGAGGAACTCCAGGGTCGTGCCACCATTCCAAGAGTCCCCCAGATGTGTCAGTCCATTCCAGAGGAACCTGTTTTCCCTGCACTGCCTTGACGTTCAAGCCGAGGATCGACTCCCACCACGTGTGCACGTGGGACAGCCCTGTGGGAAAGCCTCGTGGGAAAGACTCGAGGGAAAACCATAGATCCTTTGATCCACGCGGCGGACTGCGTGACACTGCTGCTACCGCTCTGGAGGAAAGCGCAAGTGCATGCCCGCATTCGAGACGAGGACTGACTCCCCTGGGGAGACTCCAGAAGTACCCCTTGATCCATGTCAGCACTGGAGAGGAATCCTCAGGTTCCGGCCCCGACACCACACAAGGTCTTAGGCCCCGGCATCGACGGGAGAGGAATCCCGAGAGGCCCCCGAGGAACTCGCATGGGGACTGGCCTTTCCTGAGGCCACCAGAGCGGTTCCCTGAGGTCCCCGTCGTAAGTCGAGAGCACCTGCCGCAACTCGAGAAAATCAAGGAGGTTTTGCCCTCCAGGCGAGATGAGGCCCGTTCCCGCTGAGGCTTCTCGAGGCCAATCACATCTAACCACTGGAATTTCCAAAGGGTCCTTCACACCATTGCTGCAACTCAAGAAATTCCCCGACATACCCGGCTCCACTCGAGAGGAAGCACGTGGGGTCCCGCACACATCCAGGGGAGCCCCGTTACCGCCTCCTAGCTCGAGATGAGGGATCCTTTCCCTGTTTCGTAGGGAAAGAATTCCCGGCGTTCCCGTTGCATCTCAAGAGGAGGCGCTCTCCACAGGAAAGGCGAGTGGAACTCCAGGGTCGTGACACCATTCCAAGAGTCCCCCAGATGTGTCAGTCCATTCCAGAGGAACCTGTTTTCCCTGCACTTGACGTTCAAGCCGAGGATCGACTCCCACCACGTGTGCACGTGGGACAGCCCTGTGGGAAAGCCTCGTGGGAAAGCCTCGTGGGAAAGACTCGAGGGAAAACCATAGATCCTTTTATCCACGCGGGGAATGCGTGACACTGCTGCTACAGCTCTGGAGGAAAGCGCAATGCATGCCCGCAAACGAGACGAAGACTGACTCCCCTGGGGAGACTCCAGAAGTACCCCAAGATCCATGTCAGCACTGGAGAGGAATCCTGAGGTTCCGGCCCCGACTCCACACAAGGTCTTAGGCCCCGGCATCGACGGGAGAGGAATCCCGAGACGCCCCCGAGGAACTCGCATGGGGACTGGCCTTTCCTGAGGCCACCAGAGCGGTTCCCTGAGGTCCCCGTCGAAAGTCGAGAGCACCTGCCGCAACTCGAGAAAATCCAGGAGGTTTTGCCCTCCAGGCGAGATGAGGCCCATTCCCGCTGAGGCTTCTCGAGGCCAATCACATCTAACCACAGGAACTTCCAAAGGGTCCTTCACACCATTGCTGCAACTCAAGAAATTCCCCGACATACCCGGCTCCACTCGAGAGGAAGCACGTGGGGTCCCGCACACATCCAGGGGAGCCCCGTTACCGCCTCCTAGCTCGAGATGAGGGATCCTTTCCCTGTTTCGTAGGGAAAGAATTCCCGGCGTTCCCGTTGCATCTCAAGAGGAGGCGCTCTCCACAGGAAAGGCGAGAGGAACTCCAGGGTCGTGACACCATTCCAAGAGTCCCCCAGATGTGTCAGTCCATTCCAGAGGAACCTGTTTTCCCTGCACTTGACGTTCAAGCCGAGGATCGACTCCCACCACGTGTGCACGTGGGACAGCCCTGTGGGAAAGCCTCGTGGGAAAGCCTCGTGGGAAAGACTCGAGGGAAAACCATAGATCCTTTTATCCACGCGGGGAATGCGTGACACTGCTGCTACAGCTCTGGAGGAAAGCGCAATGCATGCCCGCAAAAGAGACGAAGACTGACTCCCCTGGGGAGACTCCAGAAGTACCCCAAGATCCATGTCAGCACTGGAGAGGAATCCTGAGGTTCCGGCCCCGACTCCACACAAGGTCTTAGGCCCCGGCATCGACGGGAGAGGAATCCCGAGACGCCCCCGAGGAACTCGCATGGGGACTGGCCTTTCCTGAGGCCACCAGAGCGGTTCCCTGAGGTCCCCGTCGAAAGTCGAGAGCACCTGCCGCAACTCGAGAAAATCCAGGAGGTTTTGCCCTCCAGGCGAGATGAGGCCCATTTCCGCTGAGGCTTCTCGAGGCCAATCACATCTAACCACTGGAACTTCCAAAGGATCCTTCACACCCTTGCTGCAACTCAAGAAGTTCCCCGACATACCCGTCTGCACTCGAGAGGAAGCACGTGGGGTCCCGCACACATCCAGGGGAGCCCCGTTTCCGCCTCCTAGCTCGAGATGAGGGATCCTTTCCCTGTTTCGTAGGGAAAGAATTCCCGGCGTTCCCGTCGCATCTCAAGAGGAGGCGCTCTCCACAGGAAAGGCGAGAGGAACTCCAGGGTCATGCCACCAAACCAAGAGTCCCCCAGATGTGTCAGTCCATTCCAGAGGAACCTGTTTTCCCTGCACTGCCTTGACGTTCAAGCCGAGGATCGACTCCCACCACGTGTGCACGTGGGACAGCCCTGTGGGAAAGCCTCGTGGGAAAGCCTCGTGGGAAAGACTCGAGGGAAAACCATAGATCCTTTGATCCACGCGGCGGACTGCGTGACACTGCTGCTACCGCTCTGGAAGAAAGCGCAAGTGCATGCCCGCATTCGAGACGAGGACTGACTCCCCTGGGGAGACTCCAGAAGTACCCCAAGATCCATGTCAGCACTGGAGAGGAATCCTCAGGTTCCGGCCCCGACTCCACACAAGGTCTTAGGCCCCGGCATCGACGGGAGAGGAATCCCGAGAGGCCCCCGTGGAACTCGCATGTGGACTGGTCTTTCCTGAGGCCACCAGAGCGGGTCCCTGAGGTCCCCGTCGTAAGTCGAGAGCACCTGCCGCAACTCGAGAAAATCCAGGCGGTTTTGCCCTCCAGGTGAGATGAGGCCCATTTCCGCTGAGGCTTCTCGAGGCCAATCACGTCTAACCACTGGAAATTCCAAAGGGTCCTTCACACCCTTGCTGCAACTCAAGAAGTTCCCCGACATACCCGTCTCCACTCGAGAGGAAGCACGTGGGTCCCGCACACATCCAGGGGAGCCCCGTTTCCGCCTCCTAGCTCGAGATGAGGGATCCTTTCCCTGTTTCGTAGGGAAAGAATTCCCGGCGTTCCCGTCGCATCTCAAGAGGAGGCGCTCTCCACAGGAAAGGCGAGAGGAACTCCAGGGTCGTGCCACCATTCCAAGAGTCCCCCAGATGTGTCAGTCCATTCCAGAGGAACCTGTTTTCCCTGCACTGCCTTGACGTTCAAGCCGAGGATCGACTCCCAACACGTGTGCACGTGGGACAGCCCTGTGGGAAAGCCTCGTGGGAAAGCCTCGTGGGAAAGACTCGAGGGAAAACCATAGATCCTTTGATCCACGCGGCGGACTGCGTGACACTGCTGCTACCGCTCTGGAGGAAAGCGCAAGTGCATGCCCGCATTCGAGACGAGGACTGACTCCCCTGGGGAGACTCCAGAAGTACCCCAAGATCCATGTCAGCACTGGAGAGGAATCCTCAGGTTCCGGCCCCGATTCCACACAAGGTCTTAGGCCCCGGCATCAACGGGAGAGAAATCCCGAGACGCCCCCGAGGAACTCGCTTGGGGACTGGCCTTTCCTGAGGCCACCAGAGCGGGTCCCTGAGGTCCCCGTCGTAAGTCGAGAGCACCTGCCGCAACTCGAGAAAATTCAGGAGGTTTTGCCCTCCAGGCGAGATGAGGCCCATTTCTGCTGAGGCTTCTCGAGGCCAATCACATCTAACCACTGGAACTTCCAAAGGGTCCTTCACACCCTTGCTGCAACTCAAGAAGTTCCCCGACATACCCGTCTCCACTCGAGAGGAAGCACGTGGGGTCCCGCACACATCCAAAGGAGCCCCGTTTCCGCCTCCTAGCTCGAGATGAGGGATCCTTTCCCTGTTTCGTAGGGAAAGAATTCCCGGCGTTCCTGTCGCATCTCAAGAGGAGGTGCTCTCCACAGGAAAGGCGAGAGGAACTCCAGGGTCGTGACACCATTCCAAGAGTCCCCCAGATGTGTCAGTCCATTCCAGAGGAACCTGTTTTCCCTGCACTGCCTTGACGTTCAAGCCGAGGATCGACTCCCACCACGTGTGCACGTGGGACAGCCCTGTGGGAAAGCCTCGTGGGAAAGCCTCGTGGGAAAGACTCGAGGGAAAACCATAGATCCTTTGATCCACGCGGCGGACTGCGTGACACTGCTGCTACCGCTGGAGGAAAGCGCAAGTGCATGCCCGCATTCGAGACGAGGACTGACTCCCCTGGGGAGACTCCAGACGTACCCCAAGATCCATGTCAGCACTGGAGAGGAATCCTCAGATTCCGGCCCCGTCTCCACACAAGGTCTTAGGCCCCGGCATCGACGGGAGAGGAATCCCGAGAGGCCCCCGAGGAACTCGCATGGGGCCTGGCCTTTCCTGAGGCCACCAGAGCGGGTCCCTGAGGTCCCCGCCGTAAGTCGAGAGCACCTTCCGCAACTCGAGAAAATCCAGGAGGTTTTGCCCTCCAGGCGAGATGAGGCCCATTTCTGCTGAGGCTTCTCGAGGCCAATCACATCTAACCACTGGAACTTCCAAAGGGTCCTTCACACCATTGCTGCAACTCAAGAAGTTCCCCGACATACCCGTCTCCACTCGAGAGGAAGCACGTGGGATCCCTCACACATCCAGGGGAGCCCCGTTTCCGCCTCCTAGCTCGAGATGAGGGATCCTTCCCTTTTTCGTAGGGAAAGAATTCCCGGCGTTCCCGTCGCATCTCAAGAGGAGGCGCTCTCCACAGGAAAGACGAGAGGAACTCCAGGGTCGTGACACCATTCCAAGAGTCCCCCAGATGTGTCAGTCCATTCCAGAGGAACCTGTTTTCCCTGCACTGCCTTGACGTGCAAGCCGAGGATCGACTCCCACCACGTGTGCACGTGGGACAGCCCTGTGGGAAAGCCTCGTGGGAAAGCCTCGTGGGAAAGACTCGAGGGAAAACCATAGATCCTTTGATCCACGCGGCGGACTGCGTGACACTGCTGCTACTGCTCTGGAGGAAAGCGCAAGTGCATGCCCGCATTCGAGACGAGGACTGACTCCCCTGGGGAGACTCCAGACGTACCCCAAGATCCATGTCAGCACTGGAGAGGAATCCTCAGGTTCCGGCCCCGACTCCACACAAGGTCTTAGGCCCCGGCATCGACGGGAGAGGAATCCCGAGACGCCCCCGAGGAACTCGCATGGGGACTGGCCTTTCCTGAGGCCACCAGAGCGGGTCCCTGAGGTCCCCGTCGTAAGTCGAGAGCACCTGCCGCAACTCGAGAAAATCCAGGAGGTTTTGCCCTCCAGGCGAGATGAGGCCCATTTCCGCTGAGGCTTCTCGAGGCCAATCACATCTAACCACTGGAACTTCCAAAGGGTCCTTCACACCATTGCTGCAACTCAAGAAGTTCCCCGATATACCCGTCTGCACTCGAGAGGAAGCACGTGGGGTCCCGCACACATCCAGGGGAGCCCCGTTTCCGCCTCCTAGCTCGAGATGAGGGATCCTTTCCCTGTTTCGTAGGGAAAGAATTCCCGGCGTTCCCGTCGCATCTCAAGAGGAGGCGCTCTCCACAGGAAAGGCGAGAGGAACTCCAGGGTCGTGCCACCATTCCAAGAGTCCCCCAGATGTGTCAGTCCATTCCAGAGGAACCTGTTTTCCCTGCACTGCCTTGACGTTCAAGCCGAGGATCGACTCCCACCACGTGTGCACGTGGGACAGCCCTGTGGGAAAGCCTCGTGGGAAAGCCTCGTGGAAAAGACTCGAGGGAAAACCATAGATCCTTTGATCCATTGGGCGGACTGCGTGACACTGCTGCTACCGCTCTGGTGGAAAGCGCAAGTGCATGCCCGCATTCGAGACGAGGACTGACTCCCCTGGGGAGACTCCAGAAGTACCCCAAGATCCATGTCAGCACTGGAGAGGAATCCTCAGGTTCCGGCCCCGACTCCACACAAGGTCTTAGGCCCCGGCATCAACGGGAGAGAAATCCCGAGACGCCCCCGAGGAACTCGCATGGGGACTGGCCTTTCCTGAGGCCACCAGAGCGGGTCCCTGAGGTCCCCGTCGTAAGTCGAGAGCACCTGCCGCAACTCGAGAAAATCCAGGAGGTTTTGCCCTCCAGGCGAGATGAGGCCCATTTCTGCTGAGGCTTCTCGAGGCCAATCACATCTAACCACTGGAACTTCCAAAGGGTCCTTCACACCATTGCTGCAACTCAAGAAGTTCCCCGACATACCCGTCTCCACTCGAGAGGAAGCACGTGGGGTCCCTCACACATCCAGGGGATCCCCGTTTCCGCCTCCTAGCTCGAGATGAGGGATCCTTCCCTTTTTCGTAGGGAAAGAATTCCCGACCTTCCAGTCGCATCTCAAGAGGAGGCGCTCTCCACAGGAAAGGCGAGAGGAACTCCAGGGTCGTGACACCATTCCAAGAGTCCCCCAGATGTGTCAGTCCATTCCAGAGGAACCTGTTTTCCCTGCACTGCCTTGACATGCAAGCCGAGGATCGACTCCCACCACGTGTGCACGTGGGACAGCCCTGTGGGAAAGCCTCGTGGGAAAGCCTCGTGGGAAAGACTCGAGGGAAAACCATAGATCCTTTGATCCACGCGGCGGACTGCGTGACACTGCTGCTACCGCTCTGGAGGAAAGCGCAAGTGCATGCCCGCATTCGAGACGAGGACTGACTCCCCTGGGGAGACTCCAGACGTACCCCAAGATCCATGTCAGCACTGGAGAGGAATCCTCAGGTTCCGGCCCCGACTCCACACAAGGTCTTAGACCCCGGCATCGACGGGAGAGGAATCCCGAGACGCCCCCGAGGAACTCGCATGGGGACTGGCCTTTCCTGAGGCCACCAGAGCGGGTCCCTGAGGTCCCCGTCGTAAGTCGAGAGCACCTGCCGCAACTCGAGAAAATCCAGGAGGTTTTGCCCTCCAGGCGAGATGAGGGTCATTTCCGCTGAGGCTTCTCGAGGCTAATCACGTCTAACCACTGGAACTTCCAAAGGGTCCTTCACACCCTTGCTGCAACTCAAGAAGTTCCCCGACATACCCGTCTCCACTCGAGAGGAAGCACGTGGGGTCCCGCACACATCCAAAGGAGCCCCGTTTCCGCCTCCTAGCTCGAGATGAGGGATCCTTTCCCTGTTTCGTAGGGAAAGAATTCCCGGCGTTCCTGTCGCATCTCAAGAGGAGGTGCTCTCCACAGGAAAGGCGAGAGGAACTCCAGGGTCGTGACACCATTCCAAGAGTCCCCCAGATGTGTCAGTCCATTCCAGAGGAACCTGTTTTCCCTGCACTGCCTTGACGTTCAAGCCGAGGATCGACTCCCACCACGTGTGCACGTGGGACAGCCCTGTGGGAAAACCTCGTGGGAAAGCCTCGTGGGAAAGACTCGAGGGAAAACCATAGATCCTTTGATCCACGCGGCGGACTGCGTGACACTGCTGCTACCGCTCTGGAGGAAAGCGCAAGTGCATGCCCGCATTCGAGACGAGGACTGACTCCCCTGGGGAGACTTCAGAAGTACCCCAAGATCCATGTCAGCACTGGAGAGGAATCCTCAGGTTCCGGCCCCGACTCCACACAAGGTCTTAGGCCCCGGCATCGACGGGAGACAAATCCCGAGAGGCCCCCGAGGAACTCGCATGGGGACTGGCCTTTCCTGAGGCCACCAGAGCGGGTCCCTGAGGTCCACGTCGTAAGTCGAGAGCACCTGCCGCAACTCGAGAAAATCCAGGAGGTTTTGCCCTCCAGGCGAGATGAGGCCCATTTCCGCTGGGGCTTCTCGAGGCTAATCACGTCTAACCACTGGAACTTCCAAAGGGTCCTTCACACCCTTGCTGCAACTCAAGAAGTTCCCCTGACATACCCGTCTCCACTCGAGAGGAAGCACGTGGGTCCCGCACACATCCAGGGGAGCCCCGTTTCCGCCTCCTAGCTCGAGATGAGGGATCCTTTCCCTGTTTCGTAGGGAAAGAATTCCCGGCGTTCCCGTCGCATCTCAAGAGGAGGCGCTCTCCACAGGAAAGGTGAGAAGAACTCCAGGGTCGTGCCACCATTCCAAGAGTCCCCCAGATGTGTCAGTCCATTCCAGAGGAACCTGTTTTCCCTGCACTGCCTTGACGTTCAAGCCGAGGATCGACTCCCACCACGTGTGCACGTGGGACAGCCCTGTGGGAAAGCCTCGTGGGAAAGCCTCGTGGGAAAGACTCGAGGGAAAAGCATAGATCCTTTGATCCACGCGGCGGACTGCGTGACACTGCTGCTACCGCTCTGGAGGAAAGCGCAAGTGCATGCCCGCATTCGAGACGAGGACTGACTCCCCTGGGGAGACTCCAGACGTACCCCAAGATCCATGTCAGCACTGGAGAGGAATCCTCAGATTCCGGCCCCGTCTCCACACAAGGTCTTAGGCCCCGGCATCGACGGGAGAGGAATCCCGAGAGGCCCCCGAGGAACTCGCATGGGGCCTGGCCTTTCCTGAGGCCACCAGAGCGGGTCCCTGAGGTCCCCGTCGTAAGTCGAGAGCACCTTCCGCAACTCGAGAAAATCCAGGAGGTTTTGCCCTCCAGGCGAGATGAGGCCCATTTCCGCTGAGGCTTCTCGAGGCCAATCACATCTAACCACTGGAACTTCCAAAGGGTCCTTCACACCATTGCTGCAACTCAAGAAGTTCCCCGACATACCCGTCTCCACTCGAGAGGAAGCACGTGGGGTCCCGCACACATCCAGGGGAGCCCCGTTTCCGCCTCCTAGCTCGAGATGAGGGATCCTTTCCCTGTTTCGTAGGGAAAGAATTCCCGGCGTTCCCGTCGCATCTCAAGAGGTGGCGCTCTCCACAGGAAAGGCTAGAAGAACTCCAGGGTCGTGACACCATTCCAAGAGTCCCCCAGATGTGTCAGTCCATTCCAGAGGAACCTGTTTTCCCTGCACTGCCTTGACGTTCAAGCCGAGGATCGACTCCCACCACGTGTGCACGTGGGACAGCCCTGTGGGAAAGCCTCGTGGGAAAGCCTCGTGGGAAAGACTCGAGGGAAAACCATAGATCCTTTGATCCACGCGGCGGACTGCGTGACACTGCTGCTACCGCTCTGGAGGAAAGCGCAAGTGCATGCCCGCATTCGAGACGAGGACTGACGCCCCTGGGGAGACTTCAGAAGTACCCCAAGATCCATGTCAGCACTGGAGAGGAATCCTCAGGTTTTGGCCCCGACTCCACACAAGGTCTTAGGCCCCGGCATCGACGGGAGAGGAATCCCGAGAGGCCCCCAAGGAACTCGCATGGGGACTGGCCTTTCCTGAGGCCACCAGAGCGGGTCCCTGAGGTCCCCGTCGTAAGTCGAGAGCACCTGCCGCAACTCGAGAAAATCCAGGCGGTTTTGCCCTCCAGGCGAGATGAGGCCCATTTCCGCTGAGGCTTCTCGAGGCTAATCACGTCTAACCACCTGAAATTCCAAAGGGTCCTTCACACCCTTGCTGCAACTCAAGAAGTTCCCCGACATACCCGTCTCCACTCGAGAGGAAGCACGTGGTGTCCCACACACATCCAGGGGAGCCCCGTTTCCGCCTCCTAGCTCGAGATGAGGGATCCTTTCCCTGTTTCGTAGGGAAAGAATTCCCGGCATTCCCGTCGCATCTCAAGAGGAGGCGCTCTCCACAGGAAAGGCGAGAGGAACTCCAGGGTCGTGCCACCAATCCAAGAGTCCCCCAGATGTGTCAGTCCATTCCAGAGGAACCTGTTTTCCCTGCACTGCCTTGATGTTCAAGCCGAGGATCGACTCCCACCACGTGTGCACGTGGGACAGCCCTGTGGGAAAGCCTCGTGGGAAAGCCTCGTGGGAAAGACTCGAGGGAAAACCATAGATCCTTTGATCCACGTGGCGGACTGCGTGACACTGCTGCTACCGCTCTGGAGGAAAGCGCAAGTGCATGCCCGCATTCGAGACGAGGACTGACTCCCCTGGGGAGACTCCAGACGTACCCCAAGATCCATGTCAGCACTGGAGAGGAATCCTCAGGTTCCGGCCCCGACTCCACACAAGGACTTAGGCCCCGGCATCGACGGGAGAGGAATCCCGAGACGCACCCGAGGAACTCGCATGGGGACTGGCCTTTCCTGAGGCCACCAGAGCGGGTCCCTGAGGTCCCCGTCGTAAGTCGAGAGCACCTGCCGCAACTCGAGAAAATCCAGGAGGTTTTGCCCTCCAGGCGAGATGAGGCCCATTTCCGCTGAGGCTTCTCGAGGCTAATCACGTCTAACCACTGGAACTTCCAAAGGGTCCTTCACACCCTTGCTGCAACTCAAGAAGTTCCCCGACATACCCGTCTCCACTCGAGAGGAAGCACGTGGGGTCCCGAATACATCCAGGGGAGCCCCGTTTCAGCCTCCTAGCTCGAGATGAGGGATCCTTTCCCTGTTTCGTAGGGAAAGAATTCCCGGCGTTCCCGTCGCATCTCAAGAGGAGGCGCTCTCCACAGGAAAGGCGAGAGGAACTCCAGGGTCGTGCCACCAATCCAAGAGTCCCCCAGATGTGTCAGTCCATTCCAGAGGAACCTGTTTTCCCTGCACTGCCTTGACGTTCAAGCCGAGGATCGACTCCCACCACGTGTGCACGTGGGACAGCCCTGTGGGAAAGCCTCGTGGGAAAGCCTCGTGGGAAAGACTCGAGGGAAAACCATAGATCCTTTGATCCATGCGGCGGACTGCGTGACACTGCTGCTACCGCTCTGGAGGAAAGCGCAAGTGCATGCCCGCATTCGAGACGAGGACTGACTCCCCTGGGGAGACTCCAGACGTACCCCAAGATCCATGTCAGCACTTGAGAGGAATCCTCAGGTTCCTGCCCCGACTCCACACAAGGTCTTAGGCCCCGGCATCGACGGGAGAGGAATCCCGAGACGCCCCCGAAGAACTCGCATGGGGCCTGTCCTTTCCTGAGGCCACCAGAGCGGGTCCCTGAGGTCCCCGTCGTAAGTCGAGAGCACCTGCCGCAACTCGAGAAAATCCAGGAGGTTTTGCCCTCCAGGCGAGATGAGGCCCATTTCTGCTGAGGCTTCTCGAGGCCAATCACATCTAACCACTGGAACTTCCAAAGGGTCCTTCACACCCTTGCTGCAACTCAAGAAGTTCCCCGACA
Organism: Ovis canadensis; assembly: GCF_042477335.2. Taxonomy (NCBI): domain Eukaryota; kingdom Metazoa; phylum Chordata; class Mammalia; order Artiodactyla; family Bovidae; genus Ovis; species Ovis canadensis. The sequence goes on along the minus strand of NC_091258.1, from coordinate 4,924,571 downwards.
TACCCGTCTGCACTCGAGAGGAAGCACGTGGGGTCCCGCACACATCCAGGGGAGCCCCGTTTCCGCCTCCTAGCTCGAGATGAGGGAACCTTTCCCTGTTTCGTAGGGAAAGAATTACCGGCGTTCCCGTCGCATCTCAAGAGGAGGCGCTCTCCACAGGAAAGGCGAGAGGAACTGAAGGGTCGTGCCACCATTCCAAGAGTCCCCCAGATGTGTCAGTCCATTCCAGAGGAACCTGTTTTCCCTGCACTGCCTTGACGTTCAAGCCGAGGAACGACTCCCACCACGTGTGCACGTGGGACAGCCCTGTGGGAAAGCCTCGTGGGAAAGCCTCGTGGGAAAGACTCGACGGAAAACCATAGATCCTTTGATCCACGCGGCGGACTGCGTGACACTGCTGCTACCGCTTTGGAGGAAAGCGCAAGTGCATGCCCGCATTCGAGACGAGGACTGACTCCCCTGGGGAGACTCCAGAAGTACCCCAAGATCCATGTCAGCACTGGAGAGGAATCCTCAGGTTCCGGCCCCGATTCCACACAAGGTCTTAGGCCCCGGCATCAACGGGAGAGAAATCCCGAGACGCCCCCGAGGAACTCGCATGGGGACTGGCCTTTCCTGAGGCCACCAGAGCGGGTCCCTGAGGTCCCCGTCGTAAGTCGAGAGCACCTGCCGCAACTCGAGAAAATTCAGGAGGTTTTGCCCTCCAGGCGAGATGAGGCCCATTTCTGCTGAGGCTTCTCGAGGCCAATCACATCTAACCACTGGAACTTCCAAAGGTTCCTTCACACCCTTGCTGCAACTCAAGAAGTTCCCCGACATACCCGTCTCCACTCGAGAGGAAGCACGTGGGGTCCCGCACACATCCAAAGGAGCCCCGTTTCCGCCTCCTAGCTCGAGATGAGGGATCCTTTCCCTGTTTCGTAGGGAAAGAATTCCCGGCGTTCCTGTCGCATCTCAAGAGGAGGTGCTCTCCACAGGAAAGGCGAGAGGAACTCCAGGGTCGTGACACCATTCCAAGAGTCCCCCAGATGTGTCAGTCCATTCCAGAGGAACCTGTTTTCCCTGCACTGCCTTGACGTTCAAGCCGAGGATCGACTCCCACCACGTGTGCACGTGGGACAGCCCTGTGGGAAAACCTCGTGGGAAAGCCTCGTGGGAAAGACTCGAGGGAAAACCATAGATCCTTTGATCCACGCGGCGGACTGCGTGACACTGCTGCTACCGCTCTGGAGGAAAGCGCAAGTGCATGCCCGCATACGAGACGAGGACTGACTCCCCTGGGGAGACTTCAGAAGTACCCCAAGATCCATGTCAGCACTGGAGAGGAATCCTCAGGTTCCGGCCCCGACTCCACACAAGGTCTTAGGCCCCGGCATCGACGGGAGACAAATCCCGAGAGGCCCCCGAGGAACTCGCATGGGGACTGGCCTTTCCTGAGGCCACCAGAGCGGGTCCCTGAGGTCCACGTCGTAAGTCGAGAGCACCTGCCGCAACTCGAGAAAATCCAGGAGGTTTTGCCCTCCAGGCGAGATGAGGCCCATTTCCGCTGGGGCTTCTCGAGGCTAATCACGTCTAACCACTGGAACTTCCAAAGGGTCCTTCACACCCTTGCTGCAACTCAAGAAGTTCCCCGACATACCCGTCTCCACTCGAGAGGAAGCATGTGGTGTCCCGCAAACATCCAGGGGAGCCCCGTTTCCGCCTCCTAGCTCGAGATGAGGGATCCTTTCCCTGTTTCGTAGGGAAAGAATTCCCGGCGTTCCCGTCGCATCTCAAGAGGTGGCGCTCTCCACAGGAAAGGCGAGAGGAACTCCAGGGTCGTGCCACCATTCCAAGAGTCCCCCAGATGTGTCAGTCCATTCCAGAGGAACCTGTTTTCCCTGCACTGCCTTGACGTTCAAGCCGAGGATCGACTCACACCACGTGTGCACGTGGGACAGCCTCGTGGGAAAGCCTCGTGGGAAAGACTCGAGGGAAAACCAAACATCCTTTGATCCACGCGGCGGACTGCGTGACACTGCTGCTACCGCTCTGGAGGAAAGCGCAAGTGCATGCCCGCATTCGAGACGAGGACTGACTCCCCTGGGGAGACTCCAGACGTAACCCAAGATCCATGTCAGCACTGGAGAGGAATCCTCAGGTTCCGGCCCCGACTCCACACAAGGTCTTACGCCCCGGCATCGACGGGAGAGGAATCCCGAGAGGCCCCCGAGGAACTCGCATGGGGACTGGCCTTTCCTGAGGCCACCAGAGCGGTTCCCTGAGGTCCCCGTCGTAAGTCGAGAGCACCTGCCGCAACTCGAGAAAATCCAGGAGGTTTTGCCCTCCAGGCGAGATGAGGCCCATTCCCGCTGAGGCTTCTCGAGGCCAATCACATCTAACCACTGGAACTTCCAAAGGGTCCTTCACACCATTGCTGCAACTCAAGAAATTCCCCGACATACCCGGCTCCACTCGAGAGGAAGCACGTGGTGTCCCGCACACATCCAGGGGAGCCCCGTTACCGCCTCCTAGCTCGAGATGAGGGATCCTTTCCCTGTTTCGTAGGGAAAGAATTCCCGGCGTTCCCGTTGCATCTCAAGAGGAGGCGCTCTCCACAGGAAAGGCGAGAGGAACTCCAGGGTCGTGACACCATTCCAAGAGTCCCCCAGATGTGTCAGTCCATTCCAGAGGAACCTGTTTTCCCTGCACTTGACGTTCAAGCCGAGGATCGACTCCCACCACGTGTGCACGTGGGACAGCCCTGTGGGAAAGCCTCGTGGGAAAGCCTCGTGGGAAAGACTCGAGGGAAAACCATAGATCCCTTTATCCACGCGGGGAATGCGTGACACTGCTGCTACAGCTCTGGAGGAAAGCGCAATGCATGCCCGCAAACGAGACAAAGACTGACTCCCCTGGGGAGACTCCAGAAGTACCCCAAGATCCATGTCAGCACTGGAGAGGAATCCTGAGGTTCCGGCCCCGACTCCACACAAGGTCTTAGGCCCCGGCATCGACGGGAGAGGAATCCCGAGACGCCCCCGAGGAACTCGCATGGGGACTGGCCTTTCCTGAGGCCACCAGAGCGGTTCCCTGAGGTCCCCGTCGTAAGTCGAGAGCACCTGCCGCAACTCGAGAAAATCCAGGAGGTTTTGCCCTCCAGGCGAGATGAGGCCCATTTCCGCTGAGGCTTCTCGAGGCCAATCACATCTAACCACTGGAACTTCCAAAGGATCCTTCACACCCTTGCTGCAACTCAAGAACTTCCCCGACATACCCGTCTGCACTCGAGAGGAAGCACGTGGTGTCCCGCACACATCCAGGGGAGCCCCGTTTCCGCCTCCTAGCTCGAGATGAGGGATCCTTTCCCTGTTTCGTAGGGAAAGAATTCCCGGCGTTCCTGTCGCATCTCAAGAGGAGGCGCTCTCCACAGGAAAGGCGAGAGGAACTCCAGGGTCATGCCACCATACCAAGAGTCCCCCAGATGTGTCAGTCCATTCCAGAGGAACCTGTTTTCCCTGCACTGCCTTGACGTTCAAGCCGAGGATCGACTCCCACCACGTGTGCACGTGGGACAGCCCTGTGGGAAAGCCTCGTGGGAAAGCCTCGTGGGAAAGACTCGAGGGAAAACCATAGATCCTTTGATCCACGCGGCGGACTGCGTGACACTGCTGCTACCGCTCTGGAAGAAAGCGCAAGTGCATGCCCGCATTCGAGACGAGGACTGACTCCCCTGGGGAGACTCCAGAAGTACCCCAAGATCCATGTCAGCACTGGAGAGGAATCCTCAGGTTCCGGCCCCGACTCCACACAAGGTCTTAGGCCCCGGCATCGACGGGAGAGGAATCCCGAGAGGCCCCCGTGGAACTCGCATGTGGACTGGTCTTTCCTGAGGCCACCAGAGCGGGTCCCTGACGTCCCCGTCCTAAGTCGAGAGCACCTGCCGCAACTCGAGAAAATCCAGGCGGTTTTGCCCTCCAGGTGAGATGAGGCCCATTTCCGCTGAGGCTTCTCGAGGCCAATCACGTCTAACCACTGGAAATTCCAAAGGGTCCTTCACACCCTTGCTGCAACTCAAGAAGTTCCCCTGACATACCCGTCTCCACTCGAGAGGAAGCACGTGGGTCCCGCACACATCCAGGGGAGCCCCGTTTCCGCCTCCTAGCTCGAGATGAGGGATCCTTTCCCTGTTTCGTAGGGAAAGAATTCCCGGCGTTCCCGTCGCATCTCAAGAGGAGGCGCTCTCCACAGGAAAGGTGAGAGGAACTCCAGGGTCGTGCCACCATTCCAAGAGTCCCCCAGATGTGTCAGTCCATTCCAGAGGAACCTGTTTTCCCTGCACTGCCTTGACGTTCAAGCCGAGGATCGACTCCCACCACGTGTGCACGTGGGACAGCCCTGTGGGAAAGCCTCGTGGGAAAGCCTCGTGGGAAAGACTCGAGGGAAAACCATAGATCCTTTGATCCACGCGGCGGACTGCGTGACACTGCTGCTACCGCTCTGGAGGAAAGCGCAAGTGCATGCCCGCATTCGAGACGAGGACTGACTCCCCTGGGGAGACTCCAGACGTACCCCAAGATCCATGTCAGCACTGGAGAGGAATCCTCAGATTCCGGCCCCGTCTCCACACAAGGTCTTAGGCCCCGGCATCGACGGGAGAGGAATCCCGAGAGGCCCCCGAGGAACTCGCATGGGGCCTGGCCTTTCCTGAGGCCACCAGAGCGGGTCCCTGAGGTCCCCGTCGTAAGTCGAGAGCACCTTCCGCAACTCCAGAAAATCCAGGAGGTTTTGCCCTCCAGGCGAGATGAGGCCCATTTCTGCTGAGGCTTCTCGAGGCCAATCACATCTAACCACTGGAACTTCCAAAGGGTCCTTCACACCATTGCTGCAACTCAAGAAGTTCCCCGACAGACCCGTCTCCACTCGAGAGGAAGCACGTGGGATCCCTCACACATCCAGGGGAGCCCCGTTTCCGCCTCCTAGCTCGAGATGAGGGATCCTTCCCTTTTTCGTAGGGAAAGAATTCCCGGCGTTCCCGTCGCATCTCAAGAGGAGGCGCTCTCCACAGGAAAGGCGAGAGGAACTCCAGGGTCGTGACACCATTCCAAGAGTCCCCCAGATGTGTCAGTCAATTCCAGAGGAACCTGTTTTTCCTGCACTGCCTTGACGTGCAAGCCGAGGATCGACTCCCACCACGTGTGCACGTGGGACAGCCCTGTGGGAAAGCCTCGTGGGAAAGCCTCGTGGGAAAGACTCGAGGGAAAACCATAGATCCTTTGATCCACGCGGCGGACTGCGTGACACTGCTGCTACTGCTCTGGAGGAAAGCGCAAGTGCATGCCCGCATTCGAGATGAGGACTGACTCCCCTGGGGAGACTCCAGACGTACCCCAAGATCCATGTCAACACTGGAGAGGAATCCTCAGGTTCCGGCCCCGACTCCACACAAGGTCTTAGGCCCCGGCATCGACGGGAGAGGAATCCCGAGACGCCCCCGAGGAACTCGCATGGGGACTGGCCTTTCCTGAGGCCACCAGAGTGGGTCCCTGAGGTCCCCGTCGTAAGTCGAGAGCACCTGCCGCAACTCGAGAAAATCCAGGAGGTTTTGCCCTCCAGGCGAGATGAGGCCCATTTCCGCTGAGGCTTCTCGAGGCCAATCACATCTAACCACTGGAACTTCCAAAGGGTCCTTCACACCATTGCTGCAACTCAAGAAGTTCCCCGACATACCCGTCTCCACTCGAGAGGAAGCACGTGGGGTCCCGCACACATCCAGGGGAGCCCCGTTTCCGCCTCCTAGCTCGAGATGAGGGATCCTTTCCCTGTTTCGTAGGGAAAGAATTCCCGGCGTTCCCGTCGCATCTCAAGAGGTGGCGCTCTCCACAGGAAAGGCGAGAAGAACTCCAGGGTCGTGACACCATTCCAAGAGTCCCCCAGATGTGTCAGTCCATTCCAGAGGAACCTGTTTTCCCTGCACTGCCTTGACGTTCAAGCCGAGGATCGACTCCCACCACGTGTGCACGTGGGACAGCCCTGTGGGAAAGCCTCGTGGGAAAGCCTCGTGGGAAAGACTCGAGGGAAAACCATAGATCCTTTGATCCACGCGGCGGACTGCGTGACACTGCTGCTACCGCTCCGGAGGAAAGCGCAAGTGCATGCCCGCATTCGAGACGAGGACTGACGCCCCTGGGGAGACTTCAGAAGTACCCCAAGATCCATGTCAGCACTGGAGAGGAATCCTCAGGTTTTGGCCCCGACTCCACACAAGGTCTTAGGCCCCGGCATCGACGGGAGAGGAATCCCGAGAGGCCCCCAAGGAACTCGCATGGGGACTGGCCTTTCCTGAGGCCACCAGAGCGGGTCCCTGAGGTCCCCGTCGTAAGTCGAGAGCACCTGCCGCAACTCGAGAAAATCCAGGCGGTTTTGCCCTCCAGGCGAGATGAGGCCCATTTCCGCTGAGGCTTCTCGAGGCTAATCACGTCTAACCACCTGAAATTCCAAAGGGTCCTTCACACCCTTGCTGCAACTCAAGAAGTTCCCCGACATACCCGTCTCCACTCGAGAGGAAGCACGTGGTGTCCCACACACATCCAGGGGAGCCCCGTTTCCGCCTCCTAGCTCGAGATGAGGGATCCTTTCCCTGTTTCGTAGGGAAAGAATTCCCGGCATTCCCGTCGCATCTCAAGAGGAGGCGCTCTCCACAGGAAAGGCGAGAGGAACTCCAGGGTCGTGCCACCAATCCAAGAGTCCCCCAGATGTGTCAGTCCATTCCAGAGGAACCTGTTTTCCCTGCACTGCCTTGATGTTCAAGCCGAGGATCGACTCCCACCACTTGTGCACGTGGGACAGCCCTGTGGGAAAGCCTCGTGGGAAAGCCTCGTGGGAAAGACTCGAGGGAAAACCATAGATCCTTTGATCCACGTGGCGGACTGAGTGACACTGCTGCTACCGCTCTGGAGGAAAGCGCAAGTGCATGTCCGCATTCGAGACGAGGACTACTCCCCTGGGGAGACTCCAGACGTACCCCAAGATCCATGTCAGCACTGGAGAGGAATCCTCAGGTTCCGGCCCCGACTCCACACAAGGACTTAGGCCCCGGCATCGACGGGAGAGGAATCCCGAGACGCCCCCGAGGAACTCGCATGGGGACTGGCCTTTCCTGAGGCCACCAGAGCGGGTCCCTGAGGTCCCCGTCGTAAGTCGAGAGCACCTGCCGCAACTCGAGAAAATCCAGGAGGTTTTGCCCTCCAGGCGAGATGAGGCCCATTTCCGCTGAGGCTTCTCGAGGCTAATCACGTCTAACCACTGGAACTTCCAAAGGGTCCTTCACACCCTTGCTGCAACTCAAGAAGTTCCCCGACATACCCGTCTCCACTCGAGAGGAAGCACGTGGTGTCCCGCCCACATACAGGGGAGCTCCGTTTCCGACTCCTAGCTCGAGATGAGGGATCCTTTCCCTGTTTCGTAGGGAAAGAATTCCCGGCGTTCCCGTCGCATCTCAAGAGGAGGCGCTCTCCACAGGAAAGGCGAGAGGAACTCCAGGGTCGTGCCACCATTCCAAGAGTCCCCCAGATGTGTCAGTCCATTCCAGAGGAACCTATTTTCCCTGCACTGCCTTGACTTTCAAGACAAGGATCGACTCCCACCACGTGTGCACGTGGGACAGCCCTGTGGGAAAGCCTTGTGGGAAAGCCTCGTGGAAAAGACTCGAGGGAAAACCATAGATCCTTTGATCCACGCGGCGGACTGCGTGACACTGCTGCTACCGCTCTGGAGGATAGCGCAAGTGCATGCCCGCATTCGAGACGAAGACTGACTCACCTGGGGAGACTCCAGAAGTACCCCAAGATCCATGTCAGCACTCGAGAGGAATCCTCAGGTTCCGACCCCGACTCCACACAAGGACTTAGGCCCGGCATCGACGGGAGAGGAATCCCCAGAGGCCCCCGAGGAACTCGCATGTGGATTGGCCTTTCCTGAGGCCACCAGAGCGGGTCCCTGAGGTCCCCGTCGTAAGTCGAGAGCACCTGCCGCAACTCGAGAAAATCCAGGAGGTTTTGCCCTCCAGGCTAGATGAGGCCCATTTCCGCTGAGGCTTCTTGAGGCTAATCACGTCTAACCACTGGAACTTCCAAAGGGTCCTTCACACCCTTGCTGCAACTCAAGAAGTTCCCCGACATACCCGTCTCCACTCGAGAGGAAGCACGTGGGGTCCCGAATACATACAGGGGATCCCCGTTTCAGCCTCCTAGCTCGAGATGAGGGATCCTTTCCCTGTTTCGTAGGGAAAGAATTCCCGGCGTTCCCGTCGCATCTCAAGAGGAGGCGCTCTCCACAGGAAAGGCGAGAGGAACTCCAGGGTCGTGCCACCAATCCAAGAGTCCCCCAGATGTGTCAGTCCATTCCAGAGGAACCTGTTTTCCCTGCACTGCCTTGACGTTCAAGCCGAGGATCGACTCGCACCACGTGTGCACGTGGGACAGCCCTGTGGGAAAGCCTCGTGGGAAAGCCTCGTGGGAAAGACTCGAGGGAAAACCATAGATCCTTTGATCCATGCGGCGGACTGCGTGACACTGCTGCTACCGCTCTGGAGGAAAGCGCAAGTGCATGCCCGCATTCGAGACGAGGACTGACTCCCCTGGGGAGACTCCAGACGTACCCCAAGATCCATGTCAGCACTGGAGAGGAATCCTCAGGTTCCGGCCCCGATTCCACACAAGGTCTTAGGCCCCGGCATCGACGGGAGAGGAATCCCGAGACGCCCCCGAAGAACTCGCATGGGGCCTGTCCTTTCCTGAGGCCACCAGAGCGGGTCCCTGAGGTCCCCGTCGTAAGTCGAGAGCACCTGCCGCAACTCGAGAAAATCCAGGAGGTTTTGCCCTCCAGGCGAGATGAGGCCCATTTCCGCTGAGGCTTCTCGAGGCTAATCACATCTAACCACTTGAACTTCCAAAGGGTCCTTCACACCCTTGCTGCAACTCAAGAAGTTCCCCGACATACCCGTCTCCACTCGAGAGGATGTACGTGGTGTCCCGCACACATCCAGGGGAGCCCCGTTTCCGCCTCCTAGCTCGAGATGAGGGATCCTTTCACTGTTTCGTAGGGAAAGAATTCCCGGCGTTCCGTCGCATCTCAAGAGGAGGCGCTCTCCACAGGAAAGGCGAGAGGAACTCCAGGGTCGTGCCACCAGTCCAAGAGTCCCCCAGATGTGTCAGTCCATTCCAGAGGAACCTGTTTTCCCTGCACTGCCTTGACGTTCAAGCCGAGGATCGACTCCCACCACGTGTGCACGTGGGACAGCCCTGTGGGAAAGCCTCGTGGGAAAGCCTCGTGGAAAAGACTCGAGGGAAAACCATAGATCCTTTGATCCATTGGGCGGACTGCGTGACACTGCTGCTACCGCTCTGGAGGAAAGCACAAGTGCATGCCCGTATTCGAGACGAGGACTGATTCCCCTGGGGAGACTCCAGAAGTACCCCAAGATCCATGTCAGCACTGGAGAGGAATCCTCAGGTTCCGGCCCCGACTCCACACAAGGTCTTAGGCCCCGGCATCGACGGGAGAGGAATCCCGAGACGCCCCCGAGGAACTCGCATGGGGACTGGCCTTTCCTGAGGCCACCAGAGCGGGTCCCTGAGGTCCCCGTCGTAAGCCGAGAGCACCTGCCGCAACTTGAGAAAATCCAGGAGGTTTTGCCCTCCAGGCGAGATGAGGCCCATTTCCGCTGAGGCTTCTCGAGGCTAATCACGTCTAACCACTGGAACTTCCAAAGGGTCCTTCACACCCTTGCTGCAACTCAAGAAGTTCCCCGACATACCCGTCTGCACTCGAGAGGAAGCACGTGGTGTCCCGCACACATCCAGGGGAGCCCCGTTTCCGCCTCCTAGCTCGAGATGAGGGATCCTTTCCCTGATTCGTAGGGAAAGAATTCCCGGCGTTTGCGTCGCATTTCAAGAGGAGGCGCTCTCCACAGGAAAGGCGAGAGGAACTGCAGGGTCGAGACACCATTCCAAGAGTCCCCCAGATGAGTCAGTCCATTCCAGAGGAACCTGTTTTCCCTGCACTGCCTTGACGTTCAAGCCGAGGATCGACTCCCACCACGTGTGCACGTGGGACAGCCCTGAGGGAAAGCCTCGTGGGAAAGCCTCGTGGGAAAGACTCGAGGGAAAACCATAGATCCTTTGATCCACGCAGCGGACTGTGTGACACTGCTGCTACCGCTCTGGAGGAAAGCGCAATGCATGCCCGCATTCGAGACGAGGACTGACTCCCCTGGGGAGACTCCAGAAGTACCCCAAGATCCATGTCAGCCCTGGAGAGGAATCCTCAGGTTCCGGCCCCGACTCCACACAAGGTCTTAGGCCCCTGCATCGACGGGAGAGGAATCCCGAGAGGCCCCCGAGGAACTCGCATGGGGACTGGCCTTTCCTGAGGCCACCAGAGCGGGTCCCTGAGGTCCCCGTCGTAAGTCGAGAGCACCTGCCGCAACTCGAGAAAATCCAGGAGGTTTTGCCCTCCAGGCGATATGAGGCCCATTTCCGCTGAGGCTTCTCGAGGCCAATCACATCAAACCACTGGAACTTCCAAAGGGTCCTTCACACCCTTGATGCAACTCAAGAAGTTCCCCGACATACCCGTCTGCACTCGAGAGGAAGCACGTGGTGTCCCGCACACATCCAGGGGAGCCCCGTTTCCGCCTCCTAGCTCGAGATGAGGGATCCTTTCCCTGTTTCGTAGGGAAAGAATTCCCGGCGTTCCCGTCGCATCTCAAGAGGAGGCGCTCTCCACAGGAAAGGCGAGAGGAACTCCAGGGTCGTGCCACCATTCCAAGAGTCCCCCAGATGTGTCAGTCCATTCCAGAGGAACCTGTTTTCCCTGCACTGCCTTGACGTTCAAGCCGAGGATCGACTCCCACCACGTGTGCACGTGGGACAGCCCTGTGGGAAAGCCTCGTGGGAAAGCCTCGTGGGAAAGACTCGAGGGAAAACCATAGATCCTTTGATCCACGCGGCGGACTGCGTGACACTGCTGCTACCGCTCTGGAGGAAAGCGCAAGTGCATGCCCGCATTCGAGATGAGGACTGACTCCCCTGGGGAGACTCCAGAAGTACCCCAAGATCCATGTCAGCCCTGGAGAGGAATCCTCAGGTTCCGGCCCCGACTCCACACAAGGTCTTAGGCCCCTGCATCGACGGGAGAGGAATCCCGAGAGGCCCCCGAGGAACTCGCATGGGGACTGGCCTTTCCTGAGGCCACCAGAGCGGGTCCCTGAGGTCCCCGTCGTAAGTCGAGAGCACCTGCCGCAACTCGAGAAAATCCAGGAGGTTTTGCCCTCCAGGCGAGATGAGGCCCATTTCCGCTGAGGTTTCTCGAGGCCAATCACATCAAACCACTGGAACATCCAAAGGGTCCTTCACACCCTTGATGCAACTCAAGAAGTTCCCCGACATACCCGTCTCCACTCGAGAGGAAGCACGTGGTGTGCCGCACACATCCAGGGGAGCCCCGTTTCCGCCTCCTAGCTCGAGATGAGGGATCCTTTCCCTGTTTCGTAGGGAAAGAATTCCCGGCGTTCCCGTCGCATCTCAAGAGGAGGTGCTCTCCACAGGAAAGGCGAGAGGAACTCCAGGGTCGTGACACCATTCCAAGAGTCCCCCAGATGTGTCAGTCCATTCCAGAGGAACCTGTTTTCCCTGCACTGCCTTGACGTTCAAGCCGAGGATCGACTCCCACCACGTGTGCACGTGGGACAGCCCTGTGGGAAAGCCTCGTGGGAAAGCCTCGTGGGAAAGACTCGAGGGAAAACCATAGATCCTTTGATCCACGCGGCGGACTGCGTGACACTGCTGCTACCGCTTTGGAGGAAAGCGCAAGTGCATGCCCGCATTCGAGACGAGGACTGACTCCCCTGGGGAGACTCCAGAAGTACCCCAAGATCCATCTCAGCACTGGAGAGGAATTCTCAGGTTCCGGCCCCGACTCCACACAAGGTCTTAGGCCCCGGCATCGACGGGAGAGGAATCCCGAGAGGCCCCCGAGAAACTCGCATGGGGACTGGCCTTTCCTGAGGCCACCAGAGCGGGTCCCTGAGGTCCCCGTCGTAAGTCGAGAGCACCTGCCGCAACTCGAGAAAATCCAGGAGGTTTTGCCCTCCAGGCGAGATGAGGCCCTTTTCCGCTGAGGCTTCTCGAGGCCAATCACATCTAACCACTGGAACTTCCAAAGGGTCCTTCACACCATTGATGCAACTCAAGAAGTTCCCCGACATGCCCGTCTGCACTCGAGAGGAAGCACGTGGTGTACCGCACACATCCAGGGGAGCCCCGTTTCCGCCTCCTAGCTCGAGTTGAGGGATCCTTTCCCTGTTTCGTAGGGAAAGAATTCCCGGCGTTCCCGTCGCATCTCAAGAGGAGGCGCTCTCCACAGGAAAGGCGAGAGGAACTCCAGGGTCATGCCACCATTCCAAGAGTCCCCCAGATGTGTCAGTCCATTCCAGAGGAACCTGTTTTCCCTGCACTGCCTTGACGTTCAAGCCGAGGATCGACTCCCACCACGTGTGCACGTGGGACAGCCCAGTGGGAAAGCCTCGTGGGAAAGCCTCGTGGGAAAGACTCGAGGGAAAAACATAGATACTTTGATCCACGCGGCGGACTGTGTGACACTGCTGCTACCGCTCTGGAGGAAAGCGCAAGTGCATGCCCGCATTCGAGACGAGGACTGACTCCCCTGGGGAGACTCCAGAAGTACCCCAAGATCCATGTCAGCACTGGAGAGGAATCCTCAGGTTCCGGCCCCGACTCCACACAAGGTCTTAGGCCCCGGCATCGTCGGGAGAGGAATCCCGAGAGGCCCCCGAGGAACTCGCATGGGGACTGGCCTTTCCTGAGGCCACCAGAGCGGGTCCCTGAGGTCCCCGTCGTAAGTCGAGAGCACCTGCCGCAACTCGAGAAAATCCAGGAGGTTTTGCCCTCCAGGCGAGATGAGGCCCATTTCCGCTGAGGCTTCTCGAGGCTAATCACGTCTAACCACTGGAACTTCCAAAGGGTCCTTCACACCCTTGCTGCAACTCAAGAAGTTCCCCGACATACCCGTCTCCACTCGAGAGGAAGCACGTGGGTCCCGCACACATCCAGGGGAGCCCCGTTTCCGCCTCCTAGCTCGAGATGAGGGATCCTTTCCCTGTTTCGTAGGGAAAGAATTCCCGGCGTTCCCGTCGCATCTCAAGAGGAGTCGCTCTCCACAGGAAAGGCGAGAGGAACTCCAGGGTCGAGACACCATTCCAAGAGTCCCCCAGATGTGTCAGTCCATTCCAGAGGAACCTGTTTTCCCTGCACTACCTTGACGTTCAAGCCGAGGATCGACTCCCACCACGTGGGCACGTGGGACAGCCCTGTGGGAAAGCCTCGTGGGAAAGCCTCCTGGGAAAGACTTGAGGGAAAACCATAGATCCTTTGATCCACGCGGCGGACTGCGTTACACTGCTGCTACCGCTCTGGAGGAAAGCGCAAGTGCATGCCCGCATTCGAGACGAGGACTGACTCCCCTGGGGAGACTCCAGAAGTACCCCAAGATCCATGTCAGCACTGGAGAGGAATCCTCAGGTTCCGGCCCCGACTCCACACAAGGTCTTAGGCCCCGGCATCGACGGGAGAGGAATCCCGAGAGGCCCCCGAGGAACTCGCATGGGGACTGGCCTTTCCTGAGGCCACCAGAGCGGGTCCCTGAGGTCCCCGTCGTAAGTTGAGAGCACCTGCCGCAACTCGAGAAAATCCAGGAGGTTTTGCCCTCCAGGCGAGATGAGGCCCATTTCCGCTGAGGCTTCTCGAGGCCAATCACATCTAACCACTGGAACTTCCAAAGGGTCTTTCACACCCTTGCTGCAAGTCCAGAAGTTCCCCGACATACCCGTCTGCACTCGAGAGGAAGCACGTGGTGTCCCGCACACATCCAGGGGAGCCCCGTTTCCGCCTCCTAGTTCGAGATGAGGGATCCTTTCCCTGTTTCGTAGGGAAAGAATTCCCGGCGTTCCCGTCGCATCTCAAGAGGTGGCGCTCTCCACAGGAAAGGCGAGAGGAACTCCAGGGTCATGCCACCATTCCAAGAGTCCCCCAGATGTGTCAGTCCATTCCAGAGGAACCTGTTTTCCCTGCACTGCCTTGACGTTCAAGCCGAGGATCGACTCCCACCACGTTTGCACGTGGGACAGCCCTGTGGGAAATCCTCGTGGGAAAGCCTCGTGGGAAAGACTCGAGGGAAAACCATAGATCCTTTGATCCACGCGGCGGACTGCGTGACACTGCTGCTACCGCTCTGGAGGAAAGCGCAAGTGCATGCCCGCATTCGAGACGAGGACTGACTCCCCTGGGGAGACTCCAGAAGTTCCCCAAGATCCATGTCAGCACTGGAGAGGAATCCTCAGGTTCCGGCCCCGACTCCACACAAGGTCTTAGGCCCCGGCATCGAGGGGAGAGGAATCCCGAGAAGCCCCTGAGGAACTCGCATGGGGACTGGCCTTTCCTGAGGCCACCAGAGCGGGTCCCTGAGGTCCCCGTCGTAAGTCGAGAGCACCTGCCACAACTCGAGAAAATCCAGGAGGTTTTGCCCTCCAGGCGAGATGAGGCCCATTTCCGCTGAGGCTTCTCGAGGCCAATCACATCTAACCACTGGAACTTCCAAAGGGTCATTCACACCCTTGCTGCAACTCAAGAAGTTCCCCGACATACCCGTCTCCACTCGAGAGGAAGCACGTGGGGTCCCGCACACATCCAGGGGAGCCCCGTTTCCGCCTCCTAGCTCGAGATGAGGGATCCTTTCCCTGTTTCGTAGGGAAAGAATTCCCGGCGTTCCCGTCGCATCTCAAGAGGAGGCGCTCTCCACAGGAAAGGCGAGAGGAACTCCAGGGTCGTGCCACCATTCCAAGAGTCCCCCAGATGTGTCAGTCCATTCCAGAGGAACCTGTTTTCCCTGCACTGCCTTGACGTTCAAGCCGAGGATCGACTCCCACCACGTGTGCACGTGGGACAGCCCTGTGGGAAAGCCTCGTGGGAAAGCCTCGTGGGAAAGACTCGAGGGAAAACCATAGATCCTTTGATCCACGCGGCGGACTGCGTTACACTGCTGCTACCGCTCTGGAGGAAAGCGCAAGTGCTTGCCCGCATTCGAGACGAGGACTGACTCCCCTGGGGAGACTCCAGAAGTACCCCAAGATCCATGTCAGCACTGGAGAGGAATCCTCAGGTTCCGGCCCCGACTCCACACAAGGTCTTAGGCCCCGGCATCGACGGGAGAGGAATCCCGAGACGCCCCTGAGGGACTCGCATGGGGACTGGCCTTTCCTGAGGCCACCAGAGCGGGTCCCTGAGGTCCCCGTCGTAAGTCGAGAGCACCTGCCGCAACTCGAGAAAATCCAGGAGGTTTTGCCCTCCAGGCGAGATGAGGCCCATTTCCGCTGAGGCTTCTCGAGGCCAATCACGTCTAACCACTGAAACTTCCAAAGGGTCCTTCACACCCTTGCTGCAACTCAAGAAGTTCCCCGACATACCCGTCTCCACTCGAGAGGAAGCACGTGGTGTCCCGCACACATCCAGGGGAGCCCCGTTTCCGCCTCCTAGCTCGAGATGAGGGATCCTTTCCCTGTTTCGTAGGGAAAGAATTCCCGGCGTTCCCGTCGCATCTCAAGAGGTGGCGCTCTCCACAGGAAAGGCGAGAGGAACTCCAGGGTCATGCCACCATTCCAAGAGTCCCCCAGATGTTTCAGTCCATTCCAGAGGAACCTGTTTTCCCTGCACTGCCTTGACGTTCAAGCCGAGGATCGACTCCCACCACGTGTGCACGTGGGACAGCCCTGTGGGAAAGCCTCGTGGGAAAGCCTCGTCGAAAGACTCGAGGGAAAACCATAGATCCTTTGATCCACGCGGCGGACTGCGTGACACTGCTGCTACCGCTCTGGAGGAAAGCGCAAGTGCATGCCCGCATTCGAGACGAGGACTGACTCCCCTGGGGAGACTCCAGAAGTACCCCAAGATCCATGTCAGCACTGGAGAGGAATCCTCAGGTTCCGGCCCCGACTCCACACAAGGTCTTAGGCCCCGGCATCGACGGGAGAGGAATCCCGAGAGGCCCCCGAGGAACTCGCATGGGGTCTGGCCTTTCCTGAGGCCACCAGAGCGGGTCCCTGAGGTCCCCGTCGTAAGTCGAGAGCACCTGCCGCAACTCGAGAAAATCCAGGAGGTTTTGCCCTCCAGGCGAGATGAGGCCCATTTCCGCTGAGGCTTCTCGAGGCCAATCACATCTAACCACTGTAACTTCCAAAGGGTCCTTCACACCCTTGCTGCAAGTCCAGAAGTTCCCCGACATACCCGTCTGCACTCGAGAGGAAGCACGTGGTGTCCCGCACACATCCAGGGGAGCCCCGTTTCCGCCTCCTAGCTCGAGTTGAGGGATCCTTTCCCTGTTTCGTAGGGAAAGAATTCCCGGCGTTCCCGTCGCATCTCAAGAGGAGGCGCTCTCCACAGGAAAGGCGAGAGGAACTCCAGGGTCATGCCACCATTCCAAGAGTCCCCCAGATGTGTCAGTCCATTCCAGAGGAACCTGTTTTCCCTGCACTGCCTTGACGTTCAAGCCGAGGATCGACTCCCACCACGTGTGCACATGGGACAGCCCTGTGGGAAAGCCTCGTGGGAAAGCCTCGTCGAAAGACTCGAGGGACAACCATAGATCCTTTGATCCACGCGGCGGACTGCGTGACACTGCTGCTTCTGCTCTGGAGGAAAGCGCAAGTGCATGCCCGCATTCGAGACGAGGACTGACTCCCCTGGGGAGACTCCAGAAGTACCCCAAGATCCATGTCAGCACTGGAGAGGAATCCTCAGGTTCCGGCCCCGACTCCACACAAGGTCTTAGGCCCCGGCATCGACGGGAGAGGAATCCCGAGAGGCCCCCGAGAAACTCGCATTTGACGGGCCTTTCCTGAGGCCACCAGAGTGGGTCCCTGAGGTCCCCGTCGTAAGTCTAGAGCACCTGCCGCAACTCGAGAAAATCCAGGAGGTTTTGCCCTCCAGGCGAGATGAGGCCCATTTCCGCTGAGGCTTCTCGAGGCCAATCACGTCTAACCACTGGAACTTCCAAAGGGTCCTTCACACCCTTGCTGCAACTCAAGAAGTTCCCCGACATACCCGTCTCCACTCGAGAGGAAGCACGTGGGGTCCCGCACACATCCAGGGGAGTCCCGTTTCCGCCTCCTATCTCGAGATGAGGGATCCTTTCCCTGTTTCCTAGGGAAAGAATTCCCGGCGTTCTCGTCGCATCTCAAGAGGAGGCGCTCTCCACAGGAAAGGCGAGAGGAACTCCAGGGTCATGCCACCATTCCAAGAGTCCCCCAGATGTGTCAGTCCATTCCAGAGGAACCTGTTTTCCCTGCACTGCCTTGACGTTCAAGCCGAGGATCGACTCCCACCACGTGTGCACGTGGGACAGCCCTGTGGGAAAGCCTCGTGGGAAAGCCTCGTGGGAAAGACTCGAGGGAAAACCATAGATCCTTTGATCCACGCGGCGGACTGCGTGACACTGCTGCTACCGCTCTGGAGGAAAGCGCAAGTGCATGCCCGCATTCGAGACGAGGACTGACTCCCCTGGGGAGACTCCAGAAGTACCCCAAGATCCATGTCAGCACTGGAGAGGAATCCTCAGGTTCCGGCCCCGACTCCACACAAGGTCTTAGGCCCCGGCATCGACGGGAGAGGAATCCCGAGACGCCCCGTAGAAACTCGCATGGGGACTGGCCTTTCCTGAGGCCACCAGAGCGGGTCCCTGAGGTCCCCGTCGTAAGTCGAGAGCACCTGCCGCAACTCGAGAAAATCCAGGAGGTTTTGCCCTCCAGGCGAGATGAGGCCCATTTCCGCTGAGGCTTCTCGAGGCCAATCACGTCTAACCACTGGAACGTCCAAAGGGTCCTTCACACCCTTGCTGCAACTCAAGAAGTTCCCCGACATACCCGTCTCCACTCGAGAGGAAGCACGTGGGGTCCCGCACACATCAAGGGGAGCCCCGTTTCCGCCTCCTAGCTCGAGATGAGGGATCCTTTCCCTGTTTCGTAGGGAAAGAATTCCCGGCGTTCTCGTCACATCTCAAGAGGAGGCGCTCTCCACAGGAAAGGCGAGAGGAACTCCAGGGTCGTGACACCATTCCAAGAGTCCCCCAGATGTGTCAGTCCATTCCAGAGGAACCTGTTTTCCCTGCACTGCCTTGACGTTCAAGCCGAGGATCGACTCCCACCACGTGTGCACGTGGGACAGCCCTGTGGGAAAGCCTCGTGGGAAAGCCTCGTGGGAAAGACTCTAGGGAAAACCATAGATCCTTTGATCCACGCGGCGGACTGCGTGACACTGCTGCTACCGCTCTGGAGGAAAGCGCAAGTGCATGCCCGCATTCGAGACGAGGACTGACTCCCCTGGGGAGACTCCAGAAGTACCCCAAGATCCATGTCAGCACTGGAGAGGAATCCTCAGGTTCCGGCCCCGACTCCACACAAGGTCTTAGGCCCCGGCATCGACGGGAGAGGAATCCCGAGAGGGCCCCGAGGAACTCGCATGGGGACTGGCCTTTCCTGAGGCCACCAGAGCGGGTCCCTGAGGTCCCCGTCGTAAGTCGAGAGCACCTGCCGCAACTCGAGAAAATCCAGGAGGTTTTGCCCTCCAGGCGAGATGAGGCCCATTTCCGCTGAGGCTTCTCGAGGCCAATCACGTCTAACCACTGGAACTTCCAAAGGGTCCTTGACACCCTTGCTGCAACTCAAGAAGTTCCCCGACATACCCGTCTGCACTCGAGAGGAAGCACGTGGTGTCCCGCACACATCCAGGGGAGCCCCGTTTCCGCCTCCTAGCTCGAGATGAGGGATCCTTTCCCTGTTTCGTAGGGAAAGAACTCCCGGCGTTCCCGTCGCATCTCAAGAGGTGGCGCTCTCCACAGGAAAGGCGAGAGGAACTCGAGGGTCGTGCCACCATTCCAAGAGTCCCCCAGATGTGTCAGTCCATTCCAGAGGAACCTGTTTTCCCTGCACTGCCTTGACGTTCAAGCCGAGGATCGACTCCCACCACGTGTGCACGTGGGACAGCCCTGTGGGAAAGCCTCGTGGGAAAGCCTCGTGGGAAAGACTCGAGGGAAAACCATAGATCCTTTGATCCACGTGGCGGACTGCGTGACACTGCTGCTACCGCTCTGGAGGAAAGCACAAGTGCATGCCCGCATTCGAGACGAGGACTGACTCCCCTGGGGAGACTCCAGAAGTACCCCAAGATCCATGTCAGCACTGGAGAGGAATCCTCAGGTTCCGGCCCCGACTCCACACAAGGTCTTAGGCCCCGGCATCGACGGGAGAGGAATCCCGAGACGCCCCGGAGAAACTCGCATGGGGACTGGCCTTTCCTGAGGCCACCAGAGCGGGTCCCTGAGGTCCCCGTCGTAAGTCGAGAGCACCTGCCGCAACTCGAGAAAATCCAGGAGGTTTGCCCTCCAGGCGAGATGAGGCCCATTTCCGCTGAGGCTTCTCGAGGCTAATCACGTCTAACCACTGGAACTTCCAAAGGGTCCTTCACACCCTTGCTGCAACTCAAGAAGTTCCCCGACATACCCGTCTCCACTCGAGAGGAAGCACGTGGTGTCCCGCACACATCCAGGGGAGCCCTGTTTCCGCCTCCTAGCTCGAGATGAGGGATCCTTTCCCTGTTTCCTAGGGAAAGAATTCCCGGCGTTCTCGTCGCATCTCAAGAGGAGGCGCTCTCCACAGGAAAGGCGAGAGGAACTCCAGGGTCATGCCACCATTCCAAGAGTCCCCCAGATGTGTCAGGCCATTCCAGAGGAACCTGTTTTCCCTGCACTGCCTTGACGTTCAAGCCGAGGATCGACTCCCACCACGTGTGCACGTGGGACAGCCCTGTGGGAAAGCCTCGTGGGAAAGCCTCGTGGGAAAGACTCGAGGGAAAAACATAGATCCTTTGATCCACGCGGCGGACTGGGTGACACTGCTGCTACCGCTCTGGAGGAAAGCGCAAGTGCATGCCTGCATTCGAGACGAGGACTGACTCCCCTGGGGAGACTCCAGAAGTACCCCAAGATCCATGTCAGCACTGGAGAGGAATCCTCAGGTTCCGGCCCCGACTCCACACAAGGTCTTAGGCCCCGGCATCGACGGGAGAGGAATCACGAGAGGGCCCCGAGGAACTCGCATGGGGACTGGCCTTTCCTGAGGCCACCAGAGCGGGTCCCTGAGGTCCCCGTTGTAAGTCGAGAGCACCTGCCGCAACTCGAGAAAATCCAGGAGGTTTTGCCCTCCAGGCGAGATGAGGCCCATTTCCGCTGAGGCTTCTCGAGGCCAATCAAGTCTAACCACTGGAACTTCCAAAGGGTTCTTCACACCCTTGCTGCAACTCAAGAAGTTCCCCGACATACCCGTCTGCACTCGAGAGGAAGCACGTGGTGTCCCGCAAACATCCAGGGGAGCCCCGTTTCCGCCTCCTAGCTCGAGATGAGGGATCCTTTCCCTGTTTCGTAGGGAAAGAATTCCCGGCGTTCCAGTCGCATCTCAAGAGGAGGCGCTCTCCACAGGAAAGGCGAGAGGAACTCCAGGGTCGTGACACCATTCCAAGAGTCCCCCAGATGTGTCAGTCCATTCCAGAGGAACCTGTTTTCCCTGCACTGCCTTGACGTTCAAGCCGAGGATCGACTCCCACCACGTGTGCACGTGGGACAGCCCTGTGGGAAAGCCTCGGGGGAAAGCCTCGAGGGAAAACCATAGATCCTTTGATCCACGTGGCGGATTGCGTGACACTGCTGCTACCGCTCTGGAGGAAAGCGCAAGTGCATGCCCGCATTCGAGACGAGGACTGACTCCCCTGGGGAGACTCCAGAAGTACCCCAAGATCCATGTCTGCACTGGAGAGGAATCCTCAGGTTCCGGCCCCGACTCCACACAAGGTCTTAGGCCCCGGCATCGATGGGAGAGGAATCACGAGAGGGCCCCGAGGAACTCGCATGGGGACTGGCCTTTCCTGAGGCCACCAGAGCGGGTCCCTGAGGTCCCCGTCGTAAGTCGAGAGCACCTGCCGCATCTCGAGAAAATCCAGGAGGTTTTGCCCTCCAGGCGAGATGAGGACCATTTCCGCTGAGGCTTCTCGAGGCCAATCACATCTAACCACTGGACTTTCCAAAGGTTCCTTCACACCCTTGCTGCAACTCAAGAAGTTCCCCGACATACCCGTCTGCACTCGAGAGGAAGCACGCGGGGTCCCGCACACATCCAGGGGAGCGCCGTTTCCGCCTCCTAGCTCGAGATGAGGGATCCTTTCCCTGTTTCGTAGGGAAAGAATTCCCGGCGTTCCTGTCCCTTCTCAAGAGGAGGCGCTCTCCACAGGAAAGGCGAGAGGTCCTCCAGGGTCGTGCCACCATTCCAAGAGTCTCCCAGATGAATCAGTCCATTCCAGAGGAACCTGTTTTCCCTGCACTGCTTTGACGTTCAAGCCGAGGATCGACTCCCACCACGTGTGTACGTGGGACAGCCCTGTGGGAAAGCCTCGTGGGAAAGCCTCGTGGGAAAGACTCGAGGGAAAACCATAGATCCTTTGATCCATGCGGCGGACTGCGTGACACTGCTGCTACCGCTCTGGAGGAAAGCGCAAGTGCATGCCCGCATTCGAGACGAGGACTGACTCCCCTGGGGAGACTCCAGAAGTACCCCAAGATCCATGTCAGCACTGGAGAGGAATCCTCAGGTTCCGGCCCCGACTCCACACAAGGTCTTAGGCCCCGGCATCGACGGGAGAGGAATCCCGAGACGCCCCTGAGGGACTCGCATGGGGACTGGCCTTTCCTGAGGCCACCAGAGCGGGTCCCTGAGGTCCCCGTCGTAAGTCGAGAGCACCTGCGGCAACTCGAGAAAATCCAGGAGGTTTTGCCCTCCAGGCGAGATGAGGCCCATTTCCGCTGAGGCTTCTCGAGGCCAATCACGTCTAACCACTGAAACTTCCAAAGGGTCCTTCACACCCTTGCTGCAACTCAAGAAGTTCCCCGACATACCCGTCTCCACTCGAGAGGAAGCACGTGGTGTCCCGCACACATCCAGGGGAGCCCCGTTTCCGCCTCCTAGCTCGAGATGAGGGATCCTTTCCCTGTTTCGTAGGGAAAGAATTCCCGGCGTTCCCGTCGCATCTCAAGAGGTGGCGCTCTCCACAGGAAAGGCGAGCGGAACTCCAGGGTCATGCCACCATTCCAAGAGTCCCCCAGATGTTTCAGTCCATTCCAGAGGAACCTGTTTTCCCTGCACTGCCTTGACGTTCAAGCCGAGGATCGACTCCCACCACGTGTGCACGTGGGACAGCCCTGTGGGAAAGCCTCGTGGGAAAGCCTCGTCGAAAGACTCGAGGGAAAACCATAGATCCTTTGATCCACGCGGCGGACTGCGTGACACTGCTGCTACCGCTCTGGAGGAAAGCGCAAGTGCATGCCCGCATTCGAGACGAGGACTGACTCCCCTGGGGAGACTCCAGAAGTACCCCAAGATCCATGTCAGCACTGGAGAGGAATCCTCAGGTTCCGGCCCCGACTCCACACAAGGTCTTAGGCCCCGGCATCGACGGGAGAGGAATCCCGAGAGGCCCCCGAGGAACTCGCATGGGGACTGGCCTTTCCTGAGGCCACCAGAGCGGGTCCCTGAGGTCCCCGTCGTAAGTCGAGAGCACCTGCCGCAACTCGAGAAAATCCAGGAGGTTTTGCCCTCCAGGCGAGATGAGGCCCATTTCCGCTGAGGCTTCTCGAGGCCAATCACGTCTAACCACTGAAACTTCCAAAGGGTCCTTCACACCCTTGCTGCAACTCAAGAAGTTCCCCGACATACCCGTCTCCACTCGAGAGGAAGCACGTGGTGTCCCGCACACATCCAGGGGAGCCCCGTTTCCGCCTCCTAGCTCGAGATGAGGGATCCTTTCCCTGTTTCGTAGGGAAAGAATTCCCGGCGTTCCCGTCGCATCTCAAGAGGTGGCGCTCTCCACAGGAAAGGCGAGAGGAACTCCAGGGTCATGCCACCATTCCAAGAGTCCCCCAGATGTTTCAGTCCATTCCAGAGGAACCTGTTTTCCCTGCACTGCCTTGACGTTCAAGCCGAGGATCGACTCCCACCACGTGTGCACGTGGGACAGCCCTGTGGGAAAGCCTCGTGGGAAAGCCTCGTCGAAAGACTCGAGGGAAAACCATAGATCCTTTGATCCACGCGGCGGACTGCGTGACACTGCTGCTACCGCTCTGGAGGAAAGCGCAAGTGCATGCCCGCATTCGAGACGAGGACTGACTCCCCTGGGGAGACTCCAGAAGTACCCCAAGATCCATGTCAGCACTGGAGAGGAATCCTCAGGTTCCGGCCCCGACTCCACACAAGGTCTTAGGCCCCGGCATCGACGGGAGAGGAATCCCGAGAGGCCCCCGAGGAACTCGCATGGGGTCGGGCCTTTCCTGAGGCCACCAGAGCGGGTCCCTGAGGTCCCCGTCGTAAGTCGAGAGCACCTGCCGCAACTCGAGAAAATCCAGGAGGTTTTGCCCTCCAGGCGAGATGAGGCCCATTTCCGCTGAGGCTTCTCGAGGCCAATCACATCTAACCACTGGAACTTCCAAAGGGTCCTTCACACCCTTGCTGCAAGTCCAGAAGTTCCCCGACATACCCGTCTGCACTCGAGAGGAAGCACGTGGTGTCCCGCACACATCCAGGGGAGCCCCGTTTCCGCCTCCTAGCTCGAGTTGAGGGATCCTTTCCCTGTTTCGTAGGGAAAGAATTCCCGGCGTTCCCGTCGCATCTCAAGAGGAGGCGCTCTCCACAGGAAAGGCGAGAGGAACTCCAGGGTCATGCCACCATTCCAAGAGTCCCCCAGATGTGTCAGTCCATTCCAGAGGAACCTGTTTTCCCTGCACTGCCTTGACGTTCAAGCCGAGGATCGACTCCCACCACGTGTGCACGTGGGACAGCCCTGTGGGAAAGCCTCGTGGGAAAGCCTCGTCGAAAGACTCGAGGGAAAACCATAGATCCTTTGATCCACGCGGCGGACTGCGTGACACTGCTGCTTCTGCTCTGGAGGAAAGCGCAAGTGCATGCCCGCATTCGAGACGAGGACTGACTCCCCTGGGGAGACTCCAGAAGTACCCCAAGATCCATGTCAGCACTGGAGAGGAATCCTCAGGTTCCGGCCCCGACTCCACACAAGGTCTTAGGCCCCGGCATCGACGGGAGAGGAATCCCGAGAGGCCCCCGAGAAACTCGCATTTGACAGGCCTTTCCTGAGGCCACCAGAGTGGGTCCCTGAGGTCCCCGTCGTAAGTCTAGAGCACCTGCCGCAACTCGAGAAAATCCAGGAGGTTTTGCCCTCCAGGCGAGATGAGGCCCATTTCCGCTGAGGCTTCTCGAGGCCAATCACGTCTAACCACTGGAACTTCCAAAGGGTCCTTCACACCCTTGCTGCAACTCAAGAAGTTCCCCGACATACCCGTCTCCACTCGAGAGGAAGCACGTGGGGTCCCGCACACATCCAGGGGAGTCCCGATTCCGCCTCCTATCTCGAGATGAGGGATCCTTTCCCTGTTTCCTAGGGAAAGAATTCCCGGCGTTCTCGTCGCATCTCAAGAGGAGGCGCTCTCCACAGGAAAGGCGAGAGGAACTCCAGGGTCATGCCACCATTCCAAGAGTCCCCCAGATGTGTCAGTCCATTCCAGAGGAACCTGTTTTCCCTGCACTGCCTTGACGTTCAAGCCGAGGATCGACTCCCACCACGTGTGCACGTGGGACAGCCCTGTGGGAAAGCCTCGTGGGAAAGCCTCGTGGGAAAGACTCGAGGGAAAACCATAGATCCTTTGATCCACGCGGCGGACTGCGTGACACTGCTGCTACCGCTCTGGAGGAAAGCGCAAGTGCATGCCCGCATTCGAGACGAGGACTGACTCCCCTGGGGAGACTCCAGAAGTACCCCAAGATCCATGTCAGCACTGGAGAGGAATCCTCAGGTTCCGGCCCCGACTCCACACAAGGTCTTAGGCCCCGGCATCGACGGGAGAGGAATCCCGAGACGCCCCGTAGAAACTCGCATGGGGACTGGCCTTTCCTGAGGCCACCAGAGCGGGTCCCTGAGGTCCCCGTCGTAAGTCGAGAGCACCTGCCGCAACTCGAGAAAATCCAGGAGGTTTTGCCCTCCAGGCGAGATGAGGCCCATTTCCGCTGAGGCTTCTCGAGGCCAATCACGTCTAACCACTGGAACTTCCAAAGGGTCCTTCACACCCTTGCTGCAACTCAAGAAGTTCCCCGACATACCCGTCTCCACTCGAGAGGAAGCACGTGGGGTCCCGCACACATCAAGGGGAGCCCCGTTTCCGCCTCCTAGCTCGAGATGAGGGATCCTTTCCCTGTTTCGTAGGGAAAGAATTCCCGGCGTTCTCGTCACATCTCAAGAGGAGGCGCTCTCCACAGGAAAGGCGAGAGGAACTCCAGGGTCGTGACACCATTCCAAGAGTCCCCCAGATGTGTCAGTCCATTCCAGAGGAACCTGTTTTCCCTGCACTGCCTTGACGTTCAAGCCGAGGATCGACTCCCACCACGTGTGCACGTGGGACAGCCCTGTGGGAAAGCCTCGTGGGAAAGCCTCGTGGGAAAGACTCTAGGGAAAACCATAGATCCTTTGATCCACGCGGCGGACTGCGTGACACTGCTGCTACCGCTCTGGAGGAAAGCGCAAGTGCATGCCCGCATTCGAGACGAGGACTGACTCCCCTGGGGAGACTCCAGAAGTACCCCAAGATCCATGTCAGCACTGGAGAGGAATCCTCAGGTTCCGGCCCCGACTCCACACAAGGTCTTAGGCCCCGGCATCGACGGGAGAGGAATCCCGAGAGGGCCCCGAGGAACTCGCATGGGGACTGGCCTTTCCTGAGGCCACCAGAGCGGGTCCCTGAGGTCCCCGTCGTAAGTCGAGAGCACCTGCCGCAACTCGAGAAAATCCAGGAGGTTTTGCCCTCCAGGCGAGATGAGGCCCATTTCCGCTGAGGCTTCTCGAGGCCAATCACGTCTAACCACTGGAACTTCCAAAGGGTCCTTGACACCCTTGCTGCAACTCAAGAAGTTCCCCGACATACCCGTCTGCACTCGAGAGGAAGCACGTGGTGTCCCGCACACATCCAGGGGAGCCCCGTTTCCGCCTCCTAGCTCGAGATGAGGGATCCTTTCCCTGTTTCGTAGGGAAAGAACTCCCGGCGTTCCCGTCGCATCTCAAGAGGTGGCGCTCTCCACAGGAAAGGCGAGAGGAACTCGAGGGTCGTGCCACCATTCCAAGAGTCCCCCAGATGTGTCAGTCCATTCCAGAGGAACCTGTTTTCCCTGCACTGCCTTGACGTTCAAGCCGAGGATCGACTCCCACCACGTGTGCACGTGGGACAGCCCTGTGGGAAAGCCTCGTGGGAAAGCCTCGTGGGAAAGACTCGAGGGAAAACCATAGATCCTTTGATCCACGTGGCGGACTGCGTGACACTGCTGCTACCGCTCTGGAGGAAAGCACAAGTGCATGCCCGCATTCGAGACGAGGACTGACTCCCCTGGGGAGACTCCAGAAGTACCCCAAGATCCATGTCAGCACTGGAGAGGAATCCTCAGGTTCCGGCCCCGACTCCACACAAGGTCTTAGGCCCCGGCATCGACGGGAGAGGAATCCCGAGACGCCCCGGAGAAACTCGCATGGGGACTGGCCTTTCCTGAGGCCACCAGAGCGGGTCCCTGAGGTCCCCGTCGTAAGTCGAGAGCACCTGCCGCAACTCGAGAAAATCCAGGAGGTTTGCCCTCCAGGCGAGATGAGGCCCATTTCCGCTGAGGCTTCTCGAGGCTAATCACGTCTAACCACTGGAACTTCCAAAGGGTCCTTCACACCCTTGCTGCAACTCAAGAAGTTCCCCGACATACCCGTCTCCACTCGAGAGGAAGCACGTGGTGTCCCGCACACATCCAGGGGAGCCCTGTTTCCGCCTCCTAGCTCGAGATGAGGGATCCTTTCCCTGTTTCCTAGGGAAAGAATTCCCGGCGTTCTCGTCGCATCTCAAGAGGAGGCGCTCTCCACAGGAAAGGCGAGAGGAACTCCAGGGTCATGCCACCATTCCAAGAGTCCCCCAGATGTGTCAGGCCATTCCAGAGGAACCTGTTTTCCCTGCACTGCCTTGATGTTCAAGCCGAGGATCGACTCCCACCACGTGTGCACGTGGGACAGCCCTGTGGGAAAGCCTCGTGGGAAAGCCTCGTGGGAAAGACTCGAGGGAAAAACATAGATCCTTTGATCCACGCGGCGGACTGGGTGACACTGCTGCTACCGCTCTGGAGGAAAGCGCAAGTGCATGCCTGCATTCGAGACGAGGACTGACTCCCCTGGGGAGACTCCAGAAGTACCCCAAGATCCATGTCAGCACTGGAGAGGAATCCTCAGGTTCCGGCCCCGACTCCACACAAGGTCTTAGGCCCCGGCATCGACGGGAGAGGAATCACGAGAGGGCCCCGAGGAACTCGCATGGGGACTGGCCTTTCCTGAGGCCACCAGAGCGGGTCCCTGAGGTCCCCGTTGTAAGTCGAGAGCACCTGCCGCAACTCGAGAAAATCCAGGAGGTTTTGCCCTCCAGGCGAGATGAGGCCCATTTCCGCTGAGGCTTCTCGAGGCCAATCACATCTAACCACTGGAACTTCCAAAGGGTTCTTCACACCCTTGCTGCAACTCAAGAAGTTCCCCGACATACCCGTCTGCACTCGAGAGGAAGCACGTGGTGTCCCGCAAACATCCAGGGGAGCCCCGTTTCCGCCTCCTAGCTCGAGATGAGGGATCCTTTCCCTGTTTCGTAGGGAAAGAATTCCCGGCGTTCCAGTCGCATCTCAAGAGGAGGCGCTCTCCACAGGAAAGGCGAGAGGAACTCCAGGGTCGTGACACCATTCCAAGAGTCCCCCAGATGTGTCAGTCCATTCCAGAGGAACCTGTTTTCCCTGCACTGCCTTGACGTTCAAGCCGAGGATCGACTCCCACCACGTGTGCACGTGGGACAGCCCTGTGGGAAAGCCTCGTGGGAAAGCCTCGAGGGAAAACCATAGATCCTTTGATCCACGTGGCGGATTGCGTGACACTGCTGCTACCGCTCTGGAGGAAAGCGCAAGTGCATGCCCGCATTCGAGACGAGGACTGACTCCCCTGGGGAGACTCCAGAAGTACCCCAAGATCCATGTCTGCACTGGAGAGGAATCCTCAGGTTCCGGCCCCGACTCCACACAAGGTCTTAGGCCCCGGCATCGATGGGAGAGGAATCACGAGAGGGCCCCGAGGAACTCGCATGGGGACTGGCCTTTCCTGAGGCCACCAGAGCGGGTCCCTGAGGTCCCCGTCGTAAGTCGAGAGCACCTGCCGCAACTCGAGAAAATCCAGGAGGTTTTGCCCTCCAGGCGAGATGAGGACCATTTCCGCTGAGGCTTCTCGAGGCCAATCACATCTAACCACTGGACTTTCCAAAGGTTCCTTCACACCCTGCTGCAACTCAAGAAGTTCCCCGACATACCCGTCTGCACTCGAGAGGAAGCACGCGGGGTCCCGCACACATCCAGGGGAGCGCCGTTTCCGCCTCCTAGCTCGAGATGAGGGATCCTTTCCCTGTTTCGTAGGGAAAGAATTCCCGGCGTTCCTGTCCCTTCTCAAGAGGAGGCGCTCTCCACAGGAAAGGCGAGAGGTCCTCCAGGGTCGTGCCACCATTCCAAGAGTCTCCCAGATGAATCAGTCCATTCCAGAGGAACCTGTTTTCCCTGCACTGCTTTGACGTTCAAGCCGAGGATCGACTCCCACCACGTGTGTACGTGGGACAGCCCTGTGGGAAAGCCTCGTGGGAAAGCCTCGTGGGAAAGACTCGAGGGAAAGCCATAGATCCTTTGATCCATGCGGCGGACTGCGTGACACTGCTGCTACCGCTCTGGAGGAAAGCGCAAGTGCATGCCCGCATTCGAGACGAGGACTGACTCCCCTGGGGAGACTCCAGAAGTACCCCAAGATCCATGTCAGCACTGGAGAGGAATCCTCAGGTTCCGGCCCCGACTCCACACAAGGTCTTAGGCCCCGGCATCGACGGGAGAGGAAACCCGAGACGCCCCTGAGGGACTCGCATGGGGACTGGCCTTTCCTGAGGCCACCAGAGCGGGTCCCTGAGGTCCCCGTCGTAAGTCGAGAGCACCTGCGGCAACTCGAGAAAATCCAGGAGGTTTTGCCCTCCAGGCGAGATGAGGCCCATTTCCGCTGAGGCTTCTCGAGGCCAATCACGTCTAACCACTGAAACTTCCAAAGGGTCCTTCACACCCTTGCTGCAACTCAAGAAGTTCCCCGACATACCCGTCTCCACTCGAGAGGAAGCACGTGGTGTCCCGCACACATCCAGGGGAGCCCCGTTTCCGCCTCCTAGCTCGAGATGAGGGATCCTTTCCCTGTTTCGTAGGGAAAGAATTCCCGGCGTTCCCGTCGCATCTCAAGAGGTGGCGCTCTCCACAGGAAAGGCGAGCGGAACTCCAGGGTCATGCCACCATTCCAAGAGTCCCCCAGATGTTTCAGTCCATTCCAGAGGAACCTGTTTTCCCTGCACTGCCTTGACGTTCAAGCCGAGGATCGACTCCCACCACGTGTGCACGTGGGACAGCCCTGTGGGAAAGCCTCGTGGGAAAGCCTCGTGGGAAAGACTCTAGGGAAAACCATAGATCCTTTGATCCACGCGGCGGACTGCGTGACACTGCTGCTACCGCTCTGGAGGAAAGCGCAAGTGCATGCCCGCATTCGAGACGAGGACTGACTCCCCTGGGGAGACTCCAGAAGTACCCCAAGATCCATGTCAGCACTGGAGAGGAATCCTCAGGTTCCGGCCCCGACTCCACACAAGGTCTTAGGCCCCGGCATCGACGGGAGAGGAATCCCGAGAGGGCCCCGAGGAACTCGCATGGGGACTGGCCTTTCCTGAGGCCACCAGAGCGGGTCCCTGAGGTCCCCGTCGTAAGTCGAGAGCACCTGCCGCAACTCGAGAAAATCCAGGAGGTTTTGCCCTCCAGGCGAGATGAGGCCCATTTCCGCTGAGGCTTCTCGAGGCCAATCACGTCTAACCACTGGAACTTCCAAAGGGTCCTTGACACCCTTGCTGCAACTCAAGAAGTTCCCCGACATACCCGTCTGCACTCGAGAGGAAGCACGTGGTGTCCCGCACACATCCAGGGGAGCCCCGTTTCCGCCTCCTAGCTCGAGATGAGGGATCCTTTCCCTGTTTCGTAGGGAAAGAACTCCCGGCGTTCCCGTCGCATCTCAAGAGGTGGCGCTCTGCACAGGAAAGGCGAGAGGAACTCGAGGGTCGTGCCACCATTCCAAGAGTCCCCCAGATGTGTCAGTCCATTCCAGAGGAACCTGTTTTCCCTGCACTGCCTTGACGTTCAAGCCGAGGATCGACTCCCACCACGTGTGCACGTGGGACAGCCCTGTGGGAAAGCCTCGTGGGAAAGCCTCGTGGGAAAGACTCGAGGGAAAACCATAGATCCTTTGATCCACGTGGAGGACTGCGTGACACTGCTGCTACCGCTCTGGAGGAAAGCACAAGTGCATGCCCGCATTCGAGACGAGGACTGACTCCCCTGGGGAGACTCCAGAAGTACCCCAAGATCCATGTCAGCACTGGAGAGGAATCCTCAGGTTCCGGCCCCGACTCCACACAAGGTCTTAGGCCCCGGCATCGACGGGAGAGGAATCCCGAGACGCCCCGGAGAAACTCGCATGGGGACTGGCCTTTCCTGAGGCCACCAGAGCGGGTCCCTGAGGTCCCCGTCGTAAGTCGAGAGCACCTGCCGCAACTCGAGAAAATCCAGGAGGTTTGCCCTCCAGGCGAGATGAGGCCCATTTCCGCTGAGGCTTCTCGAGGCTAATCACGTCTAACCACTGGAACTTCCAAAGGGTCCTTCACACCCTTGCTGCAACTCAAGAAGTTCCCCGACATACCCGTCTCCACTCGAGAGGAAGCACGTGGTGTCCCGCACACATCCAGGGGAGCCCTGTTTCCGCCTCCTAGCTCGAGATGAGGGATCCTTTCCCTGTTTCCTAGGGAAAGAATTCCCGGCGTTCTCGTCGCATCTCAAGAGGAGGCGCTCTCCACAGGAAAGGCGAGAGGAACTCCAGGGTCATGCCACCATTCCAAGAGTCCCCCAGATGTGTCAGGCCATTCCAGAGGAACCTGTTTTCCCTGCACTGCCTTGACGTTCAAGCCGAGGATCGACTCCCACCACGTGTGCACGTGGGACAGCCCTGTGGGAAAGCCTCGTGGGAAAGCCTCGTGGGAAAGACTCGAGGGAAAAACATAGATCCTTTGATCCACGCGGCGGACTGGGTGACACTGCTGCTACCGCTCTGGAGGAAAGCGCAAGTGCATGCCTGCATTCGAGACGAGGACTGACTCCCCTGGGGAGACTCCAGAAGTACCCCAAGATCCATGTCAGCACTGGAGAGGAATCCTCAGGTTCCGGCCCCGACTCCACACAAGGTCTTAGGCCCCGGCATCGACGGGAGAGGAATCACGAGAGGGCCCCGAGGAACTCGCATGGGGACTGGCCTTTCCTGAGGCCACCAGAGCGGGTCCCTGAGGTCCCCGTTGTAAGTCGAGAGCACCTGCCGCAACTCGAGAAAATCCAGGAGGTTTTGCCCTCCAGGCGAGATGAGGCCCATTTCCGCTGAGGCTTCTCGAGGCCAATCAAGTCTAACCACTGGAACTTCCAAAGGGTTCTTCACACCCTTGCTGCAACTCAAGAAGTTCCCCGACATACCCGTCTGCACTCGAGAGGAAGCACGTGGTGTCCCGCAAACATCCAGGGGAGCCCCGTTTCCGCCTCCTAGCTCGAGATGAGGGATCCTTTCCCTGTTTCGTAGGGAAAGAATTCCCGGCGTTCCAGTCGCATCTCAAGAGGAGGCGCTCTCCACAGGAAAGGCGAGAGGAACTCCAGGGTCGTGACACCATTCCAAGAGTCCCCCAGATGTGTCAGTCCATTCCAGAGGAACCTGTTTTCCCTGCACTGCCTTGACGTTCAAGCCGAGGATCGACTCCCACCACGTGTGCACGTGGGACAGCCCTGTGGGAAAGCCTCGTGGGAAAGCCTCGAGGGAAAACCATAGATCCTTTGATCCACGTGGCGGATTGCGTGACACTGCTGCTACCGCTCTGGAGGAAAGCGCAAGTGCATGCCCGCATTCGAGACGAGGACTGACTCCCCTGGGGAGACTCCAGAAGTACCCCAAGATCCATGTCTGCACTGGAGAGGAATCCTCAGGTTCCGGCCCCGACTCCACACAAGGTCTTAGGCCCCGGCATCGATGGGAGAGGAATCACGAGAGGGCCCCGAGGAACTCGCATGGGGACTGGCCTTTCCTGAGGCCACCAGAGCGGGTCCCTGAGGTCCCCGTCGTAAGTCGAGAGCACCTGCCGCAACTCGAGAAAATCCAGGAGGTTTTGCCCTCCAGGCGAGATGAGGACCATTTCCGCTGAGGCTTCTCGAGGCCAATCACATCTAACCACTGGACTTTCCAAAGGTTCCTTCACACCCTTGCTGCAACTCAAGAAGTTCCCCGACATACCCGTCTGCACTCGAGAGGAAGCACGCGGGGTCCCGCACACATCCAGGGGAGCGCCGTTTCCGCCTCCTAGCTCGAGATGAGGGATCCTTTCCCTGTTTCGTAGGGAAAGAAGTCCCGGCGTTCCTGTCCCTTCTCAAGAGGAGGCGCTCTCCACAGGAAAGGCGAGAGGTCCTCCAGGGTCGTGCCACCATTCCAAGAGTCTCCCAGATGAATCAGTCCATTCCAGAGGAACCTGTTTTCCCTGCACTGCCTTGACGTTCAAGCCGAGGATCGACTCCCACCACGTGTGTACGTGGGACAGCCCTGTGGGAAAGCCTCGTGGGAAAGCCTCGTGGGAAAGACTCGAGGGAAAACCATAGATCCTTTGATCCATGCGGCGGACTGCGTGACACTGCTGCTACCGCTCTGGAGGAAAGCGCAAGTGCATGCCCGCATTCGAGACGAGGACTGACTCCCCTGGGGAGACTCCAGAAGTACCCCAAGATCCATGTCAGCACTGGAGAGGAATCCTCAGATTCCGGCCCCGACTCCACACAAGGTCTTAGGCCCCGGCATCGACGGGAGAGGAATCCCGAGAGGCCCCCGAGGAACTCGCATGGGGACGGGCCTTTCCTGAGGCCACCAGAGCGGTTCCCTGAGGTCCCCGTCGTAAGTCGAGAGCACCTGCCGCAACTCGAGAAAATCCAGGCGGTTTTGCCCTCCAGGCGAGATGAGGCCCATTTCCGCTGAGGCTTCTCGAGGCCAATCACGTCTAACCACTGGAACTTCCAAAGGGTCTTTCACACCCTTGCTGCAACTCAAGAAGTTCGCCGACATACCCGTCTGCACTCGAGAGGAAGCACGTGGTGTCCCGCACACATCCAGGGGAGCCCCGTTTCCGCCTCCTAGCTCGAGATGAGGGATCCTTTCCCTGTTTCGTAGGGAAAGAATTCCCGGCATTCTTGTCGCATCTCAAGAGGAGGCGCTCTCCACAGGAGAGGCGAGAGGAACTCCAGGGTCATGCCACCATTCCAAGAGTCCCCCAGATGTGTCAGTCCATTCCAGAGGAACCTGTTTTCCCTGCACTGCCTTGACGTTCAAGCCGAGGATCGACTCCCACCACGTGTGCACGTGGGACAGCCCTGTGGGAAAGCCTCGTGGGAAAGCCTCGAGGGAAAACCATAGATCCTTTGATCCACGTGGCGGATTGCGTGACACTGCTGCTACCGCTCTGGAGGAAAGCGCAAGGGCATGCCCGCATTCGAGACGAGGACTGACTCCCCTGGGGAGACTCCAGAAGTACCCCAAGATCCATGTCAGCACTGGAGAGGAATCCTCAGGTTCCGGCCCCGACTCCACACAAGGTCTTAGGCCCCGGCATCGACGGGAGAGGAATCCCGAGACGCCCCGGAGAAACTCGCATGGGGACTGGCCTTTCCTGAGGCCACCAGAGCGGGTCCCTGAGGTCCCCGTCGTAAGTCGAGAGCACCTGCCGCAACTCGAGAAAATCCAGGAGGTTTTGCCCTCCAGGCGAGATGAGGCCCATTTCCGCTGAGGCTTCTCGAGGCCAATCAGGTCAAACCACTGGAACTTCCAAAGGGTCCTTCACACCCTTGCTGCAACTCAAGAAGTTCCCCGACATACCCGTCTCCACTCGAGAGGAAGCACGTGGGGTCCCGCACACATCCAGGGGAGCCCCGTTTCCGCCTCCTAGCTCGAGATGAGGGATCCTTTCCCTGTTTCGTAGGGAAAGAATTCCCGGCGTTCTCGTCACATCTCAAGAGGAGGCGCTCTCCACAGGAAAGGCGAGAGGAACTCCAGGGTCGTGACACCATTCCAAGAGTCCCCCAGATGTGTCAGTCCATTCCAGAGGAACCTGTTTTCCCTGCACTGCCTTGACGTTCAAGCCGAGGATCGACTCCCACCACGTGTGCACGTGGGACAGCCCTGTGGGAAAGCCTCGTGGGAAAGCCTCGTGGGAAAGACTCGAGGGAAAACCATAGATCCTTTGATCCACGCGGCGGACTGCGTGACACTGCTGCTACCGCTCTGGAGGAAAGCGCAAGTGCATGCCCGCATTCGAGACGAGGACTGACTCCCCTGGGGAGACTCCAGAAGTACCCTAAGATCCATGTCAGCACTGGAGAGGAATCCTCAGGTTCCGGCCCCGACTCCACACAAGGTCTTAGGCCCCGGCATCGACGGGAGAGGAATCCAGAGAGGGCCCCGAGGAACTCGCATGGGGACTGGCCTTTCCTGAGGCCACCAGAGCGGATCCCTGAGGTCCCCGTCGTAAGTCTAGAGCACCTGCCGCAACTCGAGAAAATCCAGGAGGTTTTGCCCTCCAGGCGAGATGAGGCCCATTTCCGCTGAGGTTTCTCGAGGCCAATCACGTCTAACCACTGGAACTTCCAAAGGGTCCTTCACACCCTTGCTGCAACTCAAGAAGTTCCCCGACATACCCGTCTGCACTCGAGAGGAAGCACGTGGTGTCCCGCACACATCCAGGGGAGCCCCGTTTCCGCCTCCTAGCTCGAGATGAGGGATCCTTTCCCTGTTTCATAGGGAAAGAATTCCCGGCGTTCCAGTCGCATCTCAAGAGGAGGCGCTCTCCACAGGAAAGGCGAGAGGAACTCCAGGGTCGTGCCACCATTCCAAGAGTCCCCCAGATGTGTCAGTCCGTTCCAGAGGAAACTGTTTTCCCTGCACTGCCTTGACGTTCAAGCCGAGGATCGACTCCCACCACGTGTTCACGTGGGACAGCCCTGTGGGAAAGCCTCGTGGGAAAGCCTCGTGGGAAAGCCTCGAGGGAAAACCATAGATCCTTTGATCCACGCGGCGGACTGCGTGACACTGCTGCTACCGCTCTGGAGGAAAGCGCAAGTGCATGCCCGCATTCGAGACGAGGACTGACTCCCCTGGGGAGACTCCAGAAGTACCCCAAGATCCATGTCAGCACTGGAGAGGAATCCTCAGGTTCCGGCCCCGACTCCACACAAGGTCTTAGGCCCCGGCATCGACGGGAGAGGAATCCCGAGAGGCCCCCGAGGAACTCGCATGGGGACGGGCCTTTCCTGAGGCCACCAGAGCGGTTCCCTGAGGTCCCCGTCGTAAGTCGAGAGCACCTGCCGCAACTCGAGAAAATCCAGGCGGTTTTGCCCTCCAGGCGAGATGAGGCCCATTTCCGCTGAGGCTTCTCGAGGCCAATCACGTCTAACCACTGGAACTTCCAAAGGGTCCTTCACACCCTTGCTGCAACTCAAGAAGTTCCCCGACATACCCGTCTCCACTCGAGAGGAAGCACGTGCGGTCCCTCACACATCCAGGGGAGCCCCGTTTCCGCCTCCTAGCTCGAGATGAGGGATCCTTCCCGGTTTCGTAGGGAAAGAATTCCTGGCGTTCCCGTCGCATCTCAAGAGGAGGCGCTCTCCACAGGAAAGGCGAGAGGAACTCCAGGGTCGTGACACTATTCCAAGAGTCCCCCAGATGTGTCAGTCCATTCCAGAGGAACCTGTTTTCCCTGCACTGCCTTGACGTTCAAGCCGAGGATCGACTCCCACCACGTGTGCACGTGGGACAGCCCTGTGGGAAAGCCTCGTGGGAAAGCCTCGTGGGAAAGACTCGAGGGAAAACCATAGATCCTTTGATCCAAGCGGCGGACTGCGTGACACTGCTGCTACCGCTCTGGAGGAAAGCGCAAGTGCATGCCCGCATTCGAGACGAGGACTGACTCCCCTGGGGAGACTCCAGAAGTACCCCAAGATCCATGTCAGCACTGGAGAGGAATCCTCAGGTTCCGGCCCCGACTCCACACAAGGTCTTAGGCCCCGGCATCGACGGGAGAGGAATCACGAGAGGGCCCCGAGGAACTCGCATGGGGACTGGCCTTTCCTGAGGCCACCAGAGCGGGTCCCTGAGGTCCCCGTCGTAAGTCGAGAGCACCTGCCGCAACTCGAGAAAATCCAGGAGGTTTTGCCCTCCAGGCGAGATGAGGCCCATTTCTGCTGAGGCTTCTCGAGGCCAATCACATCTAACCACTGGAACTTCCAAAGGGTCCTTCACACCCTTGCTGCAACTCAAGAAGTTCCCCGACATACCCGTCTGCACTCGAGAGGAAGCACGTGGTGTCCCG
Source organism: Ovis canadensis (assembly GCF_042477335.2). Classification (NCBI taxonomy): domain Eukaryota; kingdom Metazoa; phylum Chordata; class Mammalia; order Artiodactyla; family Bovidae; genus Ovis; species Ovis canadensis. The sequence continues at coordinate 4,887,812 of NC_091258.1, read as the reverse complement.
CACACATCCAGGGGAGCCCCGTTTTCGCCTCCTAGCTCGAGATGAGGGATCCTTTCCCTGTTTCGTAGGGAAAGAATTCCCGACGTTCCAGTCGCATCTCAAGAGGAGGCGCTCTCCACAGGAAAGGCGAGAGGAACTCCAGGGTCGTGACACCATTCCAAGAGTCCCCCAGATGTGTCAGTCCATTCCAGCGGAACCTGTTTTCCCTGCACTGCCTTGACGTTCAAGCCGAGGATCGACTCCCACCACGTGTGCACGTGGGACAGCCCTGTGGGAAAGCCTCGTGGGAAAGCCTCGAGGGAAAACCATAGATCCTTTGATCGACGTGGCGGATTGCGTGACACTGCTGCTACCGCTCTGGAGGAAAGCGCAACTGCATGCCCGCATTCGAGACGAGGACTGACTCCCCTGGGGAGACTCCAGAAGTACCCCAAGATCCATGTCAGCACTGGAGAGGATTCCTCAGGTTCCGGCCCCGACTCCACACAAGGTCTTAGGCCCCGGCATCGACGGGAGAGGAATCCCGAGAGGCCCCCGAGGAACTCGCATGGGGACTGGCCTTTCCTGAGGCCACCAGAGCGGGTCCCTGAGGTCCCCGTCGTAAGTCGAGAGCACCTGCCGCAACTCGAGAAAATCCAGGAGGTTTTGCCCTCCAGGCGAGATGAGGCCCATTTCCGCTGAGGCTTCTCGAGGCCAATCACATCTAAACACTGGAACTTCCAAAGGTTCCTTCACACCCTTGCTGCAACTCAAGAAGTTCCCCGACATACCCGTCTGCACTCGAGAGGAAGCACGTGGTGTCCCGCACACATCCAGGGGAGCGCCGTTTCCGCCTCCTAGCTCGAGATGAGGGATCCTTTCCCTGTTTCGTAGGGAAAGAATTCCCGGCGTTTCCGTCGCTTCTCAAGAGGAGGCGCTCTCCACAGGAAAGGCGAGAGGTCCTCCAGGGTCGTGCCACCATTCCAAGAGTCTCCCAGATGAGTCAGTCCATTCCAGAGGAACCTGTTTTCCCTGCACTGCCTTGACGTTCAAGCCGAGGATCGACTCCCACCACGTGTGTACGTGGGACAGCCCTGTGGGAAAGCCTCGTGGGAAAGCCTCGTGGGAAAGACTCGAGGGAAAACCATAGATCCTTTGATCCATGCGGCGGACTGCGTGACACTGCTGCTACCGCTCTGGAGGAAAGCGCAAGTGCATGCCCGCATTCGAGACGAGGACTGACTCCCCTGGGGAGACTCCAGAAGTACCCCAAGAACCATGTCAGCACTGGAGAGGATTCCTCAGGTTCCGGCCCCGACTCCACACAAGGTCTTAGGCCCCGGCATCGACGGGAGAGGAATCCCGAGAGGCCCCCGAGGAACTCGCATGGGGACGGGCCTTTCCTGAGGCCACCAGAGCGGGTCCCTGAGGTCCCCGTCGTAAGTCGAGAGCACCTGCCGCAACTCGAGAAAATCCAGGAGGTTTTGCCCTCCAGGCGAGATGAGGCCCATTTCCGCTGAGGCTTCTCGAGGCCAATCACGTCTAACCACTGGAATTTCCAAAGGGTCCTTCACACCCTTGCTGCAACTCAAGAAGTTCCCCGACATACCCGTCTCCACTCGAGAGGAAGCACGTGGTGTCCCGCACACATCCAGGGGAGCCCCGTTTCCGCCTCCTAGCTCGAGATGAGGGATCCTTTCCCTCTTTCGTAGGGAAAGAATTCCCGGCGTTCTTGTCGCATCTCAAGAGGAGGCGCTCTCCACAGGAGAGGCGAGAGGAACTCCAGGGTCATGCCACCATTCCAAGAGTCCCCCAGATGTGTCAGTCCATTCCAGAGGAACCTGTTTTCCCTGCACTGCCTTGACGTTCAAGCCGAGGATCGACTCCCACCACGTGTGCACGTGGGACAGCCCTGTGGGAAAGCCTCGTGGGAAAGCCTCGTGGGAAAGACTCGAGGGAAAACCATAGATGCTTTGATCCACGCGGCGGACTGCGTGACACTGCTGCTACCGCTCTGGAGGAAAGCGCAAGTGCATGCCCGCATTCGAGACGAGGACTGACTCCCCTGGGGAGACTCCAGAAGTACCCCAAGATCCATGTCAGCACTGGAGAGGAATCCTCAGGTTCCGGCCCCGACTCCACACAAGGTCTTAGGCCTCGGCATCGACGGGAGAGGAATCACGAGAGGGCCCCGAGGAACTCGCATGGTGACTGGCCTTTCCTGAGGCCACCAGAGCGGGTCCCTGAGGTCCCCGTCGTAAGTCTAGAGCACCTGCCGCAACTCGAGAAAATCCAGGAGGTTTTGCCCTCCAGGCGAGATGAGGCCCATTTCCGCTGAGGCTTCTCGAGGCCAATCACATCTAACCACTGGAACTTCCAAAGGGTCCTTCACACCATTGCTGGAACTCAAGAAGTTCCCCGACGTACCCGTCTCCACTCGAGAGGAAGCACGTGGGGTCCCTCACACATCCAGGGGAGCCCCGTTTCCGCCTCCTAGCTCGAGATGAGGGATCTTTCCCTGTTTCGTAGGGAAAGAATTCCCGGCGTTCCCGTCGCATCTCAAGAAGAGGCGCTCTCCACAGGAAAGGCGAGAGGAACTCCAGGGTCGTGACACCATTCCAAGAGTCCCCCAGATGTGTCAGTCCATTCCAGAGGAACCTGTTTTCCCTGCACTGCCTTGCCGTTCAAGCCGAGGATCGACTCCCACCACGTGTGCACGTGGGACAGCCCTGTGGGAAAGCCTCGTGGGAAAGCCTCGTGGGAAAGACTCGAGGGAAAACCATAGATCCTTTGATCCACGCGGCGGACTGCGTGACACTGCTGCTACCGCTCTGGAGGAAAGCGCAAGTGCATGCCCGCATTCGAGACGAGGACTGACTCCCCTGGGGAGACTCCAGAAGTACCCCAAGATCCATGTCAGCACTGGAGAGGAATCCTCAGGTTCCGGCCCGACTCCACACAAGGTCTTAGGCCCCGGCATCGACGGGAGAGGAATCCCGAGAGTCCCCCGAGGAACTGGCATGGGGACTGGCCTTTCTTGAGGCCACCAGAGCGGGTCCCTGAGATCCCCGTCATAGGTCGAGAGCACCTGACGCAACTCGAGAAAATCCAGGAGGTTTTGCCCTCCAGGCGAGATGAGGCCCATTTCCCCTGAGGCTTCTCGAGGCCAATCACATCTAACGACTGGAACTTCCAAAGGGTTCTTCACACCATTGCTGCAACTCAAGAAGTTCGCCAACATACCCGTCTCCACTCGAGAGGAAGCACGTGGGGTCCCTCACACATCCAGGGGAGCCCCGTTTCCGCCTCCTAGCTCGAGATGAGGGATCCTTCCCTGTTTCGTAGGGAAAGAATTCCCGGCGTTCCCATCGCATCTCAAGAGGAGGCGCTCTCCACAGGAAAGGCGAGAGGAACTCCAGGGTCGTGACACCATTCCAAGAGTCCCCCAGATGTGTCAGTCCATTCCAGAGGAACCTGTTTTCCCTGCACTGCCTTGACGTTCAAGCCGAGGATCGACTCCCACCACGTGTGCACGTGGGACAGCCCTGTGGGAAAGCCTCGTGGGAAAGCCTCGTGGGAAAGACTCGAGGGAAAACCATAGATCCTTTGATCCACGCGGCGGACTGCGTGACACTGCTGCTACCGCTCTGGAGTAAAGCGCAAGTGAATGCCCGCATTCGAGACGAGGACTGACTCCCCTGGGGAGACTCCAGAAGTACCCCAAGATCCATGTCAGCACTGGAGAGGAATCCTCAGGTTCCGGCCCCGACTCCACACAAGGTCTTAGGCCCCGGCATCGACGGGAGAGGAATCCCGAGAGGCCCCCGAGGAACTCGCATGGGGACTGGCCTTTCCTGAGGCCACCAGAGCGGGTCCCTGAGGTCCCCGTCGTAAGTCGAGAGCACCTGCCGCAACTCGAGAAAATCCAGGAGGTTTTGCCCTCCAGGCGAGATGAGGCCCATTTCCGCTGAGGCTTCTCGAGGCCAATCACATCTAACCACTGGAACTTCCAAAGGGTCCTTCTCACCATTGCTGCAACTCAAGAAGTTCCCCGACATACCCGTCTCCACTCGAGAGGAAGCACGTGGTGTCCCGCACAAATCCAGGGGAGCCCCGTTTCTGCCTCCTAGCTCGAGATGAGGGATCCTTTCCCTGTTTCGTAGGGAAAGAATTCCCGGCGTTCCCGTCGCATCTCAAGAGGAGGCCCTCTCCACAGGAAAGGCGAGAGGAACTCCACGGTCGTGCCACCATTCCAAGAATCCCACAGATGGGTCAGTCCATTTCAGAGGAACCTGTTTTCCCTGCACTGCCTTGACGTTCAAGCCGAGGATCGACTCCCACCACGTGTGCACGTGGGACAGCCCTGTGGGAAAGCCTCGGGGGAAAGCCTCGTGGGAAAGACTAGAGGGAAAACCATAGATCCTTTGATCCACGCGGCGGACTGCGTGAAACTGCTGCTACCACTCTGGAGGAAAGCGCAAGTGCATGCCCGCATTCGAGACGAGGACTGACTCCCCTGGGGAGACTCCAGAAGTACCCCAAGATCCATGTCAGCACTGGAGAGGAATCCTCAGGTTCCGGCCCCGACTCCACACAAGGTCTTAGGCCCCGGCATCGACGGGAGAGGAATCCCGAGAGGCCCCCGAGGAACTCGCATGGGGACTGGCCTTTCCTGAGGCCACCAGAGCGGGTCCCTGAGGTCCCCGTCGTAAGTCGAGAGCACCTGCCGCAACTCGAGAAAATCCAGGAGGTTTTGCCCTCCAGGCGAGATGAGGCCCATTTCCGCTGAGGGTTCTGGAGGCTAATCACGTCTAACCACTGGAACTTCCAAAGGGTCCTTCACACCCTTGCTGCAACTCAAGAAGTTCCCCGACATACCCGTCTCCACTGGAGAGGAAGCACGTGGGTCCCGCACACATCCAGGGGAGCCCTGTTTCCGCCTCCTAGCTCGAGATGAGGGATCCTTTCCCTGTTTCGTAGGGAAAGAATTCCCGGCGTTCCCGTCGCATCTCAAGAGGAGGCGCTCTCCACAGGAAAGGCGAGAGGAACTCCAGGGTCGTGCCACCATTCCAAGAGTCCCCCAGATGTGTCAGTCCATTCCAAAGGAACCTGTTTTCCCTGCACTTCCTTGACGTTCAAGCCGAGGATCGACTCCCACCACGTGTGCACGTGGGACAGCCCTGTGGGAAAGCCTCGTGGGAAAACCTCGTGGGAAAGACTCGAGGGAAAACCATAGATCCTTTGATCCACGCGGCGGACTGCGTGACACTGCTGCTACCGCTCTGGAGGAAAGCGCAAGTGCATGCCCGCATTCGAGACGAGGACTGACTCCCCTGGGGAGACTCCAGAAGTACCCCAAGATCCATGTCAGCACTGGAGCGGAATCCTCAGGTTCCGGCCCCGACTCCACACAAGGTCTTAGGCCCCGGCATCGACGGGAGAGGAATCCCGAGAGGCCCCCGAGGAACTCGCATGGGGACTGGCCTTTCCTGAGGCCACCAGAGCGGGTCCCTGCGGTCCCCGTCGTAAGTCGAGAGCACCTGCCGCAACTCGAGAAAATCCAGGAGGTTTTGCCCTCCAGGCGAGATGAGGCCCATTTCCTCTGAGGCTTCTCGAGGCCAATCACATCTAACCACTGGAACTTCCAAAGGGTCCTTCTCACTATTGCTGCCACTCAAGAAGTTCCCCAACATACCCGTCTCCACTCGAGAGGAAGCACGTGGGGTCCCTCACACATCCAGGGGAGCCCCATTTCCGCCTCCTAGCTCGAGATGATGGATCCTTCCCTGTTTCGTAGGGAAAGAATTCCCGGCGTTCCCGTCGCATCTCAAGAGGAGGCGCTCTCCACAGGAAAGGCGAGAGGAACTCCAGGGTCGTGCCACCATTCCAAGAGTCCCCCAGATGTGTCAGTCCATTCCAGAGGAACCTGTTTTCCCTGCACTGCCTTGACGTTCAAGCCGAGGATCGACTCCCACCACGTGTGCACGTGGGACAGCCCTGTGGGAAAGCCTCGTGGGAAAGCCTCGTGGGAAAGACTCGAGGGAAAACCATAGATCCTTTGATCCACGCGGCGGACTGCGTGACACTGCTGCTACCGCTCTGGAGGAAAGCGCAAGTGCATGCCCGCATTCGAGACGAGGACTGACTCCCCTGGGGAGACTCCAGAAGTACCCCAAGATCCATGTCAGCACTGGAGAGGAATCCTCAGGTTCCGGCCCCGACTCCACACAAGGTCTTAGGCCCCGGCATCCACGGGAGAGGAATACCGAGAGGCCCCCGAGGAACTCGCATCGGGACTGGCCTTTCCTGAGGCCACCAGAGCGGGTCCCTGAGGTCCCCGTCGTAAGTCGAGAGCACCTGCCGCAATTCGAGAAAATCCAGGAGGTTTTGCCCTCCAGGCCAGATGAGGCCCATTTACGCTGAGGCTTCTCGAGGCCAATCACATCTAACCAATGGAACTGCCAAAGGGTCCTTCACACCCTTGCTGCAACTCAAGAAGTTCCCCGACATACCCGTCTGCACTCGAGAGGAACCACGTGGTGTCCCGCACACATCCAGGGGAGCCCCGTTTCTGCCTCTAGCTCGAGATGAGGGATCCTTTCCCTGTTTCGTAGGGAAAGAATTCCCGGCGTTCCCGTCGCATCTCAAGAGGAGGCGCTCTCCACAGGAAAGGCGAGAGGAACTCCAGGGTCATGCCACCATTCCAAGAGTCCCCCAGATGTGTCAGTCCATTCCAGAGGAACCTGTTTTCCCTGCACTGCCTTGACGTTCAAGCCGAGGATCGACTCCCACCACGTGTGCACGTGGGACAGCCCTGTGGGAAAGCCTCGTGGGAAAGCCTCGTGGGAAAGACTCGAGGGAAAACCATAGATCCTTTGATCCACGCGGCGGACTGCGTGACACTGCTGCTACCGCTCTGGAGGAAAGCGCAAGTGCATGCCCGCATTCGAGACGAGGACTGACTCCCCTGGGGAGACTCCAGAAGTACCCCTAGATCCATGTCAGCACTGGAGAGGAATCCTCAGGTTCCGGCCCCGACTCCACACAAGGTCTTAGGCCCCGGCATCGACGGGAGAGAAATCCCGAGAGGCCCCCGAGGAACTCGCATGGGGACTGGCCTTTCCTGAGGCCACCAGAGCGGGTCCCTGCGGTCCCCGTCGTAAGTCGAGAGCACCTGCCGCAACTCGAGAAAATCCAGGAGGTTTTGCCCTCCAGGCGAGATGAGGCCCATTTCCGCTGAGGCTTCTCGAGGCCAATCACATCTAACCACTGGAACTTCCAAAGGGTCCTTCTCACCATTGCTGCCACTCAAGAAGTTCCCCAACATACCCGTCTCCACTCGAGAGGAAGCACGTGGGGTCCCTCACACATCCAGGGGAGCCCCATTTCCGCCTCCTAGCTCGAGATGATGGATCCTTCCCTGTTTCGTAGGGAAAGAATTCCCGGCGTTCCCGTCGCATCTCAAGAGGAGGCGCTCTCCACAGGAAAGGCGAGAGGAACTCCAGGGTCATGCCACCATTCCAAGAGTCCCCCAGATGTGTCAGTCCATTCCAGAGGAACCTGTTTTCCCTGCACTGCCTTGACGTTTAAGCCGAGGATCGACTCCCACCACGTTTGCACGTGGGACAGCCCTGTGGGAAAGCCTCGTGGGAAAGCCTCGTGGGAAAGACTCGAGGGAAAACCATAGATCCTTTGATCCACGCGGCGGACTGCGTGACACTGCTGCTACCGCTCTGGATGAAAGCGCAAGTGCATGCCCGCATTCGAGACGAGGACTGACTCCCCTGGGGAGACTCCAGAAGTACCCCAAGATCCATGTCAGCACTGGAGAGGAATCCTCAGGTTCCGGCCCCGACTCCACACAAGGTCTTAGGCCCCGGCATCGACGGGAGAGGAATACCGAGAGGCCCCCGAGGAACTCGCATCGGGACTGGCCTTTCCTGAGGCCACCAGAGCGGGTCCCTGAGGTCCCCGTCGTAAGTCGAGAGCACCTGCCAGAACTGGAGAAAATCCAGGAGGTTTTGCCCTCCAGGCCAGATGAGGCCCATTTACGCTGAGGCTTCTCGAGGCCAATCACATCTAACCACTGGAACTGCCAAAAGGTCCTTCACACCCTTGCTGCAACTCAAGAAGTTCCCCGACATACCCGTCTGCACTCGAGAGGAACCACGTGGTGTCCCGCACACATCCAGGGGAGCCCCGTTTCTGCCTCTAGCTCGAGATGAGGGATCCTTTCCCTGTTTCGTAGGGAAAGAATTCGTGGCGTTCCCGTCGCATCTCAAGAGGAGGCGCTCTCCACAGGAAAGGCGAGAGGAACTCCAGGGTCATGCCACCATTCCAAGAGACCCCCAGATGTGTCAGTCCATTCCAGAAGAACCTGTTTTCCCTGCACTGCCTTGACGTTCAAGCCGAGGATCGACTCCCACCACGTGTGCACGTGGGACAGCCCTGTGGGACAGCCCTGTGGGAAAGCCTCGTGGGAAAGCCTCGAGGGAAAACCATAGATCCTTTGATCCACGTGGCGGATTGCGTGACACTGCTGCTACCGCTCTGGAGGAAAGCGCAAGTGCATGCCCGCATTCGAGACGAGGACTGACTCCCCTGGGGAGACTCCAGAAGTACCCCAAGATCCATGTCAGCACTGGAGAGGAATCCTCTGGTTCCGGCCCCGACTCCACACAAGGTCTTAGGCCCCGGCATCGACGGGAGAGGAATCACGAGAGGGCCCCGAGGAACTCGCATGGGGACTGGCCTTTCCTGAGGCCACCAGAGCGGGTCCCTGAGGTCCCCGTCGGAAGTCGAGAGCACCTGCCGCAACTCGAGAAAATCCAGGAGGTTTTGCCGTCCAGGCGAGATGAGGCCCATTTCCGCTGAGGCTTCTCGAGGCCAATCACATCTAACCACTGGAACTTCCAAAGGGTCCTTCACACCCTTGCTGCAACTCAAGAAGTTCCCCGACATACCCGTCTGCACTCGAGAGGAAGCACGTGGTGTCCCGCACACATCCAGGGGAGCCCCGTTTCCGCCTCCTAGCTCGAGATGAGGGATCTTTTCCCTGTTTCCTAGGGAAAGAATTCCCGGCGTTCCAGTCGCATCTCAAGAGGAGGCGCTTTCCACAGGAAAGGCGAGAGGAACTCCAGGGTCGTGACACCATTCCAAGAGTCTCCCAGATGAGCCAGTCCATTCCAGAGGAACCTGTTTTCCCTGCACTGCCTTGACGTTCAAGCCGAGGATCGACTCCCACCACGTGTGCACGTGGGACAGCCCTGTGGGAAAGCCTCGTGGGAAAGCCTCCAGGGAAAGACTCGAGGGAAAACCATAGATCCTTTGATCCACGCGGCGGACTGCGTGACACTGCTGCTACCGCTCTGGAGGAAAGCGCAAGTGCATGCCCGCATTCGAGACGAGGACTGACTCCCCTGGGGAGACTCCAGAAGTACCCCAAGATCCATGTCAGCACTGGAGAGGAATCCTCAGGTTCCGGCCCCGACTCCACACAAGGTCTTAGGCCCCGGCATCCACGGGAGAGGAATCACGAGAGGGCCCCGAGGAACTCGCATGGGGACTGGCCTTTCCTGAGGCCACCAGAGCGGGTCCCTGAGGTCCCCGTCGTAAGTCGAGAGCACCTGCCGCAACTCGAGAAAATCCAGGAGGTTTTGCCCTCCAGGCGAGATGAGGCCCATTTCCGCTGAGGCTTCTCGAGGCCAATCACATCTAACCACTGGAACTTCCAAAGGGTCCTTCACACCCTTGCTGCAACTCAAGAAGTTCCCCGACATACCTGTCTGCACTCGAGAGGAAGCACGTGGTGTCCCGCACACATCCAGGGGAGCCCCGTTTCCGCCTCCTAGCTCGAGATGAGGGATCCTTTCCCTGTTTCGTAGGGAAAGAATTCCCGGCGTTCCAGGCGCATCTCAAGAGCAGGCGCTCTGCACAGGAAATTCGAGAGGAACTCCAGGGTCGTGACACCATTCCAAGAGTCCCCCAGATGTGTCAGTCCATTCCAGAGGAAACTGTTTTCCCTGCACTGCCTTGACGTTCAAGCCGAGGATCGACTCCCACCACGTGTGCACGTGGGACAGCCCTGTGGGAAAGCCTCGTGGGAAAGCCTCGAGGGAAAACCATAGATCCTTTGATCCACGTGGCGGATTGCGTGACACTGCTGCTACCGCTCTGGAGGAAAGAGCAAGTGCATGCCCGCATTCGAGACGAGGACTGACTCCCCTGGGGAGACTCCAGAAGTACCCCAAGATCCATGTCAGCACTGGAGAGGAATCCTCAGGTTCCGGCCCCGACTCCACACAAGGTCTTAGGCCCCGGCATCGACGGGAGAGGAATCCCGAGAGGCCCCCGAGGAACTCGCATAGGGACTGGCCTTTCCTGAGGCCACCAGAGCGGGTCCCTGAGGTCCCCGTCGTAAGTCGAGAGCACCTGCCGCAACTCGAGAAAATCCAGGAGGTTTTGCCCTCCAGGCGAGATGAGGCCCATTTCCGCTGAGGCTTCTCGAGGCCAATCACATCTAACCACTGGAACGTCCAAAGGTTCCTTCACACCCTTGCTGCAACTCAAGAAGTTCCCCGACATACCCGTCTGCACTCGAGAGGAAGCACATGGGGTCCCGCACACATCCAGGGGAGCGCCGTTTCCGCCTCCCAGCTCGAGATGAGGGATCCTTTCCCTGTTTCGTAGGGAAAAAATTCCCGGCGTTCCCGTCGCTTCTCAAGAGGAGGCGCTCTCCACAGGAAAGGCGAGAGGTCCTCCAGGGTCGTGCCACCATTCCAAGAGTCTCCCAGATGAGTCAGTCCATTCCAGAGGAACCTGTTTTCCCTGCACTGCCTTGACGTTCGAGCCGAGGATCGACTCCCACCACGTGTGTACGTGGGACAGCCCTGTGGGAAAGCCTCGTGGGAAAGCCTCGTGGGAAAGACTCGAGGGAAAACCATAGATCCTTTGATCCACGCGGCGGACTGCGTGACACTGCTGCTACCGCTCTGGAGGAAAGCGCAAGTGCATGCCCGCATTCGAGACGAGGACTGACTCCCCTGGGGAGACTCCAGAAGTACCCCAAGATCCATGTCAGCACTGGAGAGGAATCCTCAGGTTCCGGCCCCGACTGCGCCCAAGGTCTTAGGCCCCGGCATCGACGGGAGAGGAATCCCGAGAGGCCCCCGAGGAACTCGCATGGGGACGGGCCTTTCCTGAGGCCACCAGAGCGGTTCCCTGAGGTCCCCGTCGTAATTCGAGAGCACCTGCCGCAACTCGAGAAAATCCAGGAGGTTTTGCCCTCCAGGCGAGATGAGGCCCATTTCCGCTGAGGCTTCTCGAGGCCAATCACGTCTAACCACTGGAACTTCCAAAGGGTCCTTCACACCCTTGCTGCAACTCAAGAAGTTCCCCGACATACCCGTCTCCACTCGAGAGGAAGCACGTTTTGTCCCGCACACATCCAGGGGAGCCCCGTTTCCGCCTCCTAGCTCGAGATGAGGGATCCTTTCCCTGTTTCGTAGGGAAAGAATTCCCGGCGTTCTTGTCGCATCTCAAGAGGAGGCGCTCTCCACAGGAGAGGCGAGAGGAACTCCAGGGTCATGCCACCATTCCAAGAGTCCCCCAGATGTGTCAGTCCATTCCAGAGGAACCTGTTTTCCCTGCACTGCCTTGACGTTCAAGCCGAGGATCGACTCCCACCACGTGTGCACGTGGGACAGCCCTGAGGGAAAGCCTCGTGGGAAAGCCTCGTGGGAAAGACTCGAGGGAAAACCATAGATGCTTTGATCCACGCGGCGGACTGCGTGACACTGCTGCTACCGCTCTGGAGGAAAGCGCAAGTGCATGCCCGCATTCGAGACGAGGACTGACTCCCCTGGGGAGACTCCAGAAGTACCCCAAGATCCATGTCAGCACTGGAGAGGAATCCTCAGGTTCCGGCCCCGACTCCACACAAGGTCTTAAGCCTCGGCATCCACGGGAGAGGAATCACGAGAGGGCCCCGAGGAACTCGCATGGGGACTGGCCTTTCCTGAGGCCACCAGAGCGGGTCCCTGAGGTCCCCGTCGTAAGTCGAGAGCACCTGCCGCAACTCGAGAAAATCCAGGAGGTTTTGCCCTCCAGGCGAGATGAGGCCCATTTCCGCTGAGGCTTCTCGAGGCCAATCACATCTAACCACTGGAACTTCCAAAGGGTCCTTCACACCCTTGCTGCAACTCAAGAAGTTCCCCGACATACCCTTCTGCACTCGAGAGGAAGCACGTGGTGTCCCGCACACATCCAGGGGAGCCCCGTTTCCGCCTCCTAGCTCGAGATGAGGGATCCTTTCCCTGTTTCGTAGGGAAAGAATGCCCGGCGTTCCAGTCGCATATCAAGAGGAGGCGTTCTCCACAGGAAAGGCGAGAGGAACTCCAGGGTCGTGACACCATTCCAAGAGTCCCCCAGATGTGTCAGTCCATTCCAGAGGAACCTGTTTTTCCTGCACTGCCTTGACGTTCAAGCCGAGGATCGACTCCCACCACGTGTGCACGTGGGACAGCCCTGTGGGAAAGCCTCGTGGGAAAGCCTCGTGGGAAAGACTCGAGGGAAAACCATAGATCCTTTGATCCACGCGGCGGACTGCGTGACACTGCTGCTACCACTCTGGAGGAAAGCGCAAGTGCATGCCCGCATTCGAGACGAGGACTGACTCCCCTGGGGAGACTCCAGAAGTACCCCAAGATCCATGTCAGCACTGGAGAGGAATCCTCAGGTTCCGGCCCCGACTCCACACAAGGTCTTAGGCCCTGGCATCGACGTGAGAGGAATCCCGAGAGGCCCCCGAGGAACTCGCATGGGGACTGGCCTTTCCTGAGGCCACCAGAGCGGTTCCTGAGGTCCCCGTCGGAAGTCGAGAGCACTTGCCGCAACTCGAGAAAATCCAGGAGGTTTTGCCCTTCAGGCGAGATGAGGCCCATTTCCGCTGAGGCTTCTCGAGGCCAATCACATCTAACCACTGGAACTTCCAAAGGGTCCTTCACACCATTGCTGCAACTCAAGAAGTTCCCCGACATACCCGTCTCCACTCGAGAGGAAGCACGTGCGGTCCCTCACACATCCAGGGGAGCCCCGTTTCCGCCTCCTAGCTCGAGATGTGGGATCCTTCCCGGTTTCGTAGGGAAAGAATTCCTGGCGTTCCCGTCGCATCTCAAGAGGAGGCGCTCTCCTCAGGAAAGGCGAGAGGAACTCCAGGGTCGTGACACTATTCCAAGAGTCCCCCAGATGTGTCAGTCCATTCCAGAGGAACCTGTTTTCCCTGCACTGCCTTGACGTTCAAGCCGAGGATCGACTCCCACCACGTGTGCACGTGGGACAGCCCTGTGGGAAAGCCTCGTGGGAAAGCCTCGTGGGAAAGACTCGAGGGAAAACCATAGATCCTTTGATCCACGCGGCGGACTGCGTGACACTGCTGCTACCGCTCTGGAGGAAAGCGCAAGTGCATGCCCGCATTCGAGACGAGGACTGACTCCCCTGGGGAGACTCCAGAAGTACCCCAAGATCCATGTCAGCACTGGAGAGGAATCCTCAGGTTCCGGCCCCGACTCCACACAAGGTCTTAGGCCCCGGCATCGACGGGAGAGGAATCCCGAGAGGCCCCCGAGGAACTCGCATGGGGACTGGCCTTTCCTGAGGCCACCAGAGCGGGTCCCTGAGGTCCCCGTCGTAAGTCGAGAGCACCTGCCGCAACTCGAGAAAATCCAGGAGGTTTTGCCCTCCAGGCGAGATGAGGCCCATTTCCGCTGAGGCTTCTCGAGGCCAATCACGTCTAACCACTGGAACTTCCAAAGGGTCCTTCACACCCTTGCTGCAACTCAAGAAGTTCCCCGACATACCCGTCTCCACTCGAGAGGAAGCATGTGGTGTCCCGCACACATCCAGGGGAGCCCCGTTTCCGCCTCCTAGCTCGAGATGAGGGATCCTTTCCCTGTTTCGTAGGGAAAGAATTCCCGGCGTTCCCGTCGCATCTCAAGAGGAGGCGCTCTCCACAGGAAAGGCGAGAGGAACTCCAGGGTCGTGCCACCATTCCAAGAGTCCCCCAGATGTGTCAGTCCATTCCAGAGGAACCTGTTTTCCCTGCACTGCCTTGATGTTCAAGCCGAGGATCGACTCCCACCACGTGTGCACGTGGGACAGCCCTGTGGGAAAGCCTCGTGGGAAAGCCTCGTGGGAAAGACTCGAGGGAAAACCATAGATCCTTTGATCCACGCGGCCGACTGCGTGACACTGCTGCTACCGCTCTGGAGGAAAGCGCAAGTGCATGCCCGCATTCGAGACGAGGACTGACTCCCCTGGGGAGACTCCAGAAGTACCCCAAGATCCATGTCAGCACTGGAGAGGAATCCTCAGGTTCCGGCCCCGACTCCACACAAGGTCTTAGGCCCCGGCATCGACGGGAGAGGAATCCCGAGAGGCCCCCGAGGAACTCGCATGGGGACTGGCCTTTCCTGAGGCCACCAGAGCGGTTCCGAGAGATCCCCGTCGTAAGTCGAGTGCACCTGCCGCAACTCGAGAAAATCCAGGAGGTTTTGCCCTCCAGGCGAGATGAGGCCCATTTCCGCTGAGGCTTCTCGAGGCCAATCACATCTAACCACTGGAACTTCCAAAGGGTCCTTCACACCATTGCTGCAACTCAAGAAGTTCCCCGACATACCCGTCTCCACTCGAGAGGAAGCACGTGGGGTCCCGCACACATCCAGGGGAGCCCCGTTTCCGCCTCCTAGCTCGAGATGAGGAATCCTTTCCCTGTTTCGTAGGGAAAGAATTCCCGGCGTTCCCGTCGCATCTCAAGAGGAGGCGCTCTCCACAGGAAAGGCGAGAGGAACTCCAGGGTCGTGACACCATTCCAAGAGACCCCCAGATGTGTCAGTCCATTCCAGAGGAACCTGTTTTCCCTGCACTGCCTTGATGTTCAAGCCGAGGATCGACTCCCACCACGTGTGCACGTGGGACAGCCCTGTGGGAAAGCCTCGTGGGAAAGCCTCGTGGGAAAGACTCGAGGGAAAACCATAGATCCTTTGATCCATGCGGCCGACTGCGTGACACTGCTGCTACCGCTCTGGAGGAAAGCGCAAGTGCATGCCCGCATTCGAGACGAGGACTGACTCCCCTGGGGAGACTCCAGAAGTACCCCAAGATCCATGTCAGCACTGGAGAGGAATCCTCAGGTTCCGGCCCCGACTCCACACAAGGTCTTAGGCCCCCGCATAGACGGGAGAGGAATCCCGAGAGGCCCCCGAGGAACTCGCATGGGGACTGGCCATTCCTGAGGCCACCAGAGCGGGTCCCTGAGGTCCCCGTCGTAAGTCGAGAGCACCTGCCGCAACTCGAGAAAATCCAGGAGGTTTTGCCCTCCAGGCGAGATGAGGCCCATTTCCGCTGAGGCTTCTCGAGGCCAATCACATCTAACCACTGGAACTTCCAAAGGGTCCTTCACACCATTGCTGCAACTCAAGAAGTTCCCCGACATACCCGTCTCCACTCGAGAGGAAGCACGTGGGGTCCCGCACACATCCAGGGGAGCCCCGTTTCCGCCTCCTAGCTCGAGATGAGGAATCCTTTCCCTGTTTCGTAGGGAAAGAATTCCCGGCGTTCCCGTCGCATCTCAAGAGGAGGCGCTCTCCACAGGAAAGGCGAGAGGAACTCCAGGGTCGTGACACCATTCCAAGAGTCCCCCAGATGTGTCAGTCCATTCCAGAGGAACCTGTTTTCCCTGCACTGCCTTGACGTTCAAGCCGAGGATCGACTCCCACCACGTGTGCACGTGGGACAGCCCTGTGGGAAAGCCTCGTGGGAAAGCCTCGTGGGAAAGACTCGAGGGAAAACCATAGATCCTTTGATCCACGCGGCGGACTGCGTGACACTGCTGCTACCGCTCTGGAGGAAAGCAGAAGTGCATGCCCGCATTCGAGACAAGGACTGACTCCCCTGGGGAGACTCCAGAAGTACCCCAAGATCCATGTCAGCACTGGAGAGGAATCCTCAGGTTCCGGCCCCGACTCCACACAAGGTCTTAGGCCCCGGCATCGACGGGAGTGGAATCCCGAGAGGCCCCCGAGGAACTCGCATGGGGACTGGCCTTTCCTGAGGCAACCAGAGCGGGTCCCTGAGGTCCCCGTCGTAAGTCGAGAGCACCTGCCGCAACTCGAGAAAATCCAGGAGGTTTTGCCCTCCAGGCGAGATGAGGCCCATTTCCGCTGAGGCTTCTCGAGGCCAATCACATCTAACCACTGGAACTTCCAAAGGGTCCTTCACACCCTTGCTTCAACTCAAGAAGTTCCCCGACATACCCGTCTCCACTCGAGAGGAAGCACGTGGGGTCCCGCACACATCCAGGGGAACCCCGTTTCCGCCTCCTAGCTCGAGATGAGGGATCCTTTCCCTGTTTCGTAGGGAAAGAATTCCCGGCGTTCCCGTCGCATCTCAAGAGGAGGCGCTCTCCACAGGAAAGGCCAGAGGAACTCCAGGGTCGTGACACCATTCCAAGAGTCCCCCAGATGTGTCAGTCCATTCCAGAGGAACCTGTTTTCCCTGCACTGCCTTGACGTTCAAGCCGAGGATCGACTCCCACCACGTGTGCACGTGGGACAGCCCTGTGGGAAAGCCTCGTGGGAAAGCCTCGTGGGAAAGACTCGAGGGAAAACCATAGATCCTTTGATCCACGCGGCGGACTGCGTGACACTGCTGCGACCGCTCTGGAGGAAAGCAGAAGTGCATGCCCGCATTCGAGACGAGGACTGACTCCCCTGGGGAGACTCCAGAAGTACCCCATGATCCATGTCAGCACTGGAGAGGAATCCTCAGGTTCCGGCCCCGACTCCACACAAGGTCTTAGGCCCCGGCATCGACGGGAGAGGAATCCCGAGACGCCCCCGAGGAACTCGCATGGGGACTGGCCTTTCCTGAGGCAACCAGAGCGGGTCCCTGAGGTCCCCGTCGTAAGTCGAGAGCACCTGCCGCAACTGGAGAAAATCCAGGAGGTTTTGCCCTCCAGGCGAGATGAGGCCCATTTCCGCTGAGGCTTCTCGAGGCCAATCACATCTAACCACTGGAACTTCTAAAGGGTCCTTCACACCCTTGCTGCAACTCAAGAAGTTCCCCGACATACCCGTCTCCACTCGAGAGGAAGCACGTGGGGTCCCGCACACATCCAGGGGAACCCCGTTTCCGCCTCCTAGCTCGAGATGAGGGATCCTTTCCCTGTTTCGTAGGGAAAGAATTCCCGGCGTTCCCGTCGCATCTCAAGAGGAGGCGCTCTCCACAGGAAAGGCGAGAGGAACTCCAGGGTCGTGCCACCATTCCAAGAGTCCCCCAGATGTGTCAGTCCATTCCAGAGGAACCTGTTTTCCCTGCACTGCCTTGACGTTCAAGCCGAGGATAGACTCCCACCACGTGTGCACGTGGGACAGCCCTGTGGGAAAGCCCCGTGGGAAAGCCTCGTGGGAAAGACTCGAGGGAAAACCATAGATCCTTTGATCCACGCGGCGGACTGCGTGACACTGCTGCTACCGCTCTGGAGGAAAGCGCAAGTGCATGCCCGCATTCGACACGAGGACTTACTCCCCTGGGGAGACTCCAGAAGTACCCCAAGATCCATGTCAGCACTGGAGAGGAATCCTCAGGTTCCGGCCCCGACTCCACACAAGGTCTTACGCCCCGGCATCGACGGGAGAGGAATCCCGAGACGCCCCCGAGGAACTCGCATGGGGACTGGCTTTCCTGAGGCCACCAGAGCGGGTCCCTGAGGTCCCCGTCGTAAGTCGAGAGCACCTGCCGCAACTCGAGAAAATCCAGGAGGTTTTGCCCTCCAGGCGAGATGAGGCCCATATCCGCTGAGGCTTCTCGAGGCCAATCACATCTAACCACTGGAACTTCCAAAGGGTCCTTCACACCCTTGCTTCAACTCAAGAAGTTCCCCGACATACCCGTCTCCACTCGAGAGGAAGCACGTGGGGTCCCTCACACATCCAGGTGAGCCCCGTTTCCGCCTAATAGCTCGAGATGAGGGATCCTTCCCTTTTTCGTAGGGAAAGAATTCCCGGCGTTCCAGTCGCATCTCAAGAGGAGGCGCTCTCCACAGGAAAGGCGAGAGGAACTCCAGGGTCGTGACACCATTCCAAGAGTCCCCCAGATGTGTCAGTCCATTCCAGAGGAACCTGTTTTCCCTGCACTGCCTTGACGTTCAAGCCGAGGATCGACTCCCACCACGTGTGCACGTGGGACAGCCCTGTGGGAAAGCCTCGTGGGAAAGCCTCATGGGAAAGACTCGAGGGAAAACCATAGATCCTTTGATCCACGCGGCGGACTGCGTGACACTGCTGCTACCGCTCTGGAGGAAAGCGCAAGTGCATGCCCGCATTCGAGACGAGGACTGACTCCCCTGGGGAGACTCCAGAAGTACCCCAAGATCCATGTCAGCACTGGAGAGGAATCCTCAGGTTCCGGCCCCGACTCCACACAAGGTCTTAGGCCCCGGCATCGACGGGAGAGGAATCCCGAGAGGCCCCCGAGGAACTCGCATGGGGACTGGCCTTTCCTGAGGCCACCAGAGCGGGTCCCTGAGGTCCCCTCGTAAGTCGAGAGCACCTGCCGCAACTCGAGAAAATCCAGGCGGTTTTGCCCTCCAGGCGAGATGAGGCCCATTTCCGCTGAGGCTTCTCGAGGCTAATCACGTCTAACCACTGGAACTTCCAAAGGGTCCTTCACACCCTTGCTGCAACTCAAGAAGTTCCCCGACATATCCGTCTCCACTCGAGAGGAAGCACGTGGGTCCCGCACACATCCAGGGGAGCCCCGTTTCCGCCTCCTAGCTCGAGATGAGGGATCCTTTCCCTGTTTCGTAGGGAAAGAATTCCCGGCGTTCCCGTCGCATCTCAAGAGGAGGCGCTCTCCACAGGAAAGGCGAGAGGAACTCCAGGGTCGTGCCACCATTCCAAGAGTCTCCCAGATGTGTCAGTCCATTCCAGAGGAACCTGTTTTCCCTGCACTGCCTTGACGTTCAAGCCGAGGATCGACTCCCACCACGTGTGCACGTGGGACAGCCCTGTGGGAAAGCCTCGTGGGAAAGCCTCGTGGGAAAGACTCGAGGGAAAACCATAGATCCTTTGATCCACGCGGCGGACTGCGTGAAACTGCTGCTACCGCTCTGGAGGAAAGCGCAAGTGCATGCCCGCATTCGAGACGAGGACTGACTCCCCTGGGGAGACTCCAGAAGTACCCCAAGATCCATGTCAGCACTGGAGAGGAATCCTCAGGTTCCGGCCCCGACTCCACACAAGGTCTTAGGCCCCGGCATCGACGGGAGAGGAATCCCGAGACGCCCCCGAGGAACTCGCATGGGGACTGGCCTTTCCTGAGGCCACCAGAGCGGGTCCCTGAGGTCCCCGTCGTAAGTCGAGAGCACCTGCCGCAACTTGAGAAAATCCAGGAGGTTTTGCCCTCCAGGCGAGATGAGGCCCATTTCCGCTGAGGCTTCTCGAGGCTAATCACGTCTAACCACTGGAACTTCCAAAGGGTCCTTCACACCCTTGCTGCAACTCCAGAAGTTCCCCGACATACCCGTCTCCACTCGAGAGGAAGTACGTGGTGTCCCGCCCACATCCAGGGGAGCTCCGTTTCCGACTCCTAGCTCGAGATGAGGGATCCTTTCCCTGTTTCGTAGGGAAAGAATTCCGGGCGTTCCCGTCGCATCTCAAGAGGAGGCCCTCTCCACAGGAAAGGCGAGAGGAACTCCAGGGTCGTGCCACCATTCCAAGAGTCCCCCAGATGTGTCAGTCCATTCCAGAGGAACCTATTTTCCCTGCACTGCCTTGACGTTCAAGCCAAGGATCGACTCCCACCACGTGTGCACGTGGGACAGCCCTGTGGGAAAGCCTCGTGGTAAAGCCTCGTGGGAAAGACTCGAGGGAAAACCATAGATCCGTTGATCCACGCGGCGGACTGCGTGACACTGCTGCTACCGCTCTGGAGGAAAGCGCAATTGCATGCCCGCATTCGAGACGAGGACTGACTCCCCTGGGGAGACTCCAGAAGTACCCCAAGATCCATGTCAGCACTGGAGAGGAATCCTCAGGTTCCGGCCCCGACTCCACACAAGGTCTTAGGCCCCGGCATCGACGGGAGAGGAATCCCGAGAGGCCCACGAGGAACTCGCATGGGGACTGGCCTTTCCTGAGGCAACCAGAGCGGGTCCCTGAGGTCCCCGTCGTAAGTCGAGAGCACCTGCCGCAACTCGAGAAAATCCAGGAGGTTTTGCCCTCTAGGGGAGATGAGGCCCATTTCCGCTGAGGCTTCTCGAGGCCAATCACATCTAACCACTGGAACTTCCAAAGGGTCTTTCACACCATTGCTGAAACTCAAGAAGTTCCCCGACATACCCGTCTCCACTCGAGAGGAAGCACGTGGGGTCCCTCACACATCCAGGTGAGCCCCGTTTCCGCCTAATAGCTCGAGATGAGGGATCCGTCCCTTTTTCGTAGGGAAAGAATTCCCGGCGTTCCAGTCGCATCTCAAGAGGAGGCGCTCTCCACAGGAAAGGCGAGAGGAACTCCAGGGTCGTGCCACCATTCCAAGAGTCCCCCAGATGTGTCAGTCCATTCCAGAGGAACCTGTTTTCCCTGCACTGCCTTGACGTTCAAGCCGAGGATCGACTCCCACCACGTGTGCACGTGGGACAGCCCTGTGGGAAAGCCTCGTGGGAAAGCCTCATGGGAAAGACTCGAGGGAAAACCATAGATCCTTTGATCCACGCGGCGGACTGCGTGACACTGCTGCTACCGCTCTGGAGGAAAGCGCAAGTGCATGCCCGCATTCGAGACGAGGACTGACTCCCCTGGGGAGACTCCAGAAGTACCCCAAGATCCATGTCAGCACTGGAGAGGAATCCTCAGGTTCCGGCCCCGACTCCACACAAGGTCTTAGGCCCCGGCATCGACGGGAGAGGAATCCCGAGAGGCCCCCGAGGAACTCGCATGGGGACTGGCCTTTCCTGAGGCCACCAGAGCGGGTCCCTGAGGTCCCCGTCGTAAGTCGAGAGCACCTGCCGTAACTCGAGAAAATCCAGGCGGTTTTGCCCTCCAGGCGAGATGAGGCCCATTTCCGCTGAGGCTTCTCGAGGCTAATCACGTCTAACCACTGGAACTTCCAATGGGTCCTTCACACCCATGCTGCGACTAAAGAAGTTCCCCAACATACCCGTCTCCACTCCAGAGGAAGCACGTGGGGTCCCGCACACATCCAGGGGAGCACCGTTTCCGCCTCCTAGCTCGAGATGAGGGATCCTTTCCCTGTTTCGTAGGGAAAGAATTCCCGGCGTTCCCGTCGCATCTCAAGAGGAGGCGCTCTCCACAGGAAAGGCGAGAGGAACTCCAGGGTCGTGCCACCATTCCAAGAGTCCCCCAGATGTGTCAGTCCATTCCAGAGGAACCTGTTTTCCCTGCACTGCCTTGACGTTCAAGCCGAGGATCGACTCCCACCACGTGTGCACGTGGGACAGCCCTGTGGGAAAGCCTCGTGGGAAAGCCTCGTGGGAAAGACTCGAGGGAAAACCATAGATCCTTTGATCCACGCGGCGGACTGCGTGACACTGCTGCTACCGCTCTGGAGGAAAGCGCAAGTGCATGCCCGCATTCGAGACGAGGACTGACTCCCCTGGGGAGACTCCAGAAGTACCCCAAGATCCATGTCAGCACTGGAGAGGAATCCTCAGGTTCCGGCCCCGACTCCACACAAGGTCTTAGGCCCCGGCATCGACGGGAGAGGAATCCCGAGACGCCCCCGAGGAACTCGCATGGGGACTGGCCTTTCCTGAGGCCACCAGAGCGGGTCCCTGACGTCCCCGTCGTAAGTCGAGAGCACCTGCCGCAACTCGAGAAAATCCAGGAGGTTTTGCCCTCCAGGCGAGATGAGGCCCATTTCCGCTGAGGCTTCTCGAGGCTAATCACGTCTAACCACTGGAACTTCCAAAGGGTCCTTCACACCCTTGCTGCAACTCCAGAAGTTCCCCGACATACCCGTCTCCACTCGAGAGGAAGTACGTGGTGTCCCGCCCACATCCAGGGGAGCTCCGTTTCCGACTCCTAGCTCGAGATGAGGGATCCTTTCCCTGTTTTGTAGGGAAAGAATTCCGGGCGTTCCCGTCGCATCTCAAGAGGAGGCCCTCTCCACAGGAAAGGCGAGAGGAACTCCAGGGTCGTGCCACCATTCCAAGAGTCCCCCAGATGTGTCAGTCCATTCCAGAGGAACCTATTTTCCCTGCACTGCCTTGACGTTCAAGCCAAGGATCGACTCCCACCACGTGTGCACGTGGGACAGCCCTGTGGGAAAGCCTCGTGGTAAAGCCTCGTGGGAAAGACTCGAGGGAAAACCATAGATCCTTTGATCCACGCGGCGGACTGCGTGACACTGCTGCTACCGCTCTGGAGGAAAGCGCAATTGCATGCCCGCATTCGAGACGAGGACTGACTCCCCTGGGGAGACTCCAGAAGTACCCCAAGATCCATGTCAGCACTGGAGAGGAATCCTCAGGTTCCGGCCCCGACTCCACACAAGGTCTTAGGCCCCGGCATCGACGGGAGAGGAATCCCGAGAGGCCCCCGAGGAACTCGCATGGGGACTGGCCTTTCCTGAGGCAACCAGAGCGGGTCCCTGAGGTCCCCGTCGTAAGTCGAGAGCACCTGCCGCAACTCGAGAAAATCCAGGAGGTTTTGCCCTCTAGGGGAGATGAGGCCCATTTCCGCTGAGGCTTCTCGAGGCCAATCACATCTAACCACTGGAACTTCCAAAGGGTCTTTCACACCATTGCTGAAACTCAAGAAGTTCCCCGACATACCCGTCTCCACTCGAGAGGAAGCACGTGGGGTCCCTCACACATCCAGGTGAGCCCCGTTTCCGCCTAATAGCTCGAGATGAGGGATCCGTCCCTTTTTCGTAGGGAAAGAATTCCCGGCGTTCCAGTCGCATCTCAAGAGGAGGCGCTCTCCACAGGAAAGGCGAGAGGAACTCCAGGGTCGTGACACCATTCCAAGAGTCCCCCAGATGTGTCAGTCCATTCCAGAGGAACCTGTTTTCCCTGCACTGCCTTGACGTTCAAGCCGAGGATCGACTCCCACCACGTGTGCACGTGGGACAGCCCTGTGGGAAAGCCTCGTGGGAAAGCCTCATGGGAAAGACTCGAGGGAAAACCATAGATCCTTTGATCCACGCGGCGGACTGCGTGACACTGCTGCTACCGCTCTGGAGGAAAGCGCAAGTGCATGCCCGCATTCGAGACGAGGACTGACTCCCCTGGGGAGACTCCAGAAGTACCCCAAGATCCATGTCAGCACTGGAGAGGAATCCTCAGGTTCCGGCCCCGACTCCACACAAGGACTTAGGCCCCGGCATCGACGGGAGAGGAATCCCGAGAGGCCCCCGAGGAACTCGCATGGGGACTGGCCTTTCCTGAGGCCACCAGAGCGGGTCCCTGAGGTCCCCGTCGTAAGTCGAGAGCACCTGCCGTAACTCGAGAAAATCCAGGCGGTTTTGCCCTCCAGGCGAGATGAGGCCCATTTCCGCTGAGGCTTCTCGAGGCTAATCACGTCTAACCACTGGAACTTCCAATGGGTCCTTCACACCCATGCTGCGACTAAAGAAGTTCCCCAACATACCCGTCTCCACTCCAGAGGAAGCACGTGGGGTCCCGCACACATCCAGGGGAGCACCGTTTCCGCCTCCTAGCTCGAGATGAGGGATCCTTTCCCTGTTTCGTAGGGAAAGAATTCCCGGCGTTCCCGTCGCATCTCAAGAGGAGGCGCTCTCCACAGGAAAGGCGAGAGGAACTCCAGGGTCGTGCCACCATTCCAAGAGTCCCCCAGATGTGTCAGTCCATTCCAGAGGAACCTGTTTTCCCTGCACTGCCTTGACGTTCAAGCCGAGGATCGACTCCCACCACGTGTGCACGTGGGACAGCCCTGTGGGAAAGCCTCGTGGGAAAGCCTCGTGGGAAAGACTCGAGGGAAAACCATAGATCCTTTGATCCACGCGGCGGACTGCGTGACACTGCTGCTACCGCTCTGGAGGAAAGCGCAAGTGCATGCCCGCATTCGAGACGAGGACTGACTCCCCTGGGGAGACTCCAGAAGTACCCCAAGATCCATGTCAGCACTGGAGAGGAATCCTCAGGTTCCGGCCCCGACTCCACACAAGGTCTTAGGCCCCGGCATCGACGGGAGAGGAATCCCGAGAGGCCCCCGAGGAACTCGCATGGGGACTGGCCTTTCCTGAGGCCACCAGAGCGGGTCCCTGAGGTCCCCGTCGTAAGTCGAGAGCACCTGCCGCAACTCGAGAAAATCCAGGAGGTTTTGCCCTCCAGGCGAGATGAGGCCCATTTCCGCTGAGGCTTCTCGAGGCTAATCACGTCTAACCACTGGAACTTCCAAAGGGTCTTTCACACCCTTGCTGCAACTCAAGAAGTTCCCCGACATACCCGTCTCCACTCGAGAGGAAGTACGTGGTGTCCCGCCCACATCCAGGGGAGCTCCGTTTCCGACTCCTAGCTCGAGATGAGGGATCCTTTCCCTGTTTCGTAGGGAAAGAATTCCGGGCGTTCCCGTCGCATCTCAAGAGGAGGCCCTCTCCACAGGAAAGGCGAGAGGAACTCCAGGGTCGTGCCACCATTCCAAGAGTCCCCCAGATGTGTCAGTCCATTCCAGAGGAACCTATTTTCCCTGCACTGCCTTGACGTTCAAGCCAAGGATCGACTCCCACCACGTGTGCACGTGGGACAGCCCTGTGGGAAAGCCTCGTGGGAAAGCCTCATGGGAAAGACTCGAGGGAAAACCATAGATCCTTTGATCCACGCGGCCGACTGCGTGACACTGCTGCTACCGCTCTGGAGGAAAGCGCAAGTGCATGCCCGCATTCGAGACGAGGACTGACTCCCCTGGGGAGACTCCAGAAGTACCCCAAGATCCATGTCAGCACTGGAGAGGAATCCTCAGGTTCCGGCCCCGACTCCACACAAGGTCTTAGGCCCCGGCATCGACGGGAGAGGAATCCCGAGAGGCCCCCGAGGAACTCGCATGGGGACTGGCCTTTCCTGAGGCCACCAGAGCGGGTCCCTGAGGTCCCCGTCGTAAGTCGAGAGCACCTGCCGTAACTCGAGGAAATCCAGGCGGTTTTGCCCTCCAGGCGAGATGAGGCCCATTTCCGCTGAGGCTTCTCGAGGCTAATCACGTCTAACCACTGGAACTTCCAAAGGGTCCTTCACACCCTTGCTGCAACTCAAGAAGTTCCCCGACATACCCGTCTCCACTCGAGAGGAAGCACGTGGGTCCCGCACACATCCAGGGGAGCCCCGTTTCCGCCTCTTAGCTCGAGATGAGGGATCCTTTCCCTGTTTCGTAGGAAAAGAATTCCCGGCGTTCCCGTCGCATCTCAAGAGGAGGCGCTCTCCACAGGAAAGGCGAGAGGAACTCCAGGGTCGTGCCACCATTCCAAGAGTCCCCCAGATGTGTCAGTCCATTCCAGAGGAACCTGTTTTCCCTGCACTGCCTTGACGTTCAAGCCGAGGATCGACTCCCACCACGTGTGCACGTGGGACAGCCCTGTGGGAAAGCCTCGTGGGAAAGCCTCGTGGGAAAGACTCGAGGGAAAACCATAGATCCTTTGATCCACGCGGCGGACTGCGTGACACTGCTGCTACCGCTCTGGAGGAAAGCGCAAGTGCATGCCCGCATTCGAGACGAGGACTGACTCCCCTGGGGAGACTCCAGAAGTACCCCAAGATCCATGTCAGCACTGGAGAGGAATCCTCAGGTTCCGGCCCCGACTCCACACAAGGTCTTAGGCCCCGGCATCGACGGGAGAGGAATCCCGAGACGCCCCCGAGGAACTCGCATGGGGACTGGCCTTTCCTGAGGCCACCAGAGCGGGTCCCTGAGGTCCCCGTCGTAAGTCGAGAGCACCTGCCGCAACTCGAGAAAATCCAGGAGGTTTTGCCCTCCAGGCGAGATGAGGCCCATTTCCGCTGAGGCTTCTCGAGGCTAATCACGTCTAACCACCGGAACTTCCAAAGGGTCCTTCACACCCTTGCTGCAACTCAAGAAGTTCCCCGAAATAACCGTCTCCACTCGAGAGGAAGCACGTGGTGTCCCGCCCACATCCAGGGGAGCTCCGTTTCCGACTCCTAGCTCGAGATGAGGGATCCTTTCCCTGTTTCGTAGGGAAAGAATTCCCGGCGTTCCCGTCGCATCTCAAGAGGAGGCGCTCTCCACAGGAAAGGCGAGAGGAACTCCAGGGTCGTGCCACCATTCCAAGAGTCCCCCAGATGTGTCAGTCCATTCCAGAGGAACCTATTTTTCCTGCACTGCCTTGACGTTCAAGCCAAGGATCGACTCCCATCACGTGTGCACGTGGGACAGCCCTGTGGGAAAGCCTCGTGGGAAAGCCTCGTGGGAAAGACTCGAGGGAAAACCATAGATCCTTTGATCCACGCGGCGGACTGCGTGACACTGCTGCTACCGCTCTGGAGGAAAGCGCAAGTGCATGCCCGCATTCGAGACGAAGACTGACTCCCCTGGGGAGACTCCAGAAGTACCCCAAGATCCATGTCAGCACTGGAGAGGAATCCTCAGGTTCCGACCCCGACTCCACACAAGGACTTAGGCCCCGGCATCGACAGGAGAGGAATCCCCAGAGGCCCCCGAGGAACTCGCATGGGGACTGGCCTTTCCTGAGGCCACCAGATCGGGTCTCTGAGGTCCCCGTCGTAAGTCGAGAGCACCTGCCGCAACTCGAGAAAATCCAGGAGGTTTCGCCCTCCAGGCGAGATGAGGCCCATTTCCGCTGAGGCTTCTCGAGGACAATCACATCTAACCACTGGAACTTCCAAAGGGTCCTTCACACCCTTGCTGCAACTCAAGAAGTTCCCCGACATACCCATCTCCACTCGAGAGGACGCACGTGGGGTCCCTCACACATCCAGGGGAGCCCCGTTTGCGCCTCCTAGCTCGAGATGAGGGATCCTTTCCCTGTTTCGTAGGGAAAGAATTCCCGGCGTTCCCGTCGCATCTCAAGAGGAGGCGCTCTCCACAGGAAAGGCGAGAGGAACTCCAGGGTCGTGCCACCATTCCAAGAGTCCCCCATATGTGTCAGTCCATTCCAGAGGAACCTGTTTTCCCTGCACTGCCTTGACGTTCAAGCCGAGGATCGAGTCCCACCACGTGTGCACGTGGGACAGCCCTGTGGGAAAGCCTCGTGGGAAAGCCTCGTGGGAAAGACTCGAGGGAAAACCATAGATCCTTTGATCCACGCGGCGGACTGCGTGACACTGCTGCTACCGCTCTGGAGGAAAGCGCAATTGCATGCCCGCATTCGAGACGAGGACTGACTCCCCTGGGGAGACTCCGGAAGTACCCCAAGATCCATGTCAGCACTGGAGAGGAATCCTCAGGTTCCGGCCCCGACTCCACACAAGGTCTTAGGCCCCGGCATCGACGGGAGAAGAATCCCGAGAGGCCCCCGAGGAACTCTCATGCGACTGGCCTTTCCTGAGGCCACCAGAGCGGGTCCCTGAGGTCCCCGTCGTAAGTCGAGAGCACCTGCCGCAACTCGAGAAAATCCAGGAGGTTTTGCCCTCAAGGCGAGATGAGGCCCATTTCCGCTGAGGCTTCTCGAGGCCAATCACATCTAACCACTGGAACTTCCAAAGGGTCCTTCACACCCTTGCTGCAACTCAAGAAGTTCCCCGACATACCCGTCTCCACTCGAGAGGAAGCACGTGGTGTCCCGCACACATCCAGGGGAGCCCCGTTTCCGCCTCCTAGCTCGAGATGAGGGATCCTTTCCCTGTTTCGTAGGGAAAGAATTCCCGGCGTTCCCGTCGCATCTCAAGAGGAGGCGCTCTCCACAGGAAAGGCGAGAGGAACTCCAGGGTCGTGCCACCATTCCAAGAGTCCCCCAGATGTGTCAGTCCATTCCAGAGGAACCTGTTTTCCCTGCACTGCCTTGACGTTCAAGCCGAGGATCGACTCCCACCACGTGTGCACGTGGGACAGCCCTGTGGGTAAGCCTCGTGGGAAAGCCTCGTGGGAAAGACTCGAGGGAAAACCATAGATCCTTTGATCCATGCGGCGGACTGCGTGACACTGCTGCTACCGCTCTGGAGGAAAGCGCAAGTGCATGCCCGCATTCGAGACGAGGACTGACTCCCCTGGGGAGACTCCAGAAGTACCCCAAGATCCATGTCAGCACTGGAGAGGAATCCTCACGTTCCGGCCCCGACTCCACACAAGGTCTTAAGCCCCGGCATCGATGGGAGAGGAATCCCCAGAGGAACTCGCATGGGGACTGGCCTTTCCTGAGGCCACCAGAGCGGGTCCCTGAGGTCCTGGTCGTAAGTCGAGAGCACCTGCCGCAACTCGAGAAAATCCAGGAGGTTTTGCCCTCCAGGCGAGATGAGGCCCATTTCCGCTGAGGCTTCTCGAGGCTAATCACGTCTAAATACTGGAACTTCCAATGGGTCCTTCACACCCATGCTGCGACTAAAGAAGTTCCCCAACATACCCGTCTCCACTCCAGAGGAAGCACGTGGGGTCCCGCACACATCCAGGGGAGCACCGTTTCCGCCTCCTAGCTCGAGATGAGGGATCCTTTCCCTGTTTCGTAGGGAAAGAATTCCCGGCGTTCCCGTCGCATCTCAAGAGGAGGCGCTCTCCACAGGAAAGGCGAGAGGAACTCCAGGGTCGTGCCACCATTCCAAGAGTCCCCCAGATGTGTCAGTCCATTCCAGAGGAACCTGTTTTCCCTGCACTGCCTTGACGTTCAAGCCGAGGATCGACTCCCACCACGTGTGCACGTGGGACAGCCCTGTGGGAAAGCCTCGTGGGAAAGCCTCGTGGGAAAGACTCGAGGGAAAACCATAGATCCTTTGATCCACGCGGCGGACTGCGTGACACTGCTGCTACCGCTCTGGAGGAAAGCGCAAGTGCATGCCCGCATTCGAGACGAGGACTGACTCCCCTGGGGAGACTCCAGAAGTACCCCAAGATCCATGTCAGCACTGGAGAGGAATCCTCAGGTTCCGGCCCCGACTCCACACAAGGTCTTAGGCCCCGGCATCGACGGGAGAGGAATCCCGAGACGCCCCCGAGGAACTCGCATGGGGACTGGCCTTTCCTGAGGCCACCAGAGCGGGTCCCTGAGGTCCCCGTCGTAAGTCGAGAGCACCTGCCGCAACTCGAGAAAATCCAGGAGGTTTTGCCCTCCAGGCGAGATGAGGCCCATTTCCGCTGAGGCTTCTCGAGGCTAATCACGTCTAACCACTGGAACTTCCAAAGGGTCCTTCACACCCTTGCTGCAACTCAAGAAGTTCCCCGACATACCCGTCTCCACTCGAGAGGAAGTACGTGGTGTCCCGCCCACATCCAGGGGAGCTCCGTTTCCGACTCCTAGCTCGAGATGAGGGATCCTTTCCCTGTTTCGTAGGGAAAGAATTCCGGGCGTTCCCGTCGCATCTCAAGAGGAGGCCCTCTCCACAGGAAAGGCGAGAGGAACTCCAGGGTCGTGCCACCATTCCAAGAGTCCCCCAGATGTGTCAGTCCATTCCAGAGGAACCTATTTTCCCTGCACTGCCTTGACGTTCAAGCCAAGGATCGACTCCCACCACGTGTGCACGTGGGACAGCCCTGTGGGAAAGCCTCGTGGGAAAGCCTCATGGGAAAGACTCGAGGGAAAACCATAGATCCTTTGATCCACGCGGCGGACTGCGTGACACTGCTGCTACCGCTCTGGAGGAAAGCGCAAGTGCATGCCCGCATTCGAGACGAGGACTGACTCCCCTGGGGAGACTCCAGAAGTACCCCAAGATCCATGTCAGCACTGGAGAGGAATCCTCAGGTTCCGGCCCCGACTCCACACAAGGTCTTAGGCCCCGGCATCGACGGGAGAGGAATCCCGAGAGGCCCCCGAGGAACTCGCATGGGGACTGGCCTTTCCTGAGGCCACCAGAGCGGGTCCCTGAGGTCCCCGTCGTAAGTCGAGAGCACCTGCCGTAACTCGAGAAAATCCAGGCGGTTTTGCCCTCCAGGCGAGATGAGGCCCATTTCCGCTGAGGCTTCTCGAGGCTAATCACGTCTAACCACTGGAACTTCCAAAGGGTCCTTCACACCCTTGCTGCAACTCAAGAAGTTCCCCGACATACCCGTCTCCACTCGAGAGGAAGCACGTGGGTCCCGCACACATCCAGGGGAGCCCCGTTTCCGCCTCTTAGCTCGAGATGAGGGATCCTTTCCCTGTTTCGTAGGAAAAGAATTCCCGGCGTTCCCGTCGCATCTCAAGAGGAGGCGCTCTCCACAGGAAAGGCGAGAGGAACTCCAGGGTCGTGCCACCATTCCAAGAGTCCCCCAGATGTGTCAGTCCATTCCAGAGGAACCTGTTTTCCCTGCACTGCCTTGACGTTCAAGCCGAGGATCGACTCCCACCACGTGTGCACGTGGGACAGCCCTGTGGGAAAGCCTCGTGGGAAAGCCTCGTGGGAAAGACTCGAGGGAAAACCATAGACCCTTTGATCCACGCGGCGGACTGCGTGACACTGCTGCTACCGCTCTGGAGGAAAGCGCAAGTGCATGCCCGCATTCGAGACGAGGACTGACTCCCCTGGGGAGACTCCAGAAGTACCCCAAGATCCATGTCAGCACTGGAGAGGAATCCTCAGGTTCCGGCCCCGACTCCACACAAGGTCTTAGGCCCCGGCATCGACGGGAGAGGAATCCCGAGACGCCCCCGAGGAACTCGCATGGGGACTGGCCTTTCCTGAGGCCACCAGAGCGGGTCCCTGAGGTCCCCGTCGTAAGTCGAGAGCACCTGCCGCAACTCGAGAAAATCCAGGAGGTTTTGCCCTCCAGGCGAGATGAGGCCCATTTCCGCTGAGGCTTCTCGAGGCTAATCACGTCTAACCACCGGAACTTCCAAAGGGTCCTTCACACCCTTGCTGCAACTCAAGAAGTTCCCCGAAATAACCGTCTCCACTCGAGAGGAAGCACGTGGTGTCCCGCCCACATCCAGGGGAGCTCCGTTTCCGACTCCTAGCTCGAGATGAGGGATCCTTTCCCTGTTTCGTAGGGAAAGAATTCCGGGCGTTCCCGTCGCATCTCAAGAGGAGGCGCTCTCCACAGGAAAGGCGAGAGGAACTCCAGGGTCGTGCCACCATTCCAAGAGTCCCCCAGATGTGTCAGTCCATTCCAGAGGAACCTATTTTTCCTGCACTGCCTTGACGTTCAAGCCAAGGATCGACTCCCATCACGTGTGCACGTGGGACAGCCCTGTGGGAAAGCCTCGTGGGAAAGCCTCGTGGGAAAGACTCGAGGGAAAACCATAGATCCTTTGATCCACGCGGCGGACTGCGTGACACTGCTGCTACCGCTCTGGAGGAAAGCGCAAGTGCATGCCCGCATTCGAGACGAAGACTGACTCCCCTGGGGAGACTCCAGAAGTACCCCAAGATCCATGTCAGCACTGGAGAGGAATCCTCAGGTTCCGACCCCGACTCCACACAAGGACTTAGGCCCCGGCATCGACAGGAGAGGAATCCCCAGAGGCCCCCGAGGAACTCGCATGGGGACTGGCCTTTCCTGAGGCCACCAGATCGGGTCTCTGAGGTCCCCGTCGTAAGTCGAGAGCACCTGCCGCAACTCGAGAAAATCCAGGAGGTTTCGCCCTCCAGGCGAGATGAGGCCCATTTCCGCTGAGGCTTCTCGAGGACAATCACATCTAACCACTGGAACTTCCAAAGGGTCCTTCACACCCTTGCT
The DNA here is from genome assembly GCF_042477335.2 of Ovis canadensis. Lineage (NCBI taxonomy): Eukaryota > Metazoa > Chordata > Mammalia > Artiodactyla > Bovidae > Ovis > Ovis canadensis. The sequence goes on along the minus strand of NC_091258.1, from coordinate 4,856,025 downwards.
GCAACTCAAGAAGTTCCCCGACATACCCGTCTCCACTCGAGAGGACGCACGTGGGGTCACTCACACATCCAGGGGAGCCCCGTTTGCGCCTCCTAGCTCGAGATGAGGGATCCTTTCCCTGTTTCGTAGGGAAAGAATTCCCGGCGTTCCCGTCGCATCTCAAGAGGAGGCGCTCTCCACAGGAAAGGCGAGAGGAACTCCAGGGTCGTGCCACCATTCCAAGAGTCCCCCATATGTGTCAGTCCATTCCAGAGGAACCTGTTTTCCCTGCACTGCCTTGACGTTCAAGCCGAGGATCGAGTCCCACCACGTGTGCACGTGGGACAGCCCTGTGGGAAAGCCTCGTGGGAAAGCCTCGTGGGAAAGACTCGAGGGAAAACCATAGATCCTTTGATCCACGCGGCGGACTGCGTGACACTGCTGCTACCGCTCTGGAGGAAAGCGCAATTGCATGCCCGCATTCGAGACGAGGACTGACTCCCCTGGGGAGACTCCGGAAGTACCCCAAGATCCATGTCAGCAATGGAGAGGAATCCTCAGGTTCCGGCCCCGACTCCACACAAGGTCTTAGGCCCCGGCATCGACGGGAGAAGAATCCCGAGAGGCCCCCGAGGAACTCTCATGCGACTGGCCTTTCCTGAGGCCACCAGAGCGGGTCCCTGAGGTCCCCGTCGTAAGTCGAGAGCACCTGCCGCAACTCGAGAAAATCCAGGAGGTTTTGCCCTCAAGGCGAGATGAGGCCCATTTCCGCTGAGGCTTCTCGAGGCCAATCACATCTAACCACTGGAACTTCCAAAGGGTCCTTCACACCCTTGCTGCAACTCAAGAAGTTCCCCGACATACCCGTCTGCACTCGAGAGGAAGCACGTGGTGTCCCGCACACATCCAGGGGAGCCCCGTTTCCGCCTCCTAGCTCGAGATGAGGGATCCTTTCCCTGTTTCGTAGGGAAAGAATTCCCGGCGTTCCCGTCGCATCTCAAGAGGAGGCGCTCTCCACAGGAAAGGCGAGAGGAACTCCAGGGTCGTGACACCATTCCAAGAGACCCCCAGATGTGTCAGTCCATTACAGAGGAACCTGTTTTCCCTGCACTGCCTTGACGTTCAAGCCGAAGATCGACTCCCACCACGTGTGCACGTGGGACAGCCCTATGGGTAAGCCTCGTGGGAAAGCCTCGTGGGAAAGACTCGAGGGAAAACCATAGATCCTTTGATCCATGCGGCGGACTGCGTGACACTGCTGCTACCGCTCTGGAGGAAAGCGCAAGTGCATGCCCGCATTCGAGACGAGGACTGACTCCCCTGGGGAGACTCCAGAAGTACCCCAAGATCCATGTCAGCACTGGAGAGGAATCCTCACGTTCCGGCCCCGACTCCACACAAGGTCTTAAGCCCCGGCATCGACGGGAGAGGAATCCCCAGAGGAACTCGCATGGGGACTGGCCTTTCCTGAGGCCACCAGAGCGGGTCCCTGAGGTCCTGGTCGTAAGTCGAGAGCACCTGCCGCAACTCGAGAAAATCCAGGAGGTTTTGCCCTCCAGGCGAGATGAGGCCCATTTCCGCTGAGGCTTCTCGAGGCTAATCACGTCTAAATACTGGAACTTCCAATGGGTCCTTCACACCCATGCTGCGACTAAAGAAGTTCCCCAACATACCCGTCTCCACTCCAGAGGAAGCACGTGGGGTCCCGCACACATCCAGGGGAGCACCGTTTCCGCCTCCTAGCTCGAGATGAGGGATCCTTTCCCTGTTTCGTAGGGAAAGAATTCCCGGCGTTCCCGTCGCATCTCAAGAGGAGGCGCTCTCCACAGGAAAGGCGAGAGGAACTCCAGGGTCGTGCCACCATTCCAAGAGTCCCCCAGATGTGTCAGTCCATTCCAGAGGAACCTGTTTTCCCTGCACTGCCTTGACGTTCAAGCCGAGGATCGACTCCCACCACGTGTGCACGTGGGACAGCCCTGTGGGAAAGCCTCGTGGGAAAGCCTCGTGGGAAAGACTCGAGGGAAAACCATAGATCCTTTGATCCACGAGGCGGACTGCGTGACACTGCTGCTACCGCTCTGGAGGAAAGCGCAAGTGCATGGCCGCATTCGAGACGAGGACTGACTCCCCTGGGGAGACTCCAGAATTACCCCAAGATCCATGTCAGCACTGGAGAGGAATCCTCAGGTTCCGGCCCCGACTTCACACAAGGACTTAGGCCCCGGCATCGACGGGAGAGGAATCCCGAGAGGCCCCCGAGGAACTCGCATGGGGACTGGCCTTTCCTGAGGCCACCAGAGCGGGTCCCTGAGGTCCTCGTCGTAAGTCGAGAGCACCTGCCGCAACTCGAGAAAATCCAGGCGGTTTTGCCCTCCAGGCGAGATGAGGCCCATTTCCGCTGAGGCTTCTCGAGGCCAATCACATCTAACCACTGGAACTTCCAAAGGGTCCTTCACACCCTTGCTGCAACTCAAGAAGTTCCCCGACATACCCGTCTCCACTCGAGAGGAAGCACGTGGGGTCCCGCACACATCCAGGCGAGCCCCTTTTCCGCCTCCTAGCTCGAGATGAGGGATCCTTTCCCTGTTTCGTAGGGAAAGAATTCCCGGCGTTCCCGTCGCATCTCAAGAGGAGGCTCTCTCCACAGGAAAGGCGAGAGGAACTCCAGGGTCGTGCCACCATTCCAAGAGTCCCCCAGATGTGTCAGTCCATTCCAGAGGAACCTGTTTTCCCTGCACTACCTTGACGTTCAAGCCGAGGATCGACTCCCACCACGTGTGCACGTGGGACAGCCCTGTGGGAAAGCCTCGTGGGAAAGCATCGTGGGAAAGACTCGAGGGAAAACCATAGATCCTTTGATCCACGCGGCGGACTGCGTGACACTGCTGCTACCGCTCTGGAGGAAAGCGCAAGTGCATGCCCGCATTCGAGACGAGGACTGACTCCCCTGGGGAGACTCCAGAAGTACCCCAAGATCCATGTCAGCACTGGAGAGGAATCCTCAGGTTCCGGCCCCGACTCCACACAAGGTCTTAGGCCCCGGCATCGACGGGAGAGGAATCCCGAGAGGCCCCCGAGGAACTCGCATGGGGACTGGCCTTTCCTGAGGCCACCAGAGCGGGTCCCTGAGGTCCCCGTCGTAAGTCGAGAGCACCTGCCGCAACTCGAGAAAATCCAGGAGGTTTTGCCCTCTAGGCGAGATGAGGCCCATTTCCGCTGAGGCTTTTCGAGGCCAATCACATCTAACCACTGGAACATCCAAAGGGTCTTTCACACCATTGCTGAAACTCAAGAAGATCCCCGACATACCCGTCTCCACTCGAGAGGAAGCACGTGGGGTCCCTCACACATCCAGGTGAGCCCCGTTTCCGCCTAATAGCTCGAGATGAGGGATCCTTCCCTTTTTCGTAGGGAAAGAATTCCCGGCGTTCCAGTCGCATCTCAAGAGGAGGCGCTCTCCACAGGAAAGGCGAGAGGAACTCCAGGGTCGTGCCACCATTCCAAGAGTCCCCCAGATGTGTCAGTCCATTCCAGAGGAACCTGTTTTCCCTGCACTGCCTTGACGTTCAAGCCGAGGATCGACTCCCACCACGTGTGCACGTGGGACAGCCCTGTGGGAAAGCCTCGTGGGAAAGCCTCATGGGAAAGACTCGAGGGAAAACCATAGATCCTTTGATCCACGCGGCGGACTGTGTGACACTGCTGCTACCGCTCTGGAGGAAAGCGCAAGTGCATGCCCGCATTCGAGACGAGGACTGACTCCCCTGGGGAGACTCCAGAAGTACCCCAAGATCCATGTCAGCACTGGAGAGGAATCCTCAGGTTCCGGCCCCGACTCCACACAAGGTCTTAGGCCCCGGCATCGACGGGAGAGGAATCCCGAGAGGCCCCCGAGGAACTCGCATGGGGACTGGCCTTTCCTGAGGCCACCAGAGCGGGTCCCTGAGGTCCCCTCGTAAGTCGAGAGCACCTGCCGCAACTCGAGAAAATCCAGGCGGTTTTGCCCTCCAGGCGAGATGAGGCCCATTTCCGCTGAGGCTTCTCGAGGCTAATCACGTCTAACCACTGGAACTTCCAAAGGGTCCTTCACACCCTTGCTGCAACTCAAGAAGTTCCCCGACATATCCGTCTCCACTCGAGAGGAAGCACGTGGGTCCCGCACACATCCAGGGGAGCCCCGTTTCCGCCTCCTAGCTCGAGATGAGGGATCCTTTCCCTGTTTCGTAGGGAAAGAATTCCCGGCGTTCCCGTCGCATCTCAAGAGGAGGCGCTCTCCACAGGAAAGGCGAGAGGAACTCCAGGGTCGTGCCACCATTCCAAGAGTCTCCCAGATGTGTCAGTCCATTCCAGAGGAACCTGTTTTCCCTGCACTGCCTTGACGTTCAAGCCGAGGATCGACTCCAACCACGTGTGCACGTGGGACAGCCCTGTGGGAAAGCCTCGTGGGAAAGCCTCGTGGGAAAGACTCGAGGGAAAACCATAGATCCTTTGATCCACGCGGCGGACTGCGTGAAACTGCTGCTACCGCTCTGGAGGAAAGCGCAAGTGCATGCCCGCATTCGAGACGAGGACTGACTCCCCTGGGGAGACTCCAGAAGTACCCCAAGATCCATGTCAGCACTGGAGAGGAATCCTCAGGTTCCGGCCCCGACTCCACACAAGGTCTTAGGCCCCGGCATCGACGGGAGAGGAATCCCGAGACGCCCCCGAGGAACTCGCATGGGGACTGGCCTTTCCTGAGGCCACCAGAGCGGGTCCCTGAGGTCCCCGTCGTAAGTCGAGAGCACCTGCCGCAACTCGAGAAAATCCAGGAGGTTTTGCCCTCCAGGCGAGATGAGGCCCATTTCCGCTGAGGCTTCTCGAGGCTAATCACGTCTAACCACTGGAACTTCCAAAGGGTCCTTCACACCCTTGCTGCAACTCAAGAAGTTCCCCGACATACCCGTCTCCACTCGAGAGGAAGTACGTGGTGTCCCGCCCACATCCAGGGGAGCTCCGTTTCCGACTCCTAGCTCGAGATGAGGGATCCTTTCCCTGTTTCGTAGGGAAAGAATTCCGGGCGTTCCCGTCGCATCTCAAGAGGAGGCCCTCTCCACAGGAAAGGCGAGAGGAACTCCAGGGTCGTGCCACCATTCCAAGAGTCCCCCAGATGTGTCAGTCCATTCCAGAGGAACCTATTTTCCCTGCACTGCCTTGACGTTCAAACCAAGGATCGACTCCCACCACGTGTGCACGTGGGACAGCCCTGTGGGAAAGCCTCGTGGTAAAGCCTCGTGGGAAAGACTCGAGGGAAAACCATAGATCCGTTGATCCACGCGGCGGACTGCGTGACACTGCTGCTACCGCTCTGGAGGAAAGCGCAATTGCATGCCCGCATTCGAGACGAGGACTGACTCCCCTGGGGAGACTCCAGAAGTACCCCAAGATCCATGTCAGCACTGGAGAGGAATCCTCAGGTTCCGGCCCCGACTCCACACAAGGTCTTAGGCCCCGGCATCGACGGGAGAGGAATCCCGAGAGGCCCCCGAGGAACTCGCATGGGGACTGGCCTTTCCTGAGGCAACCAGAGCGGGTCCCTGAGGTCCCCGTCGTAAGTCGAGAGCACCTGCCGCAACTCGAGAAAATCCAGGAGGTTTTGCCCTCTAGGGGAGATGAGGCCCATTTCCGCTGAGGCTTCTCGAGGCCAATCACATCTAACCACTGGAACTTCCAAAGGGTCTTTCACACCATTGCTGAAACTCAAGAAGTTCCCCGACATACCCGTCTCCACTCGAGAGGAAGCACGTGGGGTCCCTCACACATCCAGGTGAGCCCCGTTTCCGCCTAATAGCTCGAGATGAGGGATCCGTCCCTTTTTCGTAGGGAAAGAATTCCCGGCGTTCCAGTCGCATCTCAAGAGGAGGCGCTCTCCACAGGAAAGGCGAGAGGAACTCCAGGGTCGTGACACCATTCCAAGAGTCCCCCAGATGTGTCAGTCCATTCCAGAGGAACCTGTTTTCCCTGCACTGCCTTGACGTTCAAGCCGAGGATCGACTCCCACCACGTGTGCACGTGGGACAGCCCTGTGGGAAAGCCTCGTGGGAAAGCCTCATGGGAAAGACTCGAGGGAAAACCATAGATCCTTTGATCCACGCGGCGGACTGCGTGACACTGCTGCTACCGCTCTGGAGGAAAGCGCAAGTGCATGCCCGCATTCGAGACGAGGACTGACTCCCCTGGGGAGACTCCAGAAGTACCCCAAGATCCATGTCAGCACTGGAGAGGAATCCTCAGGTTCCGGCCCCGACTCCACACAAGGTCTTAGGCCCCGGCATCGACGGGAGAGGAATCCCGAGAGGCCCCCGAGGAACTCGCATGGGGACTGGCCTTTCCTGAGGCCACCAGAGCGGGTCCCTGAGGTCCCCGTCGTAAGTCGAGAGCACCTGCCGTAACTCGAGAAAATCCAGGCGGTTTTGCCCTCCAGGCGAGATGAGGCCCATTTCCGCTGAGGCTTCTCGAGGCTAATCACGTCTAACCACTGGAACTTCCAATGGGTCCTTCACACCCATGCTGCGACTAAAGAAGTTCCCCAACATACCCGTCTCCACTCCAGAGGAAGCACGTGGGGTCCCGCACACATCCAGGGGAGCACCGTTTCCGCCTCCTAGCTCGAGATGAGGGATCCTTTCCCTGTTTCGTAGGGAAAGAATTCCCGGCGTTCCCGTCGCATCTCAAGAGGAGGCGCTCTCCACAGGAAAGGCGAGAGGAACTCCAGGGTCGTGCCACCATTCCAAGAGTCCCCCAGATGTGTCAGTCCATTCCAGAGGAACCTGTTTTCCCTGCACTGCCTTGACGTTCAAGCCGAGGATCGACTCCCACCACGTGTGCACGTGGGACAGCCCTGTGGGAAAGCCTCGTGGGAAAGCCTCGTGGGAAAGACTCGAGGGAAAACCATAGATCCTTTGATCCACGCGGCGGACTGCGTGACACTGCTGCTACCGCTCTGGAGGAAAGCGCAAGTGCATGCCCGCATTCGAGACGAGGACTGACTCCCCTGGGGAGACTCCAGAAGTACCCCAAGATCCATGTCAGCACTGGAGAGGAATCCTCAGGTTCCGGCCCCGACTCCACACAAGGTCTTAGGCCCCGGCATCGACGGGAGAGGAATCCCGAGACGCCCCCGAGGAACTCGCATGGGGACTGGCCTTTCCTGAGGCCACCAGAGCGGGTCCCTGAGGTCCCCGTCGTAAGTCGAGAGCACCTGCCGCAACTCGAGAAAATCCAGGAGGTTTTGCCCTCCAGGCGAGATGAGGCCCATTTCCGCTGAGGCTTCTCGAGGCTAATCACGTCTAACCACTGGAACTTCCAAAGGGTCCTTCACACCCTTGCTGCAACTCAAGAAGTTCCCCGACATACCCGTCTCCACTCGAGAGGAAGTACGTGGTGTCCCGCCCACATCCAGGGGAGCTCCGTTTCCGACTCCTAGCTCGAGATGAGGGATCCTTTCCCTGTTTCGTAGGGAAAGAATTCCGGGCGTTCCCGTCGCATCTCAAGAGGAGGCCCTCTCCACAGGAAAGGCGAGAGGAACTCCAGGGTCGTGCCACCATTCCAAGAGTCCCCCAGATGTGTCAGTCCATTCCAGAGGAACCTATTTTCCCTGCACTGCCTTGACGTTCAAGCCAAGGATCGACTCCCACCACGTGTGCACGTGGGACAGCCCTGTGGGAAAGCCTCGTGGGAAAGCCTCATGGGAAAGACTCGAGGGAAAACCATAGATCCTTTGATCCACGCGGCGGACTGCGTGACACTGCTGCTACCGCTCTGGAGGAAAGCGCAAGTGCATGCCCGCATTCGAGACGAGGACTGACTCCCCTGGGGAGACTCCAGAAGTACCCCAAGATCCATGTCAGCACTGGAGAGGAATCCTCAGGTTCCGGCCCCGACTCCACACAAGGTCTTAGGCCCCGGCATCGACGGGAGAGGAATCCCGAGAGGCCCCCGAGGAACTCGCATGGGGACTGGCCTTTCCTGAGGCCACCAGAGCGGGTCCCTGAGGTCCCCGTCGTAAGTCGAGAGCACCTGCCGTAACTCGAGAAAATCCAGGCGGTTTTGCCCTCCAGGCGAGATGAGGCCCATTTCCGCTGAGGCTTCTCGAGGCTAATCACGTCTAACCACTGGAACTTCCAAAGGGTCCTTCACACCCTTGCTGCAACTCAAGAAGTTCCCCGACATACCCGTCTCCACTCGAGAGGAAGCACGTGGGTCCCGCACACATCCAGGGGAGCCCCGTTTCCGCCTCTTAGCTCGAGATGAGGGATCCTTTCCCTGTTTCGTAGGAAAAGAATTCCCGGCGTTCCCGTCGCATCTCAAGAGGAGGCGCTCTCCACAGGAAAGGCGAGAGGAACTCCAGGGTCGTGCCACCATTCCAAGAGTCCCCCAGATGTGTCAGTCCATTCCAGAGGAACCTGTTTTCCCTGCACTGCCTTGACGTTCAAGCCGAGGATCGACTCCCACCACGTGTGCACGTGGGACAGCCCTGTGGGAAAGCCTCGTGGGAAAGCCTCGTGGGAAAGACTCGAGGGAAAACCATAGATCCTTTGATCCACGCGGCGGACTGCGTGACACTGCTGCTACCGCTCTGGAGGAAAGCGCAAGTGCATGCCCGCATTCGAGACGAGGACTGACTCCCCTGGGGAGACTCCAGAAGTACCCCAAGATCCATGTCAGCACTGGAGAGGAATCCTCAGGTTCCGGCCCCGACTCCACACAAGGTCTTAGGCCCCGGCATCGACGGGAGAGGAATCCCGAGACGCCCCCGAGGAACTCGCATGGGGACTGGCCTTTCCTGAGGCCACCAGAGCGGGTCCCTGAGGTCCCCGTCGTAAGTCGAGAGCACCTGCCGCAACTCGAGATAATCCAGGAGGTTTTGCCCTCCAGGCGAGATGAGGCCCATTTCCGCTGAGGCTTCTCGAGGCTAATCACGTCTAACCACTGGAACTTCCAAAGGGTCCTTCACACCCTTGCTGCAACTCAAGAAGTTCCCCGACATACCCGTCTCCACTCGAGAGGAAGCACGTGGGTCCCGCACACATCCAGGGGAGCCCCGTTTCCGCCTCCTAGCTCGAGATGAGGGATCCTTTCCCTGTTTCGTAGGGAAAGAATTCCCGGCGTTCCCGTCGCATCTCAAGAGGAGGCGCTCTCCACAGGAAAGGCGAGAGGAACTCCAGGGTCGTGCCACCATTCCAAGAGTCCCCCAGATGTGTCAGTCCATTCCAGAGGAACCTGTTTTCCCTGCACTGCCTTGACGTTCAAGCCGAGGATCGACTCCCACCACGTGTGCACGTGGGACAGCCCTGTGGGAAAGCCTCGTGGGAAAGCCTCGTGGGAAAGACTCGAGGGAAATCCATAGATCCTTTGATCCACGCGGCGGACTGCGTGACACTGCTGCTACCGCTCTGGAGGAAAGCGCAAGTGCATGCCCGCATTCGAGACGAGGACTGACTCCCCTGGGGAGACTCCAGAAGTACCCCAAGATCCATGTCAGCACTGGAGAGGAATCCTCAGGTTCCGGCCCCGACTCCACACAAGGTCTTAGGCCCCGGCATCGACGGGAGAGGAATCCCCAGAGGCCCCCGAGGAACTCGCATGGGGACTGGCCTTTCCTGAGGCCACCAGAGCGGGTCCCTGAGGTCCCCGTCGTAAGTCGAGAGCACCTGCCGCAACTCGAGAAAATCCAGGAGGTTTTGCCCTCCAGGCGAGATGAGGCCCATTTCCGCTGAGGCTTCTCGTGGCCAATCACATCTAACCACTGGAACTTCCAAAGGGTCCTTCACACCCTTGCTGCAACTCAAGAAGTTCCCCGACATACCCGTCTCCACTCGAGAGGAAGCACGTGGTGTCCCGCACACATCCAGGGGAGCCCCGTTTCCGCCTCCTAGCTCGAGATGAGGGATCCTTTCCCTGTTTCGTAGGGAAAGAATTCCCGGCGTTCCCGTCGCTTCTCAAGAGGAGGCGCTCTCCACAGGAAAGGCGAGAGGAACTCCAGGGTCGTGCCACCATTCCAAGAGTCCTCCAGATGTGTCAGTACATTCCAGAGGAACCTGTTTTCCCTGCACTGCCTTGACGTTCAAGCCGAGGATCGAATCCTACCACGCGTGCACGTGGGACAGCCCTGTGGGAAAGCCTCGTGGGAAAGCCTCGTGGGAAAGACTCGAGGGAAAACCATAGATCCTTTGATCCACGCGGCGGACTGCGTGACACTGCTGCTACCGCTCTGGAGGAAAGCGCAAGTGCATGCCCGCATTCGAGACGAGGACTGACTCCCCTGGGGAGACTCCAGAAGTACCCCAAGATCCATGTCAGCACTGGAGAGGAATCCTCAGGTTCCGGCCCCGACTCCACACAAGGTCTTAGGCCCCGGCATCGACGGGAGAGGAATCCCGAGAGGCCCCCGAGGAACTCGCATGGGGACTGGCCTTTCCTGAGGCAACCAGAGCGGGTCCCTGAGGTCCCCGTCGTAAGTCGAGAGCACCTGCCGCAACTCGAGAAAATCCAGGAGGTTTTGCCCTCCAGGCGAGATGAGGCCCATTTCCGCTGAGGCTTCTCGAGGCCAATCACATCTAACCACTGGAACTTCCAAAGGGTCCTTCACACCATTGCTGCAACTCAAGAAGTTCCCCGACATACCCGTCTCCACTCGAGAGGAAGCACGTGGGTCCCGCACACATCCAGGGGAGCCCCGTTTCCACCTCCTAGCTCGAGATGAGGGATCCATTCCCTGTTTCGTAGGGAAAAAATTCCCGGCGTTCCCGTCGCATCTCAAGAGGAGGCGCTCTCCACAGGAAAGGCGAGAGGAACTCCAGGGTCGTGCCACCATTCCAAGAGACCCCCAGATGTGTCAGTCCATTACAGAGGAACCTGTTTTCCCTGCACTGCCTTGATTTTCAAGCCGAGGATCGACTCCCACCACGTGTGCACGTGGGACAGCCCTGTGGGAAAGCCTCGTGGGAAAGCCTCGTGGGAAAGACTCGAGGGAAAACCATAGATCCTTTGATCCACGCGGCGGACTGCGTGACACTGCTGCTACCGCTCTGGAGGAAAGCGCAAGTGCATGCCCGCATTCGAGACGAGGACTGACTCCCCTGGGGAGACTCCAGAAGTACCCCAAGATCCATGTCAGCACTGGAGAGGAATCCTCAGGTTCCGGCCCCGACTCCACAGAAGGACTTAGGCCCTGGCATCGACGGGAGAGGGATCCCGAGAGGCCCCCGAGCAACTCGCATGGGGACTGGCTTTTCCTGAGGCCACCAGAGCGGGTCCCTGAGGTCCCCGTCGTAAGTCGAGATCACCTGCCGCAACTCGAGAAAATCCAGGAGGTTTTGCCCTCCAGGCGAGATGAGGCTCATTTCCGCTGAGGCTTCTCGAGGCTAATCACGTCTAAACCCTGGAACTTCCAAAGGGTCCTTCACAACCTTGCTGCAACTCAAGAAGTTCCCCGACATACCCGTCTCCACTCGAATGGAAGCACGTGGGGTCCCGCACACATCCAGGGGAGCCCCGATTCCGCCTCCTAGCTCGAGATGAGGGATCCTTTCCCTGTTTCGTAGGGAAAGAATTCCCGGCGTTCCCGTCGCATCTCAAGAGGAGGCGCTCTCCACAGGAAAGGCGAGAGGAACTCCAGGGTCGTGACACCATTCCAAGAGTCCCCCAGATATGTCAGTCCATTCCAGAGGAACCTGTTTTCCCTGCACTGCCTTGACGTTCAAGCCGAGGATCGACTCCCACCACGTGTGCACGTGGGACAGCCCTGTGGGAAAGCCTCGTGGGAAAGCCTCGTGGGAAAGACTCGAGGGAAAAACATAGATCCTTTGATCCACGCGGCGGACTGCGTGACACTGCTGCTACCGCTCTGGAGGAAAGCGCAAGTGCATGCCCGCATTCGAGACGAGGACTGACTCCCCTGGGGAGACTCCAGAAGTACCCCAAGATCCATGTCAGCACTGGAGAGGAATCCTCAGGTTCCGGCCCCGACTCCACACAAGGTCTTAGGCCCCGGCATCGACGGGAGAGGAATCCCCAGAGGAACTCGCATGGGGACTGGCCTTTCCTGAGGCCACAAGAGCGGGTCCCTGAGGTCCTTGTCGTAAGTCGAGAGCACCTGCCGCAACTCGAGAAAATCCAGGAGGTTTTGCCCTCCAGGCGAGATGAGGCCCATTTCCGCTGAGGCTTCTCGAGGCGAATCAGGTCTAACCACTGGAACTTCCAAAGGGTCCTTCACACCCTTGCTGCAACTCAAGAAGTTCCCCGACATACCCGTCTCCACTCGAGAGGAAGCACGTGGTGTCCCGCACACATCCAGGGGAGCCCCGTTTCCGCCTCCTAGCTCGAGATGAGGGATCCTTTCCCTGTTTCGTAGGGAAAGAATTCCCGGCGTTCCCGTCGCATCTCAAGAGGAGGCGCTCTCCACAAGAAAGGCGAGAGGAACTCCAGGGTCGTGCCACCATGACAAGAGTCCCCCAGATGTGTCAGTCCATTCCAGAGGAACCTGTTTTCCCTGCACTGCCTTGACGTTCAAGCCGAGGATCCACTCCCACCACGTGTGCACGTGGGACAGTCCTGTGGGAAAGCCTCGTGGGAAAGCCTCGTGGGAAAGACTCGAGGGAAAACCATAGATCCTTTGATCCACGCGGCAGACTGCGTGACACTGCTGCTACCGCTATGGAGGAAAGCGCAAATGCATGCCCGCATTCGAGACGAGGACTGACTCCCCTGGGGAGACTCCAGAAGTACCCCAAGATCCATGTCAGCACTGGAGAGGAATCCTCAGGTTCCGGCCCCGACTCCACACAAGGTCTTAGGCCCCGGCATCGACGGGAGAGGAATCCCGAGAGGCCCCCGAGGAACTCGATTGGGGACTGGCCTTTCTTGAGGCCACCAGAGCGGGTCCCTGACGTCCCCGTCGTAAGTCGAGAGCACCTGCCGCAACTCGAGAAAATCCAGGAGGTTTTGCCCTCCAGGCGAGATGAGGCCCATTTCCGCTGAGGCTTCTCGAGGCTAATCACGTATAACCACTGGAACTTCCAAAGGGTGCTTCACACCCTTGCTGCAAATCAAGAAGTTCCCCGACATACCCGTCTACACTCGAGAGGAAGCACGTGGGGTCCCGCACACATCCAGGGGAGCCCCGTTTCCGCCTCCTAGCTCGAGATGAGGGATCGTTTCCCTGTTTCGTAGGGAAAGAATTCCCGGCGTTCCCGTCGCATTTCAAGAGGAGGCGCTCTCCACAGGAAAGGCGAGAGGAACTCCAGGGTCGTGCCACCATTCCAAGAGTCCCCCTGATGTGTCAGTCCATTCCAGAGGAAACTGTTTTCCCTGCACTGCCTTGACGTTCAAGCCGAGGATCCACTCCCACCACGTGTGCACGTGGGACAGCCCTGTGGGAAAGCCTCGTGGGAAAGTCTCGTGGGAAAGACTCGAGGGAAAACCATAGATCCTTTGATCCACGCGGCGGAATACGTGACACTGCTGCTACCGCTCTGGAGGAAAGCGCAAGTGCATGCCCGCATTCGAGACGAGGACTGACTCCCCTGGGGAGACTCCAGAAGTACCCCAAGATCCATGTCAGCACTGGAGAGGAATCCTCAGGTTCCGGCCCCGACTCCACACAAGGTCTTAGGCCCCGGCATCGACGGGAGAGGAATCCCGAGAGGCCCCCGAGGAACTCGCATGGGGACTGGCCTTTCCTGAGGCCACCAGAGCGGGTCCCTGAGGTCCCCGTCGTAAGTCGAGAGCGCCTGCCGCAACTCGAGAAAATCCAGGAGGTTTTGCCCTCCAGGCGAGATGAGGCCCATTTCCGGTGAGGCTTCTCGAGGCTAATCACGTCTAACCACTGGAACTTATAAAGGGTCCTTCACACCCTTGCTGCAACTCAAGAAGGTCCCCGACATACCCGTCTCCACTCGAGAGGAAGCACGTGGGGTCCTGCACACATCCAGGGGAGCCCCGTTTCCGCCTCCTAGCTCGAGATGAGGGATCCTTTCCCTGTTTCGTAGGGAAAGAATTCCCGGCGTTCCCGTCGCATCTCAAGAGGAGGCGCTCTCCACAGGAAAGGCGAGAGGAACTCCAGGGTCGTGCCACCATTCCAAGAGTCCCCCAGATGTGTCAGTCCATTCCAGAGGAACCTGTTCTCCCTGCACTGCCTTGACGTTCAAGCCGAGGATCGACTCCCACCACGTGTGCACGTGGGACAGCCCAGTGGGAAAGCCTCGTGGGAAAGCCTCGTGGAAAAGACTCGAGGGAAAACCATAGATCCTTTGATCCACGCGGCGGACTGCGTGACACTGCTGCTACCGCTCTGGAAGAAAGCGCAAGTGCATGCCCGCATTCGAGACGAGGACTGACTCCCCTGGGGAGACTCCAGAAGTACCCCAAGATCCATGTCAGCACTGGAGAGGAATCCTCAGGTTCCGGCCCCGACTCCACACAAGGTCTTAGGCTCCGGCATCGACGGGGGAGGAATGCCGAGAGGCCCCCGAGGAACTCGCATGGGGACTGGCCTTTCCTGAGGCCACCAGAGCGGGTCCCTGAGGTCCCCATCGTAAGTCGAGAGCACCTGCCGCAACTCGAGAAAATCCAGGAGGTTTTGCCCTCCAGGCGAGATGAGGCCCATTTCCGCTGAGGCTTCTCGAGGCTAATCACTTCTAACCACTTGAAATTCCAAAGGTTCCTTCACACCCTTGCTGCAACTCAAGAAGTTCCCCGACATACCCGTCTACACTCGAGAGGAAGCACGTGGGGTCCCGCACACATCCAGGGGAGCCCCGTTTCCGCCTCCTAGCTCGAGATGAGGGATCGTTTCCCGGTTTCGTAGGGAAAGAATTCCCGGCGTTCCCGTCGCATCTCAAGAGGAGGCGCTCTCCACAGGAAAGGCGAGAGGAACTCCAGGGTCGTGCCACCATTCCAAGAGTCCCCCAGATGTGTCAGTCCACTACAGAGGAACCTGTTTTCCCTGCACTGCCTTGACGTTCAAGCCGAGGATCGACTCCCACCACCTGTGCACGTGGGACAGCCCTGTGGGAAAGCCTCGTGGGAAAGCCTCGTGGGAAAGACTCGAGGGAAAACCATAGATCCTTTGATCCACGCGGCGGACTGCGTGACACTGCTGCTACCGCTCTGGAGGAAAGCGCAAGTGCATGCCCGCATTCGATACGAGGACTGACTCCCCTGGGGAGACTCCAGAAGTACCCCAAGATCCATGTCAGCACTGGAGAGGAATCCTCAGGTTCCGGCCCCGAATCCACACAAGGACTTAGGCCCCGGCATCGACGGGAGAGGAATCCCGAGAGGCCCCCGAGGAATTCGCATGGGGACTGGCCTTTCCTGAGGCCACCAGAGCGGGTCCCTGAGGTCCCCGTCGTAAGTCGAGACCACCTGCCGCAACTCGAGAAAATCCAGGAGGTTTTGCCCTCCAGGCGATATGAGGCCCATTTCCGCTGAGGCTTCTCGAGGCGAATCAGGTCTAACCACTGGAACTTCCAAAGGGTCCTTCACACCCTTGCTGCAACTCAAGAAGTTCCCCGACATACCCGTCTCCACTCGAGAGGAAGCACGTGGTGTCCCGCACACATCCAGGGGAGCCCCGTTTCCGCCTCCTAGCTCGAGATGAGGGATCCTTTCCCTGTTTCGTAGGGAAAGAATTCCCGGCGTTCCCGTCGCATCTCAAGAGGAGGCGCTCTCCACAAGAAAGGCGAGAGGAACTCCAGGGTCGTGCCACCATGACAAGAGTCCCCCAGATGTGTCAGTCCATTCCAGAGGAACCTGTTTTCCCTGCACTGCCTTGACGTTCAAGCCGAGGATCCACTCCCACCACGTGTGCACGTGGGACAGTCCTGTGGGAAAGCCTCGTGGGAAAGCCTCGTGGGAAAGACTCGAGGGAAAACCATAGATCCTTTGATCCACGCGGCAGACTGCGTGACACTGCTGCTACCGCTATGGAGGAAAGCGCAAATGCATGCCCGCATTCGAGACGAGGACTGACTCCCCTGGGGAGACTCCAGAAGTACCCCAAGATCCATGTCAGCACTGGAGAGGAATCCTCAGGTTCCGGCCCCGACTCCACACAAGGTCTTAGGCCCCGGCATCGACGGGAGAGGAATCCCGAGAGGCCCCCGAGGAACTCGATTGGGGACTGGCCTTTCTTGAGGCCACCAGAGCGGGTCCCTGAGGTCCCCGTCGTAAGTCGAGAGCACCTGCCGCAACTCGAGAAAATCCAGGAGGTTTTGCCCTCCAGGCGAGATGAGGCCCATTTCCGCTGAGGCTTCTCGAGGCTAATCACGTATAACCACTGGAACTTCCAAAGGGTGCTTCACACCCTTGCTGCAAATCAAGAAGTTCCCCGACATACCCGTCTACACTCGAGAGGAAGCACGTGGGGTCCCGCACACATCCAGGGGAGCCCCGTTTCCGCCTCCTAGCTCGAGATGAGGGATCGTTTCCCTGTTTCGTAGGGAAAGAATTCCCGGCGTTCCCGTCGCATTTCAAGAGGAGGCGCTCTCCACAGGAAAGGCGAGAGGAACTCCAGGGTCGTGCCACCATTCCAAGAGTCCCCCTGATGTGTCAGTCCATTCCAGAGGAAACTGTTTTCCCTGCACTGCCTTGACGTTCAAGCCGAGGATCCACTCCCACCACGTGTGCACGTGGGACAGCCCTGTGGGAAAGCCTCGTGGGAAAGTCTCGTGGGAAAGACTCGAGGGAAAACCATAGATCCTTTGATCCACGCGGCGGAATACGTGACACTGCTGCTACCGCTCTGGAGGAAAGCGCAAGTGCATGCCCGCATTCGAGACGAGGACTGACTCCCCTGGGGAGACTCCAGAAGTACCCCAAGATCCATGTCAGCACTGGAGAGGAATCCTCAGGTTCCGGCCCCGACTCCACACAAGGTCTTAGGCCCCGGCATCGACGGGAGAGGAATGCCGAGAGGCCCCCGAGGAACTCGCATGGGGACTGGCATTTCCTGAGGTCACCAGAGCGGGTCCCCGAGGTCCCCGTCGTAAGTCGAGAGCACAGGCCGCAACTCGAGAAAATACAGGACGTTTTGCCCTCCAGGCGAGATGAGGCCCATTTCCGCTGAGGCTTCTCGAGGCTAATCACATCTAACCACTGGAACTTCCAAAGAGTCCTTCACACCCTTGCTGCAACTCAAGAAGTTCCCCGACATACTCGTCTCCACTCGAGAGGAATCACGTGGGGTCCCGCACACATCCAGGGGAGCCCCTTTTCCGCCTCCTAGCTCGAGATGAGGGTTCCTTTCCCTGTTTCTTAGGGAAAGAATTCCCGGCGTTCCCGTCGCATCTCAAGAGGAGGGGCTCTCCACAGGAGAGGCGAGAGGAACTCCAGGGTCGTGCCACCATTCCAAGAGACACCCAGATGTGTGAGTCCATTACAGAGGAACCTGTTTTCCCTGCACTGCCTTGACGTTCAAGCCGAGGATCGACTCCCACCACCTGTGCACGTGGGACAGCCCTGTGGGAAAGCCTCGTGGGAAAGCCTCGTGGGAAAGACTCGAGGGAAAACCATAGATCCTTTGATCCACGCGGCGGACTGCGTGACACTGCTGCTACCGCTCTGGAGGAAAGCGCAAGTGCATGCCCGCATTCGAGACGAGGACTGACTCCCCTGGGGAGACTCCAGAAGTACCCCAAGATCCATGTCAGCACTGGAGAGGAATCCTCAGGTTCCGGCCCCGAATCCACACAAGGTCTTAGGCCCCGGCATCGACGGGAGAGGAATCCCGAGAGGCCCCCGAGGAACTCGCATGGGGACTGGCCTTTCTTGAGGCCACCAGAGCAGGTCCCTGTGGTCCCCGTCGTAAGTCGAGAGCACCTGCCGCAACTCGAGAAAATCCAGGAGGTTTTGCCCTCCAGGCGAGATGAGGCCCATTTCCGCTGAGGCTTCTCGAGGCTAATCACGTCTAACCACTGGAACTTCCAAAGGGTGCTTCACACCCTTGCTGCAAATCAAGAAGTTCCCCGACATACCCGTCTCCACTCGAGAGGAAGCACGTGGGGTCCCGCACACATCCAGGGGAGCCCCGTTTCCGCCTCCTAGCTCGAGATGAGGGATCCTTTCCCTGTTTCGTAGGGAAAGAATTCCCGGCGTTCCCGTCGCATCTCAAGAGGAGGCGCTCTCCACAAGAAAGGCGAGAGGAACTCCAGGGTCGTGCCACCATGACAAGAGTCCCCCAGATGTGTCAGTCCATTCCAGAGGAACCTGTTTTCCCTGCACTGCCTTGACGTTCAAGCCGAGGATCCACTCCCACCACGTGTGCACGTGGGACAGTCCTGTGGGAAAGCCTCGTGGGAAAGCCTCGTGGGAAAGACTCGAGGGAAAACCATAGATCCTTTGATCCACGCGGCAGACTGCGTGACACTGCTGCTACCGCTATGGAGGAAAGCGCAAATGCATGCCCGCATTCGAGACGAGGACTGACTCCCCTGGGGAGACTCCAGAAGTACCCCAAGATCCATGTCAGCACTGGAGAGGAATCCTCAGGTTCCGGCCCCGACTCCACACAAGGTCTTAGGCCCCGGCATCGACGGGAGAGGAATCCCGAGAGGCCCCCGAGGAACTCGATTGGGGACTGGCCTTTCTTGAGGCCACCAGAGCGGGTCCCTGAGGTCCCCGTCGTAAGTCGTGAGCACCTGCCGCAACTCGAGAAAATCCAGGAGGTTTTGCCCTCCAGGCGAGATGAGGCCCATTTCCGCTGAGGCTTCTCGAGGCTAATCACGTATAACCACTGGAACTTCCAAAGGGTGCTTCACACCCTTGCTGCAAATCAAGAAGTTCCCCGACATACCCGTCTACACTCGAGAGGAAGCACGTGGGGTCCCGCACACATCCAGGGGAGCCCCGTTTCCGCCTCCTAGCTCGAGATGAGGGATCCTTTCCCTGTTTCGTAGGGAAAGAATTCCCGGCGTTCCCGTCGCATCTCAAGAGGAGGCGCTCTCCACAGGAAAGGCGAGAGGAACTCCAGGGTCGTGCCACCATTCCAAGAGTCCCCCTGATGTGTCAGTCCATTCCAGAGGAAACTGTTTTCCCTGCACTGCCTTGACGTTCAAGCCGAGGATCCACTCCCACCACGTGTGCACGTGGGACAGCCCTGTGGGAAAGCCTCGTGGGAAAGCCTCGTGGGAAAGACTCGAGGGAAAACCATAGATCCTTTGATCCACGCGGCGGAATACGTGACACTGCTGCTACCGCTCTGGAGGAAAGCGCAAGTGCATGCCCGCATTCGAGACGAGGACTGACTCCCCTGGGGAGACTCCAGAAGTACCCCAAGATCCATGTCAGCACTGGAGAGGAATCCTCAGGTTCCGGCCCCGACTCCACACAAGGTCTTAGGCCCCGGCATCGACGGGAGAGGAATGCCGAGAGGCCCCCGAGGAACTCGCATGGGGACTGGCATTTCCTGAGGTCACCAGAGCGGGTCCCCGAGGTCCCCGTCGTAAGTCGAGAGCACAGGCCGCAACTCGAGAAAATACAGGACGTTTTGCCCTCCAGGCGAGATGAGGCCCATTTCCGCTGAGGCTTCTCGAGGCTAATCACATCTAACCACTGGAACTTCCAAAGAGTCCTTCACACCCTTGCTGCAACTCAAGAAGTTCCCCGACATACTCGTCTCCACTCGAGAGGAATCACGTGGGGTCCCGCACACATCCAGGGGAGCCCCTTTTCCGCCTCCTAGCTCGAGATGAGGGTTCCTTTCCCTGTTTCTTAGGGAAAGAATTCCCGGCGTTCCCGTCGCATCTCAAGAGGAGGGGCTCTCCACAGGAGAGGCGAGAGGAACTCCAGGGTCGTGCCACCATTCCAAGAGACACCCAGATGTGTGAGTCCATTACAGAGGAACCTGTTTTCCCTGCACTGCCTTGACGTTCAAGCCGAGGATCGACTCCCACCACCTGTGCTCGTGGGACAGCCCTGTGGGAAAGCCTCGTGGGAAAGCCTCGTGGGAAAGACTCGAGGGAAAACCATAGATCCTTTGATCCACGCGGCGGACTGCGTGACACTGCTGCTACCGCTCTGGAGGAAAGCGCAAGTGCATGCCCGCATTCGAGACGAGGACTGACTCCCCTGGGGAGACTCCAGAAGTACCCCAAGATCCATGTCAGCACTGGAGAGGAATCCTCAGGTTCCGGCCCCGAATCCACACAAGGTCTTAGGCCCCGGCATCGACGGGAGAGGAATCCCGAGAGGCCCCCGAGGAACTCGCATGGGGACTGGCCTTTCTTGAGGCCACCAGAGCAGGTCCCTGTGGTCCCCGTCGTAAGTCGAGAGCACCTGCCGCAACTCGAGAAAATCCAGGAGGTTTTGCCCTCCAGGCGAGATGAGGCCCATTTCCGCTGAGGCTTCTCGAGGCTAATCACGTCTAACCACTGGAACTTCCAAAGGGTGCTTCACACCCTTGCTGCAAATCAAGAAGTTCCCCGACATACCCGTCTCCACTCGAGAGGAAGCACGTGGGGTCCCGCACACATCCAGGGGAGCCCCGTTTCCGCCTCCTAGCTCGAGATGAGGGATCCTTTCCCTGTTTCGTAGGGAAAGAATTCCCGGCGTTCCCGTCGCATCTCAAGAGGAGGCGCTCTCCACAGGAAAGGCGAGAGGAACTCCAGGGTCGTGACACCATTCCAAGAGTCCCCCAGATGTGTCAGTCCATTCCAGAGGAACCTGTTTTCCCTGCACTGCTTTGACGTTCAAGCCGAGGATCCACTCCCAGCACGTGTGCACGTGGGACAGCCCTGTGGGAAAGCCTCGTGGGAAAGCCTCGTGGGAAAGACTCGAGGGAAAACCATAGATCCTTTGATCCACGCGGCGGACTGCGTGACACTGCTGCTACCGCTCTGGAGGAAAGCGCAAGTGCATGCCCGCATTCGAGACGAGGACTGACTCCCCTGGGGAGACTCCAGAAGTACCCCAAGATCCATGTCAGCACTGGAGAGGAATCCTCAGGTTCCGGCCCCGACTCCACACAAGGTCTTAGGCCCCGGCATCGACGGGAGAGGAATGCCGAGAGGCCCCCGAGGAACTCGCATGGGGCCTGGCCTTTCCTGAGGCCACCAGAGCGGGTCCCTGAGGTCCCCGTCGTAAGTCGAGAGCACCTGCCGCAACTCGAGAAAATCCAGGAGGTTTTGCCCTCCAGGCGAGATGAGGCCCATTTCCGCTGAGGCTTCTCGAGGCTAATCACGTCTAACCACTGGAACTTCCAAAGGGTGCTTCACACCCTTGCTGCAAATCAAGAAGTTCCCCGACATACCCGTCTCCACTCGAGAGGAAGCACGTGGGGTCCCGCACACATCCAGGGGAGCCCCGTTTCCGCCTCCTAGCTCGAGATGAGGGATCCTTTCCCTGTTTCGTAGGGAAAGAATTCCCGGCGTTCCCGTCGCATCTCAAGAGGAGGCGCTCTCCACAGGAAAGGCGAGAGGAACTCCAGGGTCGTGCCACCATTCCAAGAGTCCCCCAGATGTGTCAGTCCATTCCAGAGGAACCTGTTTTCCCTGCACTGCTTTGACGTTCAAGCCGAGGATCCACTCCCACCACGTGTGCACGTGGGACAGCCCTGTGGGAAAGCCTCGTGGGAAAGCCTCGTGGGAAAGACTCGAGGGAAAACCATAGATCCTTTGATCCACGCGGCGGACTGCGTGACCCTGCTGCTACCGCTCTGGAGGAAAGCGCAAGTGCATGCCCGCATTCGAGACGAGGACAGACTCCCCTGGGGAGACTCCAGAAGTACCCCAAGATCCATGTCAGCACTGGAGAGGAATCCTCAGGTTCCGGCCCCGACTCCACACAAGGTCTTAGGCCCCTGCATCGACGGGAGAGGAATGCCGAGAGGCCCCCGAGGAACTCGCATGGGGCCTGGCCTTTCCTGAGGCCACCAGAGCGGGTCCCTGAGGTCCCCATCGTAAGTCGAGAGCACCTGCCGCAACTCGAGAAAATCCAGGAGGTTTTGCCCTCCAGGCGAGATGAGGCCCATTTCCGCTGAGGCTTCTCGAGGCTAATCACATGTAACCGCTGGAACGTCCAAAGGGTCGTTCACACCATTGCTGCAACTCAAGAAGTTCCCCGACATACCCGTCTCCACTCGAGAGGAAGCACGTGGGGTCCCGCACCCATCCAGGGGAGCCCCGTTTCCGCCTCCTAGCTCGAGATGAGGGATCCTTTCCCTGTTTCGTAGGGAAAGAATTCCCGGCGTTCCCGTCGCATCTCAAGAGGTGGCGCTCTCCACAGGAAAGGCGAGAGGAACTCCAGGGTCGTGGCACCATTCCAAGAGACCCCCAGATGTGTCAGTCCATTCCAGAGGAACCTGTTTTCCCTGCACTGCCTGACGTTCAAGCCGAGGATCGACTCCCACCACGTGTGCACGTGGGACAGCCCTGTGGGAAAGCCTCGTGGGAAAGCCTCGTGGGAAAGACTCGAGGGAAAACCATAGATCCTTTTATCCCTGCGGCGGACCGCGTGACACTGCTGCTACCGCTCTGGAGGAAAGCGCAAGTGCATGCCCGCATTCGAGACGTGCACTGACTCCCCTGGGGAGACTCCAGAAGTACCAAAAAGATCCATGTCAGCACTGGAGAGGAATCCTCAGGTTCCGGCCCCGACTCCACACAAGGACTTAGGCCCCGGCATCGACGGGAGAGGAATGCCGAGAGGCCCCCGAGGAACTCGCATGGGGACTGGCCTTTCCTGAGGCCACCAGAGCGGGTCCCTGAGGTCCCCGTCGTAAGTCGAGAACACCTGCCGCAACTCGAGAAAATCCAGGAGGTTTTGCCCTCCAGGCGAGATGAGGCCCATTTCCGCTGAGGCTTCTCGAGGCCAATCACATCTAAACACTGGAACTTCCAAAGGGTCCTTCACACCCTTGCTGCTACTCAAGAAGTTCCCCGACATACCCGTCTCCACTCGATAGGAAGCACGTGGTGTCCCGCACACATCCAGGGGAGCCCCGTTTCCGCCTCCTAGCTCGAGATGAGGGATCCTTTCCCTGTTTCTTAGGGAAAGAATTCCCGGCGTTCCCGTCGCATCTCAAGAGGAGGCGCTCTCCACAGGAGAGGCGAGAGGAACTCCAGGGTCGTGCCACCATTCCAAGAGACGCCCAGATGGGTCAGTCCATTCCAGAGGAACCTTTTTTCCCTGCACTGCCTTGACGTTCAAGCCGAGGATCGACTCCCACCACGTGTGCAGGTGGGACAGCCCTGTGGGAAAGCCTCGTGGGAAAGCCTCGTGGGAAAGACTCGAGGGAAAACCATAGATCCTTTGATCCACGCGGCGGACTGCGTGACACTGCTGCTACCGCTCTGGAGGAAAGCGCAAGTGCATGCCCGCATTCGAGACGAGGACTGACTCCCCTGGGGAGACTCCAGAAGTACCCCAAGATCCATGTCAGCACTGGAGAGGAATCCTCAGGTTCCGGCCCCGACTCCACACAAGGTCTTAGGCCCCGGCATCGACGGGAGAGGAATCCCCAGAGGAACTCGCATGGGGACTGGCCTTTCCTGAGGCCACCAGAGCGGGTCCCTGAGGTCCCCGTCGTAAGTCGAGAGCACCTGCCGCAACTCGAGAAAATCCAGGAGGTTTTGCCCTCCAGGCGAGATGAGGCCCATTTCCGCTGAGGCTTCTCGAGGCTAATCACGTCTAACCACTGGAACTTCCAAAGGGTCCTTCACACCCTTGCTGCAACTCAAGAAGTTCCCCGACATACCCGTCTCCACTCGAGAGGAAGCACGTGGGGTCCCGCACACATCCAGGGGAGCCCCGTTTCCGCCTCCTAGCTCGAGATGAGGAATCCTTTCCCTGTTTCGTAGGTAAAAAATTCCCGGTGTTCCCGTCGCATCTCAAGAGGAGGCGCTCTCCACAGGAAAGGCGAGAGGAACTCCAGGGTCGTGCCACCATTCCAAGAGTCCCCCAGATGTGTCAGTCCATTCCAGAGGAACCTGTTTTCCCTGCACTGCCTTGACGTTCAAGCCGAGGATCGACTCCCACCACGTGTGCACGTGGGACAGCCCTGTGGGAAAGCCTCGTGGGAAAGCCTCGTGGGAAAGACTCGAGGGAAAACCATAGATCCTTTGATCCACGCGGCGGACTGCGTGACACTGCTGCTACCGCTCTGGAGGAAAGCGCAAGTGCATGCCCGCATTCGAGACGAGGACTGACTCCCCTGGGGAGACTCCAGAAGTACCCCAAGATCCATGTCAGCACTGGAGAGGAATCCTCAGGTTCTGGCCCCGACTCCACACAAGGTCTTAGGCCCCGGCATCGACGGGAGAGGAATCCCGAGAGGCCCCCGAGGAACTCGCATGGGGACTGGCCTTTCCTGAAGCCACCAGAGCGGGTCCCTGAGGTCCCCGTCGTAAGTCGAGAGCACCTGCCGCAACTCGAGAAAATTCAGGAGGTTTTGCCCTCCAGGCGAGATGAGGCCCATTTCCGCTGAGGCTTCTCGAGGCTAATCACGTCTAACCACTGGAACTTCCAAAGGGTCCCTCACACCCTTGTTGCAACTCAAGAAGTTCCCCGACATACCCGTCTCCACTCGAGAGGAAGCACGTGGGGTCCCGCACACATCCAGGGGAGCCCCGTTTCCGCCTCCTAGCTCGAGATGAGGGATCCTTTCCCTGTTTCTTAGGGAAAGAATTCCCGGCGTTCCCGTCGCATCTCAAGAGGAGGTGCTCTCCACAGGAGAGGCGAGAGGAACTCCAGGGTCGTGCCACCATTCCAAGAGACGCCCAGATGGGTCAGTCCATTCCAGAGGAACCTGTTTTCCCTGCACTGCCTTGACGTTCAAGCCGAGGATCGACTCCCACCACGTGTGCAGGTGGGACAGCCCTGTGGGAAAGCCTCGTGGGAAAGCCTCGTGGGAAAGACTCGAGGGAAAACCATAGATCCTTTGATCCACGCGGCGGACTGCGTGACACTGCTGCTACCGCTCTGGAGGAAAGCGCCAGTGCATGCCCGCATTCGAGACGAGGACTGACTCCCCTGGGGAGACTCCAGAAGTACCCCAAGATCCATGTCAGCACTGGAGAGGAATCCTCAGGTTCCGGCCCCGACTCCACACAAGGTCTTAGGCCCCGGCATCGACGGGAGAGGAATCCCCAGAGGAACTCGCATGGGGACTGGCCTTTCCTGAGGCCACCAGAGCGGGTCCCTGAGGTCCCCGTCGTAAGTCGAGAGCACCTGCCGCAACTCGAGAAAATCCAGGAGGTTTTGCCCTCCAGGCGAGATGAGGCCCATTTCCGCTGAGGCTTCTCGAGGCTAATCACGTCTAACCACTGGAACTTCCAAAGGGTCCTTCACACCCTTGCTGCAACTCAAGAAGTTCCCCGACATACCCGTCTCCACTCGAGAGGAAGCACGTGGGGTCCCACACACATCCAGGGGAGCCCCGTTTCCGCCTCCTAGCTCGAGATGAGGGATCCTTTCCCTGTTTCGTAGGTAAAAAATTCCCGGTGTTCCCGTCGCATCTCAAGAGGAGGCGCTCTCCACAGGAAAGGCGAGAGGAACTCCAGGGTCGTGCCACCATTCCAAGAGTCCCCCAGATGTGTCAGTCCATTCCAGAGGAACCTGTTTTCCCTGCACTGCCTTGACGTTCAAGCCGAGGATCGACTCCCACCACGTGTGCACGTGGGACAGCCCTGTGGGAAAGCCTCGTGGGAAAGCCTCGTGGGAAAGACTCGAGGGAAAACCATAGATCCTTTGATCCACGCGGCGGACTGCGTGACACTGCTGCTACCGCTCTGGAGGAAAGCGCAAGTGCATGCCCGCATTCGAGACGAGGACTGACTCCCCTGGGGAGACTCCAGAAGTACCCCAAGATCCATGTCAGCACTGGAGAGGAATCCTCAGGTTCTGGCCCCGACTCCACACAAGGTCTTAGGCCCCGGCATCGACGGGAGAGGAATCCCGAGAGGCCCCCGAGGAACTCGCATGGGGACTGGCCTTTCCTGAAGCCACCAGAGCGGGTACCTGAGGTCCCCGTCGTAAGTCGAGAGCACCTGCCGCAACTCGAGAAAATTCAGGAGGTTTTGCCCTCCAGGCGAGATGAGGCCCATTTCCGCTGAGGCTTCTCGAGGCTCATCACGTCTAACCACTGGAACTTCCAAAGGGTCCCTCACACCCTTGTTGCAACTCAAGAAGTTCCCCGACATACCCGTCTCCACTCGAGAGGAAGCACGTGGGGTCCCGCACACATCCAGGGGAGCCCCGTTTCCGCCTCCTAGCTCGAGATGAGGGATCCTTTCCCTGTTTCTTAGGGAAAGAATTCCCGGCGTTCCCGTCGCATCTCAAGAGGAGGTGCTCTCCACAGGAGAGGCGAGAGGAACTCCAGGGTCGTGCCACCATTCCAAGAGACGCCCAGATGGGTCAGTCCATTCCAGAGGAACCTGTTTTCCCTGCACTGCCTTGACGTTCAAGCCGAGGATCGACTCCCACCACGTGTGCAGGTGGGACAGCCCTGTGGGAAAGCCTCGTGGGAAAGCCTCGTGGGAAAGACTCGAGGGAAAACCATAGATCCTTTGATCCACGCGGCGGACTGCGTGACACTGCTGCTACCGCTCTGGAGGAAAGCGCCAGTGCATGCCCGCATTCGAGACGAGGACTGACTCCCCTGGGGAGACTCCAGAAGTACCCCAAGATCCATGTCAGCACTGGATAGGAATCCTCAGGTTCCGGCCCGGACTCCACACAAGGTCTTAGGCCCCGGCATCGACGGGAGAGGAATCCCCAGAGGAACTCGCATGGGGACTGGCCTTTCCTGAGGCCACCAGAGCGGGTCCCTGAGGTCCCCGTCGTAAGTCGAGAGCACCTGCCGCAACTCGAGAAAATCCAGGAGGTTTTGCCCTCCAGGCGAGATGAGGCCCATTTCCGCTGAGGCTTCTCGAGGCTAATCACGTCTAACCACTGGAACTTCCAAAGGGTCCTT
Source organism: Ovis canadensis (assembly GCF_042477335.2). Classification (NCBI taxonomy): domain Eukaryota; kingdom Metazoa; phylum Chordata; class Mammalia; order Artiodactyla; family Bovidae; genus Ovis; species Ovis canadensis. The sequence continues at coordinate 4,829,096 of NC_091258.1, read as the reverse complement.
CACACCCTTGCTGCAACTCAAGAAGTTCCCCGACATACCCGTCTCCACTCGAGAGGAAGCACGTGGGGTCCCGCACACATCCAGGGGAGCCCCGTTTCCGCCTCCTAGCTCGAGATGAGGGATCCTTTTCCTGTTTCGTAGGTAAAAAATTCCCGGTGTTCCCGTCGCATCTCAAGAGGAGGCGCTCTCCACAGGAAAGGCGAGAGGAACTCCAGGGTCGTGCCACCATTCCAAGACTCCCCCAGATGTGTCAGTCCATTCCAGAGGAACCTGTTTTCCCTGCACTGCCTTGACGTTCAAGCCGAGGATCGACTCCCACCACGTGTGCACGTGGGACAGCCCTGTGGGAAAGCCTCGTGGGAAAGCCTCGTGGGAAAGACTCGAGGGAAAACCATAGATCCTTTGATCCACGCGGCGGACTGCGTGACACTGCTGCTACCGCTCTGGAGGAAAGCCCAAGTGCATGCCCGCATTCGAGACGAGGACTGACTCCCCTGGGGAGACTCCAGAAGTACCCCAAGATCCATGTCAGCACTGGAGAGGATCCTCAGGTTCCGGCCCCGACTCCACACAAGGTCTTAGGCCCCGGCATCGACGGGAGAGGAATCCCAAGAGGCCCCCGATGAACTCGCATGGGGACTGGCCTTTCCTGAGGCCACCAGAGCGGGTCCCCGAGGTCCCCGTCGTAAGTCGAGAGCACCTGCCGCAACTCGAGAAAATCCAGGAGGTTTTGCCCTCCAGGCGAGATGAGGCCCATTTCCGCTGAGGCTTCTCGAGGCTAATCACGTCTAACCACTGGAACTTCCAAAGGGTCCTTCACACCCTTGCTGCAACTCAAGAAGTTCCCAGACATACCCGTCTCCACTCGAGAGGAAACACATGGGGTCCCGCACACATCCAGGGGAACCCCGTTTCCGCCTCCTAGCTCGAGATGAGGGATCCTTTCCCTGTTTCGTAGGGAAAGAATTCAAGGCGTTCCCATCGCATCTCAAGAGGAGGCGCTCTCCACAGGAAAGGCGAGAGGAACTCCAGGGTCGTGCCACCATTCCAAGAGTCCCCCAGATGTGTCAGTCCATTCCAGAGGAACCTGTTTTCCCTGCACTGCCTTGACGTTCAAGCCGAGGATCGACTCCCACCACGTGTGCACGTGGGACAGCCCTGTGGGAAAGCCTCGTGGGAAAGCCTCGTGGGAAAGACTCGAGGGAAAACCATAGATCCTTTGATCCACGCGGCGGACTGCGTGACACTGCTGCTACCGCTCTGGAGGAAAGCGCAACTGCATGCCCGCATTCGAGACGAGGACTGACTCCCCTGGGGAGACTCCAGAAGTACCCCAAGATCCATGTCAGCACTGGAGAGGAATCCTCAGGTTCCGGCCCCGACTCCACACAAGTTCTTAGGCCCTGGCATCGACGGGAGAGGAATGCCGAGAGGCCCCCGAGGAACTCGCATGGGGACTGGCCTTTCCTGAGGCCACCAGAGCGGGTCCCTGAGGTCCCCGTCGTAAGTCGAGAGCACCTGCCGCAACTCGAGAAAATCCAGGAGGTTTTGCCCTCCAGGCGAGATGAGGCCCATTTCCGCTGAGGCTTCTCGAGGCTAATCTCGTCTAACCACTGGAACTTCCAAAGGGTCCTTCACACCCTTGCTGCAACTCAAGAAGTTCCCCGACATACCCGTCTCCACTCGAGAGGAAGCACGTGGGGTCCCGCACACATCCAGGGGAGCCCCGTTTCCGCCTCCTAGCTCGAGATGAGGGATCCTTTCCCTGTTTCGTAGGGAAAGAATTCCCGGCGTTCCCGTCGCATCTCAAGAGGAGGCACTCCCACAGGAAAGGCGAGAGGAACTCCAGGGTCGTGCCACCATTCCAAGAGACCCCATATGTGTCAGTCCATTCCAGAGGAACCTGTTTTCCCTGCAATGCCTTGACGTTCAAGCCGAGGATCGACTCCCACCACGTGTGCACGTGGGACAGCCCTGTGGGAAAGCCTCGTGGGAAAGACTCGAGGGAAAACCATAGATCCTTTGATCCATTGGGCGGACTGCGTGACACTGCTGCTACCGCTCTGGAGGAAAGCGCAAGTGCATGCCCGCATTCGAAACGAGGACTGACTCCCCTGGGGAGACTCCAGAAGTACCCCAAGATCCATGTCAGCACTGGAGAGGAATCTTCTGGTTCCGGCCCCGACTCCACACAAGGTCTTAGGACCCAGCATCGACGAGAGAGGAATCCCGAGAGGCCCCCGAGGAAGTCGCATGGGGACTGCCCTTTCCTGAGGCCACCAGAGCGGGTCCCTGAGGTCCCCGTCGTAAGTCGAGAGCACCTGCCGCAACTCGAGAAAATCCAGGAGGTTTTGCCCTCCAGGCGAGATGAGGCCCATTTCCGCTGAGGCTTCTCGAGGCCAATCACATCTAACCACTGGAACTTCCAAATGGTCCTTCACACCCTTGCTGCAACTCAAGAAGTTCCCCGACATACCCGTCTCCACTCGAGAGGAAGCACGTGGGGTCCCGCAAACATCCAGGGGAGCCCCATTTCCGCCTCCTAGCTCGAGATGAGGGATCCTTTCCCTGTTTCGTAGGGAAAGAATTCCCGGCGTTCCCGTCGCATCTCAAGAGGAGGCGCTCTCCACAGGAAAGGCGAGAGGAACTCCAGGGTCGTGCCACCATTCCAAGAGTCCCCCAGATGTGTCAGTCCATTCCAGCGGAACCTGTTTTCCCTGCACTGCCTTGACGTTCAAGCCTAGGATCGACTCCCACCACGTGTGCAGGTGGGACAGCCCTGTGGAAAGCCTCCTGGGAAAGCCTCGTGGGAAAGACTCGAGGGAAAACCATAGATCCTTTGATCCACGCGGCGGACTGCGTGACACTGCTGCTACCGCTCTGGAGGAAAGCGCAAGTGCATGCCCGCATTCGAGACGAGGACTGACTCCCCTGGGGAGACTCCAGAAGTACCCCAAGATCCATGTCAGCACTGCAGAGGAATCCTCAGGTTCCGGCCCCGACTCCACACAAGGTCTTAGGCCCCAGCATCGACGAGAGAGGAATCCCGAGAGGCCCCCGTGGAACTCGCATGGGGACTGGCCTTTTCTGAGGTCACCAGAGCGGGTCCCCGAGGTCCCCGTCGTAAGTCGAGAGCACATGACGCAACTCGAGAAAATCCAGGAGGTTTTGCCCTCCAGGCGAGATGAGGCCCATTTCCGCTGAGGCTTCTCGAGGCCAATCACATCTAACCACTGGAACTTCCAAAGGGTCCTTCACACCCTTGCTGCAACTCAAGAAGTTCCCCGACATACCCGTCTCCACTCGATAGGAAGCACGTGGGGTCCCGCAAACATCCAGGGGAGCCCCATTTCCGCCTCCTAGCTCGAGATGAGGGATCCTTTCCCTGTTTCGTAGGGAAAGAATTCCCGGCATTCCCGTCGCATCTCAAGAGGAGGCTCTCTCCACAGGAAAGGCGAGAGGAACTCCAGGGTCGTGCCACCATTCCAAGAGTCCCCCAGATGTGTCAGTCCATTCCAGAGGAACCTGTTTTCCCTGCACTGCCTTGACGTTCAAGCCGAGGATCCACTTCCACCACGTGTGCACGTGGAACAGCCCTGTGGGAAAGCCTCGTGGGAAAGCCTCGTGGGAAAGACTCGAGGGAAAACCATAGATCCTTTGATCCACGCGGCGGACTGCGTGACACTGCTGCTACCGCTCTGGAGGAAAGCGCAAGCGCATGCCCGCATTCGAGACGAGGACTGACTCCCCTGGGGAGACTCCAGAAGTACCCCAAGATCCATGTCAGCACTGGAGAGGAATCCTCAGGTTCCGGCCCCGACTCCACACAAGGTCTTAGGCCCCGGCATCGACGGGAGAGGAATCCCGAGAGGCCCCCGAGGAACTCGCATGGGGACTGGCCTTTCCTGAGGCCACCAGAGCGGGTCCCTGACGTCCCCGTCGTACGTCGAGAGCACCTGCCACAACTCGAGAAAATCCAGGAGGTTTTGCCCTCCAGGCGAGATGAGGCCCATTTCCGCTGAGGCTTCTCGAGGCTAATCACGTCTAACCACTGGAACTTCCAAAGGGTCCTTCACACCCTAGCTGCAACTCAAGAAGTTCCCCGACATACCCGTCTCCACTCGAGAGGAAGCACGTGGGGTCCCGCACACATTCAGGGGAGCCCCGTTTCCGCCTCCTAGCTCGAGATGAGGGATCCTTTCCCTGTTTCGTAGGGAAAGAATTCCCGGCGTTCCCGTCGCATCTCAAGAGGAGGCGCTCTCCACAGGAAAGGCGAGAGGAACTCCAGGGTCGTGACACCATTCCAAGAGTCCCCCAGATGTGTCAGTCCATTCCAGAGGAACCTGTTTTCCCTGCACTGCCTTGACGTTCAAGCCGAGGATCCACTACCACCACGTGTGCACGTGGGACAGCCCTGTGGGAAAGCCTCGTGGGAAAGCCTCGTGGGAAAGACTCGAGGGAAAACCATAGATCCTTTGATCCACGCGGCGGACTGCGTGACACTGCTGCTACCGCTCTGGAGGAAAGCGCAAGTCCATGCCCGCATTCGAGACGAGGACTGACTCCCCTGGGGAGACTCCAGAAGTACCCCAAGATCCATGTCAGCACTGGAGAGGAATCCTCAGGTTCCGGCCCCGACTCCACACAAGGTCTTAGGCCCCTGCATCGACGGGAGAGGAATGCCGAGAGGCCCCCGAGGAACTCGCATGGGGCCTGGCCTTTCCTGAGGCCACCAGAGCGGGTCCCTGAGGTCCCCATCGTAAGTCGAGAGCACCTGCCGCAACTCGAGAAAATCCAGGAGGTTTTGCCCTCCAGGCGAGATGAGGCCCATTTCCGCTGAGGCTTCTCGAGGCTAATCACATGTAACCGCTGGAACTTCCAAAGGGTCGTTCACACCATTGCTGCAACTCAAGAAGTTCCCCGACATACCCGTCTCCACTCGAGAGGAAGCACGTGGGGTCACGCACCCATCCAGGGGAGCCCCGTTTCCGCCTCCTAGCTCGAGATGAGGGATCCTTTCCCTGTTTCGTAGGGAAAGAATTCCCGGCGTTCCCATCGCATCTCAAGAGGAGGCGCTCTCCACAAGAAAGGCGAGAGGAACTCCAGGGTCGTGCCACCATGACAAGAGTCCCCCAGATGTGTCAGTCCATTCCAGAGGAACCTGTTTTCCCTGCACTGCCTTGACGTTCAAGCCGAGGATCCACTCCCACCACGTGTGCACGTGGGACAGCCCTGTGGGAAAGCCTCGTGGGAAAGCCTCGTGGGAAAGACTCGAGGGAAAACCATAGATCCTTTGATCCACGCGGCAGACTGCGTGACACTGCTGCTACCGCTATGGAGGAAAGCGCAAATGCATGCCCGCATTCGAGACGAGGACTGACTCCCCTGCGGAGACTCCAGAAGTACCCCAAGATCTATGTCAGCACTGGAGAGGAATCCTCAGGTTCCGGCCCCGACTCCACACAAGGTCTTAGGCCCCGGCATCGACGGGAGAGGAATCCCGAGAGGCCCCCGAGGAACTCGCATGGGGACTGGCCTTTCTTGAGGCCACCAGAGCGGGTCCCTGAGGTCCCCGTCGTAAGTCGAGAGCACCTGCCGCAACTCGAGAAAATCCAGGAGGTTTTGCCCTCCAGGCGAGATGAGGCCCATTTCCGCTGAGGCTTCTCGAGGCTAATCACGTCTAACCACTGGAACTTCCAAAGGGTGCTTCACACCCTTGCTGCAAATCAAGAAGTTCCCCGACATACCCGTCTCCACTCGAGAGGAAGCACGTGGGGTCCCGCACACATCCAGGGGAGCCCCGTTTCCGCCTCCTAGCTCGAGATGAGGGATCCTTTCCCTGTTTCGTAGGGAAAGAATTCCCGGCGTTCCCGTCGCATCTCAAGAGGTGGCGCTCTCCACAGGAAAGGCGAGAGGAACTCCAGGGTCGTGGCACCATTCCAAGAGTCCCCCAGATGTGTCAGTCCATTCCAGAGGAACCTGTTTTCCCTGCACTGCCTTGACGTTCAAGCCGAGGATCGACTCCCACCACGTGTGCACGTGGGACAGCCCTGTGGGAAAGCCTCGTGGGAAAGCCTCGTGGGAAAGACTCGAGGGAAAACCATAGATCCTTTGATCCACGCGGCGGACTGCGTGACACTGCTGCTACCGCTCTGGAGGAAAGCGCAACTGCATCCCCGCATTCGAGACGAGGACTGACTCCCCTGGGGAGACTCCAGAAGTACCCCAAGATCCATGTCAGCACTGGAGAGGAATCCTCAGGTTCCGGCCCCGACTCCACACAAGTTCTTAGGCCCTGGCATCGACGGGAGAGGAATGCCGAGAGGCCCCCGAGGAACTCGCATGGGGACTGGCCTTTCCTGAGGCCACCAGAGCGGGTCCCTGAGGTCCCCGTCGTAAGTCGAGAGCACCTGCCGCAACTCGAGAAAATCCAGGAGGTTTTGCCCTCCAGGCGAGATGAGGCCCATTTCCGCTGAGGCTTCTCGAGGCTAATCTCGTCTAACCACTGGAACTTCCAAAGGGTCCTTCACACCCTTGCTGCAACTCAAGAAGTTCCCCGACATACCCGTCTCCACTCGAGAGGAAGCACGTGGGGTCCCGCACACATCCAGGGGAGCCCCGTTTCCGCCTCCTAGCTCGAGATGAGGGATCCTTTCCCTGTTTTGTAGGGAAAGAATTCCCGGCGTTCCCGTCGCATCTCAAGAGGAGGCGCTCTCCACAGGAAAGGCGAGAGGAACTCCAGGGTCGTGCCACCATTCCAAGAGTCCCCCAGATGTGTCAGTCCATTCCAGAGGAACCTGTTTTCCCTGCACTGCCTTGACGTTCAAGCCGAGGATCGACTCCCACCACGTGTGCACGTGGGACAGCCCTGTGGGAAAGCCTCGTGGGAAAGCCTCGTGGGAAAGACTCGAGGGAAGACCATAGATCCTTTGATCCACGCGGCGGAATGCGTGACACTGCTGCTACCGCTCTGGAGGAAAGCGCAAGTGCATGCCCGCATTCGAGACGAGGACTGACTCCCCTGGGGAGACTCCAGAAGTACCCCAAGATCCATGTCAGCACTGCAGAGGAATCCTCAGGTTCCGGCCCCGACTCCACACAAGGTCTTAGGCCCCAGCATCGACGAGAGAGGAATCCCGAAAGGCCCCCGTGGAACTCGCATGGGGACTGGCCTTTCCTGAGGTCACCAGAGCGGGTCCCCGAGGTCCCCGTCGTAAGTCGAGAGCACATGACGCAACTCGAGAAAATCCAGGAGGTTTTGCCCTCCAGGCGAGATGAGGCCCATTTCCGCTGAGGCTTCTCGAGGCCAATCACATCTAACCACTGGAACTTCCAAAGGGTCCTTCACACCCTTGCTGCAACTCAAGAAGTTCCCCGACATACCCGTCTCCACTCGAGAGGAAGCACGTGGGGTCCCGCAAACATCCAGGGGAGCCCCATTTCCGCCTCCTAGCTCGAGATGAGGGATCCTTTCCCTGTTTCGTAGGGAAAGAATTCCCGGCATTCCCGTCGCATCTCAAGAGGAGGCGCTCTCCACAGGAAAGGCGAGAGGAACTCCAGGGTCGTGCCACCATTCCAAGAGTCCCCCAGATGTGTCAGTCCATTCCAGAGGAACCTGTTTTCCCTGCACTGCCTTGACGTTCAAGCCGAGAATCGAGTCCCACCACGTGTGCACGTGGGACAGCCCTGTGGAAAGCCTCGTGGGAAAGCCTCGTGGGAAAGACTCGAGGGAAAACCATAGATCCTTTGATCCACGCGGCGGACTGCGTGACACTGCTGCTACCGCTCTGGAGGAAAGCGCAAGTGCATGCCCGCATTCGAGACGAGGACTGACTCCCCTGGGGAGTCTCCAGAAGTACCCCAAGATCCATGTCAGCACTGGAGAGGAATCCTCAGGTTCCGGCCCCGACTCCACACAAGGTCTTAGGTCCCGGCATCGACGGGAGAGAAATCCCGAGAGGCCCCCGAGGAACTCGCATGGGGACTGGCCTTTCCTGAGGTCACCAGAGCGGGGCCCTGAGGTCCCCGTCGTAAGTCGAGAGCACCTGCCGCAACTCGAGAAAATCCAGGAGATTTTGCCCTCCAGGCGAGATGAAGCCCATTTCCGCTGAGGCTTCTCGAGGCTAATCACATCTAACAACTGGAACTTCCAAAGGGTCCTTCACACCCTTGCTGCAACTCTAGAAGTTCCCCGACATACCCGTCTCCACTCGAGAGGAAGCACGTGGGGTCCCGCACACATCCAGGGTAGCCCCGTTTCCACCTCCTAGCTCGAGATGAGGGATCCTTTCCCTGTTTCGTAGGGAAAGAATTCCCGGCGTTCCCGTCGAATCTCAAGAGGAGGCACTCCCACAGGAAAGGCGAGAGGAACTCCAGGGTCGTGCCACCATTCCAAGAGACCCCATATGTGTCAGTCCATTCCAGAGGAACCTGTTTTCCCTGCAATGCCTTGACGTTCAAGCCGAGGATCGACTCCCACCACGTGTGCACGTGGGACAGCCCTGTGGGAAAGCCTCGTGGGAAAGCCTCGTGGGAAAGACTCGAGGGAAAACCATAGATCCTTTGATCCATTGGGCGGACTGCGTGACACTGCTGCTACCGCTCTGGAGGAAAGCGCAAGTGCATGCCCGCATTCGAAACGAGGACTGACTCCCCTGGGGAGACTCCAGAAGTACCCCAAGATCCATGTCAGCACTGGAGAGGAATCTTCTGGTTCCGGCCCCGACTCCACACAAGGTCTTAGGCCCCAGCATCGACGAGAGAGGAATCCCGAGAGGCCCCCGAGGAAGTCGCATGGGGACTGCCCTTTCCTGAGGCCACCAGAGCGGGTCCCTGAGGTCCCCGTCGTAAGTCGAGAGCACCTGCCGCAACTCGAGAAAATCCAGGAGGTTTTGCCCTCCAGGCGAGATGAGGCCCATTTCCGCTGAGGCTTCTCGAGGCCAATCACATCTAACCACTGGAACTTCCAAATGGTCCTTCACACCCTTGCTGCAACTCAAGAAGTTCCCCGACATACCCGTCTCCACTCGAGAGGAAGCACGTGGGGTCCCGCAAACATCCAGGGGAGCCCCATTTCCGCCTCCTAGCTCGAGATGAGGGATCCTTTCCCTGTTTCGTAGGGAAAGAATTCCCGGCGTTCCCGTCGCATCTCAAGAGGAGGCGCTCTCCACAGGAAAGGCGAGAGGAACTCCAGGGTCGTGCCACCATTCCAAGAGTCCCCCAGATGTGTCAGTCCATTCCAGAGGAACCTGTTTTCCCTGCACTGCCTTGACGTTCAAGCCTAGGATCGACTCCCACCACGTGTGCAGGTGGGACAGCCCTGTGGAAAGCCTCGTGGGAAAGCCTCGTGGGAAAGACTCGAGGGAAAACCATAGATCCTTTGATCCACGCGGCGGACTGCGTGACACTGCTGCTACCGCTCTGGAGGAAAGCGCAAGTGCATGCCCGCATTCGAGACGAGGACTGACTCCCCTGGGGAGACTCCAGAAGTACCCCAAGATCCATGTCAGCACTGGAGAGGAATCCTCAGGTTCCGGCCCAGACTCCACACAAGGTCTTAGGCCCCGGCATCGACGGGAGAGGAATCCCGAGAGGCCCCCGAGGAACTCGCATGGGGACTGGCCTTTCCTGAGGCCACCAGAGCGGGTCCCTGAGGTCCACGACGTAAGTCGAGAGCACCTGCCGCAACTCGAGAAAATCCAGGAGGTTTTGCCCTCCAGGCGAGATGAGGCCCATTTCCGCTGAGGCTTCTCGAGGCTAATCACGTCTAACCACTGGAACTTCCAAAGGGTCCTTCACACCCTTGCTGCAACTCAAGAAGTTCCCCGACATACCCGTCTCCACTCGAGAGGAAGCACGTGGGGTCCCGCACACATCCAGGGGAGCCCCGTTTCCGCCTCCTAGCTCGAGATGAGGGATCCTTTCCCTGTTTCGTAGGGAAAGAATTCCCGGCGTTCCCGTCGCATCTCAAGAGGAGGCGCTCTCCACAGGAAAGGCGAGAGGAACTCCAGGGTCGTGCCACCATTCCAAGAGTCCCCCAGATGTGTCAGTCCATTCCAGAGGAACCTGTTTTCCCTGCACTGCCTTGACGTTCAAGCCCAGGATCGACTCCCACCACGTGTGCACGTGGGACAGCCCTGTGGGAAAGCCTCGTGGGAAAGCCTCGTGGGAAAGACTCGAGGGAAGACCATAGATCCTTTGATCCACGCGGCGGAATGCGTGACACTGCTGCTACCGCTCTGGAGGAAAGCGCAAGTGCATGCCCGCATTCGAGACGAGGACTGACTCCCCTGGGGAGACTCCAGAAGTACCCCAAGATCCATGTCAGCACTGCAGAGGAATCCTCAGGTTCCGGCCCCGACTCCACACAAGGTCTTAGGCCCCAGCATCGACGAGAGAGGAATCCCGAGAGGCCCCCGTGGAACTCGCATGGGGACTGGCCTTTTCTGAGGTCACCAGAGCGGGTCCCCGAGGTCCCCGTCGTAAGTCGAGAGCACATGACGCAACTCGAGAAAATCCAGGAGGTTTTGCCCTCCAGGCGAGATGAGGCCCATTTCCGCTGAGGCTTCTCGAGGCCAATCACATCTAACCACTGGAAATTCCAAAGGGTCCTTCACACCCTTGCTGCAACTCAAGAAGTTCCCCGACATACCCGTCTCCACTCGATAGGAAGCACGTGGGGTCCCGCAAACATCCAGGGGAGCCCCATTTCCGCCTCCTAGCTCGAGATGAGGGATCCTTTCCCTGTTTCGTAGGGAAAGAATTCCCGGCATTCCCGTCGCATCTCAAGAGGAGGCTCTCTCCACAGGAAAGGCGAGAGGAACTCCAGGGTCGTGCCACCATTCCAAGAGTCCCCCAGATGTGTCAGTCCATTCCAGAGGAACCTGTTTTCCCTGCACTGCCTTGACGTTCAAGCCGAGAATCGAGTCCCACCACGTGTGCACGTGGGACAGCCCTGTGGAAAGCCTCGTGGGAAAGCCTCGTGGGAAAGACTCGAGGTAAAACCATAGATCCTTTGATCCACGCGGCGGACTGCGTGACACTGCTGCTACCGCTCTGGAGGAAAGCGCAAGTGCATACCCGCATTCGAGACGAGGACTGACTCCCCTGGGGAGACTCCAGAAGTACCCCAAGATCCATGTCAGCACTGGAGAGGAATCCTCAGGTTCCGGCCCCGACTCCACACAAGGTCTTAGGCCCCGGCATCGACGGGAGAGGAATCCCGAGAGGCCCCCGAGGAACTCGCATGGGGACTGGCCTTTCCTGAGGCCACCAGAGCGGGTCCCTGACGTCCCCGTGGTAAGTCGAGAGCGCCTGCCGCAACTCGAGAAAATCCAGGAGGTTTTGCCCTCCAGGCGAGATGAGGCCCATTTCCGCTGAGGCTTCTCGAGGCTAATCACGTCTAACCACTGGAACTTCCAAAGGGTCCTTCACACCCTTGCTGCAACTCAAGAAGTTCCCCGAAATACCCGTCTCCACTCGAGAGGAAGCACGTGGGGTCCTGCACACATCCAGGGGAGCCCCGTTTCCGCCTCCTAACTCGAGATGAGGGATCCTTTCCCTGTTTCGTAGGGAAAGAATTCCCGGCGTTCCCGTCGCATCTCAAGAGGAGGCGCTCTCCACAGGAAAGGCGAGAGGAACTCCAGGGTCGTGCCACCATTCCAAGAGTCCCCCAGATGTGTCAGTCCATTCCAGAGGAACCTGTTCTCCCTGCACTGCCTTGACGTTCAAGCCGAGGATCCACTCCCACCACGTGTGCACGTGGGACAGCCCTGTGGGAAAGCCTCGTGGGAAAGCCTCGTGGGAAAGACTCGAGGGAAAACCATAGATCCTTTGATCCACGCGGCGGACTGCGTGACACTGCTGCTACCGCTCTGGAAGAAAGCGCAAGTGCATGCCCGCATTCGAGACGAGGACTGACTCCCCTGGGGAGACTCCAGAAGTACCCCAAGATCCATGTCAGCACTGGAGAGGAATCCTCAGGTTCCGGCCCCGACTCCACACAAGGTCTTAGGCCCCGGCATCGACGGGAGAGGAATGCCGAGAGGCCCCCGAGGAACTCGCATGGGGACTGGCCTTTCCTGAGGCCACCAGAGCGGGTCCCTGAGGTCCACGTCGTTAGTCGAGAGCACCTGCCGCAACTCGAGAAAATCCAGGAGGTTTTGCCCTCCAGGCGAGTTGAGGACCATTTCCGCTGAGGCTTCTCGAGGCTGATCACATCTAACCACTGGAACTTCCAAAGGGTCCTTGACACCCTTGCTGCAACTCAAGAAGTTCCCCGACATACCCGTCTCCACTCGTGAGGAAGCACGTGGGTCCCGCACAAATCCAGGGGAGCCCCGTTTCCGCCTCCTCGCTCGAGATGAGGGATCCTTTCCCTGTTTCGTAGGGAAAGAATTCCCGGCGTTCCCGTCGCATCTCAAGAGGAGGCGCTCTCCACAGGAAAGGGAGAGGAACTCCAGGGTCGTGACACCATTCCAAGAGTCCCCCAGATGTGTCAGTCCATTCCAGAGGAACCTGTTTTCCCTGCACTGCCTTGACGTTCAAGCCGAGGATCGACTCCCACCACGTGTGCACGTGGGACAGCCCTGTAGGAAAGCCTCGTGGGAAAGCCTCGTGGGAAAGACTCGAGGGAAAACCATAGATCCTTTGATCCACGCGGCGGACTGCGTGGCACTGTTGCTACCGCTCTGAAGGAAAGCGCAAGTGCATGCCCGCATTAGAGACGAGGACTGACTCCCCTGGGGAGACTCCAGAAGTACCCCAAGATTCATGTCAGCACTGGAGAGGAATCCTCAGGTTCCGGCCCCGAATCCACACAAGGACTTAGGCCCCGGCATCGACGGGAGAGGAATCCCGAGAGGCCCCCGAGGAATTCGCATGGGGACTGGCCTTTCCTGAGGCGACCAGAGCGGGTCCCTGAGGTCCCCGTCGTAAGTGGAGAGCACCTGCCGCAACTCGAGAAAATCCAGGAGGTTTTGCCCTCCAGGGGAGATGAGGCCCATTTCCGCTGAGGCTTCTCGAGGCCAATCACATCTAACCACTGGAACTTCCAAAGGGTCCTTCACACCCTTGCTGCAACTCAAGAAGTTCCCCGACATACCGTCTCCACTCGAGAGGAAGCACGTGGGGTCCCGCACACATCCAGGGGAGCCCCGTTTCCGACTCCTAGCTCGAGATGAGGGATCCTTTCCCTGTTTCGTAGGGAAAGAATTCCCGGCGTTCCCGTCGCATCTCAAGAGGAAGCGCTCTCCATAGGAAAGGTGAGAGGAACTCCAGGGTCATGCCACCATTCCAAGAGTCCCCCAGATGTGTCAGTCCATTCCAGAGGAACCTGTTTTCCCTGCACTGCCTTGACGTTCAAGCCCAGGATCGACTCCCACCACGTGTGCTCGTGGGACAGCCCTGTGGGAAAGCCTCGTGGGAAAGCCTCGTGGGAAAGACTCGAGGGAAAACCATAGATCCTTTGATCAACGCGGCGGACTGCGTGACACTGCTGCTACCGCTCTGGAGGAAAGCGCAAGTGCATGCCGGCATTCGAGACGAGGACGACTCCCCTTGGGAGACTCCAGAAGTACCCCAAGATCCATGTCAGCACTGGAGAGGAATCCTCAGGTTCCGGCTCCGACTCCACACAAGGTCTTAGGCCCCGGCATCGACGGGAGAGGAATCCCGAGAGGCCCCCGAGGAACTCGCATGGGGACTGGCCTTTCCTGAGGCCACCAGAGCGGGTCCCTGAGGTCCACGTCGTTAGTCGAGAGCACCTGCCGAAACTCGAGAAAATCCAGGAGGTTTTGCCCTCCAGGCGAGTTGAGGACCATTTCCGCTGAGGCTTCTCGAGGCTGATCACATCTAACCACTGGAACTTCCAAAGGGTCCTTCACACCCTTGCTGCAACTCAAGCAGTCCCGCGACATACCCGTATCCACTCGAGAGGAAGCACGTGGTGTCCCGCACACATCCAGGGGAGCCCCGTTTCCGCCTCCTAGCTCGAGATGAGTGATCCTTTCCCTGTTTCGTAGGGAAAGAATTCCCGGTGTTCCCGTCGCATCTCAAGAGGAGGCGTTCTCCACAGGAAAGGCGAGAGGAACTCCAGGGTCGTGCCACCATTCCAAGAGTCCCCCAGATGTGTCAGTCCATTCCAGAGGAACCTGTTTTCCCTGCACTGCCTTGACGTTCAAGCCGAGGATCGACTCCCACTACGTGTGCACGTGGGACAGCCCTGTGGGAAAGCCTCGTGTGAAAGCCTCGTGGGAAAGACTCGAGGGAAAAACATAGATCCTTTGATCCACGCGGCGGACGGCGTGACACTGCTGCTACCGCTTTGTAGGAAAGCGCAAGTGCATGCCCGCATTCGAGACGAGGACTGACTCCCCTGGGGAGACTCCAGAAGTACCCCAAGATCCATGTCAGCACTGGAGAGGAATCCTCAGGTTCCGGCCCCGACTCCACACAAGGTCTTCGGCCCCGGCATCGACGGGAGAGGAATCCCGAGAGGCCCCCGAGGAACTCGCATGGGGACTGGCCTTTCATGAGGCCACCAGAGCGGGTCCCTGAGTTCCCCGTCGTAAGTCGAGAGCACCTGCTGCAACTCGAGAAAATCCAGGAGGTTTTGCCCTCCAGGCGAGATGAGGCCCATTTCCGCTGAGGCTTCTCGAGGCCAATCACATCTAACCACTGGAACTTCCAAAGGGTCCTTCACACCCTTGCTGTAACTCAAGAAGTTCCCCGACATACCCGTCTCCACTCGAGAGGAAGCACGTGGGGTCCCGCACACATCCAGGGGAGCCCCGTTTCCACCTCCTAGCTCGAGATGAGGGATCCTTTCCCTGTTTCGTAGGGAAAGAATTCCCGGCGTTCCCGTCGCATCTCAAGAGGAGGCACTCCCACAGGAAAGGCGAGAGGAACTCCAGGGTCGTGCCACCATTCCAAGAGACCCCATATGTGTCAGTCCATTCCAGAGGAACCTGTTTTCCCTGCACTGCCTTGACGTTCAAGCCGAGGATCGACTCCCACCACGTGTGCAGTGGGACAGCCCTGTGGAAAGCCTCGTGGGAAAGCCTCGTGGGAAAGACTCGAGGGAAAACCATAGATCCTTTGATCCACGCGGCGGACTGCGTGAAACTGCTGCTACCGCTCTGGAGGAAAGCGCAAGTGCATGCCCGCATTCGAGACGAGGACTGACTCCCCTGGGGAGACTCCAGAAGTACCCCAAGATCCATGTCAGCACTGGAGAGGAATCCTCAGGTTGCGGCCCCGACTCCACACAAGGTCTTAGGCCCCGGCATCGACGGGAGAGGAATCTCGAGATGCCCCCGAGGAACTCGCATGGGGACTGGCCTTTCCTGAGGCCACCAGAGCGGGTCCCTGAGGTCCACGACGTAAGTCGAGAGCACCTGCCGCAACTCGAGAAAATCCAGGAGGTTTTGCCCTCCAGGCGAGATGAGGCCCATTTCCGCTGAGGCTTCTCGAGGCCAATCACATCTAACCACTGGAACTTCCAAAGGGTCCTTCACACCCTTGCTGCAACTCAAGAAGTTCCCCGACATACCCGTCTCCACTCGAGAGGAAGCACGTGGGGTCCCGCAAACATCCAGGGGAGCCCCATTTCCGCCTCCTAGCTCGAGATGAGGGATCCTTTCCCTGTTTCGTAGGGAAAGAATTCCCGGCGTTCCCGTCGCATCTCAAGAGGAGGCGCTCTCCACAGGAAAGGCGAGAGGAACTCCAGGGTCGTGCCACCATTCCAAGAGTCCCCCAGATGTGTCAGTCCATTCCAGAGGAACCTGTTTTCCCTGCACTGCCTTGACGTTCAAGCCGAGAATCGAGTCCCACCACGTGTGCACGTGGGACAGCCCTGTGGAAAGCCTCGTGGGAAAGCCTCGTGGGAAAGACTCGAGGGAAAACCATAGATCCTTTGATCCACGCGGCGGACTGCGTGACACTGCTGCTACCGCTCTGGAGGAAAGCGCAAGTGCATGCCCGCATTCGAGACGAGGACTGACTCCCCTGGGGAGACTCCAGAAGTACCCCAAGATCCATGTCAGCACTGGAGAGGAATCCTCAGGTTCCGGCCCCGACTCCACACAAGGTCTTAGGCCCCGGCATCGACGGGAGAGAAATCCCGAGAGGCCCCCGAGGAACTCGCATGGGGACTGGCCTTTCCTGATGTCACCAGAGTTGGTCCCTGAGGTCCCCGTCATAAGTCGAGAGCACCTGCCGCAACTCGAGAAAATCCAGGAGATTTTGCCCTCCAGGCGAGATGAAGCCCATTTCCACTGAGGCTTCTCGAGGCTAATCACATCTAACCACTGAAACTTCCAAAGGGTCCTTCACACCCTTGCTGCAACTCTAGAAGTTCCCCGACATACCCGTCTCCACTCGAGAGGAAGCACGTGGGGTCCCGCACACATCCAGGGTAGCCCCGTTTCCACCTCCTAGCTCGAGATGAGGGATCCTTTCCCTGTTTCGTAGGGAAAGAATTCCCGGCGTTCCCGTCGCATCTCAAGAGGAGGCACTCCCACAGGAAAGGCGAGAGGAACTCCAGGGTCGTGCCACCATTCCAAGAGACCCCAGATGTGTCAGTCCATTCCAGAGGAACCTGTTTTCCCTGCACTGCCTTGACGTTCAAGCCGAGGATCGACTCCCACCACGTGTGCACGTGGGACAGCCCTGTGGGAAAGCCTCGTGGGAAAGCCTCGTGGGAAAGACTCGAGGGAAAACCATAGATCCTTTGATCCACGCGGCGGACTGCGTGACACTGCTGCTACCGCTCTGGAGGAAAGCGCAAGTGCATGCCCGCATTCGAGACGAGGACTGACTCCCCTGGGGAGACTCCAGAAGTACCCCAAGATCCATGTCAGCACTGGAGAGGAAACTTCTGGTTCCGGCCCCGACTCCACACAAGGTCTTCGGCCCCGGCATCGACGGGAGAGGAATCCCGAGAGGCCCCCGAGGAAGTCGCATGGGGACTGCCCTTTACTGAGGCCACCAGAGCGGGTCCCTGAGGTCCCCGTCGTAAGTCGAGAGCACCTGCCGCAACTCGAGAAAATCCAGGAGGTTTTGCCCTCCAGGCGAGATGAGGCCCATTTCCGCTGAGGCTTCTCGAGGCCAATCACATCTAACCACTGGAACTTCCAAAGGGTCCTTCACACCCTTGCTGTAACTCAAGAAGTTCCCCGACATACCCGTCTCCACTCGAGAGGAAGCACGTGGGGTCCCGCAAAAATCCTGGGGAGCCCCATTTCCGCCTCCTAGCTCGAGATGAGGGATCCTTTCCCTGTTTCGTAGGGAAAGAATTCCCGGCGTTCCCGTCGCATCTCAAGAGGAGGCGCTCTCCACAGGAAAGGCGAGAGGAACTCCAGGGTCGTGCCACCATTCCAAGAGTCCCCCAGATGTGTCAGTCCATTCCAGAGGAACCTGTTTTCCCTGCACTGCCTTGACGTTCAAGCCGAGGATCGACTCCCACCACGTGTGCAGGTGGGACAGCCCTGTGGAAAGCCTCGTGGGAAAGCCTCGTGGGAAAGACTCGAGGGAAAAGCAAAGATCCTTTGATCCATTGGGCGGACTGCGTGACACTGCTGCTACCGCTCTGGAGGAAAGCGCAAGTGCATGCCAGCATTCGAGACGAGGACTGACTCCCCTGGGGAGACTCCAGAAGTACCCCAAGATCCATGTCAGCACTGGAGAGGAATCTTCTGGTTCCAGCCCCGACTCCACACAAGGTCTTCGGCCCCGGCATCGACGGGAGAGGAATCCCGAGGGGCCCCCGTGGAAGTCGCATGGGGACTGCCCTTTCCTGAGGCCACCAGAGCGGGTCCCTGAGGTCCCCGTCGTAAGTCGAGAGCACCTGCCGCAACTCGAGAAAATCCAGGAGGTTTTGCCCTCCAGGCGAGATGAGGCCCATTTCCGCTGAGGCTTCTCGATGCCAATCACATCTAAACACTTGAACTTCCAAAGGGTCCTTCACACCCTTGCTGCAACTCTAGAAGTTCCCCGACATACCCGTCTCCACTCGAGAGGAAGCACGTGGGGTCCCGCACACATCCAGGGTAGCCCCGTTTCCACCTCCTAGCTCGAGATGAGGGATCCTTTCCCTGTTTCGTAGGGAAAGAATTCCCGGCGTTCCCGTCACATCTCAAGAGGAGGCACTCCCACAGGAAAGTCGAGAGGAACTCCAGGGTCGTGCCACCATTCCAAGAGACCCCATATGTGTCAGTCCATTACAGAGGAACCTGTTTTCCCTGCACTGCCTTGACGTTCAAGCCGAGGATCGACTCCCACCACGTGTGCAGTGGGACAGCCCTGTGGAAAGCCTCGTGGGAAAGACTCGAGGGAAAACCATAGATCCTTTGATCCACGCGGCGGACTGCGTGACACTGCTGCTACCGCTCTGGAGGAAAGCGCAAGTGCATGCCCGCATTCGAGACGAGGACTGACTCCCCTGGGGAGACTCCAGAAGTACCCCAAGATCCATGTCAGCACTGGAGAGGAATCCTCAGGTTCCGGCCCCGACTCCACACAAGGTCTTAGGCCCCGGCATCGACGGGAGAGGAATCCCGAGAGGCCCCCGAGGAACTCGCATGGGGACTGGCCTTTCCTGAGGCCACCAGAGCGGGTCCCTGAGGTCCACGACGTAAGTCGAGAGCACCTGCCGCAACTCGAGAAAATCCAGGAGGTTTTGCCCTCCAGGCGAGATGAGGCCCATTTCCGCTGAGGCTTCTCGAGGCGAATCACGTCTAACCACTGGAACTTCCAAAGGGTCCTTCACACCCTTGCTGCAACTCAAGAAGTTCCCCGACATACCCGTCTCCACTCGAGAGGAAGCACGTGGGGTCCCGCACACATCCAGGGGAGCCCCGTTTCCGCCTCCTAGCTCGAGATGAGGGATCCTTTCCCTGTTTCGTAGGGAAAGAATTCCCGGCGTTCCCGTCGCATCTAAAGAGGAGGCGCTCTCCACAGGAAAGGCGAGAGGAACTCCAGGGTCGTGCCACCATTCCAAGAGTCCCCCAGATGTGTCAGTCCATTCCAGAGGAACCTGTTTTCCCTGCACTGCCTTGACGTTCAAGCCGAGGATCGACTCCCACCACGTGTGCACGTGGGACAGCCCTGTGGGAAAGCCTCGTGGGAAAGCCTCGTGGGAAAGACTCGAGGGAAAACCATAGATCCTTTGATCCTCGCGGCGGAATGCGTGACACTGCTGCTACCGCTCTGGAGGAAAGCGCAAGTGCATGCCCGCATTCGAGACGAGGACTGACTCCCCTGGGGAGACTCCAGAAGTACCCCAAGATCCATGTCAGCACTGGAGAGGAATCCTCAGGTTCCGGCCCCGACTCCACACAAGGTCTTCGGCCCCGGCATCGACGGGAGAGGAATCCCGAGAGGCCCCCGAGGAACTCGCATGGGGACTGGCCTTTCCTGAGGCCACCAAAGCGGGTCCCTGAGGTCCCCGTCGTAAGTCGAGAGCACCTGCCGCAACTCGAGAAAATCTACGAGGTTTTGCCCTCCAGGCGAGATGAGCCCCATTTCCGCTGAGGCTTCTCGAGGCCAATCACATCTAACCACTGGAACTTCCAAAGGGTCCTTCACACCCTTGCTGCAACTCAAGAAGTTCCCCGACATACACGTCTCCACTCGAGAGGAAGCACGTGGGGTCCCGCAAACATCCAGGGGAGCCCCATTTCCGCCTCCTAGCTCGAGATGAGGGATCCTTTCCCTGTTTCGTAGGGAAAGAATTCCCGGCGTTCCCGTCGCATCTCAAGAGGAGGCGCTCTCCACAGGAAAGGCGAGAGGAACTCCAGGGTCGTGCCACCATTCCAAGAGTCCCCCAGATGTGTCAGTCCATTCCAGAGGAACCTGTTTTCCCTGCACTGCCTTGACGTTCAAGCCGAGGATCGAGTCCCACCACGTGTGCACGTGGGACAGCCCTGTGGAAAGCCTCGTGGGAAAGCCTCGTGGGAAAGACTCGAGGGAAAACCATAGATCCTTTGATCCACGCGGCGGACTGCGTGACACTGCTGCTACCGCTCTGGAGGAAAGCGCAAGTGCATGCCCGCATTCGAGACGAGGACTGACTCCCCTGGGGAGACTCCAGAAGTACCCCAAGATACATGTCAGCACTGGAGAGGAATCCTCAGGTTCCGGCCCCGACTCCACACAAGGTCTTAGGCCCCGGCATCGACGGGAGAATAATCCCGAGAGGCCCCCGAGGAATTCGCATGGGGACTGGCCTTTCCTGAGGCCACCAGAGCGGGTCCCTGAGGTGCCCGTCGTAAGTCGAGAGCACCTGCCGCAACTCGAGAAAATCCAGGAGATTTTGCCCTCCAGGCGAGATGAAGCCCATTTCCGCTGAGGCTTCTCGAGGCTAATCACATCTAACCACTTGAACTTCCAAAGGGTCCTTCACACCCTTGCTGCAACTCTAGAAGTTCCCCGACATACCCGTCTCCACTCGAGAGGAAGCACGAGGGTCCCGCACACATCCAGGGTAGCCCCGTTTCCGCCTCCTAGCTCGAGATGACGGATCCTTTCCCTGTTTCGTAGGAAAGAATTCCCGGCATTCCCGTCGCATCTCAAGAGGAGGCGCTCTCCACAGGAAAGGCGAGAGGAACTCCAGGGTGGTGCCACCATTCCAAGAGACCCCCAGATGTGTCAGTCCATTCCAGAGGAACCTGTTTTCCCTGCACTGCCTTGACGTTCAAGCCGAGGATCGACTCCCACCACGTGTGCACGTGGGACAACCCAGTGGGAAAGCCTCGTGGGAAAGCCTCGTGGGAAAGACTCGAGGGAAAACCATAGATCCTTTGATCCACGCGGTGGACTGCGTGACACTGCTGCTACCGCTCTGGAGGAAAGCGCAAGTGCATGCCCGCATTCGAGACGAGGACTGACTCCCCTGGGGAGACTCCAGAAGTACCCCAAGATCCATGTCAGCACTGGAGAGGAATCCTCAGGTTCCAGCCCCGACTCCACACAAGGTCTTAGGCCCCGGCATCGACGGATGAGGAATCCCGAGAGGCCCCCGAGGAACTCGCATGGGGACTGGCCTTTCCTGAGGCCACCAGAGCGGGTCCCTGAGGTCCCGGTCGTAAGTCGAGAGCACCTGCCGCAACTCGAGAAAATCCAGGAGGTTTTGCCCTCCAGGCGAGATGAGGCCCATTTCCGCTGAGGCTTCTCGAGGCTAATCACGTCTAACCACTGGAACTTCCAAAGGGTCCTTCACACCCTTGCTGCAACTCTAGAAGTTCCCCGACATACCCGTCTCCACTCGAGAGGAAGCACGAGGGTCCCGCACACATCCAGGGGAGCCCCGTTTCCGCCTCCAAGCTCGAGATGAGGGATCCTTTCCCTGTTTCGTAGGGAAAGAATTCCGGTGTTCCCGTCGCATCTCAAGAGGAGGCGCTCTCCACAGGAAAGGCGAGAGGACTCCAGCGTCGTGCCACCATCCAAAGTGTCCCCCAGATATGTCAGTCCATTCCAGAGGAACCTGTTTTCCCTGCACTGCCTTGACGTTCAAGCCGAGAATCGAGTCCCACCACGTGTGCAGGTGGGACAGCCCTGTGGAAAGCCTCGTGGGAAAGCCTCGTGGGAAAGACTCGAGGGAAAACCATAGATCCTTTGATCCACGCGGCGGACTGCGTGACACTGCTGCTACCGCTCTGGAGGAAAGCGCAAGTGCATGCCCGCATTCGAGACGAGGACTGACTCCCCTGGGGAGACTCCAGAAGTACCCCAAGATCCATGTCAGCACTGGAGAGGAATCCTCAGGTTCCTGCCCCGACTCCACACAAGGTCTTAGGCCCCGGCATCGACGGGAGAGGAATCCCGAGAGGCCCCCGAGGAACTCGCATGGGGACTGGCCTTTCCTGAGGCCACCAGAGCGGGTCCCTGAGGTCCACGACGTAAGTCGAGAGCACCTGCCGCAACTCGAGAAAATCCAGGAGGTTTTGCCCTCCAGGCGAGATGAGGCCCATTTCCGCTGAGGCTTCTCGAGGCTAATCACGTCTAACCACTGGAACTTCCAAAGGGTCCTTCACACCCTTGCTGCAACTCAAGAAGTTCCCCGACATACCCGTCTCCACTCGAGAGGAAGCACGTGGGGTCCCGCAAACATCCAGGGGAGCCCCATTTCCGCCTCCTAGCTCGAGATGAGGGATCCTTTCCCTGTTTCGTAGGGAAAGAATTCCCGGTGTTCCCGTCGCATCTCAAGAGGAGGCGCTCTCCACAGGAAAGGCGAGAGGAACTCCAGGGTCGTGCCACCATTCCAAGAGTCCCCCAAATGTGTCAGTCCATTCCAGAGGAACCTGCTTTCCCTGCACTGCCTTGACGTTTAAGCTGAGGATCGACTCCCACCACGTGTGCACGTGGGACAGCCCTGTGGGAAAGCCTCGTGGGAAAGCCTCGTGGGAAAGACTCGAGGGAAAACCATAGATCCTTTGATCCACGCGGCGGACGGCGTGACACTGCTGCTACCGCTCTGGAGGAAAGCGCAAGTGCATGCCCGCATTCGAGACGAGGACTGACTCCCCTGGGGAGACTCCAGAAGTACCCCAAGATCCATGTCAGCACTGGAGAGGAATCCTCAGGTTCCGGCCCCGACTCCACACAAGGTCTTAGGCCCCGGCATCGACGGGAGAGGAATCCCGAGAGGCCCCCGAGGAACTCGCATGGGGACTGGCCTTTCCTGAGGCCACCAGAGCGGTCCCTGAGGTCCCCGTCGTAAGTCGAGAGCACCTGCCGCAACTCGAGAAAATCCAGGAGGTTTTGCCCTCCAGGCGAGATGAGGCCCATTTCCGCTGATGCTTCTCGAGGCTAATCACGTCTAACCACTGGAACTTCCAAAGGGTCCTTCACACCCTTGCTGCAACTCAAGAAGTTCCCCTACATACCCGTCTCCACTCGAGAGGAAGCACGTGGGGTCCCGCAAACATCCAGGGGAGCCCCGTTTCCGCCTCCTAGCTCGAGATGAGGGATCCTTTCCCTGTTTCGTAGGTAAAGAATTCCCGGCGTTCCCGTCGCATCTCAAGAGGAGGCGCTCTCCACAGGAAAGGCGAGAGGAACTCCAGGGTCGTGCCACCATTCCAAGAGTCCCCCAGATGTGTCAGTCCATTCCAGAGGAACCTGTTTTCCCTGCACTGCCTTGACGTTCAAGCCGAGGATCGACTCCCACCACGTGTGCACGTGGGACAGCCCTGTGGGAAAGCCTCGTGGGAAAGCCTCTTGGGAAAGACTCGAGGGAAAACCATAGATCCTTTGATCCACGCGGCGGACTGCGTGACACTGCTGCTACCGCTCTGGAGGAAAGCCCAAGTGCATGCCCGCATTCGAGACGAGGACTGACTCCCCTGGGGAGACTCCAGAAGTACCCCAAGATCCATGTCAGCACTCGAGAGGAATCCTCAGGTTCCGGCCCCGACTCCACACAAGGTCTTAGGCCCCGGCATCGACGGGAGAGGAATCCCGAGAGGCCCCCGATGAACTCGCATGGGGACTGGCCTTTCCTGAGGCCACCAGAGCGGGTCCCTGAGGTCCCCGTCGTAAGTCGAGAGCACCTGCCGCAACTCGAGAAAATCCAGGAGGTTTTGCCCTCCAGGCGAGATGAGGCCCATTTCCGCTGAGGCTTCTCGAGGCTAATCACGTCTAACCACTGGAACTTCCAAAGGGTCCTTCACACCCTTGCTGCCACTCAAGAAGTTCCCAGACATACCCGTCTCCACTCGAGAGGAAGCACATGGGGTCCCGCACACATCCAGGGGAACCCCGTTTCCGCCTCCTAGCTCGAGATGAGGGATCCTTTCCCTGTTTCGTAGGGAAAGAATTCCCGGCGTTCCCGTCGCATCTCAAGAGGAGGCGCTCTCCACAGGAAAGGCGAGAGGAACTCCAGGGTCGTGCCACCATTCCAAGAGTCCCCCAGATGTGTCAGTCCATTCCAGAGGAACCTGTTTTCCCTGCACTGCCTTGACGTTCAAGCCGAGGATCGACTCCCACCACGTGTGCAGGTGGGACAGCCCTGTGGAAAGCCTCGTGGGAAAGCCTCGTGGGAAAGACTCGAGGGAAAACCATAGATCCTTTGATCCACGCGGCGGACTGCGTGACACTGCTGCTACCGCTCTGGAGGAAAGCGCAAGTGCATGCCCGCATTCGAGACGAGGACTGACTCCCCTGGGGAGACTCCAGAAGTACCCCAAGATCCATGTCAGCACTGGAGAGGAATCCTCAGGTTCCGGCCCCGACTCCACACAAGGTCTTAGGCCCCGGCATCGACGGGAGAGGAATCCCGAGAGGACCCCGAGGAACTCGCATGGGGACTGGCCTTTCCTGAGGCCACCAGAGCGGGTCCCTGAGGTCCACGACGTAAGTCGAGAGCACCTGCCGCAACTCGAGAAAATCCAGGAGGTTTTGCCCTCCAGGCGAGATGAGGCCCATTTCCGCTGAGGCTTCTCGAGGCTAATCACGTCTAACCACTGGAACTTCCAAAGGGTCCTTCACACCCTTGCTGCAACTCAAGAAGTTCCCCGACATACCCGTCTCCACTCGAGAGGAAGCACGTGGGGTCCCGCACACATCCAGGGGAGCCCCGTTTCCGCCTCCTAGCTCGAGATGAGGGATCCTTTCCCTGTTTCGTAGGGAAAGAATTCCCGGCGTTCCCGTCGCATCTCAAGAGGAGGCGCTCTCCACAGGAAAGGCGAGAGGAACTCCAGGGTCGTGCCACCATTCCAAGAGTCCCCCAGATGTGTCAGTCCACTCCAGAGGAACCTGTTTTCCCTGCACTGCCTTGACGTTCAAGTCGAGGATCGACTCCCACCACGTGTGCACGTGGGACAGCCCTGTGGGAAAGCCTCGTGGGAAAGCCTCGTGGGAAAGACTCGAGGGAAAACCATAGATCCTTTGATCCATTGGGCGGACTGCGTGACACTGCTGCTACCGCTCTGGAGGAAAGCGCAAGTGCATGCCCGCATTCGAAACGAGGACTGACTCCCCTGGGGAGACTCCAGAAGTACCCCAAGATCCATGTCAGCACTGGAGAGGAATCTTCTGGTTCCGGCCCCGACTCCACACAAGGTCTTCGGCCCCGGCATCTACGGGAGAGGAATCCCGAGAGGCCCCCGAGGAAGTCGCATGGGGACTGCCCATTCCTGAGGCCACCAGAGCGGGTCCCTGAGGTCCACGACGTAAGTCGAGAGCACCTGCCGCAACTCGAGAAAATCCAGGAGGTTTTGCCCTCCAGGCGAGATGAGGCCCATTTCCGCTGAGGCTTCTCGAGGCCAATCACATCTAACCACTGGAACTTCCAAAGGGACCTTCACACCCTTGCTGCAACTCAAGAAGTTCCCGACACACCCGTCTCCACTCGAGAGGAAGCACGTGGGGTCCCGCACACATCCAGGGGAGCCCCATTTCCGCCTCCTAGCTCGAGATGAGGGATCCTTTCGCTGTTTCGTAGGGAAAGAATTCCCGGAGTTCCCGTCGCATCTCAAGAGGAGGCACTCTCCACAGGAAAGGCGAGAGGAACTCCAGGGTCGTGCCACCATTCCAAGAGTCCCCCAGATGTGTCAGTCCATTCCAGAGGAACCTGTTTTCCCTGCACTGCCTTGACGTTCAAGCCGAGAATCGAGTCCCACCACGTGTGCAGGTGGGACAGCCCTGTGGAAAGCCTCGTGGGAAAGCCTCGTGGGAAAGACTCGAGGGAAAACCATAGATCCTTTGATCCACGCGGCGGACTGCGTGACACTGCTGCTACCGCTCTGGAGGAAAGCGCAAGTGCATGCCCGCATTCGAGACGAGGACTGACTCCCCTGGGGAGACTCCAGAAGTACCCCAAGATCCATGTCAGCACTGGAGAGGAATCCTCAGGTTCCGGCCCCGACTCCACACAAGGTCTTAGGCCCCGGCATCGACGGGAGAGGAATCCCGAGAGGCCCCCGAGGAACTCGCATGGGGACTGGCCTTTCCTGAGGCCACCAGAGCGGGTCCCTGAGGTCCACGACGTAAGTCGAGAGCACCTGCCGCAACTCGAGAAAATCCAGGAGGTTTTGCCCTCCAGGCGAGATGAGGCCCATTTCCGCTGAGGCTTCTCGAGGCTAATCACGTCTAACCACTGGAACTTCCAAAGGGTCCTTCACACCCTTGCTGCAACTCAAGAAGTTCCCCGACATACCCGTCTCCACTCGAGAGGAAGCACGTGGGGTCCCGCACACATCCAGGGGAGCCCCGTTTCCGCCTCCTAGCTCGAGATGAGGGATCCTTTCCCTGTTTCGTAGGGAAAGAATTCCCGGCGTTCCCGTCGCATCTCAAGAGGAGGCGCTCTCCACTGGAAAGGCGAGAGGAACTCCAGGGTCGTGCCACCATTCCAGGAGTCCCCCAGATGTGTCAGTCCATTCCAGAGGAACCTGTTTTCCCTGCACTGCCTTGACGTTCAAGCCGAGGATCGACTCCCACCACGTGTGCACGTGGGACAGCCCTGTGGGAAAGCCTCGTGGGAAAGCCTCGTGGGAAAGACTCGAGGGAAAACCATAGATCCTTTGATCCACGCGGCGGACTGCGTGACACTGCTGCTACCGCTCTGGAGGAAAGCGCAAGTGCAAGCCCGCATTCGAGACGAGGACTGACTCCCCTGGGGAGACACCAGAAGTACCCCAAGATCCATGTCAGCACTGCAGAGGAATCCTCAGGTTCCGGCCCCGACTCCACACAAGGTCTTAGGCCCCAGCATCGACGAGAGAGGAATCCCGAGAGGCCCCCGAGGAACTCGCATGGGGACTGGCCTTTCCTGAGGCCACCAGAGCGGTCCCTGAGGTCCCCGTCGTAAGTCGAGAGCACCTGCCGCAACTCGAGAAAATCCAGGAGGTTTTGCCCTCCAGGCGAGATGAGGCCCATTTCCGCTGATGCTTCTCGAGGCTAATCACGTCTAACCACTGGAACTTCCAAAGGGTCCTTCACACCCATGCTGCAACTCAAGAAGTTCCCCTACATACCCGTCTCCACTCGAGAGGAAGCACGTGGGGTCCCGCAAACCTCCAGGGGAGCCCCGTTTCCGCCTCCTAGCTCGAGATGAGGGATCCTTTCCCTGTTTCGTAGGTAAAGAATTCCCGGCGTTCCCGTCGCATCTCAAGAGGAGGCGCTCTCCACAGGAAAGGCGAGAGGAACTCCAGGGTCGTGCCACCATTCCAAGAGTCCCCCAGATGTGTCAGTCCATTCCAGAGGAACCTGTTTTCCCTGCACTGCCTTGACGTTCAAGCCGAGGATCGACTCCCACCACGTGTGCACGTGGGACAGCCCTGTGGGAAAGCCTCGTGGGAAAGCCTCTTGGGAAAGACTCGAGGGAAAACCATAGATCCTTTGATCCACGCGGCGGACTGCGTGACACTGCTGCTACCGCTCTGGAGGAAAGCCCAAGTGCATGCCCGCATTCGAGACGAGGACTGACTCCCCTGGGGAGACTCCAGAAGTACCCCAAGATCCATGTCAGCACTCGAGAGGAATCCTCAAGTTCCGGCCCCGACTCCACACAAGGTCTTAGGCCCCGGCATCGACGGGAGAGGAATCCCGAGAGGCCCCCGATGAACTCGCATGGGGACTGGCCTTTCCTGAGGCCACCAGAGCGGGTCCCTGAGGTCCCCGTCGTAAGTCGAGAGCACCTGCCGCAACTCGAGAAAATCCAGGAGGTTTTGCCCTCCAGGCGAGATGAGGCCCATTTCCGCTGAGGCTTCTCGAGGCTAATCACGTCTAACCACTGGAACTTCCAAAGGGTCCTTCACACCCTTGCTGCAACTCAAGAAGTTCCCAGACATACCCGTCTCCACTCGAGAGGAAGCACATGGGGTCCCGCACACATCCAGGGGAACCCCGTTTCCGCCTCCTAGCTCGAGATGAGGGATCCTTTCCCTGTTTCGTAGGGAAAGAATTCCCGGCGTTCCCGTCGCATCTCAAGAGGAGGCGCTCTCCACAGGAAAGGCGAGAGGAACTCCAGGGTCGTGCCACCATTCCAAGAGTCCCCCAGATGTGTCAGTCCATTCCAGAGGAACCTGTTTTCCCTGCACTGCCTTGACGTTCAAGCCGAGGATCGACTCCCACCACATGTGCAGGTGGGACAGCCCTGTGGAAAGCCTCGTGGGAAAGCCTCGTGGGAAAGACTCGAGGGAAAACCATAGATCCTTTGATCCACGCGGCGGACTGCGTGACACTGCTGCTACCGCTCTGGAGGAAAGCGCAAGTGCATGCCCGCATTCGAGACGAGGACTGACTCCCCTGGGGAGACTCCAGAAGTACCCCAAGATCCATGTCAGCACTGGAGAGGAATCCTCAGGTTCCGGCCCCGACTCCACACAAGGTCTTAGGCCCCGGCATCGACGGGAGAGGAATCCCGAGAGGCCCCCGAGGAACTCGCATGGGGACTGGCCTTTCCTGAGGCCACCAGAGCGGGTCCCTGAGGTCCACGACGTAAGTCGAGAGCACCTGCCGCAACTCGAGAAAATCCAGGAGGTTTTGCCCTCCAGGCGAGATGAGGCCCATTTCCGCTGAGGCTTCTCGAGGCTAATCACGTCTAACCACTGGAACTTCCAAAGGGTCCTTCACACCCTTGCTGCAACTCAAGAAGTTCCCCGACATACCCGTCTCCACTCGAGAGGAAGCACGTGGGGTCCCGCACACATCCAGGGGAGCCCCGTTTCCGCCTCCTAGCTCGAGATGAGGGATCCTTTCCCTGTTTCGTAGGGAAAGAATTCCCGGCGTTCCCGTCGCATCTCAAGAGGAGGCGCTCTCCACAGGAAAGGCGAGAGGAACTCCAGGGTCGTGCCACCATTCCAAGAGTCCCCCAGATGTGTCAGTCCATTCCAGAGGAACCTGTTTTCCCTGCACTGCCTTGAGGTTCAAGTCGAGGATCGACTCCCACCACGTGTGCACGTGGGACAGCCCTGTGGGAAAGCCTCGTGGGAAAGCCTCGTGGGAAAGACTCGAGGGAAAACCATAGATCCTTTGATCCATTGGGCGGAGTGCGTGACACTGCTGCTACCGCTCAGGAGGAAAGCGCAAGTGCATGCCCGCATTCGAAACGAGGACTGACTCCCCTGGGGAGACTCCAGAAGTACCCCAAGATCCATGTCAGCACTGGAGAGGAATCTTCTGGTTCCGGCCCCGACTCCACACAAGGTCTTCGGCCCCGGCATCTACGGGAGAGGAATCCCGAGAGGCCCCCGAGGAAGTCGCATGGGGACTGCCCATTCCTGAGGCCACCAGAGCGGGTCCCTGAGGTCCACGACGTAAGTCGAGAGCACCTGCGGCAACTCGAGAAAATCCAGGAGGTTTTGCCCTCCAGGCGAGATGAGGCCCATTTCCGCTGAGGCTTCTCGAGGCCAATCACATCTAACCACTGGAACTTCCAAAGGGACCTTCACACCCTTGCTGCAACTCAAGAAGTTCCCCGACATACCCGTCTCCACTCGAGAGGAAGCACGTGGGGTCCCGCACACATCCAGGGGAGCCCCATTTCCGCCTCCTAGCTCGAGATGAGGGATCCTTTCCCTGTTTCGTAGGGAAAGAATTCCCGGCGTTCCCGTCGCATCTCAAGAGGAGGCGCTCTCCACAGGAAAGGCGAGAGGAACTCCAGGGTCGTGCCACCATTCCAAGAGTCCCCCAGATGTGTCAGTCCATTCCAGAGGAACCTGTTTTCCCTGCACTGCCTTGACGTTCAAGCCGAGAATCGAGTCCCACCACGTGTGCACGTGGGACAGCCCTGTGGAAAGCCTCGTGGGAAAGCCTCGTGGGAAAGACTCGAGGGAAAACCATAGATCCTTTGATCCATGCGGCGGACTGCGTGACACTGCTGCTACCGCTCTGGAGGAAAGCGCAAGTGCATGCCCGCATTCGAGACGAGGACTGACTCCCCTGGGGAGACTCCAGAAGTACCCCAAGATCCATGTCAGCACTGGAGAGGAATCTTCTGGTTCCGGCCCCGACTCCACACAAGGTCTTCGGCCCCGGCATCGACGGGAGAGGAATCCCGAGAGGCCCCCGAGGAAGTCGCATGGGGACTGCCCTTTCCTGAGGCCACCAGAGCGGGTCCCTGAGGTCCCCGACGTAAGTCGAGAGCACCTGCCGCAACTCGAGAAAATCCAGGAGGTTTTGCCCTCCAGGCGAGATGAGGCCCATTTCCGCTGAGGCTTCTCGAGGCCAATCACATCTAACCACTGGAACTTCCAAAGGGTCCTTCACACCCTTGCTGCAACTCAAGAAGTTCCCCGACATACCCGTCTCCACTCGAGAGGAAGCACGTGGGGTCCCGCACACATCCAGGGGAGCCCCATTTCCGCCTCCTAGCTCGAGATGAGGGATCCTTTCCCTGTTTCGTAGGGAAAGAATTCCCGGCGTTCCCGTCGCATCGCAAGAGGAGGCGCTCTCCACAGGAAAGGCGAGAGGAACTCCAGGGTCGTGCCACCATTCCAAGAGTCCCCCAGATGTGTCAGTCCATTCCAGAGGAACCTGTTTTCCCTGCACTGCCTTGACGTTCAAACCGAGGATCGACTCCCACCACCTGTGCACGTGGGACAGCCCTGTGGGAAAGCCTCGTGGGAAAGCCTCGTGGGAAAGACTCGAGGGAAAACCATAGATCCTTTGATCCACGCGGCGGACTGCGTGACACTGCTGCTACCGCTCTGGAGGAAAGCGCAAGTGCATGCCCGCATTCGAGACGAGGACTGACTCCCCTGGGGAGACTCCAGAAGTACCCCAAGATCCATGTCAGCACTGGAGAGGAATCCTCAGGTTCCGGCCCCGACTCCACACAAGGTCTTAGGCCCCGGCATCGACGGGAGAGGAATCCCGAGAGGCCCCCGAGGAACTCGCATGGGGACTGCCCTTTCCTGAGGCCACCAGAGCGGGTCCCTGAGGTCCCCGTCGTAAGTCGAGAGCACCTGCCGCAACTCGAGAAAATCCAGGAGGTTTTGCCCTCCAGGCGAGATGAGGCCCATTTCCACTGAGGCTTCTCGAGGCCAATCACATCTAACCACTGGAACTTCCAAAGGGTCCTTCACACCCTTGCTGTAACTCAAGAAGTTCCCCGACATACCCGTCTCCACTCGAGAGGAAGCACGTGGGGTCCCGCAAAAATCATGGGGAGCCCCATTTCCGCCTCCTAGCTCGAGATGAGGGATCCTTTCCCTGTTTCGTAGGGAAAGAATTCCCGGCGTTCCCGTCGCATCTCAAGAGGAGGCGCTCTCCACAGGAAAGGCGAGAGGAACTCCAGGGTCGTGCCACCATTCCAAGAGTCCCCCAGATGTGTCAGTCCATTCCAGAGGAACCTGTTTTCCCTGCACTGCCTTGACGTTCAAGCCGAGGATCGACTCCCACCACGTGTGCAGGTGGGACAGCCCTGTGGAAAGCCTCGTGGGAAAGCCTCGTGGGAAAGACTCGAGGGAAAACCAAAGATCCTTTGATCCATTGGGCGGACTGCGTGACACTGCTGCTACCGCTCTGGAGGAAAGCGCAAGTGCATGCCCGCATTCGAGACGAGGACTGACTCCCCTGGGGAGACTCCAGAAGTACCCCAAGATCCATGTCAGCACTGGAGAGGAATCTTCTGGTTCCGGCCCCGACTCCACACAAGGTCTTCGGCCCCGGCATCGACGGGAGAGGAATCCCGAGAGGCCCCCGAGGAACTCGCATGGGGACTGGCCTTTCCTGAGGCCACCAGAGCGGGTCCCTGAGGTCCACGACGTAAGTCGAGAGCACCTGCCGCAACTCGAGAAAATCCAGGAGGTTTTGCCCTCCAGGCGAGATGAGGCCCATTTCCGCTGAGGCTTCTCGAGGCTAATCACGTCTAACCACTGGAACTTCCAAAGGGTCCTTCACACCCTTGCTGCAACTCAAGAAGTTCCCCGACATACCCGTCTCCACTCGAGAGGAAGCACGTGGGGTCCCGCACACATCCAGGGGAGCCCCGTTTCCGCCTCCTAGCTCGAGATGAGGGATCCTTTCCCTGTTTCGTAGGGAAAGAATTCCCGGCGTTCCCGTCGCATTTCAAGAGGAGGCGCTCTCCACAGGAAAGGCGAGAGGAACTCCAGGGTCGTGCCACCATTCCAAGAGTCCCCCAGATGTGTCAGTCCATTCCAGAGGAACCTGTTTTTCCTGCACTGCCTTGACGTTCAAGCCGAGGATCGAGTCCCACCACGTGTGCACGTGGGACAGCCCTGTGGGAAAGCCTCGTGGGAAAGCCTCGTGGGAAAGACTCGAGGGAAAACCATAGATCCTTTGATCCACGCGGCGGAATGCGTGACACTGCTGCTAACGCTCTGGAGGAAAGCGCAAGTGCATGCCCGCATTCGAGACGAGGACTGACTCCCCTGGGGAGACTCCAGAAGTACCCCAAGATCCATGTCAGCACTGCAGAGGATTCCTCAGGTTCCGGCCCCGACTCCACACAAGGTCTTAGGCCCCAGCATCGACGAGAGAGGAATCCCGAGAGGCCCCCGAGGAACTCGCATGGGGACTGGCCTTTCCTGAGGTCACCAGAGCGGGTCCCCGAGGTCCCCATCGTAAGTCGAGAGCACATGACGCAACTCGAGAAAATCAGGAGGTTTTGCCCTCCAGGCGAGATGAGGCCCATTTCCGCTGAGGCTTCCCGAGGCCAATCACATCTAACCACTGGAACTTCCAAAGGGTCCTTCACACCCTTGCTGCAACTCAAGAAGTTCCCCGACATACCCGTCTCCACTCGAGAGGAAGCACGTGGGGTCCCGCACACATCCAGGGGAGCCCCGTTTCCGCCTCCTAGCTCGAGATGAGGGATCCTTTCCCTGTTTCGTAGGGAAAGAATTCCCGGCGTTCCCGTCGCATCTCAAGAGGAGGCGCTCTCCACAGGAAAGGCGAGAGGAACTCCAGGGTCGTGCCACCATTCCAAGAGTCCCCCAGATGTGTCAGTCCATTCCAGAGGAACCTGTTTTCCCTGCACTGCCTTGACGTTCAAGCCGAGGATCGACTCCCACCACGTGTGCACGTGGGACAGCCCTGTGGGAAAGCCTCGTGGGAAAGCCTCGTGGGAAAGACTCAAGGGAAAACCATAGATCCTTTGATCCACGCGGCGGACTGCGTGACACTGCTGCTACCGCTCTGGAGGAAAGCGCAAGTGCATGCCCGCATTCGAAACGAGGACTGACTCCCCTGGGGAGACTCCAGAAGTACCCCAAGATCCATGTCAGCACTGGAGAGGAAACTTCTGGTTCCGGCCCCGACTCCACACAAGGTCTTCGGCCCCGGCATCGACGGGAGAGGAATCCCGAGAGGCCCCCGAGGAAGTCGCATGGGGACTGCCCTTTACTGAGGCCACCAGAGCGGGTCCCTGAGGTCCCCGTCGTAAGTCGAGAGCACCTGCCGCAACTCGAGAAAATCCAGGAGGTTTTGCCCTCCAGGCGAGATGAGGCCCATTTCCGCTGAGGCTTCTCGAGGCCAATCACATCTAACCACTGGAACTTCCAAAGGGTCCTTCACACCCTTGCTGCAACTCTAGAAGTTCCCCGACATACCCGTCTCCACTCGAGAGGAAGCACGTGGGGTCCCGCACACATCCAGGGTAGCCCCGTTTCCACCTCCTAGCTCGAGATGAGGGATCCTTTCCCTGTTTCATAGGGAAAGAATTCCCGGCGTTCCAGTCGCATCTCAAGAGGAGGCACTCCCACAGGAAAGGCGAGAGGAACTCCAGGGTCGTGCCACCATTCCAAGAGACCCCATATGTGTCAGTCCATTCCAGTGGAACCTGTTTTCCCTGCACTGCCTTGACGTTCAAGCCGAGGATCGACTCCCACCACGTGTGCACGTGGGACAGCCCTGTGGGAAAGCCTCGTGGGAAAGCCTCGTGGGAAAGACTCGAGGGAAAACCATAGATCCTTTGATCCACGCGGCAGACTGCGTGACACTGCTGCTACCGCTCTGGAGGAAAGCGCAAGTGCATGCCCGCATTCGAAACGAGGACTGACTCCCCTGGGGAGACTCCAGAAGTACCCCAAGATCCATGTCAGCACTGGAGAGGAATCTTCTGGTTCCGGCCCCGACTCCACACAAGGTCTTCGGCCCCGGCATCGACGGGAGAGGAATCCCGAGAGGCCCCCGAGGAAGTCGCATGGGGACTGCCCTTTCCTGAGGCCACCAGAGCGGGTCCCTGAGGTCCCCGTCGTAAGTCGAGAGCACCTGCCGCAACTCGAGAAAATCCAGGAGGTTTTGCCCTCCAGGCGAGATGAGGCCCATTTCCGCTGAGGCTTCTCGAGGCCAATCACATCTAACCACTGGAACTTCGAAAGGGTCCTTCACACCCTTGCTGCAACTCAAGAAGTTCCCCGACATACCCGTCTCCACTCGAGAGGAAGCACGTGGGGTCCCGCAAAAATCCAGGGGAGCCCCATTTCCGCCTCCTAGCTCGAGATGAGGGATCCTTTCCCTGTTTCGTAGGGAAAGAATGCCCGGCGTTCCCGTCGCATCTCAAGAGGAGGCGCTCTCAACAGGAAAGGCGAGAGGAATTCCAGGGTCGTGCCACCATTCCAAGAGTCCCCCAGATGTGTCAGTCCATTCCAGAGGAACCTGTTTTCCCTGCACTGCCTTGACGTTCAAGCCGAGAATCGAGTCCCACCACGTGTGCAGGTGGGACAGCCCTGTGGAAAGCCTCGTGGGAAAGCCTCGTGGGAAAGCCTCGAGGGAAAACCATAGATCCTTTGATCCACGCGGCGGACTGCGTGACACTGCTGCTACCGCTCTGGAGGAAAGCCCAAGTGCATGCCCGCATTCGAGACGAGGACTGACTCCCCTGGGGAGACTCCAGAAGTACCCCAAGATCCATGTCAGCACTGGAGAGGAATCCTCAGGTTCCGGCCCCGACTCCACACAAGGTCTTCGGCCCCGGCATCGACGGGAGAGGAATCCCGAGAGGCCCCCGAGGAACTCGCATGGGGACTGGCCTTTCCTGAGGCCACCAGAGCGGGTCCCTGAGGTCCACGACGTAAGTCGAGAGCACCTGCCGCAACTCGAGAAAATCCAGGAGGTTTTGCCCTCCAGGCGAGATGAGGCCCATTTCCGCTGAGGCTTCTCCAGGCTAATCACGTCTAACCACTGGAACTTCCAAAGGGTCCTTCACACCCTTGCTGCAACTCAAGAAGTTCCCCGACATACCCGTCTCCACTCGAGAGGAAGCACGTGGGTTCCCGAACACATCCAGGGGAGCCCCGTTTCCGCCTCCTAGCTCGAGATGAGGGATCCTTTCCCTGTTTCGTAGGGAAAGAATTCCCGGCGTTCCCGTCGCATCTCAAGAGGAGGCGCTCTCCACAGGAAAGGCGAGAGGAACTCCAGGTTCGTGGCACCATTTCAAGAGACCCCCAGATGTGTCACTCCATTCGTGAGGAACCTGTTTTCCCTGCACTGCCTTGACGTTCACGCCGAGGATCGACTCCCACCACGTGTACACGTGGGACAGACCTGTGGGAAAGCCTCGTGGGAAAGCCTCGTTGGAAAGACTCGAGGGAAAACCATAGATCCTTTGATCCACGCGGTGGACTGCGTGACACTGCTGCTACCGCTCTGGAGGAAAGCGCAAGTGCATGCCCGCATTCGAGACGAGGACTGACTCCCCTGGGGAGACTCCAGAAGTACCCCAAGATCCATGTCAGCACTGGAGAGGAATCCTCAGGTTCCGGCCCCGACTCCACACAAGGTCTTAGGCCCCAGCATCGACGGGAGAGGAATCCCGACAGGACCCGAGGAACTCGCATGGGGACTGGCCTTTCCTGAGGCCACCAGAGCGGGTCTCTGTGGTCCCCGTCGTAAGTCGAGAGCACCTGCCGCAACTCGAGAAAATCCAGGAGGTTTTGCCCTCCAGGCGAGATGAGGCCCATTTCCGCTGAGGCTTCTCGAGGCTGATCACATCTAACCACTGGAACTTCCAAAGGGTCCTTCACACCCTTGCTGCAACTCAAGAAGTTCCCCGACATACCTGTCTCCACTCGAGAGGAAGCACGTGGGGTCCCGCACACATCCAGGGGAGCCCCGTTTCTGCCTCCAAGCTCGAGATGAGGGATCCTTTCCCTGTTTCGTAGGGAAAGAATTCCGGCGTTCCCGTCGCATCTCAAGAGGAGGCGCTCTCCACAGGAAAGGCGAGAGGAACTCCAGGGTCGTGCCACCATTCCAAGAGTCCCCCAGATGTGTCAGTCAATTCCAGAGTAACCTGTTTTCCCTGCACTGCCTTGACGTTCAAGCCGAGGATCGACTCCCACCACGTGTGCACGTGGGACAGCCCTTTGGAAAGCCTCGTGGGAAAGCCTCGTGGGAAAGACTCGAGGGAAAACCATGGATCCTTTGATCCACGCGGCGGACTGCGTGACACTGCTGCTACCGCTCTGGAGGAAAGCGCAAGTGCATGCTCGCATTCGAGGCGAAGACTGACTCCCCTGGGGAGACTCCAGAAGTACCCCAAGATCCATGTCAGCACTGGAGAGGAATCCTCAGGTTCCGGCCCCGACTGCACACAAGGTCTTAGGCCCCGGCATCGACGGATGAGGAATCCCGAGAGGCCCCCGAGGAACTCGCATGGGGACTGGCCTTTCCTGAGGCCACCAGAGCGGGTCCCTGAGGTCCCGGTCGTAAGTCGAGAGCACCTGCCGCAACTCGAGAAAATCCAGGAGGTTTTGCCCTCCAGGCGAGATGAGGCCCATTTCCGCTGAGGCTTCTCGAGGCTAATCACGTCTAACCACTGGAACTTCCAAAGGGTCCTTCACACCCTTGCTGCAACTCAAGAAGTTCCCCGACGTACCCGTCTCCACTCGAGAGGAAGCACGAGGGTCCCGCACACATCCAGGGGAGCCCCGTTTCCGCCTCCAAGCTCGAGATGTGGGATCCTTTCCCTGTTTCGTAGGGAAAGAATTCCGGTGTTCCCGTCGCATCTCAAGAGGAGGCGCTCTCCACAGGAAAGGCGAGAGGACTCCAGCGTCGTGCCACCATTCAAAGTGTCCCCCAGATATGTCAGTCCATTCCAGAGGAACCTGTTTTCCCTGCACTGCCTTCACGTTCAAGCCGAGGATCGACTCTCACCACGTGTGCACGTGGGACAGCCCTTGGGAAGGCCTCGTGGGAAAGCCTCGTGGGAAAGACTAGAGGGAAAACCATAGATACTTTGATGCACGCGGCGGAGTGCGTGACACTGCTGCTACCGCTCTGGAGGATAGTACAAGTGCATGCCCGCATTCCAGACGAGGACTGACTCCCCTGGGGAGACTCCAGAAGTACCCCAAGATCCATGTCAGCACTGGAGAGGAATCCTCAGGTTCCGGCCCCGACTCCACACAAGGTCTTCGGCCCCGGCATCGAAGGGAGAGGAATCCCGAGAGGCCCCCGAGGAACTCGCATGGGGACTGGCCTTTCCTGAGGCCACCAGAGCGGGTCCCTGAGGTCCCCGTCGTAAGTCGAGAGCACCTGCCGCAACTTGAGAAAATCCAGGAGGTTTTGCCCTCCAGGCGAGATGAGGCCCATTTCCGATGAGGCTTCCCGAGGCTAATCATATCTAACCACTGGAACTTCCAAAGGGTCCTTCACACCCTTGCTGCAACTCAAGAAGTTCCCCGACATACCCGTCTCCACTCGAGTGGAAGCACGTGGGGTCCCGCACACATCCAGGGGAGCCCCGTTTCCGCCTCCTAGCTCGAGATGAGGGATCCTTTCCCTGTTTCGTAGGGAAAGAATTCCCGGCGTTCCCGTCGCATCTCAAGAGGAGGCGCTCTCCACAGGAAAGGCGAGAGGAACTCCAGGGTCGTGCCACCATTCCAAGAGTCCCCCAGATGTGTCAGTCCATTCCAGAGGAACCTGTTTTCCCTGCACTGCCTTGACGTTCAAGCCGAGGATCCACTCCCACCACGTGTGCACGTGGGACAGCCCTGTGGGAAAGCCTCGTGGGAAAGCCTCGTGGGAAAGACTCGAGGGAAAACCATAGATCCTTTGATCCACGCGGCGGACTGCGTGACACTGCTGCTACCGCTCTGGAGGAAAGCGCAAGTGCATGCCCGCATTCGAGACGAGGACTGACTCCCCTGGGGAGACTCCAGAAGTACCCCAAGATCCATGTCAGCACTGGAGAGGAATCCTCAGGTTCCGGCCCCGACTCCACACAAGGTCTTAGGCCCCGGCATCGACGGGAGAGGAATGCCGAGAGGCCCCCGAGGAACTCGCATGGGGACTGGCCTTTCCTGAGGCCACCAGAGCGGGTCCCTGAGGTCCCCGTCGTAAGTCGAGAGCACCTGCCGCAACTCGAGAAAATCCAGGAGGTTTTGCCCTCCAGGCGAGATGAGGCCCATTTCCGCTGAGGCTTCTCGAGGCCAATCACATCTAACCACTGGAACTTCCAAAGGGTCCTTCACACCCTTGCTGCAACTCAAGAAGTTCCCCGACATACCCGTCTCCACTCGAGAGGAAGCACGTGGGGTCCCGCACACATCCAGGGGAGCCCCGTTTCCGCCTCCTAGCTCGAGATGATGGATCCTTTCCCTGTTTCGTAGGGAAAGAATACCGGCGTTCCCGTCGCATCTCAAGAGGAGGCGCTCTCCATAGGAAAGGCGAGAAGAACTCCAGGGTCGTGACACCATTCCAAGAGTCCCGCAGATGTGTCAGTCCATTCCAGAGGAACCTGTTTTCCCTGCACTGCCTTGACGTTCAAGCCGAGGATCGACTCCCACCACGTGTGCACGTGGGACAGCCCTGTGGGAAAGCCTCGTGGGAAAGCCTCGTGGGAAAGACTCGAGGGAAAACCATAGATCCTTTGATCCACGCGGCAGACTGCGTGACACTGCTGCTACCGCTCTGGAGGAAAGCGCAAGTGCATGCCCGCATTCGAAACGAGGACTGACTCCCCTGGGGAGACTCCAGAAGTACCCCAAGATCCATGTCAGCACTGGAGAGGAATCTTCTGGTTCCGGCCCCGACTCCACACAAGGTCTTCGGCCCCGGCATCGACGGGAGAGGAATCCCGAGAGGCCCCCGAGGAAGTCGAATGGGGACTGCCCTTTCCTGAGGCCACCAGAGCGGGTCCCTGAGGTCCCCGTCGTAAGTCGAGAGCACCTGCCGCAACTCGAGAAAATCCAGGAGGTTTTGCCCTCCAGGCGAGATGAGGCCCATTTCCGCTGAGGCTTCTCGAGGCCAATCACATCTAACCACTGGAACTTCCAAAGGGTCCTTCACACCCTTGCTGCAACTCAAGAAGTTCCCCGACATACCCGTCTCCACTCGAGAGGAAGCACGTGGGGTCCCGCAAAAATCCAGGGGAGCCCCATTTCCGCCTCCTAGCTCGAGATGAGGGATCCTTTCCCTGTTTCGTAGGGAAAGAATTCCCGGCGTTCCCGTCGCATCTCAAGAGGAGGCGCTCTCAACAGGAAAGGCGAGAGGAATTCCAGGGTCGTGCCACCATTCCAAGAGTCCCCCAGATGTGTCAGTCCATTCCAGAGGAACCTGTTTTCCCTGCACTGCCTTGACGTTCAAGCCGAGAATCGAGTCCCACCACGTGTGCAGGTGGGACAGCCCTGTGGAAAGCCTCGTGGGAAAGCCTCGTGGGAAAGCCTCGAGGGAAAACCATAGATCCTTTGATCCACGCGGCGGACTGCGTGACACTGCTGCTACCGCTCTGGAGGAAAGCGCAAGTGCATGCCCGCATTCGAGACGAGGACTGACTCCCCTGGGGAGACTCCAGAAGTACCCCAAGATCCATGTCAGCACTGGAGAGGAAACCTCAGGTTCCGGCCCCGACTCCACACAAGGTCTTAGGCCCCGGCATCGACGGGAGAGGAATCCCGAGAGGCCCCCGAGGAACTCGCATGGGGACTGGCCTTTCCTGAGGCCACCAGAGCGGGTCCCTGAGGTCCACGACGTAAGTCGAGAGCACCTGCCGCAACTCGAGAAAATCCAGGAGGTTTTGCCCTCCAGGCGAGATGAGGCCCATTTCCGCTGAGGCTTCTCGAGGCTAATCACGTCTAACCACTGGAACTTCCAAAGGGTCCTTCACACCCTTGCTGCAACTCAAGAAGTTCCCCGACATACCCGTCTCCACTCGAGAGGAAGCACGTGGCGTCCCGCACACATCCAGGGGAGCCCCGTTTCCGCCTCCTAGCTCGAGATGAGGGATCCTTTCCCTGTTTCGTAGGGAAAGAATTCCCGGCGTTCCCGTCGCATCTCAAGAGGAGGCGCTCTCCACAGGAAAGGCGAGAGGAACTCCAGGGTCGTGCCACCATTCCAAGAGTCCCCCAGATGTGTCAGTCCATTCCAGAGGAACCTGTTTTCCCTGCACTGCCTTGACGTTCAAGCCGAGGATCGACTCCCACCACGTGTGCACGTGGGACAGCCCTGTGGGAAAGCCTCGTGGGAAAGCCTCGTGGGAAAGACTCGAGGGAAAACCATAGATCCTTTGATCCACGCGGCGGAATGCGTGACACTGCTGCTAACGCTCTGGAGGAAAGCGCAAGTGCATGCCCGCATTCGAGACGAGGACTGACTCCCCTGGGGAGACTCCAGAAGTACCCCAAGATCCATGTCAGCACTGCAGAGGAATCCTCAGGTTCCGGCCCCGACTCCACACAAGGTCTTAGGCCCCGGCATCGACGGGAGAATAATCCCGAAAGGCCCCCGAGGAATTCGCATGGGGACTGGCCTTTCCTGAGGCCACCAGAGCGGGTCCCTGAGGTGCCCGTCGTAAGTCGAGAGCACCTGCCACAACTCGAGAAAATCCAGGAGGTTTTGCCCTCCAGGCGAGATGAGGCCCATTTCCGCTGAGGCTTCTCGAGGCTAATCACGTCTAACCACTGGAACTTCCAAAGGGTCCTTCACACCCTTGCTGCAACTCAAGAAGTTCCCCGACATACCCGTCTTCACTCGAGAGGAAGCACGTGGGTTCCCGAACACATCCAGGGGAGCCCCGTTTCCGCCTCCTAGCTCGAGATGAGGGATCCTTTCCCTGTTTCGTAGGGAAAGAATTCCCGGCGTTCCCGTCGCATCTCAAGAGGAGGCGCTCTCCACAGGAAAGGCGAGAGGAACTCCAGGTTCGTGGCACCATTTCAAGAGACCCCCAGATGTGTCACTCCATTCCTGAGGAACCTGTTTTCCCTGCACTGCCTTGACGTTCACGCCGAGGATCGACTCCCACCACGTGTACACGTGGGACAGACCTGTGGGAAAGCCTCGTGGGAAAGCCTCGTTGGAAAGACTCGAGGGAAAACCATAGATCCTTTGATCCACGCGGTGGACTGCGTGACACTGCTGCTACCGCTCTGGAGGAAAGCGCAAGTGCATGCCCGCATTCGAGACGAGGACTGACTCCCCTGGGGAGACTCCAGAAGTACCCCAAGATCCATGTCAGCACTGGAGAGGAATCCTCAGGTTCCGGCCCCGACTCCACACAAGGTCTTAGGCCCCAGCATCGACGGGAGAGGAATCCCGACAGGACCCGAGGAACTCGCATGGGGACTGGCCTTTCCTGAGGCCACCAGAGCGGGTCTCTGTGGTCCCCGTCGTAAGTCGAGAGCACCTGCCGCAACTCGAGAAAATCCAGGAGGTTTTGCCCTCCAGGCGAGATGAGGCCCATTTCCGCTGAGGCTTCTCGAGGCTGATCACATCTAACCACTGGAACTTCCAAAGGGTCCTTCACACCCTTGCTGCAACTCAAGAAGTTCCCCGACATACCTGTCTCCACTCGAGAGGAAGCACGTGGGGTCCCGCACACATCCAGGGGAGCCCCGTTTCTGCCTCCAAGCTCGAGATGAGGGATCCTTTCCCTGTTTCGTAGGGAAAGAATTCCGGCGTTCCCGTCGCATCTCAAGAGGAGGCGCTCTCCACAGGAAAGGCGAGAGGAACTCCAGGGTCGTGCCACCATTCCAAGAGTCCCCCAGATGTGTCAGTCAATTCCAGAGTAACCTGTTTTCCCTGCACTGCCTTGACGTTCAAGCCGAGGATCGACTCCCACCACGTGTGCACGTGGGACAGCCCTGTGGAAAGCCTCGTGGGAAAGCCTCGTGGGAAAGACTCGAGGGAAAACCATAGATCCTTTGATCCACGCGGCGGACTGCGTGACACTGCTGCTACCGCTCTGGAGGAAAGCG
Organism: Ovis canadensis; assembly: GCF_042477335.2. Taxonomy (NCBI): domain Eukaryota; kingdom Metazoa; phylum Chordata; class Mammalia; order Artiodactyla; family Bovidae; genus Ovis; species Ovis canadensis. The sequence goes on along the minus strand of NC_091258.1, from coordinate 4,787,004 downwards.
CAAGTGCATGCTCGCATTCGAGGCGAAGACTGACTCCCCTGGGGAGACTCCAGAAGTACCCCAAGATCCATGTCAGCACTGGAGAGGAATCCTCAGGTTCCGGCGCCGACTGCACACAAGGTCTTAGGCCCCGGCATCGACGGATGAGGAATCCCGAGAGGCCCCCGAGGAACTCGCATGGGGACTGGCCTTTCCTGAGGCCACCAGAGCGGGTCCCTGAGGTCCCGGTCGTAAGTCGAGAGCACCTGCCGCATCTCGAGAAAATCCAGGAGGTTTTGCCCTCCAGGCGAGATGAGGCCCATTTCCGCTGAGGCTTCTCGAGGCTAATCACGTCTAACCACTGGAACTTCCAAAGGGTCCTTCACACCCTTGCTGCAACTCAAGAAGTTCCCCGACGTACCCGTCTCCACTCGAGAGGAAGCACGAGGGTCCCGCACACATCCAGGGGAGCCCCGTTTCCGCCTCCAAGCTCGAGATGTGGGATCCTTTCCCTGTTTCGTAGGGAAAGAATTCCGGTGTTCCCGTCGCATCTCAAGAGGAGGCGCTCTCCACAGGAAAGGCGAGAGGACTCCAGCGTCGTTCCACCATTCAAAGTGTCCCCCAGATATGTCAGTCCATTCCAGAGGAACCTGTTTTCCCTGCACTGCCTTCACGTTCAAGCCGAGGATCGACTCTCACCACGTGTGCACGTGGGACAGCCCTTGGGAAGGCCTCGTGGGAAAGCCTCGTGGGAAAGACTAGAGGGAAAACCATAGATACTTTGATGCACGCGGCGGAGTGCGTGACACTGCTGCTACCGCTCTGGAGGATAGTACAAGTGCATGCCCGCATTCCAGACGAGGACTGACTCCCCTGGGGAGACTCCAGAAGTACCCCAAGATCCATGTCAGCACTGGAGAGGAATCCTCAGGTTCCGGCCCCGACTCCACACAAGGTCTTCGGCCCCGGCATCGAAGGGAGAGGAATCCCGAGAGGCCCCCGAGGAACTCGCATGGGGACTGGCCTTTCCTGAGGCCACCAGAGCGGGTCCCTGAGGTCCCCGTCGTAAGTCGAGAGCACCTGCCGCAACTTGAGAAAATCCAGGAGGTTTTGCCCTCCAGGCGAGATGAGGCCCATTTCCGATGAGGCTTCCCGAGGCTAATCATATCTAACCACTGGAACTTCCAAAGGGTCCTTCACACCCTTGCTGCAACTCAAGAAGTTCCCCGACATACCCGTCTCCACTCGAGAGGAAGCACGTGGGGTCCCGCACACATCCAGGGGAGCCCCGTTTCCGCCTCCTAGCTCGAGATGAGGGATCCTTTCCCTGTTTCGTAGGGAAAGAATTCCCGGCGTTCCCGTCGCATCTCAAGAGGAGGCGCTCTCCACAGGAAAGGCGAGAGGAACTCCAGGGTCGTGCCACCATTCCAAGAGTCCCCCAGATGTGTCAGTCCATTCCAGAGGAACCTGTTTTCCCTGCACTGCCTTGACGTTCAAGCCGAGGATCCACTCCCACCACGTGTGCACGTGGGACAGCCCTGTGGGAAAGCCTCGTGGGAAAGCCTCGTGGGAAAGACTCGAGGGAAAACCATAGATCCTTTGATCCACGCGGCGGACTGCGTGACACTGCTGCTACCGCTCTGGAGGAAAGCGCAAGTGCATGCCCGCATTCGAGACGAGGACTGACTCCCCTGGGGAGACTCCAGAAGTACCCCAAGATCCATGTCAGCACTGGAGAGGAATCCTCAGGTTCCGGCCCCGACTCCACACAAGGTCTTAGGCCCCGGCATCGACGGGAGAGGAATGCCGAGAGGCCCCCGAGGAACTCGCATGGGGACTGGCCTTTCCTGAGGCCACCAGATCGGGTCCCTGAGGTCCCCGTCGTAAGTCGAGAGCACCTGCCGCAACTCGAGAAAATCCAGGAGGTTTTGCCCTCCAGGCGAGATGAGGCCCATTTCCGCTGAGGCTTCTCGAGGCCAATCACATCTAACCACTGGAACTTCCAAAGGGTCCTTCACACCCTTGCTGCAACTCAAGAAGTTCCCCGACATACCCGTCTCCACTCGAGAGGAAGCACGTGGGGTCCCGCACACATCCAGGGGAGCCCCGTTTCCGCCTCCTAGCTCGAGATGATGGATCCTTTCCCTGTTTCGTAGGGAAAGAATACCGGCGTTCCCGTCGCATCTCAAGAGGAGGCGCTCTCCATAGGAAAGGCGAGAAGAACTCCAGGGTCGTGACACCATTCCAAGAGTCCCGCAGATGTGTCAGTCCATTCCAGAGGAACCTGTTTTCCCTGCACTGCCTTGACGTTCAAGCCGAGGATCGACTCCCACCACTTGTGCACGTGGGACAGCCCTGTGGGAAAGCCTCTTGGGAAAGCCTCGTGGGAAAGACTCGAGGGAAAACCATAGATCCTTTGATCCACGCGGCGGACTGCGTGACACTGCTGCTACCGCTCTGGAGGAAAGCGCAAGTGCATGCCCGCATTCGAGACGAGGACTGACTCCCCTGGGGAGACTCCAGAAGTACCCCAAGATCCGTGTCAGCACTGGAGAGGAATCCTCAAGTTCCGGCCCCGACTCAACACAAGGTCTTAGGCCCTGGCATTGACGGGAGAGGAATCCCGAGAGGCCCCCGAGGAACTCGCATGGGGACTGGCCTTTCCTGAGGCCCCCAGAGCTGGTCCCTGAGGTCCCCGTCGTAAGTCGAGAGCACCTGCCGCAACTCCAGGAAATCCAGGAAATTTTGCCCTCCAGGCGAGATGAGGCCCATTTCCGCTGAGGCTTCTCGAGGTCAATCACATCTAACCACTGGAACTTCCAAAGGGTCCTTCACACCCTTGCTGCAACTCAAGAAGTTACCCGACATACTCGTCTCCACTCGAGAGGAAGCACGTGGTGTCCCGCACACATCCAGGGGAGCCCCGTTTCCGCCTCCTAGCTCGAGATGAGGGATCCTTTCCCTGTTTCGTAGGGAAAGAATTCCCGTCGTTCCCGTCGCATCTCAAGAGGAGGCGCTCTCCACAGGAAAGGCGAGAGGAACTCCAGGGTCGTGCCACCATTCCAAGAGACGCCCAGATGTGTCAGTCCATTCCAGAGGAACCTGTTTTCCCTTCACTGCCTTGACGTTCAAGCCGAGGATCAACTCCCACCACGTGTGCACGTGGGACAGCCCTGTGGGAAAGCCTCGTGGGAAAGCCTCGTGGGAAAGACTCGAGGGAAAAACATAGATCCTTTGAGCCACGTGGCGGACAGCGTGACACTGCTGCTACCGCTCTGGAGGAAAGCGCAAGTGCATGCCCGCATTCGAGACGAGGACTGACTCCCCTGGGGAGACTCCAGAATTACCCCAAGATCCATGTCAGCACTGGAGAGGAATCCTCAGGTTCCGGCCCCGACTCCACACAAGGTCTTAGGCCCTGTCATTGACGAAGAGGAATCCCGAGAGGCCCCCGAGGAACTCGCATGGGGACTGGCCTTTCATGAGGCCACCAGAGCGGGTCCCTGAGGTCCCCGTCGTAAGTCGAGAGCACCTGCCGCAACTCGAGAAAATCCAGGAGGTTTCGCCCTCCAGGCGAGATGAGGCCCATTTCCGCTGAGGCTTCTCGAGGCCAATCACATCTAACCACTGGAACTTCCAAACGGTCCTTCACACCCTTGCTGCAACTCAAGAAGTTCCCCGACATACCCGTCTCCACTCGAGAGGAAGCACGTGGGGTCCCGCACACATCCAGGGGAGCCCCGTTTCCGACTCCTAGCTCGAGATGAGGGATCCTTTCCCTGTTTCGTAGGGAAAGAATTCCCGGCGTTCCCGTCGCATCTCAAGAGGAGGCGCTCTCCATAGGAAAGGTGAGAGGAACTCCAGGGTCATGCCACCATTCCAAGAGTCCCCCAGATGTGTCAGTCCATTCCAGAGGAACCTGTTTTCCCTGCACTGCCTTGACGTTCAAGCCCAGGATCGACTCCCACCACGTGTGCTCGTGGGACAGCCCTGTGGGAAAGCCTCGTGGGAAAGCCTCGTGGGAAAGACTCGAGGGAAAACCATAGATCCTTTGATTAACGCGGCGGACAGCGTGACACTGCTGCTACCGCTCTGGAGGAAAGCGCAAGTGCATGCCCGCATTCGAGACGAGGACGACTCCCCTTGGGAGACTCCAGAAGTACCCCAAGATCCATGTCAGCACTGGAGAGGAATCCTCAGGTTCCGGCTCCGACTCCACACAAGGTCTTAGGCCCCGGCATCGACGGGAGAGGAATCCCGAGAGGCCCCCGAGGAACTCGCATGGGGACTGGCCTTTCCTGAGGCCACCAGAGCGGGTCCCTGAGGTCCACGTCGTAAGTCGAGAGCACCTGCCGAAACTCGAGAAAATCCAGGAGGTTTTGCCCTCCAGGCGAGTTGAGGACCATTTCCGCTGAGGCTTCTCGAGGCTGATCACATCTAACCACTGGAACTTCCAAAGGGTCCTTCACACCCTTGCTGCAACTCAAGCAGTCCCGCGACATACCCGTCTCCACTCGAGAGGAAGCACGTGGTGTCCCGCACACATCCAGGGGAGCCCCGTTTCCGCCTCCTAGCTCGAGATGAGTGATCCTTTCCCTGTTTCGTAGGGAAAGAATTCCCGGTGTTCCCGTCGCATCTCAAGAGGAGGCGTTCTCCACAGGAAAGGCGAGAGGAACTCCAGGGTCGTGCCACCATTCCAAGAGTCCCCCAGATGTGTCAGTCCATTCCAGAGGAACCTGTTTTCCCTGCACTGCCTTGACGTTCAAGCCGAGGATCGACTCCCACTACGTGTGCACGTGGGACAGCCCTGTGGGAAAGCCTCGTGTGAAAGCCTCGTGGGAAAGACTCGAGGGAAAACCATAGATCCTTTGATCCACGCGGCGGACGGCGTGACACTGCTGCTACCGCTTTGTAGGAAAGCGCAAGTGCATGCCCGCATTCGAGACGAGGACTGACTCCCCTGGGGAGACTCCAGAAGTACCCCAAGATCCATGTCAGCACTGGAGAGGAATCCTCAGGTTCCGGCCCCGACTCCACACAAGGTCTTAGGCCCCGGCATCGACGGGAGAGGAATCCCGAGAGGCCCCCGAGGAACTCGCATGGGGACTGGCCTTTCATGAGGCCACCAGAGCGGGTCCCTGAGGTCCCCGTCGTAAGTCGAGAGCACCTGCTGCAACTCGAGAAAATCCAGGAGGTTTTGCCCTCCAGGCGAGATGAGGCCCATTTCCGCTGAGGCTTCTCGAGGCCAATCACATCTAACCACTGGAACTTCCAAAGGGTCCTTCACACCCTTGCTGCAACTCAAGCAGTTCCGCGACATACCCGTCTTCACTCGAGAGGAAGCACGTGGTGTCCCGCACACATCCAGGGGAGCCCCGTTTCCGCCTCCTAGCTCGAGATGAGGGATCCTTTCCCTGTTTCGTAGGGAACGAATTCCCGGCGTTCCCGTCGCATCTCAAGAGGAGGCGCTCTCCACAGGAAAGACGAGAGGAACTCCAGGGTCGTGCCACCATTCCAAGAGTCCCCCAGATGTGTCAGTCCATTCCAGAGGAACCTGTTTTCCCTGCACTGCCTTGACGTTCAAGCCGAGGATCGACTCCCACCTCGTGTGCACGTGGGACAGCCCTGTGGGAAAGCCTCGTGGGAAAGACTCGTGGGAAAGACTCGAGGGAAAACCATAGATCCTTTGATCCACGCGGCGGACTGCGTGACACTGCTGCTACCGCTCTGGAGGAAACGCAAGTGCATGCCCGCATTCGAGACGAGGACTGACTCCCCTGGGGAGACTCCAGAAGTACCCCAAGATCCATGTCAGCACTGGAGAGGAATCCTCAGGTTCCGGCCCCGACTCCACACAAGGTCTTAGGCCCCGGCATCGATGAGAGAGGAATCCCGAGAGGCCCCCAGGAACTCGCATGGGGACTGGCCTTTCCTGAGGCCACCAGAGCGTGTCCCTGAGGTCCCCGTCGTAAGTCGAGAGCACCTGCCGCAACTCGAGAAAATCCAGGAGGTTTTGCCCTCCAGGCGAGATGAGGCCCATTTCCGCTGAGGCTTCTCGAGGCTAATCACGTCTAACCACTGGAACTTCCAAAGGGTCCTTCACACCCTTGCTGCAACTCAAGAAGTTCCCCGACATACCCGTCTCCACTCGAGAGGAAGCACGTGGGGTCCCGCACACATCCAGGGGAGCCCCGTTTCCGCCTGCTAGCTCGAGATGAGGGATCCTTTAACTGTTTCGTAGGGAAAGAATTCCCGGCGTTCCCGTCGCATCTCAAGAAGAGGCGCTCTCCACAGGAAAGGCGAGAGGAACTCCAGGGTCGTGCCACCATTCCAAGAGTCCCCCAGATGTGTCAGTCCATTCCAGAGGAACCTGTTTTCCCTGCACTGCCTTGACGTTCAAGCCGAGGATCGACTCCCACCACGTGTGCACGTGGGACAGCCCTGTGGGAAAGCCTCGTGGGAAAGCCTCGTGGGAAAGACTCGAGGGAAAACCATAGATCCTTTGATCCACGCGGCGGACGGCGTGACACTGCTGCTACCGCTTTGTAGGAAAGCGCAAGTGCATGCCCGCATTCGAGACGAGGACTGACTCCCCTGGGGAGACTCCAGAAGTACCCCAAGATCCATGTCAGCACTGGAGAGGAATCCTCAGGTTCCGGCCCCGACTCCACACAAGGTCTTAGGCCCCGGCATCGACGGGAGAGGAATGCCGAGAGGCCCCCGAGGAACTCGCATGGGGACTGGCCTTTCCTGAGGCCACCAGAGCGGGTCCATGAGGTCCCCGTCGTAAGTCGAGAGCACCTGCCGCAACTCGAGAAAATCCAGGAGGTTTTGCCCTCCAGGCGAGATGAGGCCCATTTCCGCTGAGGCTTCTCGAGGCCAATCACATCTAACCACTGGAACTTCCAAAGGGTCCTTCACACCCTTGCTGCAACTCAAGAAGTTCCCCGACATACCCGTCTCCACTCGAGAGGAAGCACGTGGGGTCCCGCACACATCCAGGGGAGCCCCGTTTCCGCCTCCTAGCTCGAGATGATGGATCCTTTCCCTGTTTCGTAGGGAAAGAATACCGGCGTTCCCGTCGCATCTCAAGAGGAGGCGCTCTCCATAGGAAAGGCGAGAAGAACTCCAGGGTCGTGACACCATTCCAAGAGTCCCGCAGATGTGTCAGTCCATTCCAGAGGAACCTGTTTTCCCTGCACTGCCTTGACGTTCAAGCCGAGGATCCACTCCCACCACGTGTGCACGTGGGACAGCCCTGTGGGAAAGCCTCTTGGGAAAGCCTCGTGGGAAAGACTCGAGGGAAAACCATAGATCCTTTGATCCACGCGGCGGACTGCGTGACACTGCTCTTACCGCTCTGGAGGAAAGCGCAAGTGCATGCCCGCATTCGAGACGAGGACTGACTCCCCTGGGGAGACTCCAGAAGTACCCCAAGATCCATGTCAGCACTGGAGAGGAATCCTCAAGTTCCGGCCCCGACTCAACACAAGGTCTTAGGCCCTGGCATTGACGGGAGAGGAATCCCGAGAGGCCCCCGAGGAACTCGCATGGGGACTGGCCTTTCCTGAGGCCCCCAGAGCTGGTCCCTGAGGTCCCCGTCGTAAGTCGAGAGCACCTGCCGCAACTCCAGGAAATCCAGGAAGTTTTGCCCTCCAGGAGAGATGAGGCCCATTTCCGCTGAGGCTTCTCGAGGTCAATCACATCTAACCACTGGAACTTCCAAAGGGTCCTTCACACCCTTGCTGCAACTCAAGAAGTTACCCGACATACTCGTCTCCACTCGAGAGGAAGCACGTGGTGTCCCGCACACATCCAGGGGAGCCCCGTTTCCGCCTCCTAGCTCGAGATGAGGGATCCTTTCCCTGTTTCGTAGGGAAAGAATTCCCGTCGTTCCCGTCGCATCTCAAGAGGAGGCGCTCTCCACAGGAAAGGCGAGAGGAACTCCAGGGTCGTGCCACCATTCCAAGAGACGCCCAGATGTGTCAGTCCATTCCAGAGGAACCTGTTTTCCCTTCACTGCCTTGACGTTCAAGCCGAGGATCAACTCCCACCACGTGTGCACGTGGGACAGCCCTGTGGGAAAGCCTCGTGGGAAAGCCTCGTGGAAAAGACTCGAGGGAAAACCATACATCCTTTGAGCCACGTGGCGGACAGCGTGACACTGCTGCTACCGCTCTGGAGGAAAGCGCAAGTGCATGCCCGCATTCGAGACGAGGACTGACTCCCCTGGGGAGACTCCAGAATTACCCCAAGATCCATGTCAGCACTGGAGAGGAATCCTCAGGTTCCGGCCCCGACTCCACACAAGGTCTTAGGCCCTGTCATTGACGAAGAGGAATCCCGAGAGGCCCCCGAGGAACTCGCATGGGGACTGGCCTTTCATGAGGCCACCAGAGCGGGTCCCTGAGGTCCCCGTCGTAAGTCGAGAGCACCTGCCGCAACTCGAGAAAATCCAGGAGGTTTCGCCCTCCAGGCGAGATGAGGCCCATTTCCGCTGAGGCTTCTCGAGGCCAATCACATCTAACCACTGGAACTTCCAAACGGTCCTTCACACCCTTGCTGCAACTCAAGAAGTTCCCCGACATACCCGTCTCCACTCGAGAGGAAGCACGTGGGGTCCCGCACACATCCAGGGGAGCCCCGTTTCCGACTCCTAGCTCGAGATGAGGGATCCTTTCCCTGTTTCGTAGGGAAAGAATTCCCGGCGTTCCCGTCGCATCTCAAGAGGAGGCGCTCTCCATAGGAAAGGTGAGAGGAACTCCAGGGTCATGCCACCATTCCAAGAGTCCCCCAGATGTGTCAGTCCATTCCAGAGGAACCTGTTTTCCCTGCACTGCCTTGACGTTCAAGCCCAGGATCGACTCCCACCACGTGTGCTCGTGGGACAGCCCTGTGGGAAAGCCTCGTGGGAAAGCCTCGTGGGAAAGACTCGAGGGAAAACCATAGATCCTTTGATTAACGCGGCGGACTGCGTGACACTGCTGCTACCGCTCTGGAGGAAAGCGCAAGTGCATGCCGGCATTCGAGACGAGGACGACTCCCCTTGGGAGACTCCAGAAGTACCCCAAGATCCATGTCAGCACTGGAGAGGAATCCTCAGGTTCCGGCTCCGACTCCACACAAGGTCTTAGGCCCCGGCATCGACGGGAGAGGAATCCCGAGAGGCCCCCGAGGAACTCGCATGGGGACTGGCCTTTCCTGAGGCCACCAGAGCGGGTCCCTGAGGTCCACGTCGTAAGTCGAGAGCACCTGCCGAAACTCGAGAAAATCCAGGAGGTTTTGCCCTCCAGGCGAGTTGAGGACCATTTCCGCTGAGGCTTCTCGAGGCTGATCACATCTAACCACTGGAACTTCCAAAGGGTCCTTCACACCCTTGCTGCAACTCAAGCAGTCCCGCGACATACCCGTCTCCACTCGAGAGGAAGCACGTGGTGTCCCGCACACATCCAGGGGAGCCCCGTTTCCGCCTCCTAGCTCGAGATGAGGGATCCTTTCCCTGTTTCGTAGGGAAAGAATTCCCGGTGTTCCCGTCGCATCTCAAGAGGAGGCGTTCTCCACAGGAAAGGCGAGAGGAACTCCAGGGTCGTGCCACCATTCCAAGAGTCCCCCAGATGTGTCAGTCCATTCCAGAGGAACCTGTTTTCCCTGCACTGCCTTGACGTTCAAGCCGAGGATCGACTCCCACTACGTGTGCACGTGGGACAGCCCTGTGGGAAAGCCTCGTGTGAAAGCCTCGTGGGAAAGACTCGAGGGAAAACCATAGATCCTTTGATCCACGCGGCGGACGGCGTGACACTGCTGCTACCGCTTTGTAGGAAAGCGCAAGTGCATGCCCGCATTCGAGACGAGGACTGACTCCCCTGGGGAGACTCCAGAAGTACCCCAAGATCCATGTCAGCACTGGAGAGGAATCCTCAGGTTCCGGCCCCGACTCCACACAAGGTCTTAGGCCCCGGCATCGACGGGAGAGGAATCCCGAGAGGCCCCCGAGGAACTCGCATGGGGACTGGCCTTTCATGAGGCCACCAGAGCGGGTCCCTGAGGTCCCCGTCGTAAGTCGAGAGCACCTGCTGCAACTCGAGAAAATCCAGGAGGTTTTGCCCTCCAGGCGAGATGAGGCCCATTTCCGCTGAGGCTTCTCGAGGCCAATCACATCTAACCACTGGAACTTCCAAAGGGTCCTTCACACCCTTGCTGCAACTCAAGCAGTTCCGCGACATACCCGTCTTCACTCGAGAGGAAGCACGTGGTGTCCCGCACACATCCAGGGGAGCCCCGTTTCCGCCTCCTAGCTCGAGATGAGGGATCCTTTCCCTGTTTCGTAGGGAACGAATTCCCGGCGTTCCCGTCGCATCTCAAGAGGAGGCGCTCTCCACAGGAAAGACGAGAGGAACTCCAGGGTCGTGCCACCATTCCAAGAGTCCCCCAGATGTGTCAGTCCATTCCAGAGGAACCTGTTTTCCCTGCACTGCCTTGACGTTCAAGCCGAGGATCGACTCCCACCTCGTGTGCACGTGGGACAGCCCTGTGGGAAAGCCTCGTGGGAAAGACTCGTGGGAAAGACTCGAGGGAAAACCATAGATCCTTTGATCCACGCGGCGGACTGCGTGACACTGCTGCTACCGCTCTGGAGGAAACGCAAGTGCATGCCCGCATTCGAGACGAGGACTGACTCCCCTGGGGAGACTCCAGAAGTACCCCAAGATCCATGTCAGCACTGGAGAGGAATCCTCAGGTTCCGGCCCCGACTCCACACAAGGTCTTAGGCCCCGGCATCGATGAGAGAGGAATCCCGAGAGGCCCCCAGGAACTCGCATGGGGACTGGCCTTTCCTGAGGCCACCAGAGCGTGTCCCTGAGGTCCCCGTCGTAAGTCGAGAGCACCTGCCGCAACTCGAGAAAATCCAGGAGGTTTTGCCCTCCAGGCGAGATGAGGCCCATTTCCGCTGAGGCTTCTCGAGGCTAATCACGTCTAACCACTGGAACTTCCAAAGGGTCCTTCACACCCTTGCTGCAACTCAAGAAGTTCCCCGACATACCCGTCTCCACTCGAGAGGAAGCACGTGGGGTCCCGCACACATCCAGGGGAGCCCCGTTTCCGCCTGCTAGCTCGAGATGAGGGATCCTTTAACTGTTTCGTAGGGAAAGAATTCCCGGCGTTCCCGTCGCATCTCAAGAAGAGGCGCTCTCCACAGGAAAGGCGAGAGGAACTCCAGGGTCGTGCCACCATTCCAAGAGTCCCCCAGATGTGTCAGTCCATTCCAGAGGAACCTGTTTTCCCTGCACTGCCTTGACGTTCAAGCCGAGGATCGACTCCCACCACGTGTGCACGTGGGACAGCCCTGTGGGAAAGCCTCGTGGGAAAGCCTCGTGGGAAAGACTCGAGGGAAAACCATAGATCCTTTGATCCACGCGGCGGACTGCGTGACACTGCTGCTACCGCTCTGGAGGAAACGCAAGTGCATGCCCGCATTCGAGACGAGGACTGACTCCCCTGGGGAGACTCCAGAAGTACCCCAAGATCCATGTCAGCACTGGAGAGGAATCCTCAGGTTCCGGCCCCGACTCCACACAAGGTCTTAGGCCCCGGCATCGACGGGAGAGGAATGCCGAGAGGCCCCCAAGGAACTCGCATGGGGACTGGCCTTTCCTGAGGCCACCAGAGCGGTTCCCTGAGGTCCCCGTCGTAAGTGGAGAGCACCTGCCGCAACTCGAGAAAATCCAGGAGGTTTTGCCCTCCAGGGGAGATGAGGCCCATTTCCGCTGAGGCTTCTCGAGGCCAATCACATCTAACCACTGGAACTTCCAAAGGGTCCTTCACACCCTTGCTGCAACTCAAGAAGTTCCCCGACATACCGTCTCCACTCGAGAGGAAGCACGTGGGGTCCCGCACACATCCAGGGGAGCCCCGTTTCCGACTCCTAGCTCGAGATGAGGGATCCTTTCCCTGTTTCGTAGGGAAAGAATTCCCGGCGTTCCCGTCGCATCTCAAGAGGAGGCGCTCTCCATAGGAAAGGTGAGAGGAACTCCAGGGTCATGCCACCATTCCAAGAGTCCCCCAGATGTGTCAGTCCATTCCAGAGGAACCTGTTTTCCCTGCACTGCCTTGACGTTCAAGCCCAGGATCGACTCCCACCACGTGTGCTCGTGGGACAGCCCTGTGGGAAAGCCTCGTGGGAAAGCCTCGTGGGAAAGACTCGAGGGAAAACCATAGATCCTTTGATTAACGCGGCGGACTGCGTGACACTGCTGCTACCGCTCTGGAGGAAAGCGCAAGTGCATGCCGGCATTCGAGACGAGGACGACTCCCCTTGGGAGACTCCAGAAGTACCCCAAGATCCATGTCAGCACTGGAGAGGAATCCTCAGGTTCCGGCCCCGACTCCACACAAGGTCTTCGGCCCCGGCATCGACGGGAGAGGAATCCCGAGAGGCCCCCGAGGAACTCGCATGGGGACTGGCCTTTCCTGAGGCCACCAGAGCGGGTCCCTGAGGTCCACGTCGTTAGTCGAGAGCACCTGCCGAAACTCGAGAAAATCCAGGAGGTTTTGCCCTCCAGGCGAGTTGAGGACCATTTCCGCTGAGGCTTCTCGAGGCTGATCACATCTAACCACTGGAACTTCCAAAGGGTCCTTGACACCCTTGCTGCAACTCAAGAAGTTCCCCGACATACCCGTCTCCACTCGTGAGGAAGCACGTGCGTCCCGCACAAATCCAGGGGAGCCCCGTTTCCGCCTCCTAGCTCGAGATGAGGGATCCTTTCCCTGTTTCGTAGGGAAAGAATTCCCGGCGTTCCCGTCGCATCTCAAGAGGAGGCGCTCTCCACAGGAAAGGGAGAGGAACTCCAGGGTCGTGACACCATTCCAAGAGTCCCCCAGATGTGTCAGTCCATTCCAGAGAAACCTGTTTTCCCTGCACTGCCTTGACGTTCAAGCCGAGGATCGACTCCCACCACGTGTGCACGTGGGACAGCCCTGTGGGAAAGCCTCGTGGGAAAGCCTCGTGGGAAAGACTCGAGGGAAAACCATAGATCCTTTGATCCACGCGGCGGACTGCGTGGCACTGTTGCTACCGCTCTGGAGGAAAGCGCAAGTGCATGCCCGCATTAGAGACGAGGACTGACTCCCCTGGGGAGACTCCAGAAGTACCCCAAGATTCATGTCAGCACTGGAGAGGAATCCTCAGGTTCCGGCCCCGACTCCACACAAGGTCTTAGGCCCCGACATCGACGGGAGAGGAATCCCGAGAGGCCCCCGTGGAACTCGCATGGAGACTGGCCTTTCCTGAGGCCACCAGAGCGGTTCCCTGAGGTCCCCGTCGTAAGTGGAGAGCACCTGCCGCAACTCGAGAAAATCCAGGAGGTTTTGCCCTCCAGGGGAGATGAGGCCCATTTCCGCTGAGGCTTCTCGAGGCCAATCACATCTAACCACTGGAACTTCCAAAGGGTCCTTCACACCCTTGCTGCAACTCAAGAAGTTCCCCGACATACCGTCTCCACTCGAGAGGAAGCACGTGGGGTCCCGCACACATCCAGGGGAGCCCCGTTTCCGACTCCTAGCTCGAGATGAGGGATCCTTTCCCTGTTTCGTAGGGAAAGAATTCCCGGCGTTCCCGGCGCATCTCAAGAGGAGGCGCTCTCCATAGGAAAGGTGAGAGGAACTCCAGGGTCATGCCACCATTCCAAGAGTCCCCCAGATGTGTCAGTCCATTCCAGAGGAACCTGTTTTCCCTGCACTGCCTTGACGTTCAAGCCCAGGATCGACTCCCACCACGTGTGCTCGTGGGACAGCCCTGTGGGAAAGCCTCGTGGGAAAGCCTCGTGGGAAAGACTCGAGGGAAAACCATAGATCCTTTGATTAACGCGGCGGACTGCGTGACACTGCTGCTACCGCTCTGGAGGAAAGCGCAAGTGCATGCCGGCATTCGAGACGAGGACGACTCCCCTTGGGAGACTCCAGAAGTACCCCAAGATCCATGTCAGCACTGGAGAGGAATCCTCAGGTTCCGGCTCCGACTCCACACAAGGTCTTAGGCCCCGGCATCGACGGGAGAGGAATCCCGAGAGGCCCCCGAGGAACTCGCATGGGGACTGGCCTTTCCTGAGGCCACCAGAGCGGGTCCCTGAGGTCCACGTCGTTAGTCGAGAGCACCTGCCGAAACTCGAGAAAATCCAGGAGGTTTTGCCCTCCAGGCGAGTTGAGGACCATTTCCGCTGAGGCTTCTCGAGGCTGATCACATCTAACCACTGGAACTTCCAAAGGGTCCTTGACACCCTTGCTGCAACTCAAGAAGTTCCCCGACATACCCGTCTCCACTCGTGAGGAAGCACGTGGGTCCCGCACAAATCCAGGGGAGCCCCGTTTCCGCCTCCTAGCTCGAGATGAGGGATCCTTTCCCTGTTTCGTAGGGAAAGAATTCCCGGCGTTCCCGTCGCATCTCAAGAGGAGGCGCTCTCCACAGGAAAGGGAGAGGAACTCCAGGGTCGTGACACCATTCCAAGAGTCCCCCAGATGTGTCAGTCCATTCCAGAGGAACCTGTTTTCCCTGCACTGCCTTGACGTTCAAGCCGAGGATCGACTCCCACCACGTGTGCACGTGGGACAGCCCTGTGGGAAAGCCTCGTGGGAAAGCCTCGTGGGAAAGACTCGAGGGAAAACCATAGATCCTTTGATCCACGCGGCGGACTGCGTGGCACTGTTGCTACCGCTCTGGAGGAAAGCGCAAGTGCATGCCCGCATTAGAGACGAGGACTGACTCCCCTGGGGAGACTCCAGAAGTACCCCAAGATTCATGTCAGCACTGGAGAGGAATCCTCAGGTTCCGGCCCCGACTCCACACAAGGTCTTAGGCCCCGACATCGACGGGAGAGGAATCCCGAGAGGCCCCCGTGGAACTCGCATGGAGACTGGCCTTTCCTGAGGCCACCAGAGCGGTTCCCTGAGGTCCCCGTCGTAAGTGGAGAGCACCTGCCGCAACTCGAGAAAATCCAGGAGGTTTTGCCCTCCAGGGGAGATGAGGCCCATTTCCGCTGAGGCTTCTCGAGGCCAATCACATCTAACCACTGGAACTTCCAAAGGGTCCTTCACACCCTTGCTGCAACTCAAGAAGTTCCCCGACATACCATCTCCACTCGAGAGGAAGCACGTGGGGTCCCGCACACATCCAGGGGAGCCCCGTTTCCGACTCCTAGCTCGAGATGAGGGATCCTTTCCCTGTTTCGTAGGGAAAGAATTCCCGGCGTTCCCGTCGCATCTCAAGAGGAAGCGCTCTCCATAGGAAAGGTGAGAGGAACTCCAGGGTCATGCCACCATTCCAAGAGTCCCCCAGATGTGTCAGTCCATTCCAGAGGAACCTGTTTTCCCTGCACTGCCTTGACGTTCAAGCCCAGGATCGACTCCCACCACGTGTGCTCGTGGGACAGCCCTGTGGGAAAGCCTCGTGGGAAAGCCTCGTGGGAAAGACTCGAGGGAAAACCATAGATCCTTTGATTAACGCGGCGGACTGCGTGACACTGCTGCTACCGCTCTGGAGGAAAGCGCAAGTGCATGCCGGCATTCGAGACGAGGACGACTCCCCTTGGGAGACTCCAGAAGTACCCCAAGATCCATGTCAGCACTGGAGAGGAATCCTCAGGTTCCGGCTCCGACTCCACACAAGGTCTTAGGCCCCGGCATCGACGGGAGAGGAATCCCGAGAGGCCCCCGAGGAACTCGCATGGGGACTGGCCTTTCCTGAGGCCACCAGAGCGGGTCCCTGAGGTCCACGTCGTTAGTCGAGAGCACCTGCCGAAACTCGAGAAAATCCAGGAGGTTTTGCCCTCCAGGCGAGTTGAGGACCATTTCCGCTGAGGCTTCTCGAGGCTGATCACATCTGACCACTGGAACTTCCAAAGGGTCCTTCACACCCTTGCTGCAACTCAAGCAGTCCCGCGACATACCCGTCTCCACTCGAGAGGAAGCACGTGGTGTCCCGCACACATCCAGGGGAGCCCCGTTTCCGCCTCCTAGCTCGAGATGAGTGATCCTTTCCCTGTTTCGTAGGGAAAGAATTCCCGGTGTTCCCGTCGCATCTCAAGAGGAGGCGTTCTCCACAGGAAAGGCGAGAGGAACTCCAGGGTCGTGCCACCATTCCAAGAGTCCCCCAGATGTGTCAGTCCATTCCAGAGGAACCTGTTTTCCCTGCACTGCCTTGACGTTCAAGCCGAGGATCGACTCCCACTACGTGTGCACGTGGGACAGCCCTGTGGGAAAGCCTCGTGTGAAAGCCTCGTGGGAAAGACTCGAGGGAAAAACATAGATCCTTTGATCCACGCGGCGGACGGCGTGACACTGCTGCTACCGCTTTGTAGGAAAGCGCAAGTGCATGCCCGCATTCGAGACGAGGACTGACTCCCCTGGGGAGACTCCAGAAGTACCCCAAGATCCATGTCAGCACTGGAGAGGAATCCTCAGGTTCCGGCCCCGACTCCACACAAGGTCTTAGGCCCCGGCATCGACGGGAGAGGAATCCCGAGAGGCCCCCGAGGAACTCGCATGGGGACTGGCCTTTCATGAGGCCACCAGAGCGGGTCCCTGAGTTCCCCGTCGTAAGTCGAGAGCACCTGCTGCAACTCGAGAAAATCCAGGAGGTTTTGCCCTCCAGGCGAGATGAGGCCCATTTCCGCTGAGGCTTCTCGAGGCCAATCACATCTAACCACTGGAACTTCCAAAGGGTCCTTCACACCCTTGCTGCAACTCAAGCAGTTCCGCGACATACCCGTCTTCACTCGAGAGGAAGCACGTGGTGTCCCGCACACATCCAGGGGAGCCCCGTTTCCGCCTCCTAGCTCGAGATGAGGGATCCTTTCCCTGTTTCGTAGGGAAAGAATTCCCGGCGTTCCCGTCGCATCTCAAGAGGAGGCGCTCTCCACAGGAAAGACGAGAGGAACTCCAGGGTCGTGCCACCATTCCAAGAGTCCCCCAGATGTGTCAGTCCATTCCAGAGGAACCTGTTTTCCCTGCACTGCCTTGACGTTCAAGCCGAGGATCGACTCCCACCTCGTGTGCACGTGGGACAGCCCTGTGGGAAAGCCTCGTGGGAAAGACTCGTGGGAAAGACTCGAGGGAAAACCATAGATCCTTTGATCCACGCGGCGGACTGCGTGACACTGCTGCTACCGCTCTGGAGGAAACGCAAGTGCATGCCCGCATTCGAGACGAGGACTGACTCCCCTGGGGAGACTCCAGAAGTACCCCAAGATCCATGTCAGCACTGGAGAGGAATCCTCAGGTTCCGGCCCCGACTCCACACAAGGTCTTAGGCCCCGGCATCGATGAGAGAGGAATCCCGAGAGGCCCCCAGGAACTCGCATGGGGACTGGCCTTTCCTGAGGCCACCAGAGCGTGTCCCTGAGGTCCCCGTCGTAAGTCGAGAGCACCTGCCGCAACTCGAGAAAATCCAGGAGGTTTTGCCCTCCAGGCGAGATGAGGCCCATTTCCGCTGAGGCTTCTCGAGGCTAATCACGTCTAACCACTGGAACTTCCAAAGGGTCCTTCACACCCTTGCTGCAACTCAAGAAGTTCCCCGACATACCCGTCTCCACTCGAGAGGAAGCACGTGGGGTCCCGCACACATCCAGGGGAGCCCCGTTTCCGCCTGCTAGCTCGAGATGAGGGATCCTTTAACTGTTTCGTAGGGAAAGAATTCCCGGCGTTCCCGTCGCATCTCAAGAAGAGGCGCTCTCCACAGGAAAGGCGAGAGGAACTCCAGGGTCGTGCCACCATTCCAAGAGTCCCCCAGATGTGTCAGTCCATTCCAGAGGAACCTGTTTTCCCTGCACTGCCTTGACGTTCAAGCCGAGGATCGACTCCCACCACGTGTGCACGTGGGACAGCCCTGTGGGAAAGCCTCGTGGGAAAGCCTCGTGGGAAAGACTCGAGGGAAAACCATAGATCCTTTGATCCACGCGGCGGACTGCGTGACACTGCTGCTACCGCTCTGGAGGAAACGCAAGTGCATGCCCGCATTCGAGACGAGGACTGACTCCCCTGGGGAGACTCCAGAAGTACCCCAAGATCCATGTCAGCACTGGAGAGGAATCCTCAGGTTCCGGCCCCGACTCCACACAAGGTCTTAGGCCCCGGCATCGACGGGAGAGGAATCCCGAGAGGCCCCCGAGGAACTCGCATGGGGACTGGCCTTTCCTGAGGCCACCAGAGCGGGTCCCTGACGTCCCCGTCGTAAGTCGAGAGCGCCTGCCGCAACTCGAGAAAATCCAGGAGGTTTTGCCCTCCAGGCGAGATGAGGCCCATTTCCGCTGAGGCTTCTCGAGGCTAATCACGTCTAACCACTGGAACTTCCAAAGGGTCCTTCACACCCTTGCTGCAACTCAAGAAGTTCCCCGACATACCCGTCTCCAATCGAGAGGAAGCACGTGGGGTCCTGCACACATCCAGGGGAGCCCCGTTTCCGCCTCCTAACTCGAGATGAGGGATCCTTTCCCTGTTTCGTAGGGAAAGAATTCCCGGCGTTCCCGTCGCATCTCAAGAGGAGGCGCTCTCCACAGGAAAGGCGAGAGGAACTCCAGGGTCGTGCCACCATTCCAAGAGTCCCCCAGATGTGTCAGTCCATTCCAGAGGAACCTGTTCTCCCTGCACTGCCTTGACGTTCAAGCCGAGGATCCACTCCCACCACGTGTGCACGTGGGACAGCCCTGTGGGAAAGCCTCGTGGGAAAGCCTCGTGGGAAAGACTCGAGGGAAAACCATAGATCCTTTGATCCACGCGGCGGACTGCGTGACACTGCTGCTACCGCTCTGGAAGAAAGCGCAAGTGCATGCCCGCATTCGAGACGAGGACTGACTCCCCTGGGGAGACTCCAGAAGTACCCCAAGATCCATGTCAGCACTGGAGAGGAAACCTCAGGTTCCGGCCCCGACTCCACACAAGGTCTTAGGCCCCGGCATCGACGGGAGAGGAATGCCGAGAGGCCCCCGAGGAACTCGCATGGGGACTGGCCTTTCCTGAGGCCACCAGAGCGGGTCCCTGAGGTCCCCATCGTAAGTCGAGAGCACCTGCCGCAACTCGAGAAAATCCAGGAGGTTTTGCCCTCCAGGCGAGATGAGGCCCATTTCCGCTGAGGCTTCTCGAGGCTAATCACGTCTAACCACTGGAACTTCCAAAGGGTCCTTCACACCCTTGCTGCAACTCAAGAAGTTCCCCGACATACCCGTCTCCACTCGAGAGGAAGCACGTGGGGTCCCGCACACATCCAGGGGAGCCCCTTTTCCGCCTCCTAGCTCGAGATGAGGGATCCTTTCCCTGTTTCTTAGGGAAAGAATTCCCGGCGTTCCCGTCGCATCTCAAGAGGAGGGGCTCTCCACAGGAGAGGCGAGAGGAACTCCAGGGTCGTGCCACCATTCCAAGAGACACCCAGATGTGTCAGTCCATTCCAGAGGAACCTGTTTTCCCTGCACTGCCTTGACGTTCAAGCCGAGGATCGACTCCCACCACCTGTGCACGTGGGACAGCCCTGTGGGAAAGCCTCGTGGGAAAGCCTCGTGGGAAAGACTCGAGGGACAACCATAGATCCTTTGATCCACGCGGCGGACTGGGTGACACTGCTGCTACCGCTCTGGAGGAAAGCGCAAGTGCATGCCCGCATTCGAGACGAGGACTGACTCCCCTGGGGAGACTCCAGAAGTACCCCAAGATCCATGTCAGCACTGGAGAGGAATCCTCAGGTTCCGGCCCCGACTCCACACAAGGTCTTAGGCCCCGGCATCGACGGGAGAGAAATCCCGAGAGGCCCCCGAGGAACTCGCATGGGGACTGGCCTTTCTTGAGGCCACCAGAGCGGGTCCCTGTGGTCCCCGTCGTAAGTCGAGAGCACCTGCCGCAACTCGAGAAAATCCAGGAGGTTTTGCCCTCCAGGCGAGATGAGGCCCATTTCCGCTGAGGCTTCTCGAGGCTAATCACGTCTAACCACTGGAACTTCCAAAGGGTCCTTCACACCCTTGCTGCAACTCAAGAAGTTCCCCGACATACCAGTCTGCACTCGAGAGGAAGCACGTGGGGTCCCGCACACATCCAGGGGAGCCCCGTTTCCGCCTCCTAGCTCGAGATGAGGGATCCTTTCCCTGTTTCGTAGGGAAAGAATTCCCGGCGTTCCCGTCGCATCTCAAGAGGAGGCGCTCTCCACAGGAAAGGCGAGAGGAACTCCAGGGTCGTGCCACCATTCCAAGAGTCCCCCAGATGTGTCAGTCCTTTCCAGAGGAACCTGTTTTCCCTGCACTGCCTTGACGTTCAAGCCGAGGATCCACTCCCACCACGTGTGCACGTGGGACAGCCCTGTGGGAAAGCCTCGTGGGAAAGCCTCGTGGGAAAGACTCGAGGGAAAACCATAGATCCTTTGATCCACGCGGCAGACTGCGTGACACTGCTGCTACCGCTATGGAGGAAAGCGCAAATGCATGCCCGCATTCGAGACGAGGACTGACTCCCCTGGGGAGACTCCAGAAGTACCCCAAGATCCATGTCAGCACTGGAGAGGAATCCTCAGGTTCCGGCCCCGACTCCACACAAGGTCTTAGGCCCCGGCATCGACGGGAGAGGAATCCCGAGAGGCCCCCGTGGAACTCGCATGGGGACTGGCCTTTCCTGAGGCCACCAGATCGGGTCCCTGAGGTCCCCGTCGTAAGTCGAGAGCACCTGCCGGAAATCGAGAAAATCCAGCAGGTTTTGCCCTCCAGGCGAGATGAGGCCCATTTCCGCTGAGGCTTCTCGAGGCGAATCACGTCTAACCACTGGAACTTCCAAAGGGTCCTTCACACCCTTGCTGCAACTCAAGAATTCCCCGACATACCCGTCTCCACTCGAGAGGAAGCACCTGGGGTCCCGCACACATCCAGGGGAGCCCCGTTTCCGCCTCCTAGCTCGAGATGAGGGATCCTTTCCCTGTTTCGTAGGGAAAGAATTCCCGGCGTTCCCGTCGCATCTCAAGGGAGGCGCTCTCCACAGGAAAGGCGAGAGGAACTCCAGGGTCGTGACACCATTCCAAGAGTCCCCCAGATGTGTCAGTCCATTCCAGAGGAACCTGTTTTCCCTGCACTGCCTTGACGTTCAAGCCGAGGATCCACTTCCACCACGTGTGCACGTGGAACAGCCCTGTGGGAAAGCCTCGTGGGAAAGCCTCGTGGGAAAGACTCGAGGGAAAACCATAGATCCTTTGATCCACGCGGCGGACTGCGTGGCACTGTTGCTACCCCTCTGGAGGAAAGCGCAAGTGCATGCCCGCATTAGAGACGAGGACTGACTCCCCTGGGGAGACTCCAGAAGTACCCCAAGATTCATGTCAGCACTGGAGAGGAATCCTCAGGTTCCGGCCCCGACTCCACACAAGGTCTTAGGCCCCGACATCGACGGGAGAGGAATCCCGAGAGGCCCCCGTGGAACTCGCATGGAGACTGGCCTTTCCTGAGGCCACCAGAGCGGTTCCCTGAGGTCCCCGTCGTAAGTGGAGAGCACCAGCCGCAACTCGAGAAAATCCAGGAGGTTTTGCCCTCCAGGGGAGATGAGGCCCATTTCCGCTGAGGCTTCTCGAGGCCAATCACATCTAACCACTGGAACTTCCAAAGGGTCCTTCACACCCTTGCTGCAACTCAAGAAGTTCCCCGACATACCGTCTCCACTCGAGAGGAAGCACGTGGGGTCCCGCACACATCCAGGGGAGCCCCGTTTCCGACTCCTAGCTCGAGATGAGGGATCCTTTCCCTGTTTCGTAGGGAAAGAATTCCCGGCGTTCCCGTCGCATCTCAAGAGGAGGCGCTCTCCATAGGAAAGGTGAGAGGAACTCCAGGGTCATGCCACCATTCCAAGAGTCCCCCAGATGTGTCAGTCCATTCCAGAGGAACCTGTTTTCCCTGCACTGCCTTGACGTTCAAGCCCAGGATCGACTCCCACCACGTGTGCTCGTGGGACAGCCCTGTGGGAAAGCCTCGTGGGAAAGCCTCGTGGGAAAGACTCGAGGGAAAACCATAGATCCTTTGATTAACGCGGCGGACTGCGTGACACTGCTGCTACCGCTCTGGAGGAAAGCGCAAGTGCATGCCGGCATTCGAGACGAGGACGACTCCCCTTGGGAGACTCCAGAAGTACCCCAAGATCCATGTCAGCACTGGAGAGGAATCCTCAGGTTCCGGCTCCGACTCCACACAAGGTCTTAGGCCCCGGCATCGACGGGAGAGGAATCCCGAGAGGCCCCCGAGGAACTCGCATGGGGACTGGCCTTTCATGAGGCCACCAGAGCGGGTCCCTGAGTTCCCCGTCGTAAGTCGAGAGCACCTGCTGCAACTCGAGAAAATCCAGGAGGTTTTGCCCTCCAGGCGAGATGAGGCCCATTTCCGCTGAGGCTTCTCGAGGCCAATCACATCTAACCACTGGAACTTCCAAAGGGTCCTTCACACCCTTGCTGCAACTCAAGCAGTTCCGCGACATACCCGTCTTCACTCGAGAGGAAGCACGTGGTGTCCCGCACACATCCAGGGGAGCCCCGTTTCCGCCTCCTAGCTCGAGATGAGGGATCCTTTCCCTGTTTCGTAGGGAAAGAATTCCCGGCGTTCCCGTCGCATCTCAAGAGGAGGCGCTCTCCACAGGAAAGACGAGAGGAACTCCAGGGTCGTGCCACCATTCCAAGAGTCCCCCAGATGTGTCAGTCCATTCCAGAGGAACCTGTTTTCCCTGCACTGCCTTGACGTTCAAGCCGAGGATCGACTCCCACCTCGTGTGCACGTGGGACAGCCCTGTGGGAAAGCCTCGTGGGAAAGACTCGTGGGAAAGACTCGAGGGAAAACCATAGATCCTTTGATCCACGCGGCGGACTGCGTGACACTGCTGCTACCGCTCTGGAGGAAACGCAAGTGCATGCCCGCATTCGAGACGAGGACTGACTCCCCTGGGGAGACTCCAGAAGTACCCCAAGATCCATGTCAGCACTGGAGAGGAATCCTCAGGTTCCGGCCCCGACTCCACACAAGGTCTTAGGCCCCGGCATCGATGAGAGAGGAATCCCGAGAGGCCCCCAGGAACTCGCATGGGGACTGGCCTTTCCTGAGGCCACCAGAGCGTGTCCCTGAGGTCCCCGTCGTAAGTCGAGAGCACCTGCCGCAACTCGAGAAAATCCAGGAGGTTTTGCCCTCCAGGCGAGATGAGGCCCATTTCCGCTGAGGCTTCTCGAGGCTAATCACGTCTAACCACTGGAACTTCCAAAGGGTCCTTCACACCCTTGCTGCAACTCAAGAAGTTCCCCGACATACCCGTCTCCACTCGAGAGGAAGCACGTGGGGTCCCGCACACATCCAGGGGAGCCCCGTTTCCGCCTGCTAGCTCGAGATGAGGGATCCTTTAACTGTTTCGTAGGGAAAGAATTCCCGGCGTTCCCGTCGCATCTCAAGAAGAGGCGCTCTCCACAGGAAAGGCGAGAGGAACTCCAGGGTCGTGCCACCATTCCAAGAGTCCCCCAGATGTGTCAGTCCATTCCAGAGGAACCTGTTTTCCCTGCACTGCCTTGACGTTCAAGCCGAGGATCGACTCCCACCACGTGTGCACGTGGGACAGCCCTGTGGGAAAGCCTCGTGGGAAAGCCTCGTGGGAAAGACTCGAGGGAAAACCATAGATCCTTTGATCCACGCGGCGGACTGCGTGACACTGCTGCTACCGCTCTGGAGGAAACGCAAGTGCATGCCCGCATTCGAGACGAGGACTGACTCCCCTGGGGAGACTCCAGAAGTACCCCAAGATCCATGTCAGCACTGGAGAGGAATCCTCAGGTTCCGGCCCCGACTCCACACAAGGTCTTAGGCCCCGGCATCGACGGGAGAGGAATCCCGAGAGGCCCCCGAGGAACTCGCATGGGGACTGGCCTTTCCTGAGGCCACCAGAGCGGGTCCCTGACGTCCCCGTCGTAAGTCGAGAGCGCCTGCCGCAACTCGAGAAAATCCAGGAGGTTTTGCCCTCCAGGCGAGATGAGGCCCATTTCCGCTGAGGCTTCTCGAGGCTAATCACGTCTAACCACTGGAACTTCCAAAGGGTCCTTCACACCCTTGCTGCAACTCAAGAAGTTCCCCGACATACCCGTCTCCAATCGAGAGGAAGCACGTGGGGTCCTGCACACATCCAGGGGAGCCCCGTTTCCGCCTCCTAACTCGAGATGAGGGATCCTTTCCCTGTTTCGTAGGGAAAGAATTCCCGGCGTTCCCGTCGCATCTCAAGAGGAGGCGCTCTCCACAGGAAAGGCGAGAGGAACTCCAGGGTCGTGCCACCATTCCAAGAGTCCCCCAGATGTGTCAGTCCATTCCAGAGGAACCTGTTCTCCCTGCACTGCCTTGACGTTCAAGCCGAGGATCCACTCCCACCACGTGTGCACGTGGGACAGCCCTGTGGGAAAGCCTCGTGGGAAAGCCTCGTGGGAAAGACTCGAGGGAAAACCATAGATCCTTTGATCCACGCGGCGGACTGCGTGACACTGCTGCTACCGCTCTGGAAGAAAGCGCAAGTGCATGCCCGCATTCGAGACGAGGACTGACTCCCCTGGGGAGACTCCAGAAGTACCCCAAGATCCATGTCAGCACTGGAGAGGAAACCTCAGGTTCCGGCCCCGACTCCACACAAGGTCTTAGGCCCCGGCATCGACGGGAGAGGAATGCCGAGAGGCCCCCGAGGAACTCGCATGGGGACTGGCCTTTCCTGAGGCCACCAGAGCGGGTCCCTGAGGTCCCCATCGTAAGTCGAGAGCACCTGCCGCAACTCGAGAAAATCCAGGAGGTTTTGCCCTCCAGGCGAGATGAGGCCCATTTCCGCTGAGGCTTCTCGAGGCTAATCACGTCTAACCACTGGAACTTCCAAAGGGTCCTTCACACCCTTGCTGCAACTCAAGAAGTTCCCCGACATACCCGTCTCCACTCGAGAGGAAGCACGTGGGGTCCCGCACACATCCAGGGGAGCCCCTTTTCCGCCTCCTAGCTCGAGATGAGGGATCCTTTCCCTGTTTCTTAGGGAAAGAATTCCCGGCGTTCCCGTCGCATCTCAAGAGGAGGGGCTCTCCACAGGAGAGGCGAGAGGAACTCCAGGGTCGTGCCACCATTCCAAGAGACACCCAGATGTGTCAGTCCATTACAGAGGAACCTGTTTTCCCTGCACTGCCTTGACGTTCAAGCCGAGGATCGACTCCCACCACCTGTGCACGTGGGACAGCCCTGTGGGAAAGCCTCGTGGGAAAGCCTCGTGGGAAAGACTCGAGGGACAACCATAGATCCTTTGATCCACGCGGCGGACTGGGTGACACTGCTGCTACCGCTCTGGAGGAAAGCGCAAGTGCATGCCCGCATTCGAGACGAGGACTGACTCCCCTGGGGAGACTCCAGAAGTACCCCAAGATCCATGTCAGCACTGGAGAGGAATCCTCAGGTTCCGGCCCCGAATCCACACAAGGTCTTAGGCCCCGGCATCGACGGGAGAGGAATCCCGAGAGGCCCCCGAGGAACTCGCATGGGGACTGGCCTTTCTTGAGGCCACCAGAGCGGGTCCCTGTGGTCCCCGTCGTAAGTCGAGAGCACCTGCCGCAACTCGAGAAAATCCAGGAGGTTTTGCCCTCCAGGCGAGATGAGGCCCATTTCCGCTGAGGCTTCTCGAGGCTAATCACGTCTAACCACTGGAACTTCCAAAGGGTCCTTCACACCCTTGCTGCAACTCAAGAAGTTCCCCGACATACCAGTCTGCACTCGAGAGGAAGCACGTGGGGTCCCGCACACATCCAGGGGAGCCCCGTTTCCGCCTCCTAGCTCGAGATGAGGGATCCTTTCCCTGTTTCGTAGGGAAAGAATTCCCGGCGTTCCCGTCGCATCTCAAGAGGAGGCGCTCTCCACAGGAAAGGCGAGAGGAACTCCAGGGTCGTGCCACCATTCCAAGAGTCCCCCAGATGTGTCAGTCCTTTCCAGAGGAACCTGTTTTCCCTGCACTGCCTTGACGTTCAAGCCGAGGATCCACTCCCACCACGTGTGCACGTGGGACAGCCCTGTGGGAAAGCCTCGTGGGAAAGCCTCGTGGGAAAGACTCGAGGGAAAACCATAGATCCTTTGATCCACGCGGCAGACTGCGTGACACTGCTGCTACCGCTATGGAGGAAAGCGCAAATGCATGCCCGCATTCGAGACGAGGACTGACTCCCCTGGGGAGACTCCAGAAGTACCCCAAGATCCATGTCAGCACTGGAGAGGAATCCTCAGGTTCCGGCCCCGACTCCACACAAGGTCTTAGGCCCCGGCATCGACGGGAGAGGAATCCCGAGAGGCCCCCGTGGAACTCGCATGGGGACTGGCCTTTCCTGAGGCCACCAGATCGGGTCCCTGAGGTCCCCGTCGTAAGTCGAGAGCACCTGCCGGAAATCGAGAAAATCCAGCAGGTTTTGCCCTCCAGGCGAGATGAGGCCCATTTCCGCTGAGGCTTCTCGAGGCGAATCACGTCTAACCACTGGAACTTCCAAAGGGTCCTTCACACCCTTGCTGCAACTCAAGAATTCCCCGACATACCCGTCTCCACTCGAGAGGAAGCACCTGGGGTCCCGCACACATCCAGGGGAGCCCCGTTTCCGCCTCCTAGCTCGAGATGAGGGATCCTTTCCCTGTTTCGTAGGGAAAGAATTCCCGGCGTTCCCGTCGCATCTCAAGGGAGGCGCTCTCCACAGGAAAGGCGAGAGGAACTCCAGGGTCGTGACACCATTCCAAGAGTCCCCCAGATGTGTCAGTCCATTCCAGAGGAACCTGTTTTCCCTGCACTGCCTTGACGTTCAAGCCGAGGATCCACTTCCACCACGTGTGCACGTGGAACAGCCCTGTGGGAAAGCCTCGTGGGAAAGCCTCGTGGGAAAGACTCGAGGGAAAACCATAGATCCTTTGATCCACGCGGCGGACTGCGTGGCACTGTTGCTACCCCTCTGGAGGAAAGCGCAAGTGCATGCCCGCATTAGAGACGAGGACTGACTCCCCTGGGGAGACTCCAGAAGTACCCCAAGATTCATGTCAGCACTGGAGAGGAATCCTCAGGTTCCGGCCCCGACTCCACACAAGGTCTTAGGCCCCGACATCGACGGGAGAGGAATCCCGAGAGGCCCCCGTGGAACTCGCATGGAGACTGGCCTTTCCTGAGGCCACCAGAGCGGTTCCCTGAGGTCCCCGTCGTAAGTGGAGAGCACCAGCCGCAACTCGAGAAAATCCAGGAGGTTTTGCCCTCCAGGGGAGATGAGGCCCATTTCCGCTGAGGCTTCTCGAAGCCAATCACATCTAACCACTGGAACTTCCAAAGGGTCCTTCACACCCTTGCTGCAACTCAAGAAGTTCCCCGACATACCGTCTCCACTCGAGAGGAAGCACGTGGGGTCCCGCACACATCCAGGGGAGCCCCGTTTCCGACTCCTAGCTCGAGATGAGGGATCCTTTCCCTGTTTCGTAGGGAAAGAATTCCCGGCGTTCCCGTCGCATCTCAAGAGGAGGCGCTCTCCATAGGAAAGGTGAGAGGAACTCCAGGGTCATGCCACCATTCCAAGAGTCCCCCAGATGTGTCAGTCCATTCCAGAGGAACCTGTTTTCCCTGCACTGCCTTGACGTTCAAGCCCAGGATCGACTCCCACCACGTGTGCTCGTGGGACAGCCCTGTGGGAAAGCCTCGTGGGAAAGCCTCGTGGGAAAGACTCGAGGGAAAACCATAGATCCTTTGATTAACGCGGCGGACTGCGTGACACTGCTGCTACCGCTCTGGAGGAAAGCGCAAGTGCATGCCGGCATTCGAGACGAGGACGACTCCCCTTGGGAGACTCCAGAAGTACCCCAAGATCCATGTCAGCACTGGAGAGGAATCCTCAGGTTCCGGCTCCGACTCCACACAAGGTCTTAGGCCCCGGCATCGACGGGAGAGGAATCCCGAGAGGCCCCCGAGGAACTCGCATGGGGACTGGCCTTTCCTGAGGCCACCAGAGCGGGTCCCTGAGGTCCACGTCGTTAGTCGAGAGCACCTGCCGAAACTCGAGAAAATCCAGGAGGTTTTGCCCTCCAGGCGAGTTGAGGACCATTTCCGCTGAGGCTTCTCGAGGCTGATCACATCTAACCACTGGAACTTCCAAAGGGTCCTTCACACCCTTGCTGCAACTCAAGCAGTCCCGCGACATACCCGTCTCCACTCGAGAGGAAGCACGTGGTGTCCCGCACACATCCAGGGGAGCCCCGTTTCCGCCTCCTAGCTCGAGATGAGTGATCCTTTCCCTGTTTCGTAGGGAAAGAATTCCCGGTGTTCCCGTCGCATCTCAAGAGGAGGCGTTCTCCACAGGAAAGGCGAGATGAACTCCAGGGTCGTGCCACCATTCCAAGAGTCCCCCAGATGTGTCAGTCCATTCCAGAGGAACCTGTTTTCCCTGCACTGCCTTGACGTTCAAGCCGAGGATCGACTCCCACTACGTGTGCACGTGGGACAGCCCTGTGGGAAAGCCTCGTGTGAAAGCCTCGTGGGAAAGACTCGAGGGAAAAACATAGATCCTTTGATCCACGCGGCGGACGGCGTGACACTGCTGCTACCGCTTTGTAGGAAAGCGCAAGTGCATGCCCGCATTCGAGACGAGGACTGACTCCCCTGGGGAGACTCCAGAAGTACCCCAAGATCCATGTCAGCACTGGAGAGGAATCCTCAGGTTCCGGCCCCGACTCCACACAAGGTCTTCGGCCCCGGCATCGACGGGAGAGGAATCCCGAGAGGCCCCCGAGGAACTCGCATGGGGACTGGCCTTTCATGAGGCCACCAGAGCGGGTCCCTGAGGTCCCCGTCGTAAGTCGAGAGCACCTGCTGCAACTCGAGAAAATCCAGGAGGTTTTGCCCTCCAGGCGAGATGAGGCCCATTTCCGCTGAGGCTTCTCGAGGCCAATCACATCTAACCACTGGAACTTCCAAAGGGTCCTTCACACCCTTGCTGCAACTCAAGCAGTTCCGCGACATACCCGTCTTCACTCGAGAGGAAGCACGTGGTGTCCCGCACACATCCAGGGGAGCCCCGTTTCCGCCTCCTAGCTCGAGATGAGGGATCCTTTCCCTGTTTCGTAGGGAAAGAATTCCCGGCGTTCCCGTCGCATCTCAAGAGGAGGCGCTCTCCACAGGAAAGACGAGAGGAACTCCAGGGTCGTGCCACCATTCCAAGAGTCCCCCAGATGTGTCAGTCCATTCCAGAGGAACCTGTTTTCCCTGCACTGCCTTGACGTTCAAGCCGAGGATCGACTCCCACCTCGTGTGCACGTGGGACAGCCCTGTGGGAAAGCCTCGTGGGAAAGACTCGTGGGAAAGACTCGAGGGAAAATCATAGATCCTTTGATCCACGCGGCGGACTGCGTGACACTGCTGCTACCGCTCTGGAGGAAACGCAAGTGCATGCCCGCATTCGAGACGAGGACTGACTCCCCTGGGGAGACTCCAGAAGTACCCCAAGATCCATGTCAGCACTGGAGAGGAATCCTCAGGTTCCGGCCCCGACTCCACACAAGGTCTTAGGCCCCGGCATCGATGAGAGAGGAATCCCGAGAGGCCCCCAGGAACTCGCATGGGGACTGGCCTTTCCTGAGGCCACCAGAGCGTGTCCCTGAGGTCCCCGTCGTAAGTCGAGAGCACCTGCCGCAACTCGAGAAAATCCAGGAGGTTTTGCCCTCCAGGCGAGATGAGGCCCATTTCCGCTGAGGCTTCTCGAGGCTAATCACGTCTAACCACTGGAACTTCCAAAGGGTCCTTCACACCCTTGCTGCAACTCAAGAAGTTCCCCGACATACCCGTCTCCACTCGAGAGGAAGCACGTGGGGTCCCGCACACATCCAGGGGAGCCCCGTTTCCGCCTGCTAGCTCGAGATGAGGGATCCTTTAACTGTTTCGTAGGGAAAGAATTCCCGGCGTTCCCGTCGCATCTCAAGAAGAGGCGCTCTCCACAGGAAAGGCGAGAGGAACTCCAGGGTCGTGCCACCATTCCAAGAGTCCCCCAGATGTGTCAGTCCATTCCAGAGGAACCTGTTTTCCCTGCACTGCCTTGACGTTCAAGCCGAGGATCGACTCCCACCACGTGTGCACGTGGGACAGCCCTGTGGGAAAGCCTCGTGGGAAAGCCTCGTGGGAAAGACTCGAGGGAAAACCATAGATCCTTTGATCCACGCGGCGGACTGCGTGACACTGCTGCTACCGCTCTGGAGGAAACGCAAGTGCATGCCCGCATTCGAGACGAGGACTGACTCCCCTGGGGAGACTCCAGAAGTACCCCAAGATCCATGTCAGCACTGGAGAGGAATCCTCAGGTTCCGGCCCCGACTCCACACAAGGTCTTAGGCCCCGGCATCGACGGGAGAGGAATGCCGAGAGGCCCCCGAGGAACTCGCATGGGGACTGGCCTTTCCTGAGGCCACCAGAGCGGGTCCCTGAGGTCCCCGTCGTAAGTCGAGAGCACCTGCCGCAACTCGAGAAAATCCAGGAGGTTTTGCCCTCCAGGCGAGATGAGGCCCATTTCCGCTGAGGCTTCTCGAGGCTAATCACGTCTAACCACTGGAACTTCCAAAGGGTCCTTGACACCCTTGCTGCAACTCAAGAAGTTCCCCGACATACCCGTCTCCACTCGTGAGGAAGCACGTGGGTCCCGCACACATCCAGGGGAGCCCCGTTTCCGCCTCCTAGCTCGAGATGAGGGATCCTTTCCCTGTTTCGTAGGGAAAGAATTCCCGGCGTTCCCGTCGCATCTCAAGAGGAGGCGCTCTCCACAGGAAAGGGAGAGGAACTCCAGGGTCGTGCCACCATTCCAAGAGTCCCCCAGATGTGTCAGTCCATTCCAGAGGAACCTGTTTTCCCTGCACTGCCTTGACGTTCAAGCCGAGGATCGACTCCCACCACGTGTGCACGTGGGACAGCCCTGTGGGAAAGCCTCGTGGGAAAGCCTCGTGGGAAAGACTCGAGGGAAAACCATAGATCCTTTGATCCACGCGGCGGACTGCGTGACACTGTTGCTACCGCTCTGGAGGAAAGCGCAAGTGCATGCCCGCATTAGAGACGAGGACTGACTCCCCTGGGGAGACTCCAGAAGTACCCCAAGATCCATGTCAGCACTGGAGAGGAATCCTCAGGTTCCGGCCCCGACTCCACACAAGGTCTTAGGCCCCGACATCGACGGGAGAGGAATCCCGAGAGGCCCCCGTGGAACTCGCATGGAGACTGGCCTTTCCTGAGGCCACCAGAGCGGTTCCCTGAGGTCCCCGTCGTAAGTGGAGAGCACCTGCCGCAACTCGAGAAAATCCAGGAGGTTTTGCCCTCCAGGCGAGATGAGGCCCATTTCCGCTGAGGCTTCTCGAGGCCAATCACATCTAACCACTGGAACTTCCAAAGGGTCCTTCACACCCTTGCTGCAACTCAAGAAGTTCCCCGACATACCGTCTCCACTCGAGAGGAAGCACGTGGGGTCCCGCACACATCCAGGGGAGCTCCGTTTCCGCCCCCTAGCTCGAGATGAGGGATCCTTTCCCTGTTTCGTAGGGAAAGAATTCCCGGCGTTCCCGTCGCATCTCAAGAAGAGACGCTCTCCACAGGAAAGGCGAGAGGAACTCCAGGGTCGTGCCACCATTCCAAGAGTCCCCCAGATGTGTCAGTCCATTCCAGAGGAACCTGTTTTCCCTGCACTGCCTTGACGTTCAAACCGAGGATCGACTCCCACCACGTGTGCACGTGGGACAGCCCTGTGGGAAAGTCTCGTGGGAAAGCCTCGTGGGAAAGACTCGAGGGAAAACCATAGATCCTTTGATCCATGCGGCGGACTGCGTGACACTGCTGCTACCGCTCTGGAGGAAAGCGCAAGTGCATGCCCGCATTCGAGACGAGGACTGACTCCCCTGGGGAGACTCCCGAAGTACCCCAAGATCCATGTCAGCACTGGAGAGGAATCCTCAGGTTCCGGACCCGACTCCACACAAGGTCTTAGGCCCCGGCATCGACGGGAGAGGAATCCCGAGAGGCCCCCGAGGAACTCGCATGGGGACTGGCCTTTCCTGAGGCCACCAGAGCGGGTCTCTGAGGTCCCCGTCGTAAGTCGTGAGCACATGCCGCAACTCGAGAAAATCCAGGAGGTTTTGCCCTCCAGGCGAGATGAGGCC
Organism: Ovis canadensis; assembly: GCF_042477335.2. NCBI lineage: Eukaryota > Metazoa > Chordata > Mammalia > Artiodactyla > Bovidae > Ovis > Ovis canadensis. Next base: position 4,754,848 of record NC_091258.1, on the reverse strand, counting down.
CATTTCCGCTGATGCTTCTCGAGGCTAATCACATCTAACCACTGGAACTTCCAAAGGGTCCTTCACACCCTTGCTGCAACTCAAGAAGTTCCCCGACATACCCGTCTCCACTCGAGAGGAAGCACGTGGGGTCCCGCAAACATCCAGGGGAGCCCCGTTTCCGCCTCCTAGCTCGAGATGAGGGATCCTTTCGCTGTTTCGTAGGGAAAGAATTCCCGGCGTTCCCGTCGCATCTCAAGAGGAGGCGCTCTCCACAGGAAAGGCGAGAGGAACTCCAGGGTCGTGCCACCATTCCAAGAGTCCCCCAGATGTGTCAGTCCATTCCAGAGGAACCTGTTTTCCCTGCACTGCCTTGACGTTCAAGCCGAGGATCGACTCCCACCACGTGTGCACGTGGGACAGCCCTGTGGAAAGCCTCGTGGGAAAGCCTCGTGGGAAAGACTCGAGGGAAAACCATAGATCCTTTGATCCACGCGGCGGACTGCGTGACACTGCTGCTACCGCTCTGGAGGAAAGCGCAAGTGCATGCTCGCATTCGAGACGAAGACTGACTCCCCTGGGGAGACTCCAGAAGTACCCCAAGATCCATGTCATCACTGGAGAGGAATCCTCAGGTTCCGGCTCCGACTCCACACAAGGTCTTAGGCCCCGGCATCGACGGGAGAGGAATCCCGAGAGGCCCCCGAGGAACTCGCATGGGGACTGGCCTTTCCTGAGGCCACCAGAGCGGGTCCCTGAGGTCCACGTCGTAAGTCGAGAGCACCTGCCGAAACTCGAGAAAATCCAGGAGGTTTTGCCCTCCAGGCGAGTTGAGGACCATTTCCGCTGAGGCTTCTCGAGGCTGATCACATCTAACCACTGGAACTTCCAAAGGGTCCTTCACACCCTTGCTGCAACTCAAGCAGTCCCGCGACATACCCGTCTCCACTCGAGAGGAAGCACGTGGTGTCCCGCACACATCCAGGGGAGCCCCGTTTCCGCCTCCTAGCTCGAGATGAGTGATCCTTTCCCTGTTTCGTAGGGAAAGAATTCCCGGTGTTCCCGTCGCATCTCAAGAGGAGGCGTTCTCCACAGGAAAGGCGAGAGGAACTCCAGGGTCGTGCCACCATTCCAAGAGTCCCCCAGATGTGTCAGTCCATTCCAGAGGAACCTGTTTTCCCTGCACTGCCTTGACGTTCAAGCCGAGGATCGACTCCCACTACGTGTGCACGTGGGACAGCCCTGTGGGAAAGCCTCGTGTGAAAGCCTCGTGGGAAAGACTCGAGGGAAAAACATAGATCCTTTGATCCACGCGGCGGACGGCGTGACACTGCTGCTACCGCTTTGTAGGAAAGCGCAAGTGCATGCCCGCATTCGAGACGAGGACTGACTCCCCTGGGGAGACTCCAGAAGTACCCCAAGATCCATGTCAGCACTGGAGAGGAATCCTCAGGTTCCGGCCCCGACTCCACACAAGGTCTTCGGCCCCGGCATCGACGGGAGAGGAATCCCGAGAGGCCCCCGAGGAACTCGCATGGGGACTGGCCTTTCATGAGGCCACCAGAGCGGGTCCCTGAGGTCCCCGTCGTAAGTCGAGAGCACCTGCTGCAACTCGAGAAAATCCAGGAGGTTTTGCCCTCCAGGCGAGATGAGGCCCATTTCCGCTGAGGCTTCTCGAGGCCAATCACATCTAACCACTGGAACTTCCAAAGGGTCCTTCACACCCTTGCTGCAACTCAAGCAGTTCCGCGACATACCCGTCTTCACTCGAGAGGAAGCACGTGGTGTCCCGCACACATCCAGGGGAGCCCCGTTTCCGCCTCCTAGCTCGAGATGAGGGATCCTTTCCCTGTTTCGTAGGGAAAGAATTCCCGGCGTTCCCGTCGCATCTCAAGAGGAGGCGCTCTCCACAGGAAAGACGAGAGGAACTCCAGGGTCGTGCCACCATTCCAAGAGTCCCCCAGATGTGTCAGTCCATTCCAGAGGAACCTGTTTTCCCTGCACTGCCTTGACGTTCAAGCCGAGGATCGACTCCCACCTCGTGTGCACGTGGGACAGCCCTGTGGGAAAGCCTCGTGGGAAAGACTCGTGGGAAAGACTCGAGGGAAAACCATAGATCCTTTGATCCACGCGGCGGACTGCGTGACACTGCTGCTACCGCTCTGGAGGAAACGCAAGTGCATGCCCGCATTCGAGACGAGGACTGACTCCCCTGGGGAGACTCCAGAAGTACCCCAAGATCCATGTCAGCACTGGAGAGGAATCCTCAGGTTCCGGCCCCGACTCCACACAAGGTCTTAGGCCCCGGCATCGATGAGAGAGGAATCCCGAGAGGCCCCCAGGAACTCGCATGGGGACTGGCCTTTCCTGAGGCCACCAGAGCGTGTCCCTGAGGTCCCCGTCGTAAGTCGAGAGCACCTGCCGCAACTCGAGAAAATCCAGGAGGTTTTGCCCTCCAGGCGAGATGAGGCCCATTTCCGCTGAGGCTTCTCGAGGCTAATCACGTCTAACCACTGGAACTTCCAAAGGGTCCTTCACACCCTTGCTGCAACTCAAGAAGTTCCCCGACATACCCGTCTCCACTCGAGAGGAAGCACGTGGGGTCCCGCACACATCCAGGGGAGCCCCGTTTCCGCCTGCTAGCTCGAGATGAGGGATCCTTTAACTGTTTCGTAGGGAAAGAATTCCCGGCGTTCCCGTCGCATCTCAAGAAGAGGCGCTCTCCACAGGAAAGGCGAGAGGAACTCCAGGGTCGTGCCACCATTCCAAGAGTCCCCCAGATGTGTCAGTCCATTCCAGAGGAACCTGTTTTCCCTGCACTGCCTTGACGTTCAAGCCGAGGATCGACTCCCACCACGTGTGCACGTGGGACAGCCCTGTGGGAAAGCCTCGTGGGAAAGCCTCGTGGGAAAGACTCGAGGGAAAACCATAGATCCTTTGATCCACGCGGCGGACTGCGTGACACTGCTGCTACCGCTCTGGAGGAAACGCAAGTGCATGCCCGCATTCGAGACGAGGACTGACTCCCCTGGGGAGACTCCAGAAGTACCCCAAGATCCATGTCAGCACTGGAGAGGAATCCTCAGGTTCCGGCCCCGACTCCACACAAGGTCTTAGGCCCCGGCATCGACGGGAGAGGAATGCCGAGAGGCCCCCGAGGAACTCGCATGGGGACTGGCCTTTCCTGAGGCCACCAGAGCGGGTCCCTGAGGTCCCCGTCGTAAGTCGAGAGCACCTGCCGCAACTCGAGAAAATCCAGGAGGTTTTGCCCTCCAGGCGAGATGAGGCCCATTTCCGCTGAGGCTTCTCGAGGCTAATCACGTCTAACCACTGGAACTTCCAAAGGGTCCTTGACACCCTTGCTGCAACTCAAGAAGTTCCCCGACATACCCGTCTCCACTCGTGAGGAAGCACGTGGGTCCCGCACACATCCAGGGGAGCCCCGTTTCCGCCTCCTAGCTCGAGATGAGGGATCCTTTCCCTGTTTCGTAGGGAAAGAATTCCCGGCGTTCCCGTCGCATCTCAAGAGGAGGCGCTCTCCACAGGAAAGGGAGAGGAACTCCAGGGTCGTGCCACCATTCCAAGAGTCCCCCAGATGTGTCAGTCCATTCCAGAGGAACCTGTTTTCCCTGCACTGCCTTGACGTTCAAGCCGAGGATCGACTCCCACCACGTGTGCACGTGGGACAGCCCTGTGGGAAAGCCTCGTGGGAAAGCCTCGTGGGAAAGACTCGAGGGAAAACCATAGATCCTTTGATCCACGCGGCGGACTGCGTGACACTGTTGCTACCGCTCTGGAGGAAAGCGCAAGTGCATGCCCGCATTAGAGACGAGGACTGACTCCCCTGGGGAGACTCCAGAAGTACCCCAAGATCCATGTCAGCACTGGAGAGGAATCCTCAGGTTCCGGCCCCGACTCCACACAAGGTCTTAGGCCCCGACATCGACGGGAGAGGAATCCCGAGAGGCCCCCGTGGAACTCGCATGGAGACTGGCCTTTCCTGAGGCCACCAGAGCGGTTCCCTGAGGTCCCCGTCGTAAGTGGAGAGCACCTGCCGCAACTCGAGAAAATCCAGGAGGTTTTGCCCTCCAGGCGAGATGAGGCCCATTTCCGCTGAGGCTTCTCGAGGCCAATCACATCTAACCACTGGAACTTCCAAAGGGTCCTTCACACCCTTGCTGCAACTCAAGAAGTTCCCCGACATACCGTCTCCACTCGAGAGGAAGCACGTGGGGTCCCGCACACATCCAGGGGAGCTCCGTTTCCGCCCCCTAGCTCGAGATGAGGGATCCTTTCCCTGTTTCGTAGGGAAAGAATTCCCGGCGTTCCCGTCGCATCTCAAGAAGAGACGCTCTCCACAGGAAAGGCGAGAGGAACTCCAGGGTCGTGCCACCATTCCAAGAGTCCCCCAGATGTGTCAGTCCATTCCAGAGGAACCTGTTTTCCCTGCACTGCCTTGACGTTCAAACCGAGGATCGACTCCCACCACGTGTGCACGTGGGACAGCCCTGTGGGAAAGTCTCGTGGGAAAGCCTCGTGGGAAAGACTCGAGGGAAAACCATAGATCCTTTGATCCATGCGGCGGACTGCGTGACACTGCTGCTACCGCTCTGGAGGAAAGCGCAAGTGCATGCCCGCATTCGAGACGAGGACTGACTCCCCTGGGGAGACTCCCGAAGTACCCCAAGATCCATGTCAGCACTGGAGAGGAATCCTCAGGTTCCGGACCCGACTCCACACAAGGTCTTAGGCCCCGGCATCGACGGGAGAGGAATCCCGAGAGGCCCCCGAGGAACTCGCATGGGGACTGGCCTTTCCTGAGGCCACCAGAGCGGGTCTCTGAGGTCCCCGTCGTAAGTCGTGAGCACATGCCGCAACTCGAGAAAATCCAGGAGGTTTTGCCCTCCAGGCGAGATGAGGCCCATTTCCGCTGATGCTTCTCGAGGCTAATCACATCTAACCACTGGAACTTCCAAAGGGTCCTTCACACCCTTGCTGCAACTCAAGAAGTTCCCCGACATACCCGTCTCCACTCGAGAGGAAGCACGTGGGGTCCCGCAAACATCCAGGGGAGCCCCGTTTCCGCCTCCTAGCTCGAGATGAGGGATCCTTTCGCTGTTTCGTAGGGAAAGAATTCCCGGCGTTCCCGTCGCATCTCAAGAGGAGGCGCTCTCCACAGGAAAGGCGAGAGGAACTCCAGGGTCGTGCCACCATTCCAAGAGTCCCCCAGATGTGTCAGTCCATTCCAGAGGAACCTGTTTTCCCTGCACTGCCTTGACGTTCAAGCCGAGGATCGACTCCCACCACGTGTGCACGTGGGACAGCCCTGTGGAAAGCCTCGTGGGAAAGCCTCGTGGGAAAGACTCGAGGGAAAACCATAGATCCTTTGATCCACGCGGCGGACTGCGTGACACTGCTGCTACCGCTCTGGAGGAAAGCGCAAGTGCATGCTCGCATTCGAGACGAAGACTGACTCCCCTGGGGAGACTCCAGAAGTACCCCAAGATCCATGTCATCACTGGAGAGGAATCCTCAGGTTCCGGCTCCGACTCCACACAAGGTCTTAGGCCCCGGCATCGACGGGAGAGGAATCCCGAGAGGCCCCCGAGGAACTCGCATGGGGACTGGCCTTTCCTGAGGCCACCAGAGCGGGACCCTGAGGTCCACGTCGTAAGTCGAGAGCACCTGCCGAAACTCGAGAAAATCCAGGAGGTTTTGCCCTCCAGGCGAGTTGAGGACCATTTCCGCTGAGGCTTCTCGAGGCTGATCACATCTAACCACTGGAACTTCCAAAGGGTCCTTCACACCCTTGCTGCAACTCAAGCAGTCCCGCGACATACCCGTCTCCACTCGAGAGGAAGCACGTGGTGTCCCGCACACATCCAGGGGAGCCCCGTTTCCGCCTCCTAGCTCGAGATGAGTGATCCTTTCCCTGTTTCGTAGGGAAAGAATTCCCGGTGTTCCCGTCGCATCTCAAGAGGAGGCGTTCTCCACAGGAAAGGCGAGAGGAACTCCAGGGTCGTGCCACCATTCCAAGAGTCCCCCAGATGTGTCAGTCCATTCCAGAGGAACCTGTTTTCCCTGCACTGCCTTGACGTTCAAGCCGAGGATCGACTCCCACCTCGTGTGCACGTGGGACAGCCCTGTGGGAAAGCCTCGTGGGAAAGACTCGTGGGAAAGACTCGAGGGAAAACCATAGATCCTTTGATCCACGCGGCGGACTGCGTGACACTGCTGCTACCGCTCTGGAGGAAACGCAAGTGCATGCCCGCATTCGAGACGAGGACTGACTCCCCTGGGGAGACTCCAGAAGTACCCCAAGATCCATGTCAGCACTGGAGAGGAATCCTCAGGTTCCGGCCCCGACTCCACACAAGGTCTTAGGCCCCGGCATCGATGAGAGAGGAATCCCGAGAGGCCCCCAGGAACTCGCATGGGGACTGGCCTTTCCTGAGGCCACCAGAGCGTGTCCCTGAGGTCCCCGTCGTAAGTCGAGAGCACCTGCCGCAACTCGAGAAAATCCAGGAGGTTTTGCCCTCCAGGCGAGATGAGGCCCATTTCCGCTGAGGCTTCTCGAGGCTAATCACGTCTAACCACTGGAACTTCCAAAGGGTCCTTCACACCCTTGCTGCAACTCAAGAAGTTCCCCGACATACCCGTCTCCACTCGAGAGGAAGCACGTGGGGTCCCGCACACATCCAGGGGAGCCCCGTTTCCGCCTGCTAGCTCGAGATGAGGGATCCTTTCCCTGTTTCGTAGGGAAAGAATTCCCGGCGTTCCCGTCGCATCTCAAGAAGAGGCGCTCTCCACAGGAAAGGCGAGAGGAACTCCAGGGTCGTGCCACCATTCCAAGAGTCCCCCAGATGTGTCAGTCCATTCCAGAGGAACCTGTTTTCCCTGCACTGCCTTGACGTTCAAGCCGAGGATCGACTCCCACCACGTGTGCACGTGGGACAGCCCTGTGGGAAAGCCTCGTGGGAAAGCCTCGTGGGAAAGACTCGAGGGAAAACCATAGATCCTTTGATCCACGCGGCGGACTGCGTGACACTGCTGCTACCGCTCTGGAGGAAACGCAAGTGCATGCCCGCATTCGAGACGAGGACTGACTCCCCTGGGGAGACTCCAGAAGTACCCCAAGATCCATGTCAGCACTGGAGAGGAATCCTCAGGTTCCGGCCCCGACTCCACACAAGGTCTTAGGCCCCGGCATCGACGGGAGAGGAATGCCGAGAGGCCCCCGAGGAACTCGCATGGGGACTGGCCTGTCCTGAGGCCACCAGAGCGGGTCCCTGAGGTCCCCGTCGTAAGTCGAGAGCACCTGCCGCAACTCGAGAAAATCCAGGAGGTTTTGCCCTCCAGGCGAGATGAGGCCCATTTCCGCTGAGGCTTCTCGAGGCTAATCACGTCTAACCACTGGAACTTCCAAAGGGTCCTTGACACCCTTGCTGCAACTCAAGAAGTTCCCCGACATACCCGTCTCCACTCGTGAGGAAGCACGTGGGTCCCGCACACATCCAGGGGAGCCCCGTTTCCGCCTCCTAGCTCGAGATGAGGGATCCTTTCCCTGTTTCGTAGGGAAAGAATTCCCGGCGTTCCCGTCGCATCTCAAGAGGAGGCGCTCTCCACAGGAAAGGGAGAGGAACTCCAGGGTCGTGCCACCATTCCAAGAGTCCCCCAGATGTGTCAGTCCATTCCAGAGGAACCTGTTTTCCCTGCACTGCCTTGACGTTCAAGCCGAGGATCGACTCCCACCACGTGTGCACGTGGGACAGCCCTGTGGGAAAGCCTCGTGGGAAAGCCTCGTGGGAAAGACTCGAGGGAAAACCATAGATCCTTTGATCCACGCGGCGGACTGGGTGACACTGTTGCTACCGCTCTGGAGGAAAGCGCAAGTGCATGCCCGCATTAGAGACGAGGACTGACTCCCCTGGGGAGACTCCAGAAGTACCCCAAGATTCATGTCAGCACTGGAGAGGAATCCTCAGGTTCCGGCCCCGACTCCACACAAGGTCTTAGGCCCCGACATCGACGGGAGAGGAATCCCGAGAGGCCCCCGTGGAACTCGCATGGAGACTGGCCTTTCCTGAGGCCACCAGAGCGGTTCCCTGAGGTCCCCGTCGTAAGTGGAGAGCACCTGCCGCAACTCGAGAAAATCCAGGAGGTTTTGCCCTCCAGGGGAGATGAGGCCCATTTCCGCTGAGGCTTCTCGAGGCCAATCACATCTAACCACTGGAACTTCCAAAGGGTCCTTCACACCCTTGCTGCAACTCAAGAAGTTCCCCGACATACCGTCTCCACTCGAGAGGAAGCACGTGGGGTCCCGCACACATCCAGGGGAGCTCCGTTTCCGCCCCCTAGCTCGAGATGAGGGATCCTTTCCCTGTTTCGTAGGGAAAGAATTCCCGGCGTTCCCGTCGCATCTCAAGAGGAGACGCTCTCCACAGGAAAGGCGAGGGGAACTCCAGGGTCGTGCCACCATTCCAAGAGTCCCCCAGATGTGTCAGTCCATTCCAGAGGAACCTGTTTTCCCTGCACTGCCTTGACGTTCAAGCCGAGGATCGACTCCCACCACGTGTGCACGTGGGACAGCCCTGTGGGAAAGCCTCGTGGGAAAGCCTCGTGGGAAAGACTCAAGGGAAAACCACAGATCCTTTGATCCACGCGGCGGACTGCGTGACACTGCTGCTACCGCTCTGGAGGAAAGCGCAAGTGCATGCCCGCATTCGAGACGAGGACTGACTCCCCTGGGGAGACTCCAGAAGTACCCCAAGATCCATGTCATCACTGGAGAGGAATCCTCAGGTTCCGGCCCCGACTCCACACAAGGTCTTAGGCCCCGGCATCGACGGGAGTGGAATCCTGAGAGGCCCCCGAGGAACTCGCATGGGGACTGGCCTTTCCTGAGGCCACCAGAGCGGGTCCCTGAGGTCCCCGTCGTAAGTCGAGAGCACCTGCCGCAACTCGAGAAAATCCAGGAGGTTTTGCCCTCCAGGCGAGATGAGGCCCATTTCCGCTGAGGCTTCTCGAGGCTAATCACGTCCAACCACTGGAACTTCCAAAGGGTCCTTCACACCCTTGCTGCAACTCAAGAAGTTCCTCGACATACCCGTCTCCACTCGTGAGGAAGCACGTGGGTCCCGCACACATCCAGGGGAGCCCCGTTTCCGCCTCCTAGCTCGAGATGAGGGATCCTTTAACTGTTTCGAAGGGAAAGAATTCCCGGCGTTCCCGTCGCATCTCAAGAGGAGGCGCTCTCCACAGGAAAGGCGAGAGGAACTCCAGGGTCGTGACACCATTCCAAGAGTCCCCCAGATGTGTCAGTCCATTCCAGAGGAACCTGTTTTCCCTGCACTGCCTTGACGTTCAAGCCGAGGATCGACTCCCACCACGTGTGCACGTGGGACAGCCCTGTGGGAAAGCCTCGTGGGAAAGCCTCGTGGGAAAGACTCGAGGGAAAACCATAGATCCTTTGATCCATGCGGCGGACTGCGTGACACTGCTGCTACCGCTCTGGAGGAAAGCGCAAGTGCATGCCCGCATTCGAGACGAGGACTGACTCCCCTGGGGAGACTCCAGAAGTACCCCAAGATCCATGTCAGCACTGGAGAGGAATCCTCAGGTTCCGGCCCCGACTCCACACAAGGTCTTAGGCCCCGGCATCGACGGGAGAGGAATCCCGAGAGGCCCCCGAGGAACTCGCATGGGGACTGGCCTTTTCTGAGGCCACCAGAGCGGGTCCCTGAGGTCCCCATCGTAAGTCGAGAGCACCTGCCGCAACTCGAGAAAATCCAGGAGGTTTTGCCCTCCAGGCGAGATGAGGCCCATTTCCGCTGAGGCTTCTCGAGGCAAATCACATCTAACCACTGGAATTCCAAAGGGTCCTTCACACCCTTGCTGCAACTCAAGAAGTTACCCGACATTCCCGTCTCCACTCGAGAGGAAGCACGAGGTTCCAGCACACATCCAGGGGAGCCCCGTTTCCGCCTCCTAGCTCGAGATGAGGGATCCTTTCCCTGTTTCGTAGGGAAAGAATTCCCGGCGTTCCCGTCGCATCTCAAGAGGAGGCGCTCTCCACAGGAAAGGCGAGAGGACTCAAGCGTCGTGCCACCATCCAAAGTGTCCCTCAGATATGTCAGTCCATTCCAGAGGAACCTGTTTTCCCTGCACTGCCTTGACATTCAAGCTGAGGATCGACTCCCACCACGTGTGCACGTGGGACAGCCCTGTGGTAAGGCCTCGTGGGAAAGCCTCCTGGGAAAGACTCGAGGGAAAACCATAGATCCTTTGATGCACGCGGCGGACTGCGTGACACTGCTGCTACCGCTCTGGAGGAAAGCGCAAGTGCATGCCCGCATTCGAGACGAGGACTGACTCCCCTGGGGAGACTCCAGAAGTACCCCAAGATCCATGTCAGTACTGGAGAGGAATCCTCAGGTTCCGGCCCCGACTCCACACATGGTCTTCGGCCCCGGCATCGACGGGAGAGGAATCCCGAGAGGCCCCCGAGGAAGTCGCATGGGGACTGGCCTTTCCTGAGGCCACCAGAGCGGGTCTCTGAGGTCCCCGTCGTAAGTCGTGAGCACATGCCGCAACTCGAGAAAATCCAGGAGGTTTTGCCCTCCAGGCGAGATGAGGCCCATTTCCGCTGAGGCTTCTAGAGGCTAATCACATCTAACCACTGGAACTTCCAAAGGGTCCTTCACACCCTTGCTGCAACTCAAGAAGTTCCCCGACATACCCGTCTCCACTCGAGAGGAAGCACGTGGGGTCCCGCAAACATCCAGGGGAGCCCCGTTTCCGCCTCCTAGCTCGAGATGAGGGATCCTTTCCCTGTTTCGTAGGGAAAGAATTCCCGGCGTTCCCGTCGCATCTCAAGAGGAGGCGCTCTCCACATGAGAGGCAAGAGAACTCCAGGGTCGTGCCACCATTCCAAGAGACGCCCAGATGTGTCAGTCCATTCCAGAGGAACCTGTTTTCCCTGCACTGCCTTGACGTTCAAGCCGAGGATCGACTCCCACCACGTGTGCACGTGGGACAGCCCTGTGGGAAAGCCTCGTGGGAAAGCCTCGTGGGAAAGACTCGAGGGAAAACCATAGATCCTTTGATCCACGCGGCGGACTGCGTGACACTGCTGCTACCGCTCTGGAGGAAAGTGCAAGTGCATGCCCGCATTCGAGACGAGGACTGACTCCCCTGGGGAGACTCCAGAAGTACCCCAAGATCCATGTCAGTACTGGAGAGGAATCCTCAGGTTCCGGCCCGACTCCACACAAGGTCTCAGGCCCCGGCATCGACGTGAGAGGAATCCCGAGAGGCCCCCGTGGAACTCGCTTGGGGACTGGCCTTTCCTGAGGCCACCAGAGCGGGTCCCTGAGGTCCCCGTCGTAAGTCGAGAGCACCTGCCGCAACTCGAGAAAATCCAGGAGGTTTTGCCCTCCAGGCGAGATGAGGCCCATTTCCGCTGAGGCTTCTCGAGGCTAATCACGTCTAACCACTGAACTTCCAAAGGGTCATTCACACCCTTGCTGCAACTCAAGAAGTTCCCCGACATACCCGTCTCCACTCGAGACGAAGCACGTGGGTCCCGCACACATCCAGGGGAGCCCCGTTTCCGCCTCCTAGGTCGAGATGAGGGATCCTTTCCCTGTTTCGTAGGGAAAGAATTCCCGGCGTTCCCGTCGCATCTCAAGAGGAGGCGCTCTCCACAGGAAAGGCGAGAGGAACTCCAGGGTCGTGCCACCATTCCAAGAGTCCCCCAGATGTGTCAGTCCATTCCAGAGGAACCGGTTTTCCCTGCACTGCCTTGACGTTCAAGCCGAGGATCGACTCCCACCACGTGTGCACGTGGGACAGCCCTGTGGGAAAGCCTCGTGGGAAAGCCTCGTGGGAAAGACTCGAGGGAAATCCATAGATCCTTTGATCCACGCGGCAGACTGCGTGACACTGCTGCTACCGCTCTGGAGGAAAGCGCAAGTGCATGCCCGCATTCGAGACGAGGACTGACTCCCCTGGGGAGACTCCAGAAGTACCCCAAGATCCATGTCAGCACTGGAGAGGAATCCTCAGGTTCCGGCCCCGACTCCACACACGGTCTAAGGCCCCGGCATCGACGGGAGAGGAATCCCGAGAGGGCCCCAAGGAACTCGCATGGGGACTGGCCTTTCCTGAGGCCACCAGAGCGGTTCCCTGAGGACCCGGCGTAAGTCGAGAGCACCTGCCGCAACTCGAGAAAATCCAGGAGGTTTTGCCCTCCAGGGGAGATGAGGCCCATTTCCGCTGAGGCTTCTCGAGGCCAATCACGTCTAACCACTGGAACTTCCAAAGGGTCCTTCACACCCTTGCTGCAACTCAATAAGTTCCCCGACATACCCGTCTGCACTCGAGAGGAAGCACGTGGTGTCCCGCACACATCCAGGGGAGCCCCGTTTCCGCCTCCTAGCTCGAGATGAGGGATCCTTTCCCTGTTTCGTAGGGAAAGAATTCCCGGCGTTCCCGTCGCATCTCAAGAGGAGGCGCTCTCCACAGGAAAGGCGAGAGGAACCCCAGGGTCGTGCCACCATTCCAAGAGTCCCCCAGATGTGTCAGTCCATTCTAGAGGAACCTGTTTTCCCTGCACTTCCTTGACGTTCAAGCCGAGGATCGACTCCCACCACGTGTGCACGTGGGACAGCCCTGTGGGAAAGCCTCGTGGGAAAGCCTCGTGGGAAAGACTCGAGGGAAAACCATAGATCCTTTGATCCACGCGGCGGACTGCGTGACACTGCTGCTACCGCTCTGGAGGAAAGCGCAAGTGCATGCCCGCATTCGAGACGAGGACTGACTCCCCTGGGGAGACTCCAGAAGTACCCCAAGATCCATGTCAGCACTGGAGAGGAATCCTCAGGTTCCGGCCCCGACTCCACACAAGGTCTTAGGCCCGGCATCAACGGGAGAGGAATCCCGAGAGGGCCCCAAGGAACTCGCATGGGGACTGGCCTTTCCTGAGGCCACCAGAGCGGGTCCCTGAGGTCCCCGTCGTAAGTCGAGAGCACCTGCCGTAACTCGAGAAAATCCAGGAGGTTTTGCCCTCCAGGCGAGATGAGGCCCATTTCCGCTGAGGCTTCTCGAGGCTAATCACGTCTAACCACTGGAACTTCCAAAGGGTCCTTCACACCCTTGCTGCAACTCAAGAAGTTCCCCGACATACCCGTCACCACTCGAGAGGTAGCACGTGGTGTCCCGCCCACATCCAGGGGAGCCCCGTTTCCGCCTCCTAGCTCGAGATGAGGGATCCTTTCCCTGTTTCGTAGGGAAAGATTTCCCGGCGTTCCCGTCGCATCTCAAGAGGAGGCGCTCTCCACAGGAAAGGCGAGAGGAACTCCAGGGTCGTGCCACCATTCCAAGAGTCCCCCAGATGTGTCAGTCCATTCCAGAGGAACCTGCTTTCCCTGCACTGCCTTGACGTTCAAGCCGAGGATCGACTCCCACCACGTGTGCACGTGGGACAGCCCTGTGGGAAAGCCTCGTGGGAAAGCCTCGTGGGAAAGACTCGAGGGAAAACCATAGATCCTTTGATCCACGCGGCGGACTGCGTGACACTGCTGCTACCGCTGTGGAGGAAAGCGCAAGTGCATGGCCGCATTCGAGACGAGGACTGACTCCCCTGGGGAGTCTCCAGAAGTACCCCAAGATCCATGTCAGCACTGGAGAGGAATCCTCAGGTTCCGGCCCCGACTCCACACAAGGTCTTAGGCCCCGGCATCGACGGGAGAGGAATCCCGAGAGGCCCCCGAGGAACTCGCATGGGGACTGGCCTTTCCTGAGGCCACCAGAGCGGGTCCCTGAGGTCCACGTCGTAAGTCGAGAGCACCTGCCGCAACTCGAGAAAATCCAGGAGGTTTTGCCCTCCAGGCGAGATGAGGCCCATTTCCGCTGAGGCTTCTCGAGGCTCATCACGTCTAACCACTGGAACTTCCAAAGGGTCCTTCACACCCTTGTTGCAACTCAAGAAGTTCCCCGACATACCCGTCTCCACTCGAGAGGAAGCACGTGGGTCCCGCACACATCCAGGGGAGCCCCGTTTCCGCCTCCTAGCTCGAGATGAGGGTTCCTTTCCCTGTTTCGTAGGGAAAGAATTCCCGGCGTTCCCGTCGCATCTCAAGAGGAGGCGCTCTCCACAGGAAAGGCGAGAGGAACTCCAGGGTCGTGCCACCATTCCAAGAGTCCCCCAGATGTGTCAGTCCATTCCAGAGGAACCTGTTTTCCCTGCACTGCCTTGACGTTCAAGCCGAGGATCGACTCCCACCACGTGTGCACGTGGGACAGCCCTGTGGGAAAGCCTCGTGGGAAAGCCTCGTGGGAAAGACTCGAGGGAAAACCATAGATCCTTTGATCCACGCGGCGGACTGCGTGACACTGCTGCTACCGCTCTGGAGGAAAGCGCAAGTGAATGCCCGCATTCGAGACGAGGACTGACTCCCCTGGGGAGACTCCAGAAGTACCCCAAGATCCATGTCAGCACTGGAGAGGAATCCTCAGGTTCCGGCCCCGACTCCACACAAGGTCTTAGGCCCCGGCATCGACGGGAGAGGAATCCCGAGAGGCCCCCGAGGAAATCGCATGGGGACTGGCCTTTCCTGAGGCCACGAGAGCGGGTCCCTCAGGTCCCCGTCGTAAGTCGAGAGCTCCTGCCGCAACTCGAGAAAATCCAGGAGGTTTTGCCCTCCAGGCGAGATGAGGCCCATTTCCGCTGAGGTTTCTCGAGGCCAATCACATCTAACCACTGGACCTTCCAAAGGGTCCTACACACCCTTGCTGCAACTCAAGAAGTTCCCCGACATACCCGTCTGCACTCGAGAGGAAGCACGTGGTGTCCCGCACACATCCAGGGGAGCCCCGTTTCCGCCTCCTAGCTCGAGATGAGGGATCCATTCCCTGTTTCGTAGGGAAAGAATTCCCGGCGTTCCCGTCGCATCTCAAGAGGAGGCGCTCTCCACAGGAAAGGGGAGAGGAACTCCAGGGTCGTGCCACCATTCCAAGAGACCCCCAGATGTGTCAATCCATTCCAGAGGAAACTGTTTTCCCTGCACTGCCTTGACTTTCCAGCCGAGGATCGACTCCCACCACGTGTGCACGTGGGACAGCCCTGTGGGAAAGCCTCGTGGGAAAGCCTCGTGGGAAAGACTCGAGGGAAAACCATAGATCCTTTGATCCACGCAGCGGACTGCGTGACACTGCTGCTACCGCTCTGGAGGAAAGCGCAAGTGCATGCCCGCATTCGAGACGAGGACTGACTCCCCTGGGGAGACTCCAGAAGTACCCCAAGATCCATGTCAGCACTGGAGAGGAATCCTCAGTTTCCGGCCCCGAATCCACACAAGGTCTTAGGCCCCGGCATCGACGGGAGAGGAATCCCCAGAGGCCCCCGAGGAACTCGCATGGGGACTGGCCTTTCCTGAGGCCACCAGAGCGGGTCCCTGAGGTCCCCGTCGTAAGTCGAGAGCACCTGCCACAACTCGAGAAAATCCAGGAGGTTTTGCCCTCCAGGCGTGATGAGGCCCATTTCTGCTGAGGCTTCTTGAGGCTAATCACATCTAACCACTGGAACTTCCAAAGGGTCCTTCATACCCTTGCTGCAACTCAAGCAGTTCCGGGACATACCCGTCTCCACTCGAGGCGAAACACGTGGGGTCCCGCACACATCCACAGGAGCCCCTTTTCCGCCTCCTAGCTCGAGATGAGGGATCCTTTCCCTGTTTCGTAGGGAAAGAATTCCCGGCGTTCCCGTCGCATCTCAAAAGGAGGAGCCCTGCACAGGAAAGCCGAGAGGAACTCAAGGGTCGTGCCACCATTCCAAGAGACCCCAGATGTGTCAGTCCATTCCAGAGGAACCTGTTTTCCCTGCACTGCCTTGACGTTCAAGCCGAGGATCGACTCCCAACACGTGCGCACGTGGGACAGCCCTGTGGGAAAGCCTCGTGGGAAAGCCTCGTGGGAAAGACTCGAGGGAAAACCATAGATCCTTTGATCCACGCAGCGGACTGCGTGACACTGCTGCTACCGCTCTGGAGGAAAGCGCAAGTGCATGCCCGCATTCGAGACGAGGACTGACTCCCCTGGGGAGACTCCAGAAGTACCCCAAGATCCATGTCAGCACTGGAGAGGAATCCTCAGGTTCCGGCCCTGACTCCACACAAGGTCTTAGGCCCCGGCATCGACGGGAGAGGAATCCCGAGAGGCCCCCAAGGAACTCGCATGGGGACTGGCCTTTCCTGAGGCCACCAGAGCGGGACCCTGAGGTCCCCGTCGTAAGTCGAGAGCACCTGCCACAACTCGAGAAAATCCAGGAGGTTTTGCCCTCCAGGCGAGATGCGGCCCATTTCCGCTGAGGCTTCTCGAGGCTAATCACGTCTAACCACTGGAACTTCCAAAGGGTCCTTCAAACCCTTGCTGCAACTCAAGAAGTGCCCCGACATACACGTCTCCACTCGAGAGGAAGCACGTGGGGTCCCGCACACATCCAGGGGAGCCCCGTTTCCGCCTCCTAGCTCGAGAAGAGGGATCCTTTCCCTGTTTCGTAGGGAAAGATTCCCCGGCGTTCCCGTCGCATCTCAAGAGGAGGCGCTCTCCACAAGAAAGGCGAGAGGAACTCCAGGGTCGTGCCACCATTCCAAGAGTCCCCCAGATGTGTCAGTCCATTCCAGGGAACCTGTTTTCCCTGCACTGCCTTAACGTTCAAGCCGACGATCGACTTCCACCACGTGTGCACGTGGGACAGCCCTGTGGGAAAGCCTCGTGGGAAAGCCTCGTGGGAAAGAATCGACGGAAAACCATAGATCCTTTGACCCACGCGGCGGACTGCGTGACACTGCTGCTACCGCTCTGGAGGAAAGTGCAAGTGCATGCCCGCATTCGAGACGAGGACTGACTCCCCTGGGGAGACTCCAGAAGTACCCCAAGATCCATGTCAGCACTGGAGAGGAATCCTCAGGTTCCGGCCCCGACTAAACACAAGGTCTTAGGCCCCGGCATCGACGGGAGAGGAATCCCAAGAGGCCCCCGAGGAACTCGCATGGGGACTGGCCTTTCCTGAGGCCACCAGAGCGGGTCCCTGAGGTCGCCGACGTAACTCGAGAGCACCTGCCGCAACTCGAGAAAATCCAGGAGGTTTTGCCCTCCAGGCGAGATGAGGCCCATTTCCGCTGAGGCTTCTCGAGGCTAATCACGTCTAACCACTGGAACTTCCAAAGGGTCCTTCACACCCTTGCTAAAACTCAAGCAGTTCTGCGACATACCCATCTCCACTCGAGAGGAAGCACGTGGGGTCCCGCACACATCCAGGGGAACCCCGTTTCCCCCTCCTAGCTCGAGATGACGGATCCTTTCCCTGTTTCGTAGGGAAAGATTTTCCGGCGTTCCCGTCGCATCTCAAGAGGAGGCGCTCTCCACAGAAAAGGCGAGAGGAACTCCAGGGTCGTGCCACCATTCCAAGAGACCCCCAGATGTGTCAGTCCATTCCAAAGGAACCTGTTTTCCCTGCACTGCCTTAACGTTCAAGCCGAGGATCGACTCCCATCACGTGTGCACGTGGGACAGCCCTGTGGGAAAGCCTCGTGGGAAAGCCTCGTGGGAAAGACTCGAGGGAAAACCATAGATCCTTTGATCCACGCGGCGGACTGCGTGACACTGATGCTACCGCTCTGGAGGAAAGCGCAAGTGCATGCCCGCATTCGAGACGAGGACTGACTCCCCTGGGGAGACTCCAGAAATACCCCAAGATCCATGTCAGCACTGGAGAAGAATCCTCAGGTTCCGGCCCCGACTCCACACAAAGTCTTAGGCCCCGGCATCGACGGGAGAGGAATCCCGAGAGGCCCCAGAGGAACTCGCATGGGGACTGGCCTTTCCTGAGGCCACCAGAGCGGGTCCCTGAGGTCCCCGTCGTAAGTCGAGAGCACCTGCCGCAACTCGAGAAAATCCAGGAGGTTTTGCCCTCCAGGCGAGATGAGGCCCATTTCCGCTGAGGCTTCTCGAGGCTAATCACATCTAACCACTGGAACTTCCAAAGGGTCCTTCACACCCTTGATGCAACTCAAGAAGTTCCCCGACATACCCGTCTCCACTCGAGAGGAAGCACGAGGGTCCCGCACACATCCAGGGGAGCCCCGTTTCCGCCTCCTAGCTCGAGATGAGGGATCCTTTCCCTGTTTCGTAGGGAAAGAATTCCCGGTGTTCCCGTCGCATCTCAGGAGGAGCTGCTCTCCACAGGAAAGGCGAGAGGAACTTCAGGGTCGTGCCACAATTCCAAGAGTCTGCCAGATGTGTCAGTCCATTCCATAGGAACCTGTTTTCCCTGCACTGCCTTGACTTTCAAACCGAGGATCGACTCCCACCACGTGTGCACGTGAGACAGCCCTGTGGGAAAGCCTCGTGGAAATGCCTCGTGGGAAAGACTCGAGGGAAAACCATAGATCCTTTGATCCACGCGGCGGACTGCGTGACACTGCTGCTACCGCTCTGGAGGAAAGCGCAAGTGCATGCCCGCATTCGAGACGAGGACTGACTCCCCTGGGGAGACTCCAGAAGTACCCCAAGATCCATGTCAGCACTGGAGAGGAATCCTCAGGTTCCGGCCCCGACTCCACACAAGGTCTTAGGCCCCGGCATCGACGGGAGAGGAATCCCAAGAGGCCTCCGAGGAACTCGCATGGGGACTGGCCTTTCCTGAGGCCACCAGAGCGGGTCCCTGAGGTCCCCGTCGTAAGTCGAGAGCACCTGCCGCAACTCGAGAAAATCCAGGAGGTTTTGCCCTCCAGGCGAGATGAGGCCCATTTCCGCTGAGGCTTCTCGAGGCCAATCACGTCTAACCACGGGAACTTCCAAAGGGTCCTTCACACCCTTGCTGCAACTCAAGCAGTTCCGCGACATACCCGTCTCCACTCGAGAGGAAGCATGTGGGGTCCCGCACACATCCAGGGGAGCCCCGTTTCCGCCTCCTAGCTCGAGATGAGGGATCCTCTCCCTTTTTCGTAGGGAAAGAATTCCCGGCGTTCCCGTCGCATCTCAAGAGGTGGCGCTCTCCACAGGAAAGGCGAGAGGAACTCCAGGGTCGTGACACCATTCCAAGAGACCCCCAGATGTGTCAGTCCATTCCAGAGGAACCTGTTTTCCCTGCACTGCCTTGACGTTCAAGCCGAGGATCGACTCCCACCACGTGTGCACGTGGGACAGCCCTGTGGGAAAGCCTCGTGGGAAAGCCTCGTGGGAAAGACTCGAGGGAAAACCATAGATCCTTTGATCCACGCGGCGGACTGCGTGACACTGCTGCTACAGCTCTGGAGGAACGCGCATGTGCATGCCCGCATTCGAGACGAGGACTGACTCCCCTGGGGAGACTCCAGAAATACCCCAAGGTCCATGTCAGCACTGGAGAGGAATCCTCAGGTTCCGGCCCTGACTCCACACAAGGTCTTAGGCCCCGGCATCGACGGGAGAGGAATCCCGAGAGGCCCCCAAGGAACTCGCATGGGGACTGGCCTTTCCTGAGGCCACCAGAGCGGGTCCCTGAGGTCCCCGTCGTAAGTCGAGAGCACCTGCCGCAACTCGAGAAAATCCAGGAGGTTTTGCCCTCCAGGCGAGATGAGGCCCATTTCCACTGAGGCTTCTCGAGGCCAATCACATCTAACCACTGGAAATTAAAAAGGGTCCTTCACACCCTTGCTGCAACCCTAGAAGTTCCCCGACATACCCGTCTCCACTCGAGAGGAAGCACGTGGGGTCCCGCACACATCCAGGGGAGCCCCGTTTCCGCCTCCTATCTCGAGATGAGGGATCCTTTCCCTGTTTCATAGGGAAAGAATTCCGGCGTTCCCGTCGCATCTCAAGAGGAGGCGCTCTCCACAGGAAAGGCGAGAGGAACTCCAGGGTCGTGCCACCATTCCAAGAGTCCCCCAGAAGTGTCAGTCCATTCCAGAGAAACCTCTTTTCCCTGCACTGCCTTGACGTTCAAGCCGAGGATCGACTCCCACCACGTGTGCACGTGGGACAGCCCTGTGGGAAAGCCTCGTGGGAAAGCCTCGTTGGAAAGACTCGAGGGAAAACCATAGATCCTTTGATCCACGCGGCGGACTGCGTGACACTGCTGCTACCGCTCTGGAGGAAAGCGCAAGTGCATGCCCGCATTCGAGACGAGGACTGACTCCCCTGGGGAGACTCCAGAAATACCCCAAGATCCATGTCAGCACTGGAGAGGAATCCTCAGGTTCCGGCCCCGACTCCACACAAGGTCTTAGGCCCCTCATCGACGGGAGAGGAATCCCGAGAGCCCCCGAGGAACTCGCATGGGGACTGGCCTTTCCTGAGGCCACCAGAGCGGGTCCCTGAGGTCCCCGTCGTAAGTCGAGAGCACCTGCCGCAACTCGAGAAAATCCAGGAGGTTTTGCCCTCCAGGCGAGATGAGGCCCATTTCCGCTGAGGCTTCTCGAGGCTAATCACGTCTAACCACTGGAACTTCCAAAGGGTCCTTCACACCCTTGCTGCAACTCAAGAAGTTCCCCGACATACCCGTCTCCACTCGAGAGGAAGCACGTGGGGTCCCGCACACATCCAGGGGAGCCCCGTTTCCGCCTCCTAGCTCGAGATGAGGGATCCTTTCCCTGTTTCGTAGGGAAAGAATTCCCGGCGTTCCCGTCGCATCTCAAGAGGAGGCGCTCTCCACAGGAAAGGCGAGAGGAACTCCAGGGTCGTGCCACCATTCCAAGAGTCCCCCAGATGTGTCAGTCCATTCCAGAGGAACCTGTTTTCCCTGCACTGCCTTGACGTTCAAGCCGAGGATCGACTCCCACCACGTGTGCACGAGGGAAATCCCTGTGGGAAAGCCTCGTGGGAAAGACTCGTGGGAAAGACTCCAGGGAAAACCATAGATCCTTTGATCCACGCGGCGGACTGCGTGACACTGCTGCTACCGCTCTGGAGGAAAGCGCAAGTGCATGCCCGCATTCGAGACGAGGACTGACTCCCCTGGGGAGACTCCAGAAGTACCCCAAGATCCATGTCAGCACTGGAGAGGAATCCTCAGGTTCCGGCCCCGACTCCACACAAGGTCTTAGGCCCCGGCATCGACCGGAGATGTTTCCCGAGAGGCCCCCGAGGAACTCGCATGGGGACTGGCCTTTCCTGAGGCCACCAGAGCGGGTCCCTGAGGTCCCCGTCGTAAGTCGAGAGCACCTGCCGCAACTCGAGAAAATCCAGGAGGTTTTGCCCTCCAGGCGAGATGAGGCCCATTTCCGCTGAGGCTTCTGGAGCCTAATCACGTCTAACCACTGGAACTACCAAAGGGTCCTTCACACCCTTGCTGCAAATCAAGAAGTTCCCCTACATACCCGTCTCCACTCGAGAGGAAGCACGTGGGGTCCCGCACACATCCAGGGGAGCCCCGTTTCCGCCTCCTAGCTCGAGATGAGGGATCCTTTCCCTGTTTCGTAGGGAAAGAATTTCCGGCGTTCCCGTCGCATCTCAAGAGGAGGCGCTCTCCACAGGAAAGGCGAGAGGAACTCCAGAGTCCTGCCACCATTCCAAGAGTCCCCCATATGTGTCAGTCCATTCCAGAGGAACCTGTTTTCCCTTCACTGCCTTGACGTTCAAGCCGAGGATCGACTCCCACCACGTGTGCACGTGGGACAGCCCTGTGGGAAAGCCTCGTGGGAAAGCCTCGTGGGAAAGACTCGAGGGAAAACCATAGATCCTTTGATCCACGCGGCGGACTGCGTGACACTGCTGCTACCGCTCTGGAGGAAAGCACAAGTGCATGCCCGCATTCGAGACGAGGACTGACTCCCCTGGGGAGGCTCCAGAAGTACCCCAAGATCCATGTCAGCACTGGAGAGGAATCCTCAGGTTCCGGCCCCGACTCCACACAAGGTCTTAGGACCCGGCATCGACGGGAGAGGAATCCCGAGAGGCCCCCGAGGAACTCGCATGGGGACTGGCCTTTCCTGAGGCCACCAGAGCGGGTCCCTGAGGTTCCCGTCGTAAGTCGAGAGCACCTGCCGCAACTCGAGAAAATCCAGGAGGTTTTGCCCTCCAGGCGAGATGAGGCCCATTTCCGCTGAGGCTTCTCGAGGCTAATCACGTCTAACCACTGGAACTTCCAAAGGGTCCTTCACACCCTTGCTGCAACTCAAGAAGTTCCCCGACATACCCGTCTCCACTCGAGAGGAAGCACGTGGGGTCCCGCACACATCCAGGGGAGCCCCGTTTCCGCCTCCTAGCTCGAGATGAGGGATCCTTTCCCTGTTTCGTAGGGAAAGAATTCCCGGCGTTCCCGTCGCATCTCAAGAGGAGGCGCTCTCCACAGGAAAGGCGAGAGGAACTCCAGGGTCGTGACACCATTCCAAGAGTCCCCCAGATGTGTCAGTCCATTTCAGAGGAACCTGTTTTCCCTGCACTGCCTTGACGTTCAAGCCGAGGATCGACTCCCACCACGTGTGCACGAGGGAAAGCCCTGTGGGAAAGCCTCGTGGGAAAGACTCGTGGGAAAGACTCGCGGGAAAACCATAGATTCTTTGATCCACGCGGCGGACTGCGTGACACTGCTGCTACCGCTCTGGAGGAAAGCGCAAGTGCATGCCCGCATTCGAGACGAGGACTGACTCCCCTGGGGAGACTCCAGAAGTACCCCAAGATCCATGTCAGCACTGGAGAGGAATCCTCAGGTTCCGGCCCCGACTCCACACAAGGTCTTAGGACCCGGCATCGACGGGAGAGGAATCCCGAGAGGCCCCCGAGGAACTCGCATGGGGACTGGACTTTCCTGAGGCCACCAGAGCGGGTCCCTGAGGTTCCCGTCGTAAGTCGAGAGCACCTGCCGCAACTCGAGAAAATCCAGGAGGTTTTGCCCTCCAGGCGAGATGAGGCCCATTTCCGCTGAGGCTTCTCGAGGCTAATCACGTCTAACCACTGGAACTTCCAAAGGGTCCTTCACACCCTTGCTGCAACTCAAGAAGTTCCCCGACATACCCGTCTCCACTCGAGAGGAAGCACGTGGGGTCCCGCACACATCCAGGGGAGCCCCGTTTCCGCCTCCTAGCTCGAGATGAGGGATCCTTTCCCTGTTTCGTAGGGAAAGAATTCCCGGCGTTCCCGTCGCATCTCAAGAGGAGGCGCTCTCCACAGGAAAGACGAGAGGAACTCCAGGGTCGTGCCACCATTCCAAGAGTCCCCCAGATGTGTCAGTCCATTCCAGAGGAACCTGTTTTCCCTGCACTGCCTTGACGTTCAAGCCGAGGATCGACTCCCACCACGTGTGAACGTGGGACAGCCCTGTGGGAAAGCCTCGTGGGAAAGCCTCGTGGGAAAGACTCGAGGGAAAACCATAGATCCTTTGATCCACGCGGCGGACTGCGTGACACTGCTGCTACCGCTCTGGAGGAAAGCACAAGTGCATGCCCGTATTCGAGACGAGGACTGACTCCCCTGGGGAGGCTCCAGAAGTACCCCAAGATGAATGTCAGCACTGGAGAGGAATCCTCAGGTTCCGGCCCCGACTCCACACAAGGTCTTAAGACCCGGCATCGACGGGAGAGGAATCCCGAGAGGCCCCCGAGGAACTCGCATGGGGACTGGCCTTTCCTGAGGCAACCAGAGCGGGTCCCTGAGGTCCCCGTGGTAAGTCGAGAGCACCTGCCGCAACTCGAGAAAATCCAGGAGGTTTTGCCCTCCAGGCGAGATGAGGCCCATTTCCGCTGAGGCTTCTCGAGGCTAATCACGTCTAACCACTGTAACTTCCAAAGGGTCCTTCACACCCTTGCTGCAACTCAAGAAGTTTCCCGACATACCCGTCTCCACTCGAGAGGAAGCACGTGGGGTCCCGCACACATCCAGGGGAGCCCCGTTTCCGCCTCCTAGCTCGAGATGAGGGATCCTTTCCCTGTTTCGTAGGGAAAGAATTCCCGGCGTTCCCGTCGCATCTCAAGAGGAGGCGCTCTCCACAGGAAAGGCGAGAGGAACTCCAGGGTCGTGCCACCATTCCAAGAGTCCCCCAGATGTGTCAGTCCATTCCAGAGGAACCTGTTTTCCCTGCACTGCCTTGACGTTCAAGCCGAGGATCGACTCCCACCACGTGTGCACGTGGGACAGCCCTGTGGGAAAGCCTCGTGGGAAAGCCTCGTGGGAAAGACTCGAGGGAAAACCATAGATCCTTTGATCCACGCGGCGGACTGCGTGACACTGCTGCTACCGCTCTGGAGGAAAGCGCAAGTGCATGCCCGCATTCGAGACGAGGACTGACTCCCCTGGGGAGACTCCAGAAGTACCCCAAGACCCATGTCAGCACTGGAGAGGAATCCTCAGGTTCCGGCCCCGACTTCACACAAGGTCTTAGGCCCCGGCATCGACGGGAGAGGAATGCCGAAAGGCCCCTGAGGAACTCGCACGGGGACTGGCCTTTACTGAGGCCACCAGAGCGGGTCCCTGAGGTCCCCATCGTAAGTCGAGAGCACCTGCCGCAACTCGAGAAAATCCAGGAGGTTTTGCCCTCCAGGCGAGATGAGGCCCATTTCCGCTGAGGCTTCTCGAGGCTAATCACGTCTAACCACTGGAACTTCCAAAGGGTCCTTCACACCCTTGCTGCAACTCAAGAAGTTCCCCGACATACCCGTCTCCACTCGAGAGGAAGCACGTGGGGTCCCGCACACATCCAGGGGAGCCCCGTTTCCGCCTCCTAGCTCGAGATGAGGGATCCTTTCCCTGTTTCGTAGGGAAAGAATTCCCGGCGTTCCCGTCGCATCTCAAGAGGAGGCGCTCTCCACAGGAAAGGCGAGAGGAACTCCAGGGTCGTGCCACCATTCCAAGAGTCCCCCAGATGTGTCAGTCCATTCCAGAGGAACCTGTTTTCCCTGCACTGCCTTGACGTTCAAGCCGAGGATCGACTCCCACCACGTGTGCACGTGGGACAGCCCTGTGGGAAAGCCTCGTGGGAAAGCCTCGTGGGAAAGACTCGAGGGAAAACCATAGATCCTTTGATCCACGCGGCGGACTGCGTGACACTGCTGCTACCGCTCTGGAGGAAAGCGCAAGTGCATGCCCGCATTCGAGACGAGGACTGACTCCCCTGGGGAGACTCCAGAAGTACCCCAAGATCCATGTCAGCACTGGAGAGGAATCCTCAGGTTCCGGCCCCGACTCCACACAAGGTCTTAGGCCCCGGCATCGACGGGAGAGGAATCCCGAGAGGCCCCCGAGGAACTCGCATGGGGACTGGCCTTTCCTGAGGCCACCAGAGCGGGTCCCTGAGGTCCCCGTTGTAAGTCGAGAGCGCCTGTCGCAACTCGAGAAAATCCAGGAGGTTTTGCCCTCCAGGCGAGATGAGGCCCATTTCCGCTGAGGCTTCTCGAGGCTAATCACGTCTAACCACTGGAACTTCCAAAGGGTCCTTCACACCCTTGCTGCAACTCAAGAAGTTCCCCGACATACCCGTCTCCACTCGAGAGGAAGCACGTGGGGTCCTGCACACATCCAGGGGAGCCCCGTTTCCGCCTCCTAACTCGAGATGAGGGATCCTTTCCCTGTTTCGTAGGGAAAGAATTCCCGGCGTTCCCGTCGCATCTCAAGAGGAGGCGCTCTCCACAGGAAAGGCGAGAGGAACTCCAGGGTCGTGCCACCATTCCAAGAGTCCCCCAGATGTGTCAGTCCATTCCAGAGGAACCTGTTCTCCCTGCACTGCCTTGACGTTCAAGCCGAGGATCCACTCCCACCACGTGTGCAGGTGGGACAGCCCTGTGGGAAAGCCTCGTGGGAAAGCCTCGTGGGAAAGACTCGAGGGAAAACCATAGATCCTTTGATCCACGCGGCGGACTGCGTGACACTGCTGCTACCGCTCTGGAAGAAAGCGCAAGTGCATGCCCGCATTCGAGACGAGGACTGACTCCCCTGGGGAGACTCCAGAAGTACCCCAAGATCCATGTCAGCACTGGAGAGGAATCCTCAGGTTCCGGCCCCGACTCCACACAAGGTCTTAGGCCCCGGCATCGACGGGAGAGGAATGCCGAGAGGCCCCCGAGGAACTCGCATGGGGACTGGCCTTTCCTGAGGCCACCAGAGCGGGTCCCTGAGTTCCCCATCGTAAGTCGAGAGCACCTGCCGCAACTCGAGAAAATCCAGGAGGTTTTGCCCTCCAGGCGAGATGAGGCCCATTTCCGCTGAGGCTTCTCGAGGCTAATCACGTCTAACCACTGGAACTTCCAAAGGGTCCTTCACACCCTTGCTGCAACTCAAGAAGTTCCCCGACATACCCGTCTCCACTCGAGAGGAAGCACGTGGTGTCCCGCACACATCCAGGGGAGCCCCGTTTCCGCCTCCTATCTCGAGATGAGGGATCCTTTCCCTGTTTCTTAGGGAAAGAATTCCCGGCGTTCCCGTCGCATCTCAAGAGGAGGGGCTCTCCACAGGAGAGGCGAGAGGAACTCCAGGGTCGTGCCACCATTCCAAGAGTCCCCCAGATGTGTCAGTCCATTCCAGAGGAACCTGTTTTTCCTGCACTGCCTTGACGTTCAAGCCGAGGATCCACTCCCACCACGTGTGCACGTGGGACAGCCCTGTGGGAAAGCCTCGTGGGAAAGCCTCGTGGGAAAGACTCGAGGGAAAACCATAGATCCTTTGATCCACGCGGCGGACTGCGTGACACTGCTGCTACCGCTCTGGAGGAAAGCGCAAGTGCATGCCCGCATTCGAGACGAGGACTGACTCCCCGGGGGAGACTCCAGAAGTACCCCAAGATCCATGTCAGCACTGGAGAGGAATCCTCAGGTTCCGGCCCCGACTTCACACAAGGTCTTAGTCCCCGGCATCGACGGGAGAGGAATGCCGAAAGGCCCCTGAGGAACTCGCATGGGGACTGGCCTTCCTGAGGTCACCAGAGCGGGTCCCTGAGGTCCCCGTCGTAAGTCGAGAGCACCTGCCGCAAATCGAGAAAATCCAGGAGACTTTGCCCTCCAGGCGAGATGAAGCCCATTTCCGCTGAGGCTTCTCGAGGCTAATCACATCTAACAACTGGAACTTCCAAAGGGTCCTTCACACCCTTGCTGCAACTCTAGAAGTTCCCCGACATACCCGTCTCCACTCGAGAGGAAGCACGTGGGGTCCCGCACACATCCAGGGTAGCCCCGTTTCCACCTCCTAGCTCGAGATGAGGGATCCTTTCCCTGTTTCGTAGGGAAAGAATTCCCGGCGTTCCCGTCGCATCTCAAGAGGAGGCACTCCCACAGGAAAGGCGAGAGGAACTCCAGGGTCGTGCCACCATTCCAAGAGACCCCATATGTTTCAGTCCATTCCAGAGGAACCTGTTTTCCCTGCACTGCCTTGACGTTCAAGCCGAGGATCGACTCCCACCACGTGTGCACGTGGGACAGCCCTGTGGGAAAGCCTCGTGGGAAAGCCTCGTGGGAAAGACTCGAGGGAAAACCATAGATCCTTTGATCCACGCGGCGGACAGCGTGACACTGCTGCTACCGCTCTGGAGGAAAGCGCAAGTGCATGCCCGCATTCGAAACGAGGACTGACTCCCCTGGGGAGACTCCAGAAGTACCCCAAGATCCATGTCAGCACTGGAGAGGAATCTTCTGGTTCCGGCCCCGACTCCACACAAGGTCTTCGGCCCCGGCATCTACGGGAGAGGAATCCCGAGAGGCCCCTGAGGAAGTCGCATGGGGACTGGCCTTTCCTGAGGCCACCAGAGCGGGTCCCTGAGGTCCCCGTCGTAAGTCGAGAGCACCTGCCGCAACTCGAGAAAATCCAGGAGGTTTTGCCCTCCAGGCGAGATGAGGCCCATTTCCACTGAGGCTTCTCAAGGCTAATCACATCTAACCGCTGGAACTGCCAAAGGGTCCTTCAACCATTGCTGCAACTCAAGCAGTTCCGCGACATACCCTTCTCCACTCGAGAGGAAGCACGTGGGGTCCCGCACCCATCCAGGGGATCCCCGTTTCCGCCTCCTAGCTCGAGATGAGGGATCCTTTCCCTGTTTCGTAGGGAAAGAATTCCCGGCGTTCCCGTCGCATCTCAAGAGTCGGCGCTCTCCACAGGAAAGGCGAGAGGAACTCCAGGGTCGTGGCACCATTCCAAGAGACCCCCAGATGTGTCAGTCCATTCCAGAGGAACCTGTTTTCCCTGCACTGCCTGAAGTTCAAGCCGAGGATCGACTCCCACCACGTGTGCACGTGGGACAGCCCTGTGGGAAAGCCTCGTGGGAAAGCCTCGTGGGAAAGACTCGAGGGAAAACCATAGATCCTTTGATCCACGCGGCGGACTGCGTGACACTGCTGCTACCGCTCTGGAGGAAAGCGCAAGCGCATGCCCGCATTCGAGACGAGGACTGACTCCCCTGGGGAGACTCCAGAAGTACCCCAAGATCCATGTCAGCACTGGAGAGGAATCCTCAGGTTCCGGCCCCGACTCCACACAAGGTCTTAGGCCCCGGCATCGACGGGAGAGGAATCCCGAGAGGCCCCCGAGGAACTCGCATGGGGACTGGCCTTTCCTGAGGCCACCAGAGCGGGTCCCTGACGTCCCCGTCGTAAGTCGAGAGCGCCTGCCGCAACTCGAGAAAATCCAGGAGGTTTTGCCCTCCAGGCGAGATGAGGCCCATTTCCGCTGAGGCTTCTCGAGGCTAATCACGTCTAACCACTGGAACTTCCAAAGGGTCCTTCACACCCTTGCTGCAACTCAAGAAGTTCCCCGACATACCCGTCTCCACTCGAGAGGAAGCACGTGGGGTCCTGCACACATCCAAGGGAGCCCCGTTTCCGCCTCCTAGCTCGAGATGAGGGATCCTTTCCCTGTTTCGTAGGGAAAGAATTCCCGGCGTTCCCGTCGCATCTCAAGAGGAGGCACTCTCCACAGGAAAGGCGAGAGGAACTCCAGGGTCGTGCCACCATTCCAAGAGTCCCCCAGATGTGTCAGTCCATTCCAGAGGAACCTGTTCTCCCTGCACTGCCTTGACGTTCAAGCCGAGGATCCACTCCCACCACGTGTGCACGTGGGACAGCCCTGTGGGAAAGCCTCGTGGGAAAGCCTCGTGGGAAAGACTCGAGGGAAAACCATAGATCCTTTGATCCACGCGGCGGACTGCGTGACACTGCTGCTACCGCTCTGGAAGAAAGCGCAAGTGCATGCCCGCATTCGAGACGAGGACTGACTCCCCTGGGGAGACTCCAGAAGTACCCCAAGATCCATGTCAGCACTGGAGAGGAATCCTCAGGTTCCGGCCCCGACTCCACACAAGGTCTTAGGCCCCGGCATCGACGGGAGAGGAATGCCGAGAGGCCCCCGAGGAACTCGCATGGGGACTGGCCTTTCCTGAGGCCACCAGAGCGGGTCCCTGAGTTCCCCATCGTAAGTCGAGAGCACCTGCCGCAACTCGAGAAAATCCAGGAGGTTTTGCCCTCCAGGCGAGATGAGGCCCATTTCCGCTGAGGCTTCTCGAGGCTAATCACGTCTAACCACTGGAACTTCCAAAGGGTCCTTCACACCCTTGCTGCAACTCAAGAAGTTCCCCGACATACCCGTCTCCACTCGAGAGGAAGCACGTGGGGTCCCGCACACATCCAGGGGAGCCCCGTTTCCGCCTCCTAGCTCGAGATGAGGGATCCTTTCCCTGTTTCTTAGGGAAAGAATTCCCGGCGTTCCCGTCGCATCTCAAGAGGAGGGGCTCTCCACAGGAGAGGCGAGAGGAACTCCAGGGTCGTGCCACCATTCCAAGAGTCCCCCAGATGTGTCAGTCCATTCCAGAGGAACCTGTTTTCCCTGCACTGCCTTGACGTTCAAGCCGAGGATCCACTCCCACCACGTGTGCACGTGGGACAGCCCTGTGGGAAAGCCTCGTGGGAAAGCCTCGTGGGAAAGACTCGAGGGAAAACCATAGATCCTTTGATCCACGCGGCGGACTGCGTGACACTGCTGCTACCGCTCTGGAGGAAAGCGCAAGTGCATGCCCGCATTCGAGACGAGGACTGACTCCCCTGGGGAGACTCCAGAATTACCCCAAGATCCATGTCAGCACTGGAGAGGAATCCTCAGGTTCCGGCCCCGACTTCACACAAGGTCTTAGGCCCCGGCATCGACGGGAGAGGAATGCCGAAAGGCCCCTGAGGAACTCGCGCGGGGACTGGCCTTTCCTGAGGCCACCAGAGCGGGTCCCTGAGGTCCCCATCGTAAGTCGAGAGCACCTGCCGCAACTCGAGAAAATCCAGGAGGTTTTGCCCTCCAGGCGAGATGAGGCCCATTTCCGCTGAGGCTTCTCGAGGCTAATCACGTCTAACCACTGGAACTTCCAAAGGGTCCTTCACACCCTTGCTGCAACTCAAGAAGTTCCCCGACATACCCGTCTCCACTCGAGAGGAAGCACGTGGGGTCCCGCACACATCCAGGGGAGCCCCGTTTCCGCCTCCTAGCTCGAGATGAGGGATCCTTTCCCTGTTTCGTAGGGAAAGAATTCCCGGCGTTCCCGTCGCATCTCAAGAGGAGGCGCTCTCCACAGGAAAGGCGAGAGGAACTCCAGGGTCGTGCCACCATTCCAAGAGTCCCCCAGATGTGTCAGTCCATTCCAGAGGAACCTGTTTTCCCTGCACTGCCTTGACGTTCAAGCCGAGGATCCACTCCCACCACGTGTGCACGTGGGACAGCCCTGTGGGAAAGCCTCGTGGGAAAGCCTCGTGGGAAAGACTCGAGGGAAAAACATAGATCCTTTGATCCACGCGGCGGACTGCGTGACACTGCTGCTACCGCTCTGGAGGAAAGCGCAAGTGCATGCCCGCATTCGAGACGAGGACTGACTCCCCTGGGGAGACTCCAGAAGTACCCCAAGATCCATGTCAGCACTGGAGAGGAATCCTCAGGTTCCGGCCCCGACTCCACACAAGGTCTTAGGCCCCGGCATCGACGGGAGAGGAATCCCGAGAGGCCCCCGAGGAACTCGCATGGGGACTGGCCTTTCCTGAGGCCACCAGAGCGGGTCCCTGAGGTCCCCGTCGTAAGTCGAGAGCACCTGCCGCAACTCGAGAAAATCCAGGAGGTTTTGCCCTCCAGGCGAGATGAGGCCCATTTCCGCTGAGGCTTCTCGAGGCTAATCACGTCTAACCACTGGAACTTCCAAAGGGTCCTTCACACCCTTGCTGCAACTCAAGAAGTGCCCCGACATACACGTCTCCACTCGAGAGGAAGCACGTGGGGTCCCGCACACATCCAGGGGAGCCCCGTTTCCGCCTCCTAGCTCGAGATGAGGGATCCTTTCCCTGTTTCGTAGGGAAAGAATTCCCGGCGTTCCCGTCGCATCTCAAGAGGAGGCGCTCTCCACAGGAAAGGCGAGAGGAACTCCAGGGTCGTGCCACCATTCCAAGAGTCCCCCAGATGTGTCAGTCCATTCCAGAGGAAACTGTTTTCCCTGCACTGCCTTGACGTTCAAGCCGAGGATCCACTCCCACCACGTGTGCACCTGGGACAGCCCTGTGGGAAAGCCTCGTGGGAAAGCCTCGTGGGAAAGACTCGAGGGAAAACCATAGATCCTTTGATCCACGCGGCGGACTGCGTGACACTGCTGCTACCGCTCTGGAGGAAAGCACAAGTGCATGCCCGTATTCGAGACGAGGACTGACTCCCCTGGGGAGGCTCCAGAAGTACCCCAAGATCCATGTCAGCACTGGAGAGGAATCCTCAGGTTCCGGCCCCGACTCCACACAAGGTCTTAAGACCCGGCATCGACGGGAGAGGAATGCCGAGAGGCCCCCGAGGAACTCGCATGGGGACTGGCCTTTCCTGAGGCCACCAGAGCGGGTCCCTGAGTTCCCCATCGTAAGTCGAGAGCACCTGCCGCAACTCGAGAAAATCCAGGAGGTTTTGCCCTCCAGGCGAGATGAGGCCCATTTCCGCTGAGGCTTCTCGAGGCTAATCACGTCTAACCACTGGAACTTCCAAAGGGTCCTTCACACCCTTGCTGCAACTCAAGAAGTTCCCCGACATACTCGTCTCCACTCGAGAGGAAGCACGTGGGGTCCCGCACACATCCAGGGGAGCCCCGTTTCCGCCTCCTAGCTCGAGATGAGGGATCCTTTCCCTGTTTCTTAGGGAAAGAATTCCCGGCGTTCCCGTCGCATCTCAAGAGGAGGGGCTCTCCACAGGAGAGGCGAGAGGAACTCCAGGGTCGTGCCACCATTCCAAGAGTCCCCCAGATGTGTCAGTCCATTCCAGAGGAACCTGTTTTCCCTGCACTGCCTTGACGTTCAAGCCGAGGATCCACTCCCACCACGTGTGCACGTGGGACAGCCCTGTGGGAAAGCCTCGTGGGAAAGCCTCGTGGGAAAGACTCGAGGGAAAACCATAGATCCTTTGATCCACGCGGCGGACTGCGTGACACTGCTGCTACCGCTCTGGAGGAAAGCGCAAGTGCATGCCCGCATTCGAGACGAGGACTGACTCCCCTGGGGAGACTCCAGAAGTACCCCAAGATCCATGTCAGCACTGGAGAGGAATCCTCAGGTTCCGGCCCCGACTTCACACAAGGTCTTAGGCCCCGGCATCGACGGGAGAGGAATGCCGAAAGGCCCCTGAGGAACTCGCACGGGGACTGGCCTTTCCTGAGGCCACCAGAGCGGGTCCCTGAGGTCCCCATCGTAAGTCGAGAGCACCTGCCGCAACTCGAGAAAATCCAGGAGGTTTTGCCCTCCAGGCGAGATGAGGCCCATTTCCGCTGAGGCTTCTCGAGGCTAATCACGTCTAACCACTGGAACTTCCAAAGGGTCCTTCACACCCTTGCTGCAACTCAAGAAGTTCCCCGACATACCCGTCTCCACTCGAGAGGAAGCACGTGGGGTCCCGCACACATCCAGGGGAGCCCCGTTTCCGCCTCCTAGCTCGAGATGAGGGATCCTTTCCCTGTTTCGTAGGGAAAGAATTCCCGGCGTTCCCGTCGCATCTCAAGAGGAGGCGCTCTCCACAGGAAAGGCGAGAGGAACTCCAGGGTCGTGCCACCATTCCAAGAGTCCCCCAGATGTGTCAGTCCATTCCAGAGGAACCTGTTTTCCCTGCACTGCCTTGACGTTCAAGCCGAGGATCCACTCCCACCACGTGTGCACGTGGGACAGCCCTGTGGGAAAGCCTCGTGGGAAAGCCTCGTGGGAAAGACTCGAGGGAAAACCATAGATCCTTTGATCCACGCGGCGGACTGCGTGACACTGCTGCTACCGCTCTGGAGGAAAGCGCAAGTGCATGCCCGCATTCGAGACGAGGACTGACTCCCCTGGGGAGACTCCAGAAGTACCCCAAGATCCATGTCAGCACTGGAGAGGAATCCTCAGGTTCCGGCCCCGACTCCACACAAGGTCTTAGGCCCCGGCATCGACGGGAGAGGAATCCCGAGAGGCCCCCGAGGAACTCGCATGGGGACTGGCCTTTCCTGAGGCCACCAGAGCGGGTCCCTGAGGTCCCCGTCGTAAGTCGAGAGCACCTGCCGCAACTCGAGAAAATCCAGGAGGTTTTGCCCTCCAGGCGAGATGAGGCCCATTTCCGCTGAGGCTTCTCGAGGCTAATCACGTCTAACCACTGGAACTTCCAAAGGGTCTTTCACACCCTTGCTGCAACTCAAGAAGTTCCCCGACATACCCGTCTCCACTCGAGAGGAAGCACGTGGGGTCCCGCACACATCCAGGGGAGCCCCGTTTCCGCCTCCTAGCTCGAGATGAGGGATCCTTTCCCTGTTTCGTAGGGAAAGAATTCCCGGCGTTCCCGTCGCATCTCAAGAGGAGGCGCTCTCCACAGGAAAGGCGAGAGGAACTCCAGGGTCGTGCCACCATTCCAAGAGTCCCCCAGATGTGTCAGTCCATTCCAGAGGAACCTGTTTTCCCTGCACTGCCTTGACGTTCAAGCCGAGGATCCACTCCCACCACGTGTGCACGTGGGACAGCCCTGTGGGAAAGCCTCGTGGGAAAGCCTCGTGGGAAAGACTCGAGGGAAAACCATAGATCCTTTGATCCACGCGGCGGACTGCGTGACACTGCTGCTACCGCTCTGGAGGAAAGCGCAAGTGCATGCCCGCATTCGAGACGAGGACTGACTCCCCTGGGGAGACTCCAGAAGTACCCCAAGATCCATGTCAGCACTGTAGAGGAATCCTCAGGTACCGGCCCCGACTTCACACAAGGTCTTAGGCCCCGGCATCGACGGGAGAGGAATGCCGAAAGGCCCCTGAGGAACTCGCACGGGGACTGGCCTTTCCTGAGGCCACCAGAGCGGGTCCCTGAGGTCCCCATCGTAAGTCGAGAGCACCTGCCGCAACTCGAGAAAATCCAGGAGGTTTTGCCCTCCAGGCGAGATGAGGCCCATTTCCGCTGAGGCTTCTCGAGGCTAATCACGTCTAACCACTGGAACTTCCAAAGGGTCCTTCACACCCTTGCTGCAACTCAAGAAGTTCCCCGACATACCCGTCTCCACTCGAGAGGAAGCACGTGGGGTCCCGCACACATCCAGGGGAGCCCCGTTTCCGCCTCCTAGCTCGAGATGAGGGATCCTTTCCCTGTTTCGTAGGGAAAGAATTCCCGGCGTTCCCGTCGCATCTCAAGAGGAGGCGCTCTCCACAGGAAAGGCGAGAGGAACTCCAGGGTCGTGCCACCATTCCAAGAGTCCCCCAGATGTGTCAGTCCATTCCAGAGGAACCTGTTTTCCCTGCACTGCCTTGACGTTCAAGCCGAGGATCGACTCCCACCACGTGTGCACGTGGGACAGCCCTGTGGGAAAGCCTCGTGGGAAAGCCTCGTGGGAAAGACTCGAGGGAAAACCATAGATCCTTTGATCCTCGCGGCGGACTGCGTGACACTGCTGCTACCGCTCTGGAGGAAAGCGCAAGTGCATGCCCGCATTCGAAACGAGGACTGACTCCCCTGGGGAGACTCCAGAAGTACCCCAAGATCCATGTCAGCACTGGAGAGGAATCCTCAGGTTCCGGCCCCGACTCCACACAAGGTCTTAGGCCCCGGCATCGACGGGAGAGGAATCCCGAGAGGCCCCCGAGGAACTCGCATGGGGACTGGCCTTTCCTGAGGCCACCAGAGCGGGTCCCTGAGGTCCCCGTCGTAAGTCGAGAGCACCTGCCGCAACTCGAGAAAATCCAGGAGGTTTTGCCCTCCAGGCGAGATGAGGCCCATTTCCGCTGAGGCTTCTCGAGGCTAATCACGTCTAACCACTGGAACTTCCAAAGGGTCCTTCACACCCTTGCTGCAACTCAAGAAGTGCCCCGACATACACGTCTCCACTCGAGAGGAAGCACGTGGGGTCCCGCACACATCCAGGGGAGCCCCGTTTCCGCCTCCTAGCTCGAGATGAGGGATCCTTTCCCTGTTTCGTAGGGAAAGAATTCCCGGCGTTCCCGTCGCATCTCAAGAGGAGGCGCTCTCCACAGGAAAGGCGAGAGGAACTCCAGGGTCGTGCCACCATTCCAAGAGTCCCCCAGATGTGTCAGTCCATTCCAGAGGAACCTGTTTTCCCTGCACTGCCTTGACGTTCAAGCCGAGGATCCACTCCCACCACGTGTGCACGTGGGACAGCCCTGTGGGAAAGCCTCGTGGGAAAGCCTCGTGGGAAAGACTCGAGGGAAAACCATAGATCCTTTGATCCACGCGGCGGACTGCGTGACACTGCTGCTACCGCTCTGGAGGAAAGCGCAAGTGCATGCCCGCATTCGAGACGAGGACTGACTCCCCTGGGGAGACTCCAGAAGTACCCCAAGATCCATGTCAGCACTGGAGAGGAATCCTCAGGTTCCGGCCCCGACTCCACACAAGGTCTTAGGCCCCGGCATCGACGGGAGAGGAATGCCGAGAGGCCCCCGAGGAACTCGCATGGGGACTGGCCTTTCCTGAGGCCACCAGAGCGGGTCCCTGAGGTCCCCGTCGTAAGTCGAGAGCACCTGCCGCAACTCGAGAAAATCCAGGAGGTTTTGCCCTCCAGGCGAGATGAGGCCCATTTCCGCTGAGGCTTCTCGAGGCTAATCACGTCTAACCACTGGAACTTCCAAAGGGTCCTTCACACCCTTGCTGCAACTCAAGAAGTTCCCCGACATACCCGTCTCCACTCGAGAGGAAGCACGTGGGGTCCCGCACACATCCAGGGGAGCCCCGTTTCCGCCTCCTAGCTCGAGATGAGGGATCCTTTCCCTGTTTCGTAGGGAAAGAATTCCCGGCGTTCCCGTCGCATCTCAAGAGGAGGCGCTCTCCACAGGAAAGGCGAGGGGAACTCCAGGGTCGTGCCACCATTCCAAGAGTCCCCCAGATGTGTCAGTCCATTCCAGAGGAACCTGTTTTCCCTGCACTGCCTTGACGTTCAAGCCGAGGATCCACTCCCACCACGTGTGCACGTGGGACAGCCCTGTGGGAAAGCCTCGTGGGAAAGCCTCGTGGGAAAGACTCGAGGGAAAACCATAGATCCTTTGATCCACGCGGCGGACTGCGTGACACTGCTGCTACGGCTCTGGAGGAAAGCGCAAGTGCATGCCCGCATTCGAGACGAGGACTGACTCCCCTGGGGAGACTCCAGAAGTACCCCAAGATCCATGTCAGCACTGGAGAGGAATCCTCAGGTTCCGGCCCCGACTCCACACAAGGTCTTAGGCCCCGGCATCGACGGGAGAGGAATCCCGAGAGGCCCCCGAGGAACTCGCATGGGGACTGGCGTTTCCTGAGGCCACCAGAGCGGGTCCCTGAGGTCCCCGTCGTAAGTCGAGAGCACCTGCAGCAACTCGAGAAAATCCAGGAGGTTTTGCCCTCCAGGCGAGATGAGGCCCATTTCCGCTGAGGCTTCTCGAGGCTAATCACGTCTAACCACTGGAACTTCCAAAGGGTCCTTCACACCCTTCCTGCAACTCAAGAAGTGCCCCGACATACACGTCTCCAATCGAGAGGAAGCACGTGGGGTCCCGCACACATCCAGGGGAGCCCCGTTTCCGCCTCCTAGCTCGAGATGAGGGATCCTTTCCCTGTTTCGTAGGGAAAGAATTCCCGGCGTTCCCGTCGCATCTCAAGAGGAGGCGCTCTCCACAGG
Organism: Ovis canadensis; assembly: GCF_042477335.2. Classification (NCBI taxonomy): domain Eukaryota; kingdom Metazoa; phylum Chordata; class Mammalia; order Artiodactyla; family Bovidae; genus Ovis; species Ovis canadensis. The sequence goes on along the minus strand of NC_091258.1, from coordinate 4,717,816 downwards.
AAAGGCGAGAGGAACTCCAGGGTCGTGCCACCATTCCAAGAGTCCCCCAGATGTGTCAGTCCATTCCAGAGGAACCTGTTTTCCCTGCACTGCCTTGACGTTCAAGCCGAGGATCCACTCCCACCACGTGTGCACGTGGGACAGCCCTGTGGGAAAGCCTCGTGGGAAAGCGTCGTGGGAAAGACTCGAGGGAAAACCATAGATCCTTTGATCCACGCGGCGGACTGCGTGACACTGCTGCTACCGCTCTGGAGGAAAGCGCAAGTGCATGCCCGCATTCGAGACGAGGACTGACTCCCCTGGGGAGACTCCAGAAGTACCCCAAGATCCATGTCAGCACTGGAGAGGAATCCTCAGGTTCCGGCCCCGACTCCACACAAGGTCTTAGGCCCCGGCATCGACGGGAGAGGAATCCCGAGAGGCCCCCGAGGAACTCGCATGGGGACTGGCCTTTCCTGAGGCCACCAGAGCGGGTCCCTGAGGTCCCCGTCGTAAGTCGAGAGCACCTGCCGCAACTCGAGAAAATCCAGGAGGTTTTGCCCTCCAGGCGAGATGAGGGCCATTTCCGCTGAGGCTTCTCGAGGCTAATCACGTCTAACCACTGGAACTTCCAAAGGGTCCTTCACACCCTTGCTGCAACTCAAGAAGTTCCCCGACATACCCGTCTCCACTCGAGAGGAAGCACGTGGGGTCCCGCACACATCCAGGGGAGCCCCGTTTCCGCCTCCTAGCTCGAGATGAGGGATCCTTTCCCTGTTTCGTAGGGAAAGAATTCCCGGCGTTCCCGTCGCATCTCAAGAGGAGGCGCTCTCCACAGGAAAGGCGAGGGGAACTCCAGGGTCGTGCCACCATTCCAAGAGTCCCCCAGATGTGTCAGTCCATTCCAGAGGAACCTGTTTTCCCTGCACTGCCTTGACGTTCAAGCCGAGGATCCACTCCCACCACGTGTGCACGTGGGACAGCCCTGTGGGAAAGCCTCGTGGGAAAGCCTCGTGGGAAAGACTCGAGGGAAAACCATAGATCCTTTGATCCACGCGGCGGACTGCGTGACACTGCTGCTACCGCTCTGGAGGAAAGCGCAAGTGCATGCCCGCATTCGAGACGAGGACTGACTCCCCTGGGGAGACTCCAGAAGTACCCCAAGATCCATGTCAGCACTGGAGAGGAATCCTCAGGTTCCGGCCCCGACTCCACACAAGGTCTTAGGCCCCGGCATCGACGGGAGAGGAATCCCGAGAGGCCCCCGAGGAACTCGCATGGGGACTGGCGTTTCCTGAGGCCACCAGAGCGGGTCCCTGAGGTCCCCGTCGTAAGTCGAGAGCACCTGCCGCAACTCGAGAAAATCCAGGAGGTTTTGCCCTCCAGGCGAGATGAGGCCCATTTCCGCTGAGGCTTCTCGAGGCTAATCACGTCTAACCACTGGAACTTCCAAAGGGTCCTTCACACCCTTCCTGCAACTCAAGAAGTGCCCCGACATACACGTCTCCAATCGAGAGGAAGCACGTGGGGTCCCGCACACATCCAGGGGAGCCCCGTTTCCGCCTCCTAGCTCGAGATGAGGGATCCTTTCCCTGTTTCTTAGGGAAAGAATTCCCGGCGTTCCCGTCGCATCTCAAGAGGAGGCGCTCTCCACAGGAAAGGCGAGAGGAACTCCAGGGTCGTGCCACCATTCCAAGAGTCCCCCAGATGTGTCAGTCCATTCCAGAGGAACCTGTTTTCCCTGCACTGCCTTGACGTTCAAGCCGAGGATCCACTCCCACCACGTGTGCACGTGGGACAGCCCTGTGGGAAAGCCTCGTGGGAAAGCCTCGTGGGAAAGACTCGAGGGAAAACCATAGATCCTTTGATCCACGCGGCGGACTGCGTGACACTGCTGCTACCGCTCTGGAGGAAAGCGCAAGTGCATGCCCGCATTCGAGACGAGGACTGACTCCCCTGGGGAGACTCCAGAAGTACCCCAAGATCCATGTCAGCACTGGAGAGGAATCCTCAGGTTCCGGCCCCGACTCCACACAAGGTCTTAGGCCCCGGCATCGACGGGAGAGGAATCCCGAGAGGCCCCAGAGGAACTCGCATGGGGACTGGCCTTTCCTGAGGCCACCAGAGCGGGTCCCTGAGGTCCCCGTCGTAAGTCGAGAGCACCTGCCGCAACTCGAGAAAATCCAGGAGGTTTTGCCCTCCAGGCGAGATGAGGGCCATTTCCGCTGAGGCTTCTCGAGGCTAATCACGTCTAACCACTGGAACTTCCAAAGGGTCCTTCACACCCTTGCTGCAACTCAAGAAGTTCCCCGACATACCCGTCTCCACTCGAGAGGAAGCACGTGGGGTCCCGCACACATCCAGGGGAGCCCCGTTTCCGCCTCCTAGCTCGAGATGAGGGATCCTTTCCCTGTTTCGTAGGGAAAGAATTCCCGGCGTTCCCGTCGCATCTCAAGAGGAGGCGCTCTCCACAGGAAAGGCGAGAGGAACTCCAGGGTCGTGCCACCATTCCAAGAGTCCCCCAGATGTGTCAGTCCATTCCAGAGGAACCTGTTTTCCCTGCACTGCCTTGACGTTCAAGCCGAGGATCGACTCCCACCACGTGTGCACGTGGGACAGCCCTGTGGGAAAGCCTCGTGGGAAAGCCTCGTGGGAAAGACTCGAGGGAAAACCATAGATCCTTTGATCCACGCGACGGACTGCGTGACACTGCTGCTACCGCACTGGAGGAAAGCGCAAGTGCATGCCCGCATTCGAGACGAGGACTGACTCCCCTGGGGAGACTCCAGAATTACCCCAAGATCCATGTCAGCACTGGAGAGGAATCCTCAGGTTCCGGCCCCGACTGCACACCAGGTCTTAGGCCCCGGCATCGACGGGAGAGGAATCCCGAGAGGCCCCCGAGGAACTCGCATGGGGACTGGCCTTTCCTGAGGCCACCAGAGCGGGTCCCTGAGGTCCCCGTCGTAAGTCGAGAGCACCTGCCGCAACTCGAGAAAATCCAGGAGGTTTTGCCCTCCAGGCGAGATGAGGCCCATTTCCGCTGAGGCTTCTCGAGGCTAATCACGTCTAACCACTGGAACTTCCAAAGGGACCTTCACACCCTTGCTGCATCTCAGGAAGTTCCCCGACAAACCCGTCTCCACTCGAGAGGAAGCACGTGGGGTCCCGCACACATCCAGGGGAGCCCCGTTTCCGCCTCCTAGCTCGAGATGAGGGATCCTTTCCCTGTTTCGTAGGGAAAGAATTCTCGGCGTTCCCGTCGCATCTCAAGAGGAGGCGCTCTCCACAGGAAAGGCGAGAGGAACTCCAGGGTCGTGCCACCATTCCAAGAGTCCCCCAGATGTGTCAGTCCATTCCAGAGGAACCTGTTTTCCCTGCACTGCCTTGACGTTCAAGCCGAGGATCGACTCCCACCACGTGTGCACGTGGGACAGCCCTGTGGGAAAGCCTCGTGGGAAAGCCTCGTGGGAAAGACTCGAGGGAAAACCATAGATCCTTTGATCCACGCGGCGGACTGCGTGACACTGCTGCTACCGCTCTGGAGGAAAGCGCAAGTGCATGCCCGCATTCGAGACGAGGACTGACTCCCCTGGGGAGACTCCAGAAGTACCCCAAGATCCATGTCAGCACTGGAGAGGAATCCTCAGGTTCCGGCCCCGACTCCACACAAGGTCTTAGGCCCCGGCATCGACGGGAGAGGAATCCCGAGAGGCCCCCGAGGAACTCGCATGGGGACTGGCCTTTCCTGAGGCCACCAGAGCGGGTCCCTGAGGTCCCCGTCGTAAGTCGAGAGCACCTGCCGCAACTCGAGAAAATCCAGGAGGTTTTGCCCTCCAGGCGAGATGAGGCCCATTTCCGCTGAGGCTTCTCGAGGCTAATCACGTCTAACCACTGGAAATTCCAAAGGGTCCTTCACACCCTTGCTGCAACTCAAGAAGTGCCCCGACATACACGTCTCCACTCGAGAGGAAGCACGTGGGGTCCCGCACACATCCAGGGGAGCCCCGTTTCCGCCTCCTAGCTCGAGATGAGGGATCCTTTCCCTGTTTCGTAGGGAAAGAATTCCCGGCGTTCCCGTCGCATCTCAAGAGGAGGCGCTCTCCACAGGAAAGGCGAGAGGAACTCCAGGGTCGTGCCACCATTCCAAGAGTCCCCCAGATGTGTCAGTCCATTCCAGAGGAACCTGTTTTCCCTGCACTGCCTTGACGTTCAAGCCGAGGATCCACTCCCACCACGTGTGCACCTGGGACAGCCCTGTGGGAAAGCCTCGTGGGAAAGCCTCGTGGGAAAGACTCGAGGGAAAACCATAGATCCTTTGATCCACGCGGCGGACTGCGTGACACTGCTGCTACCGCTCTGGAGGAAAGCGCAAGTGCATGCCCGCATTCGAGACGAGGACTGACTCCCCTGGGGAGACTCCAGAAGTACCCCAAGATCCATGTCAGCACTGGAGAGGAATCCTCAGGTTCCGGCCCCGACTCCACACAAGTTCTTAGGCCCCGGCATCGACGGGAGAGGAATCCCGAGAGGCCCCCGAGGAACTCGCATGGGGACTGGCCTTTCCTGAGGCCACCAGAGCGGGTCCCTGAGGTCCCCGTCGTAAGTCGAGAGCACCTGCCGCAACTCGAGAAAATCCAGGAGGTTTTGCCCACCAGGCGAGATGAGGCCCATTTCCGCTGAGGCTTCTCGAGGCTAATCAAGTCTAACCACTGGAACTTCCAAAGGGTCCTTCACACCCTTGCTGCAACTCAAGAAGTTCCCCGACATACCCGTCTCCACTCGAGAGGAAGCACGTGGGGTCCTGCACACATCCAGGGGAGCCCCGTTTCCGCCTCCTAGCTCGAGATGAGGGATCCTTTCCCTGTTTCGTAGGGAAAGAATTCCCGGCGTTCCCGTCGCATCTCAAGAGGAGGCGCTCTGCACAGGAAAGGCGAGAGGAACTCCAGGGTCGTGCCACCATTCCAAGAGTCCCCCAGATGTGTCAGTCCATTCCAGAGGAACCTGTTTTCCCTGCACTGCCTTGACGTTCAAGCCGAGGATCGACTCCCACCACGTGTGCACGTGGGACAGCCCTGTGGGAAAGCCTCGTGGGAAAGCCTCGTGGGAAAGACTCGAGGGAAAACCATAGATCCTTTGATCCACGCGGCGGACTGCGTGACACTGCTGCTACCGCTCTGGAGGAAAGCGCAAGTGCATGCCCGCATTTGAGACGAGGACTGACTCCCCTGGGGAGACTCCAGAAGTACCCCAAGATCCATGTCAGCACTGGAGAGGAATCCTCAGGTTCCGGCCCCGACTCCACACAATGTCTTGGCCCCGGCATCGACGGGAGAGTAATCCCGAGAGGCCCCCGAGGAACTCGCATGGGGACTGGCCTTTCCTGAGGCCACCAGAGCGGGTCCCTGAGGTCCCCGTCGTAAGTCGACAGCACCTGCCGCACCTCGAGAAAATCCAGGAGGTTTTGCCCTCCAGGCGAAATGAGGCCCATTTCCGCTGAGGCTTCTCGAGGCGAATCACATCTAACCACTGGAACTTCCAAAGGGTCCTTCACACCCTTGCTGCAACTCAAGAAGTTCCCTGACATACCCGTCTCCACTCGAGAGGAAGCACGTGGGGTCCCGCACACATCCAGGGGAGCCCCGTTTCCGCCTCCTAGCTCGAGATGAGGGATCCTTTCCCTGTTTCGTAGGGAAAGAATTCCCGGCGTTCCCGTCGCATCTCAAGAGGAGGCGCTCTCCACAGGAAAGGCGAGAGGAACTGAAGGGTCATGCCACCATTCCAAGAGTCCCCCAGATGTGTCAGTCCATTCCAGAGGAACCTGTTTTCCCTGCACTGCCTTGACGTTCAAGCCGAGGATCGACTCCCACCACGTGTGCACGTGGGACAGCCCTGTGGGAAAGCCTCGTGGGAAAGCCTCGTGGGAAAGACTCGAGGGAAAACCATAGATCCTTTGATCCACGCGGCGGACTGCGTGACACTGCTGCTACCACTCTGGAGGAAAGCGCAAGTGCATGCCCGCATTCGAGACGAGGACTGACTCCCCTGGGGAGACTCCAGAAGTACCCCAAGATCCATGTCAGCACTGGAGAGGAATCCTCAGGTTCCGGCCCCGACTCCACACAAGGTCTTAGGCCCCGGCATCGACGGGAGAGGAATCCCGAGAGGCCCCCGAGGAACTCGCATGGGGACTGGCCTTTCCTGAGGCCACCAGAGCGGGTCCCTGAGGTCCCCGTCGTAAGTCGAGAGCACCTGCCGCAACTCGAGAAAATCTAGGAGGTTTTGCTCTCCAGGCGAGATGAGGCCCATTTCCGCTGAGGCTTCTCGAGGCTAATCACGTCTAACCACTGGAACTTCCAAAGGGTGCTTCACACCCTTGCTGCAACTCAAGATGTTCCCCGACATACCCGTCTCCACTCGAGAGGAAGCACGTGGGGTCCCGCACACATCCAGGGGAGCCCCGTTTCCGCCTCCTAGGTCGAGATGAGGGATCCTTTCCCTGTTTCGTAGGGAAAGATTTCCCGGCGTTCCCGTCGCATCTCAAGAGGAGGCGCTCTCCACAGGAAAGGCGAGAGGAACTCCAGGGTCGTGCCACCATTCCAAGAGTCCCCCAGATGTGTCAGTCCATTCCAGAGGAACCTGTTTTCCCTGCACTGCCTTGACGTTCAAGCCGAGGATCGACTCCCACCACGTGTGCACGTGGGACAGCCCTGTGGGAAAGCCTCGTGGGAAAGCCTCGTGGGAAAGACTCGAGGGAAAACCATAGATCCTTTGATCCACGTGGCGGACTGCGTGACACTGCTGCTACCGCTCTGGAGGAAAGCGCAAGTGCATGCCCGCATTCGAGACGAGGACTGACTGCCCTGGGGAGACTCCAGAAGTACCTCAAGATCCATGTCAGCACTGGAGAGGAAACCTCAGGTTCCGGCCCCGACTCCACACAAGGTCTTAGGCCCCGGCAACGACGGGAGAGGAATGCCGAGAGGACCCCGAGGAACTCGCATGGGGACTGGCCTTTCCTGAGGCCGCCAGAGCGGGTCCCTGAGGTCCCCATCGTTAGTCGAGAGCACCTGCCGCAACTCGAGAAAATCTAGGAGGTTTTGCCTTCCAGGCGAGATGAGGCCCATTTCCGCTGAGGCTACTCGAGGCTAATCACATCTAACCGCTGGAACTTCCAAAGGGTCCTTCACACCCTTGCTGCAACTCAAGCAGTTCCGCGACATACCCGTCTCCACTGGAGAGGAAGCACGTGGGGTCCCGCACACATCCAGGGGAGCCCCGTTTCCGCCTCCTAGCTCGAGATGAGGGATCCTTTCCCTGTTTCGTAGGGAAAGAATTCCCGGCGTTCCCGTCGCATCTCAAGAGGAGGCGCTCTCCACAGGAAAGGCGAGAGGAACTCCAGGGTCGTGCCACCATTCCAAGAGTCCCCCAGATGTGTCAGTCCATTCCAGAGGAACCTGTTTTCCCTGCACTGCCTAGACGTTCAAGCCGAGGATCGACTCCCACCACGTGTGCACGTGGGACAGCCCTGTGGGAAAGCCTCGTGGGAAAGCCTCGTGGGAAAGACTCGAGGGAAAACCATAGATCCTTTGATCCACGCGGCGGACTGCGTGACACTGCTGCTACCGCTCTGGAGGAAAGCGCAAGTGCATGCCCGCATTCGAGACGAGGACTGACTCCCCTGGGGAGACTCCAGAAGTACCCCAAGATCCATGTCAGCACTGGAGAGGAATCCTCAGGTTCCGGCCCCGACTCCACACAAGGTCTTAGGCCCCGGCATCGACGGGAGAGGAATCCCGAGAGGCCCCCGAGGAACTCGCATGGGGACTGGCCTTTCCTGAGGCCACCAGAGCGGGTCCCTGAGGTCCCCGTCGTAAGTCGAGAGCACCTGCCGCAACTCGAGAAAATCCAGGAGGTTTTGCCCTCCAGGCGAGATGAGGCCCATTTCCGCTGAGGCTTCTCGAGGCTAATCACGTCTAACCACTGGAACTTCCAAAGGGTCCTTCACACCCTTGCTGCAACTCAAGAAGTGCCCCGACATACACGTCTCCACTCGAGAGGAAGCACGTGGGGTCCCGCACACATCCAGGGGAGCCCCGTTTCCGCCTCCTAGCTCGAGATGAGGGATCCTTTCCCTGTTTCGTAGGGAAAGAATTCCCGGCGTTCCCGTCGCATCTCAAGAGGAGGCGCTCTCCACAGGAAAGGCGAGAGGAACTCCAGGGTCGTGCCACCATTCCAAGAGTCCCCCAGATGTGTCAGTCCATTCCAGAGGAACCTGTTTTCCCTGCACTGCCTTGACGTTCAAGCCGAGGATCCACTCCCACCACGTGTGCACCTGGGACAGCCCTGTGGGAAAGCCTCGTGGGAAAGCCTCGTGGGAAAGACTCGAGGGAAAACCATAGATCCTTTGATCCACGCGGCGGACTGCGTGACACTGCTGCTACCGCTCTGGAGGAAAGCGCAAGTGCATGCCCGCATTCGAGACGAGGACTGACTCCCCTGGGGAGACTCCAGAAGTACCCCAAGATCCATGTCAGCACTGGAGAGGAATCCTCAGGTTCCGGCCCCGACTCCACACAAGTTCTTAGGCCCCGGCATCGACGGGAGAGGAATGCCGAGAGGCCCCCGAGGAACTCGCATGGGGACTGGCCTTTCCTGAGGCCACCAGAGCGGGTCCCTGAGGTCCCCGTCGTAAGTCGAGAGCACCTGCCGCAACTCGAGAAAATCCAGGAGGTTTTGCCCACCAGGCGAGATGAGGCCCATTTCCGCTGAGGCTTCTCGAGGCTAATCACGTCTAACCACTGGAACTTCCAAAGGGTCCTTCACACCCTTGCTGCAACTCAAGAAGTTCCCCGACATACCCGTCTCCACTCGAGAGGAAGCACGTGGGGTCCTGCACACATCCAGGGGAGCCCCGTTTCCGCCTCCTAGCTCGAGATGAGGGATCCTTTCCCTGTTTCGTAGGGAAAGAATTCCCGGCGTTCCCGTCGCATCTCAAGAGGAGGCGCTCTGCACAGGAAAGGCGAGAGGAACTCCAGGGTCGTGCCACCATTCCAAGAGTCCCCCAGATGTGTCAGTCCATTCCAGAGGAACCTGTTTTCCCTGCACTGCCTTGACGTTCAAGCCGAGGATCGACTCCCACCACGTGTGCACGTGGGACAGCCCTGTGGGAAAGCCTCGTGGGAAAGCCTCGTGGGAAAGACTCGAGGGAAAACCATAGATCCTTTGATCCACGCGGCGGACTGCGTGACACTGCTGCTACCGCTCTGGAGGAAAGCGCAAGTGCATGCCCGCATTTGAGACGAGGACTGACTCCCCTGGGGAGACTCCAGAAGTACCCCAAGATCCATGTCAGCACTGGAGAGGAATCCTCAGGTTCCGGCCCCGACTCCACACAATGTCTTGGCCCCGGCATCGACGGGAGAGTAATCCCGAGAGGCCCCCGAGGAACTCGCATGTGGACTGGCCTTTCCTGAGGCCACCAGAGCGGGTCCCTGAGGTCCCCGTCGTAAGTCGACAGCACCTGCCGCAACTCGAGATAATCCAGGAGGTTTTGCCCTCCAGGCGAAATGAGGCCCATTTCCGCTGAGGCTTCTCGAGGCGAATCACATCTAACCACTGGAACTTCCAAAGGGTCCTTCACACCCTTGCTACAACTAAAGAAGTTCCCCGACATACCCGTCTCCACTCGAGAGGAAGCACGTGGGGTCCCGCACACATCCAGGGGAGCCCCGTTTCCGCCTCCTAGCTCGAGATGAGGGATCCTTTCCCTGTTTCGTAGGGAAAGAATTCCCGGCGTTCCCGTCGCATCTCAAGAGGAGGCGCTCTCCACAGGAAAGGCGAGAGGAACTGAAGGGTCGTGCCACCATTCCAAGAGTCCCCCAGATGTGTCAGTCCATTCCAGAGGAACCTGTTTTCCCTGCACTGCCTTGACGTTCAAGCCGAGGATCGACTCCCACCACGTGTGCACGTGGGACAGCCCTGTGGGAAAGCCTCGTCGGAAAGCCTCGTGGGAAAGACTCGAGGGAAAACCATAGATCCTTTGATCCACGCGGCGGACTGCGTGACACTGCTGCTACCACTCTGGAGGAAAGCGCAAGTGCATGCCCGCATTCGAGACGAGGACTGACTCCCCTGGGGAGACTCCAGAAGTACCCCAAGATCCATGTCAGCACTGGAGAGGAATCCTCAGGTTCCGGCCCCGACTCCACACAAGGTCTTAGGCCCCGGCATCGACGGGAGAGGAATCCCGAGAGGCCCCCGAGGAACTCGCATGGGGACTGGCCTTTCCTGAGGCCACCAGAGCGGGTCCCTGAGGTCCACGTCGTAAGTCGAGAGCACCTGCCGCAACTCGAGAAAATCCAGGAGGTTTTGCTCTCCAGGCGAGATGAGGCCCATTTCCGCTGAGGCTTCTCGAGGCTAATCACGTCTAACCACTGGAACTTCCAAAGGGTGCTTCACACCCTTGCTGCAACTCAAGATGTTCCCCGACATACCCGTCTCCACTCGAGAGGAAGCACGTGGGGTCCCGCACACATCCAGGGGAGCCCCGTTTCCGCCTCCTAGGTCGAGATGAGGGATCCTTTCCCTGTTTCGTAGGGAAAGATTTCCCGGCGTTCCCGTCGCATCTCAAGAGGAGGCGCTCTCCACAGGAAAGGCGAGAGGAACTCCAGGGTCGTGCCACCATTCCAAGAGTCCCCCAGATGTGTCAGTCCATTCCAGAGGAACCTGTTTTCCCTGCACTGCCTTGACGTTCAAGCCGAGGATCGACTCCCACCACGTGTGCACGTGGGACAGCCCTGTGGGAAAGCCTCGTGGGAAAGCCTCGTGGGAAAGACTCGAGGGAAAACCATAGATCCTTTGATCCACGTGGCGGACTGCGTGACACTGCTGCTACCGCTCTGGAGGAAAGCGCAAGTGCATGCCCGCATTCGAGACGAGGACTGACTGCCCTGGGGAGACTCCAGAAGTACCTCAAGATCCATGTCAGCACTGGAGAGGAAACCTCAGGTTCCGGCCCCGACTCCACACAAGGTCTTAGGCCCCGGCAACGACGGGAGAGGAATGCCGAGAGGACCCCGAGGAACTCGCATGGGGACTGGCCTTTCCTGAGGCCACCAGAGCGGGTCCCTGAGGTCCCCATCGTTAGTCGAGAGCACCTGCCGCAACTCGAGAAAATCTAGGAGGTTTTGCCTTCCAGGCGAGATGAGGCCCATTTCCGCTGAGGCTTCTCGAGGCTAATCACATCTAACCGCTGGAACTTCCAAAGGGTCCTTCACACCCTTGCTGCAACTCAAGCAGTTCCGCGACATACCCGTCTCCACTCGAGAGGAAGCACGTGGGGTCCCGCACACATCCAGGGGAGCCCCGTTTCCGCCTCCTAGCTCGAGATGAGGGATCCTTTCCCTGTTTCGTAGGGAAAGAATTCCCGGCGTTCCCGTCGCATCTCAAGAGGAGGCGCTCTCCACAGGAAAGGCGAGAGGAACTCCAGGGTCGTGCCACCATTCCAAGAGTCCCCCAGATGTGTCAGTCCATTCCAGAGGAACCTGTTTTCCCTGCACTGCCTAGACGTTCAAGCCGAGGATCGACTCCCACCACGTGTGCACGTGGGACAGCCCTGTGGGAAAGCCTCGTGGGAAAGCCTCGTGGGAAAGACTCGAGGGAAAACCATAGATCCTTTGATCCACGCGGCGGACTGCGTGACACTGCTGCTACCGCTCTGGAGGAAAGCGCAAGTGCATGCCCGCATTCGAGACGAGGACTGACTCCCCTGGGGAGACTCCAGAAGTACCCCAAGATCCATGTCAGCACTGGAGAGGAATCCTCAGGTTCCGGCCCCGACTCCACACAAGGTCTTAGGCCCCGGCATCGACGGGAGAGGAATCCCGAGAGGCCCCCGAGGAACTCGCATGGGGACTGGCATTTCCTGAGGTCACCAGAGCGGGTCCCCGAGGTCCCCGTCGTAAGTCGAGAGCACATGCCGCAAGTCGAGAAAATCCAGGAGGTTTTGCCGTCCAGGCGAGATGATGCCCATTTCTGCTGAGGCTTCTCGAGGCTAATCACATCTAACCACTGGAACTTCCAAAGGGTCCTTCACACCCTTGCTGCAACTCAAGAAGTTCCCCGACATACCCGTCTCCACTCGAGAGGAAGCACGTGGGGTCCCGCACACATCCAGGGGAGCCCCGTTTCCGCCTCCTAGCTCGAGATGAGGGATCCTTTCCCTGTTTCGTAGGGAAAGAATTCCCGGCGTTCCCGTCGCATCTCAAGAGGAGGGGCTCTCCACAGGAGAGGCGAGAGGAACTCCAGGGTCGTGCCACCATTCCAAGAGACGCCCAGATGTGTCAGTCCATTCCAGAGGAACCTGTTTTCCCTGCACTGCCTTGACGTTCAAGCCGAGGATCGACTCCCACCACGTGTGCACGTGGGACAGCCCTGTGGGAAAGCCTCGTGGGAAAGCCTCGAGGGAAAGACTCGAGGGAAAACCATAGATCCTTTGATCCACGCGGCGGATTGCGTAACACTGCTGCTACCGCTCTAGAGGAAAGCGCAAGTGCATGCCCGCATTCGAGACGAGGACTTACTCCCCTGGGGAGACTCCAGAAGTACCCCAAGATCCATGTCAGCACTGGAGAGGAATCCTCAGGTTCCGGCCCCGACTCCACACAAGGTCTTAGGCCCCGGCATCGACGGGAGAGGAATCCCGAGAGGCCCCCTAGGAACTCGCATGGGGACTGGCATTTCCTGAGGTCACCAGAGCGGGTCCCCGAGGTCCCCGTCGTAAGTCGAGAGCACATGCCGCAAGTCGAGAAAATCCAGGAGGTTTTGCCCTCCAGGCGAGATGAGGCCCATTTCCGCTGAGGCTTCTCGAGGCTAATCACGTCTAACCACTGGAACTTCCAAAGGGTCCTTCACACCCTTGCTGCAACTCAAGAAGTTCCCCTACATACCCGTCTCCACTCGAGAGGAAGCACGTGGGGTCCCGCACACATAAAGGGGAGCCCCGTTTCCGCCTCCTAGCTCGAGATGAGGGATCCTTTCCCTGTTTCGTAGGGAAAGAATTCCCGGCGTTCCCGTCGCATCTCAAGAGGAGGCGCTCTCCACAGGAAAGACGAGAGGAACTCCAGGGTCGTGCCACCATTCCAAGAGTCCCCCAGATGTGTCAGTCCATTCCAGAGGAACCTGTTTTCCCTGCACTGCCTTGACGTTCAAGCCGAGGATCGACTCCCACCACGTGTGCACGTGGGACAGCCCTGTGGGAAAGCCTCGTGGAAAAGCCTCGTGGGAAAGACTCGAGGGAAAACCATAGATCCTTTGATCCACGCGGGGGACTGGGTGACACTGCTGCTACCGCTCTGGAGGAAAGCGCAAGTGCATGCCCGCATTCGAGACGAGGACTGACTCCCCTGGGGAGACTCCAGAAGTACCCCAAGATCCATGTCAGCACTGGAGAGGAATCCTCAGGTTCCGGCCCCGACTCCACACAAGGTCTTAGGCCCCGGCATAGACGGGAGAGGAATGCCGAGAGGCCCCCGAGGAACTCGCATGGGGACTGCCTTTCCTGAGGCCACCAGAGCGGGTCCCTGAGGTCCCCGTAGTAAGTCGAGAGCACCTGCCGCAACTCGAGAAAATCCAGGAGGTTTTGCCCTCCAGGCGAGATGAGGCCCATTTCCGCTGAGGCTTCTCGAGGCTAATCACGTCTAACCACTGGAACTTCCAAAGGGTCCTTCACACCCTTGCTGCAACTCAAGAAGTTCCCCGACATACCCGTTTCCACTCGAGAGGAAGCACGTGGGGTCCCGCACACATCCAGGGGAGCCCCGTTTCCGCCTCCTAGCTCGAGATGAGGGATCCTTTCCCTGTTTCGTAGGGAAAGAATTCCCGGCGTTCCCGTCGCATCTCAAGAGGAGGCACTCTCCATAGGAAAGGAGAGAGGAACTCCAGGGTCGTGCCACCATTCCAAGAGTCCCCCAGATGTGTCAGTCCATTCCAGAGGAACCTGTTTTCCCTGCACTGCCTTGACGTTCAAGCCGAGGATCGACTCCCACCACGTGTGCACGTGGGACAGCCCTGTGGGAAAGCCTCGTGGGAAAGACTCGTGGGAAAGACTCAAGGGAAAACCATAGATCCTTTGATCCACGCGGGGGACTGCGTGACACTGCTGCTACCGCTCTGGAGGAAAGCGCAAGTGCATGGCCGCATTCGAGACGAGGACTGACTCCCCTGGGGAGACTCCAGAAGTACCCCAAGATCCATGTCAGCACTGGAGAGGAATCCTCAGGTTCCGGCCCCGACTCCACACAAGGTCTTAGGCCCCGGCATCTTCGGGAGAGGAATGCCGAGAGGCCCCCGAGGAACTCGCATGGGGACTGCCTTTCCTGAGGCCACCAGAGCGGGTCCCTGAGGACCCCGTCGTAAGTCGAGAGCACCTGCCGCAACTCGAGAAAATCCAGGAGGTTTTGCCCTCCAGGCGAGATGAGGCCCATTTCCGCTGAGGCTTCTCGAGGCTAATCACGTCTAACCACTGGAACTTCCAAAGGGTCCTTCACACCCTTGCTGCAACTCAAGAAGTTCCCCGACATACCCGTCTCCACTCGAGAGGAAGCACGTGGGGTCCCGCACACATCCAGGGGAGCCCCGTTTCCGCCTCCAAGCTCGAGATGATGGATCTTTCCCTGTTTCGTAGGGAAAGAATTCCCGGCGTTCCCGTCGCATCTCAAGAGGAGGCGCTCTCCACAGGAAAGGCGAGAGGAACTCCAGGGTCGTGACACCATTCCAAGAGACCCCCAGATGTGTCAGTCCATTCCAGAGGAACCTGTTTTCCCTGCACTGCCTTGACGTTCAAGCCGAGGTTCCACTCCCACCACGTGTGCACGTGGGACAGCCCTGTGGGAAAGCCTCGTGGGAAAGCCTCGTGGGAAAGACTCGAGGGAAAACCATAGATCCTTTGATGCACGCGGCGGACTGCTTGACACTGCTGCTACCGCTCTGGAGGATAGCGCAGGTGCATGCCCGCATTCCAGACGAGGACTGACTCCCCTGGGGAGACTCCAGAAGTACCCCAAGATCCATGTCAGCACTGGAGAGGAATCCTCAGATTCCGGCCCCGACTCCACACAAGGTTTTCGGCCCCGGCATCGACGGGAGAGGAATCCCGAGAGGCCCCCTTGGAAGTCGCATGGGGACTGGCCTTTCCTGAGGCCACCAGAGCGGGTCCCTGAGGTCCCCGTCGTAAGTCGAGAGCACCTGCCGCAACTCGAGAAAATCCAGGAGGTTTTGCCCTCCAGGCGAGATGAGGCCCATTTCCGCTGAGGCTTCTCGAGGCCAAAGACATCTAACCACTGGAACTTCCAAAGGGTCCTTCACACCCTTGCTGCAACTCAAGAAGTTCCCCGACATACCCGTCTCCACTCGAGAGGAAGTACGTGGGGTCCCGCAAACATCCATGGGAGCCCCATTTCCGCCTCCCAGCTCGAGATGAGGGATCCTTTCCCTGTTTCGTAGGGAAAGAATTCCCGGCGTTCCCGTCGCATCTCAAGAGGAGGCGCTCTCCACAGGAAAGGCGAGAGGAACTCCAGGGTCGTGCCACCATTCCAAGAGCCCCCCAGATGTGTCTGTCCATTCCAGAGGAACCTGTTTTCCCTGCACTGCCTTGACGTTCAAGCCGAGGATCGAGTCACACCACGTGTGCACGTGAGACAGCCCTGTGGAAAGCCTCGTGGGAAAGCCTCGTGGGAAAGACTCGAGGGAAAACCATAGATCCTTTGATCCACGCGGCCGACTGCGTGACACTGCTGCTACCGCTCTGGAGGAAAGCGCAAGTGCATGCCCGCATTCGAGACGAGGACTGACTCCCCTGGGGAGACTCCAGAAGTACCCCAAGATCCATGTCAGCACTGGAGAGGAATCCTCAGGTTCCGGCCCCGACTCCACACAAGGTCTTAGGCCCCAGCATCGACGGGAGAGGAATCCCGAGAGGACCCGAGGAACTCGCATTGGGACTGGCCTTTCCTGAGGCCACCAGAGCGGGTCTCTGAGGTCCCCGTCGTAAGTCGAGAGCACCTGCCGCAACTCGAGAAAATCCAGGAGGTTTTGCCCTCCAGGCGAGATGAGGCCCATTTCCGCTGAGGCTTCTCGAGGCTAATCACGTCTAACCACTGGAACTTCCAAAGGGTCCTTCACACCCTTGCTGCAACTCAAGAAGTTCCCCGACATACCCGTCTCCACTCGAGAGGAAGCACGTGGGGTCCCGCACACATCCAGGGGAGCCCCGTTTCCGCCTCCTAGCTCGAGATGAGGGATCCTTTCCCTGTTTCGTAGGGAAAGAATTCCCGGCGTTCCCGTCGCATCTCAAGAGGAGGCGCTCTCCACAGGAAAGGCGAGAGGAACTCCAGGGTCGTGCCACCATTCCAAGAGACCCCCAGATGTGTCAGTCCATTCCCGAGGAACCTGTTTTCCCTGCACTGCCTTGACGTTCAAGCCGAGGATCGACTCCCACCACGTGTGCACGTGGGACAGCCCTGTGGGAAAGCCTCGTGGGAAAGCCTCGTGGGAAAGACTCGAGGGAAAACCATAGATCCTTTGATCCACGCGGCGGACTGCGTGACACTGCTGCTACCGCTCTGGAGGAAAGCGCAAGTGCATGCCCGCATTCGAGACGAGGACTGACTCCCCTGGGGAGACTCCAGAAGTACACCAAGATCCATGTCAGCACTGGAGAGGAATCCTCAGGTTCCGGCCCCGACTCCACACAAGGTCTTAGGCCCCGGCATCGACGGGAGAGGAATCCCGAGAGGCCCCCGAGGAACTCGCATGGGGACTGGCCTTTCCTGAGGCCACCAGAGCGGGTCCCTGAGGTCCCCGTCGTAAGTCGAGAGCACCTGCCGCAACTCGAGAAAATCCAGGAGGTTTTGCCCTTCAGGCGAGATGAGGCCCATTTCCGCTGAGGCTTCTCGAGGCTAATCACGTCTAACCACTGGAACTTCCAAAGGGTCCTTCACACCCTTGCTGCAACTCAAGAAGTTCCCCGACATACCCGTCTCCACTCGAGTGGAAGCACGTGGGGTCCCGCACACATCCAGGGGAGCCCCGTTTCCGCCTCCTAGCTCGAGATGAGGGATCCTTTCCCTGTTTCGTAGGGAAAGAATTCCCGGCGTTCCCGTCGCATCTCAAGAGGAGGCGCTCTCCACAGGAAAGGCGAGAGGAACTCCAGGGTCGTGCCACCATTCCAAGAGTCCCCCAGATGTGTCAGTCCATTCCAGAGGAACCTGTTTTCCCTGCACTGCCTTGACGTTCAAGCCGAGGTTCCACTCCCACCACGTGTGCACGTGGGACAGCCCTGTGGGAAAGCCTCGTGGGAAAGCCTCGTGGGAAAGACTCGAGGGAAAACCTTAGATCCTTTGATGCACGCGGCGGACTGCTTGACACTGCTGCTACCGCTCTGGAGGATAGCGCAAGTGCATGCCCGCATTCGAGACGAGGACTGACTCCCCTGGGGAGACTCCAGAAGTACCCCAACATCCATGTCAGCACTGGAGAGGAATCCTCAGGTTCCGGCCCCGACTCCACACAAGGTTTTCGGCCCCGGCATCGACGGGAGAGGAATCCCGAGAGGCCCCCGTGGAAGTCGCATGGGGACTGGCCTTTCCTGAGGCCATCAGAGCGGGTCCCTGAGGTCCCCGTCGTAAGTCGAGAGCACCTGCCACAACTCGAGAAAATCCAGGAGGTTTTGCCCTCCAGGCGAGATGAGGCCCATTTCCGCTGAGGCTTCTCGAGGCCAAAGACATCTAACCACTGGAACTTCCAAAGGGTCCTTCACACCCTTGCTGCAACTCAAGAAGTTCCCCGACATACCCGTCTCCACTCGAGAGCAAGCACGTGGGGTCCCGCAAACATCCATGGGAGCCCCATTTCCGCCTCCTAGCTCGAGATGAGGGATCCTTTCCCTGTTTCGTAGGGAAAGAATTCCCGCCGTTCCCGTCGCATCTCAAGAGGAGGCGCTCTCCACAGGAAAGGCGAGAGGAACTCCAGGGTCGTGCCACCATTCCAAGAGTCCCCCAGATGTGTCAGTCCATTCCAGAGGAACCTGTTTTCCCTGCACTGCCTTGACGTTCAAGCCGAGGATCGAGTCACACCACGTGTGCACGTGAGACAGCCCTGTGGAAAGCCTCGTTGGAAAGCCTCGTGGGAAAGACTCGAGGGAAAACCATAGATCCTTTGATCCACGCGGCGGACTGCGTGACACTGCTGCTACCGCTCTGAAGGAAAGCGCAAGTGCATGCCCGCATTCGAGACGAGGACTGACTCCCCTGGGGAGACTCCAGAAGTACCCCAAGATCCATGTCAGCACTGGAGAGGAATCCTCAGGTTCCGGCCCCGACTCCACACAAGGTCTTAGGCCCCGGCATCGACGGGAGAGGAATCCCGAGAGGCCCCCGAGGAACTCGCATGGGGACTGGCCTTTCCTGAGGTCACCAGAGCGGGTCCCTGAGGTCCCCGTCGTAAGTCGAGAGCACCTGAAACAACTCAAGAAAATCCAGGAGATTTTGCCCTCCAGGCGAGATGAAGTCCATTTTCGCTGAGGCTTCTCGAGGCTAATCACGTCTAACCACTTGAACTTCCAAAGGGTCCTTCACACCCTTGCTGCAACTCTAGAAGTTCGCCGACATACCCGTCTCCACTCGAGAGGAAGCACGAGGGTCCCGCACACATCCAGGGTAGCCCCGTTTCCGCCTCCTAGCTCGAGATGAGGGATCCTTTCCCTGTTTCGTAGGAAAGAATTCCCGGCATTCCCGTCGCATCTCAAGAGGAGGCGCTCTCCACAGGAAAGGCGAGAGGAACTCCAGGGTCGTGACACCATTCCAAGAGTCCCCAGATGTGTCAGTCCATTTCAGAGGAACCTGTTTTCCCTGCACTGCCTTGACGTTCAAGCCGAGGATCGACTCCCACCACGTGTGCACGTGGGACACCCCTGTGGGAAAGCCTCGTGGGAAAGACTCGAGGGAAAACCATAGATCCTTTGATCCACGCGGCGGACTGCGTGACACTGCTGCTACCGCTCTGGAGGAAAGCGCAAGTGCATGCCCGCATTCGAGACGAGGACTGACTCCCCTGGGGAGACTCCAGAAGTACCCCAAGGTCCATGTCAGCACTGGAGAGGAATCCTCAGGTTCCGGCCCCGACTCCACACAAGGTCTTAGGTCCCGGCCTCGACGGGAGAGGAATCCCGAGAGGCCCCCGAGGAACTCGCATGGGGACTGGCCTTTCCTGAGGCCACCAGAGCGGGTCCCTGAGGTCCCCGTCGTAAGTCGAGAGCACCTGCCGCAACTCGAGAAAATCCAGGAGGTTTTGCCCTCCAGGCGAGATGAGGCCCATTTCCGCTGAGGCTTCTCGAGGCCAATCACATCCAAACACTGGAACTTCCAAAGGGTCCTTCACACCCTTGCTGCAACTCAAGCAGTTCCGCGACATACCCGTCTCCACTCGAGAGGAAGCACGTGGGGTCCCGCACACATCCAGGGGAGCCCCGTTTCCGCCTCCTAGCTCGAGATGAGGGATCCTTTCCCTGTTTCGTAGGGAAAGAATTCCCGGCGTTCCCGTCGCATCTCAAGAGGAGGCGCTCTCCACAGGAAAGTCGAGAGGAACTCCAGGGTCGTGCCACGATTCCAAGAGTCCCCCAGATGTGTCAGTCCATTCCAGAGGAACCTGTTTTCCCTGCACTGCCTTGACGTTCAAGCCGAGGATCGATTCCCACCACGTGTGCACGTGGGACAGCCCTGTGGGAAAGCCTCGTGGGAAAGCCTCGTGGGAAAGACTCGAGGGAAAACCATAGATCCTTTGATTCACGCGGCGGACTGCGTGACACTGCTGCTACCGCTCTGGAGGAAAGCGCAAGTGCATGCCCGCATTCGAGACGAGGACTGACTCCCCTGGGGAGACTCCAGAAGTACCCCAAGATCCATGTCAGCACTGAAGAGGAATCCTCAGGTTCCGGCCCCGACTCCACACAAGGTCTTAGGCCCGGCATCGACGGGAGAGGAATCCCGAGAGGCCCCCAAGGAACTCGCATGGGGACTGGCCTTTCCTGAGGCCACCAGAGCGGGTCCCTGAGGTCCCCGTCGTAAGTTGAGAGCACCTGCCGCAACTCGAGAAAATCCAGGAGGTTTTGCCCTCCAGGCGAGATGAGGCCCATTTCCGCTGAAGCTTCTCGAGGCTAATCACGTCTAACCACTGGAACTTCCAAAGGGTCCTTCACACCCTTGCTGCAACTCAAGAAGTTCCCCGACATACCGGTCTGCACTCGAGAGGAAGCACGTGGGTCCCGCACACATCCAGGGGAGCCCCGTTTCCGCCTCCTAGCTCGAGATGAGGGATCCTTTCCCTGTTTCGTAGGGAAAGAATTCCCGGCGTTCCCGTCGCATCTCAAGAGGAGGCGCTCTCCACAGGAAAGACGAGAGGAACTCCAGGGTCGTGACACCATTCCAAGAGTCCCCAGATGTGTCAGTCCATTTCAGAGGAACCTGTTTTCCCTGCACTGCCTTGACGTTCAAGCCGAGGATCGACTCCCACCACGTGTGCACGTGGGACACCCCTGTGGGAAAGCCTCGTGGGAAAGACTTGAGGGAAAACCATAGATCCTTTGATCCACGCGGCGGACTGCGTGACACTGCTCCTACCGCTCTGGAGGAAAGCGCAAGTGCATGCCCGCATTCGAGACGAGGACTGACTCCCCTGGGGAGACTCCAGAAGTACCCCAAGATCCATGTCAGCACTGGAGAGGAATCCTCAGGTTCCGGCCCCGACTCCACACAAGGTCTTAGGCCCCGGCATCGACGGGAGAGGAATCCCGAGAGGCCCCCGAGGAACTCGCATGGGGACTGGCCTTTCCTGAGGCCACCAGAGCGGGTCCCTGAGGTCCCCGTCGTAAGTCGAGAGCACCTGCCGCAACTCGAGAAAATCCAGGAGGTTTTGCCCTCCAGGCGAGTTGAGGCCCATTTCCGCTGAGGCTTCTCGAGGCTAATCACGTCTAACCACTGGAACTTCCAAAGGGTCCTTCACACCCTTGCTGCAACTCAAGAAGTTCCTCGACATACCCGTCTCCACTCGAGAGGAAGCACGTGGGTCCCGCACACATCCAGGGGAGCCCCGTTTCCGCCTCCTAGCTCGAGATGAGGGATCCTTTCCCTGTTTCGTAGGGAAAGAATTCCCGGCGTTCCCGTCGCATCTCAAGAGGAGGCGCTCTCCACAGGAAAGTCGAGAGGAACTCCAGGGTCGTGCCACGATTCCAAGAGTCCCCCAGATGTGTCAGTCCATTCCAGAGGAACCTGTTTTCCCTGCACTGCCTTGACGTTCAAGCCGAGGATCGATTCCCACCACGTGTGCACGTGGGACAGCCCTGTGGGAAAGCCTCGTGGGAAAGCCTCGTGGGAAAGACTCGAGGGAAAACCATAGATCCTTTGATTCACGCGGCGGACTGCGTGACACTGCTGCTACCGCTCTGGAGGAAAGCGCAAGTGCATGCCCGCATTCGAGACGAGGACTGACTCCCCTGGGGAGACTCCAGAAGTACCCCAAGATCCATGTCAGCACTGAAGAGGAATCCTCAGGTTCCGGCCCCGACTCCACACAAGGTCTTAGGCCCGGCATCGACGGGAGAGGAATCCCGAGAGGCCCCCAAGGAACTCGCATGGGGACTGGCCTTTCCTGAGGCCACCAGAGCGGGTCCCTGAGGTCCCCGTCGTAAGTTGAGAGCACCTGCCGCAACTCGAGAAAATCCAGGAGGTTTTGCCCTCCAGGCGAGATGAGGCCCATTTCCGCTGAAGCTTCTCGAGGCTAATCACGTCTAACCACTGGAACTTCCAAAGGGTCCTTCACACCCTTGCTGCAACTCAAGAAGTTCCCCGACATACCGGTCTGCACTCGAGAGGAAGCACGTGGGTCCCGCACACATCCAGGGGAGCCCCGTTTCCGCCTCCTAGCTCGAGATGAGGGATCCTTTCCCTGTTTCGTAGGGAAAGAATTCCCGGCGTTCCCGTCGCATCTCAAGAGGAGGCGCTCTCCACAGGAAAGACGAGAGGAACTCCAGGGTCGTGACACCATTCCAAGAGTCCCCAGATGTGTCAGTCCATTTCAGAGGAACCTGTTTTCCCTGCACTGCCTTGACGTTCAAGCCGAGGATCGACTCCCACCACGTGTGCACGTGGGACACCCCTGTGGGAAAGCCTCGTGGGAAAGACTTGAGGGAAAACCATAGATCCTTTGATCCACGCGGCGGACTGCGTGACACTGCTCCTACCGCTCTGGAGGAAAGCGCAAGTGCATGCCCGCATTCGAGACGAGGACTGACTCCCCTGGGGAGACTCCAGAAGTACCCCAAGATCCATGTCAGCACTGGAGAGGAATCCTCAGGTTCCGGCCCCGACTCCACACAAGGTCTTAGGCCCCGGCATCGACGGGAGAGGAATCCCGAGAGGCCCCCGAGGAACTCGCATGGGGACTGGCCTTTCCTGAGGCCACCAGAGCGGGTCCCTGAGGTCCCCGTCGTAAGTCGAGAGCACCTGCCGCAACTCGAGAAAATCCAGGAGGTTTTGCCCTCCAGGCGAGTTGAGGCCCATTTCCGCTGAGGCTTCTCGAGGCTAATCACGTCTAACCACTGGAACTTCCAAAGGGTCCTTCACACCCTTGCTGCAACTCAAGAAGTTCCTCGACATACCCGTCTCCACTCGAGAGGAAGCACGTGGGTCCCGCACACATCCAGGGGAGCCCCGTTTCCGCCTCCTAGCTCGAGATGAGGGAATCTTTCCCTGTTTCGTAGGGAAAGAATTCCCGGCGTTCCCGTCGCATCTCAAGAGGAGGCACTCTCCACAGGAAAGGCGAGAGGAACTCCAGGGTCGTGCCACGATTCCAAGAGTCCCCCAGATGTGTCAGTCCATTCCAGAGGAACCTGTTTTCCCTGCACTGCCTTGACGTTCAAGCCGAGGATCGATTCCCACCACGTGTGCACGTGGGACAGCCCTGTGGGAAAGCCTCGTGGGAAAGCCTCGTGGGAAAGACTCGAGGGAAAAACATAGATCCTTTGATCCACGCGGCGGACTGCGTGACACTGCTGCTACCGCTCTGGAGGAAAGCGCAAGTGCATGCCCGCATTCGAGACGAGTACTGACTCCCCTGGGGAGACTCCAGAAGTACCCCAAGATCCATGTCAGAACTGGAGAGGAATCCTCAGGTTCCGGCCCCGACTCCACACAAGGTCTTAGGCCTCGGCATCGACGGGAGAGGAATGCCGAGAGGCCCCCGTGGAACTCGCATGGGGACTGGCCTTTCCTGAGGCCACCAGAGCGGGTCCCTGAGGTCCCCGTCGTAAGTCGAGAGCACATGCCGCAACTCGAGAAAATCCAGGAGGTTTTGCCCTCCAGGCAAGATGAGGCCCATTTCCGCTGAGGCTTCTCGAGGCCAATCACATCTAACCACTGGAACTTCCAAAGGGTCATTCACACCATTGCTGCAACTCAAGAAGTTCCCCGACATACCCGTCTCCACTCAAGAGGAAGCACGTGGGGTCCCGCACACATCCAGGGGAGCCCCGTTTCCGCCTCCTAGCTCGAGATGAGGGATCCTTTCCCTGTTTCGTAGGGAAAGAATTCCCGGCGTTCCCGTCGCATCTCAAGAGTAGGCGCTCTCCACAGGAAAGGCGAGAGGAACTCCAGGGTCGTGCCACCATTCCAAGAGTCCCCCAGATGTGTCAGTCCATTCCAGAGGAACCTGTTTTCCCTGCACTGCCTTGACGTTCAAGCCGAGGATCGACTCCCACCACGTGTGCACGTGGGACAGTCCTGTGGGAAAGCCTCGTAGGAAAGCCTCGTGGGAAAGACTCGAGGGAAAACCATAGATCCTTTGATCCACGCGGCGGACTGCGTGTCACTGCTGCTACCGCTCTGGAGGAAAGCGCAAGTGCATGTCCGCATTCGAGAGGAGGACTGACTCCCCTGGGGAGACTCCAGAAGTACCCCAAGATCCATGTCAGCACTGGAGAGGAATCCTCAGGTTCCGGCCCCGACTCCACACAAGGTCTTAGGCACCGGCATCGACGGGAGAGGAATCCCGAGAGGCCCCCGAGGAACTCGCATGGGTACTGGCCTTTCCTGAGGCCACCAGAGCGGGTCCCTGAGGTCCCCGTCGTAAGTCGAGAGCACATGACGCAACTCGAGAAAATCCAGGAGGTTTTGCCCTCCAGGCGAGATGAGGCCCATTTCCGTTGAGGCTTCTCGAGGCCAATCACATCTAACCACTGGAACTTCCAAAGGGTCCTTCACACCCTTGCTGCAACTCAAGAAGTTCCCCGACATACCCGTCTGCACTCGAGAGGAAGCACGTGGGGTCCCGCACACATCCAGGGGAGCCCCGTTTCCGCCTCCTAGCTCGAGATGAGGGATCCTTTCCCTGTTTCGTAGGGAAAGAATTCCCGGCGTTCCCGTCGCATCTCAAGAGGAGGCGCTCTCCATAGGAAAGGTGAGAGGAACTCCAGGGTCATGCCACCATTCCAAGAGTCCCCCAGATGTGTCAGTCCATTCCAGAGGAACCTGTTTTCCCTGCACTGCCTTGACGTTCAAGCACAGGATCAACTCCCACCACGTGTGCTCGTGGGACAGCCCTGTGGGAAAGCCTCGTGGGAAAGCCTCGTGGGAAAGACTCGAGGGAAAACCATAGATCCTTTGATTAACGCGGCGGACTGCGTGACACTGCTGCTACCGCTCTGGAGGAAAGCGCAAGTGCATGCCCGCATTCGAGACGAGGACGACTCCCCTTGGGAGACTCCAGAAGTACCCCAAGATCCATGTCAGCACTGGAGAGGAATCCTCAGGTTCCGGCTCCGACTCCACACAAGGTCTTAGGCCCCGGCATCGACGGGAGAGGAATCCCGAGAGGCCCCCGAGGAACTCGCATGGGGACTGGCCTTTCCTGAGGCCACCAGAGCGGGTCCCTGAGGTCCACGTCGTAAGTCGAGAGCACCTGCCGAAACTCGAGAAAATCCAGGAGGTTTTGCCCTCCAGGCGAGTTGAGGACCATTTCCGCTGAGGCTTCTCGAGGCTGATCACATCTAACCACTGGAACTTCCAAAGGGTCCTTCACACCCTTGCTGCAACTCAAGCAGTCCCGCGACATACCCGTCTCCACTCGAGAGGAAGCACGTGGTGTCCCGCACACATCCAGGGGAGCCCCGTTTCCGCCTCCTAGCTTGAGATGAGTGATCCTTTCCCTGTTTCGTAGGGAAAGAATTCCCGGTGTTCCCGTCGCATCTCAAGAGGTGGCGTTCTCCACAGGAAAGGCGAGAGGAACTCCAGGGTCGTGCCACCATTCCAAGAGTCCCCCAGATGTGTCAGTCCATTCCAGAGGAACCTGTTTTCCCTGCACTGCCTTGACGTTCAAGCCGAGGATCGACTCCCACTACGTGTGCACGTGGGACAGCCCTGTGGGAAAGCCTCGTGGGAAAGCCTCGTGGGAAAGACTCGAGGGAAAACCATAGATCCTTTGATCCACGCGGCGGACGGCGTGACACTGCTGCTACCGCTCTGTAGGAAAGCGCAAGTGCATGCCCGCATTCGAGACGAGGACTGACTCCCCTGGGGAGACTCCAGAAGTACCCCAAGATCCATGTCAGCACTGGAGAGGAATCCTCAGGTTCCGGCCCCGACTCCACACAAGGTCTTAGGCCCCGGCATCGACGGGAGAGGAATCCCGAGAGGCCCCCGAGGAACTCGCATGGGGACTGGCCTTTCATGAGGCCACCAGAGCGGGTCCCTGAGGTCCCCGTCGTAAGTCGAGAGCACCTGCTGCAACTCGAGAAAATCCAGGAGGTTTTGCCCTCCAGGCGAGATGAGGCCCATTTCCGCTGAGGCTTCTCGAGGCCAATCACATCTAACCACTGGAACTTCCAAAGGGTCCTTCACACCCTTGCTGCAACTCAAGCAGTTCCGTGACATACCCGTCTTCACTCGAGAGGAAGCACGTGGTGTCCCGCACACATCCAGGGGAGCCCCGTTTCCGCCTCCTAGCTCGAGATGAGGGATCCTTTCCCTGTTTCGTAGGGAAAGAATTCCCGGCGTTCCCGTCGCATCTCAAGAGGAGGCGCTCTCCACAGGAAAGGCGAGAGGAACTCCAGGGTCGTGCCACCATTCCAAGAGTCCCCCAGATGTGTCAGTCCATTCCAGAGGAACCTGTTTTCCCTGCACTGCCTTGACGTTCAAGCCGAGGATCGACTCCCACCTCGTGTGCACGTGGGACAGCCCTGTGGGAAAGCCTCGTGGGAAAGACTCGTGGGAAAGACTCGAGGGAAAACCATAGATCCTTTGATCCACGCGGCGGACTGCGTGACACTGCTGCTACCGCTCTGGAGGAAAGCGCAAGTGCATGCCCGCAATCGAGACGAGGACTGACTCCCCTTGGGAGACTCCAGAAGTACCCCAAGATCCATGTCAGCACTGGGGAGGAATCCTCAGGTTCCGGCCCCGACTCCACACAAGGTCTTAGGCCCCGGCATCGACGGGAGAGGAATCCCGAGAGGCCCCCGTGGAACTCGCATGGGGACTGGCCTTTCCTGAGGCCAGCAAAGCGGGTCCCTGAGGTTCCCGTGGTAAGTCGAGAGCACCTGCCGCAACTCCAGAAAATCCAGGAGGATTTGCCCTCCAGGCGAGATGAGGCCCATTTCCGCTGAGGCTTCTCGGGGCTAATCACGTCTAACCACTGGAACTTCCAAAGGGTGCTTCACACCCTTGCTGCAACTCAAGAAGTTGCCCGACATACCCGTCTCCACTCGAGAGGAAGCACGTGGGTCCCGCACACATCCAGGGGAGCCCCGTTTCCGCCTCCTAGCTCGAGATGAGGGATCCTTTCCCTGTCTCGTAGGGAAACAATTCCCGGCGTTCCCGTCGCATCTCAAGAGGAGGCGCTCTCCACAGGAAAGGCGAGAGGAACTCCAGGGTCGTGCCACCATTCCAAGAGTCCCCCAGATGTGTCAGTCCATTCCAGAGGAACCTGTTTTCCCTGCACTGCCTTGACGTTCAAGCCGAGGATCGACTCCCACCACGTGTGCACGTGGGACAGCCCTGTGGGAAAGCCTCGTGGGAAAGCCTCGTGGGAAAGACTCGAGGGAAAACCATAGATCCTTTGATCCACGCGGCGGACTGCGTGACACTGCTGCTACCGCTCTGGACGAAAGCGCAAGTGCATGCCCGCATTCGAGACGAGGACTGACTCCCCTGGGGAGACTCCAGAAATACCCCAAGATCCATGTCAGCACTGGAGAGGAATCCTCAGGTTCCGGCCCCGACTCCACACAAGGTCTTAGGCCCCGGCATCGACGGGAGAGGAATCCCGAGAGGCCCCCGAAGAACTCGCTTGGGGACTGGCCTTTCCTGAGGCCACCAGAGCGGGTCCCTGAGGTCCCCGTCGTAAGTCGAGAGCACCTGCCGCAACTCGAGAAAATCCAGGATGTTTTGCCCTCCAGGCGAGATGAGGCCCATTTCCGCTGAGGCTTCTCGAGGCTAATCACGTCTAACCACTGAACTTCCAAAGGGTCATTCACACCCTTGCTGCAACTCAAGAAGTTCCCCGACATACCCGTCTCCACTCGAGACGAAGCACGTGGGTCCCGCACACATCCAGGGGAGCCCCGTTTCCGCCTCCTAGCTCGAGATGAGGGATCCTTTCCCTGTTTCGTAGGGAAAGAATTCCCGGCGTTCCCGTCGCATCTCAAGAGGAGGCGCTCTCCACAGGAAAGGCGAGAGGAACTCCAGGGTCGTGCCACCATTCCAAGAGTCCCCCAGATGTGTCAGTCCATTCCAGAGGAACCTGTTTTCCCTGCACTGCCTTGACGTTCAAGCCGAGGATCGACTCCCACCACGTGTGCACGTGGGACAGCCCTTTGGGAATGCCTCGTGGGAAAGCCTCGTGGGAAAGACTCGAGGGAAAACCATAGATCCTTTGATCCACGCGGCAGACTGCGTGACACTGCTGCTACCGCCCTGGAGGAAAGCGCAAGTGCATGCCCGCATTCGAGACGAGGACTGACTCCCCTGGGGAGACTCCAGAAGTACCCCAAGATCCATGTCAGCACTGGAGAGGAATCCTCAGGTTCAGGCCCCGACTCCACACACGGTCTTAGGCCCCGGCATCGACGGGAGAGGAATCCCGAGAGACCCCCGAGGAACTCGCATGGGGACTGGCCTTTCCTGAGGCCAGCAGAGCGGTTCCCTGAGGTCCCCTTCGTAAGTCGAGAGCACCTGCCGCAACTCGAGAAAATCCAGGAGGTTTCGCCCTCCAGGCGAGATGAGGCCCATTTCCGCTGAGGCTTCTCGAGGCCAATCACGTCTAACCACTGGAACTTCCAAAGGGTCCTTCCCACCCTTGCTGCAACTCAAGAAGTTCCCCGACATACCCGTCTCCACTCGAGAGGAAGCACGTGGTGTCCCGCACACATCCAGGGGAGCCCCGTTTCCGCCTCCTAGCTCGAGATGAGGGATCCTTTCCCTGTTTCGTAGGGAAAGAATTCCCGGCGTTCCCATCGCATCTCAAGAGGAGGAGCTCTCCACAGGAAAGGCGAGAGGAACTCCAGGGTCGTGCCACCATTCCAAGAGTCCCCCAGATGTGTCAGTCCATTCCAGAGGAACCTGTTTTCCCTGCACTGCCTTGACGTTCAAGCCGAGGATCGACTCCCACCACGTGTGCACGTGGGACAGCCCTGTGGGAAAGCCTCGTGGGAAAGCCTCGTGGGAAAGACTCGTGGGAAAACCATAGATCCTTTGATCCACGCGGCGGACTGCGTGACAATGCTGCTACTGCTCTGGAGGAAAGCGCAAGTGCATGCCCGCATTCGAGACGAGGACTGACTCCCCTGGGGAGACTCCAGAAGTACCCCAAGATCCATGTCAGCAGTGGAGAGGAATCCTCAGGTTCCGGCCCCGACTCCACACAAGGTCTTAGGCCCCGGCATCGACGGGAGAGGAATCCCGAGAGGCAACCGTGAAACTCGCATGGGGACTGGCCTTTCCTGAGGCCACCAGAGCGGGTCCCTGAGGTCCCCGTCGTAAGTCGAGAGCACCTGCCGCAACTCGAGAAAATCCAGGAGGTTTTGCCCTCCAGGCGAGATGAGGCCCATTTCCGCTGAGGCTTCTCGAGGCTAATCACATCTAACCACTGGAACTTCCAAAGGGTCCTTCACACCCTTGCTGCAACTCAAGAAGTTCCCCGACATACCCGTCTCCACTCGAGAGGAAGCACGTGGTGTCCCGCACACATCCAGGAGAGCCCCGTTTCCGCCTCCTACCTCGAGATGAGGGATCCTTTCCCTGTTTCGTAGGGAAAGAATTCCCGGCGTTCCCGTCGCATCTCAAGAGGAGGCACTCTCCACAGGAAAGGCGAGAGGAACTCCAGGGTCGTGCCACCATTCCAAGAGTCCCCCAGATGTGTCAGTCCATTCCAGAGGAACCTGTTTTCCCTGCACTGCCTTGACGTTCAAGCCGAGGATCGACTCGCACCACGTGTGCACGTGGGACAGCCCTGTAGTAAAGCCTCGTGGGAAAGCCTCGTGGGAAAGACTCGAGGGAAAACCATAGATCCTTTGATCCACGCGGCGGAATGCGTGACACTGCTGCTACCGCTCTGGAGGAAAGCGCAAGTGCATGCCCGCATTCGAGACGAGGACTGACTCCCCTGGGGAGACTCCAGAAGTACCCCAAGATCCATGTCAGCACTGGAGAGGAATCCTCAGGTTCCGGCCCCGACTCCACACAAGGTCTTAGGCCCCGGCATCGACGGGAGAGGAATCCCCAGAGGAACTCGCATGGGGACTGGCCTTTCCTGAGGCCACCAAAGCGGGTCCCTGAGGTCCTCGTCGTAAGTCGAGAGCACATGCCGCAACTCTAGAAAATCTCGGAGGTTTTGCCCTCCAGGCGAGATGAGGCCCATTTCCGCTGAGGCTTCTCGAGGCCAATCACATCTAACCACTGGAACTTCCAAAGGGTCCTTCACACCCTTGCTGCAACTCAAGAAGTTCCCCGACATACCCGTCTCCACTCGAGAGGAAGCACGTGGGGTCCCGCACACATCCAGGGGAGCCCCGTTTCCGCCTCCTAGCTCGAGATGAGGGATCCTTTCCCTGTTTCATAGGGAAAGAATTCCCGGCGTTCCCGTCGCATCTCAAGAGGAGGCGCTCTCCACAGGAAAGGCGAGAGGAACTCCAGGGTCGTGACACCATTCCAAGAGTCCCCCAGATGTGTCAGTCCATTCCAGAGGAACCTGTTTTCCCTTCACTGCCTTGACGTTCAAGCCGAGGATCGACTCCCACCACGTGTGCACGTGGGACAGCCCTGTGGGAAAGCCTCGTGGGAAAGCCTCGTGGGAAAGACTCAAGGGAAAACCACAGATCCTTTGATCCACGCGGCGGACTGCGTGACACTGCTGCTACCGCTCTGGAGGAAAGCGCAAGTGCATGCCCGCATTCGAGACGAGGACTGACTCCCCTGGGGAGACTCCAGAAGTACCCCAAGATCCATGTCATCACTGGAGAGGAATCCTCAGGTTCCGGCCCCAACTCCACACAAGGTCTTAGGCCCCGGCATCGACGGGAGTGGAATCCTGAGAGGCCCCCGAGGAACTCGCATGGGGACTGGCCTTTCCTGAGGCCACCAGAGCGGGTCCCTGAGGTCCCCGTCGTAAGTCGAGAGCACCTGCCGCAACTCGAGAAAATCCAGGAGGTTTTGCCCTCCAGGCGAGATGAGGCCCATTTCCGCTGAGGCTTCTCGAGGCTAATCACGTCTAACCACTGGAACTTCCAAAGGGTCCTTGACACCCTTGCTGCAACTCAAGAAGTTCCCCGACATACCCGTCTCCACTCGTGAGGAAGCACGTGGGTCCCGCACACATCCAGGGGAGCCCCGTTTCCGCCTCCTAGCTCGAGATGAGGGATCCTTTCCCTGTTTCGTAGGGAAAGAATTCCCGGCGTTCCCGTCGCATCTCAAGAGGAGGCGCTCTCCACAGGAAAGGGAGAGGAACTCCAGGGTCGTGACACCATTCCAAGAGTCCCCCAGATGTGTCAGTCCATTCCAGAGGAACCTGTTTTCCCTGCACTGCCTTGACGTTCAAGCCGAGGATCGACTCCCACCACGTGTGCACGTGGGACAGCCCTGTGGGAAAGCCTCGTGGGAAAGCCTCGTGGGAAAGACTCGAGGGAAAACCATAGATCCTTTGATCCACGCGGCGGACTGCGTGACACTGCTGCTACCGCTCTGGAGGAAAGCGCAAGTGCATGCCCGCATTAGAGACGAGGACTGACTCCCCTGGGGAGACTCCAGAAGTACCCCAAGATTCATGTCAGCACTGGAGAGGAATCCTCAGGTTCCGGCCCCGACTCCACACAAGGTCTTAGGCCCCGACATCGACGGGAGAGGAATCCCGAGAGGCCCCCGTGGAACTCGCATGGAGACTGGCCTTTTCTGAGGCCACCAGAGCGGTTCCCTGAGGTCCCCGTCTTAAGTGGAGAGCACCTGCCGCAACTGGAGAAAATCCAGGAGGTTTTGCCCTCCAGGGGAGATGAGGCCCATTTCCGCTGAGGCTTCTCGAGGCCAATCACATCTAACCACTGGAACTTCCAAAGGGTCCTTCACACCATTGCTGCAACTCAAGAAGTTCCCCGACATACCGTCTCCACTCGAGAGGAAGCACGTGGGGTCCCGCACACATCCAGGGGAGCTCCGTTTCCGCCCCCTAGCTCGAGATGAGGGATCCTTTCCCTGTTTCGTAGGGAAAGAATTCCCGGCGTTCCCGTCGCATCTCAAGAGGAGACGCTCTCCACAGGAAAGGCGAGAGGAACTCCAGGGTCGTGCCACCATTCCAAGAGTCCCCCAGATGTGTCAGTCCATTCCAGAGGAACCTGTTTTCCCTGCACTGCCTTGACGTTCAAGCCGAGGATCGACTCCCACCACGTGTGCACGTGGGACAGCCCTGTGGGAAAGCCTCGTGGGAAAGCCTCGTGGGAAAGACTCGAGGGAAAACCATAGATCCTTTGATACACGCGGCGGACTGCGTGACACTGCTGCTACTGCTCTGGAGGAAAGCACAAGTGCATGCCCGCATTCGAGACGAGGACTGACTCCCCTGGGGAGACTCCAGAAGTACCCCAAGATCCATGTCAGCACTGGAGAGGAATCCTCAGGTTCCGGCCCCGACTCCACACAAGGTCTTAGGCCCCGGCATCGACAGGAGAGGAATCCCCAGAGGAACTCGCATGGGGACTGGCCTTTCCTGAGGCCACCAAAGCGGGTCCCTGAGGTCCTCGTCGTAAGTCGAGAGCACATGCCGCAACTCGAGAAAATCTCGGAGGTTTTGCCCTCCAGGCGAGATGAGGCCCATTTCCGCTGAGGCTTCTTGAGGCCAATCACATCTAACCACTGGAACTTCCAAAGGGTCCTTCACACCTTTGCTGCAACTCAAGAAGGTCCCCGACATACCCGTCTCCACTCGAGAGGAAGCACGTGGGGTCCCGCACACATCCAGGGGAGCCCCGTTTCCGCCTCCTAGCTCGAGATGAGGGATCCTTTCCCTGTTTCGTAGGGAAAGAACTCCCGGCGTTCCCGTCGCATCTCAAGAGGAGGCGCTCTCCACAGGAAAGGCGAGAGGAACTCCAGGGTCGTGACACCATTCCAAGAGTCCCCCAGATGTGTCAGTCCATTCCAGAGGAACCTGTTTTCCCTTCACTGCCTTGACGTTCAAGCCGAGGATCGACTCCCACCACGTGTGCACGTGGGACAGCCCTGTGGGAAAGCCTCGTGGGAAAGCCTCGTGGGAAAGACTCAAGGGAAAACCACAGATCCTTTGATCCACGCGGCGGACTGCGTGACACTGCTGCTACCGCTCTGGAGGAAAGCGCAAGTGCATGCCCGCATTCGAGACGAGGACTGACTCCCCTGGGGAGACTCCAGAAGTACCCCAAGATCCATGTCATCACTGGAGAGGAATCCTCAGGTTCCGGCCCCGACTCCACACAAGGTCTTAGGCCCCGGCATCGACGGGAGTGGAATCCTGAGAGGCCCCCGAGGAACTCGCATGGGGACTGGCCTTTCCTGAGGCCACCAGAGCGGGTCCCTGAGGTCCCCGTCGTAAGTCGAGAGCACCTGCCGCAACTCGAGAAAATCCAGGAGGTTTTGCCCTCCAGGCGAGATGAGGCCCATTTCCGCTGAGGCTTCTCGAGGCTAATCACGTCCAACCACTGGAACTTCCAAAGGGTCCTTCACACCCTTGCTGCAACTCAAGAAGTTCCTCGACATACCCGTCTCCACTCGTGAGGAAGCACGTGGGTCCCGCACACATCCAGGGGAGCCCCGTTTCCGCCTCCTAGCTCGAGATGAGGGATCCTTTCCCTGTTTCGAAGGGAAAGAATTCCCGGCGTTCCCGTCGCATCTCAAGAGGAGGCGCTCTCCACAGGAAAGGCGAGAGGAACTCCAGGGTCGTGACACAATTCCAAGAGTCCCCCAGATGTGTCAGTCCATTCCAGAGGAACCTGTTTTCCCTGCACTGCCTTGACGTTCAAGCCGAGGATCGACTCCCACCACGTGTGCACGTGGGACAGCCCTGTGGGAAAGCCTCGTGGGAAAGCCTCGTGGGAAAGACTCGAGGGAAAACCATAGATCCTTTGATCCATGCGGCGGACTGCGTGACACTGCTGCTACCGCTCTGGAGGAAAGCGCAAGTGCATGCCCGCATTCGAGACGAGGACTGACTCCCCTGGGGAGACTCCCGAAGTACCCCAAGATCCATGTCAGCACTGGAGAGGAATCCTCAGGTTCCGGCCCCGACTCCACACAAGGTCTTAGGCCCCGGCATCGACGGGAGAGGAATCCCGAGAGGCCCCCGAGGAACTCGCATGGGGACTGGCCTTTTCTGAGGCCACCAGAGCGGGTCCCTGAGGTCCCCATCGTAAGACGAGAGCACCTGCCGCAACTCGAGAAAATCCAGGAGGTTTTGCCCTCCAGGCGAGATGAGGCCCATTTCCGCTGAGGCTTCTCGAGGCAAATCACATCTAACCACTGGAACTTCCAAAGGGTCCTTCACACCCTTGCTGCAACTCAAGAAGTTACCCGACATACCCGTCTCCACTCGAGAGGAAGCACGAGGTTCCCGCACACATCCAGGGGAGCCCCGTTTCCGCCTCCTAGCTCGAGATGAGGGATCCTTTCCCTGTTTCGTAGGGAAAGAATTCCCGGCGTTCCCGTCGCATCTCAAGAGGAGGCGCTCTCCACAGGAAAGGCGAGAGGACTCAAGCGTCGTGCCACCATCCAAAGTGTCCCTCAGATATGTCAGTCCATTCCAGAGGAACCTGTTTTCCCTGCACTGCCTTGACATTCAAGCTGAGGATCGACTCCCACCACGTGTGCACGTGGGACAGCCCTGTGGGAAGGCCTCGTGGGAAAGCCTCCTGGGAAAGACTCGAGGGAAAACCATAGATCCTTTGATGCACGCGGCGGACTGCTTGACACTGCTGCTACCGCTCTGGAGGATAGCGCAAGTGCATGCCCGCATTCCAGACGAGGACTGACTCCCCTGGGGAGACTCCAGAAGTACCCCAAGATCCATGTCAGTACTGGAGAGGAATCCTCAGGTTCCGGCCCCGACTCCACACATGGTCTTCGGCCCCGGCATCGACGGGAGAGGAATCCCGAGAGGCCCCCGAGGAAGTCGCATGGGGACTGGCCTTTCCTGAGGCCACCAGAGCGGGTCTCTGAGGTCCCCGTCGTAAGTCGTGAGCACATGCCGCAACTCGAGAAAATCCAGGAGGTTTTGCCCTCCAGGCGAGATGAGGCCCATTTCCGCTGAGGCTTCTCGAGGCTAATCACATCTAACCACTGGAACTTCCAAAGGGTCCTTCACACCCTTGCTGCAACTCAAGAAGTTCCCCGACATACCCGTCTCCACTCGAGAGGAAGCACGTGGGGTCCCGCAAACATCCAGGGGAGCCCCGTTTCCGCCTCCTAGCTCGAGATGAGGGATCCTTTCCCTGTTTCGTAGGGAAAGAATTCCCGGCGTTCCCGTCGCATCTCAAGAGGAGGCGCTCTCCACATGAGAGGCAAGAGAACTCCAGGGTCGTGCCACCATTCCAAGAGTCCCCCAGATGTGTCAGTCCATTCCAGAGGAACCTGTTTTCCCTGCACTTCCTTGACGTTCAAGCCGAGGATCGACTCCCACCACGTGTGCACGGGGGACAGCCCTGTGGGAAAGCCTCGTGGGAAAGCCTCGTGGGAAAGACTCGAGGGAAATCCATAGATCCTTTGATCCACGCGGCGGACTGCGTGACACTGCTGCTACCGCTCTGGAGGAAAGCGCAAGTGCATGCCCGCATTCGAGACGAGGACTGACTCCCCTGGGGAGACTCCAGAAGTACCCCAAGATCCATGTCAGCACTGGAGAGGAATCCTCACGTTCCGGCCCCGACTCCACACAAGGTCTTAGGCATCAGCATCGACGGGAGAGGAATCCCGAGAGGACCCGAGGAACTCGCATGGGGACTGGCCTTTCCTGAGGCCACCAGAGCGGGTCTCTGAGGTCCCCGTCGTAAGTCGAGAGTTCCTGCCGCAACTCGAGAAAATCCAGGAGGTTTTGCTCTCCAGGCGAGATGAGGCCCATTTCCGCTGAGGCTTCTCGAGGCTAATCACTTCTAACGACTGGAACTTCCAAAGGGTCCTTCACACCCTTGCTTCAACTCAAGAAGTTCCCCGACATACCGGTCTCCACTCGAGAGAAAGCACGTGGGGTTCCGCACACATCCAGGGGAGCCCCATTTCCGCCTCCTAGCTCGAGATGAGGGATCCTTTCCCTGCTTCGTAGGGAAAGAATTCCCGGCGTTCCCGTCGCATCTCAAGAGGAGGCGCTCTCCACAGGAAAGGCGAAAGGAACTCCAGGGTCGTGCCACCATTCCAAGAGTCCCCCAGATGTGTCAGTCCATTCCAGAGGAAATTGTTTTCCCTGCACTGCCTTGACGTTCAAGCCGAGGATCGACTCCCACCACGTGTGCACCTGGGACAGCCCTGTGGAAAGGCCTAGTGGGAAAGCCTCGTGGGAAAGACTCGAGGGAAAACCATAGATCCTTTGATGCACGCGGCGGACTGCTTGACACTGCTGCTACCGCTCTGGAGGATAGCCCAAGTGCATGCCCGCATTCGAGACGAGGACTGACTCCCCTGGGGAGACTCCAGAAGTACCCCAAGATCCATGTCAGCACTGGAGAGGAATCCTCAGGTTCCGGCCCCGACTCCACACAAGGTCTTCGGCCCCGGCATCGACGGGAGAGGAATCCCGAGAGGCCCCCGAGGAAGTCGCATGGGGACTGACCTTTCCTGAGGCCACCAGAGCGGGTCTCTGAGGTCCCCGTCGTAAGTCGTGAGCACATGCCGCAACTCGAGAAAATCCAGGAGGTTTTGCCCTCCAGGCGAGATGAGGCCCATTTCCGCTGAGGCTTCTCGAGGCTAATCACATCTAACCACTGGAACTTCCAAAGGGTCCTTCACACCCTTGCTGCAACTCAAGAAGTTCCCCGACATACCCGTCTCCACTCGAGAGGAAGCACGTGGGGTCCCGCAAACATCCAGGGGAGCCCCGTTTCCGCCTCCTAGCTCGAGATGAGGGATCCTTTCCCTGTTTCGTAGGGAAAGAATTCCCGGCGTTCCCGTCGCGTCTCAAGAGGAGGCGCTCTCCACATGAGAGGCAAGAGAACTCCAGGGTCGTGCCACCATTCCAAGAGTCCCCCAGATGTGTCAGTCCATTCCAGAGGAACCTGTTTTCCCTGCACTGCCTTGACGTTCAAGCCGAGGATCGACTCCCACCACGTGAGCACGGGGGACAGCCCTGTGGGAAAGCCTCGTGGGAAAGCCTCGTGGGAAAGACTCGAGGGAAATCCATAGATCCTTTAATCCACGCGGCGGACTGCGTGACACTGCTGCTACCGCTCTGGAGGAAAGCGCAAGTGCATGCCCGCATTCGAGACGAGGACTGACTCCCCTGGGGAGACTCCAGAAGTACCCCAAGATCCATGTCAGCACTGGAGAGGAATCCTCACGTTCCGGCCCCGACTCCACACAAGGTCTTAGGCATCAGCATCGACGGGAGAGGAATCCCGAGAGGACCCGAGGAACTCGCATGGGGACTGGCCTTTCCTGAGGCCACCAGAGCGGGTCTCTGAGGTCCCCGTCGTAAGTCGAGAGTTCCTGCCGCAACTCGAGAAAATCCAGGAGGTTTTGCCCTCCAGGCGAGATGAGGCCCATTTCCGCTGAGGCTTCTCGAGGCTAATCACATCTAACCACTGGAACTTCCAAGGGGTCCCTGACACCCTTGCTGCAACTCAAGAAGTTCCCCGACATACCCGTCTCCACTCGAGAGGAAGCACGAGGGTCCCGCACACATCCAGGGGAGCCCCGTTTCCGACTCCTAGCTCGAGATGAGGGTTCCTTTCCCTGTTTCGTCGGGAAAGAATTCCCGGTGTTCCCGTCGCATCTCAAGAGGAGGCGCTCTCCACAGGAAAGGCGAGAGGACTCCAGCGTCGTGCCACCATCCAAAGTGTCCCCCAGATATGTCAGTCCATTCCAGAGGAACCAGTTTTCCCTGCACTGCCTTGACGTTCAAGCCGAGGATCGACTCCCACCACGTGTGCACGTGGGACAGCCCTGTGGGAAGGCCTCGTGGGAAAGCCTCGTGGGAAATACTAGAGGGAAAAACATAGATACTTTGATGCACGCGGCGGAGTGCGTGACACTGCTGCTACCGCTCTGGAGGATAGCGCAAGTGCATGCCCGCATTTGAGACGAGGACTGACTCCCCTGGGGAGACTCCAGAAGTACCCCAAGATCCATGTCAGCACTGGAGAGGAATCCTCAGGTTCTGGCTCCGACTCCACACAAGGTCTTAGGCCCCGGCATCGACGGGAGAGGAATCCCGAGAGGCCCCAGAGGAACTCGCCTGGGGACTGGCCTTTCCTGAGGCCACCAGAGCGGGTCCCTGAGGTCCACGTCGTAAGTCGAGAGCACCTGCCACAACTCGAGAAAATCCAGGAGGTTTTGCCCTCCAGGCGATTTGAGGCCCATTTCCGCTGAGGCTTCTCGAGGCTGATCACGTCTAACCACTGGAACTTCCAAAGGGTCCTTCACACCCTTGCTGCAACTCAAGAAGTTCCCCGACATACCCGTCTCCACTCGAGAGGAAGCACGTGGTGTCCCGCACACATCCAGGGGAGCCCCGTTTCCGCCTCCTAGCTCGAGATGAGGGATCCTTTCCCTGTTTCGTAGGGAAAGAATTCCCGGCGTTCCCGTCGCATCTCAAGAGGAGGCGCTCTCCACTGGAAAGGCGAGAGGAACTCCAGGGTCGTGACACCATTCCAAGAGTCCCCCAGATGTGTCAGTCCATTCCAGAGGAACCTGTTTTCCCTGCACTGCCTTGACGTTCAAGCCGAGGATCGACTCCCACCACGTGTGCACGTGGGACAGCCCTGTGGGAAAGCCTCGTGGGAAAGCCTCGTGGGAAAGACTCGAGGGAAAACCATAGATCCTTTGATCCACGCGGCAGACTGCGTGACACTGCTGCTACCGCTGTGGAGGAAAGCGCAAGTGCATGCCCGCATTCGAGACGAGGACTGACTCCCCTGGGGAGACTCCAGAAGTACCCCAAGATCCATGTCAGCACTGGAGAGGAATCCTCA
Organism: Ovis canadensis; assembly: GCF_042477335.2. NCBI lineage: Eukaryota > Metazoa > Chordata > Mammalia > Artiodactyla > Bovidae > Ovis > Ovis canadensis. The sequence continues at coordinate 4,679,106 of NC_091258.1, read as the reverse complement.
GGTTCCCGCCCCGACTCCACACAAGGTCTTAGGCCCCGGCATCGACGGGAGAGGAATCCCGAGAGGCCTCCGAGGAACTCGCATGGGGACTGGCCTTTCCTGAGGCCACCAGAGCGGGTCCCTGAGGTCCCCGTCGTAAGTCGAGAGCACCTGCCGCAACTCGAGAAAATCCAGGAGGATTTGCCCTCCAGGCGAGATGAGGCCCATTTCCGCTGAGGCTTCTCGAGGCCAATCACATCTAACCACTGGAACTTCCAAAGGGTCCTTCACACCCTTGCTGCAACTCAAGCAGTTGGGCGACATACCCGTCTCCACTCGAGAGGAAGCACGTGGTGTCCCGCACACATCCAGGGGAGCCCCGTTTCCGCCTCCTAGCTCGAGATGAGGGATCCTTTCCCTGTTTCGTAGGGAAAGAATTCCCGGCGTTCCCGTCGCATCTCAAGAGGAGGCGCTCTCCACAGGAAAGGTGAGAGGAACTCCCGGGTCGTACCACCATTCCAAGAGTCCCCCAGATGTGTCAGTCCATTCCAGAGGAACCTGTTTTCCCTGCACTGCCTTGACGTTCAAGCCGAGGATCGACTCCCACCACGTGTGCACGTGGGACAGCCCTGTGGGAAAGCCTCGTGGGAAAGCCTCGTGGGAAAGACGCGAGGGAAAACCATAGATCCTTTGATCCACGCGGCGGACTGCGTGACACTGCTGCTACCAGTATGGAGGAAAGCGCAAGTGCATGTCCGCATTCGAGAGGAGGACTGACTCCCCTGGGGAGACTACAGAAGTACCCAAAGATCCATGTCAGCACTGGAGAGGAATCCTCAGGTTCCGGCCCCGACTCCACACAAGGTCTTAGGCCCCGGCATCGACGGGAGAGGAATCCCGAGAGGCCCCCGAGGAACTCGCATAGGGACTGGCCTTTCCTGAGGCCACCAGAGCGGGTCCCTGAGGTCCCCGTCGTAAGTCGAGAGCACATGCCGCAAGTCGAGAAAATCCAGGAGGTTTTGCCCTCCAGGCGAGATGAGGCCCATTTCCGCTGAGGCTTCTCGAGGCCAATCACATCTAACCACTGGAACTTCCAAAGGGTCCTTCACACCCTTGCTGCAACTCAAGAAGTTCCCCGACATACCCGTCTCCACTCGAGAGGAAGCACGTGGGTCCCGCACACATCCAGGGGAGCCCCGTTTCCGCCTCCTAGCTCGAGATGAGGGATCCTTTCCCTGTTTCGTAGGGAAAGAATTCCCGGCGTTTCTGTCGCATCTCAAGAGGAGGCACTCTCCACAGGAAAGGCGAGCGGAACTCCAGGGTCGTGCCACCATTCCAAGAGTCCCCCAGATGTGTCAGTCCATTCCAGAGGAACCTGTTTTCCCTGCACTGCCTTGACGTTCAAGCCGAGGATCGAATCCCACCACGTGTGCACGTGGGACAGCCCTGTGGGAAAGCCTCGTGGGAAAGCCTCGTGGGAAAGACTCGAGGGAAAACCATAGATCCTTTGATCCACGCGGCGGACTGCGTGACACTGCTGCTACCGCTCTGGAGGAAAGCGCAAGTGCATGCCCGCATTCGAGACGAGGTCTGACTCCCCTGGGGAGACTACAGAAGTACCCCAAGATCCATGTCAGCACTGGAGAGGAATCCTCAGGTTCCGGCCCCGACTCCACACAAGGTCTTAGGCCCCGGCATCGACGGGAGAGGAATCCCGAGAGGCCCCAGAGGAACTCGCATGGGGACTGGCCTTTCCTGAGGCCACCAGAGCGGGTCCCTGAGGTCCCCGTCGTAAGTGGAGAGCACCTGCCGCAACTCGAGAAAATCCAGGAGGTTTTGCCCTCCAGGCGAGATGAGGCCCATTTCCGCTGAGGCTTCTCGAGGCCAATCACATCTAACCACTGGAACTTCCAAAGGGTCCTTCACACCCTTGCTGCAACTCAAGAAGTTCCCCGACATACCCGTCTCCACTCGAGAGGAAGCACGTGGTGTCCCGCATACATCCAGGGGAGCCCCGTTTCCGCCTCCTAGCTCGAGATGAGGGATCCTTTCCCTGTTTCGTAGGGAAAGAATTCCCGGCGTTCCCGTCGCATCTCAAGAGGAGGCGCTCTCCACAGGAAAGGCGAAAGGAACTCCAGGGTCGTGCCACCATTCCAAGAGTCCCCCAGATGTGTCAGTCCATTCAAGAGGAACCTGTTTTCCCTGCACTGCCTTGACGTTCAAGCCGAGGATCGACTCCCACCACGTGTGCACGTGGGACAGCCCTGTGGGAAAGCCTCGTGGGAAAGACTCGAGGGAAAACCATAGATCCTTTGATCCACGCGGCGGACTGCGTGACACTGCTGCTACCGCTCTGGAGGAAAGCGCAAGTGCATGCCCGCATTCGAGACGAGGACTGACTCCCCTGGGGAGACTCCAGAAGTACCCCAAGATCCATGTCAGCACTGGAGAGGAATCCTCAGGTTCCGGCCCTGACTCCACACAAGGTCTTAGACCCCGGCATCGACGGGAGAGGAATCCCGAGACGCCCCAGAGGAACTCGCATGGGGACTGGCTTTTCCTGAGGCCAACAGAGCGGTTCCCTGAGGTCCCTGTCGTAAGTCGAGAGCACCTGCCGCAACTCGAGAAAATTCAGGAGGTTTTGCCCTCCAGGCGAGATGAGGCCCATTTCCGCTGAGGCTTCTCGAGGCCAATCACATCTAACCACTGGAACTTCCAAAGGGTCCTTCACACCATTGCTGCAACTCAAGAAGTTCCCCGACATACCCGTCTCCACTCAAGAGGAAGCACGTGGGGTCCCGCACACATCCAGGGGAGCCCCGTTTCCGCCTCCTAGCTCGAGATGAGGGATCCTTTCCCTGTTTCGTAGGGAAAGAATTCCCGGCGTTCCCGTCGCATCTCAAGAGGAGGCGCTCTCCACAGGAAAGGCGAGAGGAACTCCAGGGTCGTGACAGCATTCCAAGAGTCCCCCAGATGTGTCAGTCCATTCCAGAGGAACCTTTTTTCCCTGCACTGCCTTGACGTTCAAGCCGAGGATCGACTCCCACCACGTGTGCACGTGGGACAGCCCTGTGGGAAAGCCTCGTAGGAAAGCCTCGTGGGAAAGACTCGAGGGAAAACCATAGATCCTTTGATCCACGCGGCGGACTGCGTGTCACTGCTGCTACCGCTCTGGAGGAAAGCGCAAGTGCATGCCCGCATTCGAGACGAGGACTGACTCCCCTGGGGAGACTCCAGAAGTACCCCAAGATCCATGTCAGCACTGGAGAGGAATCCTCAGGTTCCGGCCCAGACTCCACACAAGGTCTTAGGCGCCGGCATCGACGGGAGAGGAATCCCGAGAGGCCCCCGAGGAACTCGCATGGGGACTGGCCTTTCCTGAGGCCACCAGAGCGGGTCCCTGAGGTCCACGTCGTAAGTCGAGAGCACCTGCCGCAACTCGAGAAAATCCAGGAGGTTTTGCCCTCCAGGCGAGATGAGGCCCATTTCCGCTGAGGCTTCTCGAGGCCAATCACATCTAACCACTGGAACTTCCAAAGGGTCCTTCACACCCTTGCTGCAACTCAAGAAGTTCCCCGACATACCCGTCTCCACTCGAGAGGAAGCACGTGGGTCCCGCACACATCCAGGGGAGCCCCGTTTCCGCCTCCTAGCTCGAGATGAGGGATCCTTTCCCTGTTTCGTAGGGAAAGAATTCCCGGCGTTCCTGTCGCATCTCAAGAGGAGGCACTCTCCACAGGAAAGGCGAGCGGAACTCCAGGGTCGTGCCACCATTCCAAGAGTCCCCCAGATGTGTCAGTCCATTCCAGAGGAACCTGTTTTCCCTGCACTGCCTTGACGTTCAAGCCGAGGATCGACTCCCACCACGTGTGCACGTGGGACAACCCTGTGGGAAAGCCTCGTGGGAAAGCCTCGTGGGAAAGACTCGAGGGAAAACCATAGATCCTTTGATCCACGCGGCGGACTGCGTGACACTGCTGCTACCGCTCTGGAGGAAAGCGCAAGTGCATGCCCGCATTCGAGACGAGGTCTGACTCCCCTGGGGAGACTCCAGAAGTACCCCAAGATCCATGTTAGCACTGGAGAGGAATCCTCAGGTTCCGGCCCCGACTCCACACAAGGTCTTAGGCCCCGGCTTCGACGGGAGAGGAATCCCGAGAGGCCCCAGAGGAACTCGCATGGGGACTGGCCTTTCCTGAGGCCACCAGAGCGGGTCCCTGAGGTCCCCGTCGTAAGTCGAGAGCACCTGCCGCAACTCGAGAAAATCCAGGAGGTTTTGCCCTCCAGGCGAGATGAGGCCCATTTCCGCTGAGGCTTCTCGAGACCAATCACATCTAACCACTGGAACTTCCAAAGGGTCCTTCACACCCTTGCTGCAACTCAAGAAGTTCCCCGACATACCCGTCTCCACTCGAGAGGAAGCACGTGGTGTCCCGCATACATCCAGTGGAGCCCCGTTTCCGCCTCCTAGCTCGAGATGAGGGATCCTTTCCTTGTTTCGTAGGGAAAGAATTCCCGGCGTTCCCGTCGCATCTCAAGAGGAGGCGCTCTCCACAGGAAAGGCGAGAGGAACTCCAGGGTCGTGCCACCATTCCAAGAGTCCCCCAGATGTGTCAGTCCATTCCAGAGGAACCTGTTTTCCCTGCACTGCCTTACGTTCAAGCCGAGGATCGACTCCCACCACGTGTGCACGTGGGACAGCCCTGTGGGAAAGCCTCGTGGGAAAGACTCGAGGGAAAACCATAGATCCTTTGATCCACGCGGCGGACTGCGTGACACTGCTGCTACCGCTCTGGAGGAAAGCGCAATGCATGCCCGTATTCGAGACGAGGACTGACTCCCCTGGGGAGACTCCAGAAGTACCCCAAGATCCATGTCAGCACTGGAGAGGAATCCTCAGGTTCCGGCCCCGACTCCACACAAGGTCTTAGGCCCCGGCATCGACGGGAGAGGAATCCCGAGACGCCCCAGAGGAACTCGCATGGGGACTGGCTTTTCCTGAGGCCAACAGAGCGGTTCCCTGAGGTCCCCGTCGTAAGTCGAGAGCACCTGCCGCAACTCGAGAAAATTCAGGAGGTTTTGCCCTCCAGGCGAGATGAGGCCCATTTCCACTGAGGCTTCTCGAGGCCAATCACATCTAACCACTGGAACTTCCAAAGGGTCCTTCACACCATTGCTGCAACTCAAGAAGTTCCCCGACATACCCGTCTCCACTCAAGAGGAAGCACGTGGGGTCCCGCACACATCCAGGGGAGCCCCGTTTCCGCCTCCTAGCTCGAGATGAGGGATCCTTTCCCTGTTTCGTAGGGAAAGAATTCCCGGCGTTCCCGTCGCATCTCAAGAGGAGGCGCTCTCCACAGGAAAGGCGAGAGGAACTCCAGGGTCGTGACACCATTCCAAGAGTCCCCCAGATGTGTCAGTCCATTCCAGAGGAACCTTTTTTCCCTGCACTGCCTTGACGTTCAAGCCGAGGATCGACTCCCACCACTTGTGCACGTGGGACAGCCCTGTGGGAAAGCCTCGTGGGAAAGCCTCGTGGGAAAGACTCGAGGGAAAACCATAGATCCTTTGAACCACGTGGCGGACTGCGTGACACTGCTGCTACCGCTCTGGAGGAAAGCGCAAGTGATTTCCCGCATTCGAGACGAGGACTGACTCCCCTGGGGAGACTCCAGAAGTACCCCAAGATCCATGTCAGCACTGGAGAGGAATCCTCAGGTTCCGGCCCCGACTCCAAACAAGGTCTTAGGCCCCGGCATCGACGGGAGAGGAATCCCGAGAGGCCCCCGAGGAACTCGCATGGGGACTGGCCTTTCCTGAGGCCACCAGAGCGGGTCCCTGAGGTCCCCGTCGTAAGTCGAGAGCACCTGCCGCAACTCGAGAAAATCCAGGAGGTTTTACCCTCCAGGCGAGATGAGGCCCATTTCCGCTGAGGCTTCTCGAGGCCAATCACATCTAACCACTGGAACTTCCAAAGGGTCCTTCACACCCTTGCTGCAACTCAAGAAGTTCCCCGACATACCCGTCTGCACTCGAGAGGAAGCACCTGGGGTCCCGCACACATCCAGGGGAGCCCCGTTTCCGCCTCCTAGCTCGAGATGAGGGATCCTTTCCCTGTTTCGTAGGGAAAGAATTCCCGGCGTTCCCGTCGCATCTCAAGTGGAGGCGCTCTCCACAGGAAAGGGGAGAGGAACTCCAGGGTCATGCCACCATTCCAAGAGTCCCCCAGATGTGTCAGTCCACTCCAGAGGAACCTGTTTTCCCTGCACTGCCTTGACGTTCAAGCCGAGGATCGACTCCCACCAAGTGTGCACGTGGGACAGCCCTGTGGGAACGCCTCGTGGGAAAGCCTCGTGGGAAAGACTCGAGGGAAAACCACAGATCCTTTGATCCACGCGGCGGACTGCGTGACACTGCTGCTACCGCACTGGAGGAAAGCACAAGTGCATGCCCGCATTCGAGACGAGGACTGACTCCCCTGGGGAGACTCCAGAAGTACCATAAGATCCATGTCAGCACTGGAGAGGAATCCTCAGGTTCCGGCCCCGACTCCTCACAAGGTCTTAGGCCCCGGCATCGACGGGAGAGGAATCCCGAGAGGCCCCCGAGGAACTCGCTTGAGGACTGGCCTTTCCTGAGGCCAGCAGAGCGGGTCCCTGAGGTCCCCGTCGTAAGTCGAGAGCACCTGTCGCAACTCGAGAAAATCCAGGAGGTTTTGCCCTCCAGGCGAGATGAGGCCCATTTCCGCTGAGGCTTCTCGAGGCTAATCACGTCTAACCACTGAACTTCCAAAGGGTCATTCACACCCTTGCTGCAACTCAAGAAGTTCCCCGACATAACCGTCTCCACTCGAGAGGAAGCACGTGGGTCCCGCACACATCCAGGGGAGCCCCGTTTCCGCCTCCTAGCTCGAGATGAGGGATCCTTTCCCTGTTTCGTAGGGAAAGAATTTCCGGCGTTCCCGTCGCATCTCAAGAGGAGGCGCTCTCCACAGGAAAGGCGAGAGGAACTCCAGGGTCGTGCCACCATTCCAAGAGTCCCCCAGATGTGTCAGTCCATTCCAGAGGAACCGGTTTTCCCTGCACTGCCTTGACGTTCAAGCCGAGGATCGACTCCCACCACGTGTGCACGTGGGACAGCCCTGTGGGAAAGCCTCGTGGGAAAGCCTCGTGGGAAAGACTCGAGGGAAAAACATAGATCCTTTGATCCACGCGGCGGACTGCGTGACACTGCTGCTACCGCTCTGGAGGAAAGCGCAAGTGCATGCCCGCATTCGAGACGAGGACTGACTCCCCTGGGGAGACTCCAGAAGTACCCCAAGATCCATGTCAGCACTGGAGAGGAATCCTCAGGTTCCGGCCCCGACTCCACACAAGGTCTTAGGCCCCGGCATCGACGGGAGAGGAATCCCGAGAGGCCCCCGAGGAACTCGCATGGGGACTGGCCTTTCCTGAGGCCACCAGAGCGGGTCCCTGAGGTCCACGTCGTAAGTCGAGAGCACCTGCCGCAACTCGAGAAAATCCAGGAGGTTTTGCCCTCCAGGCGAGATGAGGCCCATTTCCGCTGAGGCTTCTCGAGGCCAATCACATCTAACCACTGGAACTTCCAAAGGGTCCTTCACACCCTTGCTGCAACTCAAGAAGTTCCCCGACATACCCGTCTCCACTCGAGAGGAAGCACGTGGGTCCCGCACACATCCAGGGGAGCCCCGTTTCCGCCTCCTAGCTCGAGATGAGGGATCCTTTCCCTGTTTCGTAGGGAAAGAATTCCCGGCGTTCCTGTCGCATCTCAAGAGGAGGCACTCTCCACAGGAAAGGCGAGCGGAACTCCAGGGTCGTGCCACCATTCCAAGAGTCCCCCAGATGTGTCAGTCCATTCCAGAGGAACCTGTTTTCCCTGCACTGCCTTGACGTTCAAGCCGAGGATCGACTCCCACCACGTGTGCACGTGGGACAACCCTGTGGGAAAGCCTCGTGGGAAAGCCTCGTGGGAAAGACTCGAGGGAAAACCATAGATCCTTTGATCCACGCGGCGGACTGCGTGACACTGCTGCTTCCGCTCTGGAGGAAAGCGCAAGTGATTTCCCGCATTCGAGACGAGGACTGACTCCCCTGGGGAGACTCCAGAAGTACCCCAAGATCCATGTCAGCACTGGAGAGGAATCCTCAGGTTCCGGCCCCGACTCCACACAAGGTCTTAGGCCCCGGCATCGACGGGAGAGGAATCCCGAGAGGCCCCCGAGGAACTCGCATGGGGACTGGCCTTTCCTGAGGCCACCAGAGCGGGTCCCTGAGGTCCCCGTCGTAAGTCGAGAGCACCTGCCGCAACTCGAGAAAATCCAGGAGGTTTTCACCTCCAGGCGAGATGAGGCCCATTTCCGCTGAGGCTTCTCGAGGCCAATCACATCTAACCACTGGAACTTCCAAAGGGTCCTTCACACCCTTGCTGCAACTCAAGAAGTTCCCCGACATACCCGTCTGCACTCGAGAGGAAGCACCTGGGGTCCCGCACACATCCAGGGGAGCCCCGTTTCCGCCTCCTAGCTCGAGATGAGGGATCCTTTCCCTGTTTCGTAGAGAAAGAATTCCCGGCGTTCCCGTCGCATCTCAAGAGGAGGCGCTCTCCACAGGAAAGGCGAGAGGAACCCCAGGGTCGTGCCACCATTCCAAGAGTCCCCCAGATGTGTCAGTCCATTCTAGAGGAACCTGTTTTCCCTGCACTTCCTTGACGTTCAAGCCGAGGATCGACTCCCACCACGTGTGCACGTGGGACAGCCCTGTGGGAAAGCCTCGTGGGAAAGCCTCGTGGGAAAGACTCGAGGGAAAACCATAGATCCTTTGATCCACGCGGCGGACTGCGTGACACTGCTGCTACCGCTCTGGAGGAAAGCGCAAGTGCATGCCCGCATTCGAGACGAGGACTGACTCCCCTGGGGAGACTCCAGAAGTACCCCAAGATCCATGTCAGCACTGGAGAGGAATCCTCAGGTTCCGGCCCCGACTCCACACAAGGTCTTAGGCCCGGCATCGACGGGAGAGGAATCCCGAGAGGGCCCCAAGGAACTCGCATGGGGACTGGCCTTTCCTGAGGCCACCAGAGCGGGTCCCTGAGGTCCCCGTCGTAAGTCGAGAGCACCTGCCGTAACTCGAGAAAATCCAGGAGGTTTTGCCCTCCAGGCGAGATGAGGCCCATTTCCGCTGAGGCTTCTCGAGGCTAATCACGTCTAACCACTGGAACTTCCAAAGGGTCCTTCACACCCTTGCTGCAACTCAAGAAGTTCCCCGACATACCCGTCACCACTCGAGAGGAAGCACGTGGTGTCCCGCCCACATCCAGGGGAGCCCCGTTTCCGCCTCCTAGCTCGAGATGAGGGATCCTTTCCCTGTTTCGTAGGGAAAGAATTCCCGGCGTTCCCGTCGCATCTCAAGAGGAGGCGCTCTCCACAGGAAAGGCGAGAGGAACTCCAGGGTCGTGCCACCATTCCAAGAGTCCCCCAGATGTGTCAGTCCATTCCAGAGGAACCTGCTTTCCCTGCACTGCCTTGACGTTCAAGCCGAGGATCGACTCCCACCACGTGTGCACGTGGGACAGCCCTGTGGGAAAGCCTCGTGGGAAAGCCTCGTGGGAAAGACTCGAGGGAAAACCATAGATCCTTTGATCCACGCGGCGGACTGCGTGACACTGCTGCTACCGCTCTGGAGGAAAGCGCAAGTGCATGCCCGCATTTGAGATGAGGACTGACTCCCCTGGGGAGACTCCAGAAGTACCCCAAGATCCATGTCAGCACTGGAGAGGAATCCTCAGGTTCCGGCCCCGACTCCACACAAGGTCTTCGGCCCCGGCATCGACGGGAGAGGAATCCCGAGAGGCCCCCGAGGAACTCGCATGGGGACTGGCCTTTCCTGAGGCCACCAGAGCGGGTCCCTGAGGTCCACGTCGTAAGTCGAGAGCACCTGCCGCAACTCGAGAAAATCCAGGAGGTTTTGCCCTCCAGGCGTGATGAGGCCCATTTCTGCTGAGGCTTCTCGAGGCTAATCACATCTAACCACTGGAACTTCCAAAGGGTCCTTCATACCCTTGCTGCAACTCAAGCAGTTCCGCGACATACCCGTCTCCACTCGAGGCGAAACACGTGGGGTCCCGCACACATCCACGGGAGCCCCTTTTCCGCCTCCTAGCTCGAGATGAGGGATCCTTTCCCTGTTTAGTAGGGAAAGAATTCCCGGCGTTCCCGTCGCATCTCAAAAGGAGGAGCTCTGCACAGGAAAGCCGAGAGGAACTCAAGGGTCGTGCCACCATTCCAAGAGACCCCAGATGTGTCAGTCCATTCCAGAGGAACCTGTTTTCCCTGCACTGCCTTGACGTTCAAGCCGAGGATCGACTCCCAACACGTGTGCACGTGGGACAGCCCTGTGGGAAAGCCTCGTGGGAAAGCCTCGTGGGAAAGACTCGAGGGAAAACCATAGATCCTTTGATCCACGCGGCGGACTGCGTGACACTGCTGCTACCGCTCTGGAGGAAAGCGCAAGTGCATGCCCGCAATCGAGACGAGGACTGACTCCCCTGGGGAGACTCCAGAAGTACCCCAAGATCCATGTCAGCACTGGAGAGGAATCCTCAGGTTCCGGCCCCGACTCCACACAAGGTCTTAGGCCCCGGCATCGACGGGAGAGGAATCCCGAGAGGCCCCCGAGGAACTCGCATGGGGACTGGCCTTTCCTGAGGCCACCAGAGCGGGTCCCTGAGGTCCCCGTCGTAAGTCGAGAGCACCTGCCGCAACTCGAGAAAATCCAGGAGGTTTTGCCCTCCAGGCGAGATGAGGCCCATTTCCGCTGAGGCTTCTCGAGGCGAATCACGTCTAACCACTGGAACTTCCAAAGGGTCCTTCACACCCTTGCTGCAACTCAAGAAGTGCCCCGACATACACGTCTCCACTCGACAGGAAGCACGTGGGGTCCCGCAAACATCCAGGGGAGCCCCGTTTCCGCCTCCTAGCTCGAGATGAGGGATCCTTTCCCTGTTTCGTAGGGAAAGATTCCCCGGCGTTCCCGTCGCATCTCAAGAGGAGGCGCTCTCCACAAGAAAGGCGAGAGGAACTCCAGGGTGGTGCCACCATTCCAAGAGTCCCCCAGATGTGTCAGTCCATTCCAGGGAACCTGTTTTCCCTGCACTGCCTTAACGTTCAAGCCGACGATCGACTCCCACCACGTGTGCACGTGGGACAGCCCTGTGGGAAAGCCTCGTGGGAAAGCCTCGTGGGAAAGACTCGAGGGAAAACCATAGATCCTTTGACCCACGCGGCGGACTGCGTGACACTGCTGCTACCGCTCTGGAGGAAAGTGCAAGTGCAATCCCGCATTCGAGACGAGGACTGACTCCCCTGGGGAGACTCCAGAAGTACCCCAAGATCCATGTCAGCACTGGAGAGGAATCCTCAGGTTCCGGCCCCGACTCCACACAATGTCTTGGCCCCGGCATCGACGGGAGAGTAATCCCGAGAGGCCCCCGAGGAACTCGCATGGGGACTGGCCTTTCCTGAGGCCACCAGAGCGGGTCCCTGAGGTCCCCGTCGTAAGTCGACAGCACCTGCCGCAACTCGAGATAATCCAGGAGGTTTTGCCCTCCAGGCGAGATGAGGCCCATTTCCGCTGAGGCTTCTCGAGGCGAATCACATCTAACCACTGGAACTTCCAAAGGGTCCTTCACACCCTTGCTGCAACTCAAGAAGTTCCCCGACATACCCGTCTCCACTCGAGAGGAAGCACGTGGGGTCCCGCACACATCCAGGGGAGCCCCGTTTCCGCCTCCTAGCTCGAGATGAGGGATCCTTTCCCTGTTTCGTAGGGAAAGAATTCCCGGCGTTCCCGTCGCATCTCAAGAGGAGGCGCTCTCCGCAGGAAAGGCGAGAGGAACTGAAGGGTCGTGCCACCATTCCAAGAGTCCCCCAGATGTGTAAGTCCATTCCAGAGGAACCTGTTTTCCCTGCACTGCCTTGACGTTCAAGCCGAGGATCGACTCCCACCACGTGTGCACGTGGGACAGCCCTGTGGGAAAGCCTCGTGGGAAAGCCTCGTGGGAAAGACTCGAGGGAAAACCATAGATCCTTTGATCCACGCGGCGGACTGCGTGACACTGCTGCTACCGCTCTGGAGGAAAGCGCAAGTGCATGCCCGCATTCGAGACGAGGACTGACTCCCCTGGGGAGACTCCAGAAGTACCCCAAGATCCATGTCAGCACTGGAGAGGAATCCTCAGGTTCCGGCCCCGACTTCACACAAGGTCTTAGGCCCCGGCATCGACGGGAGAGGAATCCCGAGAGGCCCCCGAGGAACTCGCATGGGGACTGGCCTTTCCTGAGGCAACCAGAGCGGGTCCCTGAGGTCCCCGTCGTAAGTCGAGAGCACCTGCCGCAACTCGAGAAAATCCAGGAGGTTTTGCCCTCCAGGCGAGATGAGGCCCATTTCCGCTGAGGCTTCTCGAGGCTAATCACGTCTAACCACTGGAACTTCCAAAGGGTCCTTCACACCCTTGCTGCATCTCAAGAAGTTCCCCGACAAACCCGTCTCCACTCGAGAGGAAGCACGTGGGGTCCCGCACACATCCAGGGGAGCCCCGTTTCCGCCTCCTAGCTCGAGATGAGGGATCCTTTCCCTGTTTCGTAGGGAAAGAATTCTCGGCGTTCCCGTCGCATCTCAAGAGGAGGCGCTCTCCACAGGAAAGGCGAGAGGAACTCCAGGGTCGTGCCACCATTCCAAGAGTCCCCCAGATGTGTCAGTCCATTCCAGAGGAACCTGTTTTCCCTGCACTGCCTTGACGTTCAAGCCGAGGATCGACTCCCACCACGTGTGCACGTGGGACAGCCCTGTGGGAAAGCCTCGTGGGAAAGCCTCGTGGGAAAGACTCGAGGGAAAACCATAGATCCTTTGATCCACGCGGCGGACTGCGTGACACTGCTGCTACCGCTCTGGAGGAAAGCGCAAGTGCATGCCCGCATTCGAGACGAGGACTGACTCCCCTGGGGAGACTCCAGAAGTACCCCAAGATCCATGTCAGCACTGGAGAGGAATCCTCAGGTTCCGGCCCCGACTCCACACAAGTTCTTAGGCCCCGGCATCGACGGGAGAGGAATGCCGAGAGGCCCCCGAGGAACTCGCATGGGGACTGGCCTTTCCTGAGGCCACCAGAGCGGGTCCCTGAGGTCCCCGTCGTAAGTCGAGAGCACCTGCCGCAACTCGAGAAAATCCAGGAGGTTTTGCCCACCAGGCGAGATGAGGCCCATTTCCGCTGAGGCTTCTCGAGGCTAATCACGTCTAACCACTGGAACTTCCAAAGGGTCCTTCACACCCTTGCTGCAACTCAAGAAGTTCCCCGACATACCCGTCTCCACTCGAGAGGAAGCACGTGGGGTCCCGCACACATCCAGGGGAGCCCCGTTTCCGCCTCCTAGCTCGAGATGAGGGATCCTTTCCCTGTTTCGTAGGGAAAGAATTCCCGGCGTTCCCGTCGCATCTCAAGAGGAGGCGCTCTCCACAGGAAAGGCGAGAGGAACTCCAGGGTCGTGCCACCATTCCAAGTGTCCCCCAGATGTGTCAGTCCATTCCAGAGGAACCTGTTTTCCCTGCACTGCCTTGACGTTCAAGCCGAGGATCGACTCCCACCACGTGTGCACGTGGGACAGCCCTGTGGGAAAGCCTCGTGGGAAAGCCTCGTGGGAAAGACTCGAGGGAAAACCATAGATCCTTTGATCCACGCGGCGGAATGCGTGACACTGCTGCTACCGCTCTGGAGGAAAGCGCAAGTGCATGCCCGCATTCGAGACGAGGACTGACTCCCCTGGGGAGACTCCAGAAGTACCCCAAGATCCATGTCAGCACTGGAGAGGAATCCTCAGGTTCCGGCCCCGACTCCACACAAGGTCTTCGGCCCCGGCATCGACGGGAGAGGAATCCCGAGAGGCCCCCGAGGAACTCGCATGGGGACTGGCCTTTCCTGAGGCCACCAGAGCGGGTCCCTGAGGTCCCCGTCGTAAGTCGAGAGCACCTGCCGCAACTCGAGAAAATCCAGGAGGTTTTGCCCTCCAGGCGAGATGAGGCCCATTTCCGCTGAGGCTTCTCGAGGCTAATCACATCTAACCACTGGAACTTCCAAAGGGTCCTTCACACCCTTGCTGCATCTCAAGAAGTTCCCCGACATACCCGTCTCCACTCGAGAGGAAGCACGTGTGGTCCCGCACACATCCAGGGGAGACCCGTTTCCGCCTCCTAGCTCGAGATGAGGGATCCTTTCCCTGTTTCGTAGGGAAAGAATTCCCGGCGTTCCCGTCGCATCTCAAGAGGAGGCGCTCTCCACAGGAAAGGCGAGAGGAACTCCAGGGTCGTGCCACCATTCCAAGAGTCCCCCAGATGTTTCAGTCCATTCCAGAGGAACCTGTTTTCGCTGCACTGCCTTGACGTTCAAGCCGAGGATCCACTCCCACCACGTGTGCACGTGGGATAGCCCTGTGGGAAAGCCTCGTGGGAAAGACTCGAGGGAAAACCATAGATCCTTTGATCCACCCGGCGGACTGCGTGACACTGCTGCTACCGCTCTGGAGGAAAGCGCAAGTGCATGCCCGCATTCGAGACGAGGACTGACTCCCCTGGGGAGACTCCAGAAGTACCCCAAGATCCATGTCAGCACTGGAGAGGAATCCTCAGGTTCCGGCCCCGACTCCACACAAGGTCTTAGGCCTCGGCATCGACGGGAGAGGAATCCCGAGACGCCCCCGAGGAACTCGCATGGGGACTGGCCTTTCCTGAGGCCACCAGAGCGGGTCCCTGAGGTCCCCGTCGTAAGTCGAGAGCACCTGCCGCAACTCGAGAAAATCCAGGAGGTTTTGCCCTCCAGGCGAGATGAGGCCCATTTCCGCTGAGGCTTCTCGAGGCTAATCACGTCTAACCACTGGAACTTCCAAAGGGTCCTTCACACCCTTGCTGCAACTCAAGAAGTTCCCCGACATACCCGTCTCCACTCGAGAGGAAGCACGTGGGGTCCCGCACACATCCAGGGGAGCCCCGTTTCCGCCTCCTAGCTCGAGATGAGGGATCCTTTCCCTGTTTCGTAGGGAAAGAATTCCCGGCGTTCCCGTCGCATCTCAAGAGGAGGCGCTCTCCACAGGAAAGGCGAGAGGAACTCCAGGGTCGTGCCACCATTCCAAGAGTCCCCCAGATGTGTCAGTCCATTCCAGAGGAACCTGTTTTCCCTGCACTGCCTTGACGTTCAAGCCGAGGATCGACTCCCACCACGTGTGCATGTGGGACAGCCCTGTGGGAAAGCCTCGTGGGAAAGCCTCGTGGGAAAGACTCGAGGGAAAACCATAGATCCTTTGATCCACGCGGCGGACTGCGTGACACTGCTGCTACCGCTCTGGAGGAAAGCGCAAGTGCATGCCCGCATTCGAGACGAGGACTGACTCCCCTGGGGAGACTCCAGAAGTACCCCAAGATCCATGTCAGCACTGGAGAGGAATCCTCAGGTTCCGGCCCCGACTTCACACAAGGTCTTAGGCCCCGGCATCGACGGGAGAGGAATCCCGAGAGGCCCCCGAGGAACTCGCATGGGGACTGGCCTTTCCTGAGGCCACCAGAGCGGGTCCCTGACGTCCCCGTCGTAAGTCGAGAGCACCTGCCGCAACTCGAGAAAATCCAGGAGGTTTTGCCCTCCAGGCGAGATGAGGCCCATTTCCGCTGAGGCTTCTCGAGGCTAATCACGTCTAACCACTGGAACTTCCAAAGGGTGCTTCACACCCTTGCTGCAACTCAAGAAGTTCCACGACATACCCGTCTCCACTCGAGAGGAAGCACGTGGGGTCCCGCACACATCCAGGGGAGCCCCGTTTCCGCCTCCTAGCTCGAGATGAGGGATCCTTTCCCTGTTTCGTAGGGAAAGAATTCCCGGCGTTCCCGTCGCATCTCAAGAGGAGGCGCTCTGCACAGGAAAGGCGAGAGGAACTCCAGGGTCGTGCCACCATTCCAAGAGTCCCCCAGATGTGTCAGTCCATTCCAGAGGAACCTGTTTTCCCTGCACTGCCTTGACGTTCAAGCCGAGGATCGACTCCCACCACGTGTGCACGTGGGACAGCCCTGTGGGAAAGCCTCGTGGGAAAGCCTCGTGGGAAAGACTCGAGGGAAAACCATAGATCCTTTGATCCACGCGGCGGACTGCGTGACACTGCTGCTACCGCTCTGGAGGAAAGCGCAAGTGCATGCCCGCATTTGAGATGAGGACTGACTCCCCTGGGGAGACTCCAGAAGTACCCCAAGATCCATGTCAGCACTGGAGAGGAATCCTCAGGTTCCGGCCCCGACTCCACACAATGTCTTGGCCCCGGCATCGACGGGAGAGTAATCACGAGAGGCCCCCGAGGAACTCGCATGGGGACTGGCCTTTCCTGAGGCCACCAGAGCGGTTCCCTGAGGTCCCCGTCGTAAGTCGAGGGCACCTGCCGCAACTCGAGAGAATCCAGGAGGTTTTGCCCTCCAGGCGAGATGAGGCCCATTTCCGCTGAGGCTTCTCGAGGCCAATCACATCTAACCACTGGAACTTCCAAAGGGTCCTTCACACCATTGCTGCAACTCAAGAAGTTCCCCGACATACCCGGCTCCACTCGAGAGGAAGCACGTGGGGTCCCGCACACATCCAGGGGAGCTCCGTTTCCGCCCCCTAGCTCGAGGAGAGGGATCCTTTCCCTGTTTCGTAGGGAAAGAATTCCCAGCGTTCCCGTCGCATCTCAAGAGGAGGCGCTCTCCACAGGAAAGGCGAGAGGAACTCCAGGGTCGTGACACCATTCCAAGAGTCCCCCAGATGTGTCAGTCCATTCCAGAGGAACCTGTTTTCCCTGCACTGCCTTGACGTTCAAGCCGAGGATCGACTCCCACCACGTGTGCACGTGGGACAGCCCTGTGGGAAAGCCTCGTGGGAAAGCCTCGTGGGAAAGACTCGAGGGAAAACCATAGATCCTTTGATCCACGCGGCGGACTGCGTGACACTGCTGCTACCGCTCTGGAGGAAAGCGCAAGTGCATGCCCGCATTCGAGACGAGGACTGACTCCCCTGGGGAGACTCCAGAAGTACCCCAAGATCCATGTCAGCACTGGAGAGGAATCCTCAGGTTCCGGCCCCGACTCCACACAAGGTCTTAGGCCCCGGCATCGACGGGAGAGGAATCCCGAGAGGCCCCCGAGGAACTCGCATGGGGACTGGCCTTTCCTGAGGCCACCAGAGCGGGTCCCTGAGGTCCCCGTCGTAAGTCGAGAGCACCTGCCGCAACCCGAGAAAATCCAGGAGGTTTTGCCCTCCAGGCGAGATGAGGCCCATTTCCGCTGAGGCTTCTCGAGGCTAATCATGTCTAACCACTGGAACTTCCAAAGGGTCCTTCACACCCTTGCTGCAACTCAAGAAGTTCCTCGACATACCCGTCTCCACTCGAGAGGAAGCAAGTGGGTCCCGCACACATCCAGGGGAGCCCCGTTTCCGCCTCCTAGCTCGAGATGAGGGATCCTTTCCCTGTTTCGTAGGGAAAGAATTCCCGGCGTTCCCGTCGCATCTCAAGAGGAGGCGCTCTCCACAGGAAAGGCGAGAGGAACTCCAGGGTCGTGCCACGATTCCAAGAGTCCCCCAGATGTGTCAGTCCATTCCAGAGGAACCTGTTTTCCCTGCACTGCCTTGACGTTCAAGCCGAGGATCGATTCCCACCACGTGTGCACGTGGGACAGCCCTGTGGGAAAGCCTCGTGGGAAAGCCTCGTGGGAAAGACTCGAGGGAAAACCATAGATCCTTTGATCCACGCGGCGGACTGCGTGACACTGCTGCTACCGCTCTGGAGGAAAGCGCAAGTGCATGCCCGCATACGAGACGAGGACTGACTCCCCTGGGGAGACTCCAGAAGTACCCCAAGATCCATGTCAGCACTGGAGAGGAATCCTCAGGTTCCGGCCCCGACTCCACACAAGGTCTTAGGCCCGGCATCGACGGGAGAGGAATCCCGAGAGTCCCCCGAGGAACTCGCATGGGGACTGGCCTTTCCTGAGGCCACCAGAGCGGGTCCCAGAGGTCCCCGTCGTAAGTCGAGAGCACCTGCCGCAACTCGAGAAAATCCAGGAGATTTTGCCCTCCAGGCGAGATGAGGCCCATTTCCGCTGAGGCTTCTCGAGGCTAATCACGTCTAACCACTGGAACTTCCAAAGGGTCCTTCACACCCTTGCTGCAACTCAAGAAGTTCCCCGACATACCGGTCTGCACTCGAGAGGAAGCACGTGGGTCCCGCACACATCCAGGGGAGCCCCGTTTCCGCCTCCTAGCTCGAGATGAGGGATCCTTTCCCTGTTTCGTAGGGAAAGAATTCCCGGCGTTCCCGTCGCATCTCAAGAGGAGGCGCTCTCCACAGGAAAGGCGAGAGGAACTCCAGGGTCATGCCACCATTCCAAGAGTCCCCCAGATGTGTCAGTCCATTCCAGAGGAACCTGTTTTCCCTGCACTGCCTTGACGTTTAAGCCGAGGATCAACTCCCACCACGTGTGCACGTGGGACAGCCCTGTGGGAAAGCCTCGTGGGAAAGCCTCGAGGGAAAACCATAGATCCTTTGATCCACGCGGCGGACTGCATGACACTGCTGCTACCGCTCTGGAGGAAAGCGCAAGTGCATGCCCGCATTCGAGACGAGGACTGACTCCCCTGGGGAGACTCCAGAAGTACCCCAAGATCCATGTCAGCACTGGAGAGGAATCCTCAGGTTCCGGCCCCGACTCCACACAAGGTCTTAGGCCCGGCATCGACGGGAGAGGAATCCCGAGAGGCCCCCGAGGAACTCGCATGGGGACTGGCCTTTCCTGAGGCCACCAGAGCGGGTCCCTGAGGTCCCCGTCGTAAGTCGAGAGCACCTGCCGCAACTCGAGAAGATCCAGGAGGTTTTGCCCTCCAGGCGAGATGAGGCCCATTTCCGCTGAGGCTTCTCGAGGCCAATCACATCTAACCACTGGAACTTCCAAAGGGTCCTTCACACCCTTGCTGCAACTCAAGAAGTTCCCCGACATACCCGTCTCCACACCAGGGGAAGCACGTGGGGTCCCGCACACATCCAGGGGAGCCCCGTTTCCGCCTCCTAGCTCGAGATGAGGGATCCTTTTCCTGTTTCGTAGGGAAAGAATTCCCGGCGTTCCCGTCGCATCTCAAGAGGAGGCGCTCTCCACAGGAAAGGCGAGAGGAACTCCAGGGTCGTGACACCATTCCAGGAGTCCCCCAGATGTGTCAGTCCATTCCAGAGGAACCTGTTTTCGCTGCACTGCCTTGACGTTCAAGCCGAGGATCGACTCCCACCACGTGTGCACGTGGGACAGCCCTGTGGGAAAGCCTCGTGGGAAAGCCTCGTGGGAAAGACTCGAGGGAAAACCATAGATCCTTTGATCCACGCGGCGGACTGCGTGACACTGCTGCTACCGCTCTGGAGGAAAGTGCAAGTGCATGCCCGCATTCGAGACGAGGACTGACTCCCCTGGGGAGACTCCAGAAGTACCCCAAGATCCATGTCAGCACTGGAGAGGAATCCTCAGGTTCCGGGCCCGACTCCACACAAGGTCTTAGGCCCCGGCATCGACGGGAGAGGAATCCCGAGTGGCCCCCGAGGAACTCGCAAGGGGACTGGCCTTTCCTGAGGCCACCAGAGCGGGTCCCTGAGGTCCCCGTCGTAAGTCTAGAGCCCCTGCCGCAACTCGAGAAAATCCAGGAGGTTTTGCCCTCCAGGCTAGATGAGGCCCATTTCCAAAGAGGCTTCTCGAGGCTAATCACATCTAACCACTGGAACTTCCAAAGTGTCCTTCACACCCTTGCTGCAACTCAAGAAGTTCCCCGACATACCCGTCTCCGCTCGAGAGGAAGCACGTGGGTCCCGCACACATCCAGGGGAGCCCCGTTTCCGCCTCCTAGCTCGAGATGAGGGATCCTTTCCCTGTTTCGTAGGGAAAGAATTCCCGGCGTTCCCGTCGCATCTCAAGAGGAGGCGCTCTCCACAGGAAAGGCGAGAGGAACTCCAGGGTCGTGACACCATTCCAAGAGTCCCCAGATGTGTCAGTCCATTTCAGAGGAACATGTTTTCCCTGCACTGCCTTGACGTTCAAGCCGAGGATCGACTCCCACCACGTGTGCACGTGGGACACCCCTGTGGGAACGCCTCGTGGGAAAGACTCGAGGGAAAACCATAGATCCTTTGATCCACGCGGCGGACTGCGTGACACTGCTGCTACCGCTCTGGAGGAAAGCGCAAGTGCATGCCCGCATTCGAGACGAGGACTGACTCCCCTGGGGAGACTCCAGAAGTACCCCAAGATCCATGTCAGCACTGGAGAGGAATCCTCAGGTTCCGGCCCCGACTCCACACAAGGTCTTAGGCCCCGGCATCGACGGGAGAGGAATCCCCAGAGGAACTCGCATGGGGACTGGCCTTTCCTGAGGCCACCAAAGCGGGTCCCTGAGGTCCTCGTCGTAAGTCGTGAGCACATGCCGCAACTCGAGAAAATCCAGGAGGTTTTGCCCTCCAGGCGAGATGAGGCCCATTTCCGCTGAGGCTTCTCGAGGCCAATCACATCTAACCACTGGAATTTCCAAAGGGTCCTTCACACCCTTGCTGCAACTCAAGAAGGTCCCCGACATACCCGTCTCCACTCGAGAGGAAGCACGTGGGGTCCCGCACACATCCAGGGGAGCCCCGTTTCCGCCTCCTAGCTCGAGATGAGGGATCCTTTCCCTGTTTCGTAGGGAAAGAATTCCCGGCATTCCCGTCGCATCTCAAGAGGAGGCGCTCTCCACAGGAAAGGCGAGAGGAACTCCAGGGTGGTGCCACCATTCCAAGAGTCCCCCAGATGTGTCAGTCCATTCCAGAGGAACCTGTTTTCCCTGCACTGCCTTGACGTTCAAGCCGAGGATCGACTCCCACCACGTGTGCACGTGGGACAGCCCTGTGGGAAAGCCTCGTGGGAAAGCCTCGTGGGAAAGACTCGAGGGAAAACCATAGATCCTTTGATCCACGCGGCGGACTGCGTGACACTGCTGCTACCGCTCTGGAGGAAAGCGCAAGTGCATGCCCGCATTCGAGACTACGACTGACTCCCCTGGGGAGACTCCAGAAGTACCCCAAGATCCATGTCAGCACTGAAGAGGAATCCTCAGGTTCCGGCCCCGACTCCACACAAGGTCTTAGGCCCGGCATCGACGGGAGAGGAATCCCGAGAGGCCCCCAAGGAACTCGCATGGGGACTGGCCTTTCCTGAGGCCACCAGAGCGGGTCCCTGAGGTCCCCGTCGTAAGTCGAGAGCACCTGCCGCACCTCGAGAAAATCCAGGAGGTTTTGCCCTCCAGGCGAGATGAGGCCCATTTCCGCTGAAGCTTCTCGAGGCTAATCACGTCTAACCACTGGAACTTCCAAAGGGTCCTTCACACCCTTGCTGCAACTCAAGAAGTTCCCCGACATACCGGTCTGCACTCGAGAGGAAGCACGTGGGTCCCGCACACATCCAGGGGAGCCCCGTATCCGCCTCCTAACTCGAGATGAGGGATCCTTTCCCTGTTTCGTAGGGAAAGAATTCCCGGCGTTCCCGTCGCATCTCAAGAGGAGGCGCTCTCCACAGGAAAGACGAGAGGAACTCCAGGGTCGTGACACCATTCCAAGAGTCCCCCAGATGTGTCAGTCCATTCCAGAGGAACCTGTTTTCCCTGCACTGCCTTGACGTTCAAGCCGAGGATCGACTCCCACCACGTGTGCACGTGGGACAGCCCTGTGGGAAAGCCTCGTGGGAAAGCCTCGTGGGAAAGACTCGACGGAAAACATAGATCCTTTGATCCACGCGGCGGACTGCGTGACACTGCTGCTACCGCTCTGGAGGAAAGCGCAAGTGCATGCCCGCATTCGAGACGAGGACTGACTCCCCTGGGGAGACTCCAGAAGTACCCCAAGATCCATGTCAGCACTGGAGAGGAATCCTCAGGTTCCGGCCCCGACTCCACACAAGGTCTTAGGCCCCGGCATCGACGGGAGAGGAATCCCGAGAGGCCCCCGAGGAACTCGCATGGGGACTGGCCTTTCCTGAGGCCACCAGAGCGGGTCCCTGAGGTCCCCGTCGTAAGTCGAGAGCACCTGCCGCAACCCGAGAAAATCCAGGAGGTTTTGCCCTCCAGGCGAGATGAGGCCCATTTCCGCTGAGGCTTCTCGAGGCTAATCATGTCTAACCACTGGAACTTCCAAAGGGTCCTTCACACCCTTGCTGCAACTCAAGAAGTTCCTCGACATACCCGTCTCCACTCGAGAGGAAGCAAGTGGGTCCCGCACACATCCAGGGGAGCCCCGTTTCCGCCTCCTAGCTCGAGATGAGGGATCCTTTCCCTGTTTCGTAGGGAAAGAATTCCCGGCGTTCCCGTCGCATCTCAAGAGGAGGCGCTCTCCACAGGAAAGGCGAGAGGAACTCCAGGGTCGTGCCACGATTCCAAGAGTCCCCCAGATGTGTCAGTCCATTCCAGAGGAACCTGTTTTCCCTGCACTGCCTTGACGTTCAAGCCGAGGATCGATTCCCACCACGTGTGCACGTGGGACAGCCCTGTGGGAAAGCCTCGTGGGAAAGCCTCGTGGGAAAGACTCGAGGGAAAACCATAGATCCTTTGATCCACGCGGCGGACTGCGTGACACTGCTGCTACCGCTCTGGAGGAAAGCGCAAGTGCATGCCCGCATACGAGACGAGGACTGACTCCCCTGGGGAGACTCCAGAAGTACCCCAAGATCCATGTCAGCACTGGAGAGGAATCCTCAGGTTCCGGCCCCGACTCCACACAAGGTCTTAGGCCCGGCATCGACGGGAGAGGAATCCCGAGAGTCCCCCGAGGAACTCGCATGGGGACTGGCCTTTCCTGAGGCCACCAGAGCGGGTCCCAGAGGTCCCCGTCGTAAGTCGAGAGCACCTGCCGCAACTCGAGAAAATCCAGGAGGTTTTGCCCTCCAGGCGAGATGAGGCCCATTTCCGCTGAGGCTTCTCGAGGCTAATCACGTCTAACCACTGGAACTTCCAAAGGGTCCTTCACACCCTTGCTGCAACTCAAGAAGTTCCCCGACATACCGGTCTGCACTCGAGAGGAAGCACGTGGGTCCCGCACACATCCAGGGGAGCCCCGTTTCCGCCTCCTAGCTCGAGATGAGGGATCCTTTCCCTGTTTCGTAGGGAAAGAATTCCCGGCGTTCCCGTCGCATCTCAAGAGGAGGCGCTCTCCACAGGAAAGGCGAGAGGAACTCCAGGGTCATGCCACCATTCCAAGAGTCCCCCAGATGTGTCAGTCCATTCCAGAGGAACCTGTTTTCCCTGCACTGCCTTGACGTTTAAGCCGAGGATCAACTCCCACCACGTGTGCACGTGGGACAGCCCTGTGGGAAAGCCTCGTGGGAAAGACTCGAGGGAAAACCATAGATCCTTTGATCCATGCGGCGGACTGCATGACACTGCTGCTACCGCTCTGGAGGAAAGCGCAAGTGCATGCCCGCATTCGAGACGAGGACTGACTCCCCTGGGGAGACTCCAGAAGTACCCCAAGATCCATGTCAGCACTGGAGAGGAATCCTCAGGTTCCGGCCCCGACTCCACACAAGGTCTTAGGCCCGGCATCGACGGGAGAGGAATCCCGAGAGGCCCCCGAGGAACTCGCATGGGGACTGGCCTTTCCTGAGGCCACCAGAGCGGGTCCCTGAGGTCCCCGTCGTAAGTCGAGAGCACCTGCCGCAACTCGAGAAAATCCAGGAGGTTTTGCCCTCCAGGCGAGATGAGGCCCATTTCCGCTGAGGCTTCTCGAGGCCAATCACATCTAACCACTGGAACTTCCAAAGGGTCCTTCACACCCTTGCTGCAACTCAAGAAGTTCCCCGACATACCCGTCTCCACACCAGGGGAAGCACGTGGGGTCCCGCACACATCCAGGGGAGCCCCGTTTCCGCCTCCTAGCTCGAGATGAGGGATCCTTTTCCTGTTTCGTAGGGAAAGAATTCCCGGCGTTCCCGTCGCATCTCAAGAGGAGGCGCTCTCCACAGGAAAGGCGAGAGGAACTCCAGGGTCGTGACACCATTCCAGGAGTCCCCCAGATGTGTCAGTCCATTCCAGAGGAACCTGTTTTCGCTGCACTGCCTTGACGTTCAAGCCGAGGATCGACTCCCACCACGTGTGCACGTGGGACAGCCCTGTGGGAAAGCCTCGTGGGAAAGCCTCGTGGGAAAGACTCGAGGGAAAACCATAGATCCTTTGATCCACGCGGCGGACTGCGTGACACTGCTGCTACCGCTCTGGAGGAAAGTGCAAGTGCATGCCCGCATTCGAGACGAGGACTGACTCCCCTGGGGAGACTCCAGAAGTACCCCAAGATCCATGTCAGCACTGGAGAGGAATCCTCAGGTTCCGGGCCCGACTCCACACAAGGTCTTAGGCCCCGGCATCGACGGGAGAGGAATCCCGAGTGGCCCCCGAGGAACTCGCAAGGGGACTGGCCTTTCCTGAGGCCACCAGAGCGGGTCCCTGAGGTCCCCGTCGTAAGTCTAGAGCCCCTGCCGCATCTCGAGAAAATCCAGGAGGTTTTGCCCTCCAGGCGAGATGAGGCCCATTTCCAAAGAGGCTTCTCGAGGCTAATCACATCTAACCACTGGAACTTCCAAAGTGTCCTTCACACCCTTGCTGCAACTCAAGAAGTTCCCCGACATACCCGTCTCCACTCGAGAGGAAGCACGTGGGTCCCGCACACATCCAGGGGAGCCCCGTTTCCGCCTCCTAGCTCGAGATGAGGGATCCTTTCCCTGTTTCGTAGGGAAAGAATTCCCGGCGTTCCCGTCGCATCTCAAGAGGAGGCGCTCTCCACAGGAAAGGCGAGAGGAACTCCAGGGTCGTGACACCATTCCAAGAGTCCCCAGATGTGTCAGTCCATTTCAGAGGAACATGTTTTCCCTGCACTGCCTTGACGTTCAAGCCGAGGATCGACTCCCACCACGTGTGCACGTGGGACACCCCTGTGGGAACGCCTCGTGGGAAAGACTCGAGGGAAAACCATAGATCCTTTGATCCACGCGGCGGACTGCGTGACACTGCTGCTACCGCTCTGGAGGAAAGCGCAAGTGCATGCCCGCATTCGAGACGAGGACTGACTCCCCTGGGGAGACTCCAGAAGTACCCCAAGATCCATGTCAGCACTGGAGAGGAATCCTCAGGTTCCGGCCCCGACTCCACACAAGGTCTTAGGCCCCGGCATCGACGGGAGAGGAATCCCCAGAGGAACTCGCATGGGGACTGGCCTTTCCTGAGGCCACCAAAGCGGGTCCCTGAGGTCCTCGTCGTAAGTCGTGAGCACATGCCGCAACTCGAGAAAATCCAGGAGGTTTTGCCCTCCAGGCGAGATGAGGCCCATTTCCGCTGAGGCTTCTCGAGGCCAATCACATCTAACCACTGGAACTTCCAAAGGGTCCTTCACACCATTGCTGCAACTCAAGAAGTTCCCCGACATACCCGGCTCCACTCGAGAGGAAGCACGTGGGGTCCCGCACACATCCAGGGGAGCTCCGTTTCCGCCCCCTAGCTCGAGGAGAGGGATCCTTTCCCTGTTTCGTAGGGAAAGAATTCCCAGCGTTCCCGTCGCATCTCAAGAGGAGGCGCTCTCCACAGGAAAGGCGAGAGGAACTCCAGGGTCGTGACACCATTCCAAGAGTCCCCCAGATGTGTCAGTCCATTCCAGAGGAACCTGTTTTCCCTGCACTGCCTTGACGTTCAAGCCGAGGATCGACTCCCACCACGTGTGCACGTGGGACAGCCCTGTGGGAAAGCCTCGTGGGAAAGCCTCGTGGGAAAGACTCGAGGGAAAACCATAGATCCTTTGATCCACGCGGCGGACTGCGTGACACTGCTGCTACCGCTCTGGAGGAAAGCGCAAGTGCATGCCCGCATACGAGACGAGGACTGACTCCCCTGGGGAGACTCCAGAAGTACCCCAAGATCCATGTCAGCACTGGAGAGGAATCCTCAGGTTCCGGCCCCGACTCCACACAAGGTCTTAGGCCCGGCATCGAAGGGAGAGGAATCCCGAGAGGCCCCCGAGGAACTCGCATGGGGACTGGCCTTTCCTGAGGCCACCAGAGCGGGTCCCAGAGGTCCCCGTCGTAAGTCGAGAGCACCTGCCGCAACTCGAGAAAATCCAGGAGGTTTTGCCCTCCAGGCGAGATGAGGCCCATTTCCGCTGAGGCTTCTCGAGGCTAATCACGTCTAACCACTGGAACTTCCAAAGGGTCCTTCACACCCTTGCTGCAACTCAAGAAGTTCCCCGACATACCGGTCTGCACTCGAGAGGAAGCACGTGGGTCCCGCACACATCCAGGGGAGCCCCGTTTCCGCCTCCTAGCTCGAGATGAGGGATCCTTTCCCTGTTTCGTAGGGAAAGAATTCCCGGCGTTCCCGTCGCATCTCAAGAGGAGGCGCTCTCCACAGGAAAGGCGAGAGGAACTCCAGGGTCATGCCACCATTCCAAGAGTCCCCCAGATGTGTCAGTCCATTCCAGAGGAACCTGTTTTCCCTGCACTGCCTTGACGTTTAAGCCGAGGATCAACTCCCACCACGTGTGCACGTGGGACAGCCCTGTGGGAAAGCCTCGTGGGAAAGCCTCGTGGGAAAGACTCGAGGGAAAACCATAGATCCTTTGATCCACGCGGCGGACTGCATGACACTGCTGCTACCGCTCTGGAGGAAAGCGCAAGTGCATGCCCGCATTCGAGACGAGGACTGACTCCCCTGGGGAGACTCCAGAAGTACCCCAAGATCCATGTCAGCACTGGAGAGGAATCCTCAGGTTCCGGCCCCGACTCCACACAAGGTCTTAGGCCCGGCATCGACGGGAGAGGAATCCCGAGAGGCCCCCGAGGAACTCGCATGGGGACTGGCCTTTCCTGAGGCCACCAGAGCGGGTCCCTGAGGTCCCCGTCGTAAGTCGAGAGCACCTGCCGCAACTCGAGAAAATCCAGGAGGTTTTGCCCTCCAGGCGAGATGAGGCCCATTTCCGCTGAGGCTTCTCGAGGCCAATCACATCTAACCACTGGAACTTCCAAAGGGTCCTTCACACCCTTGCTGCAACTCAAGAAGTTCCCCGACATACCCGTCTCCACACCAGGGGAAGCACGTGGGGTCCCGCACACATCCAGGGGAGCCCCGTTTCCGCCTCCTAGCTCGAGATGAGGGATCCTTTTCCTGTTTCGTAGGGAAAGAATTCCCGGCGTTCCCGTCGCATCTCAAGAGGAGGCGCTCTCCACAGGAAAGGCGAGAGGAACTCCAGGGTCGTGACACCATTCCAGGAGTCCCCCAGATGTGTCAGTCCATTCCAGAGGAACCTGTTTTCGCTGCACTGCCTTGACGTTCAAGCCGAGGATCGACTCCCACCACGTGTGCACGTGGGACAGCCCTGTGGGAAAGCCTCGTGGTAAAGCCTCGTGGGAAAGGCTCGAGGGAAAACCATAGATCCTTTGATCCACGCGGCGGACTGCGTGACACTGCTGCTTCCGCTGTGGAGGAAAGCGCAAGTGCATGTCCGCATTCGAGACGAGGAATGACTCCCCTGGGGAGACTCCAGAAGTACCCCAAGATCCATGTCAGCACTGGAGAGGAAGCCTCAGGTTCCGGCCCCGACTCCACACAAGGTCTTAGGCCCCGGCATCGAAGGGAGAGGAATCCCGAGAGGCCCCCGTGGAACTCGCATGGGGACTGGCCTTTCCTGAGGCCACCAGAGCGGTTCCCTGAGGTCCCCGTCGTAAGTCGAGAGCACCTGCCGCAACTCGAGAGAATCCAGGAGGTTTTGCCCTCCAGGCGAGATGAGGCCCATTTCCGCTGAGGCTTCTCGAGGCCAATCACATCTAACCACTGGAACTTCGAAAGGGTCCTTCACACCATTGCTGCAACTCAAGAAGTTCCCCGACATACCCGTCTCCACTCGAGAGGAAGCACGTGGGGTCCCGCACACATCCAGGGGAGCTCCGTTTCCGCCTCCTAGCTCGAGATGAGGGATCCTTTTCCTGTTTCGTAGGGAAAGAATTCCCGGCGTTCCCGTCGAATCTCAAGAGGAGGCGCTCTCCACAGGAAAGGCGAGAGGAACTCCAGGGTCGTGACACCATTCCAAGAGTCCCCCAGATGTGTCAGTCCATTCCAGAGGAACCTGTTTTCCCTGCACTGCCTTGACGTTCATGCCGAGGATCGACTCCCACCACGTGTGCAGGTGGGACAGCCCAGTGGGAAAGCCTCGTGGGAAAGCCTCGTGGGAAAGACTCGAGGGAAAACCATAGATCCTTTGATCCACGCGGCGGACTGCGTGACACTGCTGCTACCGCTCTGGAGGAAAGCGCAAGTGCATGCCCGCATTCGAGACGAGGACTGACTCCCCTGGGGAGACTCCAGAAGTACCCCAAGATCCATGTCAGCACTGGAGAGGAATCCTCAGGTTCCGGCCCCGACTCCACACAAGGTCTTAGGTCCCGGCATCGACGGGAGAGGAATCCCGAGAGGCCCCCGAGGAACTCGCATGGGGACTGGCCTTTCCTGAGGCCACCAGAGCGGGTCCCTGAGGTCCCCGTCGTAAGTCGAGAGCACCTGCCGCAACTCGAGAAAATCCAGGAGGTTTTGCCCTCCAGGCGAGATGAGGCCCATTTCCGCTGAGGCTTCTCGAGGCTAATCACGTCTAACCACTGGAACTTCCAAAGGGTCCTTAACACCCTTGCTGCAACTCAAGAAGTTCCTCGACATACCCGTCTCCACTCGAGAGGAAGCACGTGGGTCCCGCACACATCCAGGGGAGCCCCGTTTCCGCCTCCTAGCTCGAGATGAGGAATCCTTTCCCTGTTTCGTAGGGAGAGAATTCCCGGCGTTCCCGTCGCATCTCAAGAGGAGGCGCTCTCCACAGGAAAGTCGAGAGGAACTCCAGGGTCGTGCCACGATTCCAAGAGTCCCCCAGATGTGTCAGTCCATTCCAGAGGAACCTGTTTTCCCTGCACTGCCTTGACGTTCAAGCCGAGGATCGATTCCCACCACGTGTGCACGTGGGACAGCCCTGTGGGAAAGCCTCGTGGGAAAGCCTCGTGGGAAAGACTCGAGGGAAAACCATAGATCCTTTGATTCACGCGGCGGACTGCGTGACACTGCTGCTACCGCTCTGGAGGAAAGCGCAAGTGCATGCCCGCATTCGAGACGAGGACTGACTCCCCTGGGGAGACTCCAGAAGTACCCCAAGATCCATGTCAGCACTGAAGAGGAATCCTCAGGTTCCGGCCCCGACTCCACACAAGTTCTTAGGCCCGGCATCGACGGGAGAGGAATCCCGAGAGGCCCCCAAGGAACTCGCATGGGGACTGGCCTTTCCTGAGGCCACCAGAGCGGGTCCCTGAGGTCCCCGTCGTAAGTCGAGAGCACCTGCCGCACCTCGAGAAAATCCAGGAGGTTTTGCCCTCCAGGCGAGATGAGGCCCATTTCCGCTGAAGCTTCTCGAGGCTAATCACGTCTAACCACTGGAACTTCCAAAGGGTCCTTCACACCCTTGCTGCAACTCAAGAAGTTCCCCGACATACCGGTCTGCACTCGAGAGGAAGCACGTGGGTCCCGCACACATCCAGGGGAGCCCCGTTTCCGCCTCCTAACTCGAGATGAGGGATCCTTTCCCTGTTTCGTAGGGAAAGAATTCCCGGCGTTCCCGTCGCATCTCAAGAGGAGGCGCTCTCCACAGGAAAGACGAGAGGAACTCCAGGGTCGTGACACCATTCCAAGAGTCCCCCAGATGTGTCAGTCCATTCCAGAGGAACCTGTTTTCCCTGCACTGCCTTGACGTTCAAGCCGAGGATCGACTCCCACCACGTGTGCACGTGGGACAGCCCTGTGGGAAAGCCTCGTGGGAAAGCCTCGTGGGAAAGACTCGACGGAAAACATAGATCCTTTGATCCACGCGGCGGACTGCGTGACACTGCTGCTACCGCTCTGGAGGAAAGCGCAAGTGCATGCCCGCATTCGAGACGAGGACTGACTCCCCTGGGGAGACTCCAGAAGTACCCCAAGATCCATGTCAGCACTGGAGAGGAATCCTCAGGTTCCGGCCCCGACTCCACACAAGGTCTTAGGCCCCGGCATCGACGGGAGAGGAATCCCGAGAGGCCCCCGAGGAACTCGCATGGGGACTGGCCTTTCCTGAGGCCACCAGAGCGGGTCCCTGAGGTCCCCGTCGTAAGTCGAGAGCACCTGCCGCAACTCGAGAAAATCCAGGAGGTTTTGCCCTCCAGACGAGATGAGGCCCATTTCCGCTGAGGCTTATCGAGGCCAATCACATCTAACCACTGGAACTTCCAAAGGGTCCTTCACACCATTGCTGCAACTCAAGAAGTTCCCCGACATACCCGGCTCCACTCGAGAGGAAGCACGTGGGGTCCCGCACACATCCAGGGGAGCTCCGTTTCCGCCCCCTAGCTCGAGGAGAGGGATCCTTTCCCTGTTTCGTAGGGAAAGAATTCCCAGCGTTCCCGTCGCATCTCAAGAGGAGGCGCTCTCCACAGGAAAGGCGAGAGGAACTCCAGGGTCGTGACACCATTCCAAGAGTCCCCCAGATGTGTCAGTCCATTCCAGAGGAACCTGTTTTCCCTGCACTGCCTTGACGTTCAAGCCGAGGATCGACTCCCACCACGTGTGCACGTGGGACAGCCCTGTGGGAAAGCCTCGTGGGAAAGCCTCGTGGGAAAGACTCGAGGGAAAACCATAGATCCTTTGATCCACGCGGCGGACTGCGTGACACTGCTGCTACCGCTCTGGAGGAAAGCGCAAGTGCATGCCCGCATTCGAGACGAGGACTGACTCCCCTGGGGAGACTCCAGAAGTACCCCAAGATCCATGTCAGCACTGGAGAGGAATCCTCAGGTTCCGGCCCCGACTCCACACAAGGTCTTAGGCCCCGGCATCGACGGAAGAGGAATCCCGAGAGGCCCCCGTGGAACTCGCATGGGGACTGGCCTTTCCTGAGGCCACCAGAGCGGTTCCCTGAGGTCCCCGTCGTAAGTCGAGAGCACCTGCCGCAACTCGAGAAAATCCAGGAGGTTTTGCCCTCCAGGCGAGATGAGGCCCATTTCCGCTGAGGCTTCTCGCGGCCAATCACATCTAACCACTGGAACTTCCAAAGGGTCCTTGACACCATTGCTGCAACTCAAGAAGTTCCCCGACATACCGGTCTCCACTAGAGAGGAAGCACGTGGTGTCCCGCCGACATCCAGGGGAGCCCCGTTTCCCCCTCCTAGCTCGAGATGAGGGATCCTTTCCCTGTTTCGTAGGGAAAGAATTCCCGGCGTTCCCGTCGCATCTCAATAGGAGGCGCTCTCCACAGGAAAGGCGAGAGGAACTCCTGGGTCGTGACACCATTCCAAGAGTCCCCCAGATGTGTCAGTCCATTCCAGAGGAACCTGTTTTCCCTGCACTGCCTTGACGTTCAAGCCGAGGATCGACTCCCACCACGTGTGCACGAGGGACAGCCCTGTGGGAAAGCCTCGTGGGAAAGCCTCGTGGGAAAGACTCGAGGGAAAACCATAGATCCTTTGATCCACGCGGCGGCCTGCGTGACACTGCTGCTACCGCTCTGGAGGAAAGCACAAGTGCATGCCCGCACTCGAGACGAGGACTGACTCCCCTGGGGAGAATCCAGAAGTACCCCAAGATCCAGTTCAGCACTGGAGAGGAATCCTCAGGTTCCGGCCCCGACTCCACACAAGGTCTTAGGCCCCGGCATCGACGGCAGAGGAATCCCGAGAGGCCCCCGAGGAACTCGCATGGGGACTGGCCTTTCCTGAGGCCACCAGAGCGGTTCCCTGAGGTCCCCGTCGTAAGTCGAGAGCACATGCCGCAAGTCGAAAAAATCCAGGAGGTTTTGCCCTCCAGGCGAGATGAGGCCCATTTCCGCTGAGGCTTCTCGAGGCCAATCACATCTAACCACTGGAACTTCCAAAGGGTCCTTCACACCATTGCTGCAACTCAAGAAGTTCCCCGACATACCCGTCTCCACTCGAGAGGAAGCACGTGGGGTCCCGCACACATCCAGGGGAGCTCTGTTTCCGCTCCCTAGCTCGAGATGAGGGATCCTTTCCCTGTTTCGTAGGGAAAGAATTCCCGGCGTTCCCGTCGCATCTCAAGAGGAGACGCTCTCCACAGGAAAGGCGAGAGGAACTCCAGGGTCGTGACACCATTCCAAGAGTCCCCCAGATGTGTCAGTCCATTCCAGAGGAACCTGTTTTCCCTGCACTGCCTTGACGTTCATGCCGAGGATCGACTCCCACCACGTGTGCAGGTGGGACAGCCCAGTGGGAAAGCCTCGTGGGAAAGCCTCGTGGGAAAGACTCGAGGGAAAACCATAGATCCTTTGATCCACGCGGCGGACTGCGTGACACTGCTGCTACCGCTCTGGAGGAAAGCGCAAGTGCATGCCCGCATTCGAGACGAGGACTGACTCCCCTGGGGAGACTCCAGAAGTACCCCAAGATCCATGTCAGCACTGGAGAGGAATCCTCAGGTTCCGGCCCCGACTCCACACAAGGTCTTAGGTCCCGGCATCGACGGGAGAGGAATCCCGAGAGGCCCCCGAGGAACTCGCATGGGGACTGGCCTTTCCTGAGGCCACCAGAGCGGGTCCCTGAGGTCCCCGTCGTAAGTCGAGAGCACCTGCCGCAACTCGAGAAAATCCAGGAGGTTTTGCCCTCCAGGCGAGATGAGGCCCATTTCCGCTGAGGCTTCTCGAGGCTAATCACGTCTAACCACTGGAACTTCCAAAGGGTCCTTAACACCCTTGCTGCAACTCAAGAAGTTCCTCGACATACCCGTTTCCACTCGAGAGGAAGCACGTGGGTCCCGCACACATCCAGGGGAGCCCCGTTTCCGCCTCCTAGCTCGAGATGAGGAATCCTTTCCCTGTTTCGTAGGGAGAGAATTCCCGGCGTTCCCGTCGCATCTCAAGAGGAGGCGCTCTCCACAGGAAAGTCGAGAGGAACTCCAGGGTCGTGCCACGATTCCAAGAGTCCCCCAGATGTGTCAGTCCATTCCAGAGGAACCTGTTTTCCCTGCACTGCCTTGACGTTCAAGCCGAGGATCGATTCCCACCACGTGTGCACGTGGGACAGCCCTGTGGGAAAGCCTCGTGGGAAAGCCTCGTGGGAAAGACTCGAGGGAAAACCATAGATCCTTTGATTCACGCGGCGGACTGCGTGACACTGCTGCTACCGCTCTGGAGGAAAGCGCAAGTGCATGCCCGCATTCGAGACGAGGACTGACTCCCCTGGGGAGACTCCAGAAGTACCCCAAGATCCATGTCAGCACTGAAGAGGAATCCTCAGGTTCCGGCCCCGACTCCACACAAGTTCTTAGGCCCGGCATCGACGGGAGAGGAATCCCGAGAGGCCCCCAAGGAACTCGCATGGGGACTGGCCTTTCCTGAGGCCACCAGAGCGGGTCCCTGAGGTCCCCGTCGTAAGTCGAGAGCACCTGCCGCACCTCGAGAAAATCCAGGAGGTTTTGCCCTCCAGGCGAGATGAGGCCCATTTCCGCTGAAGCTTCTCGAGGCTAATCACGTCTAACCACTGGAACTTCCAAAGGGTCCTTCACACCCTTGCTGCAACTCAAGAAGTTCCCCGACATACCGGTCTGCACTCGAGAGGAAGCACGTGGGTCCCGCACACATCCAGGGGAGCCCCGTTTCCGCCTCCTAACTCGAGATGAGGGATCCTTTCCCTGTTTCGTAGGGAAAGAATTCCCGGCGTTCCCGTCGCATCTCAAGAGGAGGCGCTCTCCACAGGAAAGACGAGAGGAACTCCAGGGTCGTGACACCATTCCAAGAGTCCCCCAGATGTGTCAGTCCATTCCAGAGGAACCTGTTTTCCCTGCACTGCCTTGACGTTCAAGCCGAGGATCGACTCCCACCACGTGTGCACGTGGGACAGCCCTGTGGGAAAGCCTCGTGGGAAAGCCTCGTGGGAAAGACTCGACGGAAAACATAGATCCTTTGATCCACGCGGCGGACTGCGTGACACTGCTGCTACCGCTCTGGAGGAAAGCGCAAGTGCATGCCCGCATTCGAGACGAGGACTGACTCCCCTGGGGAGACTCCAGAAGTACCCCAAGATCCATGTCAGCACTGGAGAGGAATCCTCAGGTTCCGGCCCCGACTCCACACAAGGTCTTAGGCCCCGGCATCGACGGGAGAGGAATCCCGAGAGGCCCCCGAGGAACTCGCATGGGGACTGGCCTTTCCTGAGGCCACCAGAGCGGGTCCCTGAGGTCCCCGTCGTAAGTCGAGAGCACCTGCCGCAACTCGAGAAAATCCAGGAGGTTTTGCCCTCCAGGCGAGATGAGGCCCATTTCCGCTGAGGCTTCTCGAGGCTAATCATGTCTAACCACTGGAACTTCCAAAGGGTCCTTCCCACCCTTGCTGCAACTCAAGAAGTTCCTCGACATACCCGTCTCCACTCGAGAGGAAGCAAGTGGGTCCCGCACACATCCAGGGGAGCCCCGTTTCCGCCTCCTAGCTCGAGATGAGGGATCCTTTCCCTGTTTCGTAGGGAAAGAATTCCCGGCGTTCCCGTCGCATCTCAAGAGGAGGCGCTCTCCACAGGAAAGGCGAGAGGAACTCCAGGGTCGTGCCACCATTCCAAGAGTCCCCCAGATGTGTCAGTCCATTCCAGAGGAACCTGTTTTCCCTGAACTGCCTTGACGTTCAAGCCGAGGATCGATTCCCACCACGTGTGCACGTGGGACAGCCCTGTGGGAAAGCCTCGTGGGAAAGCCTCGTGGGAAAGACTCGAGGGAAAACCATAGATCATTTGATTCACGCGGCGGACTGCGTGACACTGCTGCTACCGCTCTGGAGGAAAGCGCAAGTGCATGCCCGCATTCGAGACGAGGACTGACTCCCCTGGGGAGACTCCAGAAGTACCCCAAGATCCATGTCAGCACTGGAGAGGAATCCTCAGGTTCCGGCCCCGACTCCACACAAGGTCTTAGGCCCGGCATCGACGGGAGAGGAATCCCGAGACGCCCCCGAGGAACTCGCATGGGGACTGGCCTTTCCTGAGGCCACCAGAGCGGGTCCCTGAGGTCCCCGTCGTAAGTCGAGAGCACCTGCCGCAACTCGAGAAAATCCAGGAGGTTTTGCCCTCCAGGCGAGATGAGGCCCATTTCCGCTGAGGCTTCTCGAGGCTAATCACGTCTAACCACTGGAACTTCCAAAGGGTCCTTCACACCCTTGCTGCAACTCAAGAAGTTCCCCGACATACCGGTCTGCACTCGAGAGGAAGCACGTGGGTCCCGCACACATCCAGGGGAGCCCCGTTTCCGCCTCCTAGCTCGAGATGAGGGATCCTTTCCCTGTTTCGTAGGGAAAGAATTCCCGGCGTTCCCGCCGCATCTCAACAGGAGGCGCTCTCCACAGGAAAGGCGAGAGGAACTCCAGGGTCATGCCACCATTCCAAGAGTCCCCCAGATGTGTCAGTCCATTCCAGAGGAACCTGTTTTCCCTGCACTGCCTTGACGTTCAAGCCGAGGATCAACTCCCACCACGTGTGCACGTGGGACAGCCCTGTGGGAAAGCCTCGTGGGAAAGACTCGAGGGAAAACCATAGATCCTTTGATCCATGCGGCGGACTGCATGACACTGCTGCTACCGCTCTGGAGGAAAGCGCAAGTGCATGCCCGCATTCGAGACGAGGACTGACTCCCCTGGGGAGACTCCAGAAGTACCCCAAGATCCATGTCAGCACTGGAGAGGAATCCTCAGGTTCCGGCCCCGACTCCACACAAGGTCTTAGGCCCGGCATCGACGGGAGAGGAATCCCGAGAGGCCCCCGAGGAACTCGCATGGGGACTGGCCTTTCCTGAGGCCACCAGAGCGGGTCCCTGAGGTCCCCGTCGTAAGTCGAGAGCACCTGCCGCAACTCGAGAAAATCCAGGAGGTTTTGCCCTCCAGGCGAGATGAGGCCCATTTCCGCTGAGGCTTCTCGAGGCCAATCACATCTAACCACTGGAACTTCTAAAGGGTCCTTCACACCCTTGCTGCAACTCAAGAAGTTCCCCGACATACCCGTCTCCACACCAGGGGAAGCACGTGGGGTCCCGCACACATCCAGGGGAGCCCCGTTTCCGCCTCCTAGCTCGAGATGAGGGATCCTTTTCCTGTTTCGTAGGGAAAGAATTCCCGGCGTTCCCGTCGCATCTCAAGAGGAGGCGCTCTCCACAGGAAAGGCGAGAGGAACTCCAGGGTCGTGACACCATTCCAGGAGTCCCCCAGATGTGTCAGTCCATTCCAGAGGAACCTGTTTTCGCTGCACTGCCTTGACGTTCAAGCCGAGGATCGACTCCCACCACGTGTGCACGTGGGACAGCCCTGTGGGAAAGCCTCGTGGGAAAGCCTCGTGGGAAAGACTCGAGGGAAAACCATAGATCCTTTGATCCACGCGGCGGACTGCGTGACACTGCTGCTACCGCTCTGGAGGAAAGTGCAAGTGCATGCCCGCATTCGAGACGAGGACTGACTCCCCTGGGGAGACTCCAGAAGTACCCCAAGATCCATGTCAGCACTGGAGAGGAATCCTCAGGTTCCGGGCCCGACTCCACACAAGGTCTTAGGCCCCGGCATCGACGGGAGAGGAATCCCGAGTGGCCCCCGAGGAACTCGCAAGGGGACTGGCCTTTCCTGAGGCCACCAGAGCGGGTCCCTGAGGTCCCCGTCGTAAGTCTAGAGCCCCTGCCGCATCTCGAGAAAATCCAGGAGGTTTTGCCCTCCAGGCGAGATGAGGCCCATTTCCAAAGAGGCTTCTCGAGGCTAATCACATCTAACCACTGGAACTTCCAAAGTGTCCTTCACACCCTTGCTGCAACTCAAGAAGTTCCCCGACATACCCGTCTCCGCTCGAGAGGAAGCACGTGGGTCCCGCACACATCCAGGGGAGCCCCGTTTCCGCCTCCTAGCTCGAGATGAGGGATCCTTTCCCTGTTTCGTAGGGAAAGAATTCCCGGCGTTCCCGTCGCATCTCAAGAGGAGGCGCTCTCCACAGGAAAGGCGAGAGGAACTCCAGGGTCGTGACACCATTCCAAGAGTCCCCAGATGTGTCAGTCCATTTCAGAGGAACATGTTTTCCCTGCACTGCCTTGACGTTCAAGCCGAGGATCGACTCCCACCACGTGTGCACGTGGGACACCCCTGTGGGAACGCCTCGTGGGAAAGACTCGAGGGAAAACCATAGATCCTTTGATCCACGCGGCGGACTGCGTGACACTGCTGCTACCGCTCTGGAGGAAAGCGCAAGTGCATGCCCGCATTCGAGACGAGGACTGACTCCCCTGGGGAGACTCCAGAAGTACCCCAAGATCCATGTCAGCACTGGAGAGGAATCCTCAGGTTCCGGCCCCGACTCCACACAAGGTCTTAGGCCCCGGCATCGACGGGAGAGGAATCCCCAGAGGAACTCGCATGGGGACTGGCCTTTCCTGAGGCCACCAAAGCGGGTCCCTGAGGTCCTCGTCGTAAGTCGTGAGCACATGCCGCAACTCGAGAAAATCCAGGAGGTTTTGCCCTCCAGGCGAGATGAGGCCCATTTCCGCTGAGGCTTCTCGAGGCCAATCACATCTAACCACTGGAACTTCCAAAGGGTCCTTCACACCATTGCTGCAACTCAAGAAGTTCCCCGACATACCCGGCTCCACTCGAGAGGAAGCACGTGGGGTCCCGCACACATCCAGGGGAGCTCCGTTTCCGCCCCCTAGCTCGAGGAGAGGGATCCTTTCCCTGTTTCGTAGGGAAAGAATTCCCGGCGTTCCCGTCGCATCTCAAGAGGAGGCGCTCTCCACAGGAAAGGCGAGAGGAACTCCAGGGTCGTGACACCATTCCAAGAGTCCCCCAGATGTGTCAGTCCATTCCAGAGGAACCTGTTTTCCCTGCACTGCCTTGACGTTCAAGCCGAGGATCGACTCCCACCACGTGTGCACGTGGGACAGCCCTGTGGGAAAGCCTCGTGGGAAAGCCTCGTGGGAAAGACTCGAGGGAAAACCATAGATCCTTTGATCCACGCGGCGGACTGCGTGACACTGCTGCTACCGCTCTGGAGGAAAGCGCAAGTGCATGCCCGCATACGAGACGAGGACTGACTCCCCTGGGGAGACTCCAGAAGTACCCCAAGATCCATGTCAGCACTGGAGAGGAATCCTCAGGTTCCGGACCCGACTCCACACAAGGTCTTAGGCCCGGCATCGAAGGGAGAGGAATCCCGAGAGGCCCCCGAGGAACTCGCATGGGGACTGGCCTTTCCTGAGGCCACCAGAGCGGGTCCCAGAGGTCCCCGTCGTAAGTCGAGAGCACCTGCCGCAACTCGAGAAAATCCAGGAGGTTTTGCCCTCCAGGCGAGATGAGGCCCATTTCCGCTGAGGCTTCTCGAGGCTAATCACGTCTAACCACTGGAACTTCCAAAGGGTCCTTCACACCCTTGCTGCAACTCAAGAAGTTCCCCGACATACCGGTCTGCACTCGAGAGGAAGCACGTGGGTCCCGCACACATCCAGGGGAGCCCCGTTTCCGCCTCCTAGCTCGAGATGAGGGATCCTTTCCCTGTTTCG
The DNA here is from genome assembly GCF_042477335.2 of Ovis canadensis. Taxonomy (NCBI): domain Eukaryota; kingdom Metazoa; phylum Chordata; class Mammalia; order Artiodactyla; family Bovidae; genus Ovis; species Ovis canadensis. The sequence continues at coordinate 4,640,445 of NC_091258.1, read as the reverse complement.
TAGGGAAAGAATTCCCGGCGTTCCCGTCGCATCTCAAGAGGAGGCGCTCTCCACAGGAAAGGCGAGAGGAACTCCAGGGTCATGCCACCATTCCAAGAGTCCCCCAGATGTGTCAGTCCATTCCAGAGGAACCTGTTTTCCCTGCACTGCCTTGACGTTTAAGCCGAGGATCAACTCCCACCACGTGTGCACGTGGGACAGCCCTGTGGGAAAGCCTCGTGGGAAAGCCTCGTGGGAAAGACTCGAGGGAAAACCATAGATCCTTTGATCCACGCGGCGGACTGCATGACACTGCTGCTACCGCTCTGGAGGAAAGCGCAAGTGCATGCCCGCATTCGAGACGAGGACTGACTCCCCTGGGGAGACTCCAGAAGTACCCCAAGATCCATGTCAGCACTGGAGAGGAATCCTCAGGTTCCGGCCCCGACTCCACACAAGGTCTTAGGCCCGGCATCGACGGGAGAGGAATCCCGAGAGGCCCCCGAGGAACTCGCATGGGGACTGGCCTTTCCTGAGGCCACCAGAGCGGGTCCCTGAGGTCCCCGTCGTAAGTCGAGAGCACCTGCCGCAACTCGAGAAAATCCAGGAGGTTTTGCCCTCCAGGCGAGATGAGGCCCATTTCCGCTGAGGCTTCTCGAGGCCAATCACATCTAACCACTGGAACTTCCAAAGGGTCCTTCACACCCTTGCTGCAACTCAAGAAGTTCCCCGACATACCCGTCTCCACACCAGGGGAAGCACGTGGGGTCCCGCACACATCCAGGGGAGCCCCGTTTCCGCCTCCTAGCTCGAGATGAGGGATCCTTTTCCTGTTTCGTAGGGAAAGAATTCCCGGCGTTCCCGTCGCATCTCAAGAGGAGGCGCTCTCCACAGGAAAGGCGAGAGGAACTCCAGGGTCGTGACACCATTCCAGGAGTCCCCCAGATGTGTCAGTCCATTCCAGAGGAACCTGTTTTCGCTGCACTGCCTTGACGTTCAAGCCGAGGATCGACTCCCACCACGTGTGCACGTGGGACAGCCCTGTGGGAAAGCCTCGTGGTAAAGCCTCGTGGGAAAGGCTCGAGGGAAAACCATAGATCCTTTGATCCACGCGGCGGACTGCGTGACACTGCTGCTTCCGCTGTGGAGGAAAGCGCAAGTGCATGTCCGCATTCGAGACGAGGAATGACTCCCCTGGGGAGACTCCAGAAGTACCCCAAGATCCATGTCAGCACTGGAGAGGAAGCCTCAGGTTCCGGCCCCGACTCCACACAAGGTCTTAGGCCCCGGCATCGAAGGGAGAGGAATCCCGAGAGGCCCCCGTGGAACTCGCATGGGGACTGGCCTTTCCTGAGGCCACCAGAGCGGTTCCCTGAGGTCCCCGTCGTAAGTCGAGAGCACCTGCCGCAACTCGAGAGAATCCAGGAGGTTTTGCCCTCCAGGCGAGATGAGGCCCATTTCCGCTGAGGCTTCTCGAGGCCAATCACATCTAACCACTGGAACTTCGAAAGGGTCCTTCACACCATTGCTGCAACTCAAGAAGTTCCCCGACATACCCGTCTCCACTCGAGAGGAAGCACGTGGGGTCCCGCACACATCCAGGGGAGCTCCGTTTCCGCCCCCTAGCTCGAGGTGAGGGATCCTTTCCCTGTTTCGTAGGGAAAGAATTCCCGGCGTTCCCGTCGAATCTCAAGAGGAGGCGCTCTCCACAGGAAAGGCGAGAGGAACTCCAGGGTCGTGACACCATTCCAAGAGTCCCCCAGATGTGTCAGTCCATTCCAGAGGAACCTGTTTTCCCTGCACTGCCTTGACGTTCAAGCCGAGGATCGACTCCCACCACGTGTGCACGTGGGACAGCCCTGTGGGAAAGCCTCGTGGGAAAGCCTAGTGGGAAAGACTCGAGGGAAAACCATAGATCCTTTGATCCACGCGGCGGACTGCGTGACACTGCTGCTACCGCTCTGGAGGAAAGCGCAAGTGCATGCCCGCATTCGAGACGAGGACTGACTCCCCTGGGGAGACTCCAGAAGTACCCCAAGATCCATGTCAGCACTGGAGAGGAATCCTCAGGTTCCGGCCCCGACTCCACACAAGGTCTTAGGCCCCGGCATCGACGGAAGAGGAATCCCGAGAGGCCCCCGTGGAACTCGCATGGGGACTGGCCTTTCCTGAGGCCACCAGAGCGGTTCCCTGAGGTCCCCGTCGTAAGTCGAGAGCACCTGCCGCAACTCGAGAAAATCCAGGAGGTTTTGCCCTCCAGGCGAGATGAGGCCCATTTCCGCTGAGGCTTCTCGCGGCCAATCACATCTAACCACTGGAACTTCCAAAGGGTCCTTGACACCATTGCTGCAACTCAAGAAGTTCCCCGACATACCGGTCTCCACTAGAGAGGAAGCACGTGGTGTCCCGCCGACATCCAGGGGAGCCCCGTTTCCCCCTCCTAGCTCGAGATGAGGGATCCTTTCCCTGTTTCGTAGGGAAAGAATTCCCGGCGTTCCCGTCGCATCTCAATAGGAGGCGCTCTCCACAGGAAAGGCGAGAGGAACTCCTGGGTCGTGACACCATTCCAAGAGTCCCCCAGATGTGTCAGTCCATTCCAGAGGAACCTGTTTTCCCTGCACTGCCTTGACGTTCAAGCCGAGGATCGACTCCCACCACGTGTGCACGAGGGACAGCCCTGTGGGAAAGCCTCGTGGGAAAGCCTCGTGGGAAAGACTCGAGGGAAAACCATAGATCCTTTGATCCACGCGGCGGCCTGCGTGACACTGCTGCTACCGCTCTGGAGGAAAGCACAAGTGCATGCCCGCACTCGAGACGAGGACTGACTCCCCTGGGGAGAATCCAGAAGTACCCCAAGATCCAGTTCAGCACTGGAGAGGAATCCTCAGGTTCCGGCCCCGACTCCACACAAGGTCTTAGGCCCCGGCATCGACGGCAGAGGAATCCCGAGAGGCCCCCGAGGAACTCGCATGGGGACTGGCCTTTCCTGAGGCCACCAGAGCGGTTCCCTGAGGTCCCCGTCGTAAGTCGAGAGCACATGCCGCAAGTCGAAAAAATCCAGGAGGTTTTGCCCTCCAGGCGAGATGAGGCCCATTTCCGCTGAGGCTTCTCGAGGCCAATCACATCTAACCACTGGAACTTCCAAAGGGTCCTTCACACCATTGCTGCAACTCAAGAAGTTCCCCGACATACCCGTCTCCACTCGAGAGGAAGCACGTGGGGTCCCGCACACATCCAGGGGAGCTCTGTTTCCGCTCCCTAGCTCGAGATGAGGGATCCTTTCCCTGTTTCGTAGGGAAAGAATTCCCGGCGTTCCCGTCGCATCTCAAGAGGAGACGCTCTCCACAGGAAAGGCGAGAGGAACTCCAGGGTCGTGACACCATTCCAAGAGTCCCCCAGATGTGTCAGTCCATTCCAGAGGAACCTGTTTTCCCTGCACTGCCTTGACGTTCATGCCGAGGATCGACTCCCACCACGTGTGCAGGTGGGACAGCCCAGTGGGAAAGCCTCGTGGGAAAGCCTCGTGGGAAAGACTCGAGGGAAAACCATAGATCCTTTGATCCACGCGGCGGACTGCGTGACACTGCTGCTACCGCTCTGGAGGAAAGCGCAAGTGCATGCCCGCATTCGAGACGAGGACTGACTCCCCTGGGGAGACTCCAGAAGTACCCCAAGATCCATGTCAGCACTGGAGAGGAATCCTCAGGTTCCGGCCCCGACTCCACACAAGGTCTTAGGTCCCGGCATCGACGGGAGAGGAATCCCGAGAGGCCCCCGAGGAACTCGCATGGGGACTGGCCTTTCCTGAGGCCACCAGAGCGGGTCCCTGAGGTCCCCGTCGTAAGTCGAGAGCACCTGCCGCAACTCGAGAAAATCCAGGAGGTTTTGCCCTCCAGGCGAGATGAGGCCCATTTCCGCTGAGGCTTCTCGAGGCTAATCACGTCTAACCACTGGAACTTCCAAAGGGTCCTTAACACCCTTGCTGCAACTCAAGAAGTTCCTCGACATACCCGTCTCCACTCGAGAGGAAGCACGTGGGTCCCGCACACATCCAGGGGAGCCCCGTTTCCGCCTCCTAGCTCGAGATGAGGAATCCTTTCCCTGTTTCGTAGGGAGAGAATTCCCGGCGTTCCCGTCGCATCTCAAGAGGAGGCGCTCTCCACAGGAAAGTCGAGAGGAACTCCAGGGTCGTGCCACGATTCCAAGAGTCCCCCAGATGTGTCAGTCCATTCCAGAGGAACCTGTTTTCCCTGCACTGCCTTGACGTTCAAGCCGAGGATCGATTCCCACCACGTGTGCACGTGGGACAGCCCTGTGGGAAAGCCTCGTGGGAAAGCCTCGTGGGAAAGACTCGAGGGAAAACCATAGATCCTTTGATTCACGCGGCGGACTGCGTGACACTGCTGCTACCGCTCTGGAGGAAAGCGCAAGTGCATGCCCGCATTCGAGACGAGGACTGACTCCCCTGGGGAGACTCCAGAAGTACCCCAAGATCCATGTCAGCACTGAAGAGGAATCCTCAGGTTCCGGCCCCGACTCCACACAAGTTCTTAGGCCCGGCATCGACGGGAGAGGAATCCCGAGAGGCCCCCAAGGAACTCGCATGGGGACTGGCCTTTCCTGAGGCCACCAGAGCGGGTCCCTGAGGTCCCCGTCGTAAGTCGAGAGCACCTGCCGCACCTCGAGAAAATCCAGGAGGTTTTGCCCTCCAGGCGAGATGAGGCCCATTTCCGCTGAAGCTTCTCGAGGCTAATCACGTCTAACCACTGGAACTTCCAAAGGGTCCTTCACACCCTTGCTGCAACTCAAGAAGTTCCCCGACATACCGGTCTGCACTCGAGAGGAAGCACGTGGGTCCCGCACACATCCAGGGGAGCCCCGTTTCCGCCTCCTAACTCGAGATGAGGGATCCTTTCCCTGTTTCGTAGGGAAAGAATTCCCGGCGTTCCCGTCGCATCTCAAGAGGAGGCGCTCTCCACAGGAAAGACGAGAGGAACTCCAGGGTCGTGACACCATTCCAAGAGTCCCCCAGATGTGTCAGTCCATTCCAGAGGAACCTGTTTTCCCTGCACTGCCTTGACGTTCAAGCCGAGGATCGACTCCCACCACGTGTGCACGTGGGACAGCCCTGTGGGAAAGCCTCGTGGGAAAGCCTCGTGGGAAAGACTCGACGGAAAACATAGATCCTTTGATCCACGCGGCGGACTGCGTGACACTGCTGCTACCGCTCTGGAGGAAAGCGCAAGTGCATGCCCGCATTCGAGACGAGGACTGACTCCCCTGGGGAGACTCCAGAAGTACCCCAAGATCCATGTCAGCACTGGAGAGGAATCCTCAGGTTCCGGCCCCGACTCCACACAAGGTCTTAGGCCCCGGCATCGACGGGAGAGGAATCCCGAGAGGCCCCCGAGGAACTCGCATGGGGACTGGCCTTTCCTGAGGCCACCAGAGCGGGTCCCTGAGGTCCCCGTCGTAAGTCGAGAGCACCTGCCGCAACTCGAGAAAATCCAGGAGGTTTTGCCCTCCAGGCGAGATGAGGCCCATTTCCGCTGAGGCTTATCGAGGCCAATCACATCTAACCACTGGAACTTCCAAAGGGTCCTTCACACCATTGCTGCAACTCAAGAAGTTCCCCGACATACCCGGCTCCACTCGAGAGGAAGCACGTGGGGTCCCGCACACATCCAGGGGAGCTCCGTTTCCGCCCCCTAGCTCGAGGAGAGGGATCCTTTCCCTGTTTCGTAGGGAAAGAATTCCCAGCGTTCCCGTCGCATCTCAAGAGGAGGCGCTCTCCACAGGAAAGGCGAGAGGAACTCCAGGGTCGTGACACCATTCCAAGAGTCCCCCAGATGTGTCAGTCCATTCCAGAGGAACCTGTTTTCCCTGCACTGCCTTGACGTTCAAGCCGAGGATCGACTCCCACCACGTGTGCACGTGGGACAGCCCTGTGGGAAAGCCTCGTGGGAAAGCCTCGTGGGAAAGACTCGAGGGAAAACCATAGATCCTTTGATCCACGCGGCGGACTGCGTGACACTGCTGCTACCGCTCTGGAGGAAAGCGCAAGTGCATGCCCGCATTCGAGACGAGGACTGACTCCCCTGGGGAGACTCCAGAAGTACCCCAAGATCCATGTCAGCACTGGAGAGGAATCCTCAGGTTCCGGCCCCGACTCCACACAAGGTCTTAGGCCCCGGCATCGACGGAAGAGGAATCCCGAGAGGCCCCCGTGGAACTCGCATGGGGACTGGCCTTTCCTGAGGCCACCAGAGCGGTTCCCTGAGGTCCCCGTCGTAAGTCGAGAGCACCTGCCGCAACTCGAGAAAATCCAGGAGGTTTTGCCCTCCAGGCGAGATGAGGCCCATTTCCGCTGAGGCTTCTCGCGGCCAATCACATCTAACCACTGGAACTTCCAAAGGGTCCTTGACACCATTGCTGCAACTCAAGAAGTTCCCCGACATACCGGTCTCCACTAGAGAGGAAGCACGTGGTGTCCCGCCGACATCCAGGGGAGCCCCGTTTCCCCCTCCTAGCTCGAGATGAGGGATCCTTTCCCTGTTTCGTAGGGAAAGAATTCCCGGCGTTCCCGTCGCATCTCAATAGGAGGCGCTCTCCACAGGAAAGGCGAGAGGAACTCCTGGGTCGTGACACCATTCCAAGAGTCCCCCAGATGTGTCAGTCCATTCCAGAGGAACCTGTTTTCCCTGCACTGCCTTGACGTTCAAGCCGAGGATCGACTCCCACCACGTGTGCACGAGGGACAGCCCTGTGGGAAAGCCTCGTGGGAAAGCCTCGTGGGAAAGACTCGAGGGAAAACCATAGATCCTTTGATCCACGCGGCGGCCTGCGTGACACTGCTGCTACCGCTCTGGAGGAAAGCACAAGTGCATGCCCGCACTCGAGACGAGGACTGACTCCCCTGGGGAGAATCCAGAAGTACCCCAAGATCCAGTTCAGCACTGGAGAGGAATCCTCAGGTTCCGGCCCCGACTCCACACAAGGTCTTAGGCCCCGGCATCGACGGCAGAGGAATCCCGAGAGGCCCCCGAGGAACTCGCATGGGGACTGGCCTTTCCTGAGGCCACCAGAGCGGTTCCCTGAGGTCCCCGTCGTAAGTCGAGAGCACATGCCGCAAGTCGAAAAAATCCAGGAGGTTTTGCCCTCCAGGCGAGATGAGGCCCATTTCCGCTGAGGCTTCTCGAGGCCAATCACATCTAACCACTGGAACTTCCAAAGGGTCCTTCACACCATTGCTGCAACTCAAGAAGTTCCCCGACATACCCGTCTCCACTCGAGAGGAAGCACGTGGGGTCCCGCACACATCCAGGGGAGCTCTGTTTCCGCTCCCTAGCTCGAGATGAGGGATCCTTTCCCTGTTTCGTAGGGAAAGAATTCCCGGCGTTCCCGTCGCATCTCAAGAGGAGACGCTCTCCACAGGAAAGGCGAGAGGAACTCCAGGGTCGTGACACCATTCCAAGAGTCCCCCAGATGTGTCAGTCCATTCCAGAGGAACCTGTTTTCCCTGCACTGCCTTGACGTTCATGCCGAGGATCGACTCCCACCACGTGTGCAGGTGGGACAGCCCAGTGGGAAAGCCTCGTGGGAAAGCCTCGTGGGAAAGACTCGAGGGAAAACCATAGATCCTTTGATCCACGCGGCGGACTGCGTGACACTGCTGCTACCGCTCTGGAGGAAAGCGCAAGTGCATGCCCGCATTCGAGACGAGGACTGACTCCCCTGGGGAGACTCCAGAAGTACCCCAAGATCCATGTCAGCACTGGAGAGGAATCCTCAGGTTCCGGCCCCGACTCCACACAAGGTCTTAGGTCCCGGCATCGACGGGAGAGGAATCCCGAGAGGCCCCCGAGGAACTCGCATGGGGACTGGCCTTTCCTGAGGCCACCAGAGCGGGTCCCTGAGGTCCCCGTCGTAAGTCGAGAGCACCTGCCGCAACTCGAGAAAATCCAGGAGGTTTTGCCCTCCAGGCGAGATGAGGCCCATTTCCGCTGAGGCTTCTCGAGGCTAATCACGTCTAACCACTGGAACTTCCAAAGGGTCCTTAACACCCTTGCTGCAACTCAAGAAGTTCCTCGACATACCCGTCTCCACTCGAGAGGAAGCACGTGGGTCCCGCACACATCCAGGGGAGCCCCGTTTCCGCCTCCTAGCTCGAGATGAGGAATCCTTTCCCTGTTTCGTAGGGAGAGAATTCCCGGCGTTCCCGTCGCATCTCAAGAGGAGGCGCTCTCCACAGGAAAGTCGAGAGGAACTCCAGGGTCGTGCCACGATTCCAAGAGTCCCCCAGATGTGTCAGTCCATTCCAGAGGAACCTGTTTTCCCTGCACTGCCTTGACGTTCAAGCCGAGGATCGATTCCCACCACGTGTGCACGTGGGACAGCCCTGTGGGAAAGCCTCGTGGGAAAGCCTCGTGGGAAAGACTCGAGGGAAAACCATAGATCCTTTGATTCACGCGGCGGACTGCGTGACACTGCTGCTACCGCTCTGGAGGAAAGCGCAAGTGCATGCCCGCATTCGAGACGAGGACTGACTCCCCTGGGGAGACTCCAGAAGTACCCCAAGATCCATGTCAGCACTGAAGAGGAATCCTCAGGTTCCGGCCCCGACTCCACACAAGTTCTTAGGCCCGGCATCGACGGGAGAGGAATCCCGAGAGGCCCCCAAGGAACTCGCATGGGGACTGGCCTTTCCTGAGGCCACCAGAGTGGGTCCCTGAGGTCCCCGTCGTAAGTCGAGAGCACCTGCCGCACCTCGAGAAAATCCAGGAGGTTTTGCCCTCCAGGCGAGATGAGGCCCATTTCCGCTGAAGCTTCTCGAGGCTAATCACGTCTAACCACTGGAACTTCCAAAGGGTCCTTCACACCCTTGCTGCAACTCAAGAAGTTCCCCGACATACCGGTCTGCACTCGAGAGGAAGCACGTGGGTCCCGCACACATCCAGGGGAGCCCCGTTTCCGCCTCCTAACTCGAGATGAGGGATCCTTTCCCTGTTTCGTAGGGAAAGAATTCCCGGCGTTCCCGTCGCATCTCAAGAGGAGGCGCTCTCCACAGGAAAGACGAGAGGAACTCCAGGGTCGTGACACCATTCCAAGAGTCCCCCAGATGTGTCAGTCCATTCCAGAGGAACCTGTTTTCCCTGCACTGCCTTGACGTTCAAGCCGAGGATCGACTCCCACCACGTGTGCACGTGGGACAGCCCTGTGGGAAAGCCTCGTGGGAAAGCCTCGTGGGAAAGACTCGACGGAAAACATAGATCCTTTGATCCACGCGGCGGACTGCGTGACACTGCTGCTACCGCTCTGGAGGAAAGCGCAAGTGCATGCCCGCATTCGAGACGAGGACTGACTCCCCTGGGGAGACTCCAGAAGTACCCCAAGATCCATGTCAGCACTGGAGAGGAATCCTCAGGTTCCGGCCCCGACTCCACACAAGGTCTTAGGCCCCGGCATCGACGGGAGAGGAATCCCGAGAGGCCCCCGAGGAACTCGCATGGGGACTGGCCTTTCCTGAGGCCACCAGAGCGGGTCCCTGAGGTCCCCGTCGTAAGTCGAGAGCACCTGCCGCAACTCGAGAAAATCCAGGAGGTTTTGCCCTCCAGGCGAGATGAGGCCCATTTCCGCTGAGGCTTCTCGAGGCTAATCATGTCTAACCACTGGAACTTCCAAAGGGTCCTTCCCACCCTTGCTGCAACTCAAGAAGTTCCTCGACATACCCGTCTCCACTCGAGAGGAAGCAAGTGGGTCCCGCACACATCCAGGGGAGCCCCGTTTCCGCCTCCTAGCTCGAGATGAGGGATCCTTTCCCTGTTTCGTAGGGAAAGAATTCCCGGCGTTCCCGTCGCATCTCAAGAGGAGGCGCTCTCCACAGGAAACGCGAGAGGAACTCCAGGGTCGTGCCACCATTCCAAGAGTCCCCCAGATGTGTCAGTCCATTCCAGAGGAACCTGTTTTCCCTGAACTGCCTTGACGTTCAAGCCGAGGATCGATTCCCACCACGTGTGCACGTGGGACAGCCCTGTGGGAAAGCCTCGTGGGAAAGCCTCGTGGGAAAGACTCGAGGGAAAACCATAGATCATTTGATTCACGCGGCGGACTGCGTGACACTGCTGCTACCGCTCTGGAGGAAAGCGCAAGTGCATGCCCGCATTCGAGACGAGGACTGACTCCCCTGGGGAGACTCCAGAAGTACCCCAAGATCCATGTCAGCACTGGAGAGGAATCCTCAGGTTCCGGCCCCGACTCCACACAAGGTCTTAGGCCCGGCATCGACGGGAGAGGAATCCCGAGACGCCCCCGAGGAACTCGCATGGGGACTGGCCTTTCCTGAGGCCACCAGAGCGGGTCCCTGAGGTCCCCGTCGTAAGTCGAGAGCACCTGCCGCAACTCGAGAAAATCCAGGAGGTTTTGCCCTCCAGGCGAGATGAGGCCCATTTCCGCTGAGGCTTCTCGAGGCTAATCACGTCTAACCACTGGAACTTCCAAAGGGTCCTTCACACCCTTGCTGCAACTCAAGAAGTTCCCCGACATACCGGTCTGCACTCGAGAGGAAGCACGTGGGTCCCGCACACATCCAGGGGAGCCCCGTTTCCGCCTCCTAGCTCGAGATGAGGGATCCTTTCCCTGTTTCGTAGGGAAAGAATTCCCGGCGTTCCCGCCGCATCTCAACAGGAGGCGCTCTCCACAGGAAAGGCGAGAGGAACTCCAGGGTCATGCCACCATTCCAAGAGTCCCCCAGATGTGTCAGTCCATTCCAGAGGAACCTGTTTTCCCTGCACTGCCTTGACGTTCAAGCCGAGGATCGACTCCCACCACGTGTGCACGTGGGACAGCCCTGTGGGAAAGCCTCGTGGGAAAGCCTCGTGGGAAAGACTCGAGGGAAAACCATAGATCCTTTGATCCACGCGGCGGACTGCATGACACTGCTGCTACCGCTCTGGAGGAAAGCGCAAGTGCATGCCCGCATTCGAGACGAGGACTGACTCCCCTGGGGAGACTCCAGAAGTACCCCAAGATCCATGTCAGCACTGGAGAGGAATCCTCAGGTTCCGGCCCCGACTCCACACAAGGTCTTAGGCCCGGCATCGACGGGAGAGGAATCCCGAGAGGCCCCTGAGGAAGTCGCATGGGGACTGGCCTTTCCTGAGGCCACCAGAGCGGGTCCCTGAGGTCCCCGTCGTAAGTCGAGAGCACCTGCCGCAACTCGAGAAAATCCAGGAGGTTTTGCCCTCCAGGCGAGATGAGGCCCATTTCCGCTGAGGCTTGTCGAGGCCAATCACATCTAACCACTGGAACTTCCAAAGGGTCCTTCACACCCTTGCTGCAACTCAATAAGTTCCCCGACATACCCGTCTCCACACCAGAGGAAGCACGTGGGGTCCCGCACACATCCAGGGGAGCCCCGTTTCCGCCTCCTAGCTCGAGATGAGGGATCCTTTTCCTGTTTCGTAGGGAAAGAATTCCCGGCGTTCCCGTCGCATCTCAAGAGGAGGCGCTCTCCACAGGAAAGGCGAGAGGAACTCCAGGGTCGTGACACCATTCCAAGAGTCCCCCAGATGTGTCAGTCCATTCCAGAGGAACCTGTTTTCGCTGCACTGCCTTGACGTTCAAGCCGAGGATCGACTCCCACCACGTGTGCACGTGGGACAGCCCTGTGGGAAAGCCTCGTGGGAAAGCCTCGTGGGAAAGACTCGAGGGAAAACCATAGATCCTTTGATCCACGCGGCGGACTGCGTGACACTGCTGCTACCGCTCTGGAGGAAAGCGCAAGTGCATGCCCGCATTCGAGACGAGGACTGACTCCCCTGGGGAGACTCCAGAAGTACCCCAAGATCCATGTCAGCACTGGAGAGGAATCCTCAGGTTCCGGCCCCGACTCCACACAAGGTCTTAGGCCCCGGCATCGACGGGAGAGGAATCCCGAGAGGCCCCCAAGGAACTCGCATGGGGACTGGCCTTTCCTGAGGCCACCAGAGCGGGTCCCTGGGGTCCCCGTCGTAAGTCGAGAGCACCTGCTGCAACTCGAGAAAATCCAGGAGGTTTTGCCCTCCAGGCGAGATGAAGCCCATTTCCGCTGAGGCTTGTCGAGGCCAATCACATCTAACCACTGGAACTTCGAAACGGTCCTTCACACCCTTGCTGCAACTCAAGAAGTTCCCCCACATACCCGTCTGCACTCGAGAGGAAGCACGTGGTGTCCCGCACACATCCAGGGGAGCCCCGTTTCCGCCTCCTAGCTCGAGATGAGGGATCCTTTCCCTGTTTCGTAGGGAAAGAATTCCCGGCGTTCCCGTCGCATCTCAAGAGGAGGCGCTCTCCACAGGAAAGGCGAGAGGAACTCCAGGGTCGTGCCACCATTCCAAGAGTCCCCCAGATGTGTCAGTCCATTCCAGAGGAACCTGTTTTCCCTGCACTGCCTTGACGTTCAAGCCGAGGATCGACTCCCACCACGTGTGCTCGTGGGACAGCCCTGTGGGAAAGCCTCGTGGGAAAGCCTCGTGGGAAAGACTCGAGGGAAAACCATAGATCCTTTGATCCACGCGGCGGACTGCGTGACACTGCTGCTACCGCTCTTGAGGAAAGCGCAATGCATGCCCGCATTCGAGACGAGGACTGACTCCCCTGGGGAGACTCCAGAAGTACCCCAAGATCCATGTCAGCACTGGAGAGGAAACCTCAGGTTCCGGCCCCGACTCCACACAAGGTCTTAGGCCCCGGCATCGACGGGAGAGGAATCCCGAGAGGCCCCCGAGGAACTCGCATGGGGACTGGCCTTTCCTGAGGCCACAGAGCGGGTCCCTGAGGTCCGCGTCGTAAGTCGAGAGCACCTGCCGCAACTCGAGAAAATCCAGGAGGTTTTGCCCTCCAGGCGAGATGAGGCCCATTTCCGCTGAGGCTTCTCGAGGCCAATCACATCTAACCACTGGAACTTCCAAAGGGTCTTTCACACCCTTGCTGCAACTCAAGAAGTTCCCCGGCATACCCGTCTGCACTCGAGAGGAAGCACGTGGTGTCCCGCACACATCCAGGGGGGCCCCGTTTCCGCCTCCTAGCTCGAGATGAGGGATCCTTTCCCTGTTTCGTAGGGAAAGAATTCCCGGCGTTCCCGTCGCATCTTAAGAGGAGGCGCTCTCCACAGGAAAGGCGAGAGGAACTCCAGGGTCGTGCCACCATTCCAAGAGTCCCCCAGATGTGTCAGTCCATTCCAGAGGAACCTGTTTTCCCTGCACTGCCTTGACGTTCAAGCCGAGGATCGACTCCCACCACGTGTGCACGTGGGACAGCCCTGTGGGAAAGCCTCGTGGGAAAGCCTCGTGGGAAAGACTCGAGGGAAAACCATAGATCCTTTGATCCACGCGGCGGACTGCGTGACACTGCTGCTACCGCTCTGGAGGAAAGCGCAAGTGCATGCCCGCATTCGAGACGAGGACTGACTCCCCTGGGGAGACTCCAGAAGTACCCCAAGATCCATGTCAGCACTGGAGAGGAATCCTCAGGTTCCGGCCCCGACTCCACACAAGGTCTTAGGCCCCGGCATCGACGGGAGAGGAATCCCGAGAGGCCCCCGAGGAAGTCGCATGGGGACTGGCCTTTCCTGAGGCCACCAGAGCGGGTCCCTGAGGTCCCCGTCGTAAGTCGAGAGCACCTGCCGCAACTCGAGAAAATCCAGGAGGTTTTGCCCTCCAGGCGAGATGAGGCCAATTTCCGCTGAGGCTTCTCGAGGCTAATCACGTCTAACCACTGGAACTTCCAAAGGGTCCTTCACACCCTTGCTGCAATTCAAGAAGTTCCCCGACATACCCGTCTCCACTCGAGAGGAAGCACGTGGGTCCCGCACACATCCAGGGGAGCCCCGTTTCCGCCTCCTAGCTCGAGATGAGGGATCCTTTCCCTGTTTCGTAGGGAAAGAATTCCCGGCGTTCCCGTCGCATCTCAAGAGGAGGCGCTCTCCACAGGAAAGGCGAGAGGAACTCCAGGGTCGTGCCACCATTCCAAGAGTCCCCCAGATGTGTCAGTCCATTCCAGAGGAACCTGTTTTCCCTGCACTGCCTTGACGTTCAAGCCGAGGATCGACTCCCACCACGTGTGCACGTGGGACAGCCCTGTGGGAAAGCCTCGGGGAAAGCCTCGTGGGAAAGACTCGAGGGAAAACCATAGATCCTTTGATCCACGCGGCAGACTGCGTGACACTGCTGCTACCGCTCTGGAGGAAAGCGCAAGTGCATGCCCGCATTCGAGACGAGGACTGACTCCCCTGGGGAGACTCCAGAAGTACCCCAAGATCCATGTCAACACTGGAGAGGAATCCTCAGGTTCCGGCCCCGACTCCACACAAGGTCTTAGGCCCCGGCATCGACGGGAGAGGAATCCCGAGAGGCCCCCGAGGAACTCGCATGGGGACTGGCCTTTCCTGAGGCCACCAGAGCGGTTCCCTGAGGTCCCCGTCGTAAGTCGAGAGCACCTGCCGCAACTCGAGAAAATCCAGGAGGTTTTGCCCTCCAGGCGAGATGAGGCCCATTTCCGCTGAGGCTTCTCGAGGCCAATCACATCTAACCACTGGAACTTCCAAAGGGTCCTTCACACCCTTGCTGCAACTCAAGAACTTCCCCGACATACCCGTCTCCACTCGAGAGGAAACACGTGGTGTCCCGCACACATCCAGGGGAGCCCCGTTTCCGCCTCCTAGCTCGAGATGAGGGATCCTTTCCCTGTTTCGTAGGGAAAGAATTCCCGGCGTTCCCGTCGCATCTCAAGAGGAGGCGCTCTCCACAGGAAAGGCGAGAGGAACTCCAGGGTCGTGACACCATTCCAAGAGTCCCCAGATGTGTCAGTCCATTTCAGAGGAACCTGTTTTCCCTGCACTGCCTTGACGTTCAAGCCGAGGATCGACTCCCACCACGTGTGCACGTGGGACACCCCTGTGGGAAAGCCTCGTGGGAAAGACTCGAGGGAAAACCATAGATCCTTTGATCCACGCGGCGGACTGCATGACACTGCTGCTACCGCTCTGGAGGAAAGCGCAAGTGCATACCCGCATTCGAGACGAGGACTGACTCCCCTGGGGAGACTCCAGAAGTACCCCAAGATCCATGTCAGCACTGGAGAGGAATCCTCAGGTTCCGGCCCCGACTCCACACAAGGTCTTAGGCCCCGGCATCGACGGGAGAGGAATCCCCAGAGGAACTCGCATGGGGACTGGCCTTTCCTGAGGCCACCAAAGCGGGTCCCTGAGGTCCTTGTCGTAAGTCGTGAGCACATGCCGCAACTCGAGAAAATCCAGGAGGTTTTGCCCTCCAGGCGAGATGAGGCCCATTTCCGCTGAGGCTTCTCGAGGCCAATCACATCTAACCACTGGAATTTCCAAAGGGTCCTTCACACCCTTGCTGCAACTCAAGAAGGTCCCCGACATACCCGTCTCCACTCGAGAGGAAGCACGTGGGGTCCCGCACACATCCAGGGGAGCCCCGTTTCCGCCTCCTAGCTCGAGATGAGGGATCCTTTCCCTGTTTCGTAGGGAAAGAATTCCCGGCATTCCCGTCGCATCTCAAGAGGAGGCGCTCTCCACAGGAAAGGCGAGAGGAACTCCAGGGTCGTGATACCATTCCAAGAGTCCCCCAGATGTGTCAGTCCATTCCAGAGGAACCTGTTTTCCCTGCACTGCCTTGACGTTCAGGCCGAGGATCGACTCCCACCACGTGTGCACGTGGGACAGCCCTGTGGGAAAGCCTCGTGGGAAAGCCTCGTGGGAAAGACTCGAGGGAAAACCACAGATCCTTTGATCCACGCGGCGGACTGCGTGACACTGCTGCTACCGCTCTGGAGGAAAGCGCAAGTGCATGCCCGCATTCGAGACGAGGACTGACTCCCCTGGGGAGACTCCAGAATTACCCCAAGATCCATGTCAGCACTGGAGAGGAATCCTCAGGTTCCGGCCCCGACTCCACACAAGGTCTTAGGCCCCGGCATCGACGGGAGAGGAATCCCGAGAGGGCCCCGAGGAACTCGCATGGGGACTGGCCTTTCCTGAGGCCACCAGAGCGGTTCCCTGAGGTCCCCGTCGTAAGTCGAGAGCACCTGCTGCAACTCGAGAAAATCCAGGAGGTTTTGCCCTCCAGGCGAGATGAGGCCCATTTCCGCTGAGGCTTCTCGAGGCCAATCACATCTAACCACTGGAACTTCCAAAGGGTCCTTCACACCATTGCTGCAACTCAAGAAGTTCCCCGACATACCCATCTCCACTCGAGAGGAAGCACGTGGTGTCCCGCACACATCCAGGGGAGCCCCGTTTCCGCCTCCTAGCTCGAGATGAGGGATCCTTTCCCTGTTTCGTAGGGAAAGAATTCCCGGCGTTCCCGTCGCATCTCAAGAGGAGGCGCTCTCCACAGGAAAGGCGAGAGGAACTCCAGTGTCGTGCCACCATTCCAAGAGTCCCCCAGATGTGTCAGTCCATTCCAGAGGAACCTGTTTTCCCTGCACTGCCTTGACGTTCAAGCCGAGGATCGACTCCCACCACGTGTGCACGTGGGACAGCCCTGTGGGAAAGCCTCGTGGGAAAGCCTCGTGGGAAAGACTCGAGGGAAAACCATAGATCCTTTGATCCACGCGGCGGACTGCGTGACACTGCTGCTACCGCTCTGGAGGAAAGCGCAAGTGCATGCCCGCATTCGAGACTACGACTGACTCCCCTGGGGAGACTCCAGAAGTACCCCAAGATCCATGTCAGCACTGAAGAGGAATCCTCAGGTTCCGGCCCCGACTCCACACAAGGTCTTAGGCCCGGCATCGACGGGAGAGGAATCCCGAGAGGCCCCCAAGGAACTCGCATGGGGACTGGCCTTTCCTGAGGCCACCAGAGCGGGTCCCTGAGGTCCCCGTCGTAAGTCGAGAGCACCTGCCGCAACTCGAGAAAATCCAGGAGGTTTTGCCCTCCAGGCGAGATGAGGCCCATTTCCGCTGAGGCTTCTCGAGGCCAATCACATCTAACCACTGGAACTTCCAAAGGGTCCTTCACACCCTTGCTGCAACTCAAGAAGTTCCCCGACATACCCGTCTGCACCCGAGAGGAAGCACGTGGTGTCCCGCACACATCCAGGGGAGCCCGGTTTCCGCCTCCTAGCTCGAGATGAGGGATCCTTTCCCTGTTTCGTAGGGAAAGAATTCCCGGCGTTCCCGTCGCATCTCAAGAGGAGGCGCTCTCCACAGGAAAGGCGAGAGGAACTCCAGGGTCATGCCACCATTCCAAGAGTCCCCCAGATGTGTCAGTCCATTCCAGAGGAACCTGTTTTCCCTGCACTGCCTTGACGTTCAAGCCGAGGATCGACTCCCACCACGTGTGCACGTGGGACAGCCCTGTGGGAAAGCCTCGTTGGAAAGCCTCGTGGGAAAGACTCGAGGGAAAACCATAGATCCTTTGATCCACGCGGCGGACTGCGTGACACTGCTGCTACCGCTCTGGAGGAAAGCGCAAGTGCATGCCCGCATTCGAGACGAGGACTGACTCCCCTGGGGAGACTCCAGAAGTACCCCAAGATCCATGTCAGCACTGGAGAGGAATCCTCAGGTTCCGGCCCCGACTCCACACAAGGTCTTAGGCCCCGGCATCGACGGGAGAGGAATCCCCAGAGGAACTCGCATGGGGACTGGCCTTTCCTGAGGCCACCAAAGCGGGTCCCTGAGGTCCTCGTCGTAAGTCGTGAGCACATGCCGCAACTCGAGAAAATCCAGGAGGTTTTGCCCTCCAGGCGAGATGAGGCCCATTTCCGCTGAGGCTTCTCGAGGCCAATCACATCTAACCACTGGAATTTCCAAAGGGTCCTTCACACCCTTGCTGCAACTCATGAAGGTCCCCGACATACCCGTCTCCACTCGAGAGGAAGCACGTGGGGTCCCGCACACATCCAGGGGAGCCCCGTTTCCGCCTCCTAGCTCGAGATGAGGGATCCTTTCCCTGTTTCGTAGGGAAAGAATTCCCGGCATTCCCGTCGCATCTCAAGAGGAGGCGCTCTCCACAGGAAAGGCGAGAGGAACTCCAGGGTCGTGATACCATTCCAAGAGTCCCCCAGATGTGTCAGTCCATTCCAGAGGAACCTGTTTTCCCTGCACTGCCTTGACGTTCAGGCCGAGGATCGACTCCCACCACGTGTGCACGTGGGACAGCCCTGTGGGAAAGCCTCGTGGGAAAGCCTCGTGGGAAAGACTCGAGGGAAAACCACAGATCCTTTGATCCACGCGGCGGACTGCGTGACACTGCTGCTACCGCTCTGGAGGAAAGCGCAAGTGCATGCCCGCATTCGAGACGAGGACTGACTCCCCTGGGGAGACTCCAGAATTACCCCAAGATCCATGTCAGCACTGGAGAGGAATCCTCAGGTTCCGGCCCCGACTCCACACAAGGTCTTAGGCCCCGGCATCGACGGGAGAGGAATCCCGAGAGGGCCCCGAGGAACTCGCATGGGGACTGGCCTTTCCTGAGGCCACCAGAGCGGTTCCCTGAGGTCCCCGTCGTAAGTCGAGAGCACCTGCTGCAACTCGAGAAAATCCAGGAGGTTTTGCCCTCCAGGCGAGATGAGGCCCATTTCCGCTGAGGCTTCTCGAGGCCAATCACATCTAACCACTGGAACTTCCAAAGGGTCCTTCACACGCTTGCTGCAACTCAAGAAGTTCCCCGACATACCCATCTCCACTCGAGAGGAAGCACGTGGTGTCCCGCACACATCCAGGGGAGCCCCGTTTCCGCCTCCTAGCTCGAGATGAGGGATCCTTTCCCTGTTTCGTAGGGAAAGAATTCCCGGCGTTCCCGTCGCATCTCAAGAGGAGGCGCTCTCCACAGGAAAGGCGAGAGGAACTCCAGGGTCGTGCCACCATTCCAAGAGTCCCCCAGATGTGTCAGTCCATTCCAGAGGAACCTGTTTTCCCTGCACTGCCTTGACGTTCAAGCCGAGGATCGACTCCCACCACGTGTGCTCGTGGGACAGCCCTGTGGGAAAGCCTCGTGGGAAAGCCTCGTGGGAAAGACTCGAGGGAAAACCATAGATCCTTTGATCCACGCGGCGGACTGCGTGACACTGCTGCTACCGCTCTGGAGGGAAGCGCAAGTGCATGCCCGCATTCGAGACGAGGACTGACTCCCCTGGGGAGACTCCAGAAGTACCCCAAGATCCATGTCAGCACTGGAGAGGAATCCTCAGGTTCCGGCCCCGACTCCACACAAGGTCTTAGGCCCCGGCATCGACGGGAGAGGAATCCCGAGAGGCCCCCGAGGAACTCGCATGGGGACTGGCCTTTCCTGAGGCCACCAGAGCGGGTCCCTGAGGTCCGCGTCGTAAGTCGAGAGCACCTGCCGCAACTCGAGAAAATCCAGGAGGTTTTGCCCTCCAGGCGAGATGAGGCCCATTTCCGCTGAGGCTTCTCGAGGCCAATCACATCTAACCACTGGAACTTCCAAAGGGTCTTTCACACCCTTGCTGCAACTCAAGAAGTTCCCCGGCATACCCGTCTGCACTCGAGAGGAAGCACGTGGTGTCCCGCACACATCCAGGGGGGCCCCGTTTCCGCCTCCTAGCTCGAGATGAGGGATCCTTTCCCTGTTTCGTAGGGAAAGAATTCCCGGCGTTCCCGTCGCATCTCAAGAGGAGGCGCTCTCCACAGGAAAGGCGAGAGGAACTCCAGGGTCGTGACACCATTCCAAGAGTCCCCAGATGTGTCAGTCCATTTCAGAGGAACCTGTTTTCCCTGCACTGCCTTGACGTTCAAGCCGAGGATCGACTCCCACCACGTGTGCACGTGGGACAGCCCTGTGGGAAAGCCTCGTGGGAAAGCCTCGTGGGAAAGACTCGAGGGAAAACCATAGATCCTTTGATCCACGCGGCGGACTGCGTGACACTGCTGCTACCGCTCTGGAGGAAAGCGCAAGTGCATGCCCGCATTCGAGACTACGACTGACTCCCCTGGGGAGACTCCAGAAGTACCCCAAGATCCATGTCAGCACTGAAGAGGAATCCTCAGGTTCCGGCCCCGACTCCACACAAGGTCTTAGGCCCGGCATCGACGGGAGAGGAATCCCGAGAGGCCCCCAAGGAACTCGCATGGGGACTGGCCTTTCCTGAGGCCACCAGAGCGGATCCCTGAGGTCCCCGTCGTAAGTCGAGAGCACCTGCCGCAACTCGAGAAAATCCAGGAGGTTTTGCCCTCCAGGCGAGATGAGGCCCATTTCCGCTGAGGCTTCTCGAGGCCAATCACATCTAACCACTGGAACTTCCAAAGGGTCCTTCACACCATTGCTGCAACTCAAGAAGTTCCCCGACATACCCGTCTCCACTCGAGAGGAAGCACGTGGGGTCCCGCACACATCCAGGGGAGCTCCGTTTCCGCCCCCTAGCTCGAGGAGAGGGATCCTTTCCCTGTTTCGTAGGGAAAGAATTCCCAGCGTTCCCGTCGCATCTCAAGAGGAGGCGCTCTCCACAGGAAAGGCGAGAGGAACTCCAGGGTCGTGACACCATTCCAAGAGTCCCCCAGATGTGTCAGTCCATTCCAGAGGAACCTGTTTTCCCTGCACTGCCTTGACGTTCAAGCCGAGGATCGACTCCCACCACGTGTGCACGTGGGACTGCCCTGTGGGAAAGCCTCGTGGGAAAGCCTCGTTGGAAAGACTCGAGGGAAAACCATAGATCCTTTGATCCACGCGGCGGACTGCGTGACACTGCTGCTACCGCTCTGGAGGAAAGCGCAAGTGCATGCCCGCATTCGAGACGAGGACTGACTCCCCTGGGGAGACTCCAGAAGTACCCCAAGATCCATGTCAGCACTGGAGAGGAATCCTCAGGTTCCGGCCCCGACTCCACACAAGGTCTTAGGCCCCGGCATCGACGGGAGAGGAATCCCGAGAGGCCCCCGAGGAACTCGCATGGGGACTGGCCTTTCCTGAGGCCACCAGAGCGGGTCCCTGAGGTCCCCGTCGTAAGTCGAGAGCACCTGCCGCAACTCGAGAAAATCCAGGAGGTTTTGCCCTCCAGGCGAGATGAGGCCCATTTCCGCTGAGGCTTCTCGAGGCCAATCACATCTAACCACTGGAACTTCCAAAGGGTCCTTCACACCATTGCTGCAACTCAAGAAGTTCCCCGACATACCCGTCTGCACTCGAGAGGAAGCACGAGGTTTCCCGCACACATCCAGGGGAGCCCCGTTTCCGCCTCCTAGCTCGAGATGAGGGATCCTTTCCCTGTTTCGTAGGGAAAGAATTCCTGGCGTTCCCGTCGCATCTCAAGAGGAGGCGCTCTCCACAGGAAAGGCGAGAGGAACTCCAGGGTCGTGCCACCATTCCAAGAGTCCCCCAGATGTGTCAGTCCATTCCAGAGGAACCTGTTTTCCCTGCACTGCCTTGACGTTCAAGCCGAGGATCGACTCCCACCACGTGTGCACGTGGGACAGCCCTGTGGGAAAGCCTCGTGGGAAAGCCTCGTGGGAAAGACTCGAGGGAAAACCATAGATCCTTTGATCCACGCGGCGGACTGCGTGACACTGCTGTTACCGCTCTGGAGGAAAGCGCAAGTGCATGCCCGCATTCGAGACGAGGACTGACTCCCCTGGGGAGACTCCAGAAGTGCCCCAAGATCCATGTCAGCACTGGAGAGGAATCCTCAGGTTCCGGCCCCGACTCCACACAAGGTCTTAGGCCCCGGCATCGACGGGAGAGGAATCCCGAGAGGCCCCCGAGGAACTCGCATGGGGACTGGCCTTTCCTGAGGCCACCAGAGCGGGTCCCTGAGGTCCCCGTCGTAAGTCGAGAGCACCTGCCGCAACTCGAGAAAATCCAGGAGGTTTTGCCCTCCAGGCGAGATGAGGCCCATTTCCGCTGAGGCTTCTCGAGGCCAATCACATCTAACCATGGACCTTCCAAAGGGTCCTTCACACCTTTGCTGCAACTCAAGCAGTTCCCCGACATACCCGTCTGCACTCGAGAGGAAGCACGTGGTGTCCCGCACACATCCAGGGGGGCCCCTTTCCGCCTCCTAGCTCGAGATGAGGGATCCTTTCCCTGTTTCGTAGGGAAAGAATTCCTGGCGTTCCCGTCGCATCTCAAGAGGAGGCGCTCTCCACAGGAAAGGCGAGAGGAACTCCAGGGTCGTGACACCATTCCAAGAGTCCCCCAGATGTGTCAGTCCATTACAGAGGAACCTGTTTTCCCTGCACTGCCTTGACGTTCAAGCCGAGGATCGACTCCCACCACGTGTGCACGTGGGACAGCCCTGTGGGAAAGCCTCGTGGGAAAGCCTCGTGGGAAAGACTCGAGGGAAAACCATAGATCCTTTGATCCACGCGGCGGACTGCGTGACACTGCTGCTACCGCTCTGGAGGAAAGCGCAAGTGCATGCCCGCATTCGAGACGAGGACTGACTCCCCTGGGGAGACTCCAGAAGTACCCCAAGATCCATGTCAGCACTGGAGAGGAATCCTCAGGTTCCGGCCCCGACTCCACACAAGGTCTTAGGCCCCGGCATCGACGGGAGAGGAATCCCGAGAGGCCCCCGAGGAACTCGCATGGGGACTGGCCTTTCCTGAGGCCACCAGAGCGGGTCCCTGAGGTCCCCGTCGTAAGTCGAGAGCACCTGCCGCAACTCGAGAAAATCCAGGAGGTTTTGCCCTCCAGGCGAGATGAGGCCCATTTCCGCTGAGGCTTCTCGAGGCCAATCACATCTAACCACTGGAACTTCCAAAGGGTTCTTCACACCATTGCTGCAACTCAAGAAGTTCCCCGACATACCCGTCTGCACTCGAGAGGAAGCACGAGGTTTCCCGCACACATCCAGGGGAGCCCCGTTTCCGCCTCCTAGCTCGAGATGAGGGATCCTTTCCCTGTTTCGTAGGGAAAGAATTCCCGGCGTTCCCGTCGCATCTCAAGAGGAGGCGCTCTCCACAGGAAAGGCGAGAGGAACTCCAGGGTCTTGCCAACATTCCAAGAGTCCCCCAGATGTGTCAGTCCATTCCAGAGGAACCTGTTTTCCCTGCACTGCCTTGACGTTCAAGCCGAGAATCGACTCCCACCACGTGTGCACGTGGGACAGCCCTGTGGGAAAGCCTCGGGGGAAAGCCTCGTGGGAAAGACTCGAGGGAAAAGCATAGATCCTTTGATCCACGCGGCGGACTGCGTGACACTGCTGCTACCGCTCTGGAGGAAAGCTCAAGTGCATGCCCGCATTCGAGACGAGGACTGACTCCCCTGGGGAGACTCCAGAAGTACCCCAAGATCCATGTCAGCACTGGAGAGGAATCCTCAGGTTCCGGCCCAGACTCCACACAAGGTCTTAGGCCCCGGCATCGACGGGAGAGGAATCCCGAGAGGCCCCCGAGGAACTCGCATGGGGACTGGCCTTTCCTGAGGCCACCAGAGCGGGTCCCTGAGGTCCCCGTCGTAAGTCGAGAGCACCTGCCGCAACTCGAGAAAATCCAGGAGGTTTTGCCCTCCAGGCGAGATGAGGCCCATTTCCGCTGAGGCTTCTCGAGGCCAATCACATCTAACCACTGGAACTTCCAAAGGGTCCTTCACACCATTGCTGCAACTCAAGAAGTTCCCCGACATACCCGTCTGCACTCGAGAGGAAGCACGAGGTTTCCCGCACACATCCAGGGGAGCCCCGTTTCCGCCTCCTAGCTCGAGATGAGGGATCCTTTCCCTGTTTCGTAGGGAAAGAATTCCTGGCGTTCCCGTCGCATCTCAAGAGGAGGCGCTCTCCACAGGAAAGGCGAGAGGAACTCCAGGGTCGTGCCACCATTCCAAGAGTCCCCCAGATGTGTCAGTCCATTCCAGAGGAACCTGTTTTCCCTGCACTGCCTTGACGTTCAAGCCGAGGATCGACTCCCACCACGTGTGCACGTGGGACAGCCCTGTGGGAAAGCCTCGTGGGAAAGCCTCGTGGGAAAGACTCGAGGGAAAACCATAGATCCTTTGATCCACGCGGCGGACTGCGTGACACTGCTGCTACCGCTCTGGAGGAAAGCGCAAGTGCATGCCCGCATTCGAGACGAGGACTGACTCCCCTGGGGAGACTCCAGAAGTACCCCAAGATCCATGTCAGCACTGGAGAGGAATCCTCAGGTTCCGGCCCCGACTCCACACAAGGTCTTAGGCCCCGGGATCGACGGGAGAGGAATCCCGAGAGGCCCCCGAGGAACTCGCATGGGGACTGGCCTTTCCTGAGGCCACCAGAGCGGGTCCCTGAGGTCCCCGTCGTAAGTCGAGAGCACCTGCCGCAACTCGAGAAAATCCAGGAGGTTTTGCCCTCCAGGCGAGATGAGGCCCATTTCCGCTGAGGCTTCTCGAGGCCAATCACATCTAACCACTGGAACTTCCAAAGGGTCCTTCACACCCTTGCTGCAACTCAAGAAGTTCCCCGACATACCCGTCTCCACTCGAGAGGAAGCACGTGGGGTCCCGCACACATCCAGGGGAGCCCCGTTTCCGCCTCCTAGCTCGAGATGAGGGATCCTTTCCCTGTTTCGCAGGGAAAGAATTCCCGGCGTTCCCGTCGCATCTCACGAGGAGGCGCTCTCCACAGGAAAGGCGAGAGGAACGCCAGGGTCGTGACACCATTCCAAGAGTCCCCCAGATGTGTCAGTCCATTCCAGAGGAACCTGTTTTCCCTGCACTGCCTTGACGTTCAAGCCTAGGATCGACTCCCACCACGTGTGCACGTGGGACAGCCCTGTGGGAAAGCCTCGTGGGGAAGCCTCGTGGGAAAGACTCGAGGGAAAACCATAGATCCTTTGATCCACGCGGCGGACTGCGTTACACTGCTGCTTCCGCTGTGGAGGATAGCGCAAGTGCATGCCTGCATTCGAGACGAGGACTGACTCCCCTGGGGAGACTCCAGAAGTACCCCAAGATCCATGTCAGCACTGGAGAGGAATCCTCAGGTTCCGGCCCCGACTCCACACAAGGTCTTAGGCCCCGGCATCGAAGGGAGAGGAATCCCGAGAGGCCCCCGTGGAACTCGCATGGGGACTGGCCTTTCCTGAGGCCACCAGAGCGGTTCCCTGAGGTCCCCGTCGTAAGTCGAGAGCACCTGCCGCAACTCGAGAGAATCCAGGAGGTTTTGCCCTCCAGGCGAGAGGAGGCCCATTTCCACTGAGGCTTCTCGAGGACAATCACATCTAACCACTGGAACTTCGAAAGGGTCCTTCACACGCTTGCTGCAACTCAAAAATTTCCCCGACATATCGTCTCCACTCGAGAGGAAGCACGTGGGGTCCCGCACACATCCAGGGGAGCCCCGTTTCCGCCTCCTAGCTCGAGATGAGGGATCCTTTCCCTGTTTCGTAGGGAAAGAATTCCCGGCGTTCCCGTCGCATCTCAAGAGGAGGCGCTCTCCACAGGAAAGGCGAGAGGAACTCCAGAGTCGTGACACCATTCCAAGAGTCCCCCAGATGTGTCAGTCCATTCCAGAGGAACCTTTTTTCCCTGCACTGCCTTGACGTTCAAGCCGAGGATCGAATCCCACCACGTGTGCACGTGGGACAGCCCTGGGGGAAAGCCTCGTGGGAAAGCCTCGTGGGAAAGACTCGAGGGAAAACCATAGATCCTTTGATCCACGCGGCGGACTGCGTGACACTGCTGCTACCGCTCTGGAGAAAACCGCAAGTGCATGCCCGCATTCGAGACGAGGACTGACTCCCCTAGGGAGACTCCAGAAGTACCCCAAGATCCATGTCAGCACTGGAGAGGAATCCTCAGGTTCCGGCCCCGACTCCACACAAGGTCTTAGGCCCCGGCATCGACGGGAGAGGAATCCCGAGAGGCCCCCGGGGAACTCGCATGGGGACTGGCCTTTCCTGAGGCCACCAGAGCGGGTCCCTGAGGTCCCCGTCGTAAGTCGAGAGCACCTGCCGCAACTCGAGAAAATCCAGGAGGTTTTGCCCTCCAGGCGAGATGAGGCCCATTTCCGCTGAGGCTTCTCGAGGCCAATCACTTCTAACCACTGGAATTCCAAAGGGTCCTTCACACCCTTGCTGTAACTCAAGAAGTTCCCCGACATACCCGTCTCCACTCGAGAGGAAGCACGTGGGTCTCGCACACATCCAGGGGAGCCCCGTTTCCGCCTCCTAGCTCGAGATGAGGGATCCTTTCCCTGTTTCGTAGGGAAAGAATTCCCGGCGTTCCCGTCGCATCTCAAGAGGAGGCGCTCTCCACAGGAAAGGCGAGAGGAACTCCAGGGTCGTGCCACCATTCCAAGAGTCCCCCAGATGTGTCAGTCCATTCCAGAGGAACCTGTTTTCCCTGCACTGCCTTGACGTTCAAGCCGAGGATCGACTCCCACCACGTGTGCACGTGGGACAGCCCTGTGGGAAAGCCTCGTGGGAAAGCCTCCTGGTAAAGACTCGAGGGAAAACCATAGATCCTTTGATCCACGCGGCGGACTGCGTGACACTGCTGCTACCGCTCTGGAGGAAAGCGCAAGTGCATGCCAGCATTCGAGACGAGGACTGACTCCCCTGGGGAGACTCCAGAAGTACCCCAAGATCCATGTCAGCACTGGAGAGAAATCCTCAGGTTCCGGCCCCGACTCCACACAAGGTCTTAGGCCCGGGAATCGACGGGAGAGGAATCCCGAGAGGCCCCGAGGAACTCGCATGGGGACTGGCCTTTCCTGAGGCCACCAGAGCGTGTCCCTGAGGTCCCCGTCGTAAGTCGAGAGCACCTGCCGCAACTCGAGAAAATCCAGGAGATTTTGCCCTCCAGGCGAGATGAGGCCCATTTCCGCTGAGGCTTCTCGAGGCCAATCACTTCTAACCACTGGAATTCCAAAGGGTCCTTCACACCCTTGCTGCAACTCAAGAAGTTCCCCGACATACCCGTCTCCAATCGAGAGGAAGCACGTGGGTCTCGCACACATCCAGGGGAGCCCCGTTTCCGCCTCCTAGCTAGAGATGAGGGATCCTTTCCCTGTTTCGTAGGGAAAGAATTCCCGGCGTTCCCGTCGCATCTCAAGAGGAGGCGCTCTCCACAGGAAAGGCGAGAGGAACTCCAGGGTCGTGCCACCATTCCAAGAGTCCCCCAGATGTGTCAGTCCATTCCAGAGGAACCTGTTTTCCCTGCACTGCCTTGACGTTCAAGCCGAGGATCGACTCCCACCACGTGTGCACGTGGGACAGCCCTGTGGGAAAGCCTCGTGGGAAAGCCTCGTGGGAAAGACTCGAGGGAAAACCATAGATCCTTTAATCCACGCGGCGGACTGCGTGACACTGCTGCTACCGCTCTGGAGGAAAGCGCAAGTGCATGCCAGCATTCGAGACGAGGACTGACTCCCCTGGGGAGACTCCAGAAGTACCCCAAGATCCATGTCAGCACTGGAGAGAAATCCTCAGGTTCCGGCCCCGACTCCACACAAGGTCTTAGGCCCCGGCATCGACGGGAGAGGAATCCCGAGAGGCCCCCGAGGAAGTCGCATGGGGACTGGCCTTTCCTGAGGCCACCAGAGCGGGTCCCTGAGGTCCCCGTCGTAAGTCGAGAGCACCTGCCGCAACTCGAGAAAATCCAGGAGGTTTTGCCCTCCAGGCGAGATGAGGCCCATTTCCGCTGAGGCTTCTCGAGGCCAATCACGTCTAACCACTGGAACTTCCAAAGGGTCCTTCACACCCTTGCTGCAACTCAAGAAGTTCCCCGACATACCCGTCTCCACTCGAGAGGAAGCACGTGGTGTCCCGCACACATCAAGGGGAGCCCCGTTTCCGCCTCCTAGCTCGAGATGAGGGATCCTTTCCCTGTTTCGTAGGGAAAGAATTCCCGGCGTTCCCGTCGCATCTCAAGAGGAGGCGCTCTCCACAGGAAAGGCGAGAGGAACTCCAGGGTCGTGACACCATTCCAAGAGTCCCCCAGATGTGTCAGTCCATTCCAGAGAAACCTGTTTTCCCTGCACTGCCTTGACGTTCAAGCCGAGGATCGACTACCACCACGTGTGCACGTGGGACAGCCCTGTGGGAAAGCCTCGTGGGAAAGCCTCGTGGGAAAGACTCGAGGGAAAACCATAGATCCTTTGATCCACGCGGCGGACTGCGTGACACTGCTTCTACCGCTCTGGAGGAAAGCGCAAGTGCATGCCCGCATTCGAGACGAGGACTGACTCCACTGGGGAGACTCCAGAAGTACCCCAAGATCCATGTCAGCACTGGAGAGGAATCCTCAGGTTCCAGCCCCGACTCCACACAATGTCTTAGGCCCCGGCATCGACGGGAGAGGAATCCCGAGACGCCCCCGAGGAACTCGCATGGGGACTGGCCTTTCCTGAGGCCACCAGAGCGGGTCCCTGAGGTCCCCGTCGTAAGTCGAGAGCACCTGCAGCAACTCGAGAAGATCCAGGAGGTTTTGCCCTCCAGGCGCGATGAGGCCCATTTCCGCTGAGGCTTCTCGAGGCTAATCACGTCTAACCACTGGAACTTCCAAAGGGTCCTTCACACCCTTGCTGCAACTCAAGAAGTTCCCCGACACACCCGTCTCCACCCGAGAGGAAGCACGTGGGTCCCGCACACATCCAGGGGAGCCCCGTTTCCGCCTCCTAGCTCGAGATGAGGGATCCTTTCCCTGTTTCGTAGGGAAAGAATTCCCGGCGTTCCCGTCGCATCTCAAAGGAGGCGCTCTCCACTGGAAAGACGAGAGGAACTCCAGGGTCGTGCCACCATTCCAAGAGTCCCCCAGATGTGTCAGTCCATTCCAGAGGAACCTGATTTCCCTGCACTGCCTTGACGTTCAAGCCGAGGATCGACTCCCACCACGTGTGCACGTGGGACAGCCCTGTGGGAAAGCCTCGTGGGAAAGCCTCGTGGGAAAGACTCGAGGGAAAACCATAGATCCTTTGATCCACGCGGCAGACTGCGTGACACTACTGCTACCGCTCTGGAGGAAAGCGCAAGTGCATGCCCGCATTCGAGACGAGGACTGACTCCCCTGGGGAGACTCCAGAAGTACCCCAAGATCCATGTCAGCCCTGGAGAGGAATCCTCAGGTTCCGGCCCCGACTCCACACAAGGTCTTAGGCCCCGGCATCGACGGGAGAAGAATCTCGAGACGCCCCCGAGGAACTCGCATGGGGACTGGCCTTTCCTGAGGCCACCAGAGCGGGTCCCTGAGGTCCCCGTCGTAAGTCGAGAGCACCTGCCGCAACTCGAGAAAATCCAGGAGGTTTTGCCCTCCAGGCGAGATGAGGCCCATTTCCGCTGAGGCTTCTCGAGGCCAATCACATCTAACCACTGGAACTTCCAAACGGTCCTTCACACCATTGCTGCAACTCAAGAAGTTCCCCGACATACCCGTCTCCACTCGAGAGGAAGCACGTGGGGTCCCGCACACATCCAGGGGAGCCCCGTTTCCGCCTCCTAGCTCGAGATGAGGGATCCTTTCCCTGTTTCGTAGGGAAAGAATTCCCGGCGTTCCCGTCGCATCTCAAGAGGAGGCGCTCTCCACAGGAAATGCGAGAGGAACTCCAGGGTCGTGCCACCATTCCAAGAGTCCCCCAGATGTGTCAGTCCATTCCAGAGGAACGTGTTTTCCCTGCACTGCCTTGACGTTCAAGCCGAGGATCGACTCCCACCACGTGTGCACGTGGGACAACCCTGTGGGAAAGCCTCGTGGGAAAGCCTCGTGGGAAAGACTCGAGGGAAAACCATAGATCCTTTGATCCACGCGGCGGACTGCGTGACACTGCTGCTACCGCTCTGGAGGAAAGCGCAAGTGCATGCCCACATTCGAGACGAGGACTGACTCCCCTGGGGAGACTCCAGAAATACCCCAAGATCCATGTCAGCACTGGAGAGGAATCCTCAGGTTCCGGCCCCGACTCCACACAAGGTCTTAGGCCCCGGCATCAACGGGAGAGGAATCCCGAGACGCCCCCGAGGAACTCGCATGGGGACTGGCCTTTCCTGAGGCCACCAGAGCGGTTCCCTGAGGTCCCCGTCGTAAGTCGAGAGCACCTGCCGCAACTCGAGAAAATCCAGGAGGTTTTTCCGTCCAGGCTAGGTGAGGCCCTTTTCCGCTGAGGCTTCTCGAGGCCAATCACATCTAACCACTGGAACTTCCAAAGGGTCCTTCACACCCTTGCTGCAACTCAAGAAGTTCCCCGACATACCCGTCTCCACTCTTGAGGAAGCACGTGGTTGTCCACACACATCCAGGGGAGACCCGTTTCCGCCTCCTAGCTCGAGATGAGGGATCCTTTCCCTGTTTCGTAGGGAAAGAATTCCCGGCGTTCCCGTCGCATCTCAAGAGGAGGCGCTCTCCACAGGAAAGGCGAGAGGAACTCCAGGGTCGTGCCACCATTCCAAGAGTCCCCCAGATGTGTCAGTCCATTCCAGAGGAAACTTTTTTCCCTGCACTGCCTTGACGTTCAAGCCGAGGATCGACTCCCACCACGTGTGCACGTGGGACAGCCCTGTGGGAAAGCCTCGTGGGAAAGCCTCGTGGGAAAGACTCGAGGGAAAACCATAGATCCTTTGATCCACGCGGCGGACTGCGTGACACTGCTGCTACCACTCTGGAGGAAAGCGCAAGTGCATGCCCGCATTCGAGACGAGAACTGACTCCCCTGGGGAGACTCAGAAGTACTCCAAGATCCATGTCAGCCCTGGAGAGGAATCCTCAGGTTCCGGCCCCAACTCCACACAAGGTCTGAGGCCCCGGCATCGACGGGAGAGGAATCCCGAGACGCCCCCGAGGAACTCGCATGGGGACTGGCCTTTCCTGAGGCCACCAGAGCGGGTCCCTGAGGTCCCTGTCGTAAGTCGAGAGCACCTGCCGCAACTCGAGAAAATCCAGGAGGTTTTGCCCTCCAGGCGAGATGAGGCCCATTTCCGCTGAGGCTTCTCGAGGCCAATCACGTCTAACCACTGGAACTTCCAAAGGGTCCTTCACACCCTTGCTGCAACTCAAGAAGTTCCCCGACATACCCGTCTCCACTCAAGAGGAAGCACGTGGGATCCCGCACACATCCAGGGGAGCCCCTTTTCCGCCTCCTAGCTCGAGATGAGGGATCCTTTCCCTGTTTCGTAGGGAAAGAATTCCCGGCGTTCCCGTCGCATCTCAAGAGGAGGCGCTCTCCACAGGAAAGGCGAGAGGAACTCCAGGGTCGTGCCACCATTCCAAGAGTCCCCCAGATGTGTCAGTCCATTCCAGAGGAAACTTTTTTCCCTGCACTGCCTTGACGTTCAAGCCGAGGATCGACTCCCACCACGTGTGCACGTGGGACAGCCCTGTGGGAAAGCCTCGTGGGAAAGCCTCGTGGGAAAGACTCGAGGGAAAAACATAGATCCTTTGATCCACGCGGCGGACTGCGTGACACTGCTGCTACCACTCTGGAGGAAAGCGCAAGTGCATGCCCGCATTCGAGACGAGAACTGACTCCCCTGGGGAGACTCCAGAAGTACTCCAAGATCCATGTCAGCCCTGGAGAGGAATCCTCAGGTTCCGGCCCCAACTCCACACAAGGTCTTAGGCCCCGGCATCGACGGGAGAGGAATCCCGAGACGCCCCCGAGGAACTCGCATGGGGACTGGCCTTTCCTGAGGCCACCAGAGCGGGTCCCTGAGGTCCCCGTCGTAAGTCGAGAGCACCTGCCGCAACTCGAGAAAATCCAGGAGGTTTTCCCTCCAGGCGAGATGAGGCCCATTTCCGCTGAGGCTTCTCGAGGCCAATCACATCTAAACACTGGAACTTCCAAAGGGTCCTTCACACCCTTGCTGCAACTCAAGAAGTTCCCCGACATACCCGTCTGCACTCGAGAGGAAGCACGTGGTGTCCCGCACACATCCAGGGGAGCCCCGTTTCCGCCTCCTACCTCGAGATGAGGGATCCTTTCCCTGTTTCGTAGGGAAAGAATTCCCGGCGTTCCCGTCGCATCTCAAGAGGAGGCGCTCTCCACAGGAAAGGCGAGAGGAACTCCAGGGTCGTGCCACCATTCCAAGAGTCCCCCAGATGTGTCAGTCCATTCCAGAGGAACCTGTTTTCCCTGCACTGCCTTGACGTTCAAGCCGAGGATCGACTCCCACCACGTGTGCACGTGGGACAGCCCTGTGGGAAAGCCTCGTGGGAAAGCCTCGTGGGAAAGACTCGAGGGAAAACCATAGATCCTTTGATCCACGCGGCGGACTGCGTGACACTGCTGCTACCGCTCTTGAGGAAAGCGCAATGCAAGCCCGCATTCGAGACGAGGACTGACTCCCCTGGGGAGACTCCAGAAGTACCCCAAGATCCATGTCAGCACTGGAGAGGAATCCTCAGGTTCCGGCCCCGACTCCACACAAGGTCTTAGGCCCCGGCATCGACGGGAGAGGAATCCCGAGAGGCCCCCGAGGAACTCGCATGGGGACTGGCCTTTCCTGAGGCCACCAGAGCGGTTCCCTGAGGTCCCCGTCGTAAGTCGAGAGCACCTGCCGCAACTCGAGAAAATCCAGGAGGTTTTGCCCTCCAGGCGAGGTGAGGCCCATTTTCGCTGAGGCTTCTCGAGGCCAATCACATCTAACCACTGGAACTTCCAAAGGGTCCTTCACACCCTTGCTGCAACTCAAGAAGTTCCCCGACATACCCGTCTCCACTCTAGAGGAAGCACGTGGTTGTCCACACACATCCAGGGGAGACCCGTTTCCGCCTCCTAGCTCGAGATGAGGGATCCTTTCCCTGTTTCGTAGGGAAAGAATTCCCGGCGTTCCCGTCGCATCTCAAGAGGAGGCGCTCTCCACAGGAAAGGCGAGAGGAACTGCAGGGTCGAGACACCATTCCAAGAGTCCCCCAGATGTGTCAGTCCATTCCAGAGGAACCTGTTTTCCCTGCAGTGCCTTGACGTTCAAGCCGAGGATCGACTCCCACCACGTGTGCACGTGAGACAGCCCTGTGGGAAAGCCTCGTGGGAAAGCCTCGTGGGAAAGACTCGAGGGAAAACCATAGATCCTTTGATCCACGCGGCGGACTGCGTGACACTGCTGCTACCGCTCTGGAGGAAAGCGCAAGTGCATGCCCGCATTCGAGACGAGGACTGACTCCCCTGGGGAGTCTCCAGAAGTACCCCAAGATCCATGTCAGCACTGGAAAGGAATCCTCAGGTTCCGGTCCCGACTCCACACAAGGTCTTAGGCCCCGGCATAGACGGGAGAGGAATCCCGAGACGCCCCCGAGGAACTCGCATGGGGACTGGCCTTTCCTGAGGCCACCAGAGCGGGTCCCTGAGGTCCCCGTCGTAAGTCGAGAGCACCTGCCGCAACTCGAGAAAATCCAGGAGGTTTTGCCCTCCAGGCGAGATGAGGCCCATTTCCGCTGAGGCTTCTCGAGGCCAATCACGTCTAACCACTGGAACTTCCAAAGGGTCCTTCACACCCTTGCTGCAACTCAAGTAGTTCCCCGACATACACGTCTCCACTCGAGAGGAAGCACGTGGGGTCCCGCACACATCCAGGGGAGCCCCGTTTCCGCCTCCTAGCTCGAGATGAGGGATCCTTTCCCTGTTTCGTAGTGAAAGAATTCCCGGCGTTCCCGTCGCATCTCAAGAGGAGGCGCTCTCCACAGGAAAGGCGAGAGGAACTCCAGGGTCGTGCCACCATTCCAAGAGTCCCCCAGATGTGTCAGTCCATTCCAGAGGAACCTGTTTTCCCTGCACTGCCTTGACGTTCAAGCCGAGGATCGACTCCCACCACGTGTGCACGTGGGACAGCCCTGTGGGAAAGCCTCGTGGGAAAGCCTCGTGGGAAAGACTCGAGGGAAAACCATAGATCCTTTGATCCACGCGGCGGACTGCGTGACACTGCTTCTACCGCTCTTGAGGAAAGCGCAATGCATGCCCGCATTCGAGACGAGGACTGACTCCCCTGGGGAGACTCCAGAAGTACCCCAAGATCCATGTCAGCACTGGAGAGGAATCCTCAGGTTCCGGCCCCGACTCCACACAAGGTCTTAGGGCCCGGCATCGACGGGAGAGGAATCCCGAGACGCCCCCGAGGAACTCGCATGGGGACTGGCCTTTCCTGAGGCCACCAGAGCGGGTCCCTGAGGTCCCCGTCGTAAGTCGAGAGCACCTGCCGCAACTCGAGAAAATCCAGGAGGTTTTGCCCTCCAGGCGAGATGAGGCCCATTTCCGCTGAGGCTTCTCGAGGCCACTCACATCTAACCACTGGATCTTCCAAAGGATCCTTCACACCCTTGCTGCAACTCAAGAAGTTCCCCGACATACCCGTCTCCACTCGACAGGAAGCACGCGGCGTCCCACATACATCCAGGGGAGCCCCGTTTCCGCCTCCTAGCTCGAGATGAGGGATCCTTTCCCTGTTTCGTAGGGAAAGAATTCCCGGCGTTCCCGTCGCATCTCAAGAGGAGGCGCTCTCCACAGGAAAGGCGAGAGGAACTCCAGGGTCGTGCCACCATTTCAAGAGTCCCCCAGATGTGTCAGTCCATTCCAGAGGAACCTGTTTTCCCTGCACTGCCTTGACGTTCAAGCCGAGGATCGACTCCCACCACGTGTGCACGTGGGACAGCCCTGTGGGAAAGCCTCGTGGGAAAGCCTCGTGGGAAAGACTCGAGGGAAAACCATAGATCCTTTGATCCACGCGGCGGACTGCGTGACACTGCTGCTACCGCTCTGGAGGAAAGCGCAAGTGCATGCCCGCATTCGAGACGAGGACTGACTCCCCTGGGGAGACTCCAGAAGTACCCCAAGATCCATGTCAGCACTGGAGAGGAATCCTCAGGTTCCGGCCCCGACTCCACACAAGGTCTTAGGCCCCGGCATCGACGGGAGAGGAATCCCGAGACGCCCCCGAGGTACTCGCATGGGGACTGGCCTTTCCTGAGGCCACCAGAGCGGTTCCCTGAGGTCCCCGTCGTAAGTCGAGAGCACCTGCCGCAACTCGAGAAAATCCAGGAGGTTTTGCCCTCCAGGCGAGATGAGGCCCATTTCCGCTGAGGCTTCTTGAGGCCACTCACATCTAACCACTGGATCTTCCAAAGGATCCTTCACACCCTTGCTGCAACTCAAGAAGTTCCCCGACATACCCGTCTCCACTCGAGAGGAAGCACGCGGGGTCCCGCATACATCCAGGGGAGCCCCGTTTCCGCCTCCTAGCTCGAGATGAGGGATCCTTTCCCTGTTTCGTAGGGAAAGAATTCCCGGCGTTCAAGTCACATCTCAAGAGGAGGCGCTCTCCACAGGAAAGGCGAGAGGAACTCCAGGGTCGTGCCACCATTCCAAGAGTCCCACAGATGTGTCAGTCCATTCCAGAGGAACCTGTTTTCCCTGCACTGCCTTGACGTTCAAGCCGAGGATCGACTCCCACCACGTGTGCACGTGGGACAGCCCTGTGGGAAAGCCTCGTGGGAAAGCCTCGTGGGAAAGACTCGAGGGAAAACCATAGATCCTTTGATCCACGCGGCGGACTGCGTGACACTGCTGCTACCGCTCTGGAGGAAAGCGCAAGTGCATGCCCGCATTCGAGACGAGGACTGACTCCCCTGGGGAGACTCCAGAAGTACCCCAAGATCCATGTCAGCACTGGAGAGGAATCCTCAGGTTCCGGCCCCGACTCCACACAAGGTCTGAGGCCCCTGCATCGACGGGAGAGGAATCCCGAGAGTCCCCCGAGGAACTCGCATGGGGACTGGCCTTTCCTGAGGCCACCAGAGCGGGTCCCTGAGGTCCCCGTCGTAAGTCGAGAGCACCTGCCGCAACTCGAGAAAATCCAGGAGGTTTTGCCCTCCAGGCGAGATGAGGCCCATTTCCGCTGAGGCTTCTCGAGGCCAATCACGTCTAACCACTGGAACTTCCAAAGGGTCCTTCACACCCTTGCTGCAACTCAAGAAGTTCCCCGACATACCCGTCTCCACTCGAGAGGAAGCACGTGGGGTCCCGCACACATCCAGGGGAGCCCCGTTTCCGCCTCCTAGCTCGAGATGAGGGATCCTTTCCCTGTTTCGTAGGGAAAGATTTCCCGGCGTTCCCGTCGCATCTCAAGAGGAGGCGCTCTCCACAGGAAAGGCGAGAGGAACTCCAGGGTCGTGCCACCATTCCAAGAGTCCCCCAGATGTGTCAGTCCATTCCAGAGGAACCTTTTTTCCCTGCACTGCCTTGACGTTCAAGCCGAGGATCGACTCCCACCACGTGTGCACGTGGGACAGCCCTGTGGGAAAGCCTCGTGGGAAAGCCTCGTGGGAAAGACTCGAGGGAAAACCATAGATCCTTTGATCCACGCGGCGGACTGCGTGACACTGCTGCTACCGCTCTGGAGGAAAGCGCAAGTGCATGCCCGCATTCGAGACGAGGACTGACTCCCCTGGGGAGACTCCAGAAGTACTCCAAGATCCATGTCAGCCCTGGAGAGTAATCCTCAGGTTCCGGCCCCAACTCCACACAAGGTCTTAGGCCCCGGCATCGACGGGAGAGGAATCCCGAGACGCCCCCGAGGAACTCGCATGGGGACTGGCCTTTCCTGAGGCCACCAGAGCGGGTCCCTGAGGTCCCCATCGTAAGTCGAGAGCACCTGCCGCAACTCGAGAAAATCCAGGAGGTTTTGCCCTCCAGGCGAGATGAGGCCCATTTCCGCTGAGGCTTCTCGAGGCCAATCACATCTAACCACTGGAACTTCGAAAGGGTCCTTCACACGCTTGCTGCAACTCAAAAATTTCCCCGACATATCGTCTCCACTCGAGAGGAAGCACGTGGGGTCCCGCACACATCCAGGGGAGCCCCGTTTCCGCCTCCTAGCTCGAGATGAGGGATCCTTTCCCTGTTTCGTAGGGAAAGAATTCCCGGCGTTCCCGTCGCATCTCAAGAGGAGGCGCTCTCCACAGGAAAGGCGAGAGGAACTCCAGAGTCGTGACACCATTCCAAGAGTCCCCCAGATGTGTCAGTCCATTCCAGAGGAACCTTTTTTCCCTGCACTGCCTTGACGTTCAAGCCGAGGATCGAATCCCACCACGTGTGCACGTGGGACAGCCCTGTGGGAAAGCCTCGTGGGAAAGCCTCGTGGGAAAGACTCGAGGGAAAACCATAGATCCTTTGATCCACGCGGCGGACTGCGTGACACTGCTGCTACCGCTCTGGAGAAAACCGCAAGTGCATGCCCGCATTCGAGACGAGGACTGACTCCCCTAGGGAGACTCCAGAAGTACCCCAAGATCCATGTCAGCACTGGAGAGGAATCCTCAGGTTCCGGCCCCGACTCCACACAAGGTCTTAGGCCCCGGCATCGACGGGAGAGGAATCCCGAGAGGCCCCCGGGGAACTCGCATGGGGACTGGCCTTTCCTGAGGCCACCAGAGCGGGTCCCTGAGGTCCCCGTCGTAAGTCGAGAGCACCTGCCGCAACTCGAGAAAATCCAGGAGGTTTTGCCCTCCAGGCGAGATGAGGCCCATTTCCGCTGAGGCTTCTCGAGGCCAATCACTTCTAACCACTGGAATTCCAAAGGGTCCTTCACACCCTTGCTGTAACTCAAGAAGTTCCCCGACATACCCGTCTCCACTCGAGAGGAAGCACGTGGGTCTCGCACACATCCAGGGGAGCCCCGTTTCCGCCTCCTAGCTCGAGATGAGGGATCCTTTCCCTGTTTCGTAGGGAAAGAATTCCCGGCGTTCCCGTCGCATCTCAAGAGGAGGCGCTCTCCACAGGAAAGGCGAGAGGAACTCCAGGGTCGTGCCACCATTCCAAGAGTCCCCCAGATGTGTCAGTCCATTCCAGAGGAACCTGTTTTCCCTGCACTGCCTTGACGTTCAAGCCGAGGATCGACTCCCACCACGTGTGCACGTGGGACAGCCCTGTGGGAAAGCCTCGTGGGAAAGCCTCCTGGTAAAGACTCGAGGGAAAACCATAGATCCTTTGATCCACGCGGCGGACTGCGTG
Organism: Ovis canadensis; assembly: GCF_042477335.2. Classification (NCBI taxonomy): domain Eukaryota; kingdom Metazoa; phylum Chordata; class Mammalia; order Artiodactyla; family Bovidae; genus Ovis; species Ovis canadensis. The sequence continues at coordinate 4,602,598 of NC_091258.1, read as the reverse complement.
ACACTGCTGCTACCGCTCTGGAGGAAAGCGCAAGTGCATGCCAGCATTCGAGACGAGGACTGACTCCCCTGGGGAGACTCCAGAAGTACCCCAAGATCCATGTCAGCACTGGAGAGAAATCCTCAGGTTCCGGCCCCGACTCCACACAAGGTCTTAGGCCCGGGAATCGACGGGAGAGGAATCCCGAGAGGCCCCGAGGAACTCGCATGGGGACTGGCCTTTCCTGAGGCCACCAGAGCGTGTCCCTGAGGTCCCCGTCGTAAGTCGAGAGCACCTGCCGCAACTCGAGAAAATCCAGGAGATTTTGCCCTCCAGGCGAGATGAGGCCCATTTCCGCTGAGGCTTCTCGAGGCCAATCACTTCTAACCACTGGAATTCCAAAGGGTCCTTCACACCCTTGCTGCAACTCAAGAAGTTCCCCGACATACCCGTCTCCAATCGAGAGGAAGCACGTGGGTCTCGCACACATCCAGGGGAGCCCCGTTTCCGCCTCCTAGCTAGAGATGAGGGATCCTTTCCCTGTTTCGTAGGGAAAGAATTCCCGGCGTTCCCGTCGCATCTCAAGAGGAGGCGCTCTCCACAGGAAAGGCGAGAGGAACTCCAGGGTCGTGCCACCATTCCAAGAGTCCCCCAGATGTGTCAGTCCATTCCAGAGGAACCTGTTTTCCCTGCACTGCCTTGACGTTCAAGCCGAGGATCGACTCCCACCACGTGTGCACGTGGGACAGCCCTGTGGGAAAGCCTCGTGGGAAAGCCTCGTGGGAAAGACTCGAGGGAAAACCATAGATCCTTTAATCCACGCGGCGGACTGCGTGACACTGCTGCTACCGCTCTGGAGGAAAGCGCAAGTGCATGCCAGCATTCGAGACGAGGACTGACTCCCCTGGGGAGACTCCAGAAGTACCCCAAGATCCATGTCAGCACTGGAGAGAAATCCTCAGGTTCCGGCCCCGACTCCACACAAGGTCTTAGGCCCCGGCATCGACGGGAGAGGAATCCCGAGAGGCCCCCGAGGAAGTCGCATGGGGACTGGCCTTTCCTGAGGCCACCAGAGCGGGTCCCTGAGGTCCCCGTCGTAAGTCGAGAGCACCTGCCGCAACTCGAGAAAATCCAGGAGGTTTTGCCCTCCAGGCGAGATGAGGCCCATTTCCGCTGAGGCTTCTCGAGGCCAATCACGTCTAACCACTGGAACTTCCAAAGGGTCCTTCACACCCTTGCTGCAACTCAAGAAGTTCCCCGACATACCCGTCTCCACTCGAGAGGAAGCACGTGGTGTCCCGCACACATCAAGGGGAGCCCCGTTTCCGCCTCCTAGCTCGAGATGAGGGATCCTTTCCCTGTTTCGTAGGGAAAGAATTCCCGGCGTTCCCGTCGCATCTCAAGAGGAGGCGCTCTCCACAGGAAAGGCGAGAGGAACTCCAGGGTCGTGACACCATTCCAAGAGTCCCCCAGATGTGTCAGTCCATTCCAGAGAAACCTGTTTTCCCTGCACTGCCTTGACGTTCAAGCCGAGGATCGACTACCACCACGTGTGCACGTGGGACAGCCCTGTGGGAAAGCCTCGTGGGAAAGCCTCGTGGGAAAGACTCGAGGGAAAACCATAGATCCTTTGATCCACGCGGCGGACTGCGTGACACTGCTTCTACCGCTCTGGAGGAAAGCGCAAGTGCATGCCCGCATTCGAGACGAGGACTGACTCCACTGGGGAGACTCCAGAAGTACCCCAAGATCCATGTCAGCACTGGAGAGGAATCCTCAGGTTCCAGCCCCGACTCCACACAATGTCTTAGGCCCCGGCATCGACGGGAGAGGAATCCCGAGACGCCCCCGAGGAACTCGCATGGGGACTGGCCTTTCCTGAGGCCACCAGAGCGGGTCCCTGAGGTCCCCGTCGTAAGTCGAGAGCACCTGCAGCAACTCGAGAAGATCCAGGAGGTTTTGCCCTCCAGGCGCGATGAGGCCCATTTCCGCTGAGGCTTCTCGAGGCTAATCACGTCTAACCACTGGAACTTCCAAAGGGTCCTTCACACCCTTGCTGCAACTCAAGAAGTTCCCCGACACACCCGTCTCCACTCGAGAGGAAGCACGTGGGTCCCGCACACATCCAGGGGAGCCCCGTTTCCGCCTCCTAGCTCGAGATGAGGGATCCTTTCCCTGTTTCGTAGGGAAAGAATTCCCGGCGTTCCCGTCGCATCTCAAAGGAGGCGCTCTCCACTGGAAAGACGAGAGGAACTCCAGGGTCGTGCCACCATTCCAAGAGTCCCCCAGATGTGTCAGTCCATTCCAGAGGAACCTGATTTCCCTGCACTGCCTTGACGTTCAAGCCGAGGATCGACTCCCACCACGTGTGCACGTGGGACAGCCCTGTGGGAAAGCCTCGTGGGAAAGCCTCGTGGGAAAGACTCGAGGGAAAACCATAGATCCTTTGATCCACGCGGCAGACTGCGTGACACTACTGCTACCGCTCTGGAGGAAAGCGCAAGTGCATGCCCGCATTCGAGACGAGGACTGACTCCCCTGGGGAGACTCCAGAAGTACCCCAAGATCCATGTCAGCCCTGGAGAGGAATCCTCAGGTTCCGGCCCCGACTCCACACAAGGTCTTAGGCCCCGGCATCGACGGGAGAAGAATCTCGAGACGCCCCCGAGGAACTCGCATGGGGACTGGCCTTTCCTGAGGCCACCAGAGCGGGTCCCTGAGGTCCCCGTCGTAAGTCGAGAGCACCTGCCGCAACTCGAGAAAATCCAGGAGGTTTTGCCCTCCAGGCGAGATGAGGCCCATTTCCGCTGAGGCTTCTCGAGGCCAATCACATCTAACCACTGGAACTTCCAAACGGTCCTTCACACCATTGCTGCAACTCAAGAAGTTCCCCGACATACCCGTCTCCACTCGAGAGGAAGCACGTGGGGTCCCGCACACATCCAGGGGAGCCCCGTTTCCGCCTCCTAGCTCGAGATGAGGGATCCTTTCCCTGTTTCGTAGGGAAAGAATTCCCGGCGTTCCCGTCGCATCTCAAGAGGAGGCGCTCTCCACAGGAAAGGCGAGAGGAACTCCAGGGTCGTGCCACCATTCCAAGAGTCCCCCAGATGTGTCAGTCCATTCCAGAGGAAACTTTTTTCCCTGCACTGCCTTGACGTTCAAGCCGAGGATCGACTCCCACCACGTGTGCACGTGGGACAGCCCTGTGGGAAAGCCTCGTGGGAAAGCCTCGTGGGAAAGACTCGAGGGAAAACCATAGATCCTTTGATCCACGCGGCGGACTGCGTGACACTGCTGCTACCACTCTGGAGGAAAGCGCAAGTGCATGCCCGCATTCGAGACGAGAACTGACTCCCCTGGGGAGACTCAGAAGTACTCCAAGATCCATGTCAGCCCTGGAGAGGAATCCTCAGGTTCCGGCCCCAACTCCACACAAGGTCTGAGGCCCCGGCATCGACGGGAGAGGAATCCCGAGACGCCCCCGAGGAACTCGCATGGGGACTGGCCTTTCCTGAGGCCACCAGAGCGGGTCCCTGAGGTCCCCGTCGTAAGTCGAGAGCACCTGCCGCAACTCGAGAAAATCCAGGAGGTTTTGCCCTCCAGGCGAGATGAGGCCCATTTCCGCTGAGGCTTCTCGAGGCCAATCACGTCTAACCACTGGAACTTCCAAAGGGTCCTTCACACCCTTGCTGCAACTCAAGAAGTTCCCCGACATACCCGTCTCCACTCAAGAGGAAGCACGTGGGATCCCGCACACATCCAGGGGAGCCCCTTTTCCGCCTCCTAGCTCGAGATGAGGGATCCTTTCCCTGTTTCGTAGGGAAAGAATTCCCGGCGTTCCCGTCGCATCTCAAGAGGAGGCGCTCTCCACAGGAAAGGCGAGAGGAACTCCAGGGTCGTGCCACCATTCCAAGAGTCCCCCAGATGTGTCAGTCCATTCCAGAGGAAACTTTTTTCCCTGCACTGCCTTGACGTTCAAGCCGAGGATCGACTCCCACCACGTGTGCACGTGGGACAGCCCTGTGGGAAAGCCTCGTGGGAAAGCCTCGTGGGAAAGACTCGAGGGAAAACCATAGATCCTTTGATCCACGCGGCGGACTGCGTGACACTGCTGCTACCACTCTGGAGGAAAGCGCAAGTGCATGCCCGCATTCGAGACGAGAACTGACTCCCCTGGGGAGACTCCAGAAGTACTCCAAGATCCATGTCAGCCCTGGAGAGGAATCCTCAGGTTCCGGCCCCAACTCCACACAAGGTCTTAGGCCCCGGCATCGACGGGAGAGGAATCCCGAGACGCCCCCGAGGAACTCGCATGGGGACTGGCCTTTCCTGAGGCCACCAGAGCGGGTCCCTGAGGTCCCCGTCGTAAGTCGAGAGCACCTGCCGCAACTCGAGAAAATCCAGGAGGTTTTCCCTCCAGGCGAGATGAGGCCCATTTCCGCTGAGGCTTCTCGAGGCCAATCACATCTAAACACTGGAACTTCCAAAGGGTCCTTCACACCCTTGCTGCAACTCAAGAAGTTCCCCGACATACCCGTCTGCACTCGAGAGGAAGCACGTGGTGTCCCGCACACATCCAGGGGAGCCCCGTTTCCGCCTCCTACCTCGAGATGAGGGATCCTTTCCCTGTTTCGTAGGGAAAGAATTCCCGGCGTTCCCGTCGCATCTCAAGAGGAGGCGCTCTCCACAGGAAAGGCGAGAGGAACTCCAGGGTCGTGCCACCATTCCAAGAGTCCCCCAGATGTGTCAGTCCATTCCAGAGGAACCTGTTTTCCCTGCACTGCCTTGACGTTCAAGCCGAGGATCGACTCCCACCACGTGTGCACGTGGGACAGCCCTGTGGGAAAGCCTCGTGGGAAAGCCTCGTGGGAAAGACTCGAGGGAAAACCATAGATCCTTTGATCCACGCGGCGGACTGCGTGACACTGCTGCTACCGCTCTTGAGGAAAGCGCAATGCAAGCCCGCATTCGAGACGAGGACTGACTCCCCTGGGGAGACTCCAGAAGTACCCCAAGATCCATGTCAGCACTGGACAGGAATCCTCAGGTTCCGGCCCCGACTCCACACAAGGTCTTAGGCCCCGGCATCGACGGGAGAGGAATCCCGAGAGGCCCCCGAGGAACTCGCATGGGGACTGGCCTTTCCTGAGGCCACCAGAGCGGTTCCCTGAGGTCCCCGTCGTAAGTCGAGAGCACCTGCCGCAACTCGAGAAAATCCAGGAGGTTTTGCCCTCCAGGCGAGGTGAGGCCCATTTTCGCTGAGGCTTCTCGAGGCCAATCACATCTAACCACTGGAACTTCCAAAGGGTCCTTCACACCCTTGCTGCAACTCAAGAAGTTCCCCGACATACCCGTCTCCACTCTAGAGGAAGCACGTGGTTGTCCACACACATCCAGGGGAGACCCGTTTCCGCCTCCTAGCTCGAGATGAGGGATCCTTTCCCTGTTTCGTAGGGAAAGAATTCCCGGCGTTCCCGTCGCATCTCAAGAGGAGGCGCTCTCCACAGGAAAGGCGAGAGGAACTGCAGGGTCGAGACACCATTCCAAGAGTCCCCCAGATGTGTCAGTCCATTCCAGAGGAACCTGTTTTCCCTGCAGTGCCTTGACGTTCAAGCCGAGGATCGACTCCCACCACGTGTGCACGTGAGACAGCCCTGTGGGAAAGCCTCGTGGGAAAGCCTCGTGGGAAAGACTCGAGGGAAAACCATAGATCCTTTGATCCACGCGGCGGACTGCGTGACACTGCTGCTACCGCTCTGGAGGAAAGCGCAAGTGCATGCCCGCATTCGAGACGAGGACTGACTCCCCTGGGGAGTCTCCAGAAGTACCCCAAGATCCATGTCAGCACTGGAAAGGAATCCTCAGGTTCCGGTCCCGACTCCACACAAGGTCTTAGGCCCCGGCATAGACGGGAGAGGAATCCCGAGACGCCCCCGAGGAACTCGCATGGGGACTGGCCTTTCCTGAGGCCACCAGAGCGGGTCCCTGAGGTCCCCGTCGTAAGTCGAGAGCACCTGCCGCAACTCGAGAAAATCCAGGAGGTTTTGCCCTCCAGGCGAGATGAGGCCCATTTCCGCTGAGGCTTCTCGAGGCCAATCACGTCTAACCACTGGAACTTCCAAAGGGTCCTTCACACCCTTGCTGCAACTCAAGTAGTTCCCCGACATACACGTCTCCACTCGAGAGGAAGCACGTGGGGTCCCGCACACATCCAGGGGAGCCCCGTTTCCGCCTCCTAGCTCGAGATGAGGGATCCTTTCCCTGTTTCGTAGTGAAAGAATTCCCGGCGTTCCCGTCGCATCTCAAGAGGAGGCGCTCTCCACAGGAAAGGCGAGAGGAACTCCAGGGTCGTGCCACCATTCCAAGAGTCCCCCAGATGTGTCAGTCCATTCCAGAGGAACCTGTTTTCCCTGCACTGCCTTGACGTTCAAGCCGAGGATCGACTCCCACCACGTGTGCACGTGGGACAGCCCTGTGGGAAAGCCTCGTGGGAAAGCCTCGTGGGAAAGACTCGAGGGAAAACCATAGATCCTTTGATCCACGCGGCGGACTGCGTGACACTGCTTCTACCGCTCTTGAGGAAAGCGCAATGCATGCCCGCATTCGAGACGAGGACTGACTCCCCTGGGGAGACTCCAGAAGTACCCCAAGATCCATGTCAGCACTGGAGAGGAATCCTCAGGTTCCGGCCCCGACTCCACACAAGGTCTTAGGGCCCGGCATCGACGGGAGAGGAATCCCGAGACGCCCCCGAGGAACTCGCATGGGGACTGGCCTTTCCTGAGGCCACCAGAGCGGGTCCCTGAGGTCCCCGTCGTAAGTCGAGAGCACCTGCCGCAACTCGAGAAAATCCAGGAGGTTTTGCCCTCCAGGCGAGATGAGGCCCATTTCCGCTGAGGCTTCTCGAGGCCACTCACATCTAACCACTGGATCTTCCAAAGGATCCTTCACACCCTTGCTGCAACTCAAGAAGTTCCCCGACATACCCGTCTCCACTCGACAGGAAGCACGCGGCGTCCCACATACATCCAGGGGAGCCCCGTTTCCGCCTCCTAGCTCGAGATGAGGGATCCTTTCCCTGTTTCGTAGGGAAAGAATTCCCGGCGTTCCCGTCGCATCTCAAGAGGAGGCGCTCTCCACAGGAAAGGCGAGAGGAACTCCAGGGTCGTGCCACCATTTCAAGAGTCCCCCAGATGTGTCAGTCCATTCCAGAGGAACCTGTTTTCCCTGCACTGCCTTGACGTTCAAGCCGAGGATCGACTCCCACCACGTGTGCACGTGGGACAGCCCTGTGGGAAAGCCTCGTGGGAAAGCCTCGTGGGAAAGACTCGAGGGAAAACCATAGATCCTTTGATCCACGCGGCGGACTGCGTGACACTGCTGCTACCGCTCTGGAGGAAAGCGCAAGTGCATGCCCGCATTCGAGACGAGGACTGACTCCCCTGGGGAGACTCCAGAAGTACCCCAAGATCCATGTCAGCACTGGAGAGGAATCCTCAGGTTCCGGCCCCGACTCCACACAAGGTCTTAGGCCCCGGCATCGACGGGAGAGGAATCCCGAGACGCCCCCGAGGTACTCGCATGGGGACTGGCCTTTCCTGAGGCCACCAGAGCGGTTCCCTGAGGTCCCCGTCGTAAGTCGAGAGCACCTGCCGCAACTCGAGAAAATCCAGGAGGTTTTGCCCTCCAGGCGAGATGAGGCCCATTTCCGCTGAGGCTTCTTGAGGCCACTCACATCTAACCACTGGATCTTCCAAAGGATCCTTCACACCCTTGCTGCAACTCAAGAAGTTCCCCGACATACCCGTCTCCACTCGAGAGGAAGCACGCGGGGTCCCGCATACATCCAGGGGAGCCCCGTTTCCGCCTCCTAGCTCGAGATGAGGGATCCTTTCCCTGTTTCGTAGGGAAAGAATTCCCGGCGTTCAAGTCACATCTCAAGAGGAGGCGCTCTCCACAGGAAAGGCGAGAGGAACTCCAGGGTCGTGCCACCATTCCAAGAGTCCCACAGATGTGTCAGTCCATTCCAGAGGAACCTGTTTTCCCTGCACTGCCTTGACGTTCAAGCCGAGGATCGACTCCCACCACGTGTGCACGTGGGACAGCCCTGTGGGAAAGCCTCGTGGGAAAGCCTCGTGGGAAAGACTCGAGGGAAAACCATAGATCCTTTGATCCACGCGGCGGACTGCGTGACACTGCTGCTACCGCTCTGGAGGAAAGCGCAAGTGCATGCCCGCATTCGAGACGAGGACTGACTCCCCTGGGGAGACTCCAGAAGTACCCCAAGATCCATGTCAGCACTGGAGAGGAATCCTCAGGTTCCGGCCCCGACTCCACACAAGGTCTGAGGCCCCTGCATCGACGGGAGAGGAATCCCGAGAGTCCCCCGAGGAACTCGCATGGGGACTGGCCTTTCCTGAGGCCACCAGAGCGGGTCCCTGAGGTCCCCGTCGTAAGTCGAGAGCACCTGCCGCAACTCGAGAAAATCCAGGAGGTTTTGCCCTCCAGGCGAGATGAGGCCCATTTCCGCTGAGGCTTCTCGAGGCCAATCACGTCTAACCACTGGAACTTCCAAAGGGTCCTTCACACCCTTGCTGCAACTCAAGAAGTTCCCCGACATACCCGTCTCCACTCGAGAGGAAGCACGTGGGGTCCCGCACACATCCAGGGGAGCCCCGTTTCCGCCTCCTAGCTCGAGATGAGGGATCCTTTCCCTGTTTCGTAGGGAAAGATTTCCCGGCGTTCCCGTCGCATCTCAAGAGGAGGCGCTCTCCACAGGAAAGGCGAGAGGAACTCCAGGGTCGTGCCACCATTCCAAGAGTCCCCCAGATGTGTCAGTCCATTCCAGAGGAACCTTTTTTCCCTGCACTGCCTTGACGTTCAAGCCGAGGATCGACTCCCACCACGTGTGCACGTGGGACAGCCCTGTGGGAAAGCCTCGTGGGAAAGCCTCGTGGGAAAGACTCGAGGGAAAACCATAGATCCTTTGATCCACGCGGCGGACTGCGTGACACTGCTGCTACCGCTCTGGAGGAAAGCGCAAGTGCATGCCCGCATTCGAGACGAGGACTGACTCCCCTGGGGAGACTCCAGAAGTACTCCAAGATCCATGTCAGCCCTGGAGAGTAATCCTCAGGTTCCGGCCCCAACTCCACACAAGGTCTTAGGCCCCGGCATCGACGGGAGAGGAATCCCGAGACGCCCCCGAGGAACTCGCATGGGGACTGGCCTTTCCTGAGGCCACCAGAGCGGGTCCCTGAGGTCCCCATCGTAAGTCGAGAGCACCTGCCGCAACTCGAGAAAATCCAGGAGGTTTTGCCCTCCAGGCGAGATGAGGCCCATTTCCGCTGAGGCTTCTCGAGGCCAATCACATCTAACCTCTGGAACTTCCAAAGGGTCCTTCACACCCTTGCTGCAACTCAAGAAGTTCCCCGACATACCCGTCTGCACTCGAGAGGAAGCACGTGGTGTCCCGCACACATCCAGGGGAGCCCCGTTTCCGCCTCCTAGCTCAAGATGAGGGATCCTTTCTCTGTTTCGTAGGGAAAGAATTCCCGGCGTTCCCGTCGCATCTCAAGAGGAGGCGCTCTCCACAGGAAAGGCGAGAGGAACTCCAGGGTCGTGCCACCATTCCAAGAGTCCCCCAAATGTGTCAGTCCATTCCAGAGGAACCTGTTTTCCCTGCACTGCCTTGACGTTCAAGCCGAGGATCGACTCCCACCACGTGTGCACGTGGGACAGCCCTGTCGGAAAGCCTCGTGGGAAAACCTCGTGGGAAAGACTCGAGGGAAAACCATAGATCCTTTGATCCACGTGGCAGACTGCGTGACACTGCTGCTACCGCTCTTGAGGAAAGCGCAATGCATGCCCGCATTCGAGACGAGGACTGACTCCCCTGGGGAGACTCCAGAAGTACCCCAAGATCCATGTCAGCACTGGACAGGAATCCTCAGGTTCCGGCCCCGACTCCACACAAGGTCTTAGGCCCCGGCATCGACGGGAGAGGAATCCCGAGACGCCCCCGAGGTACTCGCATGGGGACTGGTCTTTCCTGAGGCCACCAGAGCGGTTCCCTGAGGTCCCCGTCGTAAGTCGAGAGCACCTGCCGCAACTCGAGAAAATCCAGGAGGTTTTGCCCTCCAGGCGAGATGAGGCCCATTTCCGCTGAGGCTTCTCGAGGCCACTCACATCTAACCACTGGATCTTCCAAAGGATCCTTCACACCATTGCTGCAACTCAAGAAGTTCCCCGACATACCCGTCTCCACTCGAGAAGAAGCACGTGGGTTCCCGCACACATCCAGGGGAGCCCCGTTTCCGCCTCCTAGCTCGAGATGAGGGATCCTTTCCCTGTTTCGGAAGGAAAGATTTCCCGGCGTTCCCGTCGCATCTCAAGAGGAGGCGCTCTCCACAGGAAAGTAGAGAGGAACTCCAGGGTCGTGACACCATTCCAAGAGTCCCCCAGATGTGTCAGTCCATTCCAGAGGAACCTGTTTTCCCTGCACTGCCTTGACTTTCAAGCCGAGGATCGACTCCCACCACGTGTGCACGTGGGACAGCCCTGTGGGAAAGCCTCGTGGGAAAGCCTCGTGGGAAAGACTCGAGGGAGAACCATAGATGCTTTGATCCACGCGGCGGACTGCGTGACACTGCTGCTACCGCTCTGGAGGAAAGTGCAAGTGCATGCCCGAATTCGAGACGAGGACTGACTCCCCTGGGGAGACTCCAGAAGTACCCCAAGATCCATGTCAGCACTGGAGAGGAATCCTCAGGTTCCGGCCCCGACTCCACACAAGGTTTTAGGCCCCGGCATCGACGGGAGAGGAATCCCGAGAGGCCCCCGAGGAACTCGCATGGGGACTGGCCTTTCCTGAGGCCACCAGAGCGGGTCCCTGAGGTCCCCGTCGTAAGTCGAGAGCACCTGCCGCAACTCGAGAAAATCCAGGAGGTTTTGCCCTCCAGGCGAGATGAGGCCCATTTCCACTGAGGCTTCTCGAGGCTAATCACGTCTAACCACTGGAACTTCCAAAGGGTCCTTCACACCCTTGCTGCAACTCAAGAAGTTCCCCGACATACCCGTCTCCACTCGAGAGGAAGCACGTGGGTCCCGCACACATCCAGGGGAGCCCCGTTTCCGCCTCCTAGCTCGAGATGAGGGATCCTTTCCTTGTTTCGTAGGGAAAGAATTCCCGGCGTTCCCGTCGCATCTCAAGAGGAGGCGCTCTCCACAGGAAAGGCGAGAGGAACTCCAGGGTCGTGCCACCATTCCAAGAGTCCCCCAGATGTGTCAGTCCATTCCAGAGGAACCTGTTTTCCCTGCACTGCCTTGACGTTCAAGCCGAGGATCCACTCCCACCACGTGTGCACGTGGGACAGCCCTGTGGGAAAGCCTCGTGGGAAAGCCTCGTGGGAAAGACTCGAGGGAAAACCATAGATCCTTTGATCCACGCGGCGGACTGCGTGACACTGCTGCTACCGCTCTGGAGGAAAGCGCAAGTGCATGCCCGCATTCGAGACGAGGACTGACTCCCCTGGGGAGACTCCAGAAGTACCCCAAGATCCATGTCAGCCCTGGAGAGGAATCCTCAGGTTCCGGCCCCGACTCCACACAAGGTCTTAGGCCCCGGCATCGACGGGAGAGGAATCCCGAGACGCCCCCAAGGAACTCGCATGGGGACTGGCCTTTCCTGAGGCCACAAGAGCGGTTCCCTGAGGTCCCCGTCGTAAGTCGAGAGCACCTGCCGCAACTCGAAAAAATCCAGGAGGTTTTGCCCTCCAGGCCAGATGAGGCCCATTTTCGCTGAGGCTTCTCGAGGCCAATCACATCTAACCACTGGAACTTCCAAAGGGTCCTTCACACCATTGCTGCAACTCAAGAAGTTCCCCGACATACCCGTCTCCACTCGAGAGGAAGCACGTGGGGTCCCGCACACATCCAGGGGAGCCCCGTTTCCGCCTCCTAGCTCGAGATGAGGGATCCTTTCTCTGTTTCGTAGGGAAAGAATTCCCGGCGTTCCCGTCGCATCTCAAGAGGAGGCGCTCTCCACAGGAAAGGCGAGAGGAACTCCAGGGTCATGCCACCATTCCAAGAGTCCCCCAGATGTGTCAGTCCATTCCAGAGGAACCTGTTTTCCCTGCACTGCCTTGACGTTCAAGCCGAGGATCGACTCCCACCACGTGTGCACGTGGGACAGCCCTGTGGGAAAGCCTCGTGGGAAAGCCTCGTGGGAAAGACTCGAGGGAAAACCATAGATGCTTTGATCCACGCGGCAGACTGCGTGACACTGCTGCTACCGCTCTGGAGGAAAGCGCAAGTGCATGCCCGCATTCGAGACGAGGACTGACTCCCCTGGGGAGACTCCAGAAGTACCCCAAGATCCATGTCAGCCCTGGAGAGGAATCCTCAGGTTCCGGCCCCGACTCCACACAAGGTCTTAGGCCCCGGCATCGACGGGAGAGGAATCCCGAGACGCCCCCGAGGAACTCGCATGGGGACTGGCCTTTCCTGAGGCCACCAGAGCGGGTCCCTGAGGTCCCCGTCGTAAGTCGAGAGCACCTGCCGCAACTCGAGAAAATCCAGGAGGTTTTCCCTCCAGGCGAGATGAGGCCCATTTCCGCTGAGGCTTCTCGAGGCCAATCACATCTAAACACTGGAACTTCCAAAGGGTCCTTCACACCCTTGCTGCAGCTCAAGAAGTTCCCCGACATACCCGTCTGCACTCGAGAGGAAGCACGTGGTGTCCCGCACACATCCAGGGGAGCCCCGTTTCCGCCTCCTAGCTCGAGATGAGGGATCCTTTCCCTGTTTCGTAGGGAAAGAATTCCCGGCGTTCCCGTCGCATCTCAAGAGGAGGCGCTCTCAACAGGAAAGGCGAGAGGAACTCCAGGGTCGTGCCACCATTCCAAGAGTCCCCCAGATGTGTCAGTCCATTCCAGAGGAACCTGTTTTCCCTGCACTGCCTTGACGTTCAAGCCGAGGATCGACTCCCACCACGTGTGCACGTGGGACAGCCCTGTGGGAAAGCCTCGTGGGAAAGCCTCGTGGGAAAGACTCGAGGGAAAACCATAGATCCTTTGATCCACGCGGCGGACTGCGTGACACTGCTGCTACCGCTCTGGAGGAAAGCGCAAGTGCATGCCCGCATTCGAGACGAGGACTGACTCCCCTGGGGAGACTCCAGAAGTACCCCAAGATCCATGTCAGCACTGGAGAGGAATCCTCAGGTTCCGGCCCTGACTCCACACAAGGTCTTAGGCCCCGGCATCGACGGGAGAGGAATCCCGAGAGGCCCCCGAGGAACTCGCATGGGGACTGGCCTTTCCTGAGGCCACCAGAGCGGGTCCCTGAGGTCCCCGTCGTAAGTCGAGAGCACCTGCCGCAACTCGATAAAATCCAGGAGGTTTTGCCCTCCAGGCGAGATGAGGCCCATTTCCGCTGAGGCTTCTCGAGGCCAATCACATCTAACCTCTGGAACTTCCAAAGGGTCCTTCACACCCTTGCTGCAACTCAAGAAGTTCCCCGACATACCCGTCTGCACTCGAGAGGAAGCACGTGGTGTCCCGCACACATCCAGGGGAGCCCCGTTTCCGCCTCCTAGCTCGAGATGAGGGATCCTTTCTCTGTTTCGTAGGGAAAGAATTCCCGGCGTTCCCGTCGCATCTCAAGAGGAGGCGCTCTCCACAGGAAAGGCGAGAGGAACTCCAGGGTCGTGCCACCATTCCAAGAGTCCCCCAGATGTGTCAGTCCATTCCAGAGGAATCTGTTTTCCCTGCACTGCCTTGACGTTCAAGCCGAGGATCGACTCCCACCACGTGTGCACGTGGGACAGCCCTGTGGGAAAGCCTCGTGGGAAAGCCTCGTGGGAAAGACTCGAGGGAAAACCATAGATCCTTTGATCCACGCGGCGGACTGCGTGACACTGCTGCTACCGCTCTTGAGGAAAGCGCAATGCATGCCCGCATTCGAGACGAGGACTGACTCCCCTGGGGAGACTCCAGAAGTACCCCAAGATCCATGTCAGCACTGGAGAGGAATCCTCAGGTTCCGGCCCCGACTCCACACAAGGTCTTAGGACCCGGCATCGACGGGAGAGGAATCCCGAGACGCCCCCGAGGTACTCGCATGGGAACTGGCCTTTCCTGAGGCCACCAGAGCGGTTCCCTGAGGTCCCCGTCGTAAGTCGAGAGCACCTGCCGCAACTCGAGAAAATCCAGGAGGTTTTGCCCTCCAGGCGAGATGAGGCCCATTTCCGCTGAGGCTTCTCGAGGCCACTCACATCTAACCACTGGATCTTCCAAAGGATCCTTCACACCATTGCTGCAACTCAAGAAGTTCCCCGACATACCCGTCTCCACTCGAGAAGAAGCACGTGGGTTCCCGCACACATCCAGGGGAGCCCCGTTTCCGCCTCCTAGCTAGAGATGAGGGATCCTTTCCCTGTTTCGGAAGGAAAGATTTCCCGGCGTTCCCGTCGCATCTCAAGAGGAGGCGCTCTCCACAGGAAAGTAGAGAGGAACTCCAGGGTCGTGACACCATTCCAAGAGTCCCCCAGATGTGTCAGTCCATTCCAGAGGAACCTGTTTTCCCTGCACTGCCTTGACTTTCAAGCCGAGGATCGACTCCCACCACGTGTGCACGTGGGACAGCCCTGTGGGAAAGCCTCGTGGGAAAGCCTCGTGGGAAAGACTCGAGGGAGAACCATAGATGCTTTGATCCACGCGGCGGACTGCGTGACACTGCTGCTACCGCTCTGGAGGAAAGTGCAAGTGCATGCCCGAATTCGAGACGAGGACTGACTCCCCTGGGGAGACTCCAGAAGTACCCCAAGATCCATGTCAGCACTGGAGAGGAATCCTCAGGTTCCGGCCCCGACTCCACACAAGGTTTTAGGCCCCGGCATCGACGGGAGAGGAATCCCGAGAGGCCCCCGAGGAACTCGCATGGGGACTGGCCTTTCCTGAGGCCACCAGAGCGGGTCCCTGAGGTCCCCGTCGTAAGTCGAGAGCACCTGCCGCAACTCGAGAAAATCCAGGAGGTTTTGCCCTCCAGGCGAGATGAGGCCCATTTCCACTGAGGCTTCTCGAGGCTAATCACGTCTAACCACTGGAACTTCCAAAGGGTCCTTCACACCCTTGCTGCAACTCAAGAAGTTCCCCGACATACCCGTCTCCACTCGAGAGGAAGCACGTGGGTCCCGCACACATCCAGGGGAGCCCCGTTTCCGCCTCCTAGCTCGAGATGAGGGATCCTTTCCTTGTTTCGTAGGGAAAGAATTCCCGGCGTTCCCGTCGCATCTCAAGAGGAGGCGCTCTCCACAGGAAAGGCGAGAGGAACTCCAGGGTCGTGCCACCATTCCAAGAGTCCCCCAGATGTGTCAGTCCATTCCAGAGGAACCTGTTTTCCCTGCACTGCCTTGACGTTCAAGCCGAGGATCCACTCCCACCACGTGTGCACGTGGGACAGCCCTGTGGGAAAGCCTCGTGGGAAAGCCTCGTGGGAAAGACTCGAGGGAAAACCATAGATCCTTTGATCCACGCGGCGGACTGCGTGACACTGCTGCTACCGCTCTGGAGGAAAGCGCAAGTGCATGCCCGCATTCGAGACGAGGACTGACTCCCCTGGGGAGACTCCAGAAGTACCCCAAGATCCATGTCAGCCCTGGAGAGGAATCCTCAGGTTCCGGCCCCGACTCCACACAAGGTCTTAGGCCCCGGCATCGACGGGAGAGGAATCCCGAGACGCCCCCAAGGAACTCGCATGGGGACTGGCCTTTCCTGAGGCCACAAGAGCGGTTCCCTGAGGTCCCCGTCGTAAGTCGAGAGCACCTGCCGCAACTCGAAAAAATCCAGGAGGTTTTGCCCTCCAGGCCAGATGAGGCCCATTTCCGCTGAGGCTTCTCGAGGCCAATCACATCTAACCACTGGAACTTCCAAAGGGTCTTTCACACCATTGCTGCAACTCAAGAAGTTCCCCGACATACCGGTCTCCACTCGAGAGGAAGCACGTGGGGTCCCGCACACATCCAGGGGAGCCCCGTTTCCGCCTCCTAGCTCGAGATGAGGGATCCTTTCCCTGTTTCGTATGGAAAGAATTCCCGGCGTTCCCGTCGCATCTCAAGAGGAGGCGCTCTCCACAGGAAAGGCGAGAGGAACTCCAGGGTCGTGACACCATTCCAAGAGTCCCCCAGATGTGTCAGTCCATTCCAGAGGAACCTGTTTTCCCTGCACTGCCTTGACGTTCAAGCCGAGGATCGACTCCCACCACGTGTGCACTTGGGACAGCCCTGTGGGAAAGCCTCGTGGGAAAGCCTCGTGGGAAAGACTCGAGGGAAAACCATAGATCCTTTGATCCACGCGGCGGACTGCGTGACACTGCTGCTACCGCTCTGGAGGAAAGCGCAAGTGCATGCCCGCATTCGAGACGAGGACTGACTCCCCTGGGGAGACTCCAGAAGTACCCCAAGATCCATGTCAGCACTGGAGAGGAATCCTCAGGTTCCGGCCCCGACTCCACACAAGGCCTTAGGCCCCGGCATCGACCGGATAGGAATCCCGAGAGGAACTCGCATGGGGACTGGCCTTTCCTGAGGCTACCAGAGCGGGTCCCTGAGGTCCTCGGCGTAAGTCGAGAGCACCTGCCGCAACTCAAGAAAATCCAGGCGGTTTTGCCCTCCAGGCGAGATGAGGCCCATTTCCGCTGAGGCTTCTTGAGGCCAATCACATCTAACCACTGGAAGTTCCAAAGGGTCCTTCACACCCTTGCTGCAACTCAAGAAGTTCCCCGACATACCCGTCTCCACTCGAGAGGAAGCACGTGGGGTCCCGCACACATCCAGGGGAGCCCCGTTTCCGCCTCCTAGCTCGAGATGAGGGATCCTTTCCCTGTTTCGTAGGGAAAGAATTCCCGGCGTTCCAGTCGCATCTCAGGAGGAGGCGCTCTCCACAGGAAAGGCGAGAGGAACTCCAGTGTCGTGCCACCATTCCAAGAGTCCCCCAGATGTGTCAGTCCATTCCAGAGGAACCAGTTTTCCCTGCACTGCCTTGACATTCAAGCCGAGGATCGACTCCCACCACGTGTGCACGTGGGACAGCCATGTGGGAAAGCCTCGTGCGAAAGCCTCGTGGGAAAGACCTGAGGGAAAACCATAGATCCTTTGATCCACGCGGCGGACTCGTGACACTGCTGCTATCGCTATGGAGGAAAGCGCAAGTGCATGCCCGCATTCGAGACGAGGACTGACTCCCCTTGGGAGACTCCAGAAGTACCCCAAGATCCATGTCAGCACTGGAGAGGAATCCTCAGGTTCCGGCCCCGACTCCACAGAAGGTCTTAGGCCCCGGCATCGACGGGAGAGGAATCCCCAGAGGCCCCCGAGGAACTCGCATGGGGACTGGCCTTTCCTGAGGCCACCAGAGCGGGTCCCTGAGGTCCCCGTCGTAAGTCGAGAGCACCTGCCGCAACTCGAGAAAATCCAGGAGGTTTTTCCGTCCAGGCGAGTTGAGGCCCATTTCCGCTGAGGCTTCTCGAGGCTAATCACATCTAACCACTGGAACTTCCAAAGGGTCCTTCACACCCTTGCTGCAACTCAAGAAGCTCCCCGACATACCCGTCTCCACTCGAGAGGAAGCACGTGGGGTCCCGCACACATCCAGGGGAGCCCCGTTTCCGCCTCCTAGCTCGAGATGAGGGATCCTTTCCCTGTTTCGTAGGGAAAGAATTCCCGGCGTTCCCGTCGCATCTCAAGAGGAGCCGCTCTCCACAGGAAAGGCGAGAGGAACTCCAGGGTCGTGACACCATTCCAAGAGTCCCCCAGATGTGTCAGTCCATTCCAGAGGAACCTCTTTTCCCTGCACTGCCTTAACGTTCAAGCCGAGGATCGACTCCCACCACGTGTGCACGTGGGACAGCCCTGTGGGAAAGCTTCGTGGGAAAGCCTCGTGGGAAAGACTCGAGGGAAAACAATAGATCCTTTGATCCACGCGGCAGACTGCGTGACACTGCTGCTACCGCTCTGGAGGAAAGCGCAAGTGCATGCCCGCATTCGAGACGAGGACTGACTCCCCTGGGGAGACTCCAGAAGTACCCCAAGATCCATGTAAGCACTGGAGAGGAAACCTCAGGTTCCGGCCCCGACTCCACTCAAGGTCTTAGGCCCGGCATCAACGGGAGAGGAATCCCGAGAGGCCCCCGAGGAACTCGCATGGGGACTGGCCTTTCCTGAGGCCACCAGAGCGGGTCCCTGAGGTCCCCGTCGTAAGTCGAGAGCACCTGCCGCAACTCGAGAAAATCCAGGAGGTTTTGCGTCCAGACGAGATGAGGCCCATTTCCGCTGAGGCTTCTCGAGGCTAATCACGTCTAACCACTGGAACTTCCAAAGGGTCCTTCACACCCTTGCTGCAACTCAAGAACTTCCCCGACATACCCGTCTCCACTCGAGAGGAAGCACGTGGGGTCCCTCACACATCCAGGGGAGCCCCGTTTCCGCCTCCTAGCTCGAGATGAGGGATCCTTTCCCTGTTTCGTAGGGAAAGAATTCCTGGCGTTCCCGTCGCATCTCAAGAGGAGGCGCTCTCCACAGGAAAGGGGAGAGGAACTCCAGGGTCGTGCCACCATTCCAAGAGACCCCCAGATGTGTCAGTCCATTCCAGAGGAACCTGTTTTCCCTGCACTGCCTTGACGTTCAAGCCGAGGATCGAGTCCCACCACGTGTGCACGTGGGACAGCCCTGAGGGAAAGCCTCTTGGGAAAGCCTCGTGGGAAAGACTCGAGGGAAAACCATAGATCCTTTGATCCACGCGGGGGACTGCGTGACACTGCTGCTACCGCTCTGGAGGAAAGCGCAAGTGCATGCCCGCATTCGAGACGAGGACTGACTCCCCTGGGGAGACTCCAGACGTACCCCAAGATCCATGTCAGCACTGGAGAGGAATCCTCAGGTTCCGACCCCGACTCCACACAAGGTCTTAGGCCCGGCATCGACGGGAGAGGAATCCCGAGACGCCCCCGAGGAACTCGCATGGGGACTGGCCTTTCCTGAGGCCACCAGAGCGGGTCCCTGAGGTCCCCGTCGTAAGTCGAGAGCACCTGCCGCAACTCGAGAAAATCCAGGAGGTTTTGCCCTCCAGGCGAGATGAGGCCCATTTCCGCTGAGGCTTCTCGAGGCTAATCACGTCTAACCACTGGAACTTCCAAAGGGTCCTTCACACCCTTGCTGCAACTCAAGAAGTTCCCCGACATACCCGTCTCCACTCGAGAGGAAGCACGTGGTGTCCCGCCCACATACAGGGGAGCTCCGTTTCCGACTCCTAGCTCGAGATGAGGGATCCTTTCCCTGTTTCGTAGGGAAAGAATTCCTGGCGTTCCCGTCGCATCTCAAGAGGAGGCGCTCTCCACAGGAAAGGCGAGAGGAACTCCAGGGTCGTGCCACCATTCCAAGAGTCCCCCAGATGTGTCAGTCCATTCCAGAGGAACCTGTTTTCCCTGCACTGCCTTGACGTTCAAGCCAAGGATCGACTCCCACCACGTGTGCACGTGGGACAGCCCTGTGGGAAAGCCTCGTGGGAAAGCCTCGTGGAAAAGACTCGAGGGAAAAACATAGATCCTTTGATCCACGCGGCGGACTGCGTGACACTGCTGCTACCGCTCTGGAGGAAAGCGCAAGTGCATGCCCGCATTCGAGACGAAGACTGACTCCCCTGGGTAGACTCCAGAAGTACCCCAAGATCCATGTCAGCACTGGAGAAGAATCCTCAGGTTCCGACACCGACTCCACACAAGGACTTAGGCCCCGGCATCGACGGGAGAGGAATCCCCAGAGGCCCCCGAGGAACTCGCATGGGGCTGGCCTTTCCTGAGGCCACCAGAGCGGGTCCCTGAGGTCCCCGTCGTAAGTCGAGAGCACCTGCCGCAACTCGAGAAAATCCAGGAGGTTTTGCCCTCCAAGCGAGATGAGGCCCATTTCCGCTGAGGCTTCTCGAGGCCAATCACATCTAACCACTGGAACTTCCAAAGGGTCCTTCACACCCTTGCTGCAACTCAAGAAGTTCCCCGACATACCCGTCTCCACTCGAGAGGAAGCACGTGGGTCCCGCACACATCCAGGGGAGCCCCGTTTCCGCCTCCTAGCTCGAGATGTGGGATCCTTTCCCTGTTTCGTAGGGAAAGAATTCCCGGCGTTCCCGTCGCATCTCAAGAGGAGGCGCTCTCCACAGGAAGGCGAGAGGAACACCAGGGTCGTGCCACCATTCCAAGAGTCCCCCAGATGTGTCAGTCCATTCCAGAGGAACCTGTTTTCCCTGCACTGCCTTGACGTTCAAGCCGAGGATCGACTCCCACCACGTGTGCACGTGGGACAGCCCTGTGGGAAAGCCTCGTGGGAAAGCCTCGTGGGAAAGACTCGAGGGAAAACCATAGATCCTTTGATCCACGTGGCGGACTGGGTGACACTGCTGCTACCGCTCTGGAGGAAAGCGCAAGTGCATGCCCGCATTCGAGACGAGGACTGACTCCCCTGGGGAGACTCCAGAAGTACCCCAAGATCCATGTCAGCACTGGAGAGGAATCCTCAGGTTCCGGCCCCGACTCCACACAAGGTCTTAGGCCCCGGCATCGACGGGAGAGGAATCCCGAGAGGCCCCCGAGGAACTCGCATGGGGACTGGCCTTTCCTGAGGCCACCAGAGCGGGTCCCTGAGGTCCCCGTCGTAAGTCGAGAGCACCTGCCGCAACTCGAGAAAATCCAGGAGGTTTTGCCCTCCAGGCGAGATGAGGCCCATTTCCACTGAGGCTTCTCGAGGCTAATCACGTCTAACCACTGGAACTTCCAAAGGGTCCTTCACACCCTTGCTGCAACTCAAGAAGTTCCCCGACATACCCGTCTCCACTCGAGAGGAAGCACGTGGGTCCCGCACACATTCAGGGGAGCCCCGTTTCCGCCTCCTAGCTCGAGATGAGGGATCCTTTCCTTGTTTCGTAGGGAAAGAATTCCCGGCGTTCCCGTCGCATCTCAAGAGGAGGCGCTCTCCACAGGAAAGGCGAGAGGAACTCCAGGGTCGTGCCACCATTCCAAGAGTCCCCCAGATGTGTCAGTCCATTCCAGAGGAACCTGTTTTCCCTGCACTGCCTTGACGTTCAAGCCGAGGATCCACTCCCACCACGTGTGCACGTGGGACAGCCCTGTGGGAAAGCCTCGTGGGAAAGCCTCGTGGGAAAGACTCGAGGGAAAACCATAGATCCTTTGATCCACGCGGCGGACTGCGTGACACTGCTGCTACCGCTCTGGAGGAAAGCGCAAGTGCATGCCCGCATTCGAGACGAGGACTGACTCCCCTGGGGAGACTCCAGAAGTACCCCAAGATCCATGTCAGCCCTGGAGAGGAATCCTCAGGTTCCGGCCCCGACTCCACACAAGGTCTTAGGCCCCGGCATCGACGGGAGAGGAATCCCGAGACGCCCCCAAGGAACTCGCATGGGGACTGGCCTTTCCTGAGGCCACAAGAGCGGTTCCCTGAGGTCCCCGTCGTAAGTCGAGAGCACCTGCCGCAACTCGAAAAAATCCAGGAGGTTTTGCCCTCCAGGCCAGATGAGGCCCATTTCCGCTGAGGCTTCTCGAGGCCAATCACATCTAACCACTGGAACTTCCAAAGGGTCTTTCACACCATTGCTGCAACTCAAGAAGTTCCCCGACATACCGGTCTCCACTCGAGAGGAAGCACGTGGGGTCCCGCACACATCCAGGGGAGCCCCGTTTCCGCCTCCTAGCTCGAGATGAGGGATCCTTTCCCTGTTTCGTATGGAAAGAATTCCCGGCGTTCCCGTCGCATCTCAAGAGGAGGCGCTCTCCACAGGAAAGGCGAGAGGAACTCCAGGGTCGTGACACCATTCCAAGAGTCCCCCAGATGTGTCAGTCCATTCCAGAGGAACCTGTTTTCCCTGCACTGCCTTGACGTTCAAGCCGAGGATCGACTCCCACCACGTGTGCACTTGGGACAGCCCTGTGGGAAAGCCTCGTGGGAAAGCCTCGTGGGAAAGACTCGAGGGAAAAGCATAGATCCTTTGATCCACGGGGCGGACTGCGTGACACTGCTGCTACCGCTCTGGAGGAAAGCGCAAGTGCATGCCCGCATTCGAGACGAGGACTGACTCCCCTGGGGAGACTCCAGAAGTACCCCAAGATCCATGTCAGCACTGGAGAGGAATCCTCAGGTTCCGGCCCCGACTCCACACAAGGCCTTAGGCCCCGGCATCGACCGGATAGGAATCCCGAGAGGAACTCGCATGGGGACTGGCCTTTCCTGAGGCTACCAGAGCGGGTCCCTGAGGTCCTCGGCGTAAGTCGAGAGCACCTGCCGCAACTCAAGAAAATCCAGGAGGTTTTGCCCTCCAGGCGAGATGAGGCCCATTTCCGCTGAGGCTTCTTGAGGCCAATCACATCTAACCACTGGAAGTTCCAAAGGGTCCTTCACACCCTTGCTGCAACTCAAGAAGTTCCCCGACATACCCGTCTCCACTCGAGAGGAAGCACGTGGGGTCCCGCACACATCCAGGGGAGCCCCGTTTCCGCCTCCTAGCTCGAGATGAGGGATCCTTTCCCTGTTTCGTAGGGAAAGAATTCCCGGCGTTCCAGTCGCATCTCAGGAGGAGGCGCTCTCCACAGGAAAGGCGAGAGGAACTCCAGTGTCGTGCCACCATTCCAAGAGTCCCCCAGATGTGTCAGTCCATTCCAGAGGAACCTGTTTTCCCTGCACTGCCTTGACATTCAAGCCGAGGATCGACTCCCACCACGTGTGCACGTGGGACAGCCATGTGGGAAAGCCTCGTGCGAAAGCCTCGTGGGAAAGACCTGAGGGAAAACCATAGATCCTTTGATCCACGCGGCGGACTCGTGACACTGCTGCTATCGCTATGGAGGAAAGCGCAAGTGCATGCCCGCATTCGAGACGAGGACTGACTCCCCTTGGGAGACTCCAGAAGTACCCCAAGATCCATGTCAGCACTGGAGAGGAATCCTCAGGTTCCGGCCCCGACTCCACAGAAGGTCTTAGGCCCCGGCATCGACGGGAGAGGAATCCCCAGAGGCCCCCGAGGAACTCGCATGGGGACTGGCCTTTCCTGAGGCCACCAGAGCGGGTCCCTGAGGTCCCCGTCGTAAGTCGAGAGCACCTGCCGCAACTCGAGAAAATCCAGGAGGTTTTTCCGTCCAGGCGAGTTGAGGCCCATTTCCGCTGAGGCTTCTCGAGGCTAATCACATCTAACCACTGGAACTTCCAAAGGGTCCTTCACACCCTTGCTGCAACTCAAGAAGCTCCCCGACATACCCGTCTCCACTCGAGAGGAAGCACGTGGGGTCCCGCACACATCCAGGGGAGCCCCGTTTCCGCCTCCTAGCTCGAGATGAGGGATCCTTTCCCTGTTTCGTAGGGAAAGAATTCCCGGCGTTCCCGTCGCATCTCAAGAGGAGCCGCTCTCCACAGGAAAGGCGAGAGGAACTCCAGGGTCGTGACACCATTCCAAGAGTCCCCCAGATGTGTCAGTCCATTCCAGAGGAACCTCTTTTCCCTGCACTGCCTTAACGTTCAAGCCGAGGATCGACTCCCACCACGTGTGCACGTGGGACATTCCTGTGGGAAAGCTTCGTGGGAAAGCCTCGTGGGAAAGACTCGAGGGAAAACAATAGATCCTTTGATCCACGCGGCAGACTGCGTGACACTGCTGCTACCGCTCTGGAGGAAAGCGCAAGTGCATGCCCGCATTCGAGACGAGGACTGACTCCCCTGGGGAGACTCCAGAAGTACCCCAAGATCCATGTAAGCACTGGAGAGGAAACCTCAGGTTCCGGCCCCGACTCCACTCAAGGTCTTAGGCCCGGCATCAACGGGAGAGGAATCCCGAGAGGCCCGCGAGGAACTCGCATGGGGACTGGCCTTTCCTGAGGCCACCAGAGCGGGTCCCTGAGGTCCCCGTCGTAAGTCGAGAGCACCTGCCGCAACTCGAGAAAATCCAGGAGGTTTTGCGTCCAGACGAGATGAGGCCCATTTCCGCTGAGGCTTCTCGAGGCTAATCACGTCTAACCACTGGAACTTCCAAAGGGTCCTTCACACCCTTGCTGCAACTCAAGAACTTCCCCGACATACCCGTCTCCACTCGAGAGGAAGCACGTGGGGTCCCTCACACATCCAGGGGAGCCCCGTTTCCGCCTCCTAGCTCGAGATGAGGGATCCTTTCCCTGTTTCGTAGGGAAAGAATTCCTGGCGTTCCCGTCGCATCTCAAGAGGAGGCGCTCTCCACAGGAAAGGGGAGAGGAACTCCAGGGTCGTACCACCATTCCAAGAGATCCCCAGATGTGTCAGTCCATTCCAGAGGAACCTGTTTTCCCTGCACTGCCTTGACGTTCAAGCCGAGGATCGAGTCCCACCACGTGTGCACGTGGGACAGCCCTGAGGGAAAGCCTCTTGGGAAAGCCTCGTGGGAAAGACTCGAGGGAAAACCATAGATCCTTTGATCCACGCGGCGGACTGCGTGACACTGCTGCTACCGCTCTGGAGGAAAGCGCAAGTGCATGCCCGCATTCGAGACGAGGACTGACTCCCCTGGGGAGACTCCAGACGTACCCCAAGATCCATGTCAGCACTGGAGAGGAATCCTCAGGTTCCGACCCCGACTCCACACAAGGTCTTAGGCCCGGCATCGACGGGAGAGGAATCCCGAGACGCCCCCGAGGAACTCGCATGGGGACTGGCCTTTCCTGAGGCCACCAGAGCGGGTCCCTGAGGTCCCCGTCGTAAGTCGAGAGCACCTGCCGCAACTCGAGAAAATCCAGGAGGTTTTGCCCTCCAGGCGAGATGAGGCCCATTTCCGCTGAGGCTTCTCGAGGCTAATCACGTCTAACCACTGGAACTTCCAAAGGGTCCTTCACACCCTTGCTGCAACTCAAGAAGTTCCCAGACATACCCGTCTCCACTCGAGAGGAAGCACGTGGTGTCCCGCCCACATACAGGGGAGCTCCGTTTCCGACTCCTAGCTCGAGATGAGGGATCCTTTCCCTGTTTCGTAGGGAAAGAATTCCTGGCGTTCCCGTCGCATCTCAAGAGGAGGCGCTCTCCACAGGAAAGGCGAGAGGAACTCCAGGGTCGTGCCACCATTCCAAGAGTCCCCCAGATGTGTCAGTCCATTCCAGAGGAACCTGTTTTCCCTGCACTGCCTTGACGTTCAAGCCAAGGATCGACTCCCACCACGTGTGCACGTGGGACAGCCCTGTGGGAAAGCCTCGTGGGAAAGCCTCGTGGAAAAGACTCGAGGGAAAAACATAGATCCTTTGATCCACGCGGCGGACTGCGTGACACTGCTGCTACCGCTCTGGAGGAAAGCGCAAGTGCATGCCCGCATTCGAGACGAAGACTGACTCCCCTGGGTAGACTCCAGAAGTACCCCAAGATCCATGTCAGCACTGGAGAAGAATCCTCAGGTTCCGACACCGACTCCACACAAGGACTTAGGCCCCGGCATCGACGGGAGAGGAATCCCGAGAGGCCCCCGAGGAACTCGCATGGGGACTGGCCTTTCCTGAGGCCACCAGAGCGGGTCCCTGAGGTCCCCGTCGTAAGTCGAGAGCACCTGCCGCAACTCGAGAAAATCCAGGAGGTTTTGCCCTCCAAGCGAGATGAGGCCCATTTCCGCTGAGGCTTCTCGAGGCCAATCACATCTAACCACTGGAACTTCCAAAGGGTCCTTCACACCCTTGCTGCAACTCAAGAAGTTCCCCGACATACCCGTCTCCACTCGAGAGGAAGCACGTGGGTCCCGCACACATCCAGGGGAGCCCCGTTTCCGCCTCCTAGCTCGAGATGAGGGATCCTTTCCCTGTTTCGTAGGGAAAGAATTCCCGGCGTTCCCGTCGCATCTCAAGAGGAGGCGCTCTCCACAGGAAGGCGAGAGGAACTCCAGGGTCGTGCCACCATTCCAAGAGTCCCCCAGATGTGTCAGTCCATTCCAGAGGAACCTGTTTTCCCTGCACTGCCTTGACGTTCAAGCCGAGGATCGACTCCCACCACGTGTGCACGTGGGACAGCCCTGTGGGAAAGCCTCGTGGGAAAGCCTCGTGGGAAAGACTCGAGGGAAAACCATAGATCCTTTGATCCACGCGGCGGACTGCGTGACACTGCTGCTACCGCTCTGGAGGAAAGCGCAAGTGCATGCCCGCATTCGAGACGAGGACTGACTCCCCTGGGGAGACTCCAGACGTACCCCAAGATCCATGTCAGCACTGGAGAGCAATCCTCAGATTCCGGCCCCGACTCCACACAAGGTCTTAGGCCCCGGCATCGACGGGAGAGGAATCCCGAGAGGCCCCCGAGGAACTCGCATGGGGACTGTCCTTTCCTGAGGCCACCAGAGCGGGTCCCTGAGGTCCCCGTCGTAAGTCGAGAGCACCTGCCGCAACTCGAGAAAATCCAGGAGGTTTTGCCCTCCAGGCGAGATGAGGCCCATTTCCGCTGAGGCTTCTCGAGGCCAATCACGTCTAACCACTGGAACTTCCAAAGGGTCCTTCACACCCTTGCTGCAACTCAAGAAGTTCCCCGACATACCCGTCTCCACTCGAGAGGAAGCACGTGGGGTCCCGCACACATCCAGGGGAGCCCCGTTTCCGCCTCCTAGCTCGAGATGAGGGATCCTTTCCCTGTTTCGTAGGGAAAGATTTCCCGGCGTTCCCGTCCCATCTCAAGAGGAGGCGCTCTCCACAGGAAAGGCGAGAGGAACTCCAGGGTCGTGCCACCATTCCAAGAGTCCCCCAGATGTGTCAGTCCATTCCAGAGGAACCTTTTTTCCCTGCACTGCCTTGACGTTCAAGCCGAGGATCGACTCCCACCACGTGTGCACGTGGGACAGCCCTGTGGGAAAGCCTCGTGGGAAAGCCTCGTGGGAAAGACTCGAGGGAGAACCATAGATGCTTTGATCCACGCGGCGGACTGCGTGACACTGCTGCTACCGCTCTGGAGGAAAGTGCAAGTGCATGCCCGAATTCGAGACGAGGACTGACTCCCCTGGGGAGACTCCAGAAGTACCCCAAGATCCATGTCAGCACTGGAGAGGAATCCTCAGGTTCCGGCCCCGACTCCACACAAGGTTTTAGGCCCCGGCATCGACGGGAGAGGAATCCCGAGAGGCCCCCGAGGAACTCGCATGGGGACTGGCCTTTCCTGAGGCCACCAGAGCGGGTCCCTGAGGTCCCCGTCGTAAGTCGAGAGCACCTGCCGCAACTCGAGAAAATCCAGGAGGTTTTGCCCTCCAGGCGAGATGAGGCCCATTTCCACTGAGGCTTCTCGAGGCTAATCACATCTAACCACTGGAACTTCCAAAGGGTCCTTCACACCCTTGCTGCAACTCAAGAAGTTCCCCGACATACCCGTCTCCACTCGAGAGGAAGCACGTGGGTCCCGCACACATCCAGGGGAGCCCCGTTTCCGCCTCCTAGCTCGAGATGAGGGATCCTTTCCTTGTTTCGTAGGGAAAGAATTCCCGGCGTTCCCGTCGCATCTCAAGAGGAGGCGCTCTCCACAGGAAAGGCGAGAGGAACTCCAGGGTCGTGCCACCATTCCAAGAGTCCCCCAGATGTGTCAGTCCATTCCAGAGGAACCTGTTTTCCCTGCACTGCCTTGACGTTCAAGCCGAGGATCCACTCCCACCACGTGTGCACGTGGGACAGCCCTGTGGGAAAGCCTCGTGGGAAAGCCTCGTGGGAAAGACTCGAGGGAAAACCATAGATCCTTTGATCCACGCGGCGGACTGCGTGACACTGCTGCTACCGCTCTGGAGGAAAGCGCAAGTGCATGCCCGCATTCGAGACGAGGACTGACTCCCCTGGGGAGACTCCAGAAGTACCCCAAGATCCATGTCAGCCCTGGAGAGGAATCCTCAGGTTCCGGCCCCGACTCCACACAAGGTCTTAGGCCCCGGCATCGACGGGAGAGGAATCCCGAGACGCCCCCAAGGAACTCGCATGGGGACTGGCCTTTCCTGAGGCCACAAGAGCGGTTCCCTGAGGTCCCCGTCGTAAGTCGAGAGCACCTGCCGCAACTCGAAAAAATCCAGGAGGTTTTGCCCTCCAGGCCAGATGAGGCCCATTTTCGCTGAGGCTTCTCGAGGCCAATCACATCTAACCACTGGAACTTCCAAAGGGTCCTTCACACCATTGCTGCAACTCAAGAAGTTCCCCGACATACCCGTCTCCACTCGAGAGGAAGCACGTGGGGTCCCGCACACATCCAGGGGAGCCCCGTTTCCGCCTCCTAGCTCGAGATGAGGGATCCTTTCTCTGTTTCGTAGGGAAAGAATTCCCGGCGTTCCCGTCGCATCTCAAGAGGAGGCGCTCTCCACAGGAAAGGCGAGAGGAACTCCAGGGTCATGCCACCATTCCAAGAGTCCCCCAGATGTGTCAGTCCATTCCAGAGGAACCTGTTTTCCCTGCACTGCCTTGACGTTCAAGCCGAGGATCGACTCCCACCACGTGTGCACGTGGGACAGCCCTGTGGGAAAGCCTCGTGGGAAAGCCTCGTGGGAAAGACTCGAGGGAAAACCATAGATGCTTTGATCCACGCGGCAGACTGCGTGACACTGCTGCTACCGCTCTGGAGGAAAGCGCAAGTGCATGCCCGCATTCGAGACGAGGACTGACTCCCCTGGGGAGACTCCAGAAGTACCCCAAGATCCATGTCAGCCCTGGAGAGGAATCCTCAGGTTCCGGCCCCGACTCCACACAAGGTCTTAGGCCCCGGCATCGACGGGAGAGGAATCCCGAGACGCCCCCGAGGAACTCGCATGGGGACTGGCCTTTCCTGAGGCCACCAGAGCGGGTCCCTGAGGTCCCCGTCGTAAGTCGAGAGCACCTGCCGCAACTCGAGAAAATCCAGGAGGTTTTCCCTCCAGGCGAGATGAGGCCCATTTCCGCTGAGGCTTCTCGAGGCCAATCACATCTAAACACTGGAACTTCCAAAGGGTCCTTCACACCCTTGCTGCAGCTCAAGAAGTTCCCCGACATACCCGTCTGCACTCGAGAGGAAGCACGTGGTGTCCCGCACACATCCAGGGGAGCCCCGTTTCCGCCTCCTAGCTCGAGATGAGGGATCCTTTCCCTGTTTCGTAGGGAAAGAATTCCCGGCGTTCCCGTCGCATCTCAAGAGGAGGCGCTCTCAACAGGAAAGGCGAGAGGAACTCCAGGGTCGTGCCACCATTCCAAGAGTCCCCCAGATGTGTCAGTCCATTCCAGAGGAACCTGTTTTCCCTGCACTGCCTTGACGTTCAAGCCGAGGATCGACTCCCACCACGTGTGCACGTGGGACAGCCCTGTGGGAAAGCCTCGTGGGAAAGCCTCGTGGGAAAGACTCGAGGGAAAACCATAGATCCTTTGATCCACGCGGCGGACTGCGTGACACTGCTGCTACCGCTCTGGAGGAAAGCGCAAGTGCATGCCCGCATTCGAGACGAGGACTGACTCCCCTGGGGAGACTCCAGAAGTACCCCAAGATCCATGTCAGCACTGGAGAGGAATCCTCAGGTTCCGGCCCTGACTCCACACAAGGTCTTAGGCCCCGGCATCGACGGGAGAGGAATCCCGAGAGGCCCCCGAGGAACTCGCATGGGGACTGGCCTTTCCTGAGGCCACCAGAGCGGGTCCCTGAGGTCCCCGTCGTAAGTCGAGAGCACCTGCCGCAACTCGATAAAATCCAGGAGGTTTTGCCCTCCAGGCGAGATGAGGCCCATTTCCGCTGAGGCTTCTCGAGGCCAATCACATCTAACCTCTGGAACTTCCAAAGGGTCCTTCACACCCTTGCTGCAACTCAAGAAGTTCCCCGACATACCCGTCTGCACTCGAGAGGAAGCACGTGGTGTCCCGCACACATCCAGGGGAGCCCCGTTTCCGCCTCCTAGCTCGAGATGAGGGATCCTTTCTCTGTTTCGTAGGGAAAGAATTCCCGGCGTTCCCGTCGCATCTCAAGAGGAGGCGCTCTCCACAGGAAAGGCGAGAGGAACTCCAGGGTCGTGCCACCATTCCAAGAGTCCCCCAGATGTGTCAGTCCATTCCAGAGGAATCTGTTTTCCCTGCACTGCCTTGACGTTCAAGCCGAGGATCGACTCCCACCACGTGTGCACGTGGGACAGCCCTGTGGGAAAGCCTCGTGGAAAAGCCTCGTGGGAAAGACTCGAGGGAAAACCATAGATCCTTTGATCCACGCGGCGGACTGCGTGACACTGCTGCTACCGCTCTTGAGGAAAGCGCAATGCATGCCCGCATTCGAGACGAGGACTGACTCCCCTGGGGAGACTCCAGAAGTACCCCAAGATCCATGTCAGCACTGGAGAGGAATCCTCAGGTTCCGGCCCCGACTCCACACAAGGTCTTAGGACCCGGCATCGACGGGAGAGGAATCCCGAGACGCCCCCGAGGTACTCGCATGGGAACTGGCCTTTCCTGAGGCCACCAGAGCGGTTCCCTGAGGTCCCCGTCGTAAGTCGAGAGCACCTGCCGCAACTCGAGAAAATCCAGGAGGTTTTGCCCTCCAGGCGAGATGAGGCCCATTTCCGCTGAGGCTTCTCGAGGCCACTCACATCTAACCACTGGATCTTCCAAAGGATCCTTCACACCATTGCTGCAACTCAAGAAGTTCCCCGACATACCCGTCTCCACTCGAGAAGAAGCACGTGGGTTCCCGCACACATCCAGGGGAGCCCCGTTTCCGCCTCCTAGCTAGAGATGAGGGATCCTTTCCCTGTTTCGGAAGGAAAGATTTCCCGGCGTTCCCGTCGCATCTCAAGAGGAGGCGCTCTCCACAGGAAAGTAGAGAGGAACTCCAGGGTCGTGACACCATTCCAAGAGTCCCCCAGATGTGTCAGTCCATTCCAGAGGAACCTGTTTTCCCTGCACTGCCTTGACTTTCAAGCCGAGGATCGACTCCCACCACGTGTGCACGTGGGACAGCCCTGTGGGAAAGCCTCGTGGGAAAGCCTCGTGGGAAAGACTCGAGGGAGAACCATAGATGCTTTGATCCACGCGGCGGACTGCGTGACACTGCTGCTACCGCTCTGGAGGAAAGTGCAAGTGCATGCCCGAATTCGAGACGAGGACTGACTCCCCTGGGGAGACTCCAGAAGTACCCCAAGATCCATGTCAGCACTGGAGAGGAATCCTCAGGTTCCGACCCCGACTCCACACAAGGTTTTAGGCCCCGGCATCGACGGGAGAGGAATCCCGAGAGGCCCCCGAGGAACTCGCATGGGGACTGGCCTTTCCTGAGGCCACCAGAGCGGGTCCCTGAGGTCCCCGTCGTAAGTCGAGAGCACCTGCCGCAACTCGAGAAAATCCAGGAGGTTTTGCCCTCCAGGCGAGATGAGGCCCATTTCCACTGAGGCTTCTCGAGGCTAATCACGTCTAACCACTGGAACTTCCAAAGGGTCCTTCACACCCTTGCTGCAACTCAAGAAGTTCCCCGACATACCCGTCTCCACTCGAGAGGAAGCACGTGGGTCCCGCACACATCCAGGGGAGCCCCGTTTCCGCCTCCTAGCTCGAGATGAGGGATCCTTTCCTTGTTTCGTAGGGAAAGAATTCCCGGCGTTCCCGTCGCATCTCAAGAGGAGGCGCTCTCCACAGGAAAGGCGAGAGGAACTCCAGGGTCGTGCCACCATTCCAAGAGTCCCCCAGATGTGTCAGTCCATTCCAGAGGAACCTGTTTTCCCTGCACTGCCTTGACGTTCAAGCCGAGGATCCACTCCCACCACGTGTGCACGTGGGACAGCCCTGTGGGAAAGCCTCGTGGGAAAGCCTCGTGGGAAAGACTCGAGGGAAAACCATAGATCCTTTGATCCACGCGGCGGACTGCGTGACACTGCTGCTACCGCTCTGGAGGAAAGCGCAAGTGCATGCCCGCATTCGAGACGAGGACTGACTCCCCTGGGGAGACTCCAGAAGTACCCCAAGATCCATGTCAGCCCTGGAGAGGAATCCTCAGGTTCCGGCCCCGACTCCACACAAGGTCTTAGGCCCCGGCATCGACGGGAGAGGAATCCCGAGACGCCCCCAAGGAACTCGCATGGGGACTGGCCTTTCCTGAGGCCACAAGAGCGGTTCCCTGAGGTCCCCGTCGTAAGTCGAGAGCACCTGCCGCAACTCGAAAAAATCCAGGAGGTTTTGCCCTCCAGGCCAGATGAGGCCCATTTCCGCTGAGGCTTCTCGAGGCCAATCACATCTAACCACTGGAACTTCCAAAGGGTCTTTCACACCATTGCTGCAACTCAAGAAGTTCCCCGACATACCGGTCTCCACTCGAGAGGAAGCACGTGGGGTCCCGCACACATCCAGGGGAGCCCCGTTTCCGCCTCCTAGCTCGAGATGAGGGATCCTTTCCCTGTTTCGTATGGAAAGAATTCCCGGCGTTCCCGTCGCATCTCAAGAGGAGGCGCTCTCCACAGGAAAGGCGAGAGGAACTCCAGGGTCGTGACACCATTCCAAGAGTCCCCCAGATGTGTCAGTCCATTCCAGAGGAACCTGTTTTCCCTGCACTGCCTTGACGTTCAAGCCGAGGATCGACTCCCACCACGTGTGCACTTGGGACAGCCCTGTGGGAAAGCCTCGTGGGAAAGCCTCGTGGGAAAGACTCGAGGGAAAACCATAGATCCTTTGATCCACGCGGCGGACTGCGTGACACTGCTGCTACCGCTCTGGAGGAAAGCGCAAGTGCATGCCCGCATTCGAGACGAGGACTGACTCCCCTGGGGAGACTCCAGAAGTACCCCAAGATCCATGTCAGCACTGGAGAGGAATCCTCA
This sequence comes from Ovis canadensis, assembly GCF_042477335.2. Lineage (NCBI taxonomy): Eukaryota > Metazoa > Chordata > Mammalia > Artiodactyla > Bovidae > Ovis > Ovis canadensis. The sequence goes on along the minus strand of NC_091258.1, from coordinate 4,569,803 downwards.
GGTTCCGGCCCCGACTCCACACAAGGCCTTAGGCCCCGGCATCGACCGGATAGGAATCCCGAGAGGAACTCGCATGGGGACTGGCCTTTCCTGAGGCTACCAGAGCGGGTCCCTGAGGTCCTCGGCGTAAGTCGAGAGCACCTGCCGCAACTCAAGAAAATCCAGGCGGTTTTGCCCTCCAGGCGAGATGAGGCCCATTTCCGCTGAGGCTTCTTGAGGCCAATCACATCTAACCACTGGAAGTTCCAAAGGGTCCTTCACACCCTTGCTGCAACTCAAGAAGTTCCCCGACATACCCGTCTCCACTCGAGAGGAAGCACGTGGGGTCCCGCACACATCCAGGGGAGCCCCGTTTCCGCCTCCTAGCTCGAGATGAGGGATCCTTTCCCTGTTTCGTAGGGAAAGAATTCCCGGCGTTCCAGTCGCATCTCAGGAGGAGGCGCTCTCCACAGGAAAGGCGAGAGGAACTCCAGTGTCGTGCCACCATTCCAAGAGTCCCCCAGATGTGTCAGTCCATTCCAGAGGAACCAGTTTTCCCTGCACTGCCTTGACATTCAAGCCGAGGATCGACTCCCACCACGTGTGCACGTGGGACAGCCATGTGGGAAAGCCTCGTGCGAAAGCCTCGTGGGAAAGACCTGAGGGAAAACCATAGATCCTTTGATCCACGCGGCGGACTCGTGACACTGCTGCTATCGCTATGGAGGAAAGCGCAAGTGCATGCCCGCATTCGAGACGAGGACTGACTCCCCTTGGGAGACTCCAGAAGTACCCCAAGATCCATGTCAGCACTGGAGAGGAATCCTCAGGTTCCGGCCCCGACTCCACAGAAGGTCTTAGGCCCCGGCATCGACGGGAGAGGAATCCCCAGAGGCCCCCGAGGAACTCGCATGGGGACTGGCCTTTCCTGAGGCCACCAGAGCGGGTCCCTGAGGTCCCCGTCGTAAGTCGAGAGCACCTGCCGCAACTCGAGAAAATCCAGGAGGTTTTTCCGTCCAGGCGAGTTGAGGCCCATTTCCGCTGAGGCTTCTCGAGGCTAATCACATCTAACCACTGGAACTTCCAAAGGGTCCTTCACACCCTTGCTGCAACTCAAGAAGCTCCACGACATACCCGTCTCCACTCGAGAGGAAGCACGTGGGGTCCCGCACACATTCAGGGGAGCCCCGTTTCCGCCTCCTAGCTCGAGATGAGGGATCCTTTCCCTGTTTCGTAGGGAAAGAATTCCCGGCGTTCCCGTCGCATCTCAAGAGGAGCCGCTCTCCACAGGAAAGGCGAGAGGAACTCCAGGGTCGTGACACCATTCCAAGAGTCCCCCAGATGTGTCAGTCCATTCCAGAGGAACCTCTTTTCCCTGCACTGCCTTAACGTTCAAGCCGAGGATCGACTCCCACCACGTGTGCACGTGGGACAGCCCTGTGGGAAAGCTTCGTGGGAAAGCCTCGTGGGAAAGACTCGAGGGAAAACAATAGATCCTTTGATCCACGCGGCGGACTGCGTGACACTGCTGCTACCGCTCTGGAGGAAAGCGCAAGTGCATGCCCGCATTCGAGACGAGGACTGACTCCCCTGGGGAGACTCCAGAAGTACCCCAAGATCCATGTAAGCACTGGAGAGGAAACCTCAGGTTCCGGCCCCGACTCCACTCAAGGTCTTAGGCCCGGCATCAACGGGAGAGGAATCCCGAGAGGCCCGCGAGGAACTCGCAGGGGGACTGGCCTTTCCTGAGGCCACCAGAGCGGGTCCCTGAGGTCCCCGTCGTAAGTCGAGAGCACCTGCCGCAACTCGAGAAAATCCAGGAGGTTTTGCGTCCAGACGAGATGAGGCCCATTTCCGCTGAGGCTTCTCGAGGCTAATCACGTCTAACCACTGGAACTTCCAAAGGGTCCTTCACACCATTGCTGCAACTCAAGAACTTCCCCGACATACCCGTCTCCACTCGAGAGGAAGCACGTGGGGTCCCTCACACATCCAGGGGAGCCCCGTTTCCGCCTCCTAGCTCGAGATGAGGGATCCTTTCCCTGTTTCGTAGGGAAAGAATTCCTGGCGTTCCCGTCGCATCTCAAGAGGAGGCGCTCTCCACAGGAAAGGGGAGAGGAACTCCAGGGTCGTGCCACCATTCCAAGAGACCCCCAGATGTGTCAGTCCATTCCAGAGGAACCTGTTTTCCCTGCACTGCCTTGACGTTCAAGCCAAGGATCGACTCCCACCACGTGTGCACGTGGGACAGCCCTGTGGGAAAGCCTCGTGGGAAAGCCTCGTGGAAAAGACTCGAGGGAAAAACATAGATCCTTTGATCCACGCGGCGGACTGCGTGACACTGCTGCTACCGCTCTGGAGGAAAGCGCAAGTGCATGCCCGCATTCGAGACGAAGACTGACTCCCCTGGGTAGACTCCAGAAGTACCCCAAGATCCATGTCAGCACTGGAGAAGAATCCTCAGGTTCCGACACCGACTCCACACAAGGACTTAGGCCCCGGCATCGACGGGAGAGGAATCCCGAGAGGCCCCCGAGGAACTCGCATGGGGACTGGCCTTTCCTGAGGCCACCAGAGCGGGTCCCTGAGGTCCCCGTCGTAAGTCGAGAGCTCCTGCCGCAACTCGAGAAAATCCAGGAGGTTTTGCCCTCCAAGCGAGATGAGGCCCATTTCCGCTGAGGCTTCTCGAGGCCAATCACATCTAACCACTGGAACTTCCAAAGGGTCCTTCACACCCTTGCTGCAACTCAAGAAGTTCCCCGACATACCCGTCTCCACTCGAGAGGAAGCACGTGGGTCCCGCACACATCCAGGGGAGCCCCGTTTCCGCCTCCTAGCTCGAGATGTGGGATCCTTTCCCTGTTTCGTAGGGAAAGAATTCCCGGCGTTCCCGTCGCATCTCAAGAGGAGGCGCTCTCCACAGGAAGGCGAGAGGAACTCCAGGGTCGTGCCACCATTCCAAGAGTCCCCCAGATGTGTCAGTCCATTCCAGAGGAACCTGTTTTCCCTGCACTGCCTTGACGTTCAAGCCGAGGATCGACTCCCACCACGTGTGCACGTGGGACAGCCCTGTGGGAAAGCCTCGTGGGAAAGCCTCGTGGGAAAGACTCGAGGGAAAACCATAGATCCTTTGATCCACGCGGCGGACTGCGTGACACTGCTGCTACCGCTCTGGAGGAAAGCGCAAGTGCATGCCCGCATTCGAGACGAGGACTGACTCCCCTGGGGAGACTCCAGACGTACCCCAAGATCCATGTCAGCACTGGAGAGCAATCCTCAGATTCCGGCCCCGACTCCACACAAGGTCTTAGGCCCCGGCATCGACGGGAGAGGAATCCCGAGAGGCCCCCGAGGAACTCGCATGGGGACTGTCCTTTCCTGAGGCCACCAGAGCGGGTCCCTGAGGTCCCCGTCGTAAGTCGAGAGCACCTGCCGCAACTCGAGAAAATACAGGCGGTTTTGCCCTCCAGGTGAGATGAGGCCCATTTCCGCTGAGGCTTCTCGAGGCTAATCACGTCTAACCACTGGAACTTCCAAAGGGTCCTTCACACCCTTGCTGCAACTCAAGAAGTTCACCGACATACCCGTCTCCACTCGAGAGGAAGCACGTGGTGTCCCGCACACATCCAGGGGAGCCCCGTTTCCGCCTCCTAGCTCGAGATGAGGGATCCTTTCCCTGTTTCGTAGGGAAAGAATTCCCGGCGTTCCCGTCGCATCTCAAGAGGAGGTGCTCTCCACAGGAAAGGCGAGAGGAACTGAAGGGTCGTGCCACCATTCCAAGAGTCCCCTAGATGTGTCAGTCCATTCCAGAGGAACCTGTTTTCCCTGCACTGCCTTGACGTTCAAGCCGAGGATCGACTCCCACCACGTGTGCACGTGGGACAGCCCTGTGGGAAAGCCTCGTGGGAAAGCCTCTTGGGAAAGACTCGAGGGAAAACCATAGATCCTTTGATCCACGTGGCGGACTGCGTGACACTGCTGCTACCGCTCTGGAGGAAAGCGCAAGTGCATGCCCGCATTCGAGACGAGGACTGACTCCCCTGGGGAGACTCCAGAAGTACCCCAAGATCCATGTCAGCACTGGAGAGGAATCCTCAGGTTCCGGCCCCGACTCCACACAAGGTCTTAGGCCCCGGCATCGACGGGAGAGGAATCCCGAGAGGCCCCCGAGGAACTCGCATGGGGACTGGCCTTTCCTGAGGCCACCAGAGCGGGTCCCTGAGGTCCCCGTCGTAAGTCGAGAGCACCTGCCGCAACTCGAGAAAATCCAGGAGGTTTTGCCCTCCAGGCGAGATGAGGCCCATTTCCACTGAGGCTTCTCGAGGCTAATCACGTCTAACCACTGGAACTTCCAAAGGGTCCTTCACACCCTTGCTGCAACTCAAGAAGTTCCCCGACATACCCGTCTCCACTCGAGAGGAAGCACGTGGGTCCCGCACACATCCAGGGGAGCCCCGTTTCCGCCTCCTAGCTCGAGATGAGGGATCCTTTCCTTGTTTCGTAGGGAAAGAATTCCCGGCGTTCCCGTCGCATCTCAAGAGGAGGCGCTCTCCACAGGAAAGGCGAGAGGAACTCCAGGGTCGTGCCACCATTCCAAGAGTCCCCCAGATGTGTCAGTCCATTCCAGAGGAACCTGTTTTCCCTGCACTGCCTTGACGTTCAAGCCGAGGATCCACTCCCACCACGTGTGCACGTGGGACAGCCCTGTGGGAAAGCCTCGTGGGAAAGCCTCGTGGGAAAGACTCGAGGGAAAACCATAGATCCTTTGATCCACGCGGCGGACTGCGTGACACTGCTGCTACCGCTCTGGAGGAAAGCGCAAGTGCATGCCCGCATTCGACACGAGGACTGACTCCCCTGGGGAGACTCCAGAAGTACCCCAAGATCCATGTCAGCCCTGGAGAGGAATCCTCAGGTTCCGGCCCCGACTCCACACAAGGTCTTAGGCCCCGGCATCGACGGGAGAGGAATCCCGAGACGCCCCCAAGGAACTCGCATGGGGACTGGCCTTTCCTGAGGCCACAAGAGCGGTTCCCTGAGGTCCCCGTCGTAAGTCGAGAGCACCTGCCGCAACTCGAAAAAATCCAGGAGGTTTTGCCCTCCAGGCCAGATGAGGCCCATTTCCGCTGAGGCTTCTCGAGGCCAATCACATCTAACCACTGGAACTTCCAAAGGGTCTTTCACACCATTGCTGCAACTCAAGAAGTTCCCCGACATACCGGTCTCCACTCGAGAGGAAGCACGTGGGGTCCCGCACACATCCAGGGGAGCCCCGTTTCCGCCTCCTAGCTCGAGATGAGGGATCCTTTCCCTGTTTCGTATGGAAAGAATTCCCGGCGTTCCCGTCGCATCTCAAGAGGAGGCGCTCTCCACAGGAAAGGCGAGAGGAACTCCAGGGTCGTGACACCATTCCAAGAGTCCCCCAGATGTGTCAGTCCATTCCAGAGGAACCTGTTTTCCCTGCACTGCCTTGACGTTCAAGCCGAGGATCGACTCCCACCACGTGTGCACTTGGGACAGCCCTGTGGGAAAGCCTCGTGGGAAAGCCTCGTGGGAAAGACTCGAGGGAAAACCATAGATCCTTTGATCCACGCGGCGGACTGCGTGACACTGCTGCTACCGCTCTGGAGGAAAGCGCAAGTGCATGCCCGCATTCGAGACGAGGACTGACTCCCCTGGGGAGACTCCAGAAGTACCCCAAGATCCATGTCAGCACTGGAGAGGAATCCTCAGGTTCCGGCCCCGACTCCACACAAGGCCTTAGGCCCCGGCATCGACCGGATAGGAATCCCGAGAGGAACTCGCATGGGGACTGGCCTTTCCTGAGGCTACCAGAGCGGGTCCCTGAGGTCCTCGGCGTAAGTCGAGAGCACCTGCCGCAACTCAAGAAAATCCAGGCGGTTTTGCCCTCCAGGCGAGATGAGGCCCATTTCCGCTGAGGCTTCTTGAGGCCAATCACATCTAACCACTGGAAGTTCCAAAGGGTCCTTCACACCCTTGCTGCAACTCAAGAAGTTCCCCGACATACCCGTCTCCACTCGAGAGGAAGCACGTGGGGTCCCGCACACATCCAGGGGAGCCCCGTTTCCGCCTCCTAGCTCGAGATGAGGGATCCTTTCCCTGTTTCGTAGGGAAAGAATTCCCGGCGTTCCAGTCGCATCTCAGGAGGAGGCGCTCTCCACAGGAAAGGCGAGAGGAACTCCAGTGTCGTGCCACCATTCCAAGAGTCCCCCAGATGTGTCAGTCCATTCCAGAGGAACCTGTTTTCCCTGCACTGCCTTGACATTCAAGCCGAGGATCGACTCCCACCACGTGTGCACGTGGGACAGCCATGTGGGAAAGCCTCGTGCGAAAGCCTCGTGGGAAAGACCTGAGGGAAAACCATAGATCCTTTGATCCACGCGGCGGACTCGTGACACTGCTGCTATCGCTATGGAGGAAAGCGCAAGTGCATGCCCGCATTCGAGACGAGGACTGACTCCCCTTGGGAGACTCCAGAAGTACCCCAAGATCCATGTCAGCACTGGAGAGGAATCCTCAGGTTCCGGCCCCGACTCCACAGAAGGTCTTAGGCCCCGGCATCGACGGGAGAGGAATCCCGAGAGGCCCCCGAGGAACTCGCATGGGGACTGGCCTTTCCTGAGGCCACCAGAGCGGGTCCCTGAGGTCCCCGTCGTAAGTCGAGAGCACCTGCCGCAACTCGAGAAAATCCAGGAGGTTTTTCCGTCCAGGCGAGTTGAGGCCCATTTCCGCTGAGGCTTCTCGAGGCTAATCACATCTAACCACTGGAACTTCCAAAGGGTCCTTCACACCCTTGCTGCAACTCAAGAAGCTCCCCGACATACCCGTCTCCACTCGAGAGGAAGCACGTGGGGTCCCGCACACATCCAGGGGAGCCCCGTTTCCGCCTCCTAGCTCGAGATGAGGGATCCTTTCCCTGTTTCGTAGGGAAAGAATTCCCGGCGTTCCCGTCGCATCTCAAGAGGAGCCGCTCTCCACAGGAAAGGCGAGAGGAACTCCAGGGTCGTGACACCATTCCAAGAGTCCCCCAGATGTGTCAGTCCATTCCAGAGGAACCTCTTTTCCCTGCACTGCCTTAACGTTCAAGCCGAGGATCGACTCCCACCACGTGTGCACGTGGGACAGCCCTGTGGGAAAGCTTCGTGGGAAAGCCTCGTGGGAAAGACTCGAGGGAAAACAATAGATCCTTTGATCCACGCGGCAGACTGCGTGACACTGCTGCTACCGCTCTGGAGGAAAGCGCAAGTGCATGCCCGCATTCGAGACGAGGACTGACTCCCCTGGGGAGACTCCAGAAGTACCCCAAGATCCATGTAAGCACTGGAGAGGAAACCTCAGGTTCCGGCCCCGACTCCACTCAAGGTCTTAGGCCCGGCATCAACGGGAGAGGAATCCCGAGAGGCCCGCGAGGAACTCGCATGGGGACTGGCCTTTCCTGAGGCCACCAGAGCGGGTCCCTGAGGTCCCCGTCGTAAGTCGAGAGCACCTGCCGCAACTCGAGAAAATCCAGGAGGTTTTGCGTCCAGACGAGATGAGGCCCATTTCCGCTGAGGCTTCTCGAGGCTAATCACGTCTAACCACTGGAACTTCCAAAGGGTCCTTCACACCCTTGCTGCAACTCAAGAACTTCCCCGACATACCCGTCTCCACTCGAGAGGAAGCACGTGGGGTCCCTCACACATCCAGGGGAGCCCCGTTTCCGCCTCCTAGCTCGAGATGAGGGATCCTTTCCCTGTTTCGTAGGGAAAGAATTCCTGGCGTTCCCGTCGCATCTCAAGAGGAGGCGCTCTCCACAGGAAAGGGGAGAGGAACTCCAGGGTCGTGCCACCATTCCAAGAGATCCCCAGATGTGTCAGTCCATTCCAGAGGAACCTGTTTTCCCTGCACTGCCTTGACGTTCAAGCCGAGGATCGAGTCCCACCACGTGTGCACGTGGGACAGCCCTGAGGGAAAGCCTCTTGGGAAAGCCTCGTGGGAAAGACTCGAGGGAAAACCATAGATCCTTTGATCCACGCGGCGGACTGCGTGACACTGCTGCTACCGCTCTGGAGGAAAGCGCAAGTGCATGCCCGCATTCGAGACGAGGACTGACTCCCCTGGGGAGACTCCAGACGTACCCCAAGATCCATGTCAGCACTGGAGAGGAATCCTCAGGTTCCGACCCCGACTCCACACAAGGTCTTAGGCCCGGCATCGACGGGAGAGGAATCCCGAGACGCCCCCGAGGAACTCGCATGGGGACTGGCCTTTCCTGAGGCCACCAGAGCGGGTCCCTGAGGTCCCCGTCGTAAGTCGAGAGCACCTGCCGCAACTCGAGAAAATCCAGGAGGTTTTGCCCTCCAGGCGAGATGAGGCCCATTTCCGCTGAGGCTTCTCGAGGCTAATCACGTCTAACCACTGGAACTTCCAAAGGGTCCTTCACACCCTTGCTGCAACTCAAGAAGTTCCCAGACATACCCGTCTCCACTCGAGAGGAAGCACGTGGTGTCCCGCCCACATACAGGGGAGCTCCGTTTCCGACTCCTAGCTCGAGATGAGGGATCCTTTCCCTGTTTCGTAGGGAAAGAATTCCTGGCGTTCCCGTCGCATCTCAAGAGGAGGCGCTCTCCACAGGAAAGGCGAGAGGAACTCCAGGGTCGTGCCACCATTCCAAGAGTCCCCCAGATGTGTCAGTCCATTCCAGAGGAACCTGTTTTCCCTGCACTGCCTTGACGTTCAAGCCAAGGATCGACTCCCACCACGTGTGCACGTGGGACAGCCCTGTGGGAAAGCCTCGTGGGAAAGCCTCGTGGAAAAGACTCGAGGGAAAAACATAGATCCTTTGATCCACGCGGCGGACTGCGTGACACTGCTGCTACCGCTCTGGAGGAAAGCGCAAGTGCATGCCCGCATTCGAGACGAAGACTGACTCCCCTGGGTAGACTCCAGAAGTACCCCAAGATCCATGTCAGCACTGGAGAAGAATCCTCAGGTTCCGACACCGACTCCACACAAGGACTTAGGCCCCGGCATCGACGGGAGAGGAATCCCGAGAGGCCCCCGAGGAACTCGCATGGGGACTGGCCTTTCCTGAGGCCACCAGAGCGGGTCCCTGAGGTCCCCGTCGTAAGTCGAGAGCACCTGCCGCAACTCGAGAAAATCCAGGAGGTTTTGCCCTCCAAGCGAGATGAGGCCCATTTCCGCTGAGGCTTCTCGAGGCCAATCACATCTAACCACTGGAACTTCCAAAGGGTCCTTCACACCCTTGCTGCAACTCAAGAAGTTCCCCGACATACCCGTCTCCACTCGAGAGGAAGCACGTGGGTCCCGCACACATCCAGGGGAGCCCCGTTTCCGCCTCCTAGCTCGAGATGAGGGATCCTTTCCCTGTTTCGTAGGGAAAGAATTCCCGGCGTTCCCGTCGCATCTCAAGAGGAGGCGCTCTCCACAGGAAGGCGAGAGGAACTCCAGGGTCGTGCCACCATTCCAAGAGTCCCCCAGATGTGTCAGTCCATTCCAGAGGAACCTGTTTTCCCTGCACTGCCTTGACGTTCAAGCCGAGGATCGACTCCCACCACGTGTGCACGTGGGACAGCCCTGTGGGAAAGCCTCGTGGGAAAGCCTCGTGGGAAAGACTCGAGGGAAAACCATAGATCCTTTGATCCACGCGGCGGACTGCGTGACACTGCTGCTACCGCTCTGGAGGAAAGCGCAAGTGCATGCCCGCATTCGAGACGAGGACTGACTCCCCTGGGGAGACTCCAGACGTACCCCAAGATCCATGTCAGCACTGGAGAGCAATCCTCAGATTCCGGCCCCGACTCCACACAAGGTCTTAGGCCCCGGCATCGACGGGAGAGGAATCCCGAGAGGCCCCCGAGGAACTCGCATGGGGACTGTCCTTTCCTGAGGCCACCAGAGCGGGTCCCTGAGGTCCCCGTCGTAAGTCGAGAGCACCTGCCGCAACTCGAGAAAATACAGGCGGTTTTGCCCTCCAGGTGAGATGAGGCCCATTTCCGCTGAGGCTTCTCGAGGCTAATCACGTCTAACCACTGGAACTTCCAAAGGGTCCTTCACACCCTTGCTGCAACTCAAGAAGTTCACCGACATACCCGTCTCCACTCGAGAGGAAGCACGTGGTGTCCCGCACACATCCAGGGGAGCCCCGTTTCCGCCTCCTAGCTCGAGATGAGGGATCCTTTCCCTGTTTCGTAGGGAAAGAATTCCCGGCGTTCCCGTCGCATCTCAAGAGGAGGTGCTCTCCACAGGAAAGGCGAGAGGAACTGAAGGGTCGTGCCACCATTCCAAGAGTCCCCTAGATGTGTCAGTCCATTCCAGAGGAACCTGTTTTCCCTGCACTGCCTTGACGTTCAAGCCGAGGATCGACTCCCACCACGTGTGCACGTGGGACAGCCCTGTGGGAAAGCCTCGTGGGAAAGCCTCTTGGGAAAGACTCGAGGGAAAACCTTAGATCCTTTGATCCACGTGGCGGACTGCGTGACACTGCTGCTACCGCTCTGGAGGAAAGCGCAAGTGCATGCCCGCATTCGAGACGAGGACTGACTCCCCTGGGGAGACTCCAGAAGTACCCCAAGATCCATGTCAGCACTGGAGAGGAATCCTCAGGTTCCGGCCCCGACTCCACACAAGGTCTTAGGCCCCGGTATCAACGGGAGAGAAATCTCGAGACGCCCCCGAGGAACTCGCATGGGACTGGCCTTTCCTGAGGCCACCAGAGCGGGTCCCTGAGGTCCCCGTCGTAAGTCGAGAGCACCTGCCGCAACTCGAGAAAATCCAGGAGGTTTTGCCCTCCAGGCGAGATGAGGCCCATTTCCGCTGAGGCTTCTCGAGGCCAATCACATCTAACCACTGGAACTTCCAAAGGGTCCTTCACACCATTGCTGCAACTCAAGAAGTTCCCCGACATACCCGTCTCCACTCGAGAGGAAGCACGTGGGGTCCCGCACACATCCAGGGGAGCCCCGTTTCCGCCTCCTAGCTCGAGATGAGGGATCCTTTCCCTGTTTCGTAGGGAAAGAATTCCCGGCGTTCCCGTCGCATCTCAAGAGGAGGCGCTCTCCACAGGAAAGGCGAGAGGAACTCCAGGGTCGTGCCACCATTCCAAGAGTCCCCCAGATGTGTCAGTCCATTCCAGAGGAACCTGTTTTCCCTGCACTGCCTTGACGTTCAAGCCGAGGATCGACTCCCACCACGTGTGCACGTGGGACAGCCCTGTGGGAAAGCCTCGTGGGAAAGACTCGAGGGAAAACCATAGATCCTTTGATCCACGCGGCGGACTGCGTGACACTGCTGCTACCGCTCTGGAGGAAAGCGCAAGTGCATGCCCGCATTCGAGACGAGGACTGACTCCCCTGGGGAGACTCCAGAAGTACCCCTTGATCCATGTCAGCACTGGAGAGGAATCCTCAGGTTCCGGCCCCGACACCACACAAGGTCTTAGGCCCCGGCATCGACGGGAGAGGAATCCCGAGAGGCCCCCGAGGAACTCGCATGGGGACTGGCCTTTCCTGAGGCCACCAGAGCGGTTCCCTGAGGTCCCCGTCGTAAGTCGAGAGCACCTGCCGCAACTCGAGAAAATCAAGGAGGTTTTGCCCTCCAGGCGAGATGAGGCCCGTTCCCGCTGAGGCTTCTCGAGGCCAATCACATCTAACCACTGGAATTTCCAAAGGGTCCTTCACACCATTGCTGCAACTCAAGAAATTCCCCGACATACCCGGCTCCACTCGAGAGGAAGCACGTGGGGTCCCGCACACATCCAGGGGAGCCCCGTTACCGCCTCCTAGCTCGAGATGAGGGATCCTTTCCCTGTTTCGTAGGGAAAGAATTCCCGGCGTTCCCGTTGCATCTCAAGAGGAGGCGCTCTCCACAGGAAAGGCGAGTGGAACTCCAGGGTCGTGACACCATTCCAAGAGTCCCCCAGATGTGTCAGTCCATTCCAGAGGAACCTGTTTTCCCTGCACTTGACGTTCAAGCCGAGGATCGACTCCCACCACGTGTGCACGTGGGACAGCCCTGTGGGAAAGCCTCGTGGGAAAGCCTCGTGGGAAAGACTCGAGAGAAAACCATAGATCCTTTTATCCACGCGGGGAATGCGTGACACTGCTGCTACAGCTCTGGAGGAAAGCGCAATGCATGCCCGCAAACGAGACGAAGACTGACTCCCCTGGGGAGACTCCAGAAGTACCCCAAGATCCATGTCAGCACTGGAGAGGAATCCTGAGGTTCCGGCCCCGACTCCACACAAGGTCTTAGGCCCCGGCATCGACGGGAGAGGAATCCCGAGACGCCCCCGAGGAACTCGCATGGGGACTGGCCTTTCCTGAGGCCACCAGAGCGGTTCCCTGAGGTCCCCGTCGAAAGTCGAGAGCACCTGCCGCAACTCGAGAAAATCCAGGAGGTTTTGCCCTCCAGGCGAGATGAGGCCCATTCCCGCTGAGGCTTCTCGAGGCCAATCACATCTAACCACAGGAACTTCCAAAGGGTCCTTCACACCATTGCTGCAACTCAAGAAATTCCCCGACATACCCGGCTCCACTCGAGAGGAAGCACGTGGGGTCCCGCACACATCCAGGGGAGCCCCGTTACCGCCTCCTAGCTCGAGATGAGGGATCCTTTCCCTGTTTCGTAGGGAAAGAATTCCCGGCGTTCCCGTTGCATCTCAAGAGGAGGCGCTCTCCACAGGAAAGGCGAGAGGAACTCCAGGGTCGTGACACCATTCCAAGAGTCCCCCAGATGTGTCAGTCCATTCCAGAGGAACCTGTTTTCCCTGCACTTGACGTTCAAGCCGAGGATCGACTCCCACCACGTGTGCACGTGGGACAGCCCTGTGGGAAAGCCTCGTGGGAAAGCCTCGTGGGAAAGACTCGAGGGAAAACCATAGATCCTTTTATCCACGCGGGGAATGCGTGACACTGCTGCTACAGCTCTGGAGGAAAGCGCAATGCATGCCCGCAAAAGAGACGAAGACTGACTCCCCTGGGGAGACTCCAGAAGTACCCCAAGATCCATGTCAGCACTGGAGAGGAATCCTGAGGTTCCGGCCCCGACTCCACACAAGGTCTTAGGCCCCGGCATCGACGGGAGAGGAATCCCGAGACGCCCCCGAGGAACTCGCATGGGGACTGGCCTTTCCTGAGGCCACCAGAGCGGTTCCCTGAGGTCCCCGTCGAAAGTCGAGAGCACCTGCCGCAACTCGAGAAAATCCAGGAGGTTTTGCCCTCCAGGCGAGATGAGGCCCATTTCCGCTGAGGCTTCTCGAGGCCAATCACATCTAACCACTGGAACTTCCAAAGGATCCTTCACACCCTTGCTGCAACTCAAGAAGTTCCCCGACATACCCGTCTGCACTCGAGAGGAAGCACGTGGGGTCCCGCACACATCCAGGGGAGCCCCGTTTCCGCCTCCTAGCTCGAGATGAGGGATCCTTTCCCTGTTTCGTAGGGAAAGAATTCCCGGCGTTCCCGTCGCATCTCAAGAGGAGGCGCTCTCCACAGGAAAGGCGAGAGGAACTCCAGGGTCATGCCACCATACCAAGAGTCCCCCAGATGTGTCAGTCCATTCCAGAGGAACCTGTTTTCCCTGCACTGCCTTGACGTTCAAGCCGAGGATCGACTCCCACCACGTGTGCACGTGGGACAGCCCTGTGGGAAAGCCTCGTGGGAAAGCCTCGTGGGAAAGACTCGAGGGAAAACCATAGATCCTTTGATCCACGCGGCGGACTGCGTGACACTGCTGCTACCGCTCTGGAAGAAAGCGCAAGTGCATGCCCGCATTCGAGACGAGGACTGACTCCCCTGGGGAGACTCCAGAAGTACCCCAAGATCCATGTCAGCACTGGAGAGGAATCCTCAGGTTCCGGCCCCGACTCCACACAAGGTCTTAGGCCCCGGCATCGACGGGAGAGGAATCCCGAGAGGCCCCCGTGGAACTCGCATGTGGACTGGTCTTTCCTGAGGCCACCAGAGCGGGTCCCTGAGGTCCCCGTCCTAAGTCGAGAGCACCTGCCGCAACTCGAGAAAATCCAGGCGGTTTTGCCCTCCAGGTGAGATGAGGCCCATTTCCGCTGAGGCTTCTCGAGGCCAATCACGTCTAACCACTGGAAATTCCAAAGGGTCCTTCACACCCTTGCTGCAACTCAAGAAGTTCCCCGACATACCCGTCTCCACTCGAGAGGAAGCACGTGGGTCCCGCACACATCCAGGGGAGCCCCGTTTCCGCCTCCTAGCTCGAGATGAGGGATCCTTTCCCTGTTTCGTAGGGAAAGAATTCCCGGCGTTCCCGTCGCATCTCAAGAGGAGGCGCTCTCCACAGGAAAGGCGAGAGGAACTCCAGGGTCGTGCCACCATTCCAAGAGTCCCCCAGATGTGTCAGTCCATTCCAGAGGAACCTGTTTTCCCTGCACTGCCTTGACGTTCAAGCCGAGGATCGACTCCCAACACGTGTGCACGTGGGACAGCCCTGTGGGAAAGCCTCGTGGGAAAGCCTCGTGGGAAAGACTCGAGGGAAAACCATAGATCCTTTGATCCACGCGGCGGACTGCGTGACACTGCTGCTACCGCTCTGGAGGAAAGCGCAAGTGCATGCCCGCATTCGAGACGAGGACTGACTCCCCTGGGGAGACTCCAGAAGTACCCCAAGATCCATGTCAGCACTGGAGAGGAATCCTCAGGTTCCGGCCCCGATTCCACACAAGGTCTTAGGCCCCGGCATCAACAGGAGAGAAATCCCGAGACGCCCCCGAGGAACTCGCTTGGGGACTGGCCTTTCCTGAGGCCACCAGAGCGGGTCCCTGAGGTCCCCGTCGTAAGTCGAGAGCACCTGCCGCAACTCGAGAAAATTCAGGAGGTTTTGCCCTCCAGGCGAGATGAGGCCCATTTCTGCTGAGGCTTCTCGAGGCCAATCACATCTAACCACTGGAACTTCCAAAGGGTCCTTCACACCCTTGCTGCAACTCAAGAAGTTCCCCGACATACCCGTCTCCACTCGAGAGGAAGCACGTGGGGTCCCGCACACATCCAAAGGAGCCCCGTTTCCGCCTCCTAGCTCGAGATGAGGGATCCTTTCCCTGTTTCGTAGGGAAAGAATTCCCGGCGTTCCTGTCGCATCTCAAGAGGAGGTGCTCTCCACAGGAAAGGCGAGAGGAACTCCAGGGTCGTGACACCATTCCAAGAGTCCCCCAGATGTGTCAGTCCATTCCAGAGGAACCTGTTTTCCCTGCACTGCCTTGACGTTCAAGCCGAGGATCGACTCCCACCACGTGTGCACGTGGGACAGCCCTGTGGGAAAGCCTCGTGGGAAAGCCTCGTGGGAAAGACTCGAGGGAAAACCATAGATCCTTTGATCCACGCGGCGGACTGCGTGACACTGCTGCTACCGCTCTGGAGGAAAGCGCAAGTGCATGCCCGCATTCGAGACGAGGACTGACTCCCCTGGGGAGACTCCAGACGTACCCCAAGATCCATGTCAGCACTGGAGAGGAATCCTCAGATTCCGGCCCCGTCTCCACACAAGGTCTTAGGCCCCGGCATCGACGGGAGAGGAATCCCGAGAGGCCCCCGAGGAACTCGCATGGGGCCTGGCCTTTCCTGAGGCCACCAGAGCGGGTCCCTGAGGTCCCCGCCGTAAGTCGAGAGCACCTTCCGCAACTCGAGAAAATCCAGGAGGTTTTGCCCTCCAGGCGAGATGAGGCCCATTTCTGCTGAGGCTTCTCGAGGCCAATCACATCTAACCACTGGAACTTCCAAAGGGTCCTTCACACCATTGCTGCAACTCAAGAAGTTCCCCGACATACCCGTCTCCACTCGAGAGGAAGCACGTGGGATCCCTCACACATCCAGGGGAGCCCCGTTTCCGCCTCCTAGCTCGAGATGAGGGATCCTTCCCTTTTTCGTAGGGAAAGAATTCCCGGCGTTCCCGTCGCATCTCAAGAGGAGGCGCTCTCCACAGGACAGGCGAGAGGAACTCCAGGGTCGTGACACCATTCCAAGAGTCCCCCAGATGTGTCAGTCCATTCCAGAGGAACCTGTTTTCCCTGCACTGCCTTGACGTGCAAGCCGAGGATCGACTCCCACCACGTGTGCACGTGGGACAGCCCTGTGGGAAAGCCTCGTGGGAAAGCCTCGTGGGAAAGACTCGAGGGAAAACCATAGATCCTTTGATCCACGCGGCGGACTGCGTGACACTGCTGCTACTGCTCTGGAGGAAAGCGCAAGTGCATGCCCGCATTCGAGACGAGGACTGACTCCCCTGGGGAGACTCCAGACGTACCCCAAGATCCATGTCAGCACTGGAGAGGAATCCTCAGGTTCCGGCCCCGACTCCACACAAGGTCTTAGGCCCCGGCATCGACGGGAGAGGAATCCCGAGACGCCCCCGAGGAACTCGCATGGGGACTGGCCTTTCCTGAGGCCACCAGAGCGGGTCCCTGAGGTCCCCGTCGTAAGTCGAGAGCACCTGCCGCAACTCGAGAAAATCCAGGAGGTTTTGCCCTCCAGGCGAGATGAGGCCCATTTCCGCTGAGGCTTCTCGAGGCCAATCACATCTAACCACTGGAACTTCCAAAGGGTCCTTCACACCATTGCTGCAACTCAAGAAGTTCCCCGATATACCCGTCTGCACTCGAGAGGAAGCACGTGGGGTCCCGCACACATCCAGGGGAGCCCCGTTTCCGCCTCCTAGCTCGAGATGAGGGATCCTTTCCCTGTTTCGTAGGGAAAGAATTCCCGGCGTTCCCGTCGCATCTCAAGAGGAGGCGCTCTCCACAGGAAAGGCGAGAGGAACTCCAGGGTCGTGCCACCATTCCAAGAGTCCCCCAGATGTGTCAGTCCATTCCAGAGGAACCTGTTTTCCCTGCACTGCCTTGACGTTCAAGCCGAGGATCGACTCCCACCACGTGTGCACGTGGGACAGCCCTGTGGGAAAGCCTCGTGGGAAAGCCTCGTGGAAAAGACTCGAGGGAAAACCATAGATCCTTTGATCCATTGGGCGGACTGCGTGACACTGCTGCTACCGCTCTGGTGGAAAGCGCAAGTGCATGCCCGCATTCGAGACGAGGACTGACTCCCCTGGGGAGACTCCAGAAGTACCCCAAGATCCATGTCAGCACTGGAGAGGAATCCTCAGGTTCCGGCCCCGACTCCACACAAGGTCTTAGGCCCCGGCATCAACGGGAGAGAAATCCCGAGACGCCCCCGAGGAACTCGCATGGGGACTGGCCTTTCCTGAGGCCACCAGAGCGGGTCCCTGAGGTCCCCGTCGTAAGTCGAGAGCACCTGCCGCAACTCGAGAAAATCCAGGAGGTTTTGCCCTCCAGGCGAGATGAGGCCCATTTCTGCTGAGGCTTCTCGAGGCCAATCACATCTAACCACTGGAACTTCCAAAGGGTCCTTCACACCATTGCTGCAACTCAAGAAGTTCCCCGACATACCCGTCTCCACTCGAGAGGAAGCACGTGGGGTCCCTCACACATCCAGGGGATCCCCGTTTCCGCCTCCTAGCTCGAGATGAGGGATCCTTCCCTTTTTCGTAGGGAAAGAATTCCCGACCTTCCAGTCGCATCTCAAGAGGAGGCGCTCTCCACAGGAAAGGCGAGAGGAACTCCAGGGTCGTGACACCATTCCAAGAGTCCCCCAGATGTGTCAGTCCATTCCAGAGGAACCTGTTTTCCCTGCACTGCCTTGACATGCAAGCCGAGGATCGACTCCCACCACGTGTGCACGTGGGACAGCCCTGAGGGAAAGCCTCTTGGGAAAGCCTCGTGGGAAAGACTCGAGGGAAAACCATAGATCCTTTGATCCACGCGGCGGACTGCGTGACACTGCTGCTACCGCTCTGGAGGAAAGCGCAAGTGCATGCCCGCATTCGAGACGAGGACTGACTCCCCTGGGGAGACTCCAGACGTACCCCAAGATCCATGTCAGCACTGGAGAGGAATCCTCAGGTTCCGACCCCGACTCCACACAAGGTCTTAGGCCCGGCATCGACGGGAGAGGAATCCCGAGACGCCCCCGAGGAACTCGCATGGGGACTGGCCTTTCCTGAGGCCACCAGAGCGGGTCCCTGAGGTCCCCGTCGTAAGTCGAGAGCACCTGCCGCAACTCGAGAAAATCCAGGAGGTTTTGCCCTCCAGGCGAGATGAGGCCCATTTCCGCTGAGGCTTCTCGAGGCTAATCACGTCTAACCACTGGAACTTCCAAAGGGTCCTTCACACCCTTGCTGCAACTCAAGAAGTTCCCCGACATACCCGTCTCCACTCGAGAGGAAGCACGTGGTGTCCCGCCCACATACAGGGGAGCTCCGTTTCCGACTCCTAGCTCGAGATGAGGGATCCTTTCCCTGTTTCGTAGGGAAATAATTCCTGGCGTTCCCGTCGCATCTCAAGAGGAGGCGCTCTCCACAGGAAAGGCGAGAGGAACTCCAGGGTCGTGCCACCATTCCAAGAGTCCCCCAGATGTGTCAGTCCATTCCAGAGGAACCTGTTTTCCCTGCACTGCCTTGACGTTCAAGCCAAGGATCGAGCCCCACCACGTGTGCACGTGGGACAGCCCTGTGGGAAAGCCTCGTGGGAAAGCCTCGTGGAAAAGACTCGAGGGAAAAACATAGATCCTTTGATCCACGCGGCGGACTGCGTGACACTGCTGCTACCGCTCTGGAGGAAAGCGCAAGTGCATGCCCGCATTCGAGACGAAGACTGACTCCCCTGGGTAGACTCCAGAAGTACCCCAAGATCCATGTCAGCACTGGAGAAGAATCCTCAGGTTCCGACACCGACTCCACACAAGGACTTAGGCCCCGGCATCGACGGGAGAGGAATCCCGAGAGGCCCCCGAGGAACTCGCATGGGGACTGGCCTTTCCTGAGGCCACCAGAGCGGGTCCCTGAGGTCCCCGTCGTAAGTCGAGAGCACCTGCCGCAACTCGAGAAAATCCAGGAGGTTTTGCCCTCCAAGCGAGATGAGGCCCATTTCCGCTGAGGCTTCTCGAGGCCAATCACATCTAACCACTGGAACTTCCAAAGGGTCCTTCACACCCTTGCTGCAACTCAAGAAGTTCCCCGACATACCCGTCTCCACTCGAGAGGAAGCACGTGGGTCCCGCACACATCCAGGGGAGCCCCGTTTCCGCCTCCTAGCTCGAGATGAGGGATCCTTTCCCTGTTTCGTAGGGAAAGAATTCCCGGCGTTCCCGTCGCATCTCAAGAGGAGGCGCTCTCCACAGGAAGGCGAGAGGAACTCCAGGGTCGTGCCACCATTCCAAGAGTCCCCCAGATGTGTCAGTCCATTCCAGAGGAACCTGTTTTCCCTGCACTGCCTTGACGTTCAAGCCGAGGATCGACTCCCACCACGTGTGCACGTGGGACAGCCCTGTGGGAAAGCCTCGTGGGAAAGCCTCGTGGGAAAGACTCGAGGGAAAACCATAGATCCTTTGATCCACGCGGCGGACTGCGTGACACTGCTGCTACCGCTCTGGAGGAAAGCGCAAGTGCATGCCCGCATTCGAGACGAGGACTGACTCCCCTGGGGAGACTCCAGACGTACCCCAAGATCCATGTCAGCACTGGAGAGCAATCCTCAGATTCCGGCCCCGACTCCACACAAGGTCTTAGGCCCCGGCATCGACGGGAGAGGAATCCCGAGAGGCCCCCGAGGAACTCGCATGGGGACTGTCCTTTCCTGAGGCCACCAGAGCGGGTCCCTGAGGTCCCCGTCGTAAGTCGAGAGCACCTGCCGCAACTCGAGAAAATACAGGCGGTTTTGCCCTCCAGGTGAGATGAGGCCCATTTCCGCTGAGGCTTCTCGAGGCTAATCACGTCTAACCACTGGAACTTCCAAAGGGTCCTTCACACCCTTGCTGCAACTCAAGAAGTTCACCGACATACCCGTCTCCACTCGAGAGGAAGCACGTGGTGTCCCGCACACATCCAGGGGAGCCCCGTTTCCGCCTCCTAGCTCGAGATGAGGGATCCTTTCCCTGTTTCGTAGGGAAAGAATTCCCGGCGTTCCCGTCGCATCTCAAGAGGAGGTGCTCTCCACAGGAAAGGCGAGAGGAACTGAAGGGTCGTGCCACCATTCCAAGAGTCCCCTAGATGTGTCAGTCCATTCCAGAGGAACCTGTTTTCCCTGCACTGCCTTGACGTTCAAGCCGAGGATCGACCCCCACCACGTGTGCACGTGGGACAGCCCTGTGGGAAAGCCTCGTGGGAAAGCCTCTTGGGAAAGACTCGAGGGAAAACCTTAGATCCTTTGATCCACGTGGCGGACTGCGTGACACTGCTGCTACCGCTCTGGAGGAAAGCGCAAGTGCATGCCCGCATTCGAGACGAGGACTGACTCCCCTGGGGAGACTCCAGAAGTACCCCAAGATCCATGTCAGCACTGGAGAGGAATCCTCAGGTTCCGGCCCCGACTCCACACAAGGTCTTAGGCCCCGGTATCAACGGGAGAGAAATCTCGAGACGCCCCCGAGGAACTCGCATGGGACTGGCCTTTCCTGAGGCCACCAGAGCGGGTCCCTGAGGTCCCCGTCGTAAGTCGAGAGCACCTGCCGCAACTCGAGAAAATCCAGGAGGTTTTGCCCTCCAGGCGAGATGAGGCCCATTTCCGCTGAGGCTTCTCGAGGCCAATCACATCTAACCACTGGAACTTCCAAAGGGTCCTTCACACCATTGCTGCAACTCAAGAAGTTCCCCGACATACCCGTCTCCACTCGAGAGGAAGCACGTGGGGTCCCGCACACATCCAGGGGAGCCCCGTTTCCGCCTCCTAGCTCGAGATGAGGGATCCTTTCCCTGTTTCGTAGGGAAAGAATTCCCGGCGTTCCCGTCGCATCTCAAGAGGAGGCGCTCTCCACAGGAAAGGCGAGAGGAACTCCAGGGTCGTGCCACCATTCCAAGAGTCCCCCAGATGTGTCAGTCCATTCCAGAGGAACCTGTTTTCCCTGCACTGCCTTGACGTTCAAGCCGAGGATCGACTCCCACCACGTGTGCACGTGGGACAGCCCTGTGGGAAAGCCTCGTGGGAAAGACTCGAGGGAAAACCATAGATCCTTTGATCCACGCGGCGGACTGCGTGACACTGCTGCTACCGCTCTGGAGGAAAGCGCAAGTGCATGCCCGCATTCGAGACGAGGACTGACTCCCCTGGGGAGACTCCAGAAGTACCCCTTGATCCATGTCAGCACTGGAGAGGAATCCTCAGGTTCCGGCCCCGACACCACACAAGGTCTTAGGCCCCGGCATCGACGGGAGAGGAATCCCGAGAGGCCCCCGAGGAACTCGCATGGGGACTGGCCTTTCCTGAGGCCACCAGAGCGGTTCCCTGAGGTCCCCGTCGTAAGTCGAGAGCACCTGCCGCAACTCGAGAAAATCAAGGAGGTTTTGCCCTCCAGGCGAGATGAGGCCCGTTCCCGCTGAGGCTTCTCGAGGCCAATCACATCTAACCACTGGAATTTCCAAAGGGTCCTTCACACCATTGCTGCAACTCAAGAAATTCCCCGACATACCCGGCTCCACTCGAGAGGAAGCACGTGGGGTCCCGCACACATCCAGGGGAGCCCCGTTACCGCCTCCTAGCTCGAGATGAGGGATCCTTTCCCTGTTTCGTAGGGAAAGAATTCCCGGCGTTCCCGTTGCATCTCAAGAGGAGGCGCTCTCCACAGGAAAGGCGAGTGGAACTCCAGGGTCGTGACACCATTCCAAGAGTCCCCCAGATGTGTCAGTCCATTCCAGAGGAACCTGTTTTCCCTGCACTTGACGTTCAAGCCGAGGATCGACTCCCACCACGTGTGCACGTGGGACAGCCCTGTGGGAAAGCCTCGTGGGAAAGCCTCGTGGGAAAGACTCGAGGGAAAACCATAGATCCTTTTATCCACGCGGGGAATGCGTGACACTGCTGCTACAGCTCTGGAGGAAAGCGCAATGCATGCCCGCAAACGAGACGAAGACTGACTCCCCTGGGGAGACTCCAGAAGTACCCCAAGATCCATGTCAGCACTGGAGAGGAATCCTCAGGTTCCGGCCCCGACTCCACACAAGGTCTTAGGCCCCGGCATCGACGGGAGAGGAATCCCGAGACGCCCCCGAGGAACTCGCATGGGGACTGGCCTTTCCTGAGGCCACCAGAGCGGTTCCCTGAGGTCCCCGTCGAAAGTCGAGAGCACCTGCCGCAACTCGAGAAAATCCAGGAGGTTTTGCCCTCCAGGCGAGATGAGGCCCATTCCCGCTGAGGCTTCTCGAGGCCAATCACATCTAACCACAGGAACTTCCAAAGGGTCCTTCACACCATTGCTGCAACTCAAGAAATTCCCCGACATACCCGGCTCCACTCGAGAGGAAGCACGTGGGGTCCCGCACACATCCAGGGGAGCCCCGTTACCGCCTCCTAGCTCGAGATGAGGGATCCTTTCCCTGTTTCGTAGGGAAAGAATTCCCGGCGTTCCCGTTGCATCTCAAGAGGAGGCGCTCTCCACAGGAAAGGCGAGAGGAACTCCAGGGTCGTGACACCATTCCAAGAGTCCCCCAGATGTGTCAGTCCATTCCAGAGGAACCTGTTTTCCCTGCACTTGACGTTCAAGCCGAGGATCGACTCCCACCACGTGTGCACGTGGGACAGCCCTGTGGGAAAGCCTCGTGGGAAAGCCTCGTGGGAAAGACTCGAGGGAAAACCATAGATCCTTTTATCCACGCGGGGAATGCGTGACACTGCTGCTACAGCTCTGGAGGAAAGCGCAATGCATGCCCGCAAAAGAGACGAAGACTGACTCCCCTGGGGAGACTCCAGAAGTACCCCAAGATCCATGTCAGCACTGGAGAGGAATCCTGAGGTTCCGGCCCCGACTCCACACAAGGTCTTAGGCCCCGGCATCGACGGGAGAGGAATCCCGAGACGCCCCCGAGGAACTCGCATGGGGACTGGCCTTTCCTGAGGCCACCAGAGCGGTTCCCTGAGGTCCCCGTCGAAAGTCGAGAGCACCTGCCGCAACTCGAGAAAATCCAGGAGGTTTTGCCCTCCAGGCGAGATGAGGCCCATTTCCGCTGAGGCTTCTCGAGGCCAATCACATCTAACCACTGGAACTTCCAAAGGATCCTTCACACCCTTGCTGCAACTCAAGAAGTTCCCCGACATACCCGTCTGCACTCGAGAGGAAGCACGTGGGGTCCCGCACACATCCAGGGGAGCCCCGTTTCCGCCTCCTAGCTCGAGATGAGGGATCCTTTCCCTGTTTCGTAGGGAAAGAATTCCCGGCGTTCCCGTCGCATCTCAAGAGGAGGCGCTCTCCACAGGAAAGGCGAGAGGAACTCCAGGGTCATGCCACCATACCAAGAGTCCCCCAGATGTGTCAGTCCATTCCAGAGGAACCTGTTTTCCCTGCACTGCCTTGACGTTCAAGCCGAGGATCGACTCCCACCACGTGTGCACGTGGGACAGCCCTGTGGGAAAGCCTCGTGGGAAAGCCTCGTGGGAAAGACTCGAGGGAAAACCATAGATCCTTTGATCCACGCGGCGGACTGCGTGACACTGCTGCTACCGCTCTGGAAGAAAGCGCAAGTGCATGCCCGCATTCGAGACGAGGACTGACTCCCCTGGGGAGACTCCAGAAGTACCCCAAGATCCATGTCAGCACTGGAGAGGAATCCTCAGGTTCCGGCCCCGACTCCACACAAGGTCTTAGGCCCCGGCATCGACGGGAGAGGAATCCCGAGAGGCCCCCGTGGAACTCGCATGTGGACTGGTCTTTCCTGAGGCCACCAGAGCGGGTCCCTGAGGTCCCCGTCCTAAGTCGAGAGCACCTGCCGCAACTCGAGAAAATCCAGGCGGTTTTGCCCTCCAGGTGAGATGAGGCCCATTTCCGCTGAGGCTTCTCGAGGCCAATCACGTCTAACCACTGGAAATTCCAAAGGGTCCTTCACACCCTTGCTGCAACTCAAGAAGTTCCCCGACATACCCGTCTCCACTCGAGAGGAAGCACGTGGGTCCCGCACACATCCAGGGGAGCCCCGTTTCCGCCTCCTAGCTCGAGATGAGGGATCCTTTCCCTGTTTCGTAGGGAAAGAATTCCCGGCGTTCCCGTCGCATCTCAAGAGGAGGCGCTCTCCACAGGAAAGGCGAGAGGAACTCCAGGGTCGTGCCACCATTCCAAGAGTCCCCCAGATGTGTCAGTCCATTCCAGAGGAACCTGTTTTCCCTGCACTGCCTTGACGTTCAAGCCGAGGATCGACTCCCAACACGTGTGCACGTGGGACAGCCCTGTGGGAAAGCCTCGTGGGAAAGCCTCGTGGGAAAGACTCGAGGGAAAACCATAGATCCTTTGATCCACGCGGCGGACTGCGTGACACTGCTGCTACCGCTCTGGAGGAAAGCGCAAGTGCATGCCCGCATTCGAGACGAGGACTGACTCCCCTGGGGAGACTCCAGAAGTACCCCAAGATCCATGTCAGCACTGGAGAGGAATCCTCAGGTTCCGGCCCCGATTCCACACAAGGTCTTAGGCCCCGGCATCAACGGGAGAGAAATCCCGAGACGCCCCCGAGGAACTCGCTTGGGGACTGGCCTTTCCTGAGGCCACCAGAGCGGGTCCCTGAGGTCCCCGTCGTAAGTCGAGAGCACCTGCCGCAACTCGAGAAAATTCAGGAGGTTTTGCCCTCCAGGCGAGATGAGGCCCATTTCTGCTGAGGCTTCTCGAGGCCAATCACATCTAACCACTGGAACTTCCAAAGGGTCCTTCACACCCTTGCTGCAACTCAAGAAGTTCCCCGACATACCCGTCTCCACTCGAGAGGAAGCACGTGGGGTCCCGCACACATCCAAAGGAGCCCCGTTTCCGCCTCCTAGCTCGAGATGAGGGATCCTTTCCCTGTTTCGTAGGGAAAGAATTCCCGGCGTTCCTGTCGCATCTCAAGAGGAGGTGCTCTCCACAGGAAAGGCGAGAGGAACTCCAGGGTCGTGACACCATTCCAAGAGTCCCCCAGATGTGTCAGTCCATTCCAGAGGAACCTGTTTTCCCTGCACTGCCTTGACGTTCAAGCCGAGGATCGACTCCCACCACGTGTGCACGTGGGACAGCCCTGTGGGAAAGCCTCGTGGGAAAGCCTCGTGGGAAAGACTCGAGGGAAAACCATAGATCCTTTGATCCACGCGGCGGACTGCGTGACACTGCTGCTACCGCTCTGGAGGAAAGCGCAAGTGCATGCCCGCATTCGAGACGAGGACTGACTCCCCTGGGGAGACTCCAGACGTACCCCAAGATCCATGTCAGCACTGGAGAGGAATCCTCAGATTCCGGCCCCGTCTCCACACAAGGTCTTAGGCCCCGGCATCGACGGGAGAGGAATCCCGAGAGGCCCCCGAGGAACTCGCATGGGGCCTGGCCTTTCCTGAGGCCACCAGAGCGGGTCCCTGAGGTCCCCGCCGTAAGTCGAGAGCACCTTCCGCAACTCGAGAAAATCCAGGAGGTTTTGCCCTCCAGGCGAGATGAGGCCCATTTCTGCTGAGGCTTCTCGAGGCCAATCACATCTAACCACTGGAACTTCCAAAGGGTCCTTCACACCATTGCTGCAACTCAAGAAGTTCCCCGACATACCCGTCTCCACTCGAGAGGAAGCACGTGGGATCCCTCACACATCCAGGGGAGCCCCGTTTCCGCCTCCTAGCTCGAGATGAGGGATCCTTCCCTTTTTCGTAGGGAAAGAATTCCCGGCGTTCCCGTCGCATCTCAAGAGGAGGCGCTCTCCACAGGAAAGGCGAGAGGAACTCCAGGGTCGTGACACCATTCCAAGAGTCCCCCAGATGTGTCATTCCATTCCAGAGGAACCTGTTTTCCCTGCACTGCCTTGACGTGCAAGCCGAGGATCGACTCCCACCACGTGTGCACGTGGGACAGCCCTGTGGGAAAGCCTCGTGGGAAAGCCTCGTGGGAAAGACTCGAGGGAAAACCATAGATCCTTTGATCCACGCGGCGGACTGCGTGACACTGCTGCTACTGCTCTGGAGGAAAGCGCAAGTGCATGCCCGCATTCGAGACGAGGACTGACTCCCCTGGGGAGACTCCAGACGTACCCCAAGATCCATGTCAGCACTGGAGAGGAATCCTCAGGTTCCGGCCCCGACTCCACACAAGGTCTTAGGCCCCGGCATCGACGGGAGAGGAATCCCGAGACGCCCCCGAGGAACTCGCATGGGGACTGGCCTTTCCTGAGGCCACCAGAGCGGGTCCCTGAGGTCCCCGTCGTAAGTCGAGAGCACCTGCCGCAACTCGAGAAAATCCAGGAGGTTTTGCCCTCCAGGCGAGATGAGGCCCATTTCCGCTGAGGCTTCTCGAGGCCAATCACATCTAACCACTGGAACTTCCAAAGGGTCCTTCACACCATTGCTGCAACTCAAGAAGTTCCCCGATATACCCGTCTGCACTCGAGAGGAAGCACGTGGGGTCCCGCACACATCCAGGGGAGCCCCGTTTCCGCCTCCTAGCTCGAGATGAGGGATCCTTTCCCTGTTTCGTAGGGAAAGAATTCCCGGCGTTCCCGTCGCATCTCAAGAGGAGGCGCTCTCCACAGGAAAGGCGAGAGGAACTCCAGGGTCGTGCCACCATTCCAAGAGTCCCCCAGATGTGTCAGTCCATTCCAGAGGAACCTGTTTTCCCTGCACTGCCTTGACGTTCAAGCCGAGGATCGACTCCCACCACGTGTGCACGTGGGACAGCCCTGTGGGAAAGCCTCGTGGGAAAGCCTCGTGGAAAAGACTCGAGGGAAAACCATAGATCCTTTGATCCATTGGGCGGACTGCGTGACACTGCTGCTACCGCTCTGGTGGAAAGCGCAAGTGCATGCCCGCATTCGAGACGAGGACTGACTCCCCTGGGGAGACTCCAGAAGTACCCCAAGATCCATGTCAGCACTGGAGAGGAATCCTCAGGTTCCGGCCCCGACTCCACACAAGGTCTTAGGCCCCGGCATCAACGGGAGAGAAATCCCGAGACGCCCCCGAGGAACTCGCATGGGGACTGGCCTTTCCTGAGGCCACCAGAGCGGGTCCCTGAGGTCCCCGTCGTAAGTCGAGAGCACCTGCCGCAACTCGAGAAAATCCAGGAGGTTTTGCCCTCCAGGCGAGATGAGGCCCATTTCTGCTGAGGCTTCTCGAGGCCAATCACATCTAACCACTGGAACTTCCAAAGGGTCCTTCACACCATTGCTGCAACTCAAGAAGTTCCCCGACATACCCGTCTCCACTCGAGAGGAAGCACGTGGGGTCCCTCACACATCCAGGGGATCCCCGTTTCCGCCTCCTAGCTCGAGATGAGGGATCCTTCCCTTTTTCGTAGGGAAAGAATTCCCGACCTTCCAGTCGCATCTCAAGAGGAGGCGCTCTCCACAGGAAAGGCGAGAGGAACTCCAGGGTCGTGACACCATTCCAAGTGTCCCCCAGATGTGTCAGTCCATTCCAGAGGAACCTGTTTTCCCTGCACTGCCTTGACATGCAAGCCGAGGATCGACTCCCACCACGTGTGCACGTGGGACAGCCCTGTGGGAAAGCCTCGTGGGAAAGCCTCGTGGGAAAGACTCGAGGGAAAACCATAGATCCTTTGATCCACGCGGCGGACTGCGTGACACTGCTGCTACCGCTCTGGAGGAAAGCGCAAGTGCATGCCCGCATTCGAGACGAGGACTGACTCCCCTGGGGAGACTCCAGACGTACCCCAAGATCCATGTCAGCACTGGAGAGGAATCCTCAGGTTCCGGCCCCGACTCCACACAAGGTCTTAGACCCCGGCATCGACGGGAGAGGAATCCCGAGACGCCCCCGAGGAACTCGCATGGGGACTGGCCTTTCCTGAGGCCACCAGAGCGGGTCCCTGAGGTCCCCGTCGTAAGTCGAGAGCACCTGCCGCAACTCGAGAAAATCCAGGAGGTTTTGCCCTCCAGGCGAGATGAGGGTCATTTCCGCTGAGGCTTCTCGAGGCTAATCACGTCTAACCACTGGAACTTCCAAAGGGTCCTTCACACCCTTGCTGCAACTCAAGAAGTTCCCCGACATACCCGTCTGCACTCGAGAGGAAGCACGTGGGGTCCCGCACACATCCAGGGGAGCCCCGTTTCCGCCTCCTAGCTCGAGATGAGGGAACCTTTCCCTGTTTCGTAGGGAAAGAATTACCGGCGTTCCCGTCGCATCTCAAGAGGAGGCGCTCTCCACAGGAAAGGCGAGAGGAACTGAAGGGTCGTGCCACCATTCCAAGAGTCCCCCAGATGTGTCAGTCCATTCCAGAGGAACCTGTTTTCCCTGCACTGCCTTGACGTTCAAGCCGAGGAACGACTCCCACCACGTGTGCACGTGGGACAGCCCTGTGGGAAAGCCTCGTGGGAAAGCCTCGTGGGAAAGACTCGACGGAAAACCATAGATCCTTTGATCCACGCGGCGGACTGCGTGACACTGCTGCTACCGCTCTGGAGGAAAGCGCAAGTGCATGCCCGCATTCGAGACGAGGACTGACTCCCCTGGGGAGACTCCAGAAGTACCCCAAGATCCATGTCAGCACTGGAGAGGAATCCTCAGGTTCCGGCCCCGATTCCACACAAGGTCTTAGGCCCCGGCATCAACGGGAGAGAAATCCCGAGACGCCCCCGAGGAACTCGCATGGGGACTGGCCTTTCCTGAGGCCACCAGAGCGGGTCCCTGAGGTCCCCGTCGTAAGTCGAGAGCACCTGCCGCAACTCGAGAAAATTCAGGAGGTTTTGCCCTCCAGGCGAGATGAGGCCCATTTCTGCTGAGGCTTCTCGAGGCCAATCGCATCTAACCACTGGAACTTCCAAAGGTTCCTTCACACCCTTGCTGCAACTCAAGAAGTTCCCCGACATACCCGTCTCCACTCGAGAGGAAGCACGTGGGGTCCCGCACACATCCAAAGGAGCCCCGTTTCCGCCTCCTAGCTCGAGATGAGGGATCCTTTCCCTGTTTCGTAGGGAAAGAATTCCCGGCGTTCCTGTCGCATCTCAAGAGGAGGTGCTCTCCACAGGAAAGGCGAGAGGAACTCCAGGGTCGTGACACCATTCCAAGAGTCCCCCAGATGTGTCAGTCCATTCCAGAGGAACCTGTTTTCCCTGCACTGCCTTGACGTTCAAGCCGAGGATCGACTCCCACCACGTGTGCACGTGGGACAGCCCTGTGGGAAAACCTCGTGGGAAAGCCTCGTGGGAAAGACTCGAGGGAAAACCATAGATCCTTTGATCCACGCGGCGGACTGCGTGACACTGCTGCTACCGCTCTGGAGGAAAGCGCAAGTGCATGCCCGCATTCGAGACGAGGACTGACTCCCCTGGGGAGACTTCAGAAGTACCCCAAGATCCATGTCAGCACTGGAGAGGAATCCTCAGGTTCCGGCCCCGACTCCACACAAGGTCTTAGGCCCCGGCATCGACGGGAGACAAATCCCGAGAGGCCCCCGAGGAACTCGCATGGGGACTGGCCTTTCCTGAGGCCACCAGAGCGGGTCCCTGAGGTCCACGTCGTAAGTCGAGAGCACCTGCCGCAACTCGAGAAAATCCAGGAGGTTTTGCCCTCCAGGCGAGATGAGGCCCATTTCCGCTGGGGCTTCTCGAGGCTAATCACGTCTAACCACTGGAACTTCCAAAGGGTCCTTCACACCCTTGCTGCAACTCAAGAAGTTCCCCTGACATACCCGTCTCCACTCGAGAGGAAGCACGTGGGTCCCGCACACATCCAGGGGAGCCCCGTTTCCGCCTCCTAGCTCGAGATGAGGGATCCTTTCCCTGTTTCGTAGGGAAAGAATTCCCGGCGTTCCCGTCGAATCTCAAGAGGAGGCGCTCTCCACAGGAAAGGTGAGAAGAACTCCAGGGTCGTGCCACCATTCCAAGAGTCCCCTAGATGTGTCAGTCCATTCCAGAGGAACCTGTTTTCCCTGCACTGCCTTGACGTTCAAGCCGAGGATCGACTCCCACCACGTGTGCACGTGGGACAGCCCTGTGGGAAAGCCTCGTGGGAAAGCCTCGTGGGAAAGACTCGAGGGAAAAGCATAGATCCTTTGATCCACGCGGCGGACTGCGTGACACTGCTGCTACCGCTCTGGAGGAAAGCGCAAGTGCATGCCCGCATTCGAGACGAGGACTGACTCCCCTGGGGAGACTCCAGACGTACCCCAAGATCCATGTCAGCACTGGAGAGGAATCCTCAGATTCCGGCCCCGTCTCCACACAAGGTCTTAGGCCCCGGCATCGACGGGAGAGGAATCCCGAGGGGCCCCCGAGGAACTCGCATGGGGCCTGGCCTTTCCTGAGGCCACCAGAGCGGGTCCCTGAGGTCCCCGTCGTAAGTCGAGAGCACCTTCCGCAACTCGAGAAAATCCAGGAGGTTTTGCCCTCCAGGCGAGATGAGGCCCATTTCCGCTGAGGCTTCTCGAGGCCAATCACATCTAACCACTGGAACTTCCAAAGGGTCCTTCACACCATTGCTGCAACTCAAGAAGTTCCCCGACATACCCGTCTCCACTCGAGAGGAAGCACGTGGGGTCCCGCACACATCCAGGGGAGCCCCGTTTCCGCCTCCTAGCTCGAGATGAGGGATCCTTTCCCTGTTTCGTAGGGAAAGAATTCCCGGCGTTCCCGTCGCATCTCAAGAGGTGGCGCTCTCCACAGGAAAGGCTAGAAGAACTCCAGGGTCGTGACACCATTCCAAGAGTCCCCCAGATGTGTCAGTCCATTCCAGAGGAACCTGTTTTCCCTGCACTGCCTTGACGTTCAAGCCGAGGATCGACTCCCACCACGTGTGCACGTGGGACAGCCCTGTGGGAAAGCCTCGTGGGAAAGCCTCGTGGGAAAGACTCGAGGGAAAACCATAGATCCTTTGATCCACGCGGCGGACTGCGTGACACTGCTGCTACCGCTCTGGAGGAAAGCGCAAGTGCATGCCCGCATTCGAGACGAGGACTGACGCCCCTGGGGAGACTTCAGAAGTACCCCAAGATCCATGTCAGCACTGGAGAGGAATCCTCAGGTTTTGGCCCCGACTCCACACAAGGTCTTAGGCCCCGGCATCGACGGGAGAGGAATCCCGAGAGGCCCCCAAGGAACTCGCATGGGGACTGGCCTTTCCTGAGGCCACCAGAGCGGGTCCCTGAGGTCCCCGTCGTAAGTCGAGAGCACCTGCCGCAACTCGAGAAAATCCAGGCGGTTTTGCCCTCCAGGCGAGATGAGGCCCATTTCCGCTGAGGCTTCTCGAGGCTAATCACGTCTAACCACCTGAAATTCCAAAGGGTCCTTCACACCCTTGCTGCAACTCAAGAAGTTCCCCGACATACCCGTCTCCACTCGAGAGGAAGCACGTGGTGTCCCACACACATCCAGGGGAGCCCCGTTTCCGCCTCCTAGCTCGAGATGAGGGATCCTTTCCCTGTTTCGTAGGGAAAGAATTCCCGGCATTCCCGTCGCATCTCAAGAGGAGGCGCTCTCCACAGGAAAGGCGAGAGGAACTCCAGGGTCGTGCCACCAATCCAAGAGTCCCCCAGATGTGTCAGTCCATTCCAGAGGAACCTGTTTTCCCTGCACTGCCTTGATGTTCAAGCCGAGGATCGACTCCCACCACGTGTGCACGTGGGACAGCCCTGTGGGAAAGCCTCGTGGGAAAGCCTCGTGGGAAAGACTCGAGGGAAAACCATAGATCCTTTGATCCACGTGGCGGACTGCGTGACACTGCTGCTACCGCTCTGGAGGAAAGCGCAAGTGCATGCCCGCATTCGAGACGAGGACTGACTCCCCTGGGGAGACTCCAGACGTACCCCAAGATCCATGTCAGCACTGGAGAGGAATCCTCAGGTTCCGGCCCCGACTCCACACAAGGACTTAGGCCCCGGCATCGACGGGAGAGGAATCCCGAGACGCACCCGAGGAACTCGCATGGGGACTGGCCTTTCCTGAGGCCACCAGAGCGGGTCCCTGAGGTCCCCGTCGTAAGTCGAGAGCACCTGCCGCAACTCGAGAAAATCCAGGAGGTTTTGCCCTCCAGGCGAGATGAGGCCCATTTCCGCTGAGGCTTCTCGAGGCTAATCACGTCTAACCACTGGAACTTCCAAAGGGTCCTTCACACCCTTGCTGCAACTCAAGAAGTTCCCCGACATACCCGTCTCCACTCGAGAGGAAGCACGTGGGGTCCCGAATACATCCAGGGGAGCCCCGTTTCAGCCTCCTAGCTCGAGATGAGGGATCCTTTCCCTGTTTCGTAGGGAAAGAATTCCCGGCGTTCCCGTCGCATCTCAAGAGGAGGCGCTCTCCACAGGAAAGGCGAGAGGAACTCCAGGGTCGTGCCACCAATCCAAGAGTCCCCCAGATGTGTCAGTCCATTCCAGAGGAACCTGTTTTCCCTGCACTGCCTTGACGTTCAAGCCGAGGATCGACTCCCACCACGTGTGCACGTGGGACAGCCCTGTGGGAAAGCCTCGTGGGAAAGCCTCGTGGGAAAGACTCGAGGGAAAACCATAGATCCTTTGATCCATGCGGCGGACTGCGTGACACTGCTGCTACCGCTCTGGAGGAAAGCGCAAGTGCATGCCCGCATTCGAGACGAGGACTGACTCCCCTGGGGAGACTCCAGACGTACCCCAAGATCCATGTCAGCACTGGAGAGGAATCCTCAGGTTCCTGCCCCGACTCCACACAAGGTCTTAGGCCCCGGCATCGACGGGAGAGGAATCCCGAGACGCCCCCGAAGAACTCGCATGGGGCCTGTCCTTTCCTGAGGCCACCAGAGCGGGTCCCTGAGGTCCCCGTCGTAAGTCGAGAGCACCTGCCGCAACTCGAGAAAATCCAGGAGGTTTTGCCCTCCAGGCGAGATGAGGCCCATTTCTGCTGAGGCTTCTCGAGGCCAATCACATCTAACCACTGGAACTTCCAAAGGGTCCTTCACACCATTGCTGCAACTCAAGAAGTTCCCCGACATACCCGTCTCCACTCGAGAGGAAGCACGTGGGGTCCCTCACACATCCAGGGGATCCCCGTTTCCGCCTCCTAGCTCGAGATGAGGGATCCTTCCCTTTTTCGTAGGGAAAGAATTCCCGACCTTCCAGAGGCATCTCAAGAGGAGGCGCTCTCCACAGGAAAGGCGAGAGGAACTCCAGGGTCGTGACACCATTCCAAGAGTCCCCCAGATGTGTCAGTCCATTCCAGAGGAACCTGTTTTCCCTGCACTGCCTTGACATGCAAGCCGAGGATCGACTCCCACCACGTGTGCACGTGGGACAGCCCTGTGGGAAAGCCTCGTGGGAAAGCCTCGTGGGAAAGACTCGAGGGAAAACCATAGATCCTTTGATCCACGCGGCGGACTGCGTGACACTGCTGCTACCGCTCTGGAGGAAAGCGCAAGTGCATGCCCGCATTCGAGACGAGGACTGACTCCCCTGGGGAGACTCCAGACGTACCCCAAGATCCATGTCAGCACTGGAGAGGAATCCTCAGGTTCCGGCCCCGACTCCACACAAGGTCTTAGACCACGGCATCGACGGGAGAGGAATCCCGAGACGCCCCCGAGGAACTCGCATGGGGACTGGCCTTTCCTGAGGCCACCAGAGCGGGTCCCTGAGGTCCCCGTCGTAAGTCGAGAGCACCTGCCGCAACTCGAGAAAATCCAGGAGGTTTTGCCCTCCAGGCGAGATGAGGGTCATTTCCGCTGAGGCTTCTCGAGGCTAATCACGTCTAACCACTGGAACTTCCAAAGGGTCCTTCACACCCTTGCTGCAACTCAAGAAGTTCCCCGACATACCCGTCTGCACTCGAGAGGAAGCACGTGGGGTCCCGCACACATCCAGGGGAGCCCCGTTTCCGCCTCCTAGCTCGAGATGAGGGAACCTTTCCCTGTTTCGTAGGGAAAGAATTACCGGCGTTCCCGTCGCATCTCAAGAGGAGGCGCTCTCCACAGGAAAGGCGAGAGGAACTGAAGGGTCGTGCCACCATTCCAAGAGTCCCCCAGATGTGTCAGTCCATTCCAGAGGAACCTGTTTTCCCTGCACTGCCTTGACGTTCAAGCCGAGGAACGACTCCCACCACGTGTGCACGTGGGACAGCCCTGTGGGAAAGCCTCGTGGGAAAGCCTCGTGGGAAAGACTCGACGGAAAACCATAGATCCTTTGATCCACGCGGCGGACTGCGTGACACTGCTGCTACCGCTCTGGAGGAAAGCGCAAGTGCATGCCCGCATTCGAGACGAGGACTGACTCCCCTGGGGAGACTCCAGAAGTACCCCAAGATCCATGTCAGCACTGGAGAGGAATCCTCAGGTTCCGGCCCCGATTCCACACAAGGTCTTAGGCCCCGGCATCAACGGGAGAGAAATCCCGAGACGCCCCCGAGGAACTCGCATGGGGACTGGCCTTTCCTGAGGCCACCAGAGCGGGTCCCTGAGGTCCCCGTCGTAAGTCGAGAGCACCTGCCGCAACTCGAGAAAATTCAGGAGGTTTTGCCCTCCAGGCGAGATGAGGCCCATTTCTGCTGAGGCTTCTCGAGGCCAATCACATCTAACCACTGGAACTTCCAAAGGTTCCTTCACACCCTTGCTGCAACTCAAGAAGTTCCCCGACATACCCGTCTCCACTCGAGAGGAAGCACGTGGGGTCCCGCACACATCCAAAGGAGCCCCGTTTCCGCCTCCTAGCTCGAGATGAGGGATCCTTTCCCTGTTTCGTAGGGAAAGAATTCCCGGCGTTCCTGTCGCATCTCAAGAGGAGGTGCTCTCCACAGGAAAGGCGAGAGGAACTCCAGGGTCGTGACACCATTCCAAGAGTCCCCCAGATGTGTCAGTCCATTCCAGAGGAACCTGTTTTCCCTGCACTGCCTTGACGTTCAAGCCGAGGATCGACTCCCACCACGTGTGCACGTGGGACAGCCCTGTGGGAAAACCTCGTGGGAAAGCCTCGTGGGAAAGACTCGAGGGAAAACCATAGATCCTTTGATCCACGCGGCGGACTGCGTGACACTGCTGCTACCGCTCTGGAGGAAAGCGCAAGTGCATGCCCGCATACGAGACGAGGACTGACTCCCCTGGGGAGACTTCAGAAGTACCCCAAGATCCATGTCAGCACTGGAGAGGAATCCTCAGGTTCCGGCCCCGACTCCACACAAGGTCTTAGGCCCCGGCATCGACGGGAGACAAATCCCGAGAGGCCCCCGAGGAACTCGCATGGGGACTGGCCTTTCCTGAGGCCACCAGAGCGGGTCCCTGAGGTCCACGTCGTAAGTCGAGAGCACCTGCCGCAACTCGAGAAAATCCAGGAGGTTTTGCCCTCCAGGCGAGATGAGGCCCATTTCCGCTGGGGCTTCTCGAGGCTAATCACGTCTAACCACTGGAACTTCCAAAGGGTCCTTCACACCCTTGCTGCAACTCAAGAAGTTCCCCGACATACCCGTCTCCACTCGAGAGGAAGCATGTGGTGTCCCGCAAACATCCAGGGGAGCCCCGTTTCCGCCTCCTAGCTCGAGATGAGGGATCCTTTCCCTGTTTCGTAGGGAAAGAATTCCCGGCGTTCCCGTCGCATCTCAAGAGGTGGCGCTCTCCACAGGAAAGGCGAGAGGAACTCCAGGGTCGTGCCACCATTCCAAGAGTCCCCCAGATGTGTCAGTCCATTCCAGAGGAACCTGTTTTCCCTGCACTGCCTTGACGTTCAAGCCGAGGATCGACTCACACCACGTGTGCACGTGGGACAGCCTCGTGGGAAAGCCTCGTGGGAAAGACTCGAGGGAAAACCAAACATCCTTTGATCCACGCGGCGGACTGCGTGACACTGCTGCTACCGCTCTGGAGGAAAGCGCAAGTGCATGCCCGCATTCGAGACGAGGACTGACTCCCCTGGGGAGACTCCAGACGTAACCCAAGATCCATGTCAGCACTGGAGAGGAATCCTCAGGTTCCGGCCCCGACTCCACACAAGGTCTTACGCCCCGGCATCGACGGGAGAGGAATCCCGAGAGGCCCCCGAGGAACTCGCATGGGGACTGGCCTTTCCTGAGGCCACCAGAGCGGTTCCCTGAGGTCCCCGTCGTAAGTCGAGAGCACCTGCCGCAACTCGAGAAAATCCAGGAGGTTTTGCCCTCCAGGCGAGATGAGGCCCATTCCCGCTGAGGCTTCTCGAGGCCAATCACATCTAACCACTGGAACTTCCAAAGGGTCCTTCACACCATTGCTGCAACTCAAGAAATTCCCCGACATACCCGGCTCCACTCGAGAGGAAGCACGTGGTGTCCCGCACACATCCAGGGGAGCCCCGTTACCGCCTCCTAGCTCGAGATGAGGGATCGTTTCCCTGTTTCGTAGGGAAAGAATTCCCGGCGTTCCCGTTGCATCTCAAGAGGAGGCGCTCTCCACAGGAAAGGCGAGAGGAACTCCAGGGTCGTGACACCATTCCAAGAGTCCCCCAGATGTGTCAGTCCATTCCAGAGGAACCTGTTTTCCCTGCACTTGACGTTCAAGCCGAGGATCGACTCCCACCACGTGTGCACGTGGGACAGCCCTGTGGGAAAGCCTCGTGGGAAAGCCTCGTGGGAAAGACTCGAGGGAAAACCATAGATCCCTTTATCCACGCGGGGAATGCGTGACACTGCTGCTACAGCTCTGGAGGAAAGCGCAATGCATGCCCGCAAACGAGACAAAGACTGACTCCCCTGGGGAGACTCCAGAAGTACCCCAAGATCCATGTCAGCACTGGAGAGGAATCCTGAGGTTCCGGCCCCGACTCCACACAAGGTCTTAGGCCCCGGCATCGACGGGAGAGGAATCCCGAGACGCCCCCGAGGAACTCGCATGGGGACTGGCCTTTCCTGAGGCCACCAGAGCGGTTCCCTGAGGTCCCCGTCATAAGTCGAGAGCACCTGCCGCAACTCGAGAAAATCCAGGAGGTTTTGCCCTCCAGGCGAGATGAGGCCCATTTCCGCTGAGGCTTCTCGAGGCCAATCACATCTAACCACTGGAACTTCCAAAGGATCCTTCACACCCTTGCTGCAACTCAAGAACTTCCCCGACATACCCGTCTGCACTCGAGAGGAAGCACGTGGTGTCCCGCACACATCCAGGGGAGCCCCGTTTCCGCCTCCTAGCTCGAGATGAGGGATCCTTTCCCTGTTTCGTAGGGAAAGAATTCCCGGCGTTCCTGTCGCATCTCAAGAGGAGGCGCTCTCCACAGGAAAGGCGAGAGGAACTCCAGGGTCATGCCACCATACCAAGAGTCCCCCAGATGTGTCAGTCCATTCCAGAGGAACCTGTTTTCCCTGCACTGCCTTGACGTTCAAGCCGAGGATCGACTCCCACCACGTGTGCACGTGGGACAGCCCTGTGGGAAAGCCTCGTGGGAAAGCCTCGTGGGAAAGACTCGAGGGAAAACCATAGATCCTTTGATCCACGCGGCGGACTGCGTGACACTGCTGCTACCGCTCTGGAAGAAAGCGCAAGTGCATGCCCGCATTCGAGACGAGGACTGACTCCCCTGGGGAGACTCCAGAAGTACCCCAAGATCCATGTCAGCACTGGAGAGGAATCCTCAGGTTCCGGCCCCGACTCCACACAAGGTCTTAGGCCCCGGCATCGACGGGAGAGGAATCCCGAGAGGCCCCCGTGGAACTCGCATGTGGACTGGTCTTTCCTGAGGCCACCAGAGCGGGTCCCTGACGTCCCCGTCCTAAGTCGAGAGCACCTGCCGCAACTCGAGAAAATCCAGGCGGTTTTGCCCTCCAGGTGAGATGAGGCCCATTTCCGCTGAGGCTTCTCGAGGCCAATCACGTCTAACCACTGGAAATTCCAAAGGGTCCTTCACACCCTTGCTGCAACTCAAGAAGTTCCCCTGACATACCCGTCTCCACTCGAGAGGAAGCACGTGGGTCCCGCACACATCCAGGGGAGCCCCGTTTCCGCCTCCTAGCTCGAGATGAGGGATCCTTTCCCTGTTTCGTAGGGAAAGAATTCCCGGCGTTCCCGTCGCATCTCAAGAGGAGGCGCTCTCCACAGGAAAGGTGAGAGGAACTCCAGGGTCGTGCCACCATTCCAAGAGTCCCCCAGATGTGTCAGTCCATTCCAGAGGAACCTGTTTTCCCTGCACTGCCTTGACGTTCAAGCCGAGGATCGACTCCCACCACGTGTGCACGTGGGACAGCCCTGTGGGAAAGCCTCGTGGGAAAGCCTCGTGGGAAAGACTCGAGGGAAAACCATAGATCCTTTGATCCACGCGGCGGACTGCGTGACACTGCTGCTACCGCTCTGGAGGAAAGCGCAAGTGCATGCCCGCATTCGAGACGAGGACTGACTCCCCTGGGGAGACTCCAGACGTACCCCAAGATCCATGTCAGCACTGGAGAGGAATCCTCAGATTCCGGCCCCGTCTCCACACAAGGTCTTAGGCCCCGGCATCGACGGGAGAGGAATCCCGAGAGGCCCCCGAGGAACTCGCATGGGGCCTGGCCTTTCCTGAGGCCACCAGAGCGGGTCCCTGAGGTCCCCGTCGTAAGTCGAGAGCACCTTCCGCAACTCCAGAAAATCCAGGAGGTTTTGCCCTCCAGGCGAGATGAGGCCCATTTCTGCTGAGGCTTCTCGAGGCCAATCACATCTAACCACTGGAACTTCCAAAGGGTCCTTCACACCATTGCTGCAACTCAAGAAGTTCCCCGACATACCCGTCTCCACTCGAGAGGAAGCACGTGGGATCCCTCACACATCCAGGGGAGCCCCGTTTCCGCCTCCTAGCTCGAGATGAGGGATCCTTCCCTTTTTCGTAGGGAAAGAATTCCCGGCGTTCCCGTCGCATCTCAAGAGGAGGCGCTCTCCACAGGAAAGGCGAGAGGAACTCCAGGGTCGTGACACCATTCCAAGAGTCCCCCAGATGTGTCAGTCAATTCCAGAGGAACCTGTTTTTCCTGCACTGCCTTGACGTGCAAGCCGAGGATCGACTCCCACCACGTGTGCACGTGGGACAGCCCTGTGGGAAAGCCTCGTGGGAAAGCCTCGTGGGAAAGACTCGAGGGAAAACCATAGATCCTTTGATCCACGCGGCGGACTGCGTGACACTGCTGCTACTGCTCTGGAGGAAAGCGCAAGTGCATGCCCGCATTCGAGATGAGGACTGACTCCCCTGGGGAGACTCCAGACGTACCCCAAGATCCATGTCAACACTGGAGAGGAATCCTCAGGTTCCGGCCCCGACTCCACACAAGGTCTTAGGCCCCGGCATCGACGGGAGAGGAATCCCGAGACGCCCCCGAGGAACTCGCATGGGGACTGGCCTTTCCTGAGGCCACCAGAGTGGGTCCCTGAGGTCCCCGTCGTAAGTCGAGAGCACCTGCCGCAACTCGAGAAAATCCAGGAGGTTTTGCCCTCCAGGCGAGATGAGGCCCATTTCCGCTGAGGCTTCTCGAGGCCAATCACATCTAACCACTGGAACTTCCAAAGGGTCCTTCACACCATTGCTGCAACTCAAGAAGTTCCCCGACATACCCGTCTCCACTCGAGAGGAAGCACGTGGGGTCCCGCACACATCCAGGGGAGCCCCGTTTCCGCCTCCTAGCTCGAGATGAGGGATCCTTTCCCTGTTTCGTAGGGAAAGAATTCCCGGCGTTCCCGTCGCATCTCAAGAGGTGGCGCTCTCCACAGGAAAGGCGAGAAGAACTCCAGGGTCGTGACACCATTCCAAGAGTCCCCCAGATGTGTCAGTCCATTCCAGAGGAACCTGTTTTCCCTGCACTGCCTTGACGTTCAAGCCGAGGATCGACTCCCACCACGTGTGCACGTGGGACAGCCCTGTGGGAAAGCCTCGTGGGAAAGCCTCGTGGGAAAGACTCGAGGGAAAACCATAGATCCTTTGATCCACGCGGCGG
The DNA here is from genome assembly GCF_042477335.2 of Ovis canadensis. Classification (NCBI taxonomy): domain Eukaryota; kingdom Metazoa; phylum Chordata; class Mammalia; order Artiodactyla; family Bovidae; genus Ovis; species Ovis canadensis. The sequence goes on along the minus strand of NC_091258.1, from coordinate 4,529,966 downwards.
ACTGCGTGACACTGCTGCTACCGCTCCGGAGGAAAGCGCAAGTGCATGCCCGCATTCGAGACGAGGACTGACGCCCCTGGGGAGACTTCAGAAGTACCCCAAGATCCATGTCAGCACTGGAGAGGAATCCTCAGGTTTTGGCCCCGACTCCACACAAGGTCTTAGGCCCCGGCATCGACGGGAGAGGAATCCCGAGAGGCCCCCAAGGAACTCGCATGGGGACTGGCCTTTCCTGAGGCCACCAGAGCGGGTCCCTGAGGTCCCCGTCGTAAGTCGAGAGCACCTGCCGCAACTCGAGAAAATCCAGGCGGTTTTGCCCTCCAGGCGAGATGAGGCCCATTTCCGCTGAGGCTTCTCGAGGCTAATCACGTCTAACCACCTGAAATTCCAAAGGGTCCTTCACACCCTTGCTGCAACTCAAGAAGTTCCCCGACATACCCGTCTCCACTCGAGAGGAAGCACGTGGTGTCCCACACACATCCAGGGGAGCCCCGTTTCCGCCTCCTAGCTCGAGATGAGGGATCCTTTCCCTGTTTCGTAGGGAAAGAATTCCCGGCATTCCCGTCGCATCTCAAGAGGAGGCGCTCTCCACAGGAAAGGCGAGAGGAACTCCAGGGTCGTGCCACCAATCCAAGAGTCCCCCAGATGTGTCAGTCCATTCCAGAGGAACCTGTTTTCCCTGCACTGCCTTGATGTTCAAGCCGAGGATCGACTCCCACCACTTGTGCACGTGGGACAGCCCTGTGGGAAAGCCTCGTGGGAAAGCCTCGTGGGAAAGACTCGAGGGAAAACCATAGATCCTTTGATCCACGTGGCGGACTGCGTGACACTGCTGCTACCGCTCTGGAGGAAAGCGCAAGTGCATGTCCGCATTCGAGACGAGGACTGACTCCCCTGGGGAGACTCCAGACGTACCCCAAGATCCATGTCAGCACTGGAGAGGAATCCTCAGGTTCCGGCCCCGACTCCACACAAGGACTTAGGCCCCGGCATCGACGGGAGAGGAATCCCGAGACGCCCCCGAGGAACTCGCATGGGGACTGGCCTTTCCTGAGGCCACCAGAGCGGGTCCCTGAGGTCCCCGTCGTAAGTCGAGAGCACCTGCCGCAACTCGAGAAAATCCAGGAGGTTTTGCCCTCCAGGCGAGATGAGGCCCATTTCCGCTGAGGCTTCTCGAGGCTAATCACGTCTAACCACTGGAACTTCCAAAGGGTCCTTCACACCCTTGCTGCAACTCAAGAAGTTCCCCGACATACCCGTCTCCACTCGAGAGGAAGCACGTGGTGTCCCGCCCACATACAGGGGAGCTCCGTTTCCGACTCCTAGCTCGAGATGAGGGATCGTTTCCCTGTTTCGTAGGGAAAGAATTCCCGGCGTTCCCGTCGCATCTCAAGAGGAGGCGCTCTCCACAGGAAAGGCGAGAGGAACTCCAGGGTCGTGCCACCATTCCAAGAGTCCCCCAGATGTGTCAGTCCATTCCAGAGGAACCTATTTTCCCTGCACTGCCTTGACTTTCAAGACAAGGATCGACTCCCACCACGTGTGCACGTGGGACAGCCCTGTGGGAAAGCCTTGTGGGAAAGCCTCGTGGAAAAGACTCGAGGGAAAACCCTAGATCCTTTGATCCACGCGGCGGACTGCGTGACACTGCTGCTACCGCTCTGGAGGATAGCGCAAGTGCATGCCCGCATTCGAGACGAAGACTGACTCACCTGGGGAGACTCCAGAAGTACCCCAAGATCCATGTCAGCACTCGAGAGGAATCCTCAGGTTCCGACCCCGACTCCACACAAGGACTTAGGCCCGGCATCGACGGGAGAGGAATCCCCAGAGGCCCCCGAGGAACTCGCATGTGGATTGGCCTTTCCTGAGGCCACCAGAGCGGGTCCCTGAGGTCCCCGTCGTAAGTCGAGAGCACCTGCCGCAACTCGAGAAAATCCAGGAGGTTTTGCCCTCCAGGCTAGATGAGGCCCATTTCCGCTGAGGCTTCTTGAGGCTAATCACGTCTAACCACTGGAACTTCCAAAGGGTCCTTCACACCCTTGCTGCAACTCAAGAAGTTCCCCGACATACCCGTCTCCACTCGAGAGGAAGCACGTGGGGTCCCGAATACATACAGGGGATCCCCGTTTCAGCCTCCTAGCTCGAGATGAGGGATCCTTTCCCTGTTTCGTAGGGAAAGAATTCCCGGCGTTCCCGTCGCATCTCAAGAGGAGGCGCTCTCCACAGGAAAGGCGAGAGGAACTCCAGGGTCGTGCCACCAATCCAAGAGTCCCCCAGATGTGTCAGTCCATTCCAGAGGAACCTGTTTTCCCTGCACTGCCTTGACGTTCAAGCCGAGGATCGACTCCCACCACGTGTGCACGTGGGACAGCCCTGTGGGAAAGCCTCGTGGGAAAGCCTCGTGGGAAAGACTCGAGGGAAAACCATAGATCCTTTGATCCATGCGGCGGACTGCGTGACACTGCTGCTACCGCTCTGGAGGAAAGCGCAAGTGCATGCCCGCATTCGAGACGAGGACTGACTCCCCTGGGGAGACTCCAGACGTACCCCAAGATCCATGTCAGCACTGGAGAGGAATCCTCAGGTTCCGGCCCCGATTCCACACAAGGTCTTAGGCCCCGGCATCGACGGGAGAGGAATCCCGAGACGCCCCCGAAGAACTCGCTTGGGGCCTGTCCTTTCCTGAGGCCACCAGAGCGGGTCCCTGAGGTCCCCGTCGTAAGTCGAGAGCACCTGCCGCAACTCGAGAAAATCCAGGAGGTTTTGCCCTCCAGGCGAGATGAGGCCCATTTCCGCTGAGGCTTCTCGAGGCTAATCACATCTAACCACTTGAACTTCCAAAGGGTCCTTCACACCCTTGCTGCAACTCAAGAAGTTCCCCGACATACCCGTCTCCACTCGAGAGGATGTACGTGGTGTCCCGCACACATCCAGGGGAGCCCCGTTTCCGCCTCCTAGCTCGAGATGAGGGATCCTTTCACTGTTTCGTAGGGAAAGAATTCCCGGCGTTCCCGTCGCATCTCAAGAGGAGGCGCTCTCCACAGGAAAGGCGAGAGGAACTCCAGGGTCGTGCCACCAGTCCAAGAGTCCCCCAGATGTGTCAGTCCATTCCAGAGGAACCTGTTTTCCCTGCACTGCCTTGACGTTCAAGCCGAGGATCGACTCCCACCACGTGTGCACGTGGGACAGCCCTGTGGGAAAGCCTCGTGGGAAAGCCTCGTGGAAAAGACTCGAGGGAAAACCATAGATCCTTTGATCCATTGGGCGGACTGCGTGACACTGCTGCTACCGCTCTGGAGGAAAGCACAAGTGCATGCCCGTATTCGAGACGAGGACTGATTCCCCTGGGGAGACTCCAGAAGTACCCCAAGATCCATGTCAGCACTGGAGAGGAATCCTCAGGTTCCGGCCCCGACTCCACACAAGGTCTTAGGCCCCGGCATCGACGGGAGAGGAATCCCGAGACGCCCCCGAGGAACTCGCATGGGGACTGGCCTTTCCTGAGGCCACCAGAGCGGGTCCCTGAGGTCCCCGTCGTAAGCCGAGAGCACCTGCCGCAACTTGAGAAAATCCAGGAGGTTTTGCCCTCCAGGCGAGATGAGGCCCATTTCCGCTGAGGCTTCTCGAGGCTAATCACGTCTAACCACTGGAACTTCCAAAGGGTCCTTCACACCCTTGCTGCAACTCAAGAAGTTCCCCGACATACCCGTCTGCACTCGAGAGGAAGCACGTGGTGTCCCGCACACATCCAGGGGAGCCCCGTTTCCGCCTCCTAGCTCGAGATGAGGGATCCTTTCCCTGATTCGTAGGGAAAGAATTCCCGGCGTTTGCGTCGCATTTCAAGAGGAGGCGCTCTCCACAGGAAAGGCGAGAGGAACTGCAGGGTCGAGACACCATTCCAAGAGTCCCCCAGATGAGTCAGTCCATTCCAGAGGAACCTGTTTTCCCTGCACTGCCTTGACGTTCAAGCCGAGGATCGACTCCCACCACGTGTGCACGTGGGACAGCCCTGAGGGAAAGCCTCGTGGGAAAGCCTCGTGGGAAAGACTCGAGGGAAAACCATAGATCCTTTGATCCACGCAGCGGACTGTGTGACACTGCTGCTACCGCTCTGGAGGAAAGCGCAATGCATGCCCGCATTCGAGACGAGGACTGACTCCCCTGGGGAGACTCCAGAAGTACCCCAAGATCCATGTCAGCCCTGGAGAGGAATCCTCAGGTTCCGGCCCCGACTCCACACAAGGTCTTAGGCCCCTGCATCGACGGGAGAGGAATCCCGAGAGGCCCCCGAGGAACTCGCATGGGGACTGGCCTTTCCTGAGGCCACCAGAGCGGGTCCCTGAGGTCCCCGTCGTAAGTCGAGAGCACCTGCCGCAACTCGAGAAAATCCAGGAGGTTTTGCCATCCAGGCGATATGAGGCCCATTTCCGCTGAGGCTTCTCGAGGCCAATCACATCAAACCACTGGAACTTCCAAAGGGTCCTTCACACCCTTGATGCAACTCAAGAAGTTCCCCGACATACCCGTCTGCACTCGAGAGGAAGCACGTGGTGTCCCGCACACATCCAGGGGAGCCCCGTTTCCGCCTCCTAGCTCGAGATGAGGGATCCTTTCCCTGTTTCGTAGGGAAAGAATTCCCGGCGTTCCCGTCGCATCTCAAGAGGAGGCGCTCTCCACAGGAAAGGCGAGAGGAACTCCAGGGTCGTGCCACCATTCCAAGAGTCCCCCAGATGTGTCAGTCCATTCCAGAGGAACCTGTTTTCCCTGCACTGCCTTGACGTTCAAGCCGAGGATCGACTCCCACCACGTGTGCACGTGGGACAGCCCTGTGGGAAAGCCTCGTGGGAAAGCCTCGTGGGAAAGACTCGAGGGAAAACCATAGATCCTTTGATCCACGCGGCGGACTGCGTGACACTGCTGCTACCGCTCTGGAGGAAAGCGCAAGTGCTTGCCCGCATTCGAGACGAGGACTGACTCCCCTGGGGAGACTCCAGAAGTACCCCAAGATCCATGTCAGCCCTGGAGAGGAATCCTCAGGTTCCGGCCCCGACTCCACACAAGGTCTTAGGCCCCTGCATCGACGGGAGAGGAATCCCGAGAGGCCCCCGAGGAACTCGCATGGGGACTGGCCTTTCCTGAGGCCACCAGAGCGGGTCCCTGAGGTCCCCGTCGTAAGTCGAGAGCACCTGCCGCAACTCGAGAAAATCCAGGAGGTTTTGCCCTCCAGGCGAGATGAGGCCCATTTCCGCTGAGGTTTCTCGAGGCCAATCACATCAAACCACTGGAACATCCAAAGGGTCCTTCACACCCTTGATGCAACTCAAGAAGTTCCCCGACATACCCGTCTCCACTCGAGAGGAAGCACGTGGTGTCCCGCACACATCCAGGGGAGCCCCGTTTCCGCCTCCTAGCTCGAGATGAGGGATCCTTTCCCTGTTTCGTAGGGAAAGAATTCCCGGCGTTCCCGTCGCATCTCAAGAGGAGGTGCTCTCCACAGGAAAGGCGAGAGGAACTCCAGGGTCGTGACACCATTCCAAGAGTCCCCCAGATGTGTCAGTCCATTCCAGAGGAACCTGTTTTCCCTGCACTGCCTTGACGTTCAAGCCGAGGATCGACTCCCACCACGTGTGCACGTGGGACAGCCCTGTGGGAAAGCCTCGTGGGAAAGCCTCGTGGGAAAGACTCGAGGGAAAACCATAGATCCTTTGATCCACGCGGCGGACTGCGTGACACTGCTGCTACCGCTTTGGAGGAAAGCGCAAGTGCATGCCCGCATTCGAGACGAGGACTGACTCCCCTGGGGAGACTCCAGAAGTACCCCAAGATCCATCTCAGCACTGGAGAGGAATTCTCAGGTTCCGGCCCCGACTCCACACAAGGTCTTAGGCCCCGGCATCGACGGGAGAGGAATCCCGAGAGGCCCCCGAGAAACTCGCATGGGGACTGGCCTTTCCTGAGGCCACCAGAGCGGGTCCCTGAGGTCCCCGTCGTAAGTCGAGAGCACCTGCCGCAACTCGAGAAAATCCAGGAGGTTTTGCCCTCCAGGCGAGATGAGGCCCTTTTCCGCTGAGGCTTCTCGAGGCCAATCACATCTAACCACTGGAACTTCCAAAGGGTCCTTCACACCATTGATGCAACTCAAGAAGTTCCCCGACATGCCCGTCTGCACTCGAGAGGAAGCACGTGGTGTACCGCACACATCCAGGGGAGCCCCGTTTCCGCCTCCTAGCTCGAGTTGAGGGATCCTTTCCCTGTTTCGTAGGGAAAGAATTCCCGGCGTTCCCGTCGCATCTCAAGAGGAGGCGCTCTCCACAGGAAAGGCGAGAGGAACTCCAGGGTCATGCCACCATTCCAAGAGTCCCCCAGATGTGTCAGTCCATTCCAGAGGAACCTGTTTTCCCTGCACTGCCTTGACGTTCAAGCCGAGGATCGACTCCCACCACGTGTGCACGTGGGACAGCCCAGTGGGAAAGCCTCGTGGGAAAGCCTCGTGGGAAAGACTCGAGGGAAAAACATAGATACTTTGATCCACGCGGCGGACTGTGTGACACTGCTGCTACCGCTCTGGAGGAAAGCGCAAGTGCATGCCCGCATTCGAGACGAGGACTGACTCCCCTGGGGAGACTCCAGAAGTACCCCAAGATCCATGTCAGCACTGGAGAGGAATCCTCAGGTTCCGGCCCCGACTCCACACAAGGTCTTAGGCCCCGGCATCGTCGGGAGAGGAATCCCGAGAGGCCCCCGAGGAACTCGCATGGGGACTGGCCTTTCCTGAGGCCACCAGAGCGGGTCCCTGAGGTCCCCGTCGTAAGTCGAGAGCACCTGCCGCAACTCGAGAAAATCCAGGAGGTTTTGCCCTCCAGGCGAGATGAGGCCCATTTCCGCTGAGGCTTCTCGAGGCTAATCACGTCTAACCACTGGAACTTCCAAAGGGTCCTTCACACCCTTGCTGCAACTCAAGAAGTTCCCCGACATACCCGTCTCCACTCGAGAGGAAGCACGTGGGTCCCGCACACATCCAGGGGAGCCCCGTTTCCGCCTCCTAGCTCGAGATGAGGGATCCTTTCCCTGTTTCGTAGGGAAAGAATTCCCGGCGTTCCCGTCGCATCTCAAGAGGAGTCGCTCTCCACAGGAAAGGCGAGAGGAACTCCAGGGTCGAGACACCATTCCAAGAGTCCCCCAGATGTGTCAGTCCATTCCAGAGGAACCTGTTTTCCCTGCACTACCTTGACGTTCAAGCCGAGGATCGACTCCCACCACGTGTGCACGTGGGACAGCCCTGTGGGAAAGCCTCGTGGGAAAGCCTCCTGGGAAAGACTTGAGGGAAAACCATAGATCCTTTGATCCACGCGGCGGACTGCGTTACACTGCTGCTACCGCTCTGGAGGAAAGCGCAAGTGCATGCCCGCATTCGAGACGAGGACTGACTCCCCTGGGGAGACTCCAGAAGTACCCCAAGATCCATGTCAGCACTGGAGAGGAATCCTCAGGTTCCGGCCCCGACTCCACACAAGGTCTTAGGCCCCGGCATCGACGGGAGAGGAATCCCGAGAGGCCCCCGAGGAACTCGCATGGGGACTGGCCTTTCCTGAGGCCACCAGAGCGGGTCCCTGAGGTCCCCGTCGTAAGTCGAGAGCACCTGCCGCAACTCGAGAAAATCCAGGAGGTTTTGCCCTCCAGGCGAGATGAGGCCCATTTCCGCTGAGGCTTCTCGAGGCCAATCACATCTAACCACTGGAACTTCCAAAGGGTCCTTCACACCCTTGCTGCAAGTCCAGAAGTTCCCCGACATACCCGTCTGCACTCGAGAGGAAGCACGTGGTGTCCCGCACACATCCAGGGGAGCCCCGTTTCCGCCTCCTAGTTCGAGATGAGGGATCCTTTCCCTGTTTCGTAGGGAAAGAATTCCCGGCGTTCCCGTCGCATCTCAAGAGGTGGCGCTCTCCACAGGAAAGGCGAGAGGAACTCCAGGGTCATGCCACCATTCCAAGAGTCCCCCAGATGTGTCAGTCCATTCCAGAGGAACCTGTTTTCCCTGCACTGCCTTGACGTTCAAGCCGAGGATCGACTCCCACCACGTTTGCACGTGGGACAGCCCTGTGGGAAATCCTCGTGGGAAAGCCTCGTGGGAAAGACTCGAGGGAAAACCATAGATCCTTTGATCCACGCGGCGGACTGCGTGACACTGCTGCTACCGCTCTGGAGGAAAGCGCAAGTGCATGCCCGCATTCGAGACGAGGACTGACTCCCCTGGGGAGACTCCAGAAGTTCCCCAAGATCCATGTCAGCACTGGAGAGGAATCCTCAGGTTCCGGCCCCGACTCCACACAAGGTCTTAGGCCCCGGCATCGAGGGGAGAGGAATCCCGAGAAGCCCCTGAGGAACTCGCATGGGGACTGGCCTTTCCTGAGGCCACCAGAGCGGGTCCCTGAGGTCCCCGTCGTAAGTCGAGAGCACCTGCCACAACTCGAGAAAATCCAGGAGGTTTTGCCCTCCAGGCGAGATGAGGCCCATTTCCGCTGAGGCTTCTCGAGGCCAATCACATCTAACCACTGGAACTTCCAAAGGGTCATTCACACCCTTGCTGCAACTCAAGAAGTTCCCCGACATACCCGTCTCCACTCGAGAGGAAGCACGTGGGGTCCCGCACACATCCAGGGGAGCCCCGTTTCCGCCTCCTAGCTCGAGATGAGGGATCCTTTCCCTGTTTCGTAGGGAAAGAATTCCCGGCGTTCCCGTCGCATCTCAAGAGGAGGCGCTCTCCACAGGAAAGGCGAGAGGAACTCCAGGGTCGTGCCACCATTCCAAGAGTCCCCCAGATGTGTCAGTCCATTCCAGAGGAACCTGTTTTCCCTGCACTGCCTTGACGTTCAAGCCGAGGATCGACTCCCACCACGTGTGCACGTGGGACAGCCCTGTGGGAAAGCCTCGTGGGAAAGCCTCGTGGGAAAGACTCGAGGGAAAACCATAGATCCTTTGATCCACGCGGCGGACTGCGTTACACTGCTGCTACCGCTCTGGAGGAAAGCGCAAGTGCTTGCCCGCATTCGAGACGAGGACTGACTCCCCTGGGGAGACTCCAGAAGTACCCCAAGATCCATGTCAGCACTGGAGAGGAATCCTCAGGTTCCGGCCCCGACTCCACACAAGGTCTTAGGCCCCGGCATCGACGGGAGAGGAATCCCGAGACGCCCCTGAGGGACTCGCATGGGGACTGGCCTTTCCTGAGGCCACCAGAGCGGGTCCCTGAGGTCCCCGTCGTAAGTCGAGAGCACCTGCCGCAACTCGAGAAAATCCAGGAGGTTTTGCCCTCCAGGCGAGATGAGGCCCATTTCCGCTGAGGCTTCTCGAGGCCAATCACGTCTAACCACTGAAACTTCCAAAGGGTCCTTCACACCCTTGCTGCAACTCAAGAAGTTCCCCGACATACCCGTCTCCACTCGAGAGGAAGCACGTGGTGTCCCGCACACATCCAGGGGAGCCCCGTTTCCGCCTCCTAGCTCGAGATGAGGGATCCTTTCCCTGTTTCGTAGGGAAAGAATTCCCGGCGTTCCCGTCGCATCTCAAGAGGTGGCGCTCTCCACAGGAAAGGCGAGAGGAACTCCAGGGTCATGCCACCATTCCAAGAGTCCCCCAGATGTTTCAGTCCATTCCAGAGGAACCTGTTTTCCCTGCACTGCCTTGACGTTCAAGCCGAGGATCGACTCCCACCACGTGTGCACGTGGGACAGCCCTGTGGGAAAGCCTCGTGGGAAAGCCTCGTCGAAAGACTCGAGGGAAAACCATAGATCCTTTGATCCACGCGGCGGACTGCGTGACACTGCTGCTACCGCTCTGGAGGAAAGCGCAAGTGCATGCCCGCATTCGAGACGAGGACTGACTCCCCTGGGGAGACTCCAGAAGTACCCCAAGATCCATGTCAGCACTGGAGAGGAATCCTCAGGTTCCGGCCCCGACTCCACACAAGGTCTTAGGCCCCGGCATCGACGGGAGAGGAATCCCGAGAGGCCCCCGAGGAACTCGCATGGGGTCTGGCCTTTCCTGAGGCCACCAGAGCGGGTCCCTGAGGTCCCCGTCGTAAGTCGAGAGCACCTGCCGCAACTCGAGAAAATCCAGGAGGTTTTGCCCTCCAGGCGAGATGAGGCCCATTTCCGCTGAGGCTTCTCGAGGCCAATCACATCTAACCACTGGAACTTCCAAAGGGTCCTTCACACCCTTGCTGAAAGTCCAGAAGTTCCCCGACATACCCGTCTGCACTCGAGAGGAAGCACGTGGTGTCCCGCACACATCCAGGGGAGCCCCGTTTCCGCCTCCTAGCTCGAGTTGAGGGATCCTTTCCCTGTTTCGTAGGGAAAGAATTCCCGGCGTTCCCGTCGCATCTCAAGAGGAGGCGCTCTCCACAGGAAAGGCGAGAGGAACTCCAGGGTCATGCCACCATTCCAAGAGTCCCCCAGATGTGTCAGTCCATTCCAGAGGAACCTGTTTTCCCTGCACTGCCTTGACGTTCAAGCCGAGGATCGACTCCCACCACGTGTGCACGTGGGACAGCCCTGTGGGAAAGCCTCGTGGGAAAGCCTCGTCGAAAGACTCGAGGGACAACCATAGATCCTTTGATCCACGCGGCGGACTGCGTGACACTGCTGCTTCTGCTCTGGAGGAAAGCGCAAGTGCATGCCCGCATTCGAGACGAGGACTGACTCCCCTGGGGAGACTCCAGAAGTACCCCAAGATCCATGTCAGCACTGGAGAGGAATCCTCAGGTTCCGGCCCCGACTCCACACAAGGTCTTAGGCCCCGGCATCGACGGGAGAGGAATCCCGAGAGGCCCCCGAGAAACTCGCATTTGACGGGCCTTTCCTGAGGCCACCAGAGTGGGTCCCTGAGGTCCCCGTCGTAAGTCTAGAGCACCTGCCGCAACTCGAGAAAATCCAGGAGGTTTTGCCCTCCAGGCGAGATGAGGCCCATTTCCGCTGAGGCTTCTCGAGGCCAATCACGTCTAACCACTGGAACTTCCAAAGGGTCCTTCACACCCTTGCTGCAACTCAAGAAGTTCCCCGACATACCCGTCTCCACTCGAGAGGAAGCACGTGGGGTCCCGCACACATCCAGGGGAGTCCCGTTTCCGCCTCCTATCTCGAGATGAGGGATCCTTTCCCTGTTTCCTAGGGAAAGAATTCCCGGCGTTCTCGTCGCATCTCAAGAGGAGGCGCTCTCCACAGGAAAGGCGAGAGGAACTCCAGGGTCGTGCCACCATTCCAAGAGTCCCCCAGATGTGTCAGTCCATTCCAGAGGAACCTGTTTTCCCTGCACTGCCTTGACGTTCAAGCCGAGGATCGACTCCCACCACGTGTGCACGTGGGACAGCCCTGTGGGAAAGCCTCGTGGGAAAGCCTCGTGGGAAAGACTCGAGGGAAAACCATAGATCCTTTGATCCACGCGGCGGACTGCGTGACACTGCTGCTACCGCTCTGGAGGAAAGCGCAAGTGCATGCCCGCATTCGAGACGAGGACTGACTCCCCTGGGGAGACTCCAGAAGTACCCCAAGATCCATGTCAGCACTGGAGAGGAATCCTCAGGTTCCGGCCCCGACTCCACACAAGGTCTTAGGCCCCGGCATCGACGGGAGAGGAATCCCGAGACGCCCCCGAGGAACTCGCATGGGGACTGGCCTTTCCTGAGGCCACCAGAGCGGGTCCCTGAGGTCCCCGTCGTAAGTCGAGAGCACCTGCCGCAACTCGAGATAATCCAGGAGGTTTTGCCCTCCAGGCGAGATGAGGCCCATTTCCGCTGAGGCTTCTCGAGGCTAATCACGTCTAACCACTGGAACTTCCAAAGGGTCCTTCACACCCTTGCTGCAACTCAAGAAGTTCCCCGACATACCCGTCTCCACTCGAGAGGAAGCACGTGGGTCCCGCACACATCCAGGGGAGCCCCGTTTCCGCCTCCTAGCTCGAGATGAGGGATCCTTTCCCTGTTTCGTAGGGAAAGAATTCCCGGCGTTCCCGTCGCATCTCAAGAGGAGGCGCTCTCCACAGGAAAGGCGAGAGGAACTCCAGGGTCGTGCCACCATTCCAAGAGTCCCCCAGATGTGTCAGTCCATTCCAGAGGAACCTGTTTTCCCTGCACTGCCTTGACGTTCAAGCCGAGGATCGACTCCCACCACGTGTGCACGTGGGACAGCCCTGTGGGAAAGCCTCGTGGGAAAGCCTCGTGGGAAAGACTCGAGGGAAATCCATAGATCCTTTGATCCACGCGGCGGACTGCGTGACACTGCTGCTACCGCTCTGGAGGAAAGCGCAAGTGCATGCCCGCATTCGAGACGAGGACTGACTCCCCTGGGGAGACTCCAGAAGTACCCCAAGATCCATGTCAGCACTGGAGAGGAATCCTCAGGTTCCGGCCCCGACTCCACACAAGGTCTTAGGCCCCGGCATCGACGGGAGAGGAATCCCCAGAGGCCCCCGAGGAACTCGCATGGGGACTGGCCTTTCCTGAGGCCACCAGAGCGGGTCCCTGAGGTCCCCGTCGTAAGTCGAGAGCACCTGCCGCAACTCGAGAAAATCCAGGAGGTTTTGCCCTCCAGGCGAGATGAGGCCCATTTCCGCTGAGGCTTCTCGTGGCCAATCACATCTAACCACTGGAACTTCCAAAGGGTCCTTCACACCCTTGCTGCAACTCAAGAAGTTCCCCGACATACCCGTCTCCACTCGAGAGGAAGCACGTGGTGTCCCGCACACATCCAGGGGAGCCCCGTTTCCGCCTCCTAGCTCGAGATGAGGGATCCTTTCCCTGTTTCGTAGGGAAAGAATTCCCGGCGTTCCCGTCGCTTCTCAAGAGGAGGCGCTCTCCACAGGAAAGGCGAGAGGAACTCCAGGGTCGTGCCACCATTCCAAGAGTCCCCCAGATGTGTCAGTACATTCCAGAGGAACCTGTTTTCCCTGCACTGCCTTGACGTTCAAGCCGAGGATCGAATCCTACCACGCGTGCACGTGGGACAGCCCTGTGGGAAAGCCTCGTGGGAAAGCCTCGTGGGAAAGACTCGAGGGAAAACCATAGATCCTTTGATCCACGCGGCGGACTGCGTGACACTGCTGCTACCGCTCTGGAGGAAAGCGCAAGTGCATGCCCGCATTCGAGACGAGGACTGACTCCCCTGGGGAGACTCCAGAAGTACCCCAAGATCCATGTCAGCACTGGAGAGGAATCCTCAGGTTCCGGCCCCGACTCCACACAAGGTCTTAGGCCCCGGCATCGACGGGAGAGGAATCCCGAGAGGCCCCCGAGGAACTCGCATGGGGACTGGCCTTTCCTGAGGCAACCAGAGCGGGTCCCTGAGGTCCCCGTCGTAAGTCGAGAGCACCTGCCGCAACTCGAGAAAATCCAGGAGGTTTTGCCCTCCAGGCGAGATGAGGCCCATTTCCGCTGAGGCTTCTCGAGGCCAATCACATCTAACCACTGGAACTTCCAAAGGGTCCTTCACACCATTGCTGCAACTCAAGAAGTTCCCCGACATACCCGTCTCCACTCGAGAGGAAGCACGTGGTGTCCCGCACACATCCAGGGGAGCCCCGTTTCCACCTCCTAGCTCGAGATGAGGGATCCATTCCCTGTTTCGTAGGGAAAAAATTCCCGGCGTTCCCGTCGCATCTCAAGAGGAGGCGCTCTCCACAGGAAAGGCGAGAGGAACTCCAGGGTCGTGCCACCATTCCAAGAGACCCCCAGATGTGTCAGTCCATTACAGAGGAACCTGTTTTCCCTGCACTGCCTTGATTTTCAAGCCGAGGATCGACTCCCACCACGTGTGCACGTGGGACAGCCCTGTGGGAAAGCCTCGTGGGAAAGCCTCGTGGGAAAGACTCGAGGGAAAACCATAGATCCTTTGATCCACGCGGCGGACTGCGTGACACTGCTGCTACCGCTCTGGAGGAAAGCGCAAGTGCATGCCCGCATTCGAGACGAGGACTGACTCCCCTGGGGAGACTCCAGAAGTACCCCAAGATCCATGTCAGCACTGGAGAGGAATCCTCAGGTTCCGGCCCCGACTCCACAGAAGGACTTAGGCCCTGGCATCGACGGGAGAGGGATCCCGAGAGGCCCCCGAGCAACTCGCATGGGGACTGGCTTTTCCTGAGGCCACCAGAGCGGGTCCCTGAGGTCCCCGTCGTAAGTCGAGATCACCTGCCGCAACTCGAGAAAATCCAGGAGGTTTTGCCCTCCAGGCGAGATGAGGCTCATTTCCGCTGAGGCTTCTCGAGGCTAATCACGTCTAAACCCTGGAACTTCCAAAGGGTCCTTCACAACCTTGCTGCAACTCAAGAAGTTCCCCGACATACCCGTCTCCACTCGAATGGAAGCACGTGGGGTCCCGCACACATCCAGGGGAGCCCCGATTCCGCCTCCTAGCTCGAGATGAGGGATCCTTTCCCTGTTTCGTAGGGAAAGAATTCCCGGCGTTCCCGTCGCATCTCAAGAGGAGGCGCTCTCCACAGGAAAGGCGAGAGGAACTCCAGGGTCGTGACACCATTCCAAGAGTCCCCCAGATATGTCAGTCCATTCCAGAGGAACCTGTTTTCCCTGCACTGCCTTGACGTTCAAGCCGAGGATCGACTCCCACCACGTGTGCACGTGGGACAGCCCTGTGGGAAAGCCTCGTGGGAAAGCCTCGTGGGAAAGACTCGAGGGAAAACCATAGATCCTTTGATCCACGCGGCGGACTGCGTGACACTGCTGCTACCGCTCTGGAGGAAAGCGCAAGTGCATGCCCGCATTCGAGACGAGGACTGCCTCCCCTGGGGAGACTCCAGAAGTACCCCAAGATCCATGTCAGCACTGGAGAGGAATCCTCAGGTTCCGGCCCCGACTCCACACAAGGTCTTAGGCCCTGGCATCGACGGGAGAGGAATCCCGAGAGGCCCCCGAGGAACTCGCATGGGGACTGGCCTTTCCTGAGGCCACCAGAGCGGGTCCCTGAGGTCCCCGTCGTAAGTCGAGAGCACCTGTCGCAACTCGAGAAAATGCAGGAGGTTTTGCCCTCCAGGCGAGATGAGGCCCATTTCCGCTGAGGCTTCTCGAGGCCAATCACATATAACCACTGGAACTTCCAAAGGGTCCTTCTAACCATTGCTGCAACTCAAGAAGTTCCCCGACATACCCGTCTCCACTCGAGAGGAAGCACGTGGTGTCCCGCACACATCCAGGGGAGCCCCGTTTCTGCCTCCTATCTCGAGATGAGGGATCCTTTCCCTGTTTCGTAGAGAAAGAATTCCCGGCGTTCTCGTCGCATCTCAAGAGGAGGCGCTCTCCACAGGAAAGGCGAGAGGAACTCCAGGGTCGTGCCACCATTCCAAGAGTCCCCCAGATGTGTCAGTCCATTCCAGAGGAACCTGTTTTCCCTGCACTGCCTTGACGTTCAAGCCGAGGATCGACTCCCACCACGTGTGCACGTGGGACAGCCCTGTGGGAAAGCCTCGTGGGAAAGCCTCGTGGGAAAGACTCGAGGGAAAAACATAGATCCTTTGATCCACGCGGCGGACTGCGTGACACTGCTGCTACCGCTCTGGAGGAAAGCGCAAGTGCATGCCCGCATTCGAGACGAGGACTGACTCCCCTGGGGAGACTCCAGAAGTGCCCCAAGATCCATGTCAGCACTGGAGAGGAATCCTCAGGTTCCGGCCCCGACTCCACACAAGGTCTTAGGCCCCGGCATCGACGGGAGAGGAATCCCGAGAGGCCCCCGAGGAACTCGCATGGGGACTGGCCTTTCCTGAGGCCACCAGAGCGGGTCCCTGAGGTCCCCGTCGTAAGTCGAGAGCACCTGCCGCAACTCGAGAAAATCCACGAGGTTTTGCCCTCCAGGCGAGATGAGGCCCATTTCCGCTGAGGCTTCTCGAGGCTAATCACGTCTAACCACTGGAACTTCCAAAGGGTCATTCACACCCTTGCTGCAACTCAAGAACTTCCCCGACATACCCGTCTCCACTCGAGAGGAAGCACGTGGGGTCCCGCACACATCCAGGGGAGCCCCGTTTCCGCCTCCTAGCTCGAGATGAGGGATCCTTTCCCTGTTTCGTAGGGAAAGAATTCCCGGCGATCCCGTCGCATCTCAAGAGGAAGCGCTCTCCACAGGAAAGGGGAGAGGAACCCAGGGTCGTGCCACCATTCCAAGAGACCCCCAGATGTGTCAGTCCATTTCAGAGGAAACTGTTTTCCCTGCACTGCCTTGACGTTCAAGCCGAGGATTGACTCCCACCACGTGTGCACGTGGGACAGCCCTGTGGGAAAGCCTCGTGGGAAAGCCTCGTGAGAACGGCTCGAGGGAAAACCATGGATCCTTTGATCCATGCGGAGGACTGCGTGACACTGCTCCTACAGCTCTGGAGGAAAGCGCAGGTGCATGCCCGCATTCGAGACGAGGACTTACTCCCCTGGGGAGACTCCAGAAGTACCCCAAGATCCATGTCAGCACTGGAGAGGAATCCTCAGGTTCCGGCCCCGACTCCACACAAGGTCTTAGGCCCCGGCATCGACAGGAGAGGAATCCCCAGAGGAACTCGCATGGGGACTGGCCTTTCCTGAGGCCACCAGAGCGGGTCCCTGAGGTCCTTGTCGTAAGTCGAGAGCACCTGCCGCAACTCGAGAAAATCCAGGAGGTTTTGCCCTCCAGGCGAGATGAGGCCCATTTCCGCTGAGGCTTCTCGAGGCTAATAACGTCTAACCACTGGAAGTTCCAAAGGGTCCTTCACACCCTTGCTGCAACTCAAGAAGTTCCCCGACATACCCGTCTCCACTCGAGAGGAAGCACGTGGGTCCCGCACACATCCAGGGGAGCCCCGTTTCCGCCTACTAGCTCGAGATGAGGGATCCTTTCCCTGTTTCGTAGGGAAAGAATTCCCGGCGTTCTCGTCGCATCTCAAGAGGAGGCGCTCTCCACAGGAAAGGCGAGAGGAACTCCAGGGTCGTGCCACCATTCCAAGAGACCCCCAGATGTGTCAGTCCATTCCAGAGGAACCTGTTTTCCCTGCACTGCCTTGACGTTCAAGCCGAGGATCGACTCCCACCACGTGTGCACGTGGGACAGCCCTGTGGGAAAGCCTCGTGGGAAAGCCTCGTGGGAAAGGCTCGAGGGAAAACCATGGATCCTTTGATCCATGCGGAGGACTGCGTGACACTGCTGCTACCGCTCTGGAGGAAAGCGCAAGTGCATGCCCGCATTCGAGACGAGGACTTACTCCCCTGGGGAGACTCCAGAAGTACCCCAAGATCCATGTCAGCACTGGAGAGGAATCCTCAGGTTCCGGCCCCGACTCCACACAAGGTCTTAGGCCCCGGCATCGACGGGAGAGGAATCCCCAGAGGAACTCGCATGGGGACTGGCCTTTCCTGAGGCCACCAGAGCGGGTCCCTGAGGTCCTTGTCGTAAGTCGAGAGCACCTGCCGCAACTCGAGAAAATCCAGGAGGTTTTGCCCTCCAGGCGAGATGAGGCCCATTTCCGCTGAGGGTTCTGGAGGCTAATCACGTCTAACCACTGGAACTTCCAAAGGGTCCTTCACACCCTTGCTGCAACTCAAGAAGTTCCCCGACATACCCGTCTCCACTCGAGAGGAAGCACGTGGGTCCCGCACACATCCAGGGGAGCCCCGTTTCCGCCTACTAGCTCGAGATGAGGGATCCTTTCCCTGTTTCGTAGGGAAAGAATTCCCGGCGTTCTCGTCGCATCTCAAGAGGAGGCGCTCTCCACAGGAAAGGCGAGAGGAACTCCAGGGTCGTGCCACCATTCCAAGAGACCCCCAGATGTGTCAGTCCATTCCAGAGGAACCTGTTTTCCCTGCACTGCCTTGACGTTCAAGCCGAGGATCGACTCCCACCACGTGTGCACGTGGGACAGCCCTGTGGGAAAGCCTCGTGGGAAAGCCTCGTGGGAAAGGCTCGAGGGAAAACCATGGATCCTTTGATCCATGCGGAGGACTGCGTGACACTGCTCCTACAGCTCTGGAGGAAAGCGCAGGTGCATGCCCGCATTCGAGACGAGGACTTACTCCCCTGGGGAGACTCCAGAAGTACCCCAAGATCCATGTCAGCACTGGAGAGGAATCCTCAGGTTCCGGCCCCGACTCCACACAAGGTCTTAGGCCCCGGCATCGACGGGAGAGGAATCCCCAGAGGAACTCGCATGGGGACTGGACTTTCCTGAGGCCACCAGAGCGGGTCCCTGAGGTCCTTGTCGTAAGTCGAGAGCACCTGCCGCAACTCCAGAAAATCCAGGAGATTTTGCCCTCCAGGCGAGATGAGGCCCATTTCCGCTGAGGCTTCTCGAGGCTAATCACATCTAACCACTAGAACATCCAAAGGGTCCTTCACACCCTTGCTGCAACTCAAGAAGGTCCCCCACATACCCGTCTCCACTCGAGAGGAAGCACGTGGGGTCCCGCACACATCCAGGGGAGCCCCGTTTCCGCCTCTTAGGTCGAGATGAGGGATCCTTTCCCTGTTTCGTAGGGAAAGAATTCCCGGCGTTCCCGTCGCATCTCAAGAGGAGGCGCTCTCCACATGAAAGGCGAGAGGAACTCCAGGGTCATGCCACCATTCCAAAAGTCCCCCAGATGTGTCAGTCCATTCCAGAGGAAACTGTTTTCCCTGCACTGCCTTGACGTTCAAGCCGAGGATCGACTCCCACCACGTGTGCACGTGGGACAGCCCTGTGGGAAAGCCTCGTGGGAAAGCCTCGTGGGAAAGACTCGAGGGAAAACCATAGATCCTTTGATCCACGCGGCGGACTGCGTGACACTGCTGCTACCGCTCTGGAGGAAAGCGCAAGTGCATGCCCGCATTCGAGACGAGGACTGACTCCCCTGGAGAGACTCCAGAAGTACCCCAAGATCCATGTCAGCACTGGAGCGGAATCCTCAGGTTCCGGCCCCGACTCCACACAAGGTCTTAGGCCCTGGCATCGACGGGAGAGGAATCCCGAGAGGCCCCCGAGGAACTCGCATGGGGACTGGCCTTTCCTGAGGCCACCAGAGCGGTTCCCTGAGATCCCCGTCGTAAGTCGAGAGCACCTGCCGCAACTCGAGAAAATCCAGGAGGTTTTGCCCTCCAGGCGAGATGAGGCCCATTTCCGCTGAGGCTTCTCGAGGCCAATCACATCTAACCACTGGAACTTCCAAAGGGTCCTTCACACCCTTGCTGCAACTCAAGAAGTTCCCCGACATACCCGTCTGCACTCGAGAGGAAGCACGTGGGGTCCCGCACACATCCAGGGGAGCCCCGTTTCCGCCTCCTAGCTCGAGATGAGGGATCCTTTCCCTGTTTCGTAGGGAAATAATTCCCAGGGTTCCCGTCGCATCTCAAGAGGAGGCGCTCTCCACAGGAAAGGCGAGAGGAACTCCAGGGTCGTGCCACCATTCCAAGAGTCCCCCAGATGTGTCAGTCCATTCCAGAGGAACCTGTTTTCCCTGCACTGCCTTGACGTTCAAGCCGAGGATCGACTCCCACCACGTGTGCACGTGGGACAGCCCTGTGGGAAAGCCTCGTGGGAAAGCCTCGTGGGAAAGACTCGAGGGAAAAACATAGATCCTTTGATCCACGCGGTGGACTGCGTGACACTGCTGCTACCGCTCTGGAGGAAAGCGCAAGTGCATGCCCGCATTCGAGACGAGGACTGACTCCCCTGGGGAGACTCCAGAAGTACCCCAAGATCCATGTCAGCACTGGAGAGGAATCCTCAGGTTCCGGCCCCGACTCCACACAAGGTCTTAGGCCCCGGCATCGACGGGAGAGGAATCCCGAGAGGCCCCCGAGGAACTCGCATGGGGACTGGCCTTTCCTGAGGCCACCAGAGCGGGTCCCTGAGGTCCCCGTCGTAAGTCGAGAGCACCTGCCGCAACTCGAGAAAATCCACGAGGTTTTGCCCTCCAGGCGAGATGAGGCCCATTTCCGCTGAGGCTTCTCGAGGCTAATCACGTCTAACCACTGGAACTTCCAAAGGGTCATTCACACCCTTGCTGCAACTCAAGAACTTCCCCGACATACCCGTCTCCACTCGAGAGGAAGCACGTGGGGTCCCGCACACATCCAGGGGAGCCCCGTTTCCGCCTCCTAGCTCGAGATGAGGGATCCTTTCCCTGTTTCGTAGGGAAAGAATTCCCGGCGATCCCGTCGCATCTCAAGAGGAAGCGCTCTCCACAGGAAAGGGGAGAGGAACCCAGGGTCGTGCCACCATTCCAAGAGACCCCCAGATGTGTCAGTCCATTTCAGAGGAAACTGTTTTCCCTGCACTGCCTTGACGTTCAAGCCGAGGATTGACTCCCACCACGTGTGCACGTGGGACAGCCCTGTGGGAAAGCCTCGTGGGAAAGCCTCGTGAGAACGGCTCGAGGGAAAACCATGGATCCTTTGATCCATGCGGAGGACTGCGTGACACTGCTCCTACAGCTCTGGAGGAAAGCGCAGGTGCATGCCCGCATTCGAGACGAGGACTTACTCCCCTGGGGAGACTCCAGAAGTACCCCAAGATCCATGTCAGCACTGGAGAGGAATCCTCAGGTTCCGGCCCCGACTCCACACAAGGTCTTAGGCCCCGGCATCGACAGGAGAGGAATCCCCAGAGGAACTCGCATGGGGACTGGCCTTTCCTGAGGCCACCAGAGCGGGTCCCTGAGGTCCTTGTCGTAAGTCGAGAGCACCTGCCGCAACTCGAGAAAATCCAGGAGGTTTTGCCCTCCAGGCGAGATGAGGCCCATTTCCCCTGAGGCTTCTCGAGGCTAATAACGTCTAACCACTGGAAGTTCCAAAGGGTCCTTCACACCCTTGCTGCAACTCAAGAAGTTCCCCGACATACCCGTCTCCACTCGAGAGGAAGCACGTGGGTCCCGCACACATCCAGGGGAGCCCCGTTTCCGCCTACTAGCTCGAGATGAGGGATCCTTTCCCTGTTTCGTAGGGAAAGAATTCCCGGCGTTCTCGTCGCATCTCAAGAGGAGGCGCTCTCCACAGGAAAGGCGAGAGGAACTCCAGGGTCGTGCCACCATTCCAAGAGACCCCCAGATGTGTCAGTCCATTCCAGAGGAACCTGTTTTCCCTGCACTGCCTTGACGTTCAAGCCGAGGATCGACTCCCACCACGTGTGCATGTGGGACAGCCCTGTGGGAAAGCCTCGTGGGAAAGCCTCGTGGGAAAGGCTCGAGGGAAAACCATGGATCCTTTGATCCATGCGGAGGACTGCGTGACACTGCTGCTACCGCTCTGGAGGAAAGCGCAAGTGCATGCCCGCATTCGAGACGAGGACTTACTCCCCAGGGGAGACTCCAGAAGTACCCCAAGATCCATGTCAGCACTGGAGAGGAATCCTCAGGTTCCGGCCCCGACTCCACACAAGGTCTTAGGCCCCGGCATCGACGGGAGAGGAATCCCCAGAGGAACTCGCATGGGGACTGGCCTTTCCTGAGGCCACCAGAGCGGGTCCCTGAGGTCCTTGTCGTAAGTCGAGAGCACCTGCAGCAACTCGAGAAAATCCAGGAGGTTTTGCCCTCCAGGCGAGATGAGGCCCATTTCCGCTGAGGGTTCTGGAGGCTAATCACGTCTAACCACTGGAACTTCCAAAGGGTCCTTCACACCCTTGCTGCAACTCAAGAAGTTCCCCGACATACCCGTCTCCACTCGAGAGGAAGCACGTGGGTCCCGCACACATCCAGGGGAGCCCCGTTTCCGCCTACTAGCTCGAGATGAGGGATCCTTTCCCTGTTTCGTAGGGAAAGAATTCCCGGCGTTCTCGTCGCATCTCAAGAGGAGGCGCTCTCCACAGGAAAGGCGAGAGGAACTCCAGGGTCGTGCCACCATTCCAAGAGACCCCCAGATGTGTCAGTCCATTCCAGAGGAACCTGTTTTCCCTGCACTGCCTTGACGTTCAAGCCGAGGATCGACTCCCACCACGTGTGCACGTGGGACAGCCCTGTGGGAAAGCCTCGTGGGAAAGCCTCGTGGGAAAGACTCGAGGGAAAACCATAGATCCTTTGATCCACGCGGCGGACTGCGTGACACTGCTGCTACCGCTCTGGAGGAAAGCGCAAGTGCATGCCCGCATTCTAGACGAGGACTGACTCCCCTGGGGAGTCTCCAGAAGAATCCCAAGATCCATGTCAGCACTGGAGAGGAATCCTCAGGTTCCGGCCCCGACTCCACACAAGGACTTAGGCCCTGGCATCGACGGGAGAGGAATCCCCAGAGGTCCCCGAGGAACTCGCATGGGGACTGGCCTTTCCTGAGGCCACCAGAGCGGGTCCCTGAGGTCCCCGTCGTAAGTCGAGAGCACCTGCCGCAACTCGAGAAAATCCAGGAGGTTTTGCCCTCCAGGAGAGATGAGGCCCATTTCCGCTGAGGCTTCTCGAGGCCAATCACGTCTAACCACTGGAACTTCCAAAGGGTCCTTCACACCCTTTGCTGCAACTCAAGAAGTTCCCCGACATACCCGTCTGCACTCGAGAGGAAGAAAGTGGTGTCCCGCACATATCCAGGGGAGCCCCGTTTCCGCCTCCTAGCTCGAGATGAGGGATCCTTTCCCTGTTTCGTAGGGAAAGAATTCCCGGCGTTCCCGTCGCATCTCAAGAGGAGGCGCTCTCCACAGGAAAGGCGAGAGGAACTCCAGGGTCGTGCCACCATTCCAAGAGTCCCCCAGATGTGTCAGTCCATTCCAGAGGAACCTGTTTTCCCTGCACTGCCTTGACGTTCAAGCCGAGGATCGACTCCCACCACGTGTGCACGTGGGACAGCCCTGTGGGAAAGCCTCGTGGGAAAGCCTCGTGGGAAAGACTCGAGGGAAAACCATAGATCCTTTGATCCACGCGGCGGACTGCGTGACATTGCTGCTACCGCCCTGGAGGAAAGCGCAAGTGCATGCCCGCATTCGAGACGAGGACTGACTCCCCTGGGGAGACTCCAGAAGTACCCCAAGATCCATGTCAGCACTGGAGAGGAATCCTCAGGTTCCGGCCCCGACTCCACACAAGGTCTTAGGCGCCGGCATCGACGGGAGAGGAACCCCGAGAGGCCCACGAGGAACTCGCATGGGGACTGGCATTTCCTGAGGCCACCAGAGCGGGTCCCTGAGGTCCCCGTCGTAAGTCGAGAGCACCTGCCGCAACTCGAGAAAATCCAGGCGGTTTTGCCCTCCAGGCGAGATGAGGCCCATTTCCGCTGAGGCTTCTCGAGGCCAATCACATCTAACCACTGGAACTTCCAAAGGGTCCTTCACACCATTGCTGCAACTCAAGAAGTTCCCCGACATACCCGTCTCCACTCGAGAGGAAGCACGTGGTGTCCCACACACATCCAGGGGAGCCCCGTTTCCGCCTCCTAGCTCGAGATGAGGGATCCTTTCCCTGTTTCGTAGGGAAAGAATTCCCGGCGTTCCCGTCGCATCTCAAGAGGAGGCGCTCTCCACAGGAAAGGCGAGAGGAACTCCAGGGTCGTGCCACCATTCCAAGAGTCCCCCATATGTGTCAGTCCATTCCAGAGGAACCTGTTTTCCCTGCACTGCCTTGACGTTCAAGCCGAGGATCGAGTCCCACCACGTGTGCACGTGGGACAGCCCTGTGGGAAAGCCTCGTGGGAAAGCCTCGTGGGAAAGACTCGAGGGAAAACCATAGATCCTTTGATCCACGCGGCGGACTGCGTGACACTGCTGCTACCGCTCTGGAGGAAAGCGCAAGTGCATGCCCGCATTCGAGACGAGGACTGACTCCCCTGGGGAGACTCCAGAAGTACCCCAAGATCCATGTCAGCACTGGAGAGGAATCCTCAGTTCCGGCCCCGACTCCACACAAGGTCTTAGGCCCCGGCATCGACGGGAGAGGAATCCCGAGACGCCCCCGAGGAACTCGCATGGGGACTGGCCTGTCCTGAGGCCACCAGAGCGGGTCCCTGAGGTCCCCGTCGTAAGTCGAGAGCACTTGCCCCAACTCGAGAAAATCCAGGAGGTTTTGCCCTCCAGGCGAGATGAGGCCCATTTCCACTGAGGCTTCTCGAGGCCAATCATATCTAACCACTGGAACTTCCAAAGGGTCTTTCACACCCTTGCTGCAACTCAAGAAGTTCCCCGACATACCCGTCTGCACTCGAGAGGAAGCACGTGGTGTCCCGCACACATCCAGGGGAGCTCCGTTTCCGCCTCCTAGCTCGAGATGAGGGATCCTTTCCCTGTTTCGTAGGGAAAGAATTCCCGGCGTTCCCGTCGCATCTCAAGAGGAGGCGCTCTCCACAGGAAAGGCGAGAGGAACTCCAGGGTCATGCCACCATTCCAAGAGTCCCCCAGATGTGTCAGTCCATTCCAGAGGAACCTGTTTTCCCTGCACTGCCTTGACGTTCAAGCCGAGGATCGACTCCCACCACGCGTGCACGTGGGACAGCCCTGTGGGAAAGTCTCGTGGGAAAGCCTCGTGGGAAAGACTCGAGGGAAAACCATAGATCCTTTAATCCACGCGGCGGACTGCGTGACACTGCTTCTACCGCTCTGGAGGAAAGCACAAGTGCATGCCCGCATTCGAGACGAGGACTGACTCCCCTGGGGAGACTCCAGAAGTACCCCAAGATCCATGTCAGCACTGGAGAGGAATCCTCAGGTTTCGGCCCCGACTCCACATAAGGTCATAGGCCCCGGCATAGACGGGAGAGGAATCCCGAGAGGCCCCCGAGGAACTCGCATGGGGACTGGCCTTTCCTGAGGCAACCAGAGCGGGTCCCTGAGGTCCCCGTCGTAAGTCGAGAGCACCTGCCGCAACTCGAGAAAATCCAGGAGGTTTTGCCCTCCAGGCGAGATGAGGCCCATTTCCGTTGAGGCTTCTCGAGGCCAATCACGTCTAACCACTGGAACTTCCAAAGGGTCCTTCACACCCTTGCTGCAACTCAAGAAGTTCCCCGACATACCCGTCTCCACTCGAGAGGAAGCATGTGGTGTCCCGCACACATCCAGGGGAGCCCCGTTTCCGCCTCCTAGCTCGAGATGAGGAATCCTTTCCCTGTTTCGTAGGGAAAGAATTCCCGGCGTTCCCGTCGCATTTCAAGAGGAGGCGCTCTCCAAAGGAAAGGCGAGAGGAACTCCAGGGTCGTGACACCATTCCAAGAGTCCCCCAGATGTGTCAGTCCATTCCAGAGGAACCTGTTTTCCCTGCACTGCCTTGACGTTCAAGCCGAGGATCGACTCCCACCACGTGTGCACGTGGGACAGCCCTGTGGGAAAGCCTCGTGGGAAAGCCTCGTGGGAAAGACTCGAGGGAAAACCATAGATCCTTTGATCCACGTGGCGGACTGCGTGACACTGCTGCTACCGCTCTGGAGGAAAGCGCAAGTGCATGCCCGCATTCGAGACGAGGACTGACTCCCCTGGGGAGACTCCAGAAGAACCCCAAGATCCATGTCAGCAATGGAGAGGAATCCTCAGGTTCCGGCCCCGACTCCACACAAGGTCTTAGGCCCTGGCATCGACGGGAGAAGAATCCCGAGAGGCCCCCGAGGAACTCTCATGGGGACTGGCCTTTCCTGAGGCCACCAGAGCGGTTCCCTGAGGTCCCCGTCGTAAGTCGAGAGCACCTGCCGCAACTCGAGAAAATCCAGGAGGTTTTGCCCTCCAGGCGAGATGAGGCCCATTTCCGCTGAGGCTTCTCGAGGCCAATCACATCTAACCACTGGAACTTCCAAAGGGTCCTTCACACCCTTGCTGCAACTCAAGAAGTTCCCCGACATACCCGTCTGCACTCGAGAGGAAGCACGTGGTGTCCCGCACACATCCAGGGGAGCCCCGTTTCCGCCTCCTAGCTCGAGATGAGGGATCCTTTCCCTGTTTCGTAGGGAAAGAATTCCCGGCGTTCCAGTCGCATCTCAAGAGGAGGCGCTCTCCACAGGAAAGGCGAGAGGAACTCCAGGGTCGTGACACCATTCCAAGAGACCCCCAGATGTGTCAGTCCATTCCAGAGGAACCTGTTTTCCCTGCACTGCCTTGATGTTCAAGCCGAGGATCGACTCCCACCACGTGTGCACGTGGGACAGCCCTGTGGGAAAGCCTCGTGGGAAAGCCTCGTGGGAAAGACTCGAGGGAAAACCATAGATCCTTTGATCCACGCGGCCGACTGCGTGACACTGCTGCTACCGCTCTGGAGGAAAGCGCAAGTGCATGCCCGCATTCGAGACGAGGACTGACTCCCCTGGGGAGACTCCAGAAGTACCCCAAGATCCATGTCAGCACTGGAGAGGAATCCTCAGGTTCCGGCCCCGACTCCACACAAGGTCTTAGGCCCCCGAATAGACGGGAGAGGAATCCCGAGAGGCCCCCGAGGAACTCGCATGGGGACTGGCCATTCCTGAGGCCACCAGAGCGGGTGCCTGAGGTCCCCGTCGTAAGTCGAGAGCACCTGCCGCAACTCGAGAAAATCCAGGAGGTTTTGCCCTCCAGGCGAGATGAGGCCCATTTCCGCTGAGGCTTCTCCAGGCCAATCACGTCTAACCACTGGAACTTCCAAAGGGTCCTTCACACCCTTGCTGCAACTCAAGAAGTTCCCCGACATACCCGTCTCCACTCGAGAGGAAGCACGTGGGGTCCCGCACACATCCAGGGGAGCCCCTTTTCCGCCTCCTAGCTCGAGATGAGGGATCCTTTCCCTGTTTCGTAGGGAAAGAATTCCCGGCGTTCCCGTCGCATCTCAAGAGGAGGCGCTCTCCACAGGAAAGGCGAGAGGAACTCCAGGGTCGTGCCACCATTCCAAGAGTCCCCCAGATGTGTCAGTCCATTCCAGAGGAACCTGTTTTCCCTGCACTGCCTTGACGTTCAAGCCGAGAATCGACTCCCACCACGTGTGCACGTGGGACAGCCCTGTGGGAAAGCCTCATGGGAAAGCCTCGTGGGAAAGACTCGAGGGAAAACCATAGATCCTTTGATCCACGTGGCGGACTGCGTGACACTGCTGCTACCGCTCTGGAGGAAAGCGCAAGTGCATGCCCGCATTCGAGACGAGGACTGACTCCCCTGGGGAGACTCCAGAAGTACCCCAAGGTCCATGTCAGCACTGGAGAGGAATCCTCAGATTCCGGCCCCGACTCCACACAAGGTCTTAGGCCCCGGCATTGACGGGAGAGGAATCCCGAGAGGCCCCCGAGGAACTCGCATGGGGACTGGCCTTTCCTGAGGCCACCAGAGCGGGTCCCTGAGGTCCCCGTCGTAAGTCGAGAGCACCTGCCGCAACTCGAGAAAATCCACGAGGTTTTGCCCTCCAGGCGAGATGAGGCCCATTTCCGCTGAGGCTTCTCGAGGCCAATCACGTCTAACCACTGGAACTTCCAAAGGGTCCTTCACACCCTTGGTGCAACTCATGAAGTTCCCCGACATACCCGTCTCCACTCGAGAGGAAGCACGTGGTGTCCCGCACACATCCAGGGGAGCCCCGTTTCCGCCTCCTAGCTCGAGATGAGGGATCCTTTCCCTGTTTTGTAGGGAAAGAATTCCAGGCGTTCCCGTCGCATCTCAAGAGGAGGCGCTCTCCACAGGAAAGGCGAGAGAAACTCCAGGGTCGTGCCACCATTCCAAGAGTCCCCCAGATGTGTCAGTCCATTCCAGAGGAAACTGTTTTCCCTGCACTTCCTTGACGTTCAAGCCGAGGATCGACTCCCACAACGTGTGCACGTGGGACAGCCCTGTGGGAAAGCCTCGTGGGAAAGCCTCATGGGAAAGACTCGAGGGAAAACCATAGATCCTTTGATCCACGCGGCGGACTGCGTGACACTGCTGCTACCGCTCTGGAGGAAAGGGCAAGTGCATGCCCGCATTCGAGACGAGGACTTACTCCCCTGGGGAGACTCCAGAAGTACCCCAAGATCCATGTCAGCACTGGAGAGGAATCCTCAGGTTCCGGCACCGACTCCACACAAGGTCTTAGGCCCCGGCATCGACGGGAGAGGAATCCCGAGAGGCCCCCGAGGAACTCGCATGGGGACTGGCCTTTCCTGAGGCCACCAGAGCGGTTCCCTGAGATCCCCGTCGTAAGTCGAGAGCACCTGCCGCAACTCGAGAAAATCCAGGAGGTTTTGCCCTCCAGGCGAGATGAGGCCCATTTCCGCTGAGGCTTCTCGAGGCCAATCACATCTAACCACTGGAACTTCCAAAGGGTCCTTCACACCATTGCTGCAACTCAAGAAGTTCCCCGACATACCCGTCTCCACTCGAGAGGAAGCACGTGGGGTTCCGCACACATCCAGGGGAGCCCCGTTTCCGCCTCCTAGCTCGAGATGAGGAATCCTTTCCCTGTTTCGTAGGGAAAGAATTCCCGGCGTTCCCGTCGCATCTCAAGAGGAGGCGCTCTCCACAGGAAAGGCGAGAGGAACTCCAGGGTCGTGACACCATTCCAAGAGTCCCCCAGATGTGTCAGTCCATTCCAGAGGAACCTGTTTTCCCTGCACTGCCTTGACGTTCAAGCCGAGGATCGACTCCCACCACGTGTGCACGTGGGACAGCCCTGTGGGAAAGCCTCGTGGGAAAGCCTCGTGGGAAAGACTCGAGGGAAAACCATAGATCCTTTGATCCACGCGGCGGACTGCGTGACACTGCTGCTACCGCTCTGGAGGAAAGCAGAAGTGCATGCCCGCATTCGAGACGAGGACTGACTCCCCTGGGGAGACTCCAGAAGTACCCCAAGATCCATGTCAGCACTGGAGAGGAATCCTCAGGTTCCGGCCCCGACTCCACACAAGGTCTTAGGCCCCGGCATCGACGGGAGAGGAATCCCGAGAGGCCCCCGAGGAACTCGCATGGGGACTGGCCTTTCCTGAGGCAACCAGAGCGGGTCCCTGAGGTCCCCGTCGTAAGTCGAGAGCACCTGCCGCAACTCGAGAAAATCCAGGAGGTTTTGCCCTCCAGGCGAGATGAGGCCCATTTCCGCTGAGGCTTCTCGAGGCTAATCACATCTAACCACTTGAACTTCCAAAGGGTCCTTCACACCCTTGCTGCAACTCAAGAATTTCCCCGACATACCCGTCTCCACTCGAGAGGAAGCACGTGGTTTCCCGCACACATTCAGGGGAGACCCGTTTCCGCCTCCTAGCTCGAGATGAGGGATCCTTTCCCTGTTTCGTAGGGAAAGAATTCCCGGCGTTCCCGTCGCATCTCAAGAGGAGGCGATCTCCACAGGAAAGGCGAGAGGAACTCCAGGGTCGTGCCACCATTCCAAGAGTCCCCCAGATGTGTCAGTCCATTCCAGAGGAACCTGTTTTCCCTGCACTGCCTTGACGTTCAAGCCGAGGATCGACTCCCACCACGTGTGCACGTGGGACAGCCCTGTGGGAAAGCCTCGTGGGAAAGACTCGTGGGAAAGACTCGAGGGAAAACCATAGATCCTTTGATTCACGCGGCGGACCGCGTGACACTGCTGCTACCGCTCTGGAGGAAAGCGGAAGTGCATGCCCGCATTCGAGACGAGGACTGACTCCCCTGGGGAGACTCCAGAAGTACCCCAAGATCCATGTCAGCACTGGAGAGGAATCCTCAGGTTCCGGCCCCGACTCCACACAAGGTCTTAGGCCCCGGCATCGACGGGAGAGGAATCCCGAGAGGCCCCCGAGGAACTCGGATGGGGACTGGCCTTTCCTGAGGCCACCAGATCGGGTCTCTGAGGTCCCCGTCGTAAGTCGAGAGCCCCTGCCGCAACTCGAGAAAATCCAGGAGGTTTTGCCCTCCAGGCGAGATGAGACCCATTTCCGCTGAGGCTTCTCGAGGACAATCACATCTAACCACTGGAACTTCCAAAGGGTCCTTCACACCCTTGCTGCAACTCAAGAAGTTCCCCGACATACCCGTCTCCACTCGAGAGGAAGCACGTGGGGTCCCTCACACATCCAGGGGAGCCCCGTTTGCGCCTCCTAGCTCGAGATGAGGGATCCTTTCCCTGTTTCGTAGGGAAAGAATTCCCGGCGTTCCCGTCGCATCTCAAGAGGAGGCGCTCTCCACAGGAAAGGCGAGAGGAACTCCAGGGTCGTGCCACCATTCCAAGAGTCCCCCAGATGTGTCAGTCCATTCCAGAGGAACCTGTTTTCCCTGCACTGCCTTGACGTTCAAGCCGAGGATCGACTCCCACCACGTGTGCACGTGGGACAGCCCTGTGGGAAAGCCTCGTGGGAAAGCCTCGTGGGAAAGACTCGAGGGAAAACCATAGATCCTTTGATCCACGGGGCGGACTGCGTGACACTGCTGCTACCGCTCTGGAGGAAAGCGCAAGTGCATGCCCGCATTCGAGACGAGGACTGACTCCCCTGGGGAGACTCCAGAAGAACCCCAAGATCCATGTCAGCAATGGAGAGGAATCCTCAGGTTCCGGCCCCGACTCCACACAAGGTCTTAGGCCCTGGCATCGACGGGAGAAGAATCCCGAGAGGCCTCCGAGGAACTCTCATGGGGACTGGCCTTTCCTGAGGCCACCAGAGCGGGTCCCTGAGGTCCCCGTCGTAAGTCGAGAGCACCTGCCGCAACTCGAGAAAATCCAGGAGGTTTTGCCCTCCAGGCGAGATGAGGCCCATTTCCGCTGAGGCTTCTCGAGGCTAATCACATCTAACCACTTGAACTTCCAAAGGGTCCTTCACACCCTTGCTGCAACTCAAGAATTTCCCCGACATACCCGTCTCCACTCGAGAGGAAGCACGTGGTTTCCCGCACACATTCAGGGGAGACCCGTTTCCGCCTCCTAGCTCGAGATGAGGGATCCTTTCCCTGTTTCGTAGGGAAAGAATTCCCGGCGTTCCCGTCGCATCTCAAGAGGAGGCGATCTCCACAGGAAAGGCGAGAGGAACTCCAGGGTCGTGCCACCATTCCAAGAGTCCCCCAGATGTGTCAGTCCATTCCAGAGGAACCTGTTTTCCCTGCACTGCCTTGACGTTCAAGCCGAGGATCGACTCCCACCACGTGTGCACGTGGGACAGCCCTGTGGTAAAGCCTCGTGGGAAAGACTCGTGGGAAAGACTCGAGGGAAAACCATAGATCCTTTGATTCACGCGGCGGACCGCGTGACACTGCTGCTACCGCTCTGGAGGAAAGCGGAAGTGAATGCCCGCATTCGAGACGAGGACTGACTCCCCTGGGGAGACTCCAGAAGTACCCCAAGATCCATGTCAGCACTGGAGAGGAATCCTCAGGTTCCGGCCCCGACTCCACACAAGGTCTTAGGCCCCGGCATCGACGGGAGAGGAATCCCGAGAGGCCCCCGAGGAACTCGCATGGGGACTGGCCTTTCCTGAGGCCACCAGATCGGGTCTCTGAGGTCCCCGTCGTAAGTCGAGAGCCCCTGCCGCAACTCGAGAAAATCCAGGAGGTTTTGCCCTCCAGGCGAGATGAGGCCCATTTCCGCTGAGGCTTCTCGAGGACAATCACATCTAACCACTGGAACTTCCAAAGGGTCCTTCACACCCTTGCTGCAACTCAAGAAGTTCCCCGACATACCCGTCTCCACTCGAGAGGAAGCACGTGGGGTCCCTCACACATCCAGGGGAGCCCCGTTTGCGCCTCCTAGCTCGAGATGAGGGATCCTTTCCCTGTTTCGTAGGGAAAGAATTCCCGGCGTTCCCGTCGCATCTCAAGAGGAGGCGCTCTCCACAGGAAAGGCGAGAGGAACTCCAGGGTCGTGCCACCATTCCAAGAGTCCCCCAGATGTGTCAGTCCATTCCAGAGGAACCTGTTTTCCCTGCACTGCCTTGACGTTCAAGCCGAGGATCGACTCCCACCACGTGTGCACGTGGGACAGCCCTGTGGGAAAGCCTCGTGGGAAAGCCTCGTGGGAAAGACTCGAGGGAAAACCATAGATCCTTTGATCCACGCGGCGGACTGCGTGACATTGCTGCTACCGCCCTGGAGGAAAGCGCAAGTGCATGCCCGCATTCGAGACGAGGACTGACTCCCCTGGGGAGACTCCAGAAGTACCCCAAGATCCATGTCAGCACTGGAGAGGAATCCTCAGGTTCCGGCCCCGACTCCACACAAGGTCTTAGGCGCCGGCATCGACGGGAGAGGAACCCCGAGAGGCCCACGAGGAACTCGCATGGGGACTGGCATTTCCTGAGGCCACCAGAGCGGGTCCCTGAGGTCCCCGTCGTAAGTCGAGAGCACCTGCCGCAACTCGAGAAAATCCAGGCGGTTTTGCCCTCCAGGCGAGATGAGGCCCATTTCCGCTGAGGCTTCTCGAGGCCAATCACATCTAACCACTGGAACTTCCAAAGGGTCCTTCACACCATTGCTGCAACTCAAGAAGTTCCCCGACATACCCGTCTCCACTCGAGAGGAAGCACGTGGTGTCCCACACACATCCAGGGGAGCCCCGTTTCCGCCTCCTAGCTCGAGATGAGGGATCCTTTCCCTGTTTCGTAGGGAAAGAATTCCCGGCGTTCCCGTCGCATCTCAAGAGGAGGCGCTCTCCACAGGAAAGGCGAGAGGAACTCCAGGGTCGTGCCACCATTCCAAGAGTCCCCCATATGTGTCAGTCCATTCCAGAGGAACCTGTTTTCCCTGCACTGCCTTGACGTTCAAGCCGAGGATCGAGTCCCACCACGTGTGCACGTGGGACAGCCCTGTGGGAAAGCCTCGTGGGAAAGCCTCGTGGGAAAGACTCGAGGGAAAACCATAGATCCTTTGATCCACGCGGCGGACTGCGTGACACTGCTGCTACCGCTCTGGAGGAAAGCGCAAGTGCATGCCCGCATTCGAGACGAGGACTGACTCCCCTGGGGAGACTCCAGAAGTACCCCAAGATCCATGTCAGCACTGGAGAGGAATCCTCAGTTCCGGCCCCGACTCCACACAAGGTCTTAGGCCCCGGCATCGACGGGAGAGGAATCCCGAGACGCCCCCGAGGAACTCGCATGGGGACTGGCCTGTCCTGAGGCCACCAGAGCCGGTCCCTGAGGTCCCCGTCGTAAGTCGAGAGCACTTGCCCCAACTCGAGAAAATCCAGGAGGTTTTGCCCTCCAGGCGAGATGAGGCCCATTTCCACTGAGGCTTCTCGAGGCCAATCATATCTAACCACTGGAACTTCCAAAGGGTCTTTCACACCCTTGCTGCAACTCAAGAAGTTCCCCGACATACCCGTCTGCACTCGAGAGGAAGCACGTGGTGTCCCGCACACATCCAGGGGAGCTCCGTTTCCGCCTCCTAGCTCGAGATGAGGGATCCTTTCCCTGTTTCGTAGGGAAAGAATTCCCGGCGTTCCCGTCGCATCTCAAGAGGAGGCGCTCTCCACAGGAAAGGCGAGAGGAACTCCAGGGTCATGCCACCATTCCAAGAGTCCCCCAGATGTGTCAGTCCATTCCAGAGGAACCTGTTTTCCCTGCACTGCCTTGACGTTCAAGCCGAGGATCGACTCCCACCACGCGTGCACGTGGGACAGCCCTGTGGGAAAGTCTCGTGGGAAAGCCTCCTGGGAAAGACTCGAGGGAAAACCATAGATCCTTTAATCCACGCGGCGGACTGCGCGACACTGCTTCTACCGCTCTGGAGGAAAGCACAAGTGCATGCCCGCATTCGAGACGAGGACTGACTCCCCTGGGGAGACTCCAGAAGTACCCCAAGATCCATGTCAGCACTGGAGAGGAATCCTCAGGTTTCGGCCCCGACTCCACATAAGGTCTTAGGCCCCGGCATAGACGGGAGAGGAATCCCGAGAGGCCCCCGAGGAACTCGCATGGGGACTGGCCTTTCCTGAGGCAACCAGAGCGGGTCCCTGAGGTCCCCGTCGTAAGTCGAGAGCACCTGCCGCAACTCGAGAAAATCCAGGAGGTTTTGCCCTCCAGGCGAGATGAGGCCCATTTCCGTTGAGGCTTCTCGAGGCCAATCACGTCTAACCACTGGAACTTCCAAAGGGTCCTTCACACCCTTGCTGCAACTCAAGAAGTTCCCCGACATACCCGTCTCCACTCGAGAGGAAGCATGTGGTGTCCCGCACACATCCAGGGGAGCCCCGTTTCCGCCTCCTAGCTCGAGATGAGGAATCCTTTCCCTGTTTCGTAGGGAAAGAATTCCCGGCGTTCCCGTCGCATTTCAAGAGGAGGCGCTCTCCAAAGGAAAGGCGAGAGGAACTCCAGGGTCGTGACACCATTCCAAGAGTCCCCCAGATGTGTCAGTCCATTCCAGAGGAACCTGTTTTCCCTGCACTGCCTTGACGTTCAAGCCGAGGATCGACTCCCACCACGTGTGCACGTGGGACAGCCCTGTGGGAAAGCCTCGTGGGAAAGCCTCGTGGGAAAGACTCGAGGGAAAACCATAGATCCTTTGATCCACGTGGCGGACTGCGTGACACTGCTGCTACCGCTCTGGAGGAAAGCGCAAGTGCATGCCCGCATTCGAGACGAGGACTGACTCCCCTGGGGAGACTCCAGAAGAACCCCAAGATCCATGTCAGCAATGGAGAGGAATCCTCAGGTTCCGGCCCCGACTCCACACAAGGTCTTAGGCCCTGGCATCGACGGGAGAAGAATCCCGAGAGGCCCCCGAGGAACTCTCATGGGGACTGGCCTTTCCTGAGGCCACCAGAGCGGTTCCCTGAGGTCCCCGTCGTAAGTCGAGAGCACCTGCCGCAACTCGAGAAAATCCAGGAGGTTTTGCCCTCCAGGCGAGATGAGGCCCATTTCCGCTGAGGCTTCTCGAGGCCAATCACATCTAACCACTGGAACTTCCAAAGGGTCCTTCACACCCTTGCTGCAACTCAAGAAGTTCCCCGACATACCCGTCTGCACTCGAGAGGAAGCACGTGGTGTCCCGCACACATCCAGGGGAGCCCCGTTTCCGCCTCCTAGCTCGAGATGAGGGATCCTTTCCCTGTTTCGTAGGGAAAGAATTCCCGGCGTTCCAGTCGCATCTCAAGAGGAGGCGCTCTCCACAGGAAAGGCGAGAGGAACTCCAGGGTCGTGACACCATTCCAAGAGACCCCCAGATGTGTCAGTCCATTCCAGAGGAACCTGTTTTCCCTGCACTGCCTTGATGTTCAAGCCGAGGATCGACTCCCACCACGTGTGCACGTGGGACAGCCCTGTGGGAAAGCCTCGTGGGAAAGCCTCGTGGGAAAGACTCGAGGGAAAACCATAGATCCTTTGATCCACGCGGCCGACTGCGTGACACTGCTGCTACCGCTCTGGAGGAAAGCGCAAGTGCATGCCCGCATTCGAGACGAGGACTGACTCCCCTGGGGAGACTCCAGAAGTACCCCAAGATCCATGTCAGCACTGGAGAGGAATCCTCAGGTTCCGGCCCCGACTCCACACAAGGTCTTAGGCCCCCGAATAGACGGGAGAGGAATCCCGAGAGGCCCCCGAGGAACTCGCATGGGGACTGGCCATTCCTGAGGCCACCAGAGCGGGTGCCTGAGGTCCCCGTCGTAAGTCGAGAGCACCTGCCGCAACTCGAGAAAATCCAGGAGGTTTTGCCCTCCAGGCGAGATGAGGCCCATTTCCGCTGAGGCTTCTCCAGGCCAATCACGTCTAACCACTGGAACTTCCAAAGGGTCCTTCACACCCTTGCTGCAACTCAAGAAGTTCCCCGACATACCCGTCTCCACTCGAGAGGAAGCACGTGGGGTCCCGCACACATCCAGGGGAGCCCCTTTTCCGCCTCCTAGCTCGAGATGAGGGATCCTTTCCCTGTTTCGTAGGGAAAGAATTCCCGGCGTTCCCGTCGCATCTCAAGAGGAGGCGCTCTCCACAGGAAAGGCGAGAGGAACTCCAGGGTCGTGCCACCATTCCAAGAGTCCCCCAGATGTGTCAGTCCATTCCAGAGGAACCTGTTTTCCCTGCACTGCCTTGACGTTCAAGCCGAGAATCGACTCCCACCACGTGTGCACGTGGGACAGCCCTGTGGGAAAGCCTCATGGGAAAGCCTCGTGGGAAAGACTCGAGGGAAAACCATAGATCCTTTGATCCACGTGGCGGACTGCGTGACACTGCTGCTACCGCTCTGGAGGAAAGCGCAAGTGCATGCCCGCATTCGAGCCGAGGACTGACTCCCCTGGGGAGACTCCAGAAGTACCCCAAGGTCCATGTCAGCACTGGAGAGGAATCCTCAGATTCCGGCCCCGACTCCACACAAGGTCTTAGGCCCCGGCATTGACGGGAGAGGAATCCCGAGAGGCCCCCGAGGAACTCGCATGGGGACTGGCCTTTCCTGAGGCCACCAGAGCGGGTCCCTGAGGTCCCCGTCGTAAGTCGAGAGCACCTGCCGCAACTCGAGAAAATCCACGAGGTTTTGCCCTCCAGGCGAGATGAGGCCCATTTCCGCTGAGGCTTCTCGAGGCCAATCACGTCTAACCACTGGAACTTCCAAAGGGTCCTTCACACCCTTGGTGCAACTCATGAAGTTCCCCGACATACCCGTCTCCACTCGAGAGGAAGCACGTGGTGTCCCGCACACATCCAGGGGAGCCCCGTTTCCGCCTCCTAGCTCGAGATGAGGGATCCTTTCCCTGTTTTGTAGGGAAAGAATTCCAGGCGTTCCCGTCGCATCTCCAGAGGAGGCGCTCTCCACAGGAAAGGCGATAGAAACTCCAGGGTCGTGCCACCATTCCAAGAGTCCCCCAGATGTGTCAGTCCATTCCAGAGGAAACTGTTTTCCCTGCACTTCCTTGACGTTCAAGCCGAGGATCGACTCCCACAACGTGTGCACGTGGGACAGCCCTGTGGGAAAGCCTCGTGGGAAAGCCTCATGGGAAAGACTCGAGGGAAAACCATAGATCCTTTGATCCACGCGGCGGACTGCGTGACACTGCTGCTACCGCTCTGGAGGAAAGGGCAAGTGCATGCCCGCATTCGAGACGAGGACTTACTCCCCTGGGGAGACTCCAGAAGTACCCCAAGATCCATGTCAGCACTGGAGAGGACTCCTCAGGTTCCGGCACCGACTCCACACAAGGTCTTAGGCCCCGGCATCGACGGGAGAGGAATCCCGAGAGGCCCCCGAGGAACTCGCATGGGGACTGGCCTTTCCTGAGGCCACCAGAGCGGTTCCCTGAGATCCCCGTCGTAAGTCGAGAGCACCTGCCGCAACTCGAGAAAATCCAGGAGGTTTTGCCCTCCAGGCGAGATGAGGCCCATTTCCGCTGAGGCTTCTCGAGGCCAATCACATCTAACCACTGGAACTTCCAAAGGGTCCTTCACACCATTGCTGCAACTCAAGAAGTTCCCCGACATACCCGTCTCCACTCGAGAGGAAGCACGTGGGGTCCCGCACACATCCAGGGGAGCCCCGTTTCCGCCTCCTAGCTCGAGATGAGGAATCCTTTCCCTGTTTCGTAGGGAAAGAATTCCCGGCGTTCCCGTCGCATCTCAAGAGGAGGCGCTCTCCACAGGAAAGGCGAGAGGAACTCCAGGGTCGTGACACCATTCCAAGAGTCCCCCAGATGTGTCAGTCCATTCCAGAGGAACCTGTTTTCCCTGCACTGCCTTGACGTTCAAGCCGAGGATCGACTCCCACCACGTGTGCACGTGGGACAGCCCTGTGGGAAAGCCTCGTGGGAAAGCCTCGTGGGAAAGACTCGAGGGAAAACCATAGATCCTTTGATCCACGCGGCGGACTGCGTGACACTGCTGCTACCGCTCTGGAGGAAAGCAGAAGTGCATGCCCGCATTCGAGACGAGGACTGACTCCCCTGGGGAGACTCCAGAAGTACCCCAAGATCCATGTCAGCACTGGAGAGGAATCCTCAGGTTCCGGCCCCGACTCCACACAAGGACTTAGGCCCGGCATCGACGGGAGAGGAATCCCCAGAGGCCCCCGAGGAACTCGCATGTGGATTGGCCTTTCCTGAGGCCACCAGAGCGGGTCCCTGAGGTCCCCGTCGTAAGTCGAGAGCACCTGCCGCAACTCGAGAAAATCCAGGAGGTTTTGCCCTCCAGGCTAGATGAGGCCCATTTCCGCTGAGGCTTCTTGAGGCTAATCACGTCTAACCACTGGAACTTCCAAAGGGTCCTTCACACCCTTGCTGCAACTCAAGAAGTTCCCCGACATACCCGTCTCCACTCGAGAGGAAGCACGTGGGGTCCCGAATACATACAGGGGATCCCCGTTTCAGCCTCCTAGCTCGAGATGAGGGATCCTTTCCCTGTTTCGTAGGGAAAGAATTCCCGGCGTTCCCGTCGCATCTCAAGAGGAGGCGCTCTCCACAGGAAAGGCGAGAGGAACTCCAGGGTCGTGCCACCAATCCAAGAGTCCCCCAGATGTGTCAGTCCATTCCAGAGGAACCTGTTTTCCCTGCACTGCCTTGACGTTCAAGCCGAGGATCGACTCCCACCACGTGTGCACGTGGGACAGCCCTGTGGGAAAGCCTCGTGGGAAAGCCTCGTGGGAAAGACTCGAGGGAAAACCATAGATCCTTTGATCCATGCGGCGGACTGCGTGACACTGCTGCTACCGCTCTGGAGGAAAGCGCAAGTGCATGCCCGCATTCGAGACGAGGACTGACTCCCCTGGGGAGACTCCAGACGTACCCCAAGATCCATGTCAGCACTGGAGAGGAATCCTCAGGTTCCGGCCCCGATTCCACACAAGGTCTTAGGCCCCGGCATCGACGGGAGAGGAATCCCGAGACGCCCCCGAAGAACTCGCATGGGGCCTGTCCTTTCCTGAGGCCACCAGAGCGGGTCCCTGAGGTCCCCGTCGTAAGTCGAGAGCACCTGCCGCAACTCGAGAAAATCCAGGAGGTTTTGCCCTCCAGGCGAGATGAGGCCCATTTCCGCTGAGGCTTCTCGAGGCTAATCACATCTAACCACTTGAACTTCCAAAGGGTCCTTCACACCCTTGCTGCAACTCAAGAAGTTCCCCGACATACCCGTCTCCACTCGAGAGGATGTACGTGGTGTCCCGCACACATCCAGGGGAGCCCCGTTTCCGCCTCCTAGCTCGAGATGAGGGATCCTTTCACTGTTTCGTAGGGAAAGAATTCCCGGCGTTCCCGTCGCATCTCAAGAGGAGGCGCTCTCCACAGGAAAGGCGAGAGGAACTCCAGGGTCGTGCCACCAGTCCAAGAGTCCCCCAGATGTGTCAGTCCATTCCAGAGGAACCTGTTTTCCCTGCACTGCCTTGACGTTCAAGCCGAGGATCGACTCCCACCACGTGTGCACGTGGGACAGCCCTGTGGGAAAGCCTCGTGGGAAAGCCTCGTGGAAAAGACTCGAGGGAAAACCATAGATCCTTTGATCCATTGGGCGGACTGCGTGACACTGCTGCTACCGCTCTGGAGGAAAGCACAAGTGCATGCCCGTATTCGAGACGAGGACTGATTCCCCTGGGGAGACTCCAGAAGTACCCCAAGATCCATGTCAGCACTGGAGAGGAATCCTCAGGTTCCGGCCCCGACTCCACACAAGGTCTTAGGCCCCGGCATCGACGGGAGAGGAATCCCGAGACGCCCCCGAGGAACTCGCATGGGGACTGGCCTTTCCTGAGGCCACCAGAGCGGGTCCCTGAGGTCCCCGTCGTAAGCCGAGAGCACCTGCCGCAACTTGAGAAAATCCAGGAGGTTTTGCCCTCCAGGCGAGATGAGGCCCATTTCCGCTGAGGCTTCTCGAGGCTAATCACGTCTAACCACTGGAACTTCCAA
Source organism: Ovis canadensis (assembly GCF_042477335.2). Classification (NCBI taxonomy): domain Eukaryota; kingdom Metazoa; phylum Chordata; class Mammalia; order Artiodactyla; family Bovidae; genus Ovis; species Ovis canadensis. The sequence continues at coordinate 4,490,371 of NC_091258.1, read as the reverse complement.
AGGGTCCTTCACACCCTTGCTGCAACTCAAGAAGTTCCCCGACATACCCGTCTGCACTCGAGAGGAAGCACGTGGTGTCCCGCACACATCCAGGGGAGCCCCGTTTCCGCCTCCTAGCTCGAGATGAGGGATCCTTTCCCTGATTCGTAGGGAAAGAATTCCCGGCGTTTGCGTCGCATTTCAAGAGGAGGCGCTCTCCACAGGAAAGGCGAGAGGAACTGCAGGGTCGAGACACCATTCCAAGAGTCCCCCAGATGAGTCAGTCCATTCCAGAGGAACCTGTTTTCCCTGCACTGCCTTGACGTTCAAGCCGAGGATCGACTCCCACCACGTGTGCACGTGGGACAGCCCTGAGGGAAAGCCTCGTGGGAAAGCCTCGTGGGAAAGACTCGAGGGAAAACCATAGATCCTTTGATCCACGCAGCGGACTGTGTGACACTGCTGCTACCGCTCTGGAGGAAAGCGCAATGCATGCCCGCATTCGAGACGAGGACTGACTCCCCTGGGGAGACTCCAGAAGTACCCCAAGATCCATGTCAGCCCTGGAGAGGAATCCTCAGGTTCCGGCCCCGACTCCACACAAGGTCTTAGGCCCCTGCATCGACGGGAGAGGAATCCCGAGAGGCCCCCGAGGAACTCGCATGGGGACTGGCCTTTCCTGAGGCCACCAGAGCGGGTCCCTGAGGTCCCCGTCGTAAGTCGAGAGCACCTGCCGCAACTCGAGAAAATCCAGGAGGTTTTGCCATCCAGGCGATATGAGGCCCATTTCCGCTGAGGCTTCTCGAGGCCAATCACATCAAACCACTGGAACTTCCAAAGGGTCCTTCACACCCTTGATGCAACTCAAGAAGTTCCCCGACATACCCGTCTGCACTCGAGAGGAAGCACGTGGTGTCCCGCACACATCCAGGGGAGCCCCGTTTCCGCCTCCTAGCTCGAGATGAGGGATCCTTTCCCTGTTTCGTAGGGAAAGAATTCCCGGCGTTCCCGTCGCATCTCAAGAGGAGGCGCTCTCCACAGGAAAGGCGAGAGGAACTCCAGGGTCGTGCCACCATTCCAAGAGTCCCCCAGATGTGTCAGTCCATTCCAGAGGAACCTGTTTTCCCTGCACTGCCTTGACGTTCAAGCCGAGGATCGACTCCCACCACGTGTGCACGTGGGACAGCCCTGTGGGAAAGCCTCGTGGGAAAGCCTCGTGGGAAAGACTCGAGGGAAAACCATAGATCCTTTGATCCACGCGGCGGACTGCGTGACACTGCTGCTACCGCTCTGGAGGAAAGCGCAAGTGCATGCCCGCATTCGAGACGAGGACTGACTCCCCTGGGGAGACTCCAGAAGTACCCCAAGATCCATGTCAGCCCTGGAGAGGAATCCTCAGGTTCCGGCCCCGACTCCACACAAGGTCTTAGGCCCCTGCATCGACGGGAGAGGAATCCCGAGAGGCCCCCGAGGAACTCGCATGGGGACTGGCCTTTCCTGAGGCCACCAGAGCGGGTCCCTGAGGTCCCCGTCGTAAGTCGAGAGCACCTGCCGCAACTCGAGAAAATCCAGGAGGTTTTGCCCTCCAGGCGAGATGAGGCCCATTTCCGCTGAGGCTTCTCGAGGCTAATCACGTCTAACCACTGGAACTTCCAAAGGGTCCTTCACACCCTTGCTGCAACTCAAGAAGTTCCCCGACATACCCGTCTCCACTCGAGAGGAAGCACGTGGGTCCCGCACACATCCAGGGGAGCCCCGTTTCCGCCTCCTAGCTCGAGATGAGGGATCCTTTCCCTGTTTCGTAGGGAAAGAATTCCCGGCGTTCCCGTCGCATCTCAAGAGGAGTCGCTCTCCACAGGAAAGGCGAGAGGAACTCCAGGGTCGAGACACCATTCCAAGAGTCCCCCAGATGTGTCAGTCCATTCCAGAGGAACCTGTTTTCCCTGCACTACCTTGACGTTCAAGCCGAGGATCGACTCCCACCACGTGTGCACGTGGGACAGCCCTGTGGGAAAGCCTCGTGGGAAAGCCTCCTGGGAAAGACTTGAGGGAAAACCATAGATCCTTTGATCCACGCGGCGGACTGCGTTACACTGCTGCTACCGCTCTGGAGGAAAGCGCAAGTGCATGCCCGCATTCGAGACGAGGACTGACTCCCCTGGGGAGACTCCAGAAGTACCCCAAGATCCATGTCAGCACTGGAGAGGAATCCTCAGGTTCCGGCCCCGACTCCACACAAGGTCTTAGGCCCCGGCATCGACGGGAGAGGAATCCCGAGAGGCCCCCGAGGAACTCGCATGGGGACTGGCCTTTCCTGAGGCCACCAGAGCGGGTCCCTGAGGTCCCCGTCGTAAGTCGAGAGCACCTGCCGCAACTCGAGAAAATCCAGGAGGTTTTGCCCTCCAGGCGAGATGAGGCCCATTTCCGCTGAGGCTTCTCGAGGCCAATCACATCTAACCACTGGAACTTCCAAAGGGTCCTTCACACCCTTGCTGCAAGTCCAGAAGTTCCCCGACATACCCGTCTGCACTCGAGAGGAAGCACGTGGTGTCCCGCACACATCCAGGGGAGCCCCGTTTCCGCCTCCTAGTTCGAGATGAGGGATCCTTTCCCTGTTTCGTAGGGAAAGAATTCCCGGCGTTCCCGTCGCATCTCAAGAGGTGGCGCTCTCCACAGGAAAGGCGAGAGGAACTCCAGGGTCATGCCACCATTCCAAGAGTCCCCCAGATGTGTCAGTCCATTCCAGAGGAACCTGTTTTCCCTGCACTGCCTTGACGTTCAAGCCGAGGATCGACTCCCACCACGTTTGCACGTGGGACAGCCCTGTGGGAAATCCTCGTGGGAAAGCCTCGTGGGAAAGACTCGAGGGAAAACCATAGATCCTTTGATCCACGCGGCGGACTGCGTGACACTGCTGCTACCGCTCTGGAGGAAAGCGCAAGTGCATGCCCGCATTCGAGACGAGGACTGACTCCCCTGGGGAGACTCCAGAAGTTCCCCAAGATCCATGTCAGCACTGGAGAGGAATCCTCAGGTTCCGGCCCCGACTCCACACAAGGTCTTAGGCCCCGGCATCGAGGGGAGAGGAATCCCGAGAAGCCCCTGAGGAACTCGCATGGGGACTGGCCTTTCCTGAGGCCACCAGAGCGGGTCCCTGAGGTCCCCGTCGTAAGTCGAGAGCACCTGCCACAACTCGAGAAAATCCAGGAGGTTTTGCCCTCCAGGCGAGATGAGGCCCATTTCCGCTGAGGCTTCTCGAGGCCAATCACATCTAACCACTGGAACTTCCAAAGGGTCATTCACACCCTTGCTGCAACTCAAGAAGTTCCCCGACATACCCGTCTCCACTCGAGAGGAAGCACGTGGGGTCCCGCACACATCCAGGGGAGCCCCGTTTCCGCCTCCTAGCTCGAGATGAGGGATCCTTTCCCTGTTTCGTAGGGAAAGAATTCCCGGCGTTCCCGTCGCATCTCAAGAGGAGGCGCTCTCCACAGGAAAGGCGAGAGGAACTCCAGGGTCGTGCCACCATTCCAAGAGTCCCCCAGATGTGTCAGTCCATTCCAGAGGAACCTGTTTTCCCTGCACTGCCTTGACGTTCAAGCCGAGGATCGACTCCCACCACGTGTGCACGTGGGACAGCCCTGTGGGAAAGCCTCGTGGGAAAGCCTCGTGGGAAAGACTCGAGGGAAAACCATAGATCCTTTGATCCACGCGGCGGACTGCGTTACACTGCTGCTACCGCTCTGGAGGAAAGCGCAAGTGCTTGCCCGCATTCGAGACGAGGACTGACTCCCCTGGGGAGACTCCAGAAGTACCCCAAGATCCATGTCAGCACTGGAGAGGAATCCTCAGGTTCCGGCCCCGACTCCACACAAGGTCTTAGGCCCCGGCATCGACGGGAGAGGAATCCCGAGACGCCCCTGAGGGACTCGCATGGGGACTGGCCTTTCCTGAGGCCACCAGAGCGGGTCCCTGAGGTCCCCGTCGTAAGTCGAGAGCACCTGCCGCAACTCGAGAAAATCCAGGAGGTTTTGCCCTCCAGGCGAGATGAGGCCCATTTCCGCTGAGGCTTCTCGAGGCCAATCACGTCTAACCACTGAAACTTCCAAAGGGTCCTTCACACCCTTGCTGCAACTCAAGAAGTTCCCCGACATACCCGTCTCCACTCGAGAGGAAGCACGTGGTGTCCCGCACACATCCAGGGGAGCCCCGTTTCCGCCTCCTAGCTCGAGATGAGGGATCCTTTCCCTGTTTCGTAGGGAAAGAATTCCCGGCGTTCCCGTCGCATCTCAAGAGGTGGCGCTCTCCACAGGAAAGGCGAGAGGAACTCCAGGGTCATGCCACCATTCCAAGAGTCCCCCAGATGTTTCAGTCCATTCCAGAGGAACCTGTTTTCCCTGCACTGCCTTGACGTTCAAGCCGAGGATCGACTCCCACCACGTGTGCACGTGGGACAGCCCTGTGGGAAAGCCTCGTGGGAAAGCCTCGTCGAAAGACTCGAGGGAAAACCATAGATCCTTTGATCCACGCGGCGGACTGCGTGACACTGCTGCTACCGCTCTGGAGGAAAGCGCAAGTGCATGCCCGCATTCGAGACGAGGACTGACTCCCCTGGGGAGACTCCAGAAGTACCCCAAGATCCATGTCAGCACTGGAGAGGAATCCTCAGGTTCCGGCCCCGACTCCACACAAGGTCTTAGGCCCCGGCATCGACGGGAGAGGAATCCCGAGAGGCCCCCGAGGAACTCGCATGGGGTCTGGCCTTTCCTGAGGCCACCAGAGCGGGTCCCTGAGGTCCCCGTCGTAAGTCGAGAGCACCTGCCGCAACTCGAGAAAATCCAGGAGGTTTTGCCCTCCAGGCGAGATGAGGCCCATTTCCGCTGAGGCTTCTCGAGGCCAATCACATCTAACCACTGGAACTTCCAAAGGGTCCTTCACACCCTTGCTGCAAGTCCAGAAGTTCCCCGACATACCCGTCTGCACTCGAGAGGAAGCACGTGGTGTCCCGCACACATCCAGGGGAGCCCCGTTTCCGCCTCCTAGCTCGAGTTGAGGGATCCTTTCCCTGTTTCGTAGGGAAAGAATTCCCGGCGTTCCCGTCGCATCTCAAGAGGAGGCGCTCTCCACAGGAAAGGCGAGAGGAACTCCAGGGTCATGCCACCATTCCAAGAGTCCCCCAGATGTGTCAGTCCATTCCAGAGGAACCTGTTTTCCCTGCACTGCCTTGACGTTCAAGCCGAGGATCGACTCCCACCACGTGTGCACGTGGGACAGCCCTGTGGGAAAGCCTCGTGGGAAAGCCTCGTCGAAAGACTCGAGGGACAACCATAGATCCTTTGATCCACGCGGCGGACTGCGTGACACTGCTGCTTCTGCTCTGGAGGAAAGCGCAAGTGCATGCCCGCATTCGAGACGAGGACTGACTCCCCTGGGGAGACTCCAGAAGTACCCCAAGATCCATGTCAGCACTGGAGAGGAATCCTCAGGTTCCGGCCCCGACTCCACACAAGATCTTAGGCCCCGGCATCGACGGGAGAGGAATCCCGAGAGGCCCCCGAGAAACTCGCATTTGACGGGCCTTTCCTGAGGCCACCAGAGTGGGTCCCTGAGGTCCCCGTCGTAAGTCTAGAGCACCTGCCGCAACTCGAGAAAATCCAGGAGGTTTTGCCCTCCAGGCGAGATGAGGCCCATTTCCGCTGAGGCTTCTCGAGGCCAATCACGTCTAACCACTGGAACTTCCAAAGGGTCCTTCACACCCTTGCTGCAACTCAAGAAGTTCCCCGACATACCCGTCTCCACTCGAGAGGAAGCACGTGGGGTCCCGCACACATCCAGGGGAGTCCCGTTTCCGCCTCCTATCTCGAGATGAGGGATCCTTTCCCTGTTTCCTAGGGAAAGAATTCCCGGCGTTCTCGTCGCATCTCAAGAGGAGGCGCTCTCCACAGGAAAGGCGAGAGGAACTCCAGGGTCGTGACACCATTCCAAGAGTCCCCCAGATGTGTCAGTCCATTCCAGAGGAACCTGTTTTCCCTGCACTGCCTTGACGTTCAAGCCGAGGATCGACTCCCACCACGTGTGCACGTGGGACAGCCCTGTGGGAAAGCCTCGTGGGAAAGCCTCGTGGGAAAGACTCGAGGGAAAACCATAGATCCTTTGATCCACGCGGCGGACTGCGTGACACTGCTGCTACCGCTCTGGAGGAAAGCGCAAGTGCATGCCCGCATTCGAGACGAGGACTGACTCCCCTGGGGAGACTCCAGAAGTACCCCAAGATCCATGTCAGCACTGGAGAGGAATCCTCAGGTTCCGGCCCCGACTCCACACAAGGTCTTAGGCCCCGGCATCGACGGGAGAGGAATCCCGAGACGCCCCCGAGGAACTCGCATGGGGACTGGCCTTTCCTGAGGCCACCAGAGCGGGTCCCTGAGGTCCCCGTCGTAAGTCGAGAGCACCTGCCGCAACTCGAGATAATCCAGGAGGTTTTGCCCTCCAGGCGAGATGAGGCCCATTTCCGCTGAGGCTTCTCGAGGCTAATCACGTCTAACCACTGGAACTTCCAAAGGGTCCTTCACACCCTTGCTGCAACTCAAGAAGTTCCCCGACATACCCGTCTCCACTCGAGAGGAAGCACGTGGGTCCCGCACACATCCAGGGGAGCCCCGTTTCCGCCTCCTAGCTCGAGATGAGGGATCCTTTCCCTGTTTCGTAGGGAAAGAATTCCCGGCGTTCCCGTCGCATCTCAAGAGGAGGCGCTCTCCACAGGAAAGGCGAGAGGAACTCCAGGGTCGTGCCACCATTCCAAGAGTCCCCCAGATGTGTCAGTCCATTCCAGAGGAACCTGTTTTCCCTGCACTGCCTTGACGTTCAAGCCGAGGATCGACTCCCACCACGTGTGCACGTGGGACAGCCCTGTGGGAAAGCCTCGTGGGAAAGCCTCGTGGGAAAGACTCGAGGGAAATCCATAGATCCTTTGATCCACGCGGCGGACTGCGTGACACTGCTGCTACCGCTCTGGAGGAAAGCGCAAGTGCATGCCCGCATTCGAGACGAGGACTGACTCCCCTGGGGAGACTCCAGAAGTACCCCAAGATCCATGTCAGCACTGGAGAGGAATCCTCAGGTTCCGGCCCCGACTCCACACAAGGTCTTAGGCCCCGGCATCGACGGGAGAGGAATCCCCAGAGGCCCCCGAGGAACTCGCATGGGGACTGGCCTTTCCTGAGGCCACCAGAGCGGGTCCCTGAGGTCCCCGTCGTAAGTCGAGAGCACCTGCCGCAACTCGAGAAAATCCAGGAGGTTTTGCCCTCCAGGCGAGATGAGGCCCATTTCCGCTGAGGCTTCTCGTGGCCAATCACATCTAACCACTGGAACTTCCAAAGGGTCCTTCACACCCTTGCTGCAACTCAAGAAGTTCCCCGACATACCCGTCTCCACTCGAGAGGAAGCACGTGGTGTCCCGCACACATCCAGGGGAGCCCCGTTTCCGCCTCCTAGCTCGAGATGAGGGATCCTTTCCCTGTTTCGTAGGGAAAGAATTCCCGGCGTTCCCGTCGCTTCTCAAGAGGAGGCGCTCTCCACAGGAAAGGCGAGAGGAACTCCAGGGTCGTGCCACCATTCCAAGAGTCCCCCAGATGTGTCAGTACATTCCAGAGGAACCTGTTTTCCCTGCACTGCCTTGACGTTCAAGCCGAGGATCGAATCCTACCACGCGTGCACGTGGGACAGCCCTGTGGGAAAGCCTCGTGGGAAAGCCTCGTGGGAAAGACTCGAGGGAAAACCATAGATCCTTTGATCCACGCGGCGGACTGCGTGACACTGCTGCTACCGCTCTGGAGGAAAGCGCAAGTGCATGCCCGCATTCGAGACGAGGACTGACTCCCCTGGGGAGACTCCAGAAGTACCCCAAGATCCATGTCAGCACTGGAGAGGAATCCTCAGGTTCCGGCCCCGACTCCACACAAGGTCTTAGGCCCCGGCATCGACGGGAGAGGAATCCCGAGAGGCCCCCGAGGAACTCGCATGGGGACTGGCCTTTCCTGAGGCAACCAGAGCGGGTCCCTGAGGTCCCCGTCGTAAGTCGAGAGCACCTGCCGCAACTCGAGAAAATCCAGGAGGTTTTGCCCTCCAGGCGAGATGAGGCCCATTTCCGCTGAGGCTTCTCGAGGCCAATCACATCTAACCACTGGAACTTCCAAAGGGTCCTTCACACCATTGCTGCAACTCAAGAAGTTCCCCGACATACCCGTCTCCACTCGAGAGGAAGCACGTGGGTCCCGCACACATCCAGGGGAGCCCCGTTTCCACCTCCTAGCTCGAGATGAGGGATCCATTCCCTGTTTCGTAGGGAAAAAATTCCCGGCGTTCCCGTCGCATCTCAAGAGGAGGCGCTCTCCACAGGAAAGGCGAGAGGAACTCCAGGGTCGTGCCACCATTCCAAGAGACCCCCAGATGTGTCAGTCCATTACAGAGGAACCTGTTTTCCCTGCACTGCCTTGATTTTCAAGCCGAGGATCGACTCCCACCACGTGTGCACGTGGGACAGCCCTGTGGGAAAGCCTCGTGGGAAAGCCTCGTGGGAAAGACTCGAGGGAAAACCATAGATCCTTTGATCCACGCGGCGGACTGCGTGACACTGCTGCTACCGCTCTGGAGGAAAGCGCAAGTGCATGCCCGCATTCGAGACGAGGACTGACTCCCCTGGGGAGACTCCAGAAGTACCCCAAGATCCATGTCAGCACTGGAGAGGAATCCTCAGGTTCCGGCCCCGACTCCACAGAAGGACTTAGGCCCTGGCATCGACGGGAGAGGGATCCCGAGAGGCCCCCGAGCAACTCGCATGGGGACTGGCTTTTCCTGAGGCCACCAGAGCGGGTCCCTGAGGTCCCCGTCGTAAGTCGAGATCACCTGCCGCAACTCGAGAAAATCCAGGAGGTTTTGCCCTCCAGGCGAGATGAGGCTCATTTCCGCTGAGGCTTCTCGAGGCTAATCACGTCTAAACCCTGGAACTTCCAAAGGGTCCTTCACAACCTTGCTGCAACTCAAGAAGTTCCCCGACATACCCGTCTCCACTCGAATGGAAGCACGTGGGGTCCCGCACACATCCAGGGGAGCCCCGATTCCGCCTCCTAGCTCGAGATGAGGGATCCTTTCCCTGTTTCGTAGGGAAAGAATTCCCGGCGTTCCCGTCGCATCTCAAGAGGAGGCGCTCTCCACAGGAAAGGCGAGAGGAACTCCAGGGTCGTGACACCATTCCAAGAGTCCCCCAGATATGTCAGTCCATTCCAGAGGAACCTGTTTTCCCTGCACTGCCTTGACGTTCAAGCCGAGGATCGACTCCCACCACGTGTGCACGTGGGACAGCCCTGTGGGAAAGCCTCGTGGGAAAGCCTCGTGGGAAAGACTCGAGGGAAAAACATAGATCCTTTGATCCACGCGGCGGACTGCGTGACACTGCTGCTACCGCTCTGGAGGAAAGCGCAAGTGCATGCCCGCATTCGAGACGAGGACTGCCTCCCCTGGGGAGACTCCAGAAGTACCCCAAGATCCATGTCAGCACTGGAGAGGAATCCTCAGGTTCCGGCCCCGACTCCACACAAGGTCTTAGGCCCTGGCATCGACGGGAGAGGAATCCCGAGAGGCCCCCGAGGAACTCGCATGGGGACTGGCCTTTCCTGAGGCCACCAGAGCGGGTCCCTGAGGTCCCCGTCGTAAGTCGAGAGCACCTGCCGCAACTCGAGAAAATGCAGGAGGTTTTGCCCTCCAGGCGAGATGAGGCCCATTTCCGCTGAGGCTTCTCGAGGCCAATCACATATAACCACTGGAACTTCCAAAGGGTCCTTCTAACCATTGCTGCAACTCAAGAAGTTCCCCGACATACCCGTCTCCACTCGAGAGGAAGCACGTGGTGTCCCGCACACATCCAGGGGAGCCCCGTTTCTGCCTCCTATCTCGAGATGAGGGATCCTTTCCCTGTTTCGTAGAGAAAGAATTCCCGGCGTTCTCGTCGCATCTCAAGAGGAGGCGCTCTCCACAGGAAAGGCGAGAGGAACTCCAGGGTCGTGCCACCATTCCAAGAGTCCCCCAGATGTGTCAGTCCATTCCAGAGGAACCTGTTTTCCCTGCACTGCCTTGACGTTCAAGCCGAGGATCGACTCCCACCACGTGTGCACGTGGGACAGCCCTGTGGGAAAGCCTCGTGGGAAAGCCTCGTGGGAAAGACTCGAGGGAAAAACATAGATCCTTTGATCCACGCGGCGGACTGCGTGACACTGCTGCTACCGCTCTGGAGGAAAGCGCAAGTGCATGCCCGCATTCGAGACGAGGACTGACTCCCCTGGGGAGACTCCAGAAGTGCCCCAAGATCCATGTCAGCACTGGAGAGGAATCCTCAGGTTCCGGCCCCGACTCCACACAAGGTCTTAGGCCCCGGCATCGACGGGAGAGGAATCCCGAGAGGCCCCCGAGGAACTCGCATGGGGACTGGCCTTTCCTGAGGCCACCAGAGCGGGTCCCTGAGGTCCCCGTCGTAAGTCGAGAGCACCTGCCGCAACTCGAGAAAATCCACGAGGTTTTGCCCTCCAGGCGAGATGAGGCCCATTTCCGCTGAGGCTTCTCGAGGCTAATCACGTCTAACCACTGGAACTTCCAAAGGGTCATTCACACCCTTGCTGCAACTCAAGAACTTCCCCGACATACCCGTCTCCACTCGAGAGGAAGCACGTGGGGTCCCGCACACATCCAGGGGAGCCCCGTTTCCGCCTCCTAGCTCGAGATGAGGGATCCTTTCCCTGTTTCGTAGGGAAAGAATTCCCGGCGATCCCGTCGCATCTCAAGAGGAAGCGCTCTCCACAGGAAAGGGGAGAGGAACCCAGGGTCGTGCCACCATTCCAAGAGACCCCCAGATGTGTCAGTCCATTTCAGAGGAAACTGTTTTCCCTGCACTGCCTTGACGTTCAAGCCGAGGATTGACTCCCACCACGTGTGCACGTGGGACAGCCCTGTGGGAAAGCCTCGTGGGAAAGCCTCGTGAGAACGGCTCGAGGGAAAACCATGGATCCTTTGATCCATGCGGAGGACTGCGTGACACTGCTCCTACAGCTCTGGAGGAAAGCGCAGGTGCATGCCCGCATTCGAGACGAGCACTTACTCCCCTGGGGAGACTCCAGAAGTACCCCAAGATCCATGTCAGCACTGGAGAGGAATCCTCAGGTTCCGGCCCCGACTCCACACAAGGTCTTAGGCCCCGGCATCGACAGGAGAGGAATCCCCAGAGGAACTCGCATGGGGACTGGCCTTTCCTGAGGCCACCAGAGCGGGTCCCTGAGGTCCTTGTCGTAAGTCGAGAGCACCTGCCGCAACTCGAGAAAATCCAGGAGGTTTTGCCCTCCAGGCGAGATGAGGCCCATTTCCGCTGAGGCTTCTCGAGGCTAATAACGTCTAACCACTGGAAGTTCCAAAGGGTCCTTCACACCCTTGCTGCAACTCAAGAAGTTCCCCGACATACCCGTCTCCACTCGAGAGGAAGCACGTGGGTCCCGCACACATCCAGGGGAGCCCCGTTTCCGCCTACTAGCTCGAGATGAGGGATCCTTTCCCTGTTTCGTAGGGAAAGAATTCCCGGCGTTCTCGTCGCATCTCAAGAGGAGGCGCTCTCCACAGGAAAGGCGAGAGGAACTCCAGGGTCGTGCCACCATTCCAAGAGACCCCCAGATGTGTCAGTCCATTCCAGAGGAACCTGTTTTCCCTGCACTGCCTTGACGTTCAAGCCGAGGATCGACTCCCACCACGTGTGCACGTGGGACAGCCCTGTGGGAAAGCCTCGTGGGAAAGCCTCGTGGGAAAGGCTCGAGGGAAAACCATGGATCCTTTGATCCATGCGGAGGACTGCGTGACACTGCTGCTACCGCTCTGGAGGAAAGCGCAAGTGCATGCCCGCATTCGAGACGAGGACTTACTCCCCTGGGGAGACTCCAGAAGTACCCCAAGATCCATGTCAGCACTGGAGAGGAATCCTCAGGTTCCGGCCCCGACTCCACACAAGGTCTTAGGCCCCGGCATCGACGGGAGAGGAATCCCCAGAGGAACTCGCATGGGGACTGGCCTTTCCTGAGGCCACCAGAGCGGGTCCCTGAGGTCCTTGTCGTAAGTCGAGAGCACCTGCCGCAACTCGAGAAAATCCAGGAGGTTTTGCCCTCCAGGCGAGATGAGGCCCATTTCCGCTGAGGGTTCTGGAGGCTAATCACGTCTAACCACTGGAACTTCCAAAGGGTCCTTCACACCCTTGCTGCAACTCAAGAAGTTCCCCGACATACCCGTCTCCACTCGAGAGGAAGCACGTGGGTCCCGCACACATCCAGGGGAGCCCCGTTTCCGCCTACTAGCTCGAGATGAGGGATCCTTTCCCTGTTTCGTAGGGAAAGAATTCCCGGCGTTCTCGTCGCATCTCAAGAGGAGGCGCTCTCCACAGGAAAGGCGAGAGGAACTCCAGGGTCGTGCCACCATTCCAAGAGACCCCCAGATGTGTCAGTCCATTCCAGAGGAACCTGTTTTCCCTGCACTGCCTTGACGTTCAAGCCGAGGATCGACTCCCACCACGTGTGCACGTGGGACAGCCCTGTGGGAAAGCCTCGTGGGAAAGCCTCGTGGGAAAGGCTCGAGGGAAAACCATGGATCCTTTGATCCATGCGGAGGACTGCGTGACACTGCTCCTACAGCTCTGGAGGAAAGCGCAGGTGCATGCCCGCATTCGAGACGAGGACTTACTCCCCTGGGGAGACTCCAGAAGTACCCCAAGATCCATGTCAGCACTGGAGAGGAATCCTCAGGTTCCGGCCCCGACTCCACACAAGGTCTTAGGCCCCGGCATCGACGGGAGAGGAATCCCCAGAGGAACTCGCATGGGGACTGGACTTTCCTGAGGCCACCAGAGCGGGTCCCTGAGGTCCTTGTCGTAAGTCGAGAGCACCTGCCGCAACTCCAGAAAATCCAGGAGATTTTGCCCTCCAGGCGAGATGAGGCCCATTTCCGCTGAGGCTTCTCGAGGCTAATCACATCTAACCACTAGAACATCCAAAGGGTCCTTCACACCCTTGCTGCAACTCAAGAAGGTCCCCCACATACCCGTCTCCACTCGAGAGGAAGCACGTGGGGTCCCGCACACATCCAGGGGAGCCCCGTTTCCGCCTCTTAGGTCGAGATGAGGGATCCTTTCCCTGTTTCGTAGGGAAAGAATTCCCGGCGTTCCCGTCGCATCTCAAGAGGAGGCGCTCTCCACATGAAAGGCGAGAGGAACTCCAGGGTCATGCCACCATTCCAAAAGTCCCCCAGATGTGTCAGTCCATTCCAGAGGAAACTGTTTTCCCTGCACTGCCTTGACGTTCAAGCCGAGGATCGACTCCCACCACGTGTGCACGTGGGACAGCCCTGTGGGAAAGCCTCGTGGGAAAGCCTCGTGGGAAAGACTCGAGGGAAAACCATAGATCCTTTGATCCACGCGGCGGACTGCGTGACACTGCTGCTACCGCTCTGGAGGAAAGCGCAAGTGCATGCCCGCATTCGAGACGAGGACTGACTCCCCTGGAGAGACTCCAGAAGTACCCCAAGATCCATGTCAGCACTGGAGCGGAATCCTCAGGTTCCGGCCCCGACTCCACACAAGGTCTTAGGCCCTGGCATCGACGGGAGAGGAATCCCGAGAGGCCCCCGAGGAACTCGCATGGGGACTGGCCTTTCCTGAGGCCACCAGAGCGGTTCCCTGAGATCCCCGTCGTAAGTCGAGAGCACCTGCCGCAACTCGAGAAAATCCAGGAGGTTTTGCCCTCCAGGCGAGATGAGGCCCATTTCCGCTGAGGCTTCTCGAGGCCAATCACATCTAACCACTGGAACTTCCAAAGGGTCCTTCACACCCTTGCTGCAACTCAAGAAGTTCCCCGACATACCCGTCTGCACTCGAGAGGAAGCACGTGGGGTCCCGCACACATCCAGGGGAGCCCCGTTTCCGCCTCCTAGCTCGAGATGAGGGATCCTTTCCCTGTTTCGTAGGGAAATAATTCCCAGGGTTCCCGTCGCATCTCAAGAGGAGGCGCTCTCCACAGGAAAGGCGAGAGGAACTCCAGGGTCGTGCCACCATTCCAAGAGTCCCCCAGATGTGTCAGTCCATTCCAGAGGAACCTGTTTTCCCTGCACTGCCTTGACGTTCAAGCCGAGGATCGACTCCCACCACGTGTGCACGTGGGACAGCCCTGTGGGAAAGCCTCGTGGGAAAGCCTCGTGGGAAAGACTCGAGGGAAAAACATAGATCCTTTGATCCACGCGGCGGACTGCGTGACACTGCTGCTACCGCTCTGGAGGAAAGCGCAAGTGCATGCCCGCATTCGAGACGAGGACTGACTCCCCTGGGGAGACTCCAGAAGTACCCCAAGATCCATGTCAGCACTGGAGAGGAATCCTCAGGTTCCGGCCCCGACTCCACACAAGGTCTTAGGCCCCGGCATCGACGGGAGAGGAATCCCGAGAGGCCCCCGAGGAACTCGCATGGGGACTGGCCTTTCCTGAGGCCACCAGAGCGGGTCCCTGAGGTCCCCGTCGTAAGTCGAGAGCACCTGCCGCAACTCGAGAAAATCCACGAGGTTTTGCCCTCCAGGCGAGATGAGGCCCATTTCCGCTGAGGCTTCTCGAGGCTAATCACGTCTAACCACTGGAACTTCCAAAGGGTCATTCACACCCTTGCTGCAACTCAAGAACTTCCCCGACATACCCGTCTCCACTCGAGAGGAAGCACGTGGGGTCCCGCACACATCCAGGGGAGCCCCGTTTCCGCCTCCTAGCTCGAGATGAGGGATCCTTTCCCTGTTTCGTAGGGAAAGAATTCCCGGCGATCCCGTCGCATCTCAAGAGGAAGCGCTCTCCACAGGAAAGGGGAGAGGAACCCAGGGTCGTGCCACCATTCCAAGAGACCCCCAGATGTGTCAGTCCATTTCAGAGGAAACTGTTTTCCCTGCACTGCCTTGACGTTCAAGCCGAGGATTGACTCCCACCACGTGTGCACGTGGGACAGCCCTGTGGGAAAGCCTCGTGGGAAAGCCTCGTGAGAACGGCTCGAGGGAAAACCATGGATCCTTTGATCCATGCGGAGGACTGCGTGACACTGCTCCTACAGCTCTGGAGGAAAGCGCAGGTGCATGCCCGCATTCGAGACGAGGACTTACTCCCCTGGGGAGACTCCAGAAGTACCCCAAGATCCATGTCAGCACTGGAGAGGAATCCTCAGGTTCCGGCCCCGACTCCACACAAGGTCTTAGGCCCCGGCATCGACAGGAGAGGAATCCCCAGAGGAACTCGCATGGGGACTGGCCTTTCCTGAGGCCACCAGAGCTGGTCCCTGAGGTCCTTGTCGTAAGTCGAGAGCACCTGCAGCAACTCGAGAAAATCCAGGAGGTTTTGCCCTCCAGGCGAGATGAGGCCCATTTCCCCTGAGGCTTCTCGAGGCTAATAACGTCTAACCACTGGAAGTTCCAAAGGGTCCTTCACACCCTTGCTGCAACTCAAGAAGTTCCCCGACATACCCGTCTCCACTCGAGAGGAAGCACGTGGGTCCCGCACACATCCAGGGGAGCCCCGTTTCCGCCTACTAGCTCGAGATGAGGGATCCTTTCCCTGTTTCGTAGGGAAAGAATTCCCGGCGTTCTCGTCGCATCTCAAGAGGAGGCGCTCTCCACAGGAAAGGCGAGAGGAACTCCAGGGTCGTGCCACCATTCCAAGAGACCCCCAGATGTGTCAGTCCATTCCAGAGGAACCTGTTTTCCCTGCACTGCCTTGACGTTCAAGCCGAGGATCGACTCCCACCACGTGTGCATGTGGGACAGCCCTGTGGGAAAGCCTCGTGGGAAAGCCTCGTGGGAAAGGCTCGAGGGAAAACCATGGATCCTTTGATCCATGCGGAGGACTGCGTGACACTGCTGCTACCGCTCTGGAGGAAAGCGCAAGTGCATGCCCGCATTCGAGACGAGGACTTACTCCCCAGGGGAGACTCCAGAAGTACCCCAAGATCCATGTCAGCACTGGAGAGGAATCCTCAG
Organism: Ovis canadensis; assembly: GCF_042477335.2. Lineage (NCBI taxonomy): Eukaryota > Metazoa > Chordata > Mammalia > Artiodactyla > Bovidae > Ovis > Ovis canadensis. The sequence continues at coordinate 4,474,316 of NC_091258.1, read as the reverse complement.
GTTCCGGCCCCGACTCCACACAAGGTCTTAGGCCCCGGCATCGACGGGAGAGGAATCCCCAGAGGAACTCGCATGGGGACTGGCCTTTCCTGAGGCCACCAGAGCGGGTCCCTGAGGTCCTTGTCGTAAGTCGAGAGCACCTGCAGCAACTCGAGAAAATCCAGGAGGTTTTGCCCTCCAGGCGAGATGAGGCCCATTTCCGCTGAGGGTTCTGGAGGCTAATCACGTCTAACCACTGGAACTTCCAAAGGGTCCTTCACACCCTTGCTGCAACTCAAGAAGTTCCCCGACATACCCGTCTCCACTCGAGAGGAAGCACGTGGGTCCCGCACACATCCAGGGGAGCCCCGTTTCCGCCTACTAGCTCGAGATGAGGGATCCTTTCCCTGTTTCGTAGGGAAAGAATTCCCGGCGTTCTCGTCGCATCTCAAGAGGAGGCGCTCTCCACAGGAAAGGCGAGAGGAACTCCAGGGTCGTGCCACCATTCCAAGAGACCCCCAGATGTGTCAGTCCATTCCAGAGGAACCTGTTTTCCCTGCACTGCCTTGACGTTCAAGCCGAGGATCGACTCCCACCACGTGTGCACGTGGGACAGCCCTGTGGGAAAGCCTCGTGGGAAAGCCTCGTGGGAAAGACTCGAGGGAAAACCATAGATCCTTTGATCCACGCGGCGGACTGCGTGACACTGCTGCTACCGCTCTGGAGGAAAGCGCAAGTGCATGCCCGCATTCTAGACGAGGACTGACTCCCCTGGGGAGTCTCCAGAAGAATCCCAAGATCCATGTCAGCACTGGAGAGGAATCCTCAGGTTCCGGCCCCGACTCCACACAAGGACTTAGGCCCTGGCATCGACGGGAGAGGAATCCCCAGAGGTCCCCGAGGAACTCGCATGGGGACTGGCCTTTCCTGAGGCCACCAGAGCGGGTCCCTGAGGTCCCCGTCGTAAGTCGAGAGCACCTGCCGCAACTCGAGAAAATCCAGGAGGTTTTGCCCTCCAGGAGAGATGAGGCCCATTTCCGCTGAGGCTTCTCGAGGCCAATCACGTCTAACCACTGGAACTTCCAAAGGGTCCTTCACACCCTTTGCTGCAACTCAAGAAGTTCCCCGACATACCCGTCTGCACTCGAGAGGAAGAAAGTGGTGTCCCGCACATATCCAGGGGAGCCCCGTTTCCGCCTCCTAGCTCGAGATGAGGGATCCTTTCCCTGTTTCGTAGGGAAAGAATTCCCGGCGTTCCCGTCGCATCTCAAGAGGAGGCGCTCTCCACAGGAAAGGCGAGAGGAACTCCAGGGTCGTGCCACCATTCCAAGAGTCCCCCAGATGTGTCAGTCCATTCCAGAGGAACCTGTTTTCCCTGCACTGCCTTGACGTTCAAGCCGAGGATCGACTCCCACCACGTGTGCACGTGGGACAGCCCTGTGGGAAAGCCTCGTGGGAAAGCCTCGTGGGAAAGACTCGAGGGAAAACCATAGATCCTTTGATCCACGCGGCGGACTGCGTGACATTGCTGCTACCGCCCTGGAGGAAAGCGCAAGTGCATGCCCGCATTCGAGACGAGGACTGACTCCCCTGGGGAGACTCCAGAAGAACCCCAAGATCCATGTCAGCAATGGAGAGGAATCCTCAGGTTCCGGCCCCGACTCCACACAAGGTCTTAGGCCCTGGCATCGACGGGAGAAGAATCCCGAGAGGCCCCCGAGGAACTCTCATGGGGACTGGCCTTTCCTGAGGCCACCAGAGCGGTTCCCTGAGGTCCCCGTCGTAAGTCGAGAGCACCTGCCGCAACTCGAGAAAATCCAGGAGGTTTTGCCCTCCAGGCGAGATGAGGCCCATTTCCGCTGAGGCTTCTCGAGGCCAATCACATCTAACCACTGGAACTTCCAAAGGGTCCTTCACACCCTTGCTGCAACTCAAGAAGTTCCCCGACATACCCGTCTGCACTCGAGAGGAAGCACGTGGTGTCCCGCACACATCCAGGGGAGCCCCGTTTCCGCCTCCTAGCTCGAGATGAGGGATCCTTTCCCTGTTTCGTAGGGAAAGAATTCCCGGCGTTCCAGTCGCATCTCAAGAGGAGGCGCTCTCCACAGGAAAGGCGAGAGGAACTCCAGGGTCGTGACACCATTCCAAGAGACCCCCAGATGTGTCAGTCCATTCCAGAGGAACCTGTTTTCCCTGCACTGCCTTGATGTTCAAGCCGAGGATCGACTCCCACCACGTGTGCACGTGGGACAGCCCTGTGGGAAAGCCTCGTGGGAAAGCCTCGTGGGAAAGACTCGAGGGAAAACCATAGATCCTTTGATCCACGCGGCCGACTGCGTGACACTGCTGCTACCGCTCTGGAGGAAAGCGCAAGTGCATGCCCGCATTCGAGACGAGGACTGACTCCCCTGGGGAGACTCCAGAAGTACCCCAAGATCCATGTCAGCACTGGAGAGGAATCCTCAGGTTCCGGCCCCGACTCCACACAAGGTCTTAGGCCCCCGAATAGACGGGAGAGGAATCCCGAGAGGCCCCCGAGGAACTCGCATGGGGACTGGCCATTCCTGAGGCCACCAGAGCGGGTGCCTGAGGTCCCCGTCGTAAGTCGAGAGCACCTGCCGCAACTCGAGAAAATCCAGGAGGTTTTGCCCTCCAGGCGAGATGAGGCCCATTTCCGCTGAGGCTTCTCCAGGCCAATCACGTCTAACCACTGGAACTTCCAAAGGGTCCTTCACACCCTTGCTGCAACTCAAGAAGTTCCCCGACATACCCGTCTCCACTCGAGAGGAAGCACGTGGGGTCCCGCACACATCCAGGGGAGCCCCTTTTCCGCCTCCTAGCTCGAGATGAGGGATCCTTTCCCTGTTTCGTAGGGAAAGAATTCCCGGCGTTCCCGTCGCATCTCAAGAGGAGGCGCTCTCCACAGGAAAGGCGAGAGGAACTCCAGGGTCGTGCCACCATTCCAAGAGTCCCCCAGATGTGTCAGTCCATTCCAGAGGAACCTGTTTTCCCTGCACTGCCTTGACGTTCAAGCCGAGAATCGACTCCCACCACGTGTGCACGTGGGACAGCCCTGTGGGAAAGCCTCATGGGAAAGCCTCGTGGGAAAGACTCGAGGGAAAACCATAGATCCTTTGATCCACGTGGCGGACTGCGTGACACTGCTGCTACCGCTCTGGAGGAAAGCGCAAGTGCATGCCCGCATTCGAGACGAGGACTGACTTCCCTGGGGAGACTCCAGAAGTACGCCAAGGTCCATGTCAGCACTGGAGAGGAATCCTCAGATTCCGGCCCCGACTCCACACAAGGTCTTAGGCCCCGGCATTGACGGGAGAGGAATCCCGAGAGGCCCCCGAGGAACTCGCATGGGGACTGGCCTTTCCTGAGGCCACCAGAGCGGGTCCCTGAGGTCCCCGTCGTAAGTCGAGAGCACCTGCCGCAACTCGAGAAAATCCACGAGGTTTTGCCCTCCAGGCGAGATGAGGCCCATTTCCGCTGAGGCTTCTCGAGGCCAATCACGTCTAACCACTGGAACTTCCAAAGGGTCCTTCACACCCTTGGTGCAACTCATGAAGTTCCCCGACATACCCGTCTCCACTCGAGAGGAAGCACGTGGTGTCCCGCACACATCCAGGGGAGCCCCGTTTCCGCCTCCTAGCTCGAGATGAGGGATCCTTTCCCTGTTTTGTAGGGAAAGAATTCCAGGCGTTCCCGTCGCATCTCCAGAGGAGGCGCTCTCCACAGGAAAGGCGAGAGAAACTCCAGGGTCGTGCCACCATTCCAAGAGTCCCCCAGATGTGTCAGTCCATTCCAGAGGAAACCGTTTTCCCTGCACTTCCTTGACGTTCAAGCCGAGGATCGACTCCCACAACGTGTGCACGTGGGACAGCCCTGTGGGAAAGCCTCGTGGGAAAGCCTCATGGGAAAGACTCGAGGGAAAACCATAGATCCTTTGATCCACGCGGCGGACTGCGTGACACTGCTGCTACCGCTCTGGAGGAAAGGGCAAGTGCATGCCCGCATTCGAGACGAGGACTTACTCCCCTGGGGAGACTCCAGAAGTACCCCAAGATCCATGTCAGCACTGGAGAGGAATCCTCAGGTTCCGGCACCGACTCCACACAAGGTCTTAGGCCCCGGCATCGACGGGAGAGGAATCCCGAGAGGCCCCCGAGGAACTCGCATGGGGACTGGCCTTTCCTGAGGCCACCAGAGCGGTTCCCTGAGATCCCCGTCGTAAGTCGAGAGCACCTGCCGCAACTCGAGAAAATCCAGGAGGTTTTGCCCTCCAGGCGAGATGAGGCCCATTTCCGCTGAGGCTTCTCGAGGCCAATCACATCTAACCACTGGAACTTCCAAAGGGTCCTTCACACCATTGCTGCAACTCAAGAAGTTCCCCGACATACCCGTCTCCACTCGAGAGGAAGCACGTGGGGTTCCGCACACATCCAGGGGAGCCCCGTTTCCGCCTCCTAGCTCGAGATGAGGAATCCTTTCCCTGTTTCGTAGGGAAAGAATTCCCGGCGTTCCCGTCGCATCTCAAGAGGAGGCGCTCTCCACAGGAAAGGCGAGAGGAACTCCAGGGTCGTGACACCATTCCAAGAGTCCCCCAGATGTGTCAGTCCATTCCAGAGGAACCTGTTTTCCCTGCACTGCCTTGACGTTCAAGCCGAGGATCGACTCCCACCACGTGTGCACGTGGGACAGCCCTGTGGGAAAGCCTCGTGGGAAAGCCTCGTGGGAAAGACTCGAGGGAAAACCATAGATCCTTTGATCCACGCGGCGGACTGCGTGACACTGCTGCTACCGCTCTGGAGGAAAGCAGAAGTGCATGCCCGCATTCGAGACGAGGACTGACTCCCCTGGGGAGACTCCAGAAGTACCCCAAGATCCATGTCAGCACTGGAGAGGAATCCTCAGGTTCCGGCCCCGACTCCACACAAGGTCTTAGGCCCCGGCATCGACGGGAGAGGAATCCCGAGAGGCCCCCGAGGAACTCGCATGGGGACTGGCCTTTCCTGAGGCAACCAGAGCGGGTCCCTGAGGTCCCCGTCGTAAGTCGAGAGCACCTGCCGCAACTCGAGAAAATCCAGGAGGTTTTGCCCTCCAGGCGAGATGAGGCCCATTTCCGCTGAGGCTTCTCGAGGCTAATCACATCTAACCACTTGAACTTCCAAAGGGTCCTTCACACCCTTGCTGCAACTCAAGAATTTCCCCGACATACCCGTCTCCACTCGAGAGGAAGCACGTGGTTTCCCGCACACATTCAGGGGAGACCCGTTTCCGCCTCCTAGCTCGAGATGAGGGATCCTTTCCCTGTTTCGTAGGGAAAGAATTCCCGGCGTTCCCGTCGCATCTCAAGAGGAGGCGATCTCCACAGGAAAGGCGAGAGGAACTCCAGGGTCGTGCCACCATTCCAAGAGTCCCCCAGATGTGTCAGTCCATTCCAGAGGAACCTGTTTTCCCTGCACTGCCTTGACGTTCAAGCCGAGGATCGACTCCCACCACGTGTGCACGTGGGACAGCCCTGTGGGAAAGCCTCGTGGGAAAGACTCGTGGGAAAGACTCGAGGGAAAACCATAGATCCTTTGATTCACGCGGCGGACCGCGTGACACTGCTGCTACCGCTCTGGAGGAAAGCGGAAGTGCATGCCCGCATTCGAGACGAGGACTGACTCCCCTGGGGAGACTCCAGAAGTACCCCAAGATCCATGTCAGCACTGGAGAGGAATCCTCAGGTTCCGGCCCCGACTCCACACAAGGTCTTAGGCCCCGGCATCGACGGGAGAGGAATCCCGAGAGGCCCCCGAGGAACTCGGATGGGGACTGGCCTTTCCTGAGGCCACCAGATCGGGTCTCTGAGGTCCCCGTCGTAAGTCGAGAGCCCCTGCCGCAACTCGAGAAAATCCAGGAGGTTTTGCCCTCCAGGCGAGATGAGACCCATTTCCGCTGAGGCTTCTCGAGGACAATCACATCTAACCACTGGAACTTCCAAAGGGTCCTTCACACCCTTGCTGCAACTCAAGAAGTTCCCCGACATACCCGTCTCCACTCGAGAGGAAGCACGTGGGGTCCCTCACACATCCAGGGGAGCCCCGTTTGCGCCTCCTAGCTCGAGATGAGGGATCCTTTCCCTGTTTCGTAGGGAAAGAATTCCCGGCGTTCCCGTCGCATCTCAAGAGGAGGCGCTCTCCACAGGAAAGGCGAGAGGAACTCCAGGGTCGTGCCACCATTCCAAGAGTCCCCCAGATGTGTCAGTCCATTCCAGAGGAACCTGTTTTCCCTGCACTGCCTTGACGTTCAAGCCGAGGATCGACTCCCACCACGTGTGCACGTGGGACAGCCCTGTGGGAAAGCCTCGTGGGAAAGCCTCGTGGGAAAGACTCGAGGGAAAACCATAGATCCTTTGATCCACGGGGCGGACTGCGTGACACTGCTGCTACCGCTCTGGAGGAAAGCGCAAGTGCATGCCCGCATTCGAGACGAGGACTGACTCCCCTGGGGAGACTCCAGAAGAACCCCAAGATCCATGTCAGCAATGGAGAGGAATCCTCAGGTTCCGGCCCCGACTCCACACAAGGTCTTAGGCCCTGGCATCGACGGGAGAAGAATCCCGAGAGGCCTCCGAGGAACTCTCATGGGGACTGGCCTTTCCTGAGGCCACCAGAGCGGGTCCCTGAGGTCCCCGTCGTAAGTCGAGAGCACCTGCCGCAACTCGAGAAAATCCAGGAGGTTTTGCCCTCCAGGCGAGATGAGGCCCATTTCCGCTGAGGCTTCTCGAGGCTAATCACATCTAACCACTTGAACTTCCAAAGGGTCCTTCACACCCTTGCTGCAACTCAAGAATTTCCCCGACATACCCGTCTCCACTCGAGAGGAAGCACGTGGTTTCCCGCACACATTCAGGGGAGACCCGTTTCCGCCTCCTAGCTCGAGATGAGGGATCCTTTCCCTGTTTCGTAGGGAAAGAATTCCCGGCGTTCCCGTCGCATCTCAAGAGGAGGCGATCTCCACAGGAAAGGCGAGAGGAACTCCAGGGTCGTGCCACCATTCCAAGAGTCCCCCAGATGTGTCAGTCCATTCCAGAGGAACCTGTTTTCCCTGCACTGCCTTGACGTTCAAGCCGAGGATCGACTCCCACCACGTGTGCACGTGGGACAGCCCTGTGGTAAAGCCTCGTGGGAAAGACTCGTGGGAAAGACTCGAGGGAAAACCATAGATCCTTTGATTCACGCGGCGGACCGCGTGACACTGCTGCTACCGCTCTGGAGGAAAGCGGAAGTGAATGCCCGCATTCGAGACGAGGACTGACTCCCCTGGGGAGACTCCAGAAGTACCCCAAGATCCATGTCAGCACTGGAGAGGAATCCTCAGGTTCCGGCCCCGACTCCACACAAGGTCTTAGGCCCCGGCATCGACGGGAGAGGAATCCCGAGAGGCCCCCGAGGAACTCGCATGGGGACTGGCCTTTCCTGAGGCCACCAGATCGGGTCTCTGAGGTCCCCGTCGTAAGTCGAGAGCCCCTGCCGCAACTCGAGAAAATCCAGGAGGTTTTGCCCTCCAGGCGAGATGAGGCCCATTTCCGCTGAGGCTTCTCGAGGACAATCACATCTAACCACTGGAACTTCCAAAGGGTCCTTCACACCCTTGCTGCAACTCAAGAAGTTCCCCGACATACCCGTCTCCACTCGAGAGGAAGCACGTGGGGTCCCTCACACATCCAGGGGAGCCCCGTTTGCGCCTCCTAGCTCGAGATGAGGGATCCTTTCCCTGTTTCGTAGGGAAAGAATTCCCGGCGTTCCCGTCGCATCTCAAGAGGAGGCGCTCTCCACAGGAAAGGCGAGAGGAACTCCAGGGTCGTGCCACCATTCCAAGAGTCCCCCAGATGTGTCAGTCCATTCCAGAGGAACCTGTTTTCCCTGCACTGCCTTGACGTTCAAGCCGAGGATCGACTCCCACCACGTGTGCACGTGGGACAGCCCTGTGGGAAAGCCTCGTGGGAAAGCCTCGTGGGAAAGACTCGAGGGAAAACCATAGATCCTTTGATCCACGCGGCGGACTGCGTGACATTGCTGCTACCGCCCTGGAGGAAAGCGCAAGTGCATGCCCGCATTCGAGACGAGGACTGACTCCCCTGGGGAGACTCCAGAAGTACCCCAAGATCCATGTCAGCACTGGAGAGGAATCCTCAGGTTCCGGCCCCGACTCCACACAAGGTCTTAGGCGCCGGCATCGACGGGAGAGGAACCCCGAGAGGCCCACGAGGAACTCGCATGGGGACTGGCATTTCCTGAGGCCACCAGAGCGGGTCCCTGAGGTCCCCGTCGTAAGTCGAGAGCACCTGCCGCAACTCGAGAAAATCCAGGCGGTTTTGCCCTCCAGGCGAGATGAGGCCCATTTCCGCTGAGGCTTCTCGAGGCCAATCACATCTAACCACTGGAACTTCCAAAGGGTCCTTCACACCATTGCTGCAACTCAAGAAGTTCCCCGACATACCCGTCTCCACTCGAGAGGAAGCACGTGGTGTCCCACACACATCCAGGGGAGCCCCGTTTCCGCCTCCTAGCTCGAGATGAGGGATCCTTTCCCTGTTTCGTAGGGAAAGAATTCCCGGCGTTCCCGTCGCATCTCAAGAGGAGGCGCTCTCCACAGGAAAGGCGAGAGGAACTCCAGGGTCGTGCCACCATTCCAAGAGTCCCCCATATGTGTCAGTCCATTCCAGAGGAACCTGTTTTCCCTGCACTGCCTTGACGTTCAAGCCGAGGATCGAGTCCCACCACGTGTGCACGTGGGACAGCCCTGTGGGAAAGCCTCGTGGGAAAGCCTCGTGGGAAAGACTCGAGGGAAAACCATAGATCCTTTGATCCACGCGGCGGACTGCGTGACACTGCTGCTACCGCTCTGGAGGAAAGCGCAAGTGCATGCCCGCATTCGAGACGAGGACTGACTCCCCTGGGGAGACTCCAGAAGTACCCCAAGATCCATGTCAGCACTGGAGAGGAATCCTCAGTTCCGGCCCCGACTCCACACAAGGTCTTAGGCCCCGGCATCGACGGGAGAGGAATCCCGAGACGCCCCCGAGGAACTCGCATGGGGACTGGCCTGTCCTGAGGCCACCAGAGCCGGTCCCTGAGGTCCCCGTCGTAAGTCGAGAGCACTTGCCCCAACTCGAGAAAATCCAGGAGGTTTTGCCCTCCAGGCGAGATGAGGCCCATTTCCACTGAGGCTTCTCGAGGCCAATCATATCTAACCACTGGAACTTCCAAAGGGTCTTTCACACCCTTGCTGCAACTCAAGAAGTTCCCCGACATACCCGTCTGCACTCGAGAGGAAGCACGTGGTGTCCCGCACACATCCAGGGGAGCTCCGTTTCCGCCTCCTAGCTCGAGATGAGGGATCCTTTCCCTGTTTCGTAGGGAAAGAATTCCCGGCGTTCCCGTCGCATCTCAAGAGGAGGCGCTCTCCACAGGAAAGGCGAGAGGAACTCCAGGGTCATGCCACCATTCCAAGAGTCCCCCAGATGTGTCAGTCCATTCCAGAGGAACCTGTTTTCCCTGCACTGCCTTGACGTTCAAGCCGAGGATCGACTCCCACCACGCGTGCACGTGGGACAGCCCTGTGGGAAAGTCTCGTGGGAAAGCCTCCTGGGAAAGACTCGAGGGAAAACCATAGATCCTTTAATCCACGCGGCGGACTGCGCGACACTGCTTCTACCGCTCTGGAGGAAAGCACAAGTGCATGCCCGCATTCGAGACGAGGACTGACTCCCCTGGGGAGACTCCAGAAGTACCCCAAGATCCATGTCAGCACTGGAGAGGAATCCTCAGGTTTCGGCCCCGACTCCACATAAGGTCTTAGGCCCCGGCATAGACGGGAGAGGAATCCCGAGAGGCCCCCGAGGAACTCGCATGGGGACTGGCCTTTCCTGAGGCAACCAGAGCGGGTCCCTGAGGTCCCCGTCGTAAGTCGAGAGCACCTGCCGCAACTCGAGAAAATCCAGGAGGTTTTGCCCTCCAGGCGAGATGAGGCCCATTTCCGTTGAGGCTTCTCGAGGCCAATCACGTCTAACCACTGGAACTTCCAAAGGGTCCTTCACACCCTTGCTGCAACTCAAGAAGTTCCCCGACATACCCGTCTCCACTCGAGAGGAAGCATGTGGTGTCCCGCACACATCCAGGGGAGCCCCGTTTCCGCCTCCTAGCTCGAGATGAGGAATCCTTTCCCTGTTTCGTAGGGAAAGAATTCCCGGCGTTCCCGTCGCATTTCAAGAGGAGGCGCTCTCCAAAGGAAAGGCGAGAGGAACTCCAGGGTCGTGACACCATTCCAAGAGTCCCCCAGATGTGTCAGTCCATTCCAGAGGAACCTGTTTTCCCTGCACTGCCTTGACGTTCAAGCCGAGGATCGACTCCCACCACGTGTGCACGTGGGACAGCCCTGTGGGAAAGCCTCGTGGGAAAGCCTCGTGGGAAAGACTCGAGGGAAAACCATAGATCCTTTGATCCACGTGGCGGACTGCGTGACACTGCTGCTACCGCTCTGGAGGAAAGCGCAAGTGCATGCCCGCATTCGAGACGAGGACTGACTCCCCTGGGGAGACTCCAGAAGAACCCCAAGATCCATGTCAGCAATGGAGAGGAATCCTCAGGTTCCGGCCCCGACTCCACACAAGGTCTTAGGCCCTGGCATCGACGGGAGAAGAATCCCGAGAGGCCCCCGAGGAACTCTCATGGGGACTGGCCTTTCCTGAGGCCACCAGAGCGGTTCCCTGAGGTCCCCGTCGTAAGTCGAGAGCACCTGCCGCAACTCGAGAAAATCCAGGAGGTTTTGCCCTCCAGGCGAGATGAGGCCCATTTCCGCTGAGGCTTCTCGAGGCCAATCACATCTAACCACTGGAACTTCCAAAGGGTCCTTCACACCCTTGCTGCAACTCAAGAAGTTCCCCGACATACCCGTCTGCACTCGAGAGGAAGCACGTGGTGTCCCGCACACATCCAGGGGAGCCCCGTTTCCGCCTCCTAGCTCGAGATGAGGGATCCTTTCCCTGTTTCGTAGGGAAAGAATTCCCGGCGTTCCAGTCGCATCTCAAGAGGAGGCGCTCTCCACAGGAAAGGCGAGAGGAACTCCAGGGTCGTGACACCATTCCAAGAGACCCCCAGATGTGTCAGTCCATTCCAGAGGAACCTGTTTTCCCTGCACTGCCTTGATGTTCAAGCCGAGGATCGACTCCCACCACGTGTGCACGTGGGACAGCCCTGTGGGAAAGCCTCGTGGGAAAGCCTCGTGGGAAAGACTCGAGGGAAAACCATAGATCCTTTGATCCACGCGGCCGACTGCGTGACACTGCTGCTACCGCTCTGGAGGAAAGCGCAAGTGCATGCCCGCATTCGAGACGAGGACTGACTCCCCTGGGGAGACTCCAGAAGTACCCCAAGATCCATGTCAGCACTGGAGAGGAATCCTCAGGTTCCGGCCCCGACTCCACACAAGGTCTTAGGCCCCCGAATAGACGGGAGAGGAATCCCGAGAGGCCCCCGAGGAACTCGCATGGGGACTGGCCATTCCTGAGGCCACCAGAGCGGGTGCCTGAGGTCCCCGTCGTAAGTCGAGAGCACCTGCCGCAACTCGAGAAAATCCAGGAGGTTTTGCCCTCCAGGCGAGATGAGGCCCATTTCCGCTGAGGCTTCTCCAGGCCAATCACGTCTAACCACTGGAACTTCCAAAGGGTCCTTCACACCCTTGCTGCAACTCAAGAAGTTCCCCGACATACCCGTCTCCACTCGAGAGGAAGCACGTGGGGTCCCGCACACATCCAGGGGAGCCCCTTTTCCGCCTCCTAGCTCGAGATGAGGGATCCTTTCCCTGTTTCGTAGGGAAAGAATTCCCGGCGTTCCCGTCGCATCTCAAGAGGAGGCGCTCTCCACAGGAAAGGCGAGAGGAACTCCAGGGTCGTGCCACCATTCCAAGAGTCCCCCAGATGTGTCAGTCCATTCCAGAGGAACCTGTTTTCCCTGCACTGCCTTGACGTTCAAGCCGAGAATCGACTCCCACCACGTGTGCACGTGGGACAGCCCTGTGGGAAAGCCTCATGGGAAAGCCTCGTGGGAAAGACTCGAGGGAAAACCATAGATCCTTTGATCCACGTGGCGGACTGCGTGACACTGCTGCTACCGCTCTGGAGGAAAGCGCAAGTGCATGCCCGCATTCGAGACGAGGACTGACTCCCCTGGGGAGACTCCAGAAGTACCCCAAGGTCCATGTCAGCACTGGAGAGGAATCCTCAGATTCCGGCCCCGACTCCACACAAGGTCTTAGGCCCCGGCATTGACGGGAGAGGAATCCCGAGAGGCCCCCGAGGAACTCGCATGGGGACTGGCCTTTCCTGAGGCCACCAGAGCGGGTCCCTGAGGTCCCCGTCGTAAGTCGAGAGCACCTGCCGCAACTCGAGAAAATCCACGAGGTTTTGCCCTCCAGGCGAGATGAGGCCCATTTCCGCTGAGGCTTCTCGAGGCCAATCACGTCTAACCACTGGAACTTCCAAAGGGTCCTTCACACCCTTGGTGCAACTCATGAAGTTCCCCGACATACCCGTCTCCACTCGAGAGGAAGCACGTGGTGTCCCGCACACATCCAGGGGAGCCCCGTTTCCGCCTCCTAGCTCGAGATGAGGGATCCTTTCCCTGTTTTGTAGGGAAAGAATTCCAGGCGTTCCCGTCGCATCTCAAGAGGAGGCGCTCTCCACAGGAAAGGCGAGAGAAACTCCAGGGTCGTGCCACCATTCCAAGAGTCCCCCAGATGTGTCAGTCCATTCCAGAGGAAACTGTTTTCCCTGCACTTCCTTGACGTTCAAGCCGAGGATCGACTCCCACAACGTGTGCACGTGGGACAGCCCTGTGGGAAAGCCTCGTGGGAAAGCCTCATGGGAAAGACTCGAGGGAAAACCATAGATCCTTTGATCCACGCGGCGGACTGCGTGACACTGCTGCTACCGCTCTGGAGGAAAGGGCAAGTGCATGCCCGCATTCGAGACGAGGACTTACTCCCCTGGGGAGACTCCAGAAGTACCCCAAGATCCATGTCAGCACTGGAGAGGAATCCTCAGGTTCCGGCACCGACTCCACACAAGGTCTTAGGCCCCGGCATCGACGGGAGAGGAATCCCGAGAGGCCCCCGAGGAACTCGCATGGGGACTGGCCTTTCCTGAGGCCACCAGAGCGGTTCCCTGAGATCCCCGTCGTAAGTCGAGAGCACCTGCCGCAACTCGAGAAAATCCAGGAGGTTTTGCCCTCCAGGCGAGATGAGGCCCATTTCCGCTGAGGCTTCTCGAGGCCAATCACATCTAACCACTGGAACTTCCAAAGGGTCCTTCACACCATTGCTGCAACTCAAGAAGTTCCCCGACATACCCGTCTCCACTCGAGAGGAAGCACGTGGGGTCCCGCACACATCCAGGGGAGCCCCGTTTCCGCCTCCTAGCTCGAGATGAGGAATCCTTTCCCTGTTTCGTAGGGAAAGAATTCCCGGCGTTCCCGTCGCATCTCAAGAGGAGGCGCTCTCCACAGGAAAGGCGAGAGGAACTCCAGGGTCGTGACACCATTCCAAGAGTCCCCCAGATGTGTCAGTCCATTCCAGAGGAACCTGTTTTCCCTGCACTGCCTTGACGTTCAAGCCGAGGATCGACTCCCACCACGTGTGCACGTGGGACAGCCCTGTGGGAAAGCCTCGTGGGAAAGCCTCGTGGGAAAGACTCGAGGGAAAACCATAGATCCTTTGATCCACGCGGCGGACTGCGTGACACTGCTGCTACCGCTCTGGAGGAAAGCAGAAGTGCATGCCCGCATTCGAGACGAGGACTGACTCCCCTGGGGAGACTCCAGAAGTACCCCAAGATCCATGTCAGCACTGGAGAGGAATCCTCAGGTTCCGGCCCCGACTCCACACAAGGTCTTAGGCCCCGGCATCGACGGGAGAGGAATCCCGAGAGGCCCCCGAGGAACTCGCATGGGGACTGGCCTTTCCTGAGGCAACCAGAGCGGGTCCCTGAGGTCCCCGTCGTAAGTCGAGAGCACCTGCCGCAACTCGAGAAAATCCAGGAGGTTTTGCCCTCCAGGCGAGATGAGGCCCATTTCCGCTGAGGCTTCTCGAGGCTAATCACATCTAACCACTTGAACTTCCAAAGGGTCCTTCACACCCTTGCTGCAACTCAAGAATTTCCCCGACATACCCGTCTCCACTCGAGAGGAAGCACGTGGTTTCCCGCACACATTCAGGGGAGACCCGTTTCCGCCTCCTAGCTCGAGATGAGGGATCCTTTCCCTGTTTCGTAGGGAAAGAATTCCCGGCGTTCCCGTCGCATCTCAAGAGGAGGCGATCTCCACAGGAAAGGCGAGAGGAACTCCAGGGTCGTGCCACCATTCCAAGAGTCCCCCAGATGTGTCAGTCCATTCCAGAGGAACCTGTTTTCCCTGCACTGCCTTGACGTTCAAGCCGAGGATCGACTCCCACCACGTGTGCACGTGGGACAGCCCTGTGGGAAAGCCTCGTGGGAAAGACTCGTGGGAAAGACTCGAGGGAAAACCATAGATCCTTTGATTCACGCGGCGGACCGCGTGACACTGCTGCTACCGCTCTGGAGGAAAGCGGAAGTGCATGCCCGCATTCGAGACGAGGACTGACTCCCCTGGGGAGACTCCAGAAGTACCCCAAGATCCATGTCAGCACTGGAGAGGAATCCTCAGGTTCCGGCCCCGACTCCACACAAGGTCTTAGGCCCCGGCATCGACGGGAGAGGAATCCCGAGAGGCCCCCGAGGAACTCGCATGGGGACTGGCCTTTCCTGAGGCCACCAGATCGGGTCTCTGAGGTCCCCGTCGTAAGTCGAGAGCCCCTGCCGCAACTCGAGAAAATCCAGGAGGTTTTGCCCTCCAGGCGAGATGAGACCCATTTCCGCTGAGGCTTCTCGAGGACAATCACATCTAACCACTGGAACTTCCAAAGGTTCCTTCACACCCTTGCTGCAACTCAAGAAGTTCCCCGACATACCCGTCTCCACTCGAGAGGAAGCACGTGGGGTCCCGCACACATCCAGGGGAGCCCCGTTTGCGCCTCCTAGCTCGAGATGAGGGATCCTTTCCCTGTTTCGTAGGGAAAGAATTCCCGGCGTTCCCGTCGCATCTCAAGAGGAGGCGCTCTCCACAGGAAAGGCGAGAGGAACTCCAGGGTCGTGCCACCATTCCAAGAGTCCCCCAGATGTGTCAGTCCATTCCAGAGGAACCTGTTTTCCCTGCACTGCCTTGACGTTCAAGCCGAGGATCGACTCCCACCACGTGTGCACGTGGGACAGCCCTGTGGGAAAGCCTCGTGGGAAAGCCTCGTGGGAAAGACTCGAGGGAAAACCATAGATCCTTTGATCCACGGGGCGGACTGCGTGACACTGCTGCTACCGCTCTGGAGGAAAGCGCAAGTGCATGCCCGCATTCGAGACGAGGACTGACTCCCCTGGGGAGACTCCAGAAGAACCCCAAGATCCATGTCAGCAATGGAGAGGAATCCTCAGGTTCCGGCCCCGACTCCACACAAGGTCTTAGGCCCTGGCATCGACGGGAGAAGAATCCCGAGAGGCCTCCGAGGAACTCTCATGGGGACTGGCCTTTCCTGAGGCCACCAGAGCGGGTCCCTGAGGTCCCCGTCGTAAGTCGAGAGCACCTGCCGCAACTCGAGAAAATCCAGGAGGTTTTGCCCTCCAGGCGAGATGAGGCCCATTTCCGCTGAGGCTTCTCGAGGCCAATCACATCTAACCACTGGAACTTCCAAAGGGTCCTTCACACCCTTGCTGCAACTCAAGAAGTTCCCCGACATACCCGTCTCCACTCGAGAGGAAGCACGTGGTGTCCCGCACACATCCAGGGGAGCCCCGTTTCCGCCTCCTAGCTCGAGATGAGGGATCCTTTCCCTGTTTCGTAGGGAAAGAATTCCCGGCGTTCCAGTCGCATCTCAAGAGGAGGCGCTCTCCACAGGAAAGGCGAGAGGAACTCCAGGGTCGTGACACCATTCCAAGAGACCCCCAGATGTGTCAGTCCATTCCAGAGGAACCTGTTTTCCCTGCACTGCCTTGATGTTCAAGCCGAGGATCGACTCCCACCACGTGTGCACGTGGGACAGCCCTGTGGGAAAGCCTCATGGGAAAGCCTCGTGGGAAAGACTCGAGGGAAAACCATAGATCCTTTGATCCACGCGGCCGACTGCGTGACACTGCTGCTACCGCTCTGGAGGAAAGCGCAAGTGCATGCCCGCATTCGAGACGAGGACTGACTCCCCTGGGGAGACTCCAGAAGTACCCCAAGATCCATGTCAGCACTGGAGAGGAATCCTCAGGTTCCGGCCCCTACTCCACACAAGGTCTTAGGCCCCCGAATAGACGGGAGAGGAATCCCGAGAGGCCCCCGAGGAACTCGCATGGGGACTGGCCATTCCTGAGGCCACCAGAGCGGGTGCCTGAGGTCCCCGTCGTAAGTCGAGAGCACCTGCCGCAACTCGAGAAAATCCAGGAGGTTTTGCCCTCCAGGCGAGATGAGGCCCATTTCCGCTGAGGCTTCTCCAGGCCAATCACGTCTAACCACTGGAACTTCCAAAGGGTCCTTCACACCCTTGCTGCAACTCAAGAAGTTCCCCGACATACCCGTCTCCACTCGAGAGGAAGCACGTGGGGTCCCGCACACATCCAGGGGAGCCCCGTTTCCGCCTCCTAGCTCGAGATGAGGGATCCTTTCCCTGTTTCGTAGGGAAAGAATTCCCGGCGTTCCCGTCGCATCTCAAGAGGAGGCGCTCTCCACAGGAAAGGCGAGAGGAACTCCAGGGTCGTGCCACCATTCCAAGAGTCCCCCAGATGTGTCAGTCCATTCCAGAGGAACCTGTTTTCCCTGCACTGCCTTGACGTTCAAGCCGAGGATCGACTCCCACCACGTGTGCACGTGGGACAGCCCTGTGGGAAAGCCTCATGGGAAAGCCTCGTGGGAAAGACTCGAGGGAAAACCATAGATCCTTTGATCCACGTGGCGGACTGCGTGACACTGCTGCTACCGCTCTGGAGGAAAGCGCAAGTGCATGCCCGCATTCTAGACGAGGACTGACTCCCCTGGGGAGACTCCAGAAGTACCCCAAGGTCCATGTCAGCACTGGAGAGGAATCCTCAGATTCCGGCCCCGACTCCACACAAGGTCTTAGGCCCCGGCATTGACGGCAGAGGAATCCCGAGAGGCCCCCGAGGAACTCGCATGGGGACTGGCCTTTCCTGAGGCCACCATAGCGGGTCCCTGAGGTCCCCGTCGTAAGTCGAGAGCACCTGCCGCAACTCGAGAAAATCCAGGAGGTTTTGCCCTCCAGGCGAGATGAGGCCCATTTCCGCTGAGGCTTCTCGAGGCCAATCACGTCTAACCACTGGAACTTCCAAAGGGTCCTTCACACCCTTGGTGCAACTCATGAAGTTCCCCGACATACCCGTCTCCACTCGAGAGGAAGCACGTGGTGTCCCGCACACATCCAGGGGAGCCCCGTTTCCGCCTCCTAGCTCGAGATGAGGGATCCTTTCCCTGTTTCGTAGGGAAAGAATTCCCGGCATTCCCGTCGCATCTCAAGAGGAGGCGCTCTCCACAGGAAAGGCAGGAGGAACTCCAGGGTCGTGACACCATTCCAAGAGTCCCCCAGATGTGTCAGTCCATTCCAGAGGAACCTGTTTTCCCTGCACTGCCTTAACGTTCAAGCCGAGGATCGAGTCCCACCACGTGTGCACGTGGGACAGCCCTGTGGGAAAGCCTCGTGGGAAAGCCTCGTGGGAAAGACTCGACGGAAAACCATAGATCCTTTGATCCACGCGGCGGACTGCGTGACACTGCTGCTACCGCTCTGGAGGAAAGCGCAAGTGCATGCCCGCATTCGACACGAGGACTTACTCCCCTGGGGAGACTCCAGAAGTACCCCAAGATCCATGTCAGCACTGGAGAGGAATCCTCAGGTTCCGGCCCCGACTCCACACAAGGTCTTAGGCCCCGGCATCGACGGGAGAGGAATCCCGAGACGCCCCCAAGGAACTCGCATGGGGACTGGCCTTTCCTGAGGCCACCAGAGCGGGTCCCTGAGGTCCCCGTCGTAAGTCGAGAGCACCTGCCGCAACTCGAGAAAATCCAGGAGGTTTTGCCCTCCAGGCGAGATGAGGCCCATTTCCACTGAGGCTTCTCGAGGCTAATCACATCTAACCACTTGAACTTCCAAAGGGTCCTTCACACCCTTGCTGCAACTCAAGAATTTCCCCGACATACCCGTCTCCACTCGAGAGGAAGCACGTGGTTTCCCGCACACATCCAGGGGAGCCCCGTTTCCGCCTCCTAGCTCGAGATGAGGGATCCTTTCCCTGTTTCGTAGGGAAAGAATTCCCGGCGTTCCCGTCGCATCTCAAGAGGAGGCGATCTCCACAGGAAAGGCGAGAGGAACTCCAGGGTCGTGCCACCATTCCAAGAGTCCCCCAGATGTGTCAGTCCATTCCAGAGGAACCTGTTTTCCCTGCACTGCCTTGACGTTCAAGCCGAGGATCGACTCCCACCACGTGTGCACGTGGGACAGCCCTGTGGGAAAGCCTCGTGGGAAAGACTCGTGGGAAAGACTCGAGGGAAAACCATAGATCCTTTGATCCACGCGGCGGACCGCGTGACACTGCTGCTACCGCTCTGGAGGAAAGCGGAAGTGCATGCCCGCATTCGAGACGAGGACTGACTCCCCTGGGGAGACTCCAGAAATACCCCAAGATCAATGTCAGCACTGGAGAGGAGTCCTCAGGTTCCGGCCCCGACTCCACACAAGGTCTTAGGCCCCGGCATCGACGGGAGAGGAATCCCGAGAGGCCCCCGAGGAACTCGCATGGGGACTGGCCTTTCCTGAGGCCACCAGAGCGGTTCCCTGAGATCCCCGTCGTAAGTCGAGAGCACCTGCCGCAACTCGAGAAAATCCAGGAGGTTTTGCCCTCCAGGCGAGATGAGGCCCATTTCCGCTGAGGCTTCCGAGGCCAATCACATCTAACCACTGGAACTTCCAAAGGGTCCTTCACACCATTGCTGCAACTCAAGAAGTTCCCCGACATACCCGTCTCCACTCGAGAGGAAGCACGTGGGGTCCCGCACACATCCAGGGGAGCCCCGTTTCCGCCTCCTAGCTCGAGATGAGGAATCCTTTCCCTGTTTCGTAGGGAAAGAATTCCCGGCGTTCCCGTCGCATCTCAAGAGGAGGCGCTCTCCACAGGAAAGGCGAGAGGAACTCCAGGGTCGTGCCACCATTCCAAGAGTCCCCCAGATGTGTCAGTCCATTCCAGAGGAACCTGTTTTCCCTGCACTGCCTTGACGTTCAAGCCGAGGATCGACTCCCACCACGTGTGCACGTGGGACAGCCCTGTGGGAAAGCCTCGTGGGAAAGCCTCGTGGGAAAGACTCGAGGGAAAACCATAGATCCTTTGATCCACGCGGCGGACTGCGTGACACTGCTGCTACCGCTCTGGAGGAAAGCAGAAGTGCATGCCCGCATTCGAGACGAGGACTGACTCCCCTGGGGAGACTCCAGAAGTACCCCATGATCCATGTCAGCACTGGAGAGGAATCCTCAGGTTCCGGCCCCGACTCCACACAAGGTCTTAGGCCCCGGCATCGACGGGAGAGGAATCCCGAGACGCCCCCGAGGAACTCGCATGGGGACTGGCCTTTCCTGAGGCAACCAGAGCGGGTCCCTGAGGTCCCCGTCGTAAGTCGAGAGCACCTGCCGCAACTCGAGAAAATCCAGGAGGTTTTGCCCTCCAGGCGAGATGAGGCCCATTTCCGCTGAGGCTTCTCGAGGCCAATCACATCTAACCACTGGAACTTCCAAAGGGTCCTTCACACCCTTGCTGCAACTCAAGAAGTTCCCCGACATACCCGTCTCCACTCGAGAGGAAGCACGTGGGGTCCCGCACACATCCAGGGGAACCCCGTTTCCGCCTCCTAGCTCGAGATGAGGGATCCTTTCCCTGTTTCGTAGGGAAAGAATTCCCGGCGTTCCCGTCGCATCTCAAGAGGAGGCGCTCTCCACAGGAAAGGCGAGAGGAACTCCAGGGTCGTGCCACCATTCCAAGAGTCCCCCAGATGTGTCAGTCCATTCCAGAGGAACCTGTTTTCCCTGCACTGCCTTGACGTTCAAGCCGAGGATCGACTCCCACCACGTGTGCACGTGGGACAGCCCTGTGGGAAAGCCTCGTGGGAAAGCCTCGTGGGAAAGACTCGAGGGAAAACCATAGATCCTTTGATCCATGCGGCGGACTGCGTGACACTGCTGCTACCGCTCTGGAGGAAAGCGCAAGTGCATGCCCGCATTCGACACGAGGACTTACTCCCCTGGGGAGACTCCAGAAGTACCCCAAGATCCATGTCAGCACTGGAGAGGAATCCTCAGGTTCCGGCCCCGACTCCACACAACGTCTTAGGCCCCGGCATCGACGGGAGAGGAATCCCGAGAGGCCCCCGAGGAACTCGCATGGGGACTGGCCTTTCCTGAGGCCACCAGATCGGGTCTCTGAGGTCCCCGTCGTAAGTCGAGAGCACCTGCCGCAACTCGAGAAAATCCAGGAGGTTTTGCCCTCCAGGCGAGATGAGGCCCATTTCCGCTGAGGCTTCTCGAGGCTAATTACGTCTAACCACTGGAACTTCCAAAGGGTCCTTCACACCCTTGCTGCAACTCAAGAAGTTCCCCGACATACCCGTCTCCACTCGAGAGGAAGCACGTGGGTCCCGCACACATCCAGGGGAGCCCCGTTTCCGCCTCCTAGCTCGAGATGAGGGATCCTTTCCCTGTTTCGTAGGGAAAGAATTCCCGGCGTTCCCGTCGCATCTCAAGAGGAGGCGCTCTCCACAGGAAAGGCGAGAGGAACTCCAGGGTCGTGCCACCATTCCAAGAGTCCCCCAGATGTGTCAGTCCATTCCAGAGGAATCTGTTTTCCCTGAACTGCCTTGACGTTCAAGCCGAGGATCGACTCCCACCACGTGTGCACGTGGGACAGCCCTGTGGGAAAGCCTCGTGGGAAAGCCTCGTGGGAAATACTCGAGGGAAAACCATAGATCCTTTGATCCACGCGGCGGACTGCGTGACACTGCTGCTACCGCTCTGGAGGAAAGCGCAAGTGCATGCCCGCATTCGAGACGAGGACTGACTCCCCTGGGGAGACTCCAGAAGTACCCCAAGATCCATGTCAGCACTGGAGAGGAATCCTCAGGTTCCGGCCCCGACTCCACACAAGGTCTTAGGCCCCGGCATCGACGGGAGAGGAATCCCGAGAGGCCCCCGAGGAACTCGCATGGGGACTGTCCTTTCCTGAGGCCACCAGAGCGGGTCCCTGAGGTCCCCGTCGTAAGTCGAGAGCACCTGCCGCAACTCGAGAAAATCCAGGCGGTTTTGCCCTCCAGGCGAGATGAGGCCCATTTCCGCTGAGGCTTCTCGAGGCTAATCACGTCTAACCACTGGAACTTCCAAAGGGTCCTTCACACCCTTGCTGCAACTCAAGAAGTTCCCCGACATACCCGTCTCCACTCGAGAGGAAGCACGTGGGTCCCGCACACATCCAGGGGAGCCCCGTTTCCGCCTCCTAGCTCGAGATGAGGGATCCTTTCCCTGTTTCGTAGGAAAAGAATTCCCGGAGTTCCCGTCGCATCCCAAGAGGAGGCGCTCTCCACAGGAAAGGCGAGAGGAACTCCAGGGTCGTGCCACCATTCCAAGAGTCCCCCAGATGTGTCAGTCCATTCCAGAGGAACCTGTTTTCCCTGCACTGCCTTGACGTTCAAGCCGAGGATCGACTCCCACCACGTGTGCACGTGGGACAGCCCTGTGGGAAAGCCTCGTGGGAAAGCCTCGTGGGAAAGACTCGAGGGAAAACCATAGATCCTTTGATCCACGCGGCGGACTGCGTGACACTGCTGCTACCGCTCTGGAGGAAAGCGCAAGTGCATGCCCGCATTCGAGACGAGGACTGACTCCCCTGGGGAGACTCCAGAAGTACCCCAAGATCCATGTCAGCACTGGAGAGGAATCCTCAGGTTCCGGCCCCGACTCCACACAAGGTCTTAGGCCCCGGCATCGACGGGAGAGGAATCCCGAGACGCCCCCGAGGAACTCGCATGGGGACTGGCCTTTCCTGAGGCCACCAGAGCGGGTCCCTGAGGTCCCCGTCGTAAGTCGAGAGCACCTGCCGCAACTCGAGAAAATCCAGGCGGTTTTGCCCTCCAGGCGAGATGAGGCCCATTTCCGCTGAGGCTTCTCGAGGCCAATCACATCTACCAATGGAACTTCCAAAGGGTCCTTCACACCCTTGCTGCAACTCAAGAAGTTCCCCGACATACCCGTCTCCACTCGAGAGGAAGCACGTGGGTCCCGCACACATCCAGGGGAGCCCCGTTTCCGCCTCCTAGCTCGAGATGAGGGATCCTTTCCCTCTTTCGTAGGGAAAGAATTCCCGGCGTTCCCGTCGCATCTCAAGAGGAGGCGCTCTCCACAGGAAAGGCGAGAGGAACTCCAGGGTCGTGCCACCATTCCAAGAGTCCCCCAGATGTGTCAGTCCATTCCAGAGGAATCTGTTTTCCCTGAACTGCCTTGACGTTCAAGCCGAGGATCGAGTCCCACCACGTGTGCACGTGGGACAGCCCTGTGGGAAAGCCTCGTGGGAAAGCCTCGTGGGAAATACTCGAGGGAAAACCATAGATCCTTTGATCCACGCGGCGGACTGCGTGACACTGCTGCTACCGCTCTGGAGGAAAGCGCAAGTGCATGCCCGCATTCGAGACGAGGACTGACTCCCCTGGGGAGACTCCAGAAGTACCCCAAGATCCATGTCAGCACTGGAGAGGAATCCTCAGGTTCCGGCCCCGACTCCACACAAGGTCTTAGGCCCCGGCATCGACGGGAGAGGAATCCCGAGACGCCCCCGAGGAACTCGCATGGGGACTGGCCTTTCCTGAGGCCACCAGAGCGGGTCCCTGAGGTCCCCGTCGTAAGTCGAGAGCACCTGCCGCAACTCGAGAAAATCCAGGAGGTTTTGCCCTCCAGGCGAGATGAGGCCCATTTCCGCTGAGGCTTCTCGAGGCTAATCACGTCTAACCACTGGAACTTCCAAAGGGTCCTTCACACCCTTGCTGCAACTCAAGAAGTTCGCCGAAATACCCGTCTCCACTCGAGAGGAAGCACGTGGTGTCCCGCCCACATCCAGGGGAGCTCCGTTTCCGACTCCTAGCTCGAGATGAGTGATCCTTTCCCTGTTTCGTAGGGAAAGAATTCCCGGCGTTCCCGTCGCATCTCAAGAGGAGGCGCTCTCCACAGGAAAGGCGAGAGGAACTCCAGGGTCGTGCCACCATTCCAAGAGTCCCCCAGATGTGTCAGTCCATTCCAGAGGAACCTATTTTTCCTGCACTGCCTTGACGTTCAAGCCAAGGATCGACTCCCACCACGTGTGCACGTGGGACAGCCCTGTGGGAAAGCCTCGTGGGAAAGACTCGTGGAAAAGACTCGAGGGAAAACCATAGATCCTTTGATCCACGCGGCGGACTGCGTGACACTGCTGCTACCGCTCTGGAGGAAAGCGCAAGTGCATGCCCGCATTCGAGACGAAGACTGACTCCCCTGGGGAGACTCCAGAAGTACCCCAAGATCCATGTCAGCACTGGAGAGGAATCCTCAGGTTCCGACCCCGACTCCACACAAGGACTTAGGCCCCGGCATCGACAGGAGAGGAATCCCCAGAGGCCCCCGAGGAACTCGCATGGGGACTGGCCTTTCCTGAGGCCACCAGAGCGGGTCCCTGAGGTCCCCGTCGTAAGTCGAGAGCACCTGCCGCAACTCGAGAAAATCCAGGAGGTTTTGCCCTCCAGGCGAGATGAGGCCCATTTCCGCTGAGGCTTCTCGAGGCTAATCACGTCTAACCACTGGAACTTCCAAAGGGTCCTTCACACCCTTACTGCAACTCAAGAAGTTCCCCGACATACCCATCTCCACTCGAGAGGAAGCACGTGGGTCCCGCACACATCCAGGGGAGCCCCGTTTCCGCCTCCTAGCTCGAGATGAGGGATCCTTTCCCTGTTTCGTAGGGAAAGAATTCCCGGCGTTCCCGTCGCATCTCAAGAGGAGGCGCTCTCCACAGGAAAGGCGAGAGGAACTCCAGGGTCGTGCCACCATTCCAAGAGTCCCCCAGATGTGTCAGTCCATTCCAGAGGAACCTGTTTTCCCTGCACTGCCTTGACGTTCAAGCCGAGGATCGACTCCCACCACGTGTGCACGTGGGACAGCCCTGTGGGAAAGCCTCGTGGGAAAGCCTCGTGGGAAAGACTCGAGGGAAAAACATAGATCCTTTGATCCACGCGGCGGACTGCGTGACACTGCTGCTACCGCTCTGGAGGAAAGCGCAATTGCATGCCCGCATTCGAGACGAGGACTGACTCCCCTGGGGAGACTCCAGAAGTACCCCAAGATCCATGTCAGCACTGGAGAGGAATCCTCAGGTTCCGGCCCCGACTCCACACAAGGTCTTAAGCCCCGGCATCGACGGGAGAGGAATCCCCAGAGGAACTCGCATGGGGACTGGCCTTTCCTGAGGCCACCAGAGCGGGTCCCTGAGGTCCCCGTCGTAAGTCGAGAGCACCTGCCGCAACTCGAGAAAATCCAGGCGGTTTTGCCCTCCAGGCGAGATGAGGCCCATTTCCGCTGAGGCTTCTCGAGGCCAATCACATCTACCAATGGAACTTCCAAAGGGTCCTTCACACCCTTGCTGCAACTCAAGAAGTTCCCCGACATACCCGTCTCCACTCGAGAGGAAGCACGTGGGGTCCCGCACACATCCAGGGGAGCCCCTTTTCCGCCTCCTAGCTCGAGATGAGGGATCCTTTCCCTGTTTCGTAGGGAAAGAATTCCCGGCGTTCCCGTCGCATCTCAAGAGGAGGCTCTCTCCAAAGGAAAGGCGAGAGGAACTCCAGGGTCGTGACACCATTCCAAGAGTCCCCCAGATGTGTCAGTCCATTCCAGAGGAACCTTTTTTCCCTGCACTACCTTGACGTTCAAGCCGAGGATCGACTCCCAACACGTGTGCACGTGGGACAGCCCTGTGGGAAAGCCTCGTGGGAAAGCCTCGTGGGAAAGACTCGAGGGAAAACCATAGATCCTTTGATCCACGCGGCGGACTGCGTGACACTGCTGCTACCGCTCTGGAGGAAAGCGCAAGTGCATGCCCGCATTCGAGACGAGGACTGACTCCCCTGGGGAGACTCCAGAAGTACCCCAAGATCCATGTCAGCACTGGAGAGGAATCCTCAGGTTCCGGCCCCGACTCTACACAAGGTCTTAGGCCCCGGCATCGACGGGAGAGGAATCCCGAGAGGCCCCCGAGGAACTCGCATGGGGACTGTCCTTTCCTGAGGCCACCAGAGCGGGTCCCTGAGGTCCCCGTCGTAAGTCGAGAGCACCTGCCGCAACTCGAGAAAATCCAGGCGGTTTTGCCCTCCAGGCGAGATGAGGCCCATTTCCGCTGAGGCTTCTCGAGGCTAATCACGTCTAACCACTGGAACTTCCAAAGGGTCCTTCACACCCTTGCTGCAACTCAAGAAGTTCCCCGACATACCCGTCTAAACTCGAGAGGAAGCACGTGGTGTCCCGCACACATCCAGGGGAGCCCCGTTTCCGCCTCCTAGCTCGAGATGAGGGATCCTTTCCCTGTTTCGTAGGAAAAGAATTCCCGGAGTTCCCGTCGCATCCCAAGAGGAGGCGCTCTCCACAGGAAAGGCGAGAGGAACTCCAGGGTCGTGCCACCATTCCAAGAGTCCCCCAGATGTGTCAGTCCATTCCAGAGGAACCTGTTTTCCCTGCACTGCCTTGACGTTCAAGCCGAGGATCGACTCCCACCACGTGTGCACGTGGGACAGCCCTGTGGGAAAGCCTCGTGGGAAAGCCTCGTGGGAAAGACTCGAGGGAAAACCATAGATCCTTTGATCCACGCGGCGGACTGCGTGACACTGCTGCTACCGCTCTGGAGGAAAGCGCAAGTGCATGCCCGCATTCGAGACGAGGACTGACTCCCCTGGGGAGACTCCAGAAGTACCCCAAGATCCATGTCAGCACTGGAGAGGAATCCTCAGGTTCCGGCCCCGACTCCACACAAGGTCTTAGGCCCCGGCATCGACGGGAGAGGAATCCCGAGACGCCCCCGAGGAACTCGCATGGGGACTGGCCTTTCCTGAGGCCACCAGAGCGGGTCCCTGAGGTCCCCGTCGTAAGTCGAGAGCACCTGCCGCAACTCGAGAAAATCCAGGAGGTTTTGCCCTCCAGGCGAGATGAGGCCCATTTCCGCTGAGGCTTCTCGAGGCTAATCACGTCTAACCACTGGAACTTCCAAAGGGTCCTTCACACCCTTGCTGCAACTCAAGAAGTTCGCCGAAATACCCGTCTCAACTCCAGAGGAAGCACGTGGTGTCCCGCCCACATCCAGGGGAGCTCCGTTTCCGACTCCTAGCTCGAGATGAGTGATCCTTTCCCTGTTTCGTAGGGAAAGAATTCCGGGCGTTCCCGTCGCATCTCAAGAGGAGGCGCTCTCCACAGGAAAGGCGAGAGGAACTCCAGGGTCGTGACACCATTCCAAGAGTCCCCCAGATGTGTCAGTCCATTCCAGAGGAACCTATTTTTCCTGCACTGCCTTGACGTTCAAGCCAAGGATCGACTCCCACCACGTGTGCACGTGGGACAGCCCTGTGGGAAAGCCTGGTGGGAAAGACTCGTGGAAAAGACTCGAGGGAAAACCATAGATCCTTTGATCCACGCGGCGGACTGCGTGACACTGCTGCTACCGCTCTGGAGGAAAGCGCAAGTGCATGCCCGCATTCGAGACGAAGACTGACTCCCCTGGGGAGACTCCAGAAGTACCCCAAGATCCATGTCAGCACTGGAGAGGAATCCTCAGGTTCCGACCCCGACTCCACACAAGGACTTAGGCCCCGGCATCGACAGGAGAGGAATCCCCAGAGGCCCCCGAGGAACTCGCATGGGGACTGGCCTTTCCTGAGGCCACCAGAGCGGGTCCCTGAGGTCCCCGCCGTAAGTCGAGAGCACCTGCCCCAACTCGAGAAAATCCAGGAGGTTTTGCCCTCCAGGCGAGATGAGGCCCATTTCCGCTGAGGCTTCTCGAGGCTAATCACGTCTAACCACTGGAACTTCCAAAGGGTCCTTCACACCCTTACTGCAACTCAAGAAGTTCCCCGACATACCCATCTCCACTCGAGAGGAAGCACGTGGGTCCCGCACACATCCAGGGGAGCCCCGTTTCCGCCTCCTAGCTCGAGATGAGGGATCCTTTCCCTGTTTCGTAGGGAAAGAATTCCCGGCGTTCCCGTCGCATCTCAAGAGGAGGCGCTCTCCACAGGAAAGGCGAGAGGAACTCCAGGGTCGTGCCACCATTCCAAGAGTCCCCCAGATGTGTCAGTCCATTCCAGAGGAACCTGTTTTCCCTGCACTGCCTTGACGTTCAAGCCGAGGATCGACTCCCACCACGTGTGCACGTGGGACAGCCCTGTGGGAAAGCCTCGTGGGAAAGCCTCGTGGGAAAGACTCGAGGGAAAACCATAGATCCTTTGATCCACGCGGCGGACTGCGTGACACTGCTGCTACCGCTCTGGAGGAAAGCGCAATTGCATGCCCGCATTCGAGACGAGGACTGACTCCCCTGGGGAGACTCCAGAAGTACCCCAAGATCCATGTCAGCACTGGAGAGGAATCCTCAGGTTCCGGCCCCGACTCCACACAAGGTCTTAAGCCCCGGCATCGACGGGAGAGGAATCCCCAGAGGAACTCGCATGGGGACTGGCCTTTCCTGAGGCCACCAGAGCGGGTCCCTGAGGTCCCCGTCGTAAGTCGAGAGCACCTGCCGCAACTCGAGAAAATCCAGGCGGTTTTGCCCTCCAGGCGAGATGAGGCCCATTTCCGCTGAGGCTTCTCGAGGCCAATCACATCTACCAATGGAACTTCCAAAGGGTCCTTCACACCCTTGCTGCAACTCAAGAAGTTCCCCGACATACCCGTCTCCACTCGAGAGGAAGCACGTGGGGTCCCGCACACATCCAGGGGAGCCCCGTTTCCGCCTCCTAGCTCGAGATGAGGGATCCT
The DNA here is from genome assembly GCF_042477335.2 of Ovis canadensis. Lineage (NCBI taxonomy): Eukaryota > Metazoa > Chordata > Mammalia > Artiodactyla > Bovidae > Ovis > Ovis canadensis. The sequence continues at coordinate 4,446,149 of NC_091258.1, read as the reverse complement.
TTCCCTGTTTCGTAGGGAAAGAATTCCCGGCGTTCCCGTCGCATCTCAAGAGGAGGCTCTCTCCAAAGGAAAGGCGAGAGGAACTCCAGGGTCGTGACACCATTCCAAGAGTCCCCCAGATGTGTCAGTCCATTCCAGAGGAACCTTTTTTCCCTGCACTACCTTGACGTTCAAGCCGAGGATCGACTCCCACCACGTGTGCACGTGGGACAGCCCTGTGGGAAAGCCTCGTGGGAAAGCCTCGTGGGAAAGACTCGAGGGAAAACCATAGATCCTTTGATCCACGCGGCGGACTGCGTGACACTGCTGCTACCGCTCTGGAGGAAAGCGCAAGTGCATGCCCGCATTCGAGACGAGGACTGACTCCCCTGGGGAGACTCCAGAAGTACCCCAAGATCCATGTCAGCACTGGAGAGGAATCCTCAGGTTCCGGCCCCGACTCGACACAAGGTCTTAGGCCCCGGCATCGACGGGAGAGGAATCCCGAGAGGCCCCCGAGGAACTCGCATGGGGACTGGCCTTTCCTGAGGCCACCAGAGCGGGTCCCTGAGGTCCCCGTCGTACGTCGAGAGCACCTGCCGCAGCTCGAGAAAATCCAGGCGGTTTTGCCCTCCAGGCGAGATGAGGCCCATTTCCGCTGAGGCTTCTCGAGGCTAATCACGTCTAACCACTGGAACTTCCAAAGGGTCCTTCACACCCTTGCTGCAACTCAAGAAGGTCCCCGACATACCCGTCTCCACTCGAGAGGAAGCACGTGGGGTCCCGCACACATCCAGGGGAGCCCCGTTTCCGCCTCCTAGCTCGAGATGAGGGATCCTTTCCCTGTTTCGTAGGGAAAGAATTCCCGGCGTTCCCGTCGCATCTCAAGAGGAGGCGCTCTCCACAGGAAAGGCGAGAGGAACTCCAGGGTCGTGCCACCATTCCAAGAGTCCCCCAGATGTGTCAGTCCATTCCAGAGGAACCTGTTTTCCCTGCACTGCCTTGACGTTCAAGCCGAGGATCGACTCCCACCACGTGTGCACGTGGGATAGCCCTGTGGGAAAGCCTCGTGGGAAAGCCTCATGGGAAAGACTCGAGGGAAAACCATAGATCCTTTGATCCACGCGGCGGACTGCGTGACACTGCTGCTACCGCTCTGGAGGAAAGCGCAAGTGCATGCCCGCATTCGAGACGAGGACTGACTCCCCTGGGGAGACTCCAGAAGTACCCCAAGATCCATGTCAGCACTGGAGAGGAATCCTCAGGTTCCGGCCCCGACTCCACACAAGGTCTTAGGCCCCGGCATCGACGGGAGAGGAATCCCGAGAGGCCCCCGAGGAACTCGCATGGGGACTGGCCTTTCCTGAGGCCACCAGAGCGGGTCCCTGAGGTCCCCGTCGTAAGTCGAGAGCACCTGCCGCAACTCGAGAAAATCCAGGCGGTTTTGCCCTCCAGGCGAGATGAGGCCCATTTCCGCTGAGGCTTCTCGAGGCTAATCACGTCTAACCACTGGAACTTCCAAAGGGTCCTTCACACCCTTACTGCAACTCAAGAAGTTCCCCGACATACCCGTCTCCACTCGAGAGGAAGCACGTGGGTCCCGCACACATCCAGGGGAGGCCCGTTTCCGCCTCCTAGCTCGAGATGAGGGATCCTTTCCCTGTTTCGTAGGGAAAGAATTCCCGGCGTTCCCGTCGCATCTCAAGAGGAGGCGCTCTCCACAGGAAAGGCGAGAGGAACTCCAGGGTCGTGCCACCATTCCAAGAGTCCCCCAGATGTGTCAGTCCATTCCAGAGGAACCTGTTTTCCCTGCACTTCCTTGACGTTCAAGCCGAGGATCGACTCCCACCACGTGTGCACGTGGGACAGCCCTGTGGGAAAGCCTCGTGGGAAAGCCTCGTGGGAAAGACTCGAGGGAAAACCATAGATCCTTTGATCCACGCGGCGGACTGCGTGACACTGCTGCTACCGCTCTGGAGGAAAGCGCAAGTGCATGCCCGCATTCGAGACGAGGACTGACTCCCCTGGGGAGACTCCAGAAGTACCCCAAGATCCATGTCAGCACTGGAGAGGAATCCTCAGGTTCCGGCCCCGACTCCACACAAGGTCTTAGGCCCCGGCATCGACGGGAGAGGAATCCCGAGACGCCCCCGAGGAACTCGCATGGGGACTGGCCTTTCCTGAGGCCACCAGAGCGGGTCCCTGAGGTCCCCGTCGTAAGTCGAGAGCACCTGCGGCAACTCGAGAAAATCCAGGCGGTTTTGCCCTCCAGGCGAGATGAGGCCCCTTTCCGCTGAGGCTTCTCGAGGCTAATCACGTCTAACCACTGGAACTTCCAAAGGGTCCTTCACACCCTTGCTGCAACTCAAGAACTTCCCCGACATACCCGTCTAAACTCGAGAGGAAGCACGTGGGTCCCGCACACATCCAGGGGAGCCCCGTTTCCGCCTCCTAGCTCGAGATGGGGGATCCTTTCCCTGTTTCGTAGGAAAAGAATTCCCGGAGTTCCCGTCGCATCCCAAGAGGAGGCGCTCTCCACAGGAAAGGCGAGAGGAACTCCAGGGTCGTGCCACCATTCCAAGAGTCCCCCAGATGTGTCAGTCCATTCCAGAGGAACCTGTTTTCCCTGCACTGCCTTGACGTTCAAGCCGAGGATCGACTCCCACCACGTGTGCACGTGGGACAGCCCTGTGGGAAAGCCTCGTGGGAAAGCCTCGTGGGAAAGACTCGAGGGAAAACCATAGATCCTTTGATCCACGCGGCGGACTGCGTGACACTGCTGCTACCGCTCTGGAGGAAAGCGCAAGTGCATGCCCGCATTCGAGACGAGGACTGACTCCCCTGGGGAGACTCCAGAAGTACCCCAAGATCCATGTCACCACTGGAGAGGAATCCTCAGGTTCCGGCCCCGACTCCACACAAGGTCTTAGGCCCCGGCATCGACGGGAGAGGAATCCCGAGAGGCCCCCGAGGAACTCGCATGTGGACTGGCCTTTCCTGAGGCCACCAGAGCGGGTCCCTGAGGTCCCCGTCGTAAGTCGAGAGCACCTGCCGCAACTCGAGAAAATCCAGGCGGTTTTGCCCTCCAGGCGAGATGAGACCCATTTCCGCTGAGGCTTCTCGAGTCTAATCACGTCTAACCACTGGAACTTCCAAAGGGTCCTTCACACCCTTGCTGCAACTCAAGAAGTTCCCCGACATACCCGTCTCCACTCGAGAGGAAGCACGTGGGTCCCGCACACATCCAGGGGAGCCCCGTTTCCGCCTCCTAGCTCGAGATGAGGGATCCTTTCCCTGTTTCGTAGGGAAAGAATTCCCGGCGTTCCCGTCGCATCTCAAGAGGAGGCGCTCTCCACAGGAATGGCGAGAGGAACTCCAGGGTCGTGCCACCATTCCAAGAGTCCCCCAGATGTGTCAGTCCATTCCAGAGGAACCTGTTTTCCCTGCACTGCCTTGACGTTCAAGCCGAGGATCGACTCCCACCACGTGTGCACGTGGGACAGCCCTGTGGGAATGCCTCGTGGGAAAGCCTCGTGGGAAAGACTCTAGGGAAAACCATAGATCCTTTGATCCACGCGGCGGACTGCGTGACACTGCTGCTACCGCTCTGGAGGAAAGCGCAAGTGCATGCCCGCATTCGAGACGAGGACTGACTCCCCTGGGGAGACTCCAGAAGTACCCCAAGATCCATGTCAGCACTGGAGAGGAATCCTCAGGTTCCGGCCCCGACTCCACACAAGGTCTTAGGCCCCGGCATCGACGGGAGAGGAATCCCGAGAGGCCCCCGAGGAACTCGCATGGGGACTGGCCTTTCCTGAGGCCACCAGAGCGGGTCCCTGAGGTCCCCGTCGTAAGTCGAGAGCACCTGCCGCAACTCGAGAAAATCCAGGAGGTTTTGCCCTCCAGGCGAGATGAGGCCCATTTCCGCTGAGGCTTCTCGAGGCCAATCACATCTAACCACTGGAACTTCCAAAGGGTCCTTCACACCATTGCTGCAACTCAAGAAGTTCCCCGACATACCCGTCTCCACTCGAGAGGAAGCACGTGGGGTCCCTCACACATCCAGGGGAGCCCCGTTTCGGCCTCCTAGCTCGAGATGAGGGATCCTTCCCTTTTTCGTAGGGAAAGAATTCCCGGCGTTCCAGTCGCATCTCAAGAGGAGGCGCTCTCCACAGGAAAGGCGAGAGGAACTCCAGGGTCGTGACACCATTCTAAGAGTCCCCCAGATGTGTCAGTCCATTCCAGAGGAACCTGTTTTCCCTGCACTGCCTTGACGTTCAAGCCGAGGATCGACTCCCACCACGTGTGCACGTGGGACAGCCCTGTGGGAAAGCCTCGTGGGAAAGCCTCGTGGGAAAGACTCGAGGGAAAACCATAGATCCTTTGATCCACGCGGCGGACTGCGTGACACTGCTGCTACCGCTCTGGAGGAAAGCGCAAGTGCATGCCCGCATTCGAGACGAGGACTGACTCCCCTGGGGAGACTCCAGAAGTACCCCAAGATCCATGTCAGCACTGGAGAGGAATCCTCAGGTTCCGGCCCCGACTCCACACAAGGTCTTAGGCCCCGGCATCGACGGGAGAGGAATCCCGAGAGGCCCCCGACGAACTCGCATGGGGACTGGCCTTTCCTGAGGCCACCAGAGCGGGTCCCTGAGGTCCCCGTCGTAAGTCGAGAGCACCTGCCGCAACTCGAGAAAATCCAGGCGGTTTTGCCCTCCAGGCGAGATGAGGCCCATTTCCTCTGAGGCTTCTCGAGCCTAATCACGTCTAACCACTGGAACTTCCAAAGGGTCCTTCACACCCTTGCTGCAACTCAAGAAGTTCCCCGACACACCCGTCTCCACTCGAGAGGAAGCACGTGGATCCCGCACACATCCTTGGGAGGCCCGTTTCCGCCTCCTAGCTCGAGATGAGGGATCCTTTCCCTGTTTCGTAGGGAAAGAATTCCCGGCGTTCCCGTAGCATCTCAAGAGGAGGCGCTCTCCACAGGAAAGGCGAGAGGAACTCCAGGGTCGTGCCACCATTCCAAGAGTCCCCCAGATGTGTCAGTCCATTCCAGAGGAACCTGTTTTCCCTGCACTGCCTTGACGTTCAAGCCGAGGATCGACTCCCACCACGTGTGCACGTGGGACAGCCCTGTGGGAAAGCCTCGTGGGAAAGCCTCGTGGGAAATACTCGAGGGAAAACCATAGATCCTTTGATCCACGCGGCGGACTGCGTGACACTGCTGCTACCGCTCTGGAGGAAAGCGCAAGTGCATGCCCGCATTCAAGACGAGGACTGACTCCCCTGGGGAGACTCCAGACGTACCCCAAGATCCATGTCAGCACTGGAGAGGAATCCTCAGGTTCCGGCCCCGACTCCACACAAGGTCTTAGGCCCCGGCATCGACGGGAGAGGAATCCCGAGAGGCCCCCGAGGAACTCGCATGGGGACTGGCCTTTCCTGAGGCCACCAGAGCGGGTCCCTGAGGTCCCCGTCGTAAGTCGAGAGCACCTGCCGCACCTCGAGAAAATCCAGGAGGTTTTGCCCTCCAGGCGAGATGAGGCCCATTTCCGCTGAGGCTTCTCAAGGCTAATCACGTCTAACCACTGGAACTTCCAAAGGGTCCTTCACACCCTTGCTGCAACTCAAGAAGTTCCCCGACATACCCGTCTCCACTCGAGAGGAAGCACGTGGTGTCCCGCCCACATCCAGGGGAGCTCCGTTTCCGACTCCTAGCTCGAGATGAGGGATCCTTTCCCTGTTTCGTAGGGAAAGAATTCCCGGCGTTCCCGTCGCATCTCAAGAGGAGGCGCTTTCCACAGGAAAGGCGAGAGGAACTCTAGGGTCGTGCCACCATTCCAAGAGTCCCCCAGATGTGTCAGTCCATTCCAGAGGAACCTGTTTTCCCTGCACTGCCTTGACGTTCAAGCCAAGGATCGACTCCCACCACCTGTGCACGTGGGACAGCCCTGTGGGAAAGCCTCGTGGGAAAGCCTCGTGGAAAAGACTCGAGGGAAAACCATAGGTCCTTTGATCCACGCGGCGGACTGCGTGACACTGCTGCTACCGCTCTGGAGGAAAGCGCAAGTGCATGCCCGCATTCGAGACGAAGACTGACTCCCCTGGGGAGACTCCAGAAGTACCCCAAGATCCATGTCAGCACTGGAGAGGAATCCTCAGGTTCCGACCCCGACTCCACACAAGGACTTAGGCCCCGGCATCGACGGGAGAGGAATCCCAGAGGCCCCCGAGGAACTCGCATGGGGACTGGCCTTTCCTGAGGCCACCAGAGCGGGTCCCTGAGGTCCCCGTCGTAAGTAGAGAGCACCTGCCGCAACTCGAGAAAATCCAGGAGGTTTTGCCCTCCAGGCGAGATGAGGCCCATTTCCGCTGAGGCTTCTCCAGGCTAATCACGTCTAACCACTGGAACTTCCAAAGGGTCCTTCACACCCTTGCTGCAACTCAAGAAGTTCCCTGACATACCCGTCTCCACTCGAGAGGAAGCACGTGGGCCCCGCACACATCCAGGGGAGCCCCGTTTCCGCCTCCTAGCTCGAGATGCGGGATCCTTTCCCTGTTTCGTAGGAAAAGAATTCCCGGCGTTCCCTTCGCATCTCAAGAGGAGGCGCTCTCCACAGGAAAGGCGAGAGGAACTGAAGGGTCGTCCCACCATTCCAAGAGTTCCCCAGATGTGTCAGTCCATTCCGTAGGAACCTGTTTTCCCTGCACTGCCTTGACGTTCAAGCCGAGGATCGACTCCCACCACGTGTGCACGTGGGACAGCCCTCTGGGAAAGCCTCGTGGGAAAGCCTCGTGGGAAAGACTCGAGGGAAAACCATAGATCCTTTGATCCACGCGGCGGACTGCGTGACACTGCTGCTACCGCTCTGGAGGAAAGCGCAAGTGCATGCCCGCATTCGAGACGAGGACTGACTCCGCTGGGGAGGCTCCAGAAGTACCCCAAGATCCATGTCAGCACTGGAGAGGAATCCTCAGGTTCCAGCCCCGACTCCACACAAGGTCTTAGGCCCCGGCATCGACGGGAGAGGAATCCCGAGACGCCCCCGAGGAACTCGCATGTGGACTGGCCTTTCCTGAGGCCACCAGAGCGGTTCCCTGAGGTCCCCGTCGTAAGTCGAGAGCACCTGCCGCAACTCGGGAAAATCCAGGAGGTTTTGCCCTCCAGGCGAGATGAGGCCCATTTCCGCTGAGGCTTCTCGAGGCCAATCACATCTAACCACTGGAACTTCCAAAGGGTCCTTCACACCCTTGCTGCAACTCAAGAAGTTCCCCGACATACCCGTCTCCACTCTAGAGGAAGCACGTAGTGTCCCGCACACATCCAGGGGAGCCCCGTTTCCGCCTCCTAGCTCGAGATGAGGGTTCCTATCCCTGTTTCGTAGGGAAAGAATTCCCGTCGTTCCCGTCGCATCTCAAGAGGAGGTGCTCTCCACAGGAAAGGCGAGAGGAACTCCATGGTCGTGCCACCATTCCAAGAGTCCCCCAGATGTGTCAGTCCATTCCAGAGGAACCTGTTTTCCCTGCACTGCCTTGACGTTCAAGCCGAGCATCGACTCCATCCACGTGTGCACGTGGGACAGCCCTGTGGGAAAGCCTCGTGGGAAAGACTTGAGGGAAAACCATAGATCCTTTGATCCACGCGGCGAACTGCGTGACACCGCTGCTACCGCTCTGGAGGAAAGCGCAACTGCATGCCCGCATTCGAGACGAGGACTGACTCCCCTGGGGAGACTCCAGAAGTACCCCAAGATCCATGTCAGCACTGGAGAGGAATCCTCAGGTTCCGGCCCCGACTCCACACAAGGTCTTAGGCCCCGGCATCGACGGGAGAGGAATCCCGAGAGGCCCCCGAGGAACTCGCATGGGGACTGGCCTTTCCTGAGGCCACCAGAGCGGGTCCCTGAGGTCCCCGTCGTAAGTCGAGAGCACCTGCCGCAACTCGAGAAAATCCAGGAGGTTTTGCCGTCCAGGAGAGATGAGGCCCATTTCCGCTGAGGCTTCTCGAGGCCAGTCACATCTAACAACTGGAACTTCCAAAGGGTCCTTCACACCCTTGCTGCAACTCAAGAAGTTCCCCGACATACCCGTCTGCACTCGAGAGGAAGCACGTGGTGTCCCTCACACATCCAGGGGAGCCCCGTTTCCGCCTCCTAGCTCGAGATGAGGGATCCTTTCCCTGTTTCGTAGGGAAAGAATTCCCGGCGTTCCCGTCGCATCTCAAGAGGAGGCGCTCTCCACAGGAAAGGCGAGAGGAACTCCAGGGTCGTGCCACCATTCCAAGAGTCCCCCAGATGTGTCAGCCTATTCCAGAGGAACCTGTTTTCCCTGCACTGCCTTGACGTTCAAGCCGAGGATCGACTCCCACCACGTGTGCACGTGGGACAGCCCTGTGGGAAAGCCTCGTGGGAAAGCCTCGTGGCAAAGACTCGAGAGAAAATCATAGATCCTTTGATCCACGCGGCGGACTGCGTGACACTGCTGCTACCGCTCTGGAGGAAAGCGCAAGTGCATGCCCGTATTCGAGACGAGGACTGACTCCCCTGGGGAGGCTCCAGAAGTACCCCAAGATCCATGTCAGCACTGGAGAGGAATCCTCAGGTTCCGGCCCCGACTTCACACAAGGTCTTAGGCCCCGGCATCGACGGGAGAGGAATCCCGAGACGCCCCCGAGGAACTCGCATGGGGACTGGCCTTTCCTGAGGCCACCAGAGCGGGTCCCTGAGGTCCCCGTCGTAAGTCGAGAGCACCTGCCGCAACTCGAGAAAATCCAGGAGGTTTTGCCCTCCAGGCGAGATGAAGCCCATTTCCGCTGAGGCTTCTCGAGGCTGATCACATCTAACCACTGGAACTTCCAAAGGGTCCTTCACACCATTGCTGCAACTCAAGAAGTTCCCCGACATACCGGTCTCCACTGGAGAGGAAGCACGTGGGGTCCCTCACACATCCAGGGCAGCTCCGGTTCCGCCTCCTAGCTCGAGATGAGGGATCCTTCCCTGTTTCGTAGGGAAAGAATTCCCGGCGTTCCCGTCGCATCTCAAGAGGAGGTGCTCTACACAGGAAAGGGGAGAGGAACTCCAGGGTCGTGCCACCGTTCCAAGAGACCCCCAGATATGTCAGTCCATTCCAGAGGAACCTGTTTTCCCTGCACTGCCTTGACGTTCAAGGCGAGGATCAACTCCCACCACCTGTGCACGTGGGACAGCCCTGTGGGAAAGCCTCGTGGGAAAGCCTCGTGGGAAAGACTCGAGGGAAAACCATAGATCCTTTGATCCACGCGGCGGACTGCGTGACACTGCTGCTACCGTTCTGGAGGAAAGCGCAAGTGCATGCCCGCATTCGAGATGAGGACTGACTCCCCTGGGGAGACTCCAGAAGTACCCCAAGATCCATGTCAGCACTGGAGAGGAATCCTCAGGTTCCGGCCCCGACTCCACACAAGGTCTTAGGCCCCGGCATCGACGGGAGAGGAATCCCGAGACGCCCCCGAGGAACTCGCATGGGGACTGGCCTTTCCTGAGGCCACCAGAGCGGGTCCCTGAGGTCCCCGTCGTAAGTCGAGAGCACCTGCCGCAACTCGAGAAAATCCAGGAGGTTTTGCCCTCCAGGCGAGATGAGACCCATTTCCGCTGAGGCTTCTCGAGGCCAATCACATCTAACCATTTGAACTTCCAAAGGGTCTTTCACACCCTTGCTGCAACTCAAGAAGTTCCCCGACATACCCGTCTCCACTCGAGAGGAAGCACGTGGTTTCCCGCACACATCCAGGGGAGCCCCGTTTCTGCCTGCTAGCTCGAGATGAGGGATCCTTTCCCTGTTTCGTAGGGAAAGAATTCCCGGCGTTCCCGTCGCATCTCAAGAGGAGGCGATCTCCACAGGAAAGGCGAGAGGAACTCCAGGGTCGTGCCACCATTCCAAGAGTCCCCCAGATGTGTCAGTCCATTCCAGAGGAACCTGTTTTCCCTGCACTGCCTTGACGTTCAAGCCGAGGATCGACTCCCACCACGTGTGCACGTGGGACAGCCCTGTGGGAAAGCCTCGTGGGAAAGCCTCGTGGGAAAGACTCGAGGGAAAACCATAGATCCTTTGATCCACGCGGCGGATCGCGTGACACTGCTGCTACCGCTCTGGAGGAAAGCGGAAGTGCATGCCCGCATTCGAGACGAGGACTGACTCCCCTGGGGAGACTCCAGAAGTACCCCAAGATCCATGTCAGCACTGGAGAGGAATCCTCAGGTTCCGACCCCGACTCCACACAAGGACTTAGGCCCCGGCATCAACGGGAGAGGAATCCCCAGAGGCCCCCGAGGAACTCGCATGGGGACTGGCCTTTCTTGAGGCCACCAGAGCGGGTCCCTGAGGTCCCCGTCGTAAGTCGAGAGCACCTGCCGCAACTCGAGAAAATCCAGGAGGTTTTGCCCTCCAGGCGAGATGAGGCCCATTTCCGCTGAGGCTTCTCCAGGCTAATAACGTCTAACCACTGGAAGTTCCAAAGGGTCCTTCACACCCTTGCTGCAACTCAAGAAGTTCCCCGACATTCCCGTCTTCACTCGAGAGGAAGCACGTGGGTCCCGCACACATCCAGGGGAGCCCCGTTTCCGCCTCCTAGCTCGAGATGAGGGATCCTTTCCCTATTTCGTAGGGAAAGAATTCCCGGCGTTCCCGTCGCATTTCAAGAGGTGGCGCTCTCCACAGGAAAGGCGAGAGGAACTCCAGGGTCGTGCCACCATTCCAAGAATCCCCCAGATGTGTCAGTCCATTCCAGAGGAACCTGTTTTCCCTGCACTGCCTTGACGTTCAAGCAGAGGATCGACTCCCAACACGTGTGCACGTGGGACAGCCCTGTGGGAAAGCCTCGTGGGAAAGCCTCGAGGGAAAGACTCGAGGGAAAACCATAGATCCTTTGATCCACGCAGCGGACTGCGTGACACTGCTGCTACCGCTCTGGAGGAAAGCGCAAGTGCATGCCCGCATTCGAGACGAGGACTGACTCCCCTGGGGAGACTCCAGAAGTACCCCAAGATCCATGTCAGCACTGGAGAGGAATCCTCAGGTTCCGGCCACGACTCCACACAAGGTCTTAGGCCCCGGCATCGACGGGAGAGGAATCCCTAGAGGCCCCTGAGGAACTCGCATGGAGACTGGCCTTTCCTGAGGCCACCAGAGCGGGTCCCTGAGGTCCCCGTCGTAAGTCGAGAGCACCTGCCGCACCTCGAGAAAATCCAGGAGGTTTTGCCTTCCAGGCGAGATGAGGCCCATTTCCGCTGAGGCTTCTCGAGGCCAATCACATCTAACCACTGGAACTTCCAAAGGGTCCTTCCCACCCTTGCTGCAACTTAAGAACTTCCCCGACATACCCGTCTGCACTCGAGAGGAAGCACGTGGTGTCCCGCACACATCCAGGGGAGCCCCGTTTCCGCCTCCTAGCTCGAGATGAGGGATCCTTTCCCTGTTTCGTAGGGAAAGAATTCCTGGCGTTCCCGTCGCATCTCAAGAGGAGGCGCTCTCCACAGGAAAGGCGAGAGGAACTCCAGGGTCGTGCCACCATTCCAAGAGTCCCCCAGATGTGTCAGTCCATTCCAGAGGAACCTGTTTTCCCTGCACTGCCTTGACGTTCAAGCCGAGGATCGACTCCCACCACGTGTGCACGTGGGACAGCCCTGTGGGAAAGCCTCGTGGGAAAGCCTCGTGGGAAAGACTCGAGGGAAAACCATAGATCCTTTGATCCACGCGGCGGACTGCGTGACACTGCTGCTACCGCTCTGGAGGAAAGCGCAAGTGCATGCCCGCATTCGAGACGAGGACTGACTCCCCTGGGGAGACTCCAGAAATACCCCAAGATCCATGTCACCACTGGAGAGGAATCCTCAGGTTCCGGCCCCAACTCCACACAAGGTCTTAGGCCCCGGCATCGACGGGAGAGGAATCCCGAGAGGCCCCCGAGGAACTCGCATGGGGACTGGCCTTTCCTGAGGCCACCAGAGCGGGTCCCTGAGGTCCCCGTCGTAAGTCGATAGCACCTGCCGCAACTCGAGAAAATCCAGGAGGTTTTGCCCTCCAGGCGAGATGAGGCCCATTTCCGCTGAGGCTTCTCGAGGCTAATCACGTCTAACCACTGGAACTTCCAAAGGGTCCTTCACACCCTTACTGCAACTCAAGAAGTTCCCCGACATACCCGTCTCCACTCGAGAGGAAGCACGTGGGTCCCGCACACATCCAGGGGAGCCCCGTTTCCGCCTCCTAGCTCGAGATGAGGGATCCTTTCCCTGTTTCGTAGGGAATGAATTCCCGGCGTTCCCGTCGCATCTCAAGAGGAGGCGCTCTCCACAGGAATGGCGAGAGGAACTCCATAGTCGTGCCACCATTCCAAGAGTCCCCCAGATGTGTCAGTCCATTCCAGAGGAACCTGTTTTCCCTGCACTGCCTTGTCGTTCAAGCCGAGGATCGACTCCCACCACGTGTGCACGTGGGACAGCCCTGTGGGAAAGCCTCGTGGGAAAGCCTCGTGGGAAAGACTCGAGGGAAAAACATAGATCCTTTGATCCACGCGGCGGACTGCGTGACACTGCTGCTACCGCTCTGGAGGAAAGCGCAAGTGCATGCCCGCATTCGAGACAAGGACTGACTCCCCTGGGGAGACTCCAGAATTACCCCAAGATCCATGTCAGCACTGGAGAGGAATCCTCAGGTTCCGGCCCCGACTCCACACAAGGTCTTAGGCCCCGGCATCGACGGGAGAGGAATCCCGAGACGCCCCCGAGGAACTCGCATGGGGATTGGCCTTTCCTGAGGCCACCAGAGCGGGTCCCTGAGGTCCCCGTCGTAAGTCGAGAGCACCTGCCGCAACTCGAGAAAATCCAGGAGGTTTTGCCCTCCAGGCGAGATGAGGCCCATTTCCGCTGAGGCTTCTCGAGGCCAATCACATCTAACCACTGGAACTTCCAAAGGGTCCTTCACACCCTTGCTGCAACTCAAGAAGTTCCCCGACATACCCGTCTCCACTCGAGAGGAAGCACGTGGTGTCCCGCACACATCCAGGGGAGCCCCGTTTCCGCCTCCTTGCTCGAGATGAGGGATCCTTTCCCTGTTTCGTAGGGAAAGAATTCCCGGCGTTCCCGTCGCATCTCAAGAGGAGGCGCTCTCCACAGGAAAGGGGAGAGGAACTCCAGGGTCGTGGCACCATTCCAAGAGTCCCCCGGATGTGTCAGTCCATTCCAGAGGAACCTGTTTTCCCTGCACTGCCTTGACGTTCAAGCCGAGGATCGACTCCCACCACGTGTGCACGTGGGACAGCCCTGTGGGAAAGCCTCGTGGGAAAGCCTCGTGGGAAAGACTCGAGGGAAAACCATAGATCCTTTGATCCACGCGGCGGACTGCGTGACACTGCTGCTACCGCTCTGGAGGAAAGCGCAATGCATGCCCGCATTCGAGACGAGGACTGACTCCCCTGGGGAGACTCCAGAAGTACCCCAAGATCCATGTCAGCACTGGAGAGGAATCCTCAGGTTCCGGCCCCGACTCCACACAAGGTCTTAGGCCCCGGCATCGACGGGAGAGGAATCCCGAGACGCCCCTGTGGAACTCGCATGTGGACTGGCCTTTCCTGAGGCCACCACAGCGGGTCCCTGAGGTCCACGTCGTAAGTCGAGAGCACCTGCCGCAACTCTAGAAAATCCAGGAGGTTTTGCCCTCCAGGTGAGATGAGGCCCATTTCCGCTGAGGCTTCTCGAGGCCAATCACATCTAACCACTGGAACTTCCAAAGGGTCCTTCACACCATTGCTGCAACTCAAGAAGTTCCCCGACATACCCGTCTCCACTCGAGAGGAAGCACGTGGGGTCCCGCACACATCCAGGGGAGCCCCGTTTCCGCCTCCTAGCTCGAGATGAGGGATCCTTTCCCTGTTTCGTAGGGAAAGAATTCCCGGCGTTCCCGTCGCATCTCAAGAGGAGGCGCTCTCCACAGGAAAGGCGAGAGGAACTCCAGGGTCGTGCCACCATTCCAAGAGTCCCCCAGATGTGTCAGTCCATTCCAGAGGAACCTGTTTTCCCTGCACTGCCTTGACGTTAAAGCCGAGGATCGACTCCCACCACGTGTGCACGTGGGACAGCCCTGTGGGAAAGCCTCGTGGGAAAGACTCGAGGGAAAACCATAGATCCTTTGATCCACGCGGCGGACTGCGTGACACGGCTGCTACCGCTCTGGAGGAAAGCGCAAGTGCATGCCCGCATTCGAGACGAGGACTGACTCCCCTGGGGAGACTCCAGAAGTACCCCAAGATACATGTCAGCACTGGAGAGGAATCCTCAGGTTCCGGCCCCGACTCCACACAAGGTCTTAGGCCCCGGCATCGACGGGAGAGGAATCCCGAGAGGCCCCCGAGGAACTCGCATGGGGACTGGCCTTTCCTGAGGCCACCAGAGCGGGTCCCTGAGGTCCCCGTCGTAAGTCGAGTGCACCTGCCGCAACTCGAGAAAATCCAGGAGGTTTTGCCCTCCAGGCGAGATGAGGCCCATTTCCGCTTAGGGTTCTGGAGGCTAATCACGTCTAACCACTGGAACTTCCAAAGGGTCCTTCACACCCTTGCTGCAACTCAAGAAGTTCCCCGACATACCCGTCTCCACTCGAGAGGAAGCACGTGGGTCCCGCACACATCCAGGGGAGCCCCGTTTCCGCCTCGTAGCTCGAGATGAGGGATCCTTTCCCTGTCTCGTAGGGAAAGAATTCCCGGCGTTCCCGTCGCATCTCAAGAGGAGGCGCTCTCCACAGGAAAGGCGAGAGGAACTCAAGGGTCGTGCCACCATTCCAAGAGTCCCCCAGATGTGTCAGTCCATTCCAGAGGAACCTGTTTTCCCTGCACTGCCTTGACGTTCAAGCCTAGGATCGACTCCCACCACGTGTGCACGTCGGACAGCCCTGTGGGAATGACTCGTGGGAAAGCCTGGAGGGAAAGACTCGAGGGAAAACCATAGATCCTTTGATCCACGCGGCGGACTGCGTGACACTGCTGCTACCGCTCTGGAGGAAAGCGCAAGTGCATGCCCGCATTCGAGACGAGGACTGACTCCCCTGGGGAGACTCCAGAAGTACCCCAAGATCCATGTCAGCACTGGAGAGGAATCCTCAGGTTCCGGCCCCGATTCCACACAAGGTCTTAGGCGCCGGCATCGACGGGAGAGGAATCCCGAGAGGCCCCCGAGGAACTCGCATGGGGACTGGCCTTTCCTGAGGCCACCAGAGCGGTTCCCTGAGGTCCCCGTCGTAAGTCGAGAGCACCTGCCGCAACTCGAGAAAATCCAGGAGGTTTTGCCCTCCAGGCGAGATGAGACCCATTTCCGCTGAGGCTTCTCGAGGCTAATCACATCTAACCACTGGAACTTCCAAAGGGTCCTTAACACCCTTGCTGCAACTCACGAAGTTCCCCGACATACCCGTCTCCACTCGAGAGGAAGCACGTGGGTCCCGCACACATCCATTGGAGCCCCGTTTCCGCCTCCTAGCTCGAGATGAGGGATCCTTTCCCTGTTTCGTAGGGAAAGAATTCCCGGCGTTCCCGTCGCATCTCAAGAGGAGGCGCTCTCCACAGGAAAGGCGAGAGGAACTCCAGGGTCGTGCCACCATTCCAAGAGTCCCCCAGATGTTTCAGTCCATTCCAGAGGAACCTGTTTTCCCTGCACTGCCTTGACGTTCAAGCCGAGGATCGACTCCCACCACGTGTGCACGTGGGACAGCCCTGTGGGAAAGCCTCGTGGGAAAGCCTCGTGGGAAAGACTCGAGGGAAAAACATAGATCCTTTGATCCACGCGGCGGACTGCGTGACACTGCTGCTACCGCTCTGGAGGAAAGCGCAAGTGCATGCCCGCATTCGAGACGAGGACTGACTCCCCTGGGGAGACTGCAGAAGTACCTCAAGATCCATGTCAGCACTGGAGAGGAATCCTCAGGTTCCGGCTACGACTCCACACAAGGTCTTAGGCCCCGGCATCGACGGGAGAGGAATCCCGAGACGCCCCCGAGGAACTCGCATGGGGACTGGCCTTTCCTGAGGCCACCAGAGCGGGTCCCTGAGGTCTCCGTCGTAAGTCGAGAGCACCTGCCGCAACTCGAGAAAATCCAGGAGGTTTTGCCCTCCAGGCGAGATGAGGCCCATTTCCGCTGAGGCTTCTCGAGGCCAATCACATCTAACCACTGGAACTTCCAAAGGGTCCTTCACACCCTTGCTGCAACTCAAGAAGTTCCCCGACATACCCGTCTCCACTCGAGAGGAAGCACGTGGGGTCCCGCACACATCCAGGGGAGCCCCGTTTCCGCCTCCTAGCTCGAGATGAGGGATCCTTTCCCTGTTTCGTAGGGAAAGAATTCCCGGCGTTCCCGTCGCACCTCAAGAGGAGGCGCTCTCCACAGGAAAGGCGAGAGCAACTCCAGGGTCGTGCCACC
The DNA here is from genome assembly GCF_042477335.2 of Ovis canadensis. Classification (NCBI taxonomy): domain Eukaryota; kingdom Metazoa; phylum Chordata; class Mammalia; order Artiodactyla; family Bovidae; genus Ovis; species Ovis canadensis. Next base: position 4,429,727 of record NC_091258.1, on the reverse strand, counting down.
ATTCCAAGAGTCCCCCAGATGTGTCAGTCCATTCCAGAGGAACCTGTTTTCCCTGCACTGCCTTGACGTTCAAGCCGAGGATCGACTCCCACCACTTGTGCACGTGGGACAGCCCTGTGGGAAAGCCTCGTGGGAAAGTCTCGTGGGAAAGACTCGAGGGAAAACCATAGATCCTTTGATCCACGCGGCGGACTGCGTGACACTGCTGCTACCGCTCTGGAGGAAAGCGCAAGTGCATGCCCGCATTCGAGACGAGGACTGACTCCCCTGGGGAGACTCGAGAAGTACCCCAAGATCCATGTCAGCACTGGAGAGGAATCCTCAGGTTCCGGCCCCGACTCCACACAAGGTCTTAGGCCCCGGCATCGATGGGAGAGGAATCCCGAGAGGCCCCCGAGGAACTCGCATGGGGACTGGACTTTCCTGAGGCCACCAGAGCGGGTCCCTGAGGTCCCCGTCGTAAGTCGAGAGCACCTGCCGCAACTCGAGAAAATCCAGGAGGTTTTGCCCTCCAGGCGAGATGAGGCCCATTTCCGCTGAGGCTTCTCGAGGCTAATCACGTCTAAACACTGGAACTTCCAAAGGGTCATTCACACCCTTGCTGCAACTCAAGAAGTTCCCCGACATACCCGTCTCCACTTGAGAGGAAGCACGTGGGTCCCGCACACATCCAGGGGAGCCCCGTTTCCGCCTCCTAGCTCGAGATGAGGGATCCTTTCCCTGTTTCATAGGGAAAGAATTCCCGGCGTTCCCGTCGCATCTCAAGAGGAGGCGCTCTCCACAGGAAAGGCGAGAGGAACTCCAGGGTCATGCCACCATTCCAAGAGTCCCCCAGATGTGTCAGTCCATTCCAGAGGAACCTGTTTTCCCTGCACTGCCTTGACGTTCAAGCCAAGGATCGACTCCCACCACGTGTGCACGTGGTACAGCCCTGTGGGAAAGCCTCGTGGGAAAGCCTCGTGGGAAAGACTCGAGGGAAAACCATAGATCCTTTGATCCACGCGGCGGACTGCGTGACACTGCTGCTACCGCTCTGGAGGAAAGCGAAAGTGCATGCCCGCATTCGAGACGAGGACTGACTCCCCTGGGGAGACTCCAGAAGTACCCCAAGATCCATGTCAGCAGTGGAGAGGAATCCTCAGGTTCCGCCCCGACTCCACACAAGGTCTTAGGCCCCGGCATCGATGGGAGAGGAATCCCGAGAGGCCCCCGAGGAACTCGCATGGGGACTGGCCTTTCCTGAGGCCACCAAAGCGGGTCCCTGAGGTCCTCGTCGTAAGTCGAGAGCACATGCCGCAACTCTAGAAAATCTCGGAGGTTTTGCCCTCCAGGCGAGATGAGGCCCATTTCCGCTGAGGCTTCTCGAGGCCAATCACATCTAACCACTGGAACTTCCAAAGGGTCCTTCACACCCTTGCTGCAACTCAAGAAGGTCCCCGACATACCCGTCTCCACTCGAGAGGAAGCACGTGGGGTCCCGCACACATCCAGGGGAGCCCCGTTTCCGCCTCCTAGCTCGAGATGAGGGATCCTTTCCCTGTTTCGTAGGGAAAGAATTCCCGGCGTTCCCGTCGCATCTCAAGAGGAGGCGCTCTCCACAGGAAAGGCGAGTGGAACTCCAGGGTCGTGCCACCATTCCAAGAGTCCCCCAGATGTGTCAGTCCATTCCAGAGGAACCTGTTTTCCCTGCACTGCCTTGACGTTCAAGCCGAGGATCGACTCCCACCACGTGTGCACGTGGGACAGCCCTGTGGGAAAGCCTCGTGGGAAAGCCTCGTGGGAAAGACTCGAGGGAAAACCATAGATCCTTTGATCCACGCGGCGGACTGCGTGACACTGCTGCTACCGCTCTGGAGGAAAGCGCAAGTGCATGCCCGCATTCGAGACGAGGACTGACTCCCCTGGGGAGACTCCAGAAGTACCCCAAGATCCATGTCAGCACTGGAGAGGAATCCTCAGGTTCCGGCCCCGACTCCACACAAGGTCTTAGGCCCCGGCATCGACGGGAGTGGAATCCTGAGAGGCCCCCGAGGAACTCGCATGGGGACTGGCCTTTCCTGAGGCCACCAGAGCGGGTCCCTGAGGTCCCCGTCGTAAGTCGACAGCACCTGCCGCAACTCGAGAAAATCCAGGAGGTTTTGCCCTCCAGGCGAGATGAGGCCCATTTCCGCTGAGGCTTCTCGAGGCCAATCACATCTAACCACTGGAACTTCCAAAGGGTCCTTCACACCATTGCTGCAACTCAAGAAGTTCCCCGACATACAGTCTCCACTCGAGAGGAAGCACGTGGGGGCCCGCACACATCCAGGGGAGCTCCGTTTCCGCCTCCTAGCTCGAGATGAGGGATCCTTTCCCTGTTTCGTAGGGAAAGAATTCCCGGCGTTCCCGTCGCATCTCAAGAGGAGACGCTCTCCACAGGAAAGGCGAGAGGAACTCCAGGGTCGTGCCACCATTCCAAGAGTCCCCCAGATGTGTCAGTCCATTCCAGAGGAACCTGTTTTCCCTGCACTGCCTTGACGTTCAAGCCGAGGATCGACTCCCACCACGTGTGCACGTGGGACAGCCCTGTGGGAAAGCCTCGTGGGAAAGCCTCGTGGGAAAGACTTGAGGGAAAACCATAGATCCTTTGATGCACGCGGCGGATTGCTTGACACTGCTGCTACCGCTCTGGAGGAAAGCGCAAGTGCATGCCCGCATTCGAGACGAGGACTGACTCCCCTGGGGAGACTCCAGAAGTACCCCAAGATCCATGTCAGCACTGGAGAGGAATCCTCAGGTTTCGGCCCCGACTCCACACAAGGTCTTAGGTCCCGGCATCGACGGGAGAGGAATCCCGAGAGGCCCCCGAGGAACTCGCATGGGGTCTGGCCTTTCCTGAGGCCACCAGAGCGGGTCCCTGAGGTCCCCGTCGTAAGTCGAGAGCACCTGCCGCAACTCGAGAAAATCCAGGAGGTTTGGCCCTCCAGGCGAGATGAGGCCCATTTCTGCTGAGGCTTCTCGAGGCCAATCACATCTAACCACTGGAACTACCAAAGGGTCCATCACACGCTTGCTGCAACTCAAGAAGTTCCCCGACATACCCGTCTCCACTCGAGAGGAAGCACGTGGTGTCCCGCACACATCCAGGGGAGCCCCGTTTCCGCCTCCTAGCTGGAGATGAGGGATCCTTTCCCTGTTTCGAAGGGAAAGAATTCCCGGCGTTCCCGTCGCATCTCAAGAGGAGGCGCTCTCCACAGGAAAGGCGAGAGGAACTCCAGGGTCTTGCCACCATTCCAAGAGTCCCCCAGATGTGTCAGTCCATTCCAGAGGAACCTGTTTTCCCTGCACTGCCTTGACGTTCAAGCCGAGGATCGACTCCCACCACGTGTGCACGTGGGACAGCCCTGTGGGAAAGCCTCGTGGGAAAGCATCGTGGGAAAGACTCGAGGGAAAACCATAGATCCTTTGATCCACGCGGCGGACTGCGTGACACTGCTGCTACCGCTCTGGAGGAAAGCGCAAGTGCATGCCCGCATTCGAGACGAGGACTGACTCCCCTGGGGAGACTCCAGAAGTACCCCAAGATCCATGTCAGCCCTGGAGAGGAATCCTCAGGTTCCAGCCCCGACTCCACACAAGGTCTTAGGCCCCGGCATCGACGGGAGAGGAATCCCGAGAGGCCCCCGAGGAACTCGCATGGGGACTGGCCTTTCCTGAGGCCACCAGAGCGGGTCCCTGAGGTCCCCGTCATAAGTCGAGAGCACCTGCCGCAACTCGAGAAAATCCAGGAGGTTTTGCCCTCCAGGCGAGATGAGGCCCATTTCCGCTGAGGCTTCTCGAGGCCAATCACATCTAACCACTGGAACTTCCAAAGGGTCCTTGACACCCTTGCTGCAACTCAAGAAGTTCCCCGACATACCCGTCTCCACTCGTGAGGAAGCACGTGGGTCCCGCACACATCCAGGGGAGCCCCGTTTCCGCCTCGTAGCTCGAGATGAGGGATCCTTTCCCTGTCTCGTAGGGAAAGAATTCCCGGCGTTCCCGTCGCATCTCAAGAGGAGGCGCTCTCCCTAGGAAAGCGAGAGGAACTCCAGGGTCGTGACACCATTCCAAGAGTCCCCCAGATTTGTCAGTCCATTCCAGAGGAACCTGTTTTCCCTGCACTGCCTTGACGTTCAAGCCGAGGATCGACTCCCACTACGTGTGCACGTGGGACAGCCCTGTGGGAAAGCCTCGTGGGAAAGCCTCGTGGGAAAGACTCGAGGGAAAACCATAGATCCTTTGATCCACGCGGCGGACTGCGTGACACTGCTGCTACCGCTCTGGAGGAAAGCGCAAGTGCATGCCCGCATTCGAGACGAGGACTGACTCCCCTGGGGAGACTCCAGAAGTACCCCAAGATCCATGTCAGCACTGGAGAGGAATCCTCAGGTTCCGGCCCCGACTCCACAAAAGGTCTTAGGCCCCGGCATCGACGGGAGAGGAATCCCGAGAGGCCCCCGAGGAACTCGCATGGGGACTGGCCTTTTTTGAGGCCACCAGAGCGGGTCCCTGAGGTCCCCATCGGAAGTCGAGAACACCTGCCGCAACTCGAGAAAATCCAGGAGGTTTTGCCCTCCAGGCGAGATGAGGCCCATTTCCGCTGAGGCTTCTCGAGGCCAATCACATCTAACCACTGGAACTTCCAAAGGGTCCTTCACACCCTTGCTGCAACTCAAGAAGTTCCCCGACATACCCGTCTCCACTCGAGAGGAAGCACGTGGTGTCCCGCACACATCCAGTGTAGCCCCGTTTCCGCCTCCTAGCTCGAGATTAGGGATCCTTTCCCTGTTTCGTAGGGAAAGAATTCCCGGCGTTCCCGTCGCATCTCAAGAGGAGGCGCTCTCCACAGGAAAGGCGAGAGGAACTCCAGGGTCATGCCACCATTCCAAGAGTCCCCCAGATGTGTCAGTCCATTCCAGAGGAACCTGTTTTCCCTGCACTGCCTTGACGTTCAAGCCGAGGATCGACTCCCACCACGTGTGCACGTGGGACAGCCCTGTGGGAAAGCCTCGTGGGAAAGCCTCGTGGGAAAGACTCGAGGGAAAACCATAGATCCTTTGATCCACTCGGCGGACTGCGTGACACTGCTGCTACCGCTCTGGAGGAAAGCGCAAGTGCATGCCCGCATTCGAGACGAGGACTGACTCCCCTGGGGAGACTCCAGAAGTACCCCAAGATCCATGTCAGCACTGGAGAGGAATCCTCAGGTTCCGGCCCCGACTCCACACAAGGTCTTCGGCCCCGGCATCGACGGGAGAGGAATCCCGAGAGGCCCCCGAGGAAGTCGCATGGGGACTGGCCTTTCCTGAGGCCACCAGAGCGGGTCCCTGAGGTCCCGGTCGTAAGTCGAGAGCACCTGCCGCAACTCGAGAAAATCCAGGAGGTTTTGCCCTCCAGGCGAGATGAGGCCCATTTCCGCTGAGGCTTCTCGAGGCCAATCACATCTAACCACTGGAACTTCCAAAGGGTCCTTCACACCCTTGCTGCAACTCAAGAATTTCCCCGACATACCCGTCTCCACTCGAGAGGAAGCACGTGGTGTCCCGCAAAAATCCAGGGGAGCCCCATTTCCGCCCCCTAGATCGAGATGAGGGATCCTTTCCCTGTTTCGTAGGGAAAGAATTCCCGGCGTTCCCGTCGCATCTCAAGAGGAGGCGCTCTCCACAGGAAAGGCGAGAGGAACTCCAGGGTCGTGAAACCATTCCAAGAGTCCCCCAGATGTGTCAGTCCATTCCAGAGGAACCTGTTTTCCCTGCACTGCCTTGACGTTCAAGCCGAGGATCGACTCCCAACACGTGTGCACGTGGGACAGCCCTGTGGAAAGCCTCGTGGGAAAGCCTCGTGGGAAAGACTCGAGGCAAAACCATAGATCCTTTGATCCACGCGGCGGACTGCGTGACACTGCTGCTACAGCTCTGGAGGAAAGCGCAAGTTAATGCCCGCATTCGAGACGAGGACTGACTCCCCTGGGGAGACTCCACAAGTACCCCAAGATCCATGTCAGCACTGGAGAGGAATCCTCAGGTTCCGGCCCCGACTCCACACAAGGTCTTAGGCCTCAGCATCGACGGGAGAGGAATCCAGAGAGGACCCGAGGAACTCGCATGGGGACTGGCCTTTCCTGAGGCCACCAGAGCGGGTCTCTTAGGTCCCCGTCGTAAGTCGAGAGTACCTGCCGCAACTCGAGAAAATCCAGGAGGTTTTGCTCTCCAGGCGAGATGAGGCCCATTTCCGCTGAGGCTTCTCGAGGCTAATCACTTCTAACCACTGGAACTTCCAAAGGGTCCTTCACACCCTTGCTGCAACTCAAGAAGTTCCCCGACATACCCGTCTCCACTCGAGAGAAAGCACGTGGGGTTCCGCACACATCCAGGGGAGCCCCATTTCCGCCTCCTAGCTCGAGATGAGGGATCCTTTCCCTGCTTCGTAGGGAAAGAATTCCCGGCGTTCCCGTCGCATCTCAAGAGGAGGCGCTCTCCACAGGAAAGGCGAAAGGAACTCTAGGGTCGTGCCACCATTTCAAGAGTCCCCCAGATGTGTCAGTCCATTCCAGAGGAACTTGTTTTCCCTGCACTGCCTTGACGTTCAAGCCGAGGATCGACTCCCACCACGTGTGCACGTGGGACAGCCCTGTGGGAAGGCCTCGTGGGAAAGCCTCGTGGGAAAGACTCGAGGGAAAACCATAGATCCTTTGATGCACGCGGCGGACTGCGTGACACTGCTGCTACCGCTCTGGAGGAAAGCGCAAGTGCATGCCCGCATTCGAGACGAGGACTGACTCCCCTGGGGAGACTCCAGAAGTACCCCAAGATCCATGTCAGCACTGGAGAGGAATCCTCAGGTTCCGGCCCCGACTCCACACAAGGTCTTAGGCCCCGGCATCGACGGGAGTGGAATCCTGAGAGGCCCCCGAGGAACTCGCATGGGGACTGGCCTTTCCTGAGGCCACCAGAGCGGGTCCCTGAGGTCCCCGTCGTAAGTCGACAGCACCTGCCGCAACTCGAGAAAATCCAGGAGGTTTTGCCCTCCAGGCGAGATGAGGCCCATTTCCGCTGAGGCTTCTCGAGGCCAATCACATCTAACCACTGGAACTTCCAAAGGGTCCTTCACACCATTGCTGCAACTCAAGAAGTTCCCCGACATACAGTCTCCACTCGAGAGGAAGCACGTGGGGGCCCGCACACATCCAGGGGAGCTCCGTTTCCGCCTCCTAGCTCGAGATGAGGGATCCTTTCCCTGTTTCGTAGGGAAAGAATTCCCGGCGTTCCCGTCGCATCTCAAGAGGAGACGCTCTCCACAGGAAAGGCGAGAGGAACTCCAGGGTCGTGCCACCATTCCAAGAGTCCCCCAGATGTGTCAGTCCATTCCAGAGGAACCTGTTTTCCCTGCACTGCCTTGACGTTCAAGCCGAGGATCGACTCCCACCACGTGTGCACGTGGGACAGCCCTGTGGGAAAGCCTCGTGGGAAAGCCTCGTGGGAAAGACTCGAGGGAAAACCATAGATCCTTTGATCCACGCGGCGGACTGCGTGACACTGCTGCTACCGCTCTGGAGGAAAGCGCAAGTGCATGCCCGCATTCGAGACGAGGACTGACTCCCCTGGGGAGACTCCAGAAGTACCCCAAGATCCATGTCAGCACTGGAGAGGAATCCTCAGGTTCCGGCCCCGACTCCACACAAGGTCTTAGGCCCCGGCATCGACGGGAGTGGAATCCTGAGAGGCCCCCGAGGAACTCGCATGGGGACTGGCCTTTCCTGAGGCCACCAGAGCGGGTCCCTGAGGTCCCCGTCGTAAGTCGACAGCACCTGCCGCAACTCGAGAAAATCCAGGAGGTTTTGCCCTCCAGGCGAGATGAGGCCCATTTCCGCTGAGGCTTCTCGAGGCCAATCACATCTAACCACTGGAACTTCCAAAGGGTCCTTCACACCATTGCTGCAACTCAAGAAGTTCCCCGACATACAGTCTCCACTCGAGAGGAAGCACGTGGGGGCCCGCACACATCCAGGGGAGCTCCGTTTCCGCCTCCTAGCTCGAGATGAGGGATCCTTTCCCTGTTTCGTAGGGAAAGAATTCCCGGCGTTCCCGTCGCATCTCAAGAGGAGACGCTCTCCACAGGAAAGGCGAGAGGAACTCCAGGGTCGTGCCACCATTCCAAGAGTCCCCCAGATGTGTCAGTCCATTCCAGAGGAACCTGTTTTCCCTGCACTGCCTTGACGTTCAAGCCGAGGATCGACTCCCACCACGTGTGCACGTGGGACAGCCCTGTGGGAAAGCCTCGTGGGAAAGCCTCGTGGGAAAGACTTGAGGGAAAACCATAGATCCTTTGATGCACGCGGCGGATTGCTTGACACTGCTGCTACCGCTCTGGAGGAAAGCGCAAGTGCATGCCCGCATTCGAGACGAGGACTGACTCCCCTGGGGAGACTCCAGAAGTACCCCAAGATCCATGTCAGCACTGGAGAGGAATCCTCAGGTTTCGGCCCCGACTCCACACAAGGTCTTAGGTCCCGGCATCGACGGGAGAGGAATCCCGAGAGGCCCCCGAGGAACTCGCATGGGGACTGGCCTTTCCTGAGGCCACCAGAGCGGGTCCCTGAGGTCCCCGTCGTAAGTCGAGAGCACCTGCCGCAACTCGAGAAAATCCAGGAGGTTTTGCCCTCCAGGCGAGATGAGGCCCATTTCTGCTGAGGCTTCTCGAGGCCAATCACATCTAACCACTGGAACTACCAAAGGGTCCATCACACGCTTGCTGCAACTCAAGAAGTTCCCCGACATACCCGTCTCCACTCGAGAGGAAGCACGTGGTGTCCCGCACACATCCAGGGGAGCCCCGTTTCCGCCTCCTAGCTCGAGATGAGGGATCCTTTCCCTGTTTCGAAGGGAAAGAATTCCCGGCGTTCCCGTCGCATCTCAAGAGGAGGCGCTCTCCACAGGAAAGGCGAGAGGAACTCCAGGGTCGTGCCACCATTCCAAGAGTCCCCCAGATGTGTCAGTCCATTCCAGAGGAACCTGTTTTCCCTGCACTGCCTTGACGTTCAAGCCGAGGATCGACTCCCACCACGTGTGCACGTGGGACAGCCCTGTGGGAAAGCCTCGTGGGAAAGCATCGTGGGAAAGACTCGAGGGAAAACCATAGATCCTTTGATCCACGCGGCGGACTGCGTGACACTGCTGCTACCGCTCTGGAGGAAAGCGCAAGTGCATGCCCGCATTCGAGACGAGGACTGACTCCCCTGGGGAGACTCCAGAAGTACCCCAAGATCCATGTCAGCCCTGGAGAGGAATCCTCAGGTTCCAGCCCCGACTCCACACAAGGTCTTAGGCCCCGGCATCGACGGGAGAGGAATCCCGAGAGGCCCCCGAGGAACTCGCATGGGGACTGGCCTTTCCTGAGGCCACCAGAGCGGGTCCCTGAGGTCCCCGTCATAAGTCGAGAGCACCTGCCGCAACTCGAGAAAATCCAGGAGGTTTTGCCCTCCAGGCGAGATGAGGCCCATTTCCGCTGAGGCTTCTCGAGGCCAATCACATCTAACCACTGGAACTTCCAAAGGGTCCTTGACACCCTTGCTGCAACTCAAGAAGTTCCCCGACATACCCGTCTCCACTCGTGAGGAAGCACGTGGGTCCCGCACACATCCAGGGGAGCCCCGTTTCCGCCTCGTAGCTCGAGATGAGGGATCCTTTCCCTGTCTCGTAGGGAAAGAATTCCCGGCGTTCCCGTCGCATCTCAAGAGGAGGCGCTCTCCCTAGGAAAGCGAGAGGAACTCCAGGGTCGTGACACCATTCCAAGAGTCCCCCAGATTTGTCAGTCCATTCCAGAGGAACCTGTTTTCCCTGCACTGCCTTGACGTTCAAGCCGAGGATCGACTCCCACCACGTGTGCACGTGGGACAGCCCTGTGGGAAAGCCTCGTGGGAAAGCCTCGTGGGAAAGACTCGAGGGAAAACCATAGATCCTTTGATCCACGCGGAGGACTGCGTGACACTGCTGCTACCGCTCTGGAGGAAAGCGCAAGTGCATGCCCGCATTCGAGACGAGGACTGACTCCCCTGGGGAGACTCCAGAAGTACCCCAAGATCCATGTCAGCACTGGAGAGGAATCCTCAGGTTCCGGCCCCGACTCCACAAAAGGTCTTAGGCCCCGGCATCGACGGGAGAGGAATCCCGAGAGGCCCCCGAGGAACTCGCATGGGGACTGGCCTTTTTTGAGGCCACCAGAGCGGGTCCCTGAGGTCCCCATCGGAAGTCGAGAACACCTGCCGCAACTCGAGAAAATCCAGGAGGTTTTGCCCTCCAGGCGAGATGAGGCCCATTTCCGCTGAGGCTTCTCGAGGCCAATCACATCTAACCACTGGAACTTCCAAAGGGTCCTTCACACCCTTGCTGCAACTCAAGAAGTTCCCCGACATACCCGTCTCCACTCGAGAGGAAGCACGTGGTGTCCCGCACACATCCAGTGTAGCCCCGTTTCCGCCTCCTAGCTCGAGATTAGGGATCCTTTCCCTGTTTCGTAGGGAAAGAATTCCCGGCGTTCCCGTCGCATCTCAAGAGGAGGCGCTCTCCACAGGAAAGGCGAGAGGAACTCCAGGGTCATGCCACCATTCCAAGAGTCCCCCAGATGTGTCAGTCCATTCCAGAGGAACCTGTTTTCCCTGCACTGCCTTGACGTTCAAGCCGAGGATCGACTCCCACCACGTGTGCACGTGGGACAGCCCTGTGGGAAAGCCTCGTGGGAAAGCCTCGTGGGAAAGACTCGAGGGAAAACCATAGATCCTTTGATCCACTCGGCGGACTGCGTGACACTGCTGCTACCGCTCTGGAGGAAAGCGCAAGTGCATGCCCGCATTCGAGACGAGGACTGACTCCCCTGGGGAGACTCCAGAAGTACCCCAAGATCCATGTCAGCACTGGAGAGGAATCCTCAGGTTCCGGCCCCGACTCCACACAAGGTCTTCGGCCCCGGCATCGACGGGAGAGGAATCCCGAGAGGCCCCCGAGGAAGTCGCATGGGGACTGGCCTTTCCTGAGGCCACCAGAGCGGGTCCCTGAGGTCCCGGTCGTAAGTCGAGAGCACCTGCCGCAACTCGAGAAAATCCAGGAGGTTTTGCCCTCCAGGCGAGATGAGGCCCATTTCCGCTGAGGCTTCTCGAGGCCAATCACATCTAACCACTGGAACTTCCAAAGGGTCCTTCACACCCTTGCTGCAACTCAAGAATTTCCCCGACATACCCGTCTCCACTCGAGAGGAAGCACGTGGTGTCCCGCAAAAATCCAGGGGAGCCCCATTTCCGCCCCCTAGATCGAGATGAGGGATCCTTTCCCTGTTTCGTAGGGAAAGAATTCCCGGCGTTCCCGTCGCATCTCAAGAGGAGGCGCTCTCCACAGGAAAGGCGAGAGGAACTCCAGGGTCGTGAAACCATTCCAAGAGTCCCCCAGATGTGTCAGTCCATTCCAGAGGAACCTGTTTTCCCTGCACTGCCTTGACGTTCAAGCCGAGGATCGACTCCCAACACGTGTGCACGTGGGACAGCCCTGTGGAAAGCCTCGTGGGAAAGCCTCGTGGGAAAGACTCGAGGCAAAACCATAGATCCTTTGATCCACGCGGCGGACTGCGTGACACTGCTGCTACAGCTCTGGAGGAAAGCGCAAGTTAATGCCCGCATTCGAGACGAGGACTGACTCCCCTGGGGAGACTCCACAAGTACCCCAAGATCCATGTCAGCACTGGAGAGGAATCCTCAGGTTCCGGCCCCGACTCCACACAAGGTCTTAGGCCTCAGCATCGACGGGAGAGGAATCCAGAGAGGACCCGAGGAACTCGCATGGGGACTGGCCTTTCCTGAGGCCACCAGAGCGGGTCTCTTAGGTCCCCGTCGTAAGTCGAGAGTACCTGCCGCAACTCGAGAAAATCCAGGAGGTTTTGCTCTCCAGGCGAGATGAGGCCCATTTCCGCTGAGGCTTCTCGAGGCTAATCACTTCTAACCACTGGAACTTCCAAAGGGTCCTTCACACCCTTGCTGCAACTCAAGAAGTTCCCCGACATACCCGTCTCCACTCGAGAGAAAGCACGTGGGGTTCCGCACACATCCAGGGGAGCCCCATTTCCGCCTCCTAGCTCGAGATGAGGGATCCTTTCCCTGCTTCGTAGGGAAAGAATTCCCGGCGTTCCCGTCGCATCTCAAGAGGAGGCGCTCTCCACAGGAAAGGCGAAAGGAACTCTAGGGTCGTGCCACCATTTCAAGAGTCCCCCAGATGTGTCAGTCCATTCCAGAGGAACTTGTTTTCCCTGCACTGCCTTGACGTTCAAGCCGAGGATCGACTCCCACCACGTGTGCACGTGGGACAGCCCTGTGGGAAGGCCTCGTGGGAAAGCCTCGTGGGAAAGACTCGAGGGAAAACCATAGATCCTTTGATGCACGCGGCGGACTGCTTGACACTGCTGCTACCGCTCTGGAGGATAGCGCAAGTGCATGCCCGCATTCCAGACGAGGACTGACTCCCCTGGGGAGACTCCAGAAGTACCCCAAGATCCATGTCAGCACTGGAGAGGAATCCTCAGGTTCCGGCCCCGACTCCACACAAGGTCTTCGGCCCCGGCATCGACGGGAGAGGAATCCCGAGAGGCCCCCGAGGAAGTCGCATGGGGACTGACCTTTCCTGTGGCCACCAGAGCGGGTCTCTGAGGTCCCCGTCGTAAGTCGTGAGCACATGCCGCAACTCGAGAAAATCCAGGAGGTTTTGCCCTCCAGGCGAGATGAGGCCCATTTCCGCTGAGGCTTCTCGAGGCTAATCACATCTAACCACTGGAACTTCCAAAGGGTCCTTCACACCCTTGCTGCAACTCAAGAAGTTCCCCGACATACCTGTCTCCACTCGAGAGGAAGCACGTGGGGTCCCGCACACATCCAGGGGAGCCCCGTTTCCGCCTCCTAGCTCGAGATGAGGAATCCTTTCGCTGTTTCCTAGGGAAAGAATTCCCGGCGTTCCCGTCGCATCTCAAGAGGAGGCGCTCTCCACAGGAAAGGCGAGAGGAACTCCAGGGTCGTGCCACCATTCCAAGAGTCCCCCAGATGTGTCAGTCCATTCCAGAGGAACTTGTTTTCCCTGCACTGCCTTGACGTTCAAGCCGAGGATCGACTCCCACCACGTGTGCACGTGGGACAGCCCTGTGGGAAAGCCTCGTGGGAAAGCCTCGTGGGAAAGACTCGAGGGAAAACCATAGATCCTTTGATCCACGCGTCGGACTGCGTGACACTGCTGCTACCGGTCTGGAGGAAAGCGCAAGTGCATGCCCGCATTCGAGACGAGGACTGACTCCCCTGGGGAGACTCCAGAAGTACCCCAAGATCCATGTCAGCACTGGAGAGGAATCCTCAGGTTCCGGCCCCGACTCCACACAAGGTCTTCGGCCCCGGCATCGACGGGAGAGGAATCCCGAGAGGCCCCCGAGGAAGTCGCATGGGGACTGGCCTTTCCTGAGGCCACCAGAGCGGGTCCCTGAGGTCCCGGTCGTTACTCGAGAGCACCTGCCGCAACTCGAGAAAATCCAGGAGGTTTTGCCCTCCAGGCGAGATGAGGCCCATTTCCGCTGAGGCTTCTCGAGGCTAATCACGTCTAACCACTGGAACTTCCAAAGGGTCCTTCACACTCTTTCTGCAACTCAAGAAGTTCCCCGACATACCCGTATCCACTCGAGAGGAAGCACGAGGGTCCCGCACACATCCAGGGGAGCCCCGTTTCTGCCTCCTAGCTCGAGATGAGGGATCCTTTCCCTGTTTCGTAGGGAAAGAATTCCCGGCGTTCCCGTCGCATCTCAAGAGGAGGCGCTCTCCACAGGAAAGGCGAGAGGACTCCAGCGTCGTGCCACCATTCAAAGAGTCCCCCAGATATGTCAGTCCATTCCAGAGGAACATGTTTTCCCTGCACTGCCTTGACGTTCAAGCCGAGAATCGACTCCCACCACTTGTGCACGTGGGACAGCCCTGTGGGAAAGCCTCGTGGGAAAGCCTCGTGGGAAAGACTCGTGGGAAAATCATAGATCCTTTGATGCACGTGGCGGACTGCTTGACACTGCTGCTACCGCTCTGGAGGAAAGCGCAAGTGCATGTCCGCATCCCAGACGAGGACTGACTCCCCTGGGGAGACTCCAGAAGTACCCCAAGATCCATGTCAGCACTGAGAGGAATCCTCAGGTTCCGGCCCCGACTCCACACAAGGTCTTCGGCCCCGGCATCGACGGGAGAGGAATCCCGAGATGCCCCCGAGGAAGTCGCATGGGGACTGGCCTTTCTTGAGGCCACCAGAGCGGGTCCCTGAGGTCCCCGTCGTAAGTCGAGAGCACCTGCCGCAACTCGAGAAAATCCAGGAGATTTTGCCCTCCAGGCGAGATGAGGCCCATTTCCGCTGAGGCTTCTCGAGGCCAATCACATCTAACCACTGGAACTTCCAAACGGTCCTTCACACCCTTGCTGCAACTCAAGCAATCCCGCGACTTACCCGTCTCCACTCGAGAGGAAGCACGTGGTGTCCCGCAAACATCCAGGGGAGCCCCGTTTCCGCCTCCTAGCTCGAGATGAGTGATCCTTTCCCTGCTTCGTAGGGAAAGAATTCCCGGCGTTCCCGTCGCATCTCAAGAGGAGGCGCTCTCCACAGGAAAGGCGAGAGGAACTCCAGGGTCGTGCCACCATTCCAAGAGTCCCCCAGATGTGTCAGTCCATTCCAGAGGAACCTGTTTTCCCTGCACTGCCTTGACGTTCAAGCCGAGGATCGACTCCCACCACGTGTGCACGAGGGACAGCCCTGTGGGAAAGCCTCGTGGGAAAGCCTCGTGGGAAAGACTCGAGGGAAAACCATAGATCCTTTGATCCACGCGGCGGACTGCGTGACACTGCTGCTACCGCTCTGGAGGAAAGCGTAAGTGCATGCCCGCATTCGAGACGAGGACTGACTCCCCTGGGAAGACTCCAGAAGTACCCCAAGATCCATGTCAGCACTGGAGAGGAATCCTCAGTTTCCGGCCCCGACTCCACACAAGGTCTTAGGCCCCGGCATCGACGGGAGAGGAATCCCGAGAGGCCCCCGAGGAACTCGCATGGGTACTGGCCTTTCATGAGGCCACCAGAGCGGGTCCCTGAGGTCCCCGTCGTAAGTCGAGAGCACCTGCTGCAACTCGAGAAAATCCAGGAGGTTTTGCCCTCCAGGCGAGATGAGGCCCATTTCCCCTGAGGCTTCTCGAGGCCAATCACATCTCACCACTGGAACTTCCAAAGGGTCCTTCACACCCTTGCTGCAACTCAAGAAGTTCCCCCACATACCCGTCTGCACTGGAGAGGAAGCACGTGGTGTCCCGCACACATCCAGGGGAGCCCCGTTTCCGCCTCCTAGCTCGAGATGAGGGATCCTTTCCCTGTTTCGTAGGGAAAGAATTCCCGGCGTTCCCGTCGCATCTCAAGAGGAGGCGCTCTCCACAGGAAAGGCGAGAGGAACTCCAGGGTCGTGCCACCATTCCAAGAGTCCCCCAGATGTGTCAGTCCATTCCAGAGGAACCTGTTTTCCCTGCACTGCCTTGACGTTCAAGCCGAGGATCGACTCCCACCACGTGTGCACGTGGGACAGCCCTGTGGGAAAGCCTCGTGGGAAAGCCTCGTGGGAAAGACTCGAGGGAAAACCATAGATCCTTTGATCCACGAGGCGGACTGCGTGAAACTGCTGCTACCGCTCTGGAGGAAAGCGCAAGTGCATGCCCGCATTCGAGACGAGGACTGACTCCCCTGGGGAGACTCCAGAAGTACCCCAAGATCCATGTCAGCACTGGAGAGGAATCCTCAGGTTCCGGCCCCGACTCCACACAAGGTCTTAGGCCCCGGCATCGACGGGAGAGGAATCCCGAGAGGCCCCCGAGGAACTCGCATGGGGACTGGCCTTTCCTGAGGCCACCAGAGCGGGTCCCTGAGGTCCCCGTCGTAAGTCGAGAGCACCTGCCGCAACTCGAGAAAATCCAGGAGGTTTTGCCCTCCAGGCGAGATGAGGCCCATTTCCGCTGAGGCTTCTCGAGGCCAATCACGTCTAACCACTGGAACTTCCAAAGGGTCCTTCACACCCTTGCTGCAACTCAAGAAGTTCCCCGACATACCCGTCTCCACTCGAGAGGAAGCACGTGGTGTCCCGCACACATCCAGGGGAGCCCCGTTTCCGCCTCCTAGCTCGAGATGAGGGATCCTTTCCCTGTTTCGTAGGGAAAGAATTCCCGGCGTTCCCGTCGCATCTCAAGAGGAGGCGCTCTCCACAGGAAAGGCGAGAGGAACTCCAGGGTCGTGACACCATTCCAAGAGTCCCCCAGATGTGTCAGTCCATTCCAGAGGAACCTGTTTTCCCTGCACTGCCTTGACGTTCAAGCCGAGGATCGAGTCCCACCACGTGTGCACGTGGGACAGCCCTGTGGGAAAGCCTCGTGGGAAAGCCTCGTGGGAAAGACTCGAGGGAAAACCATAGATCCTTTGATCCACGCGGTGGACTGCGTGACACTGCTGCTACCTCTGTGGAGGAAAGCGCAAGTGCATGCCCGCATTCGAGACGAGGACTGACTCCCCTGGGGAGACTCCAGAAGTACCCCAAGATCCATGTCAGCACTGGAGAGGAATCCTCAGGTTCCGGCCCCGACTCCACACAAGGTCTTAGGCCCCGGCATCGACGGGAGAGGAATCCCGAGAGGCACCCGAGGAACTCGCATGGGGACTGGCCTTTCCTGAGGCCACCAGAGCGGGTCCCTGAAGTCCCCGTCGTAAGTCGAGAGCACCTGCCGCAACTCGAGAAAATCCAGGAGGATTTGCCCTCCAGGCGATATGAGGCCCATTTCCGCTGAGGCTTCTCGAGGCCAATCACATCTAACCACTGGAACTTCCAAAGGGTCCTTCACACCCTTGCTGCAACTCAAGCAGTTGCGTGACATACCCGTCTCCACTCGAGAGGAAGCACGTGGTGTCCCGCACACATCCAGGGGAGCCCCGTTTCCGCCTCCTAGCTCGAGATGAGGGATCCTTTCCCTGTTTCGTAGGGAAAGAATTCCCGGCGTTCCCGTCGCATCTCAAGAGGAGGCGCTCTCCACAGGAAAGGCGAGAGGAACTCCAGGGTCGAGCCACCATTCCAAGAGTCCCCCAGATGTGTCAGTCCATTCCAGAGGAACCTGTTTTCCCTGCACTGCCTTGACGTTCAAGCCGAGGATCGACTCCCACCACGTGTGCACGTGGGACAGCCCTGTGGGAAAGCCTCGTGGGAAAGCCTCGTGGGAAAGACTCGAGGGAAAACCATAGATCCTTTGATCCACGCGGCGGACTGCGTGACACTGCTGCTACCAGTATGGAGGAAAGCGCAAGTGCATGCCCGCATTCGAGACGAGGACTGACTCCCCTGGGGAGACTCCAGAAGTACCCCAAGATCCATGTCAGCACTGGAGAGGAATCCTCAGGTTCCGGCCCCGACTCCACACAAGGTCTTAGGCCCCGGCATCGACGGGAGAGGAATCCCGAGAGGCCCCCGAGGAACTCGCATGGGGACTGGCCTTTCCTGAGGCCACCAGAGCGGGTCCCTGAGGTCCCCGTCGTAAGTCGAGAGCACCTGCCGCAACTCGAGAAAATCCAGGAGGTTTTGCCCTCCAGGCGAGATGAGGCACATTTCCGCTGAGGCTTCTCGAGGCCAATCACATCTAACCACTGGAACTTCCAAAGGGTCCTTCACACCCTTGCTGCAACTCAAGAAGTTCCCCGACATACCCGTCTCCACTCGAGAGGAAGCACGTGGGTCCCGCACACATCCAGGGGAGCCCCGTTTCCGCCTCCTAGCTCGAGATGAGGGATCCTTTCCCTGTTTCGTAGGGAAAGAATTCCCGGCGTTCCTGTCGCATCTCAAGAGGAGGCACTCTCCACAGGAAAGGCGAGCGGAACTCCAGGGTCGTGCCACCATTCCAAGAGTCCCCCAGATGTGTCAGTCCATTCCAGAGGAACCTGTTTTCCCTGCACTGCCTTGACGTTCAAGCCGAGGATCGACTCCCACCACGTGTGCACGTGGGACAGCCCTGTGGGAAAGCCTCGTGGGAAAGCCTCGTGGGAAAGACTCGAGGGAAAACCATAGATCCTTTGATCCACGCGGCGGACTGCGTGACACTGCTGCTACCGCTCTGGAGGAAAGCGCAAGTGCATGCCCGCATTCGAGACGAGGTCTGACTCCCCTGGGGAGACTCCAGAAGTACCCCAAGATCCATGTCAGCACTGGAGAGGAATCCTCAGGTTTCGGCCCCGACTCCACACAAGGTCTTAGGCCCCGGCATCGACGGGAGAGGAATCCCGAGAGGCCCCAGAGGAACTCGCATGGGGACTGGCCTTTCCTGAGGCCACCAGAGCGGGTCCCTGAGGTCCCCGTCGTAAGTCGAGAGCACCTGCCGCAACTCGAGAAAATCCAGGAGGTTTTGCCCTCCAGGCGAGATGAGGCCCATTTCCGCTGAGGCTTCTCGAGGCCAATCACATCTAACCACTGGAACTTCCAAAGGGTCCTTCACACCCTTGCTGCAACTCAAGAAGTTCCCCGACATACCCGTCTCCACTCGAGAGGAAGCACGTGGTGTCCCGCATACATCCAGGGGAGCCCCGTTTCCGCCTCCTAGCTCGAGATGAGGGATCCTATCCCTGTTTCGTAGGGAAAGAATTCCCGGCGTTCCCGTCGCATCTCAAGAGGAGGCGCTCTCCACAGGAAAGGCGAAAGGAACTCCAGGGTCGTGCCACCATTCCAAGAGTCCCCCAGATGTGTCAGTCCATTCCAGAGGAAACTGTTTTCCCTGCACTGCCTTGACGTTCAAGCCGAGGATCGACTCCCACCACGTGTGCACGTGGGACAGCCCTGTGGGAAAGCCTCGTGGGAAAGACTCGAGGGAAAACCATAGATCCTTTGATCCACGCGGCGGACTGCGTGACACTGCTGCTACCGCTCTGGATGAAAGCGCAATGCATGCCCGCATTCGAGACGAGGACTGACTCCCCTGGGGAGACTCCAGAAGTACCCCAAGATCCATGTCAGCACTGGAGAGGAATCCTCAGGTTCCGGCCCCGACTCCACACAAGGTCTTAGGCCCCGGCATCGACGGGAGAGGAATTCCGAGACGCCCCAGAGGAACTCGCATGGGGACTGGCTTTTCCTGAGGCCAACAGAGCGGTTCCCTGAGGTCCCCGTCGTAAGTCGAGAGCACCTGCCGCAACTCGAGAAAATTCAGGAGGTTTTGCCCTCCATGCGAGATGAGGCCCATTTCCGCTGAGGCTTCTCGAGGCCAATCACATCTAACCACTGGAACTTCCAAAGGGTCCTTCACACCATTGCTGCAACTCAAGAAGTTCCCCGACATACCCGTCTCCACTCAAGAGGAAGCACGTGGGGTCCCGCACACATCCAGGGGAGCCCCGTTTCCGCCTCCTAGCTCGAGATGAGGGATCCTTTCCCTGTTTCGTAGGGAAAGAATTCCCGGCGTTCCCGTCGCATCTCAAGAGGAGGCGCTCTCCACAGGAAAGGCGAGAGGAACTCCAGGGTCGTGACACCATTCCAAGAGTCCCCTAGATGTGTCAGTCCATTCCAGAGGAACCTTTTTTCCCTGCACTGCCTTGACGTTCAAGCCGAGGATCGACTCCCACCACGTGTGCACGTGGGACAGCCCTGTGGGAAAGCCTCGTAGGAAAGCCTCGTGGGAAAGACTCGAGGGAAAACCATAGATCCTTTGATCCACGCGGCGGACTGCGTGTCACTGCTGCTACCGCTCTGGAGGAAAGCGCAAGTGCATGCCCGCATTCGAGACGAGGACTGACTCCCCTGGGGAGACTCCAGAAGTACCCCAAGATCCATGTCAGCACTGGAGAGGAATCCTCAGGTTCCGGCCCCGACTCCACACAGGGTCTTAGGCCCCGGCATCGACGGGAGAGGAATCCCGAGAGGCCCCCGAGGAACTCGCATGGGGACTGGCCTTTCCTGAGGCCACCAGAGCGGGTCCCTGAGGTCCCCGTCGTAAGTCGAGAGCACCTGCCGCAACTCGAGAAAATCCAGGAGGTTTTGCCCTCCAGGCGAGATGAGGCCCATTTCCCCTGAGGCTTCTCGAGGCCAATCACATCTAACCACTGGAACTTCCAAAAGGTCCTTCACACCCTTGCTGCAACTCAAGAAGTTCCCCGACATACCCGTCTGCACTCGAGAGGAAGCACGTGGGGTCCCGCACACATCCAGGGGAGCCCCGTTTCCTCCTCCTAGCTCGAGATGAGGGATCCTTTCCCTGTTTCGTAGGGAAAGAATTCCGTGCGTTCCCGTCGCATCTCAAGAGGAGGCGCTCTCCACAGGAAAGGCGAGAGGAACTCCAGGGTCATGCCACCATTCCAAGAGTCCCCCAGTTGTGTCAGTCCATTCCAGAGGAACCTGTTTTCGCTGCACTGCCTTGACGTTCAAGCCGAGGATCGACTCCCACCACGTGTGCACGTGGGACAGCCCTGTGGGAAAGCCTCGTGGGAAAGCCTCGTGGGAAAGACTCGAGGGAAAACCATAGATCCTTTGATCCACGCGGCGGACTGCGTGACACTGCTGCTACCAGTATGGAGGAAAGCGCAAGTGCATGCCCGCATTCGAGACGAGGACTGACTCCCCTGGGGAGACTCCAGAAGTACCCCAAGATCCATGTCAGCACTGGAGAGGAATCCTCAGGTTCCGGCCCCGACTCCACACAAGGTCTTAGGCCCCGGCATCGACGGGAGAGGAATCCCGAGAGGCCCCCGAGGAACTCGCATGGGGACTGGCCTTTCCTGAGGCCACCAGAGCGGGTCCCTGAGGTCCCCGTCGTAAGTCGAGAGCACCTGCCGCAACTCGAGAAAATCCAGGAGGTTTTGCCCTCCAGGCGAGATGAGGCACATTTCCGCTGAGGCTTCTCGAGGCCAATCACATCTAACCACTGGAACTTCCAAAGGGTCCTTCACACCCTTGCTGCAACTCAAGAAGTTCCCCGACATACCCGTCTCCACTCGAGAGGAAGCACGTGGGTCCCGCACACATCCAGGGGAGCCCCGTTTCCGCCTCCTAGCTCGAGATGAGGGATCCTTTCCCTGTTTCGTAGGGAAAGAATTCCCGGCGTTCCTGTCGCATCTCAAGAGGAGGCACTCTCCACAGGAAAGGCGAGCGGAACTCCAGGGTCGTGCCACCATTCCAAGAGTCCCCCAGATGTGTCAGTCCATTCCAGAGGAACCTGTTTTCCCTGCACTGCCTTGACGTTCAAGCCGAGGATCGACTCCCACCACGTGTGCACGTGGGACAGCCCTGTGGGAAAGCCTCGTGGGAAAGCCTCGTGGGAAAGACTCGAGGGAAAACCATAGATCCTTTGATCCACGCGGCGGACTGCGTGACACTGCTGCTACCGCTCTGGAGGAAAGCGCAAGTGCATGCCCGCATTCGAGACGAGGTCTGACTCCCCTGGGGAGACTCCAGAAGTACCCCAAGATCCATGTCAGCACTGGAGAGGAATCCTCAGGTTTCGGCCCCGACTCCACACAAGGTCTTAGGCCCCGGCATCGACGGGAGAGGAATCCCGAGAGGCCCCAGAGGAACTCGCATGGGGACTGGCCTTTCCTGAGGCCACCAGAGCGGGTCCCTGAGGTCCCCGTCGTAAGTCGAGAGCACCTGCCGCAACTCGAGAAAATCCAGGAGGTTTTGCCCTCCAGGCGAGATGAGGCCCATTTCCGCTGAGGCTTCTCGAGGCCAATCACATCTAACCACTGGAACTTCCAAAGGGTCCTTCACACCCTTGCTGCAACTCAAGAAGTTCCCCGACATACCCGTCTCCACTCGAGAGGAAGCACGTGGTGTCCCGCATACATCCAGGGGAGCCCCGTTTCCGCCTCCTAGCTCGAGATGAGGGATCCTATCCCTGTTTCGTAGGGAAAGATTTCCCGGCGTTCCCGTCGCATCTCAAGAGGAGGCGCTCTCCACAGGAAAGGCGAAAGGAACTCCAGGGTCGTGCCACCATTCCAAGAGTCCCCCAGATGTGTCAGTCCATTCCAGAGGAAACTGTTTTCCCTGCACTGCCTTGACGTTCAAGCCGAGGATCGACTCCCACCACGTGTGCACGTGGGACAGCCCTGTGGGAAAGCCTCGTGGGAAAGACTCGAGGGAAAACCATAGATCCTTTGATCCACGCGGCGGACTGCGTGACACTGCTGCTACCGCTCTGGATGAAAGCGCAATGCATGCCCGCATTCGAGACGAGGACTGACTCCCCTGGGGAGACTCCAGAAGTACCCCAAGATCCATGTCAGCACTGGAGAGGAATCCTCAGGTTCCGGCCCCGACTCCACACAAGGTCTTAGGCCCCGGCATCGACGGGAGAGGAATTCCGAGACGCCCCAGAGGAACTCGCATGGGGACTGGCTTTTCCTGAGGCCAACAGAGCGGTTCCCTGAGGTCCCCGTCGTAAGTCGAGAGCACCTGCCGCAACTCGAGAAAATTCAGGAGGTTTTGCCCTCCATGCGAGATGAGGCCCATTTCCGCTGAGGCTTCTCGAGGCCAATCACATCTAACCACTGGAACTTCCAAAGGGTCCTTCACACCATTGCTGCAACTCAAGAAGTTCCCCGACATACCCGTCTCCACTCAAGAGGAAGCACGTGGGGTCCCGCACACATCCAGGGGAGCCCCGTTTCCGCCTCCTAGCTCGAGATGAGGGATCCTTTCCCTGTTTCGTAGGGAAAGAATTCCCGGCGTTCCCGTCGCATCTCAAGAGGAGGCGCTCTCCACAGGAAAGGCGAGAGGAACTCCAGGGTCGTGACACCATTCCAAGAGTCCCCTAGATGTGTCAGTCCATTCCAGAGGAACCTTTTTTCCCTGCACTGCCTTGACGTTCAAGCCGAGGATCGACTCCCACCACGTGTGCACGTGGGACAGCCCTGTGGGAAAGCCTCGTGGGAAAGCCTCGTGGGAAAGACTCGAGGGAAAACCATAGATCCTTTGATCCACGTGGCGGACTGCGTGACACTGCTGCTACCGCTCTGGAGGAAAGCGCAAGTGCATGCCCGCATTCGAGACGAGGACTGACTCCCCTGGGGAGACTCCAGAAGTACCCCAAGATCCATGTCAGCACTGGAGAGGAATCCTCAGGTTCCGGCCCCGACTCCACACAAGGTCTTAGGCCATGGCATCGACGGGAGAGGAATCCCGAGAGGCCCCCGAGGAACTCGCATGGGGACTGGCCTTTCCTGAGGCCACCAGAGCGGGTCCCTGAGGTCCCCGTCGTAAGTCGAGAGCACCTGCCGCAACTCGAGAAAATCCAGGAGGTTTTGCCCTCCAGGCGAGATGAGGCCCATTTCCGCTGAGGCTTCTCGAGGCCAATCACATCTAACCACTGGAACTTCCAAAGGGTCCTTCACACCCTTGCTGCAACTCAAGAAGTTCCCCGACATACCCGTCTCCACTCGAGAGGAAGCACGTGGGTCCCGCACACATCCAGGGGAGCCCCGTTTCCGCCTCCTAGCTCGAGATGAGGGATCCTTTCCCTGTTTCGTAGGGAAAGAATTCCCGGCGTTCCTGTCGCATCTCAAGAGGAGGCACTCTCCACAGGAAAGGCGAGCGGAACTCCAGGGTCGTGCCACCATTCCAAGAGTCCCCCAGATGTGTCAGTCCATTCCAGAGGAACCTGTTTTCCCTGCACTGCCTTGACGTTCAAGCCGAGGATCGACTCCCACCACGTGTGCACGTGGGACAGCCCTGTGGGAAAGCCTCGTGGGAAAGACTCGAGGGAAAACCATAGATCCTTTGATCCACGCGGCGGACTGCGTGACACTGCTGCTACCGCTCTGGAGGAAAGCGCAATGCATGCCCGCATTCGAGACGAGGACTGACTTCCCTGGGGAGACTCCAGAAGTACCCCAAGATCCATGTGAGCACTGGAGAGGAATCCTCAGGTTCCGGCCCCGACTCCACACAAGGTCTTAGGCCCCGGCATCGACGGGAGAGGAATCCCGAGACGCCCCAGAGGAACTCGCATGGGGACTGGCTTTTCCTGAGGCCAACAGAGCGGTTCCCTGAGGTCCCCGTCGTAAGTCGAGAGCACCTGCCGCAACTCGAGAAAATTCAGGAGGTTTTGCCCTCCAGGCGAGATGAGGCCCATTTCCGCTGAGGCTTCTCGAGGCCAATCACATCTAACCACTGGAACTTCCAAAGGGTCCTTCACACCATTGCTGCAACTCAAGAAGTTCCCCGACATACCCGTCTCCACTCGAGAGGAAGCACGTGGTGTCCCGCACACATCCAGGGGAGCCCCGTTTCCGCCTCCTAGCTCGAGATGAGGGATCCTTTCCCTGTTTCGTAGGGAAAGAATTCCCGGCGTTCCCGTCGCATCTCAAGAGGAGGCGCTCTCCACAGGAAAGGCGAGAGGAACTCCAGGGTCGTGACACCATTGCAAGAGTCCCCCAGATGTGTCAGTCCATTCCAGAGGAACCTTTTTTCCCTGCACTGCCTTGACGTTCAAGCCGAGGATCGACGCCCACCAGGCGTGCACGTGGGACAGCCCTGTGGGAAAGCCTCGGAGGAAAGCCTCGTGGGAAAGACTGGAGGGAAAACCATAGATCCTTTGATCCACGCGGCGGACTGCGTGTCACTGCTGCTACCGCTCTGGAGGAAAGCGCAAGTGCATGCCCGCATTCGAGACGAGGACTGACTCCCCTGGGGAGACTCCAGAAGTACCCCAAGATCCATGTCAGCACTGGAGAGGAATCCTCAGGTTCCGGCCCCGACTCCACACAAGGTCTTAGGCCCCGGCATCGACGGGAGAGGAATCCCGAGAGGCCCCCGAGGAACTCGCATGGGGACTGGCCTTTCCTGAGGCCACAAGAGCGGGTCCCTGAGGTCCCCGTCGTAAGTCGAGAGCACCTGCCGCAACTCGAGAAAATCCAGGAGGTTTTGCCCTCCAGGCGAGATGAGGCCCATTTCCGCTGAGGCTTCTCGAGGCCAATCACATCTAACCACTGGAACTTCCAAAGGGTCCTTCACACCCTTGCTGCAACTCAAGAAGTTCCCCGACATACCCGTCTGCACTCGAGAGGAAGCACGTGGGGTCCCGCACACATCCAGGGGAGCCCCGTTTCCGCCTCCTAGCTCGAGATGAGGGATCCTTTCCCTGTTTCGTAGGGAAAGAATTGCGGGCGTTCCCGTCGCATCTCAAGAGGAGGCGCTCTCCACAGGAAAGGCGAGAGGAACTCCAGGGTCATGCCAACATTGCAAGAGTCCCCCAGATGTGTCAGTCCATTCCAGAGGAACCTGTTTTCCCTGCACTGCCTTGACGTTCAAGCCGAGGATCGACTCCCACCACGTGTGCACGTGGGACAGCCCTGTGGGAAAGCCTCGTGGGAAAGCCTCGTGGGAAAGACTCGAGGGAAAACCATAGATCCTTTGATCCACGCGGCGGACTGCGTGACACTGCTGCTACCGCTCTGGAGGAAAGCGCAAGTGCATGCCCGCATTCGAGACGAGGACTGACTCCCCTGGGGAGACTCCAGAAGTACCCCAAGATCCATGTCAGCACTGGAGAGGAATCCTCAGGTTCCGGCCCCGACTCCACACAAGGTCTTAGGCCCCGGCATCGACGGGAGAGGAATCCCGAGAGGCCCCCGAGGAACTCGCATGGGGACTGGCCTTTCTGAGGCCACCAGAGTGGGTCCCTGAGGTCCCCGTCGTAAGTCGAGAGCACCTGCCGCAACTCGAGAAAATCCAGGAGGTTTTGCCCTCCAGACGAGATGAGGACCATTTCCGCTGAGGCTTCTCGAGGCTAATCACGTCTAACCACTGAAACTTCCAAAGGGTCCTTCACACCCTTGCTGCAACTCAAGAACTTCCCCGAAATACACGTCTCCACTCGAGAGGAAGCACGTGGGGTCCCGCACACATCCAGGGGAGCCCCGTTCCCGCCTCCTAGCTCGAGATGAGGGATCCTTTCCCTGTTTCGTAGGGAAAGAATTCCCGGCGTTCCAGTCGCATCTCAAGAGTAGGCGCTCTCCACAGGAAGGCGAGAGGAACCCCAGGGTCGTGCCACCATTCCAAGAGTCCCCCAGATGTGTCAGTCCATTCCAGAGGAACCTGTTTTCCCTGCACTGCCTTGACGTTCAAGCCGAGGATCGACTCCCACCACGTGTGCACGTGGGACAGCCCTGTGGGAAAGCCTCGTGGGAAAGCCTCGTGGGAAAGACTCGAGGGAAAACCATAGATCCTTTGATCCACGCGGCGGACTGCGTGACACTGCTGCTACCGCTCTGGAGGAAAGCGCAAGTGCATGCCCGCATTCGAGACGAGGACTGACTCCCCTGGGGAGACTCCAGAAGCCCCCAAGATCCATGTCAGCACTGAAGAGGAATCCTCAGGTTCCGGCCCCGACTCCACACAAGGTCTTAGGACCCGGCATCGACGGGAGAGGAATCCCGAGAGGCCCCCGAGGAACTCGCATGGGGACTGGCCTTTCCTGAGGTCACCAGAGCGGGTCCCTGAGGTCCCCGTCGTAAGTCGAGAGCACCTGCCGCAACTCGAGAAAATCCAGGAGGTTTTGCCCTCCAGGCGAGATGAGGCCCATTTCCACTGAGGCTTCTCGAGGCCAATCACGTCTAACCACTGGAACTTCCAAAGGGTCCTTCACACCCTTTCTGCAACTCAAGAAGTTCCCCGACATACCCGTCTCCACTCGAGAGGAAGCACGTGGGTCCCGCACACATCCAGGGGAGCCCCGTTTCCGCCTCCTAGCTCGAGATGAGGGATCCTTTCCCTGTTTCGTAGGGAAAGAATTCCCGGCGTTCCCGTCGCATCTCAAGAGGAGGCGCTCTGCACAGGAAACTCGAGAGGAACTCCAGGGTCGTGCCACCATTCCAAGAGTCCCCCAGATGTGTCAGTCCATTCCAGAGGAACCTGTTTTCCCTGCACTGCCTTGACGTTCAAGCCGAGGATCGACTCCCACCACGTGTGCACGTGGGACAGCCCTGTGGGAAAGCCTCGTGGGAAAGCCTCGTGGGAAAGACTCGAGGGAAAACCATAGATCCTTTGATCCACGCGGCGGACTGCGTGACACTGCTGCTACCGCTCTGGAGGAAAGCGCAAGTGCATGGCCGCATTCGAGACGAGGACTGACTCCCCTGGGGAGACTCCAGAAGTACCCCAAGATCCATGTCAGCACTGGAGAGGAATCCTCAGGTTCCGGCCCCGACTCCACACAAGGTCTTCGGCCCCGGCATCGACGGGAGAGGAATCCCGAGAGGCCCCCGAGGAACTCGCATGGGGACTGGCCTTTCATGAGGCCACCAGAGCGGGTCCCTGAGGTCCCCGTCGTAAGTCGAGAGCACCTGCCGCAACTCGAGAAAATCCAGGAGGTTTTGCCCTCCAGGCGAGATGAGGCCCATTTCCGCTGAGGCTTCTCGAGGCTAATCACATCTAACCACTGGAACTTCCAAAGGGTCCTTCACACCATTGCTGCAACTCAAGAAGTTCCTCGACATACCCGTCTCCACTCGAGAGGAAGCACGTGGGGTCCCGCACACATCCAGGGGAGCCCCGTTTACGCCTCCTAGCTCGAGATGAGGGATCCTTTCCCTGTTTCGTAGGGAAAGAATTCCCGGCATTCCCGTCGCATCTCAAGAGGAGGCGCTCTCCACAGGAAAGGCGAGAGGAACTCCAGGGTCGTGCCACCATCCCAAGAGTCCCCCAGATGTGTCAGTCCATTCCAGAGGAACCTGTTTTCCCTGCACTGCCTTGACGTTCAAGCCGAGGATCGACTCCCACCACGTGTGCACGTGGGACAGCCCTGTGGGAAAGCCTCGTGGGAAAGCCTCGTGGGAAAGACTCGAGGGAAAACCACAGATCCTTTGATCCACGCGGCGGACTGCGTGACACTGCTGCTACCGCTCTGGAGGAAAGCGCAAGTGCATGCCCGCATTCGAGACGAGGACTGACTCCCCTGGGGAGACTCCAGAAGTACCCCAAGATCCATGTCAGCACTGGAGAGGAATCCTCAGGTTCCGGCCCCGACTCCACACAAGGTCTTAGGCCCCGGCATCGACGGGAGAGGAATCCCGAGACGCCCCTGAGGAACTCGCATGGGGACTGGCCTTTCCTGAGGCCACCAGAGCGGGTCCCTGAGGTCCCCGTCGTAAGTCGAGAGCTCCTGCCGCAACTCGAGAAAATCCAGGAGGTTTTGCCCTCCAGGCGTGATGAGGCCCATTTCCGCTGAGGCTTCTCGAGGCCAATCACATCTAACCACTGGAACTTCCAAAGGGTCCTACACACCCTTGCTGCAACTCAAGAAGTTCCGTGACATACCCGTCTCCACTCGAGGCGAAACACGTGGGGTCCCGCACACATCCACGGGAGCCCCTTTTCCGCCTCCTAGCTCGAGATGAGGGATCCTTTCCCTGTTTCGTAGGGAAAGAATTCCCGGCGTTCCCGTCGCATCTCAAAAGGAGGAGCTCTGCACAGGAAAGCCGAGAGGAACTCAAGGGTCGTGCCACCATTCCAAGAGACCCCAGATGTGTCAGTCCATTCCAGAGGAACCTGTTTTCCCTGCACTGCCTTGACGTTCAAGCCGAGGATCGACTCCCACCACGTGTGCACGTGGGACAGCCCTGTGGGAAAGCCTCGTGGGAAAGCCTCGTGGGAAAGACTCGAGGGAAAACCATAGATCCTTTGATCCACGCGGCGGACTGCGTGACACTGCTGCTACCGCTCTGGAGGAAAGCGCAAGTGCATGCCCGCATTCGAGACGAGGACTGACTCCCCTGGGGAGACTCCAGAAGTACCCCAAGATCCATGTCAGCACTGGAGAGGAATCCTCAGTTTCCGGCCCGGAATCCACACAAGGTCTTAGGCCCCGGCATCGACGGGAGGGGAATCCCCAGAGGCCCCAGAGGAACTCGCATGGGGACTGGCCTTTCCTGAGGCCACCAGAGCGGGTCCCTGAGGTCCCCGTCGTAAGTCGAGAGCACCTGCCGCAACTCGAGAAAATCCAGGAGGTTTTGCACTCCAGGCGAGATGAGGCCCATTTCCGCTGAGGCTACTCGAGGCTAATCACGTCTAACCACTGGAACTTCCAAAGGGTCCTTCACACCCTTGCTGCAACTCAAGAAGTTCCCCGACATACACGTCTCACTCGAGAGGAAGCACGTGGGGTCCCGCACACATCCAGGGGAGCCCCTTTTCCGCCTCCTCGCTCGAGATGAAGGATCCTTTCCATGTTTCTTAGGGAAAGAATTCCCGGCGTTCCCGTCGCATCTCAAGAGGAGGCACTCTCCACAGGAAAGGCGAGAGGAACTCCAGGGTCGTGCCACCATTCCAAGAGTCCCCCAGATGTGTCAGTCCATTCCAGAGGAACCTGTTTTCCCTGCACTGCCTTGACTTTCAAACCGAGGATCGACTCCCACCACGTGCGCACGTGAGACAGCCCTGTGGGAAAGCCTCGTGGGAATGCCTCGTGGGAAAGACTCGAGGGAAAACCATAGATCCTTTGATCCACGCGGCGGACTGCGTGACACTGCTGCTACCGCTCTGGAGGAAAGCGCAAGTGCATGCCCGCATTCGAGACGAGGACTGACTCCCCTGGGGAGACTCCAGAATTACCCCAAGATCCATGTCAGCACTGGAGAGGAATCCTCAGGTTCCGGCCCCGACTCCACACAAGGTCTTAGGCCCCGGCATCGACGGGAGAGGAATCCCGAGAGGCCCCCGAGGAACTCGCATGGGGACTGGCCTTTCCTGAGGCCACCAGAGCGGGTCCCTGACGTCCCCGTCGTAAGTCGAGAGCACCTGCCGCAACTCGAGAAAATCCAGGAGGTTTTGCCCTCCAGGCGAGATGAGGCACATTTCCGCTGAGGCTTCTCGAGGCCAATCACGTCTAACCACTGGAACTTCCAAAGGGTCCTTCACACCCTTGCTGCAACTCAAGCAGTTCCGCGACATACCCGTCTCCACTCGAGAGGAAGCACGTGGGGTCCCGCACACATCCAGGGGAGCCCCGTTTCCGCCTCCTAGCTCGAGATGAGGGATCCTTTCCCTGTTTCGTAGGGAAAGAATTCCGGGCGTTCCCGTCGCATCTCAAGAGGAGGCGCTCTCCACAGGAAAGGCGAGAGGAACTCCAGGGTCGTGCCACCATTCCAAGAGTCCCCCAGATGTGTCAGTCCATTCCAGAGGAACATGTTTTCCCTGCACTGCCTTGACGTTCAAGCCGAGGATCGACTCCCACCACGTGTGCACGTGGGACAGCCCTGTGGGAAAGCCTCGTGGGAAAGCCTCGTGGGAAAGACTCGAGGGAAAACCATAGATCCTTTGATCCACGCGGCGGACTGCGTGACACTGCTGCTACCGCTCTGGAGGAAAGCGCAAGTGCATGCCCGCATTCGAGACGAGGACTGACTCCCCTGGGGAGACTCCAGAAGTACCCCAAGATCCATGTCAGCACTGGAGAGGAATCCTCAGGTTCCGGCCCCGACTCCTCACAAGGTCTTAGGCCCCGGCATCGACGGGAGAGGAATCCCGAGAGGCCCCCGAGGAACTCGCTTGGGGACTGGCCTTTCCTGAGGCCAGCAGAGCGGGTCCCTGAGGTCCCCTTCGTAAGTCGAGAGCACCTGTCGCAACTCGAGAAAATCCAGGAGGTTTTGCCCTCCAGGCGAGATGAGGCCCATTTCCGCTGAGGCTTCTCGAGGCTAATCACGTCTAACCACTGAACTTCCAAAGGGTCCTTCACACCCTTGCTGCAACTCAAGAAGTTCCCCGACATAACCGTCTCCACTCGAGACGAAGCACGTGGGTCCCGCACACATCCAGGGGAGCCCCGTTTCCGCCTCCTAGCTCGAGATGAGGGATCCTTTCCCTGTTTCGTAGGGAAAGAATTCCCGGCGTTCCCGTCGCATCTCAAGAGGAGGCGCTCTCCGCAGGAAAGGCGAGAGGAACTCCAGGGTCTTGCCACCATTCCAAGAGTCCCCCAGATGTATCAGTCCATTCCAGAGGAACCGGTTTTCCCTGCACTGCCTTGACGTTCAAGCCGAGGATCGACTCCCACCACGTGTGCACGTGGGACAGCCCTGTGGGAAAGCCTCGTGGGAAAGCCTCGTGGGAAAGACTCGAGGGAAATCCATAGATCCTTTGATCCACGCGGCAGACTGCGTGACACTGCTGCTACTGCTCTGGAGGAAAGCGCAAGTGCATGCCCGCATTCGAGACGAGGACTGACTCCCCTGGGGAGACTCCAGAAGTACCCCAAGATCCATGTCAGCACTGGAGAGGAATCCTCAGGTTCCGGCCCCGACTCCACACACGGTCTTAGGCCCCGGCATCGACGGGAGAGGAATCCCGAGAGGCCCCCAAGGAAATCGCATGGGGACTGGCCTTTCCTGAGGCCACCAGAGCGGTTCCCTGAGGTCCCCGTCGTAAGTCGAGAGCACCTGCCCCAACTCGAGAAAATCCAGGAGGTTTTGCCCTCCAGGGGAGATGAGGCCCATTTCCGCTGAGGCTTCTCGAGGCCAATCACGTCTAACCACTGGAACTTCCAAAGGGTCCTTCACACCCTTGCTGCAACTCAAGAAGTTCCCCGACATACCCGTCTGCACTCGAGAGGAAGAACGTGGTGTCCCGCACACATCCAGGGGAGCCCCGTTTCCGCCTCCTAGCTCGAGATGAGGGATCCTTTCCCTGTTTCGTAGGGAAAGAATTCCCGGCGTTCCCGTCGCATCTCAAGAGGAGGCGCTCTCCACAGGAAAGGCGAGAGGAACCCCAGGGTCGTGCCACCATTCCAAGAGTCCCCCAGATGTGTCAGTCCATTCCAGAGGAACCTGTTTTCCCTGCACTGCCTTGACGTTCAAGCCGAGGATCGACTCCCACCACGTGTGCACGTGGGACAGCCCTGTGGGAAAGCCTCGTGGGAAAGACTCGAGGGAAAAGCATAGATCCTTTGATCCACGCGGCGGACTGCGTGACACTGCTGCTACCGCTCTGGAGGAAAGCGCAAGTGCATGCCCGCATTCGAGACGAGGACTGACTCCCCTGGGGAGACTCCAGAAGTACCCCAAGATCCATGTCAGCACTGGAGAGGAATCCTCAGGTTCCGGCCCCGACTCCACACAAGGTCTTAGGCCCGGCATCGACGGGAGAGGAATCCCGAGAGGGCCCCAAGGAACTCGCATGGGGACTGGCCTTTCCTGAGGCCACCAGAGCGGGTCCCTGAGGTCTCCGTCGTAAGTCGAGAGCACCTGCCGCAACTGGAGAAAATCCAGGAGGTTTTGCCCTCCAGGCGAGATGAGGCCCATTTCCGCTGAGGCTTCTCGAGGCTAATCAGGTCTAACCACTGGAACTTCCAAAGGGTCCTTCACACCCTTGCTGCAACTCAAGAAGTTCCCCGACATACCCGTCTCCACTCGAGAGGAAGCACGTGGTGTCCCGCCCACATCCAGGGGAGTCCCGTTTCCGCCTCCTAGCTCGAGATGAGGGATCCTTTCCCTGTTTCGTAGGGAAAGAATTCCCGGCGTTCCCGTCGCATCTCAAGAGGAGGCGCTCTCCACAGGAAAGGCGAGAGGAACTCCAGGGTCGTGCCACCATTCCAAGAGTCCCCCAGATGTGTCAGTCCATTCCAGAGGAACCTGCTTTCCCTGCACTGCCTTGACGTTCAAGCCGAGGATCGACTCCCACCACGTGTGCACGTGGGACAGCCCTGTGGGAAAGCCTCGTGGGAAAGCCTCGTGGGAAAGACTCGAGGGAAAAACATAGATCCTTTGATCCACGCGGCGGACCGCGTGACACTGCTGCTACCGCTCTGGAGGAAAGCGCAAGTGCATGCCCGCATTCGAGACGAGGACTGACTCCCCTGGGGAGACTCCAGAAGTACCCCAAGATCCATGTCAGCACTGGAGAGGAATCCTCACGTTCCGGCCCCGACTCCACACAAGGTCTTAGGCCTCAGCATCGACGGGAGAGGAATCCCGAGAGGACCCGAGGAACTCGCATGGCACTGGCCTTTCCTGAGGCCACCAGAGCGGGTCTCTGAGGTCCCCGTCGTAAGTCGAGAGTACCTGCCGCAACTCGAGAAAATCCAGGAGGTTTTGCTCTCCAGGCGAGATGAGGCCCATTTCCGCTGAGGCTTCTCGAGGCTAATCACTTCTAACCACTGGAACTTCCAAAGGGTCCTTCACACCCTTGCTGCAACTCAAGAAGTTCCCCGACATACCCGTCTCCACTCGAGAGAAAGCACGTGGGGTTCCGCACACATCCAGGGGAGCCCCATTTCCGCCTCCTAGCTCGAGATGAGGGATCCTTTCCCTGCTTCGTAGGGAAAGAATTCCCGGCGTTCCCGTCGCATCTCAAGAGGAGGCGCTCTCCACAGTAAAGGCGAAAGGAACTCCAGGGTCGTGCCACCATTGCAAGAGTCCCCCAGATGTGTCAGTCCATTCCAGAGGAACTTGTTTTCCCTGCACTGCCTTGACGTTCAAGCCGAGGATCGACTCCCACCACGTGTGCACGTGGGACAGCCCTGTGGGAAGGCCTCGTGGGAAAGCCTCGTGGGAAAGACTCGAGGGAAAACCATAGATCCTTTGATGCACGCGGCGGACTGCTTGACACTGCTGCTACCGCTCTGGAGGATAGCGCAAGTGCATGCCCGCATTCCAGACGAGGACTGACTCCCCTGGGGAGACTCCAGAAGTAGCCCAAGATCCATGTCAGCACTGGAGAGGAATCCTCAGGTTCCGGCCCCGACTCCACACAAGGTCTTCGGCCCCGGCATCGACGGGAGAGGAATCCCGAGAGGCCCCCGAGGAAGTCGCATGGGGACTGACCTTTCCTGTGGCCACCAGAGCGGGTCTCTGAGGTCCCCGTCGTAAGTCGTGAGCACATGCCGCAACTCGAGAAAATCCAGGAGGTTTTGCCCTCCAGGCGAGATGAGGCCCATTTCCGCTGAGGCTTCTCGAGGCTAATCACATCTAACCACTGGAACTTCCAAAGGGTCCTTCACACCCTTGCTGCAACTCAAGAAGTTCCCCGACATACCTGTCTCTACTCGAGAGGAAGCACGTGGGGTCCCGCACACATCCAGGGGAGCCCCTTTTCCGCCTCCTAGCTCGAGATGAGGAATCCTTTCGCTGTTTCGTAGGGAAAGAATTCCCGGCGTTCCCGTCGCATCTCAAGAGGAGGCGCTCTCCACAGGAAAGGCGAGAGGAACTCCAGGGTCGTGCCACCATTCCAAGAGTCCCCCAGATGTGTCAGTCCATTCCAGAGGAACTTGTTTTCCCTGCACTGCCTTGACGTTCAAGCCGAGGATCGACTCCCACCACGTGTGCACGTGGGACAGCCCTGTGGGAAAGCCTCGTGGGAAAGCCTCGTGGGAAAGACTCGAGGGAAAACCATAGATCCTTTGATCCACGCGGCGGACTGCGTGACACTGCTGCTACCGCTCTGGAGGAAAGCGCAAGTGCTTTCCCGCATTCGAGACGAGGACTGACTCCCCTGGGGAGACTTCAGAAGTACCCCAAGATCCATGTCAGCACTGGAGAGGAATCCTCAGGTTCCGGCCCCGACTCCACACAAGGTCTTAGGCCCCGGCATCGACGGGAGAGGAATCCCGAGAGGCCCCCTAGGAACTCGCATGGGGACTGGCCTTTCTTGAGGCCACCAGAGCGGGTCCCTGAGGTCCCCGTCGTAAGTCGAGAGCACCTTCCGCAACTCGAGAAAATCCAGGAGGTTTTGCCCTCCAGGCGAGATGAGGCCCATTTCCGCTGAGGCTTCTCGAGGCCAATCACATCTAACCACTGGAACTTCCAAAGGGTCCTTCACACCCTTGCTGCAACTCAAGAACTTCCCCGACATACCCGTCTCCACTCGAGAGGAACCACGTGGGGTCCCGCACACATCCAGGGGAGCCCCGTTTCCGCCTCCTAGCTCGAGATGAGGGATCCTTTCCCTGTTTCGTAGGGAAAGAATTCCCGGCGTTCCCGTCGCATCTTAAGAGGAGGCGCTCTCCACAGGAAAGGCGAGAGGAACTCCAGGGTCATGCCACCATACCAAGAGTTCCCCAGATGTGTCAGTCCATTCCAGAGGAACCTGTTTTCCCTGCACTGCCTTGACGTTCAAGCTGAGGATCGACTCCCACCACGTGTGCACGTGGGACAGCCCTGTGGGAAAGCCTCCTGGGAAAGCCTCGTGGGAAAGACTCGAGGGAAAACCATAGATCCTTTGATCCACGCGGCGGAATGCGTGACACTGCTGCTACCGCTCTGGAGGAAAGCGCAAGTGCATACCCGCATTCGAGACGAGGACTGACTCCCCTGAGGAGACTCCAGACGTACCCCAAGTTCCATGTCAGCACTGGAGAGGAATCCTCAGGTTCCGACCCCGACTCCACACAAGGTCTTAGGCCCCGGCATCGACGGGAGAGGAATCCCGAGAGGCCCCCGAGGAACTCGCATGCTGACTGGCCTTTCCTGAGGCCACCAGAGCGGGTCCCTGAGGTCCCCGTCGTAAGTCGAGAGCACCTGCCGCAACTCGAGAAAATCCAGGAGGTTTTGCCCTCCAGGCGAGATGAGGCCCATTTCCGCTGAGGCTTCTCGAGGCTAATCACGTCTAACCACTGGAACTTCCAAAGGGTCCTTCACACCCTTGCTGCAACTCAAGAAGTTCCCCGACATACCCGTCTCCACTCGAGAGGAAGCACGTGGTGTCCCGCACACATCCAGGGGAGCCCCGTTTCCGCCTCCTAGCTCGAGATGAGGGATCCTTTCCCTGTTTCGTAGGGAAAGAATTCCCGGCGTTCCCGTCGCATCTCAAGAGGAGGCGCTCTCCACAGGAAAGGCGAGAGGAACTCCAGGGTCATGCCACCATTCCAAGAGTCCATCAGATGTGTCAGTCCATTCCAGAGGAACCTGTTTTCCCTACACTGCCTTGACGTTCAAGCCGAGGATCGACTCCCACCACGTGTGCACGTGGGACAGCCCTGTGGGAAAGCCTCGTGGGAAAGCCTCGTGGGAAAGACTCGAGGGAAAACCATAGATCCTTTGATCCATGCGGCGGACTGCGTGACACTGCTGCTACCGCTCTGGAGGAAAGCGCAAGTGCATGCCCGCATTCGAGACTAGGACTGACTCCCCTGGGGAGACTCCAGAAGTACCCCAAGATCCATGTCAGCCCTGGAAAGGAATGCTCAGGTTCCGGCCCCGACTCCACACAAGGACTTAGGCCCCGGCATCGAAGGGAGAGGAATCCCCAGAGGCCCCCGAGGAACTGGCATGGGGACTGGCCTTTCCTGAGGCCACCAGAGCGGGTCCCTGAG
Organism: Ovis canadensis; assembly: GCF_042477335.2. Lineage (NCBI taxonomy): Eukaryota > Metazoa > Chordata > Mammalia > Artiodactyla > Bovidae > Ovis > Ovis canadensis. The sequence continues at coordinate 4,393,370 of NC_091258.1, read as the reverse complement.
GTCCCCGTCGTAAGTCGAGAGCACCTGCCGCAACTCGAGAAAATCCAGGAGGTTTTGCCCTCCAGGCGAGATGAGGCCCATTTCTACTGAGGCTTCTCGAGGCTAATCAAGTCTAACCACTGGAACTTCCAAAGGGTCCTTCACACCCTTGCTGGAACTCAAGAAGTTCCCCGACATACCCGTCTCCACTCGAGAGGAAGCACTTGGGGTCCCGCACACATCCAGGGGAGCCCCGTTTCCGCCTCCTTACTCGAGATGAGGGATCCTTTCCCTGTTTCGTAGGGAAAGAATTCCCGGCGTTCCCGTCGCATCTCAAGAGGAGGCGCTCTCCACAGGAAAGGAGAGAGGAACTCCATGGTCGTGACACCATTCCAAGAGTCCCCCAGATGTGTCAGTCCATTCCAGAGGAACCTGTTTTCCCTGCACTGCCTTGACGTTCAAGCCGAGGATCGACTCCCACCACGTGTGCACGTGGGACAGCCCTGTGGAAAGCCTCGTGGGAAAGCCTCGTGGGAAAGACTCGAGGGAAAACCATAGATCCTTTGATCCACGCGGAGGACTGCGTGACACTGCTGCTACCGCTCTGGAGGAAAGCGCAAGTGCATGCCCGCATTCGACAAGAGGACTGACTCCCCTGGGGAGACTACAGAAGTACCCCAAGATTCATGTCAGCACTGGAGAGGAATCCTCAGGTTCCGGCCCCGACTCCACACAAGGTCTTAGGCCCGGCATCGACGGGAGAGGAATCCCGAGAAGCCCCCGAGGAACTCGCATGGGGACTGGCCTTTCCTGAGGCCACCAGAGCGGTTCCCTGAGGTCCCCGTCGTAAGTCGAGAGCACCTGCCGCAACTCGCGAAAATCCAGGAGGTTTTGCCCTCCAGGAGAGATGAGGCCCATTTCCGCTGAGGCTTCTCGATGCCAATCACATCTAACCACTGGAACTTCCAAAGGGTTCTTCACACCCTTGCTGCAACTCAAGAAGTTCCCCGACATACCCGTCTCCACTCGAGAGGAAGCACGTGGTGTCCCGCACACATCCAGGGGAGCCCCGTTTCCGCCTCCTACCTCGAGATGAGGGATCCTTTCCCTGTTTCGTAGGGAAAGAATTCCCGGCGTACCCGTCGCATCTCAAGAGGAGGCGCTCTCCACAGGAAAGGCGAGAGGAACTCCAGGGTCGAGACACCATTCCAAGAGTCCCCCAGATGTGTCAGTCCATTCCAGAGGAACCTGTTTTCCCTGCAGTGCCTTGACGTTCAAGCCGAGGATCGACTCCCACCACGTGTGCACGTGGGACAGCCCTGTGGGAAAGCCTCGTGGGAAAGCCTCGTGGGAAAGACTCGAGGGAAAACCATAGATCCTTTGATCCACGCGGCGGACTGCGTGACACTGCTGCTACCGCTCTGGAGGAAAGCGCAAGTGCATGCCCGCATTCGAGAGGAGGACTGACTCCCCTGGGGAGACTCCAGAAGTACCCCAAGATCCATGTCAGCACTGGAGAGGAATCCTCAGGTTCCGGCCCCGACTCCACACAAGGTCTTAGGCCCCGGCATCGACGGGAGAGGAATCCCGAGAGGCCCCCGAGGAACTCGCATGGGGACTGGCCTTTCCTGAGGCCACCAGAGCGGGTCCCTGATGTCCCCGTCGTAAGTCGAGAGCAACTGCCGCAATTCGAGAAATTCCAGGAGGTTTTGCCCTCCAGGCGAGATGAGGCCCATTTCCGCTGAGGCTTCTCGAGGCCAATCACATCTCACCACTGGAACTTCAAAGGGTCCTTCACACCCTTGCTGCAACTCAAGAAGTTCCCCGACATACCCGTCTCCACTCGAGAGGAAGCACGTGGGGTCCCGCACACATCCAGGGGTGCCCCGTTTCCGCCTCCTAGCTCGAAATGAGGGATCCTTTCCCTGTTTCGTAGGGAAAGAATTCCCGGCGTTCCCGTCGCATCTCAAGAGGAGGCGCTCTCCACAGGAAAGGCGAGAGGAACTCCAGGGTCGTGCCACCATTCCAAGAGACCCCCAAATGTGTCAGTCCATTCCAGAGGAACCTGTTTTCCCTGCACTGCCTTGACGTTCAAGCCGAGGATCGACTCCCACCACGTGTGCACATGGGACAGCCCTGTGGGAAAGCCTCTTGGGAAAGCCTCGTGGGAAAGACTCGAGGGAAAAACATAGATCCTTTGATCCACGCGGCGGACTGCGTGACACTGCTGCTACCGCGCTGGAGGAAAGCGCAAGTGCATGCCCGCATTCGAGACGAGGACTGACTCCCCTGGGGAGACTCCAGAAGTACCCCAAGATCCATGTCAGCACTGGAGAGGAATCCTCAGGTTCCGGCCCCGACTCCACACAAGGTCTTAGGCCCCGGCATCGACGGGAGAGGAATCCCGAGACGCCCCCGAGGAACTCGCATGGGGACTGGCCTTTCCTGAGGCCACCAGAGCGGGTCCCTGAGGTCCCCGTCGTAAGTCGAGAGCACCTACCGCAACTCGAGAAAATCCAGGAGGTTTTGCCCTCCAGGCGAGATGAGGCCCATTTCCGCTGAGGCTTCTCGAGGCTAATCACGTCTAACCACTGGAACTTCCAAAGGGTCCTTCACACCCTTGCTGCAACTCAAGCAGTTCCCCGACATACCCGTCTCCACTCGAGAGGAAGCACGTGGGGTCCCGCACACATCCAGGGGAGCCCCGTTTCCGCCTCCTAGCTCGAGAAGAGGGATCCTTTCCCTGTTTCGTAGGGAAAGAATTCCCGGCGTTCCCGTCGCATCTCAAGAGGAGGCGCTCTCCACAGGAAAGGCGAGAGGAACTGAAGGGTCGTGCCACCATTCCAAAAGTCCCCTAGATGTGTCAGTCCATTCCAGAGGAACCTGTTTTCCCTGAACTGCCTTGACGTTCAAGCCGAGGATCGACTCCCACCACGTGTGCACGTGGGACAGCCCTGTGGGTAAGCCTCGTGGGAAAGCCTCGTGGGAAAGACTCGAGGGAAAACCATAGATCCTTTAATCCACGCGGTGGACTGCGTGACACTGCTGCTACCGCTCTGGAGGAAAGCGCAAGTGCATGCCCGCATTCGAGACGAGGACTTACTCCCCTGGGGAGACTCCAGAAGTACCCCAAGATCCATGTCAGCACTGGAGAGGAATCCTCAGGTTCGGGCCCCGACTCCACACAAGGTCTTAGGCCCCGGCATCAACGGGAGAGAAATCCCGAGACGCCCCCGAGGAACTCGCATGGGGACTGGCCTTTCCTGAGGCCACCAGAGCGGGTCCCTGAGGTCCCCGTCGTAAGTCGAGAGCACCTGCCGCAACTCGAGAAAATCCAGGAGGTTTTGCCCTCCAGGCGAGATGAGGCCCATTTCCGCTGAGGCTTCTCGAGGCCAATCACATCTAACCACTGGAACTTCCAAAAGTTCCTTCACACCCTTGCTGCAACTCAAGAAGTTCCCCGACATACCCGTCTCCACTCGAGAGGAAGCACGTGGGGTCCCGCACACATCCAGGGGAGCCCCGTTTCCGCCTCCTAGCTCGAGATGAGGGATCCTTTCCCTGTTTCGTAGGGAAAGAATTCCCGGCGTTCCCGTCGCATCTCAAGAGGAGGCCCTCTCCACAGGAAAGGCGAGAGGAACTCCAGGGTCGTGCCACCATTCCAAGAGTCCCCCAGATGTGTCAGTCCATTACAGAGGAACCTGTTTTCCCTGCACTGCCTTGACGTTCAAGCCGAGGATCGACTCCCACCACGTGTGCACGTGGGACAGCCCTGTGGGAAAGCCTCGTGGGAAAGCCTCGTGGAAAAGACTCGAGGGAAAACCATAGATCCTTTGATCCATTGGGTGGACTGCGTGACACTGCTGCTACCGCTCTGAAGGAAAGCGCAAGTGCATGCCCGCATTCGAGACGAGGACTGATTCCCCTGGGGAGACTCCAGAAGTACCCCAAGATCCATGTCAGCACTGGAGAGGAATCCTCAGGTTCCGGCCCCGACTCCACACAAGGTCTTAGGCCCCGGCATCGACGGGAGAGGAATCCCGAGAGGCCCCCGAGGAACTCGCATGGGGACTGGCCTTTCCTGAGGCCACCAGAGCGGGTCCCTGAGGTCCCCGTCGTAAGTCGAGAGCACCAGCCACAACTCGAGAAAATCCAGGAGGTTTTGCCCTCCAGGCGAGATGAGGCCCATTTCCGCTGAGGCTTCTCGACGCCAATCACATCTAACCACTGGAAATTCCAAAGGGTCCTTCACACCCTTGCTGCAACTCAAGAAGTTCCCCGACATACCCGTCTCCACTCGAGAGGAAGCACGTGGTGTCCCGCACACATCCAGGGGAGCCACGTTTCCGCCTCTTAGCTCGAGATGAGGGATCCTTTCCCTGTTTCGTAGGGAAAGAATTCCCGGCGTTTCCGTCGCATCTCAAGAGGAGGCGCTCTCCACAGGAAAGGCGAGAGGAACTCCAGGGTCGTGCCACCATTCCAAGAGTCCCCCAGATGTGTCAGTCCATTCCAGAGGAACCTGTTTTCCCTGCACTGCCTTGACGTTCAACAGAGGATTGACTCACACCACGTGTGCACGTGGGACAGCCCTGTGGGAAAGACTCGTGGGAAAGCCTCGTATGAAAGACTCGAGGGAAAACCATAGATCCTTTGATCCACGCGGCGGACTGCGTGACACTGCTGCTACTGCTCTGGAGGAAAGAGCAAGTGCATGCCCGCATTCGAGACGAGGACTGACTCCCCTGGGGAGACTCCAGACGTACCCCAAGATCCATGTCAGCACTGGAGAGGAATCCTCAGGTTCCGGCCCCGACTCGACACAAGGTCTTAGGCCCCGGCATCGACGGGAGAGGAATCCCGAGACGCCCCCGAGGAACTCGCATGGGGACTGGCCTTTCCTGAGGCCACCAGAGCGGGTCCCTGAGGTCCCCGTCGTAAGTCGAGAGCACCTGCCGCAACTCGAGAAAATCCAGGAGGTTTTGCCCTCCAGGCGAGATGAGGCCCATTTCCGCTGAGGCTTCTCGAGGCTAATCACGTCTAACCACTGGAACTTCCAAAGGGTCCTTCACACCCTTGCTGCAACTCAAGCAGTTCCCCGACATACCCGTCTCCACTCGAGAGGAAGCACGTGGTGTCCCGCACACATCCAGGGGAGCCCCGTTTCCGCCTCCTAGCTCGAGAAGAGGGATCCTTTCCCTGTTTCGTAGGGAAAGAATTCCCGGCATTCCCGTCGCATCTCAAGAGGAGGCGCTCTCCACAGGAAAGGCGAGAGGAACTCCAGGGTCGTGCCACCATTCCAAGAGTCCCCCAGATGTGTCAGTCCATTCCAGAGGAACCTGTTTTCCCTGCACTGCCTTGACGTTCAAGCCGAGGATCGACTCCCACCACGTGTGCACGTGGGACAGCCCTGTGGGAAAGCCTCGTGGGAAAGCCTCGTGGAAAAGACTCGAGGGAAAACCATAGATCCTTTGATCCATTGGGTGGACTGCGTGACACTGCTGCTACCGCTCTGGTGGAAAGCGTAAGTGCATGCCCGCATTCGAGACGAGGACTGATTCCCCTGGGGAGACTCCAGAAGTACCCCAAGATCCATGTCAGCACTGGAGAGGAATCCTCAGGTTCCGGCCCCGACTCCACACAAGGTCTTAGGCCCCGGCATCGACGGGAGAGGAATCCCGAGAGGCCCCCGAGGAACTCGCATGGGGACTGGCCTTTCCTGAGGCCACCAGAGCGGGTCCCTGAGGTCCCCGTCGTAAGTCGAGAGCACCTGCCGCAACTCGAGAAAATCCAGGAGGTTTTGCCCTCCAGGCGAGATGAGGCCCATTTCCGCTGAGGCTTCTCGAGGCTAATCACGTCTAACCACTGGAACTTCCAAAGGGTCCTTCACACCCTTGCTGCAACTCAAGAAGTTCCCCGACATACCCGTCTCCACTCGAGAGGAAGCACGTGGTGTCCCGCCCACATACAGGGGAGCTCCGTTTCCGACTCCTAGCTCGAGATGAGGGATCCTTTCCCTGTTTCGTAGGGAAAGATTTCCCGGCGTTCCCGTCGCATCTCAAGAGGAGGCGCTCTCCACAGGAAAGGCGAGAGGAACTCCAGGGTCGTGCCACCATTCCAAGAGTCCCCCAGATGTGTCAGTCCATTCCAGAGGAACCTGTTTTCCCTGCACTGCCTTGACGTTCAAGCCAAGGATCGACTCTCACCACGTGTGCACGTGGGACAGCCCTGTGGGAAAGCCTCGTGGGAAAGCCTCGTGGAAAAAACTCGAGGGAAAACCATAGATCCTTTGATCCACGCAGCGGACTGCGTGACACTGCTGCTACCGCTCTGGAGGAAAGCGCAAGTGCATGCCCGCATTCGAGACGAGGACTGACTCCCCTGGGGAGACTTCAGACGTACCCCAAGATTCATGTCAGCACTGGAGAGGAATCCTCAGGTTCCGGCCCCGACTCCACACAAGGTCTTAGGCCCCGGCATCGACGGGAGAGGAATCCCGAGACGCCCCCCAGGAACTCGCATGGGGACTGGCCTTTCCTGAGGCCACCAGAGCGGGTCCCTGAGGTCCCCGTCGTAAGTCGAGAGCACCTGCCGCAACTCGAGAAAATCCAGGAGGTTTTGCCCTCCAGGCGAGATGAGGCCCATTTCCGCTGAGGCTTCTCCAGGCTAATCACGTCTAACCACTGGAACTTCCAAAGGGTCCTTCACACCCTTGCTGCAACTCAAGAAGTTCCCCGACATACCCGTCTCCACTCGAGAGGAAGCACGTGGTGTCCCGCACACATCCAGGGGAGCCCCGTTTCCGCCTCCTAGCTCGAGATGAGGGATCCTTTCCCTGTTTCGTAGGGAAAGAATTCCCGGCATTCCCGTCGCATCTCAAGAGGAGGCGCTCTCCACAGGAAATGCGAGAGGAACTCCAGGGTCGTGCCACCATTCCAAGAGTCCCCCATATGTGTCAGTCCATTCCAGAGGAAACTGTTTTCCCTGCACTGCCTTGACGTTCAAGCCGAGGATCGACTCCCACCACGTGTGCACGTGGGACAGCCCTGTGGGAAAGCCTCGTGGGAAAGCCTCGAGGGAAAGACTCGAGGGAAAACCATAGATCCTTTGATCCACGCGGCGGACTGCGTGACACTGCTGCTACCGCTCTGGAGGAAAGCGCAAGTGCATGCCCGCATTCGAGACGAGGACTGACTCCCCTGGGGAGACTCCAGAAGTACCCCAAGATCCATGTCAGCACTGGAGAGGAATCCTCAGGTTCCGGCCCCGACTCCACACAAGGTCTTAGGCCCCGGCATCGACGGGAGAGGAATCCCCAGAGGCCCCCGAGGAACTCGCATGGGGACTGGCCTTTCCTGAGGCCACCAGAGCGGGTCCCTGAGGTCCCCGTCGTAAGTCGAGAGCACCTGCCGCAACTCGAGAAAATCCAGGCGGTTTTGCCCTCCAGGCGAGATGAGGCCCATTTCCACTGAGGCTTCTCGAGGCTAATCAGGACTAACCACTGGAACTTCCAAAGGGTCCTTCACACCCTTGCTGCAACTCAAGAAGTTCCCCGACATACCCGTCTCCACTCGAGAGGAAGCACGTGGTGTCCCGCACACATCCAGGGGAGCCCCGTTTCCGCCTCCTAGCTCGAGATGAGGGATCCTTTCCCTGTTTCGTAGGGAAAGAATTCCCGGCATTCCCGTCGCATCTCAAGAGGAGGCGCTCTCCACAGGAAATGCGAGAGGAACTCCAGGGTCGTGCCACCATTCCAAGAGTCCCCCATATGTGTCAGTCCATTCCAGAGGAACCTGTTTTCCCTGCACTGCCTTGACGTTCAAGCCGAGGATCGACTCCCACCACGTGTGCACGTGGGACAGCCCTGTGGGAAAGCCTCGTGGGAAAGCCTCTGGGAAAGACTCGAGGGAAAACCATAGATCCTTTGATCCACGCGGCGGACTGCGTGACACTGCTGCTACCGCTCTGGAGGAAAGCGCAAGTGCATGCCCGCATTCGAGACGAGGACTGACTCCCCTGGGGAGACTCCAGAAGTACCCCAAGATCCATGTCAGCACTGGAGAGGAATCCTCAGGTTCCCGCCACGATTCCACACAAGGTCTTAGGCCCCGGCATCGACGGGAGAGGAATCCCGAGACGCCCCCGAGGAACTCGCATGGGGACTGGCCTTTCCTGAGGCCACCAGAGCGGGTCCCTGAGGTCCCCGTCGTAAGTCGAGAGCACCTGCCGCAACTCGAGAAAATCCAGGAGGTTTTGCCCTCCAGGCGAGATGAGGCCCATTTCCGCTGAGGCTTCTCGAGGCCAATCACATCTAACCACTGGAACTTCCAAAGGGTCCTTCACACCATTGCTGCAACTCAAGAAGTTCCCCGACATACCCGTCTCCACTCGAGAGGAAGCACGTGGGGTCCCGCACACATCCAGGGGAGCCCCGTTTCCGCCTCCTAGCTCGAGATGAGGGATCCTTTCCCAGTTTCGTAGGGAAAGAATTCCCGTCGTTCCCGTCGCATCTCAAGAGGAGGCGCTCTCCACAGGAAAGGCGAGAGGAACTCCAGGGTCGTGCCACCATTCCAAGAGTCCCCCAGATGTGTCAGTCCATTCCAGAGGAACCTGTTTTCCCTGCACTGCCTTGACGTTCAAGCCAAGGATCGACTCCCACCACGTGTGCACGTGGGACAGCCCTGTGGGAAAGCCTCGTGGGAAAGCCTCGAGGAAAAGACTCGAGGGAAAACCATAGATCCTTTGATCCACGCGGCGGACTGCGTGACACTGCTGCTACCGCTCTGGAGGAAAGCGCAAGTGCATGCCCGCATTCGAGACGAAGACTGACTCCCCTGGGGAGACTCCAGAAGAACCCCAAGATCCATGTCAGCACTGGAGAGGAATCCTCAGGTTCCGACCCCGACTCCACACAAGGACTTAGGCCCCGGCATCGACGGGAGAGGAATCCCCAGAGGCCCCCGAGGAACTCTCATGGGGACTGGCCTTTCCTGAGGCCACCAGAGCGGGTCCCTGAGGTCCCCGTCGTAAGTCGAGAGCACCTGCCGCAACTCGAGAAAATCCAGGAGGTTTTGCCCTCCAGGCGAGATGAGGCCCATTTCCGCTGAGGCGTCTCGAGGCTAATCACGTCTAACCACTGGAACTTCCAAAGGGTCCTTCACACCCTTGCTGCAACTCAAGAAGTTCCCCGACATACCCGTCTGCACTCGAGAGGAAGCACGTGGGGTCACGCACACATCCAGGGGAGCACCGTTTCCGCCTCCTAGCTCGAGATGAGGGAACCTTTCCCTGTTTCATAGGGAAAGAATTCCCGGCGTTCCCGTCGCATCTCAAGAGGAGGCGCTCTCCACAGGAAAGGCGAGAGGAACTGAAGGGTCGTGCCACCATTCCAAGAGTCCCCCAGATGTGTCAGTTCATTCCAGAGGAACCTGTTTTCCCTGAACTGCCTTGACGTTCAAGCCGAGGATCGACTCCCACCACGTGTGCACGTGGGACAGCCCTGTGGGAAAGCCTCGTGGGAAAGCCTCGTGGGAAAGACTCGAGGGAAAACCATAGATCCTTTGATCCACGCGGCGGACTGCGTGACACTGCTGCTACCGCTCTGGAGGAAAGCGCAAGTGCATGCCCGCATTCGAGCCGAGGACTGACTCCCCTGGGGAGACTCCAGAAGTACCCCAAGATCCATGTCAGCACTGGAGAGGAATCCTCAGGTTCCGGCCCCGACTCCACACAAGGTCTTAGGCCCCGGCATCAACGGGAGAGAAATCCCGAGAGGCCCCCGAGGAACTCGCATGGGGACTGGCCTTTCCTGAGGCCACCAGAGCGGGTCCCTGAGGTCCCCGTCGTAAGTCGAGAGCACCTGCCGCAACTCGAGAAAATCCAGGAGGTTTTGCCCTCCAGGCGAGATGAGGCCCATTTCCGCTGAGGCTTCTCGAGGCCAATCACATCTAACCACTGGAACTTCCAAAGGGTCCTTCACACCATTGCTGCAACTCAAGAAGTTCCCCGACATACCCGTCTCCACTCGAGAGGAAGCACGTGGGGTCCCGCACACATCCAGGGGAGCCCCGTTTCCGCCTCCAAGCTCGAGATGAGGGATCCTTTCCCTGTTTCGTAGTTAAAGAATTCCCGGCGTTCCCGTCGCATCTCAAGAGGAGGCGCTCTCCACAGGAAAGGCGAGAGGAACTCCAGGGTCGTGCCACCATTCCACGATTCCCCAGATGTGTCAGTCCATTCCAGAGGAACCTGATTTCCCTGCACTGCCTTGACGTTCAAGCCGAGGATCGACTCCCACCACGTGTGCACGTGGGACAGCCCTGTGGGAAAGCCTCGTGGGAAAGCCTCGTGGAAAAGACTCGTGGGAAAACCATAGATCCTTTGATCCATTGGGCGGACTGCGTGACACTGCTGCTACCGCTCTGGAGGAAAGCGCAAGTGCATGCCCGCATTCGAGACGAGGACTGACTCCCCTGGGGAGACTTCAGAAGTACCCCAAGATCCATGTCAGCACTGGAGAGGAATCCTCAGGTTCCGGCCCCGACTCCACACAAGGTCTTAGGCCCCGGCATCGACGGGAGAGGAATCCCCAGAGGCCCCCGAGGAACTCGCATGGGGACTGGCCTTTCCTGAGGCCACCAGAGCGGGTCCCTGAGGTCCCCGTCGTAAGTCGAGAGCACCTGCCGCAACTCGAGAAAATCCACGAGGTTTTGCCCTCCAGGCGAGATGAGGCCCATTTCCGCTGAGGCTTCTCGAGGCTAATCACGTCTAACCACTGCAACTTCCAAAGGGTCCTTCACACCCTTGCTGCAACGCAAGAAGTTCCCCAACATACCCGTCTCCACTCGAGAGGAAGCACGTGTGTCCCGCACACATCCAGGGGAGCCCCGTTTCCACCTCCTAGCTCGAGATGAGGGATCCTTTCCCTGTTTCGTAGGGAAAGAATTCCCGGCGTTCCCGTCGCATCTCAAGAGGAGGCGCTCTCCACAGGAAAGGCGAGAGGAACTCCAGGGTCGTGCCACCATTCCAAGAGTCCCCCAGATGTGTCAGTCCATTCCAGAGGAACCTGTTTTCCCTGCACTGCCTTGACGTTCAAGCCGAGGATCGACTCCCACCACGTGTGCACGTGGGACAGACTCGTGGGAAAGCCTCGTGGGAAAGACTCGAGGGAAAACCAAACATCCTTTGATCCACGCGGCGGACTGCGTGACACTGCTGCTACCGCTCTTGAGGAAAGCGCAAGTGCATGCCCGCATTCGAGACGAGGACTGACTCCCCTGGGGAGACTCCAGAAGTACCCCAAGATCCATGTCAGCAATGGAGAGGAATCCTCAGGTTCCGGCCCCGACTCCACAGAAGGACTTAGGCCCTGGCATCGACGGGAGAGGAATCCCGAGAGGCCCCCGAGGAACTCGCATGGGGACTGGCCTTTCCTGAGGCCACCAGAGCGGGTCCCTGAGGTCCCCGTCGTAAGTCGAGAGCACCTGCCGCAACTCGAGAAAATCCAGGCGGTTTTGCCCTCCAGGCGAGATGAGGCCCATTTCCGCTGAGGCTTCTCAAGGCTAATCACGACTAACCACTGGAACTTCCAAAGGGTCCTTCACACCCTTGCTGCAACTCAAGAAGTTCCCCGACATACCCGTCTCCACTCGAGAGGAAGCACGTGGTGTCCCGCACACATCCAGGGGAGCCCCGTTTCCGCCTCCTAGCTCGAGATGAGGGATCCTTTCCCTGTTTCGTAGGGAAAGAATTCCCGGCATTCCCGTCGCATCTCAAGAGGAGGCGCTCTCCACAGGAAATGCGAGAGGAACTCCAGGGTCGTGCCACCATTCCAAGAGTCCCCCATATGTGTCAGTCCATTCCAGAGGAACCTGTTTTCCCTGCACTGCCTTGACGTTCAAGCCGAGGATCGACTCCCACCACGTGTGCACGTGGGACAGCCCTGTGGGAAAGCCTCGTGGGAAAGCCTCTGGGAAAGACTCGAGGGAAAACCATAGATCCTTTGATCCATGCTGCGGACTGCGTGACACTGCTGCTACCGCTCTGGAGGAAAGCTCAATGCATGCCCGCATTCGAGACGAGGACTGACGCCACTGGGGAGACTCCAGAAGTACCCCAAGATCCATGTCAGCACTGGAGAGGAATCCTCAGGTTCCGGCCCCGACTCCACACAAGGTCTTAGGCCCCGGCATCGACGGAGAGGAATCCCCAGAGGCCCCCGAGGAACTCGCACGGGGACTGGCCTTTCCTGAGGCCACCAGAGCGGTTCCCTGAGGTCCCCGTCGTAATTCGAGAGCACCTGCCGCAACTCGAGAAAATCCAGGAGGTTTTGCCCTCCAGGCGAGATGAGGCCCATTTCCGCTGAGGCTTCTCGAGGCCAATCACATCTAACCACTGGAACTTCCAAAGGGTCCTTCACACCATTGCTGCAACTCAAGAAGTTCCCCGACATACCCGTCTCCACTCGAGAGGAAGCACGTGGGTCCCGCACACATCCAGGGGAGACCCGTTTTCGCCTCCTAGCTCGAGATGAGGGATCCTTTCCCTGTTTCGTAGGGAAAGAATTCCCGGCGTTCCCGTCGCATCTCAAGAGGAGGCGCTCTCCACAGGAAAGGCGAGAGGAACTCCAGGGTCGTGACACCATTCCAAGAGTCCCCCAGATGTGTCAGTCCATTCCAGAGGAACCTGTTTTCCCTGCACTGCCTTGACGTTCAAGCCGAGGATCGACTCCCACCACGTGTGCACGTGGGACAGCCCTGTGGGAAAGCCTCGTGGGAAAGCCTCGTGGGAAAGACTCGAGGGAAAACCATAGATCCTTTGGTCTACGCGGCGGACTGCGTGACACTGCTGCTACCGCTCTGGAGGAAAGCGCAAGTGCATGCCCGCATTCGAGACGAGGACTGACTCCCCTGGGGAGACTTCAGAAGTACCCCAAGATCCATGTCAGCACTGGAGAGGAATCCTCAGGTTCCGGCCCCGACTCCACACAAGGTCTTAGGCCCCGGCATCGACGGGAGAGGAATCCCGAGAGGCCCCCGAGGAACTCGCATGGGGACTGGCCTTTCCTGAGGCCACCAGAGCGGGTCCCTGAGGTCCCCGTCGTAAGTCGAGAGCACCTGCCGCAACTCGAGAAAATCCACGAGGTTTTGCCCTCCAGGCGAGATGAGGCCCATTTCCGCTGAGGCTTCTCGAGGCTAATCACGTCTAACCACTGCAACTTCCAAAGGGTCCTTCACACCCTTGCTGCAACTCAAGAAGTTCCCCGACATACCCGTCTCCACTCGAGAGGAAGCACGTGCGTCCCGCACACATCCAGGGGAGCCCCGTTTCCGCCTCCTAGCTCGAGATGAGGAATCCTTTCCCTGTTTCGAAGGGAAAGAATTCCCGGCGTTCCCGTCGCATCTCAAGAGGAGGCGCTCTCCACAGGAAAGGCGAGAGGAACTCCAGGGTCGTGCCACCATTCCAAGAGTCCCCCAGATGTGTCAGTCCATTCCAGAGGAACCTGTTTTCCCTGCACTGCCTTGACGTTCAAGCCGAGGATCGACTCCCACCACGTGTGCACGTGGGACAGACTCGTGGGAAAGCCTCGTGGGAAAGACTCGAGGGAAAACCAAACATCCTTTGATCCACGCGGCGGACTGCGTGACACTGCTGCTACCGCTCTGGAGGAAAGCGCAAGTGCATGCCCGCATTCGAGACGAGGACTGACTCCCCTGGGGAGACTCCAGAAGTACCCCAGGATCCATGTCAGCACTGGAGAGGAATCCTCAGGTTCCGGCCCCGACTCCACACAAGGTCTTAGGCCCCGGCATCGACGGGAGAGGAATCCCGAGAGGCCCCCGAGGAACTCGCATGGGGACTGGCCTTTCCTGAGGCCACCAGAGCGGGTCCCTGAGGTCCCCGTCGTAAGTCGAGAGCACCTGCCGCAACTCGAGAAAATCCAGGAGGTTTTGCCCTCCAGGCGAGATGAGGCCCATTTCCGCTGAGGCTTCTCGAGGCTAATCACGTCTAACCACTGGAACTTCCAAAGGGTCCTTCACACCCTTGCTGCAACTCAAGAAGTTCCCCGACATACCCGTCTCCACTCGAGAGGAAGCACGTGCGTCCCGTACACATCCAGAGGAGCCCTGTTTCCGCCTCCTAGCTCGAGATGAGGGATCCTTTCCCTGTTTCGTAGGGAAAGAATTTCCAGCGTTCCCGTCGCATCTCAAGAGGAGGCGCTCTCCACAGGAAAGGCGAGAGGAACTCCAGGGTCGTGCCACCATTCCAAGAGTCCCCCAGATGTGTCAGTCCATTCCATAGAAACCTGTTTTCCCTGCACTGCCTTGACGTTCAAGCCGAGGATCGACTCCCACCACGTGTGCACGTGGGACAGCCCTGTGGGAAAGCCTCGTGGGAAAGCCTCGTGGGAAAGACTCGAGGGAAAACCATAGATCCTTTGATCCACGCGGGGAATGCGTGACACTGCTGCTACCGCTCTGGAGGAAAGCGCAATGCATGCCCGCAAACGAGACGAGGACTGACTCCCCTGGGGAGACTCCAGAAGTACCCCAAGATCCATGTCAGCACTGGAGAGGAATCCTCAGGTTCCGGCCCCGACTCCACACAAGGTCTTAGGCCCCGGCATCGACGGGAGAGGAATCCCGAGACGCCCCCGAGGAACTCGCATGGGGACTGGCCTTTCGTGAGCCCACCAGAGCGGTTCCCTGAGGTCCCCGTCGTAAGTCGAGAGCACCTGACGCAACTCTAGAAAATCCAGGAGGTTTTGCCCTCCAGGTGAGATGAGGCCCATTTCCGCTGAGGCTTCTCGAGGCCAATCACATCTAACCACTGGAACTTCCAAAGGGTCCTTCACACCATTGCTGCAACTCAAGAAGTTCCCCGACATACCCGTCTCCACTCGAGAGGAAGCACGTGGGGTCCCGCACACATCCAGGGGAGCCCCGTTTCCGCCTCCTAACTCGAGATGAGGGATCCTTTCCCTGTTTCGTAGGGAAAGAATTCCCGGCGTTCCCGTCGCATCTCAAGAGGAGGCGCTCTCCACAGGAAAGGCGAGAGGAACTCCAGGGTCGTGCCACCATTCCAAGATTCCCCCAGACGTGTCAGTCCATTCCAGAGGAACCTGTTTTCCCTGCACAGCCTTGACGTTCAAGCCGAGGATCGACTCCCACCACGTGTGCACGTGGGACTGCCCTGTGGGAAAGCCTCGTGGGAAAGACTCGAAGGAAAGACTCGAGGGAAAACCATAGATCCTTTGATCCACGCGGCGGACTGCGTGACACTGCTGCTACCGCTCTGGAGGAAAGAGCAAGTGCATGCCCGCATTCGAGACGAGGACTGACTCCCCTGGGGAGACTGCAGAAGTACCCCAAGATCCATGTCAGCACTGGAGAGGAATCCTCAGGTTCCGGCCCCGACTCCACACAAGGTCTTAGGCCCCGGCATCGACGGGAGAGGAATCCCGAGACGCCCCCGAGGAACTCGCATGGGGACTGGCCTTTCCTGAGGCCACCAGAGCGGGTCCCTGAGGTCCCCGTCGTAAGTCGAGAGCACCTGCCGCAACTCGAGAAAATCCAGGAGGTTTTGCCCTCCAGGCGAGATGAGGCCCATTTCCGCTGAGGCTTCTCGAGGCCAATCACATCTAACCACTGGAACTTCCAAAGGGTCCTTCACACCCTTGCTGCAACTCAAGAAGTTCCCCGACATACCCGTCTCCACTCGAGAGGAAGCACGTGGGGTCCCGCACACATCCAGGGGAGCCCCGTTTCGGCCTCGTAGCTCGAGATGAGGGATCCTTTCCCTGTTTCGTAGGGAAAGAATTCCCGGCGTTCCCGTCGCATCTCAAGAGGAGGCGCTCTCCACAGGAAAGGCGAGAGGAACTCCAGGGTCGTGCCACCATTCCAAGATTCCCCCAGACGTGTCAGTCCATTCCAGAGGAACCTGTTTTCCCTGCACAGCCTTGACGTTCAAGCCGAGGATCGACTCCCACCACGTGTGCACGTGGGACTGCCCTGTGGGAAAGCCTCGTGGGAAAGCCTCGTGGGAAAGACTCGAGGGAAAACCATCGATCCTTTGATCCACGCCGCGGACTGCGTGACACTGCTGCTACCGCTCTGGAGGAAAGCGCAAGTGCATGCCCGCATTCGAGACGAGGACTGACTCCCCTGGGGAGACTCCAGAAGTACCCCAAGATCCATGTCAGCACTGGAGAGGAATCCTCAGGTTCCGGCCCCGACTCCACACAGGGTCTTAGGCCCCGGCATCGACGGGAGAGGAATCCCGAGAGGCCCCCGAGGAACTCGCATGGGGACTGGCCTTTCCTGAGGCCACCAGAGCGGTTCCCTGAGGTCCCCGTCGTAAGTCGAGAGCACCTGCCGCAACTCGAGAAAATCCAGGAGGTTTTGCCCTCCAGGCGATATGAGGCCCATTTCCGCTGAGGCTTCTCGAGGCCAATCACATCTAACCACTGGAACTTCCAAAGGGTCCTTCACACCCTTGCTGCAACTCAATAAGTTCCCCAACATACCCGTCTCCACTCGAGAGGAAGCACGTGGTGTCCCGCACACATCCAGGGGAGCCCCGTTTCCGCCTCCTAGCTCGAGATGAGGGATCCTTTCCCTGTTTCGTAGGGAAAGAATTCCCGGCGTTCCCGTCGCATCTCAAGAGGAGGCGCTCTCCACAGGAAAGGCGAGAGGAACTGCAGGGTCATGCCACCATTCCAAGAGTCCCCCAGATGTGTCAGTCCATTCCAGAGGAACCTGTTTTCCCTGCAGTGCCTTGACGTTCAAGCCGAGGATCGACTCCCACCACGTGTGCACGTGGGACAGCCCTGTGGGAAAGCCTCGTGGGAAAGCCTCGTGGGAAAGACTCGAGGGAAAACCATAGATCCTTTGATCCACGCGGCGGACTGCGTGACACTGCTGCTACCGCTCTGGAGGAAAGCGCAAGTGCATGCCCGCATTCGAGACGAGGACTGACTCCCCTGGGGAGACTCCAGACGTACCCCAAGATCCATGTCAGCACTGGAGAGGAATCCTCAGGTTCCGGCCCCGACTCCACACAAGGTCTTAGGCCCCGGCATCGACGGGAGAGGGAATCCGAGAGGCCCCCGAGGAACTCGCATGGGGACTGGCTTTTCCTGAGGCCACCAGAGCGGGTCCCTGAGGTCCCCGTCGTAAGTCGAGATCACCTGCCGCAACTCGAGAAAATCCAGGAGGTTTTGCCCTCCAGGCGAGATGAGGCCCATTTCCGCTGAGGCTTCTCGAGGCCAATCACATCTAACCACTGGAACTTCCAAAGGGTCCTTCACACCCTTGCTGCAACTCAAGAAGTTCCCCGACATACCCGTCTCCACTCGAGAGGAAGCACGTGGGGTCCCGCACACATCCAGGGGAGCCCCGTTTCCACCTCCTAGCTCGAGATGAGGGATCCTTTCCCTGTTTCGTAGGTAAAGAATTCCCGGTGTTCCCGTCGCATCTCAAGAGGAGGCGCTCTCCACAGGAAAGGCGAGAGGAACTCCAGGGTCGTGCCACCATTCCAAGAGTCCCCCAGATGTGTCAGTCCATTCCAGAGGAACCTGTTTTCCCTGCACTGCCTTGACGTTCAAGCCGAGGATCGACTCCCACCACGTGTGCACGTGGGACAGCCCTGTGGGAAAGCCTCGTGGGAAAGCCTCGTGGGAAAGACTCGAGGGAAAACCATAGATCCTTTGATCCACGCGGCGGACTGCGTGACACTGCTGCTACCGCTCTGTAGGAAAGCGCAAGTGCATGCCCGCATTCGAGACGAGCACTGACTCCCCTGGGGAGACTCCAGAAGTACCCCAAGATCCATGTCAGCACTGGAGAGGAATCCTCAGGTTCCGGCCCCGACTCCACACAACGTCTTAGGACCCGGCATCGACGGGAGAGGAATCCCGAGACGCCCCCAAGGAACTCGCATGGGGACTGGCCTTTCCTGAGGCCACCAGAGCGGGTCCCTGAGGTCCCCGTCGTTAGTCGAGAGCACCTGCCGCAACTCGAGAAAATCCAGGAGGTTTTGCCCTCCAGGCGAGATGAGGCCCATTTCCGCTGAGGCTTCTCGAGGCCAATCACCTCTAACCACTGGAACTTCCAAAGGGTCCTTCACACCCTTGCTGCAAGTCCAGAAGTTCCCCGACAAAACCGTCTGCACTCGAGAGGAAGCACGTGTTGTCCCGCACACATCAAGGGGAGCCCCGTTTCCGCCTCCTAGTTCGAGATGAGGGATCCTTTCCCTGTTTCGTAGGGAAAGAATTTCCGGCGTTCCCGTCGCATCTCAAGAGGTGGCGCTCTCCACAGAAAGGCGAGAGGAACTCCAGGGTCATGCCACCATTCCAAGAGTCCCCCAGATGTGTCAGTCCATTCCAGAGGAACCTGTTTTCCCTGCACTGCCTTGACGTTCAAGCCGAGGATCGACTCCCACCACGTGTGCACGTGGGACAGCCCTGTGGGAAAGCCTCGTGGGAAAGCCTCGTGGGAAAGACTCGAGGGAAAACCATAGATCCTTTGATCCACGCGGCGGACTGCGTGACACTGCTGCTACCGCTCTGGAGGAAAGAGCAAGTGCATGCCCGCATTCGAGACGAGGACTGACTCCCCTGGGGAGACTGCAGAAGTACCCCAAGATCCATGTCAGCACTGGAGAGGAATCCTCAGGTTCCGGCCCCGACTCCACACAAGGTCTTAGGCCCCGGCATCGACGGGAGAGGAATCCCGAGAGGCCCCCGAGGAACTCGCATGGGGACTGGCCTTTCCTGAGGCCACCAGAGCGGGTCCCTGAGGTCCCCGTCGTAAGTCGAGAGCACCTGCCGCAACTCGAGAAAATCCAGGAGGTTTTGCCCTCCAGGCGAGATGAGGCCCATTTCCGCTGAGGCTTCTCGAGGCCAATCACGTCTAACCACTGAAACTTCGAAAGGGTCCTTCACACACTTGCTGCAAGTCCAGAAGTTCCCCGACATACCCGTCTCCACTCGAGAGGAAGCACGTGGTGTCCCGCACACATCCAGGGGAGCCCCGTTTCCGCCTCCTAGTTCGAGATGAGGGATCCTTTCCCTGTTTCGTAGGGAAAGAATTTCCGGCGTTCCCGTCGCATCTCAAGAGGTGGCGCTCTCCACAGGAAAGGCGAGAGGAACTCCAGGGTCATGCCACCATTCCAAGAGTCCCCCAGATGTGTCAGTCCATTCCAGAGGAACCTGTTTTCCCTGCACTGCCTTGACGTTCAAGCCGAGGATCGACTCCCACCACGTGTGCACGTGGGACAGCCCTGAGGGAAAGCCTCGTGGGAAAGCCTCGTGGGAAAGACTCGAGGGAAAACCATAGATCCTTTGATCCACGCGGCGGACTGCGTGACACTGCTGCTACCGCTCTGGAGGAAAGCGCAAGTGCATGCCCGCATTCGAGACGAGGACTGACTCCCCTGGGGAGACTCCAGAAGTACCCCAAGATCCATGTCAGCACTGGAGAGGAATCCTCAGGTTCCGGCCCCGACTCCACACAAGGTCTTAGGCCCCGGCATCGACGGGAGAGGAATCCCGAGACGCCCCCGAGGAACTCGCATGGGGACTGGCCTTTCCTGAGGCCACCAGAGCGGGTCCCTGAGGTCCCCGTCGTAAGTCGAGAGCACCTGCCGCAACTCGAGAAAATCCAGGAGGTTTTGCCCTCCAGGCGACATGAGGCCCATTTCCGCTGAGGCTTCTCGAGGCCAATCACGTCTAACCACTGGAACTTCCAAAGGGTCCTTCACACCCTTGCTGCAACTCAAGAAGTTCCCCGACATACCCGTCTCCACTCGAGAGGAAGCACGTGGGGTCCCGCACACATCGAGGGGAGCCCCGTTTCCGCCTCCTAGCTCGAGATGAGGGATCCTTTCCCTGTTTCGTAGGGAAAGAATTCCCGGCGTTCCCGTCGCATCTCAAGAGGAGGCGCTCTCCACAGGAAAGGCGAGAGGAACTCCAGGGTCGTGCCACCATTCCAAGAGTCCCCCAGATGTGTCAGTCCATTCCAGAGGAACCTGTTTTCCCTGCACTGCCTTGACGTTCAAGCCGAGGATCGAATCCCACCACGTGTGCACGTGGGACAGCCCTGTGGGAAAGCCTCGTGGGAAAGCCTCGTGGGAAAGACTCGAGGGAAAACCATAAATCCTTTGATCCACGCGGCGGACTGCGTGACACTGCTGCTACCGCTCTGGAGGAAAGCGCAAGTGCATGCCCGCATTCGAGACGAGGACTGACTCCCCTGGGGAGACTCCAGAAGTACCCCAAGATCCATGTCAGCACTGGAGAGGAATCCTCAGGTTCCGGTCCCGACTCCACACAAGGTCTTAGGCCCCGGCATCGACGGGAGAGGAATCCCGAGAGGCCCCCGAGGAACTCGCATGGGGACTGGCCTTTCCTGAGGCCACCAGAGCGGTTCCCTGAGGTCCCCGTCGTAAGTCGAGAGCACCTGCCGCAACTCGAGAAAATCCAGGAGGTTTTGCCCTCCAGGCGAGATGAGGCCCATTTCCGCTGAGGCTTCTCGAGGCCAATCACATCTAACCACTGGAACTTCCAAAGGGTCCTTCACACCCTTGGTGCAACTCAAGAAGTTCCCCGACATACCCGTCTCCACTCGAGAGGAAGCACGTGGGGTCCCGCACACACCAGGGGAGCCCCGTTTCCGCCTCCTAGCTCGAGATGAGGGATCCTTTCCTCGTTTCGTAGGGAAAGAATTCCCGGCGTTCCCGTCGCATCTCAAGAGGAGGCCCTCTCCACAGGATAGGCGAGAGGAACTCCAGGGTCGTGCCACCATTCCAAGAGTCCCCCAGATGTGTCAGTCCATTCCAGAGGAACCTGTTTTCCCTGCACTGCCTTGACGTTCAAGCCGAGGATCGACTCCCACCACGTGTGCACGTGGGACAGCCCTGTGGGAAAGCCTCGTGGGAAAGCCTCGTGGGAAAGACTCGAGGGAAAACCATAGATCCTTTGATCCACGTGGCGGACTGCGTGACACTGCTGCTACCGCTCTGGAGGGAAGCGCAAGTGCATGCCCGCATTCGAGACGAGGACTGACTCCCCTGGGGAGACTCCAGAAGTACCCCAAGATCCATGTCAGCACTGGAGAGGAATCCTCAGGTTCCGGCCCCGACTCCACACAAGGTCTTAGGCCCCGGCATCGACGGGAGAGGAATCCCGAGAGGCCCCCGAGGAACTCGCAAGGGGACTGGCCTTTCCTGAGGCCACCAGAGCGGGTCCCTGAGGTCCCCGTCGTAAGTCGAGAGCACCTGCCGCAACTCGAGAAAATCCAGGAGGTTTTGCCATCCAGGCGAGATGAGGCCCATTTCCGCTGAGGCTTCTAGAGGCCAATCACGTCTAACCACTGGAACTTCCAAAGGGTCCTTCACACCCTTGCTGCAACTCAAGAAGTTCCCCGACATACCCGTCTGCACTCGAGAGGAAGCACGTGGGGTCCCGCACACATCCAGGGGAGCCCCGTTTCCGCCTCCTAGCTCGAGATGAGGGATCCTTTCCCTGTTTCGTAGGGAAAGAATTCCCGGCGTTCCCGTCGCATCTCAAGAGGAGGCGCTCTCCACAGGAAAGGCGAGAGGAACTCCAGGGTCGTGCCACCATTCCAAGAGTCCCCCAGATGTGTCAGTCCATTCCCGAGGAACCTGTTTTCCCTGCACTGCCTTGACGTTCAAGCCGAGGATCGACTCCCACCACGTGTGCACGTGGGACAGCCCTGTGGGAAAGCCTCGTGGGAAAGCCTCGTGGGAAAGACTCGAGGGAAAACCATAGATCCTTTGATCCACGCGGCGGACTGCGTGACACTGCTGCTACCGCTCTGGAGGAAAGCGCAAGTGCATGCCCGCATTCGAGACGAGGACTGACTCCCCTGGGGAGACTCCAGAAGTACCCCAAGATCCATGTCAGCACTGGAGAGGAATCCTCAGGTTCCGGTCCCGACTCCACACAAGGTCTTAGGCCCCGGGCATCGACGGGAGAGGAATCCCGAGAGGCCCCCGAGGAACTCGCATGGGGACTGGCCTTTCCTGAGGCCACCAGAGCGGGTCCCTGAGGTCCCCGTCGTAAGTCGAGAGCACCTGCCGCAACTCGAGAAAATCCAGGAGGTTTTGCCCTCCAGGCGAGATGAGGCCCATTTCCGCTGAGGCTTCTCGAGGCCAATCACGTCTAACCACTGGAACTTCCAAAGGGTCCTTCACACCCTTGCTGCAACTCAAGAAGTTCCCCGACATACCCGTCTCCACTCGAGAGGAAGCACGTGGTGTCCCGCACACATCCAGGGGAGCCCCGTTTCCGCCTCCTAGCTCGAGATGAGGGATCCTTTCCCTGTTTCGTAGGGAAAGAACTCCCGGCGTTCCCGTCGCATCTCAAGAGGAGGCGCTCTCCACAGGAAAGGCGAGAGAAACTCCAGGGTCATGCCACCATTCCAAGAGTCCCCCAGATGTGTCAGTCCATTCCAGAGGAACCTGTTTTCCCTGCACTGCCTTGACGTTCAAGCCGAGGATCGACTACCAGCACGTGTGCACGTGGGACAGCCCTGTGGGAAAGCCTCGTGGGAAAGCCTCGTGGGAAAGACTCGAGGGAAAACCATAGATCCTTTGATCCACGCGGCGGACTGCGTGACACTGCTGCTACCGCTCTGGAGGAAAGCGCAAGTGCATGCCCGCATTCGAGACGAGGACTGATTTCCCTGGGGAGACTCCAGAAGTACCCCAAGATCCATGTCAGCACTGGAGAGGAATCCTCAGGTTCCGGCCCCGACTCCACACAAGGTCTTAGGCCCCGGCATCGACGGGAGAGGAATCCCGAGAGGCCCCCGAGGAATTCGCATGGGGACTGGCCTGTCCTGAGGCCACCAGAGCGGGTCCCTGAGGTCCCCGTCGTAAGTCGAGAGCACCTGCCGCAACTCGAGAAAATCCAGGAGGTTTGCCCTCCAGGCGACATGAGGCCCATTTCCGCTGAGGCTTCTCGAGGCCAATCACATCTAACCACTGGAACTTCCAAAGGGTCCTTCACACCCTTGCTGCAACTCAAGAAGTTCCCCGACATACCCGTCTCCACTCGAGAGGAAGCACGTGGGGTCCCGCACACACCAGGGGAGCCCCGTTTCCGCCTCCTAGCTCGAGATGAGGGATCCTTTCCCTGTTTCGTAGGGAAAGAATTCCCGGCGTTCCCGTCGCATCTCAAGAGGAGGCCCTCTCCACAGGAAAGGCGAGAGGAACTCCAGGGTCGTGCCACCATTCCAAGAGTCCCCCAGATGTGTCAGTCCATTCCAGAGGAACCTGTTTTCCCTGCACTGCCTTGACGTTCAAGCCGAGGATCGACTACCAGCACGTGTGCACGTGGGACAGCCCTGTGGGAAAGCCTCGTGGGAAAGCCTCGTGGGAAAGACTCGAGGGAAAACCATAGATCCTTTGATCCACGCGGCGGACTGCGTGACACTGCTGCTACCGCTCTGGAGGAAAGCGCAAGTGCATGCCCGCATTCGAGACGAGGACTGACTCCCCTGGGGAGACTCCAGAAGTACCCCAAGATCCATGTAAGCACTGGAGAGGAATCCTCAGGTTCCGGCCCCGACTCCACACAAGGTCTTAGGCCCCGGCATCGACGGGAGAGGAATCCCGAGAGGCCCCCGAGGAACTCGCATGGGGACTGGCCTTTCCTGAGGCCACCAGAGCGGTTCCCTGAGGTCCCCGTCGTAAGTCGAGAGCACCTGCCGCAACTCGAGAAAATCCAGGAGGTTTTGCCCTCCAGGCGAGATGAGCTCCATTTCCGCTGAGGCTTCTCGAGGCCAATCAGATCTAACCACTGGAACATCCAAAGGGTCCTTCACACCCTTGCTGCAACCCAAGAAGTTCCCCGACATACCCGTCTCCACTCGAGAGGAAGCACGTGGTGTCCCGCACACATCCAGGGGAGCCCCGTTTCCGCCTCCGAGCTCGAGATGAGGGATCCTTTCCCTGTTTCGTAGGGAACGAATTCCCGGTGTTCCCGTCGCATCTTAAGAGGAGGCGCTCTCCACAGGAAAGGCGAGAGGAACTCCAGGGTCGTGACACCATTCCAAGAGTCCCCCAGATGTGTCAGTCCATTCCAGAGGAACCTGTTTTCCCTGCACTGCCTTGACGTTCAAGCCGAGGATCGACTCCCACCACGTGTGCACGTGGGACAGCCCTGTGGGAAAGCCTCGTGGGAAAGCCTCGTGGGAAAGACTCGAGGGAAAACCATAGATCCTTTGATCCACGCGGCGGACTGCGTGACACTGCTGCTACCGCTTTGGAGGAAAGCGCAAGTGCATGCCCGCATTCGAGACGAGGACTGACTCCCCTGGGGAGACTCCAGAAGTACCCCAAGATCCATGTCAGCACTGGAGAGGAATCCTCAGGTTCCGGCCCCGACTCCACACAAGGTCTTAGGCCCCGGCATCGACGGGGAGGAATCCCGAGAGGCCCCCGAGGAACTCGCATGGGGACTGGCCTTTCCTGAGGCCACCAGAGCGGGTCCCTGAGGTCCCCGTCGTAAGTCGAGAGCACCTGCCGCAACTCGAGAAAATCCAGGAGGTTTTGCCCTCCAGGCGAGATGAGGCCCATTTCCGCTGAGGCTTCTCGAGGCTAATCGGGTCTAACCACTGGAACTTCCAAAGGGTCCTTCACACCCTTGCTGCAACTCAAGAAGTTCCCCGACATACCCGTCTCCACTCGAGAGGAAGCACGTGGGTCCCGCACACATCCAGGGGAGCCCCGTTTCCGACTCCTAGCTCGAGATGAGGGATACTTTCCCTGTTTCGTAGGGAAAGAATTCCCGGCGTTCCCGTCGCATCTCAAGAGGAGGCGCTCTCCACAGGAAAGGCGAGAGGAACTCCAGGGTCGTGCCACCATTCCAAGAGTCCCCCAGATGTGTCAGTCCATTCCAGAGGAACCTGTTTTCCCTGCACTGCCTTGACGTTCAAGCCGAGGATCGACTCCCACCACGTGTGCACGTGGGACAGCCCTGTGGGAAAGCCTCGTGGGAAAGCCTCGTGGGAAAGACTCGAGGGAAAACCATAGATCCTTTGATCCACGCGGCGGACTGCGTGACACTGCTGCTACCGCTCTGGAGGAAAGCGCAAGTGCATGACCGCATTCGAGACGAGGACTGACTCCGCTGGGGAGACTCCAGACGTACCCCAAGATCCATGTCAGCACTGGAGAGGAATCCTCAGGTTCCGACCCCGACTCCACACAAGGTCTTAGGCCCCGGCATCGACGGGAGAGGAATCCTGAGAGGCCCCCGAGGAACTCGCATGCTGACTGGCCTTTCCTGAGGCCACCAGAGCGGGTCCCTGAGGTCCCCGTCGTAAGTCGAGAGCACCTGCCGCAACTCGAGAAAATCCAGGAGGTTTTGCCCTCCAGGCGAGATGAGGCCCATTTCCGCTGAGGCTTCTCGAGGCTAATCACGTCTAACCACTGGAACTTCCAAAGGGTCCTTCACACCCTTGCTGCAACTCAAGAAGTTCCCCGACATACCCGTCTCCACTCGAGAGGAATCACGTGGTGTCCCGCCCACATACAGGGGAGCTCCGTTTCCGACTCCTAGCTCGAGATGAGGGATCCTTTCCCTGTTTCGTAGGGAAAGAATTCCCGGCGTTCCCATCGCATCTCAAGAGGAGGCGCTCTCCACAGGAAAGGCGAGAGGAACTCCAGGGTCATGCCACCATTCCAAGAGTCCCCCAGATGTGTCAGTCCATTCCAGAGGAACCTGTTTTCCCTACACTGCCTTGACGTTCAAGCCGAGGATCGACTCCCACCACGTGTGCACGTGGGACAGCCCTGTGGGAAAGCCTCGTGGGAAAGCCTCGTGGGAAAGACTCGAGGGAAAACCATAGATCCTTTGATCCATGCGGCGGACTCCGTGACACTGCTGCTACCGCTCTGGAGGAAAGCGCAAGTGCATGCCCGCATTCGAGACTAGGACTGACTCCCCTGGGGAGACTCCAGAAGTACCCCAAGATCCATGTCAGCCCTGGAGAGGAATGCTCAGGTTCCGGCCCCGACTCCACACAAGGACTTAGGCCCCGGCATCGAAGGGAGAGGAATCCCCAGAGGCCCCCGAGGAACTGGCATGGGGACTGGCCTTTCCTGAGGCCACCAGAGCGGGTCCCTGAGGTCCCCGTCGTAAGTCGAGAGCACCTGCCGCAACTCGAGAAAATCCAGGAGGTTTTGCCCTCCAGGCGAGATGAGGCCCATTTCTACTGAGGCTTCTCGAGGCTAATCACGTCTAACCACTGGAACTTCCAAAGGGTCCTTCACACCCTTGCTGCAACTCAAGAAGTTCCCCGACATACCCGTCTCCACTCGAGAGGAAGCACTTGGGGTCCCGCACACATCCAGGGGAGCCCCGTTTCCGCCTCCTTACTCGAGATGAGGGATCCTTTCCCTGTTTCGTAGGGAAAGAATTCCCGGCGTTCCCGTCGCATCTCAAGAGGAGGCGCTCTCCACAGGAAAGGAGAGAGGAACTCCATGGTCGTGACACCATTCCAAGAGTCCCCCAGATGTGTCAATCCATTCCAGAGGAACCTGTTTTCCCTGCACTGCCTTGACGTTCAAGCCGAGGATCGACTCCCACCACGTGTGCACGTGGGACAGCCCTGTGGAAAGCCTCGTGGGAAAGCCTCGTGGGAAAGACTCGAGGGAAAACCATAGATCCTTTGATCCACGCGGAGGACTGCGTGACACTGCTGCTACCGCTCTGGAGGAAAGCGCAAGTGCATGCCCGCATTCGACAAGAGGACTGACTCCCCTGGGGAGACTACAGAAGTACCCCAAGATTCATGTCAGCACTGGAGAGGAATCCTCAGGTTCCGGCCCCGACTCCACACAAGGTCTTAGGCCCGGCATCGACGGGAGAGGAATCCCGAGAAGCCCCCGAGGAACTCGCATGGGGACTGGCCTTTCCTGAGGCCACCAGAGCGATTCCCTGAGGTCCCCGTCGTAAGTCGAGAGCACCTGCCGCAACTCGCGAAAATCCAGGAGGTTTTGCCCTCCAGGAGAGATGAGGCCCATTTCCGCTGAGGCTTCTCGAGGCCAATCACATCTAACCACTGGAACTTCCAAAGGGTTCTTCACACCCTTGCTGCAACTCAAGAAGTTCCCCGACATACCCGTCTCCACTCGAGAGGAAGCACGTGGTGTCCCGCACACATCCAGGGGAGCCCCGTTTCCGCCTCCTAGCTCGAGATGAGGGATCCTTTCCCTGTTTCGTAGGGAAAGAATTCCCGGCGTTCCCGTCGCATCTCAAGAGGAGGCGCTCTCCACAGGAAAGGCGAGAGGAACTCCAGGGTCATGCCACCATTCCAAGAGTCCCCCAGATGTGTCAGTCCATTCCAGAGGAACCTGTTTTCCCTACACTGCCTTGACGTTCAAGCCGAGGATCGACTCCCACCACGTGTGCACGTGGGACAGCCCTGTGGGAAAGCCTCGTGGGAAAGCCTCGTGGGAAAGACTCGAGGGAAAACCATAGATCCTTTGATCCATGCGGCGGACTGTGTGACACTGCTGCTACCGCTCTGGAGGAAAGCGCAAGTGCATGCCCGCATTCGAGACTAGGACTGACTCCCCTGGGGAGACTCCAGAAGTACCCCAAGATCCATGTCAGCCCTGGAGAGGAATGCTCAGGTTCCGGCCCCGACTCCACACAAGGACTTAGGCCCCGGCATCGAAGGGAGAGGAATCCCCAGAGGCCCCCGAGGAACTGGCATGGGGACTGGCCTTTCCTGAGGCCACCAGAGCGGGTCCCTGAGGTCCCCGTCGTAAGTCGAGAGCACCTGCCGCAACTCGAGAAAATCCAGGAGGTTTTGCCCTCCAGGCGAGATGAGGCCCATTTCTACTGAGGCTTCTCGAGGCTAATCACGTCTAACCACTGGAACTTCCAAAGGGTCCTTCACACCCTTGCTGCAACTCAAGAAGTTCCCCGACATACCCGTCTCCACTCGAGAGGAAGCACTTGGGGTCCCGCACACATCCAGGGGAGCCCCGTTTCCGCCTCCTAACTCGAGATGAGGGATCCTTTCCCTGTTTCGTAGGGAAAGAATTCCCGGCGTTCCCGTCGCATCTCAAGAGGAGGCGCTCTCCACAGGAAAGGAGAGAGGAACTCCATGGTCGTGACACCATTCCAAGAGTCCCCCAGATGTGTCAGTCCATTCCAGAGGAACCTGTTTTCCCTGCACTGCCTTGACGTTCAAGCCGAGGATCGACTCCCACCACGTGTGCACGTGGGACAGCCCTGTGGAAAGCCTCATGGGAAAGCCTCGTGGGAAAGACTCGAGGGAAAACCATAGATCCTTTGATCCACGCGGAGGACTGCGTGACACTGCTGCTACCGCTCTGGAGGAAAGCGCAAGTGCATGCCCGCATTCGACAAGAGGACTGACTCCCCTGGGGAGACTACAGAAGTACCCCAAGATTCATGTCAGCACTGGAGAGGAATCCTCAGGTTCCGGCCCCGACTCCACACAAGGTCTTAGGCCCGGCATCGACGGGAGAGGAATCCCGAGAAGCCCCCGAGGAACTCGCATGGGGACTGGCCTTTCCTGAGGCCACCAGAGCGGTTCCCTGAGGTCCCCGTCGTAAGTCGAGAGCACCTGCCGCAACTCGCGAAAATCCAGGAGGTTTTGCCCTCCAGGAGAGATGAGGCCCATTTCCGCTGAGGCTTCTCGAGGCCAATCACATCTAACCACTGGAACTTCCAAAGGGTTCTTCACACCCTTGCTGCAACTCAAGAAGTTCCCCGACATACCCGTCTCCACTCGAGAGGAAGCACGTGGTGTCCCGCACACATCCAGGGGAGCCCCGTTTCCGCCTCCTAGCTCGAGATGAGGGATCCTTTCCCTGTTTCGTAGGGAAAGAATTCCCGGCGTTCCCGTCGCATCTCAAGAGGAGGCGCTCTCCACAGGAAAGGCGAGAGGAACTCCAGGGTCATGCCACCATTCCAAGAGTCCCCCAGATGTGTCAGTCCATTCCAGAGGAACCTGTTTTCCCTACACTGCCTTGACGTTCAAGCCGAGGATCGACTCCCACCACGTGTGCACGTGGGACAGCCCTGTGGGAAAGCCTCGTGGGAAAGCCTCGTGGGAAAGACTCGAGGGAAAACCATAGATCCTTTGATCCATGCGGCGGACTGTGTGACACTGCTGCTACCGCTCTGGAGGAAAGCGCAAGTGCATGCCCGCATTCGAGACTAGGACTGACTCCCCTGGGGAGACTCCAGAAGTACCCCAAGATCCATGTCAGCCCTGGAGAGGAATGCTCAGGTTCCGGCCCCGACTCCACACAAGGACTTAGGCCCCGGCATCGAAGGGAGAGGAATCCCCAGAGGCCCCCGAGGAACTGGCATGGGGACTGGCCTTTCCTGAGGCCACCAGAGCGGGTCCCTGAGGTCCCCGTCGTAAGTCGAGAGCACCTGCCGCAACTCGAGAAAATCCAGGAGGTTTTGCCCTCCAGGCGAGATGAGGCCCATTTCTACTGAGGCTTCTCGAGGCTAATCACGTCTAACCACTGGAACTTCCAAAGGGTCCTTCACACCCTTGCTGCAACTCAAGAAGTTCCCCGACATACCCGTCTCCACTCGAGAGGAAGCACTTGGGGTCCCGCACACATCCAGGGGAGCCCCGTTTCCGCCTCCTAACTCGAGATGAGGGATCCTTTCCCTGTTTCGTAGGGAAAGAATTCCCGGCGTTCCCGTCGCATCTCAAGAGGAGGCGCTCTCCACAGGAAAGGAGAGAGGAACTCCATGGTCGTGACACCATTCCAAGAGTCCCCCAGATGTGTCAGTCCATTCCAGAGGAACCTGTTTTCCCTGCACTGCCTTGACGTTCAAGCCGAGGATCGACTCCCACCACGTGTGCACGTGGGACAGCCCTGTGGAAAGCCTCATGGGAAAGCCTCGTGGGAAAGACTCGAGGGAAAACCATAGATCCTTTGATCCACGCGGAGGACTGCGTGACACTGCTGCTACCGCTCTGGAGGAAAGCGCAAGTGCATGCCCGCATTCGACAAGAGGACTGACTCCCCTGGGGAGACTACAGAAGTACCCCAAGATTCATGTCAGCACTGGAGAGGAATCCTCAGGTTCCGGCCCCGACTCCACACAAGGTCTTAGGCCCGGCATCGACGGGAGAGGAATCCCGAGAAGCCCCCGAGGAACTCGCATGGGGACTGGCCTTTCCTGAGGCCACCAGAGCGGTTCCCTGAGGTCCCCATCGTAAGTCGAGAGCACCTGCCGCAACTCGCGAAAATCCAGGAGGTTTTGCCCTCCAGGAGAGATGAGGCCCATTTCCGCTGAGGCTTCTCGAGGCCAATCACATCTAACCACTGGAACTTCCAAAGGGTTCTTCACACCCTTGCTGCAACTCAAGAAGTTCCCCGACATACCCGTCTCCACTCGAGAGGTAGCACGTGGTGTCCCGCACACATCCAGGGGAGCCCCGTTTCCGCCTCCTACCTCGAGATGAGGGATCCTTTCCCTGTTTCGTAGGGAAAGAATTCCCGGCGTACCCGTCGCATCTCAAGAGGAGGCGCTCTCCACAGGAAAGGCGAGAGGAACTCCAGGGTCGAGACACCATTCCAAGAGTCCCCCAGATGTGTCAGTCCATTCCAGAGGAACCTGTTTTCCCTGCAGTGCCTTGACGTTCAAGCCGAGGATCGACTCCCACCACGTGTGCACGTGGGACAGCCCTGTGGGAAAGCCTCGTGGGAAAGCCTCGTGGGAAAGACTCGAGGGAAAACCATAGATCCTTTGATCCACATGGCGGACTGCGTGACACTGCTGCTACCGCTCTGGAGGAAAGCGCAAGTGCATGCCCGCATTCGAGAGGAGGACTGACTCCCCTGGGGAGACTCCAGAAGTACCCCAAGATCCATGTCAGCACTGGAGAGGAATCCTCAGGTTCCGGCCCCGACTCCACACAAGGTCTTAGGCCCCGGCATCGACGGGAGAGGAATCCCGAGAGGCCCCCGAGGAACTCGCATGGGGACTGGCCTTTCCTGAGGCCACCAGAGCGGGTCCCTGAGGTCCCCGTCGTAAGTCGAGAGCCCCTGCCGCAACTCGAGAAAATCCAGGCGGTTTTGCCCTCCAGGCGAGATGAGGCCCATTTCCACTGAGGCTTCTCGAGGCTAATCACGACTAACCACTGGAACTTCCAAAGGGTCCTTCACACCCTTGCTGCAACTCAAGAAGTTCCCCGACATACCCGTCTCCACTCGAGAGGAAGCACGTGGTGTCCCGCACACATCCAGGGGAGCCCCGTTTCCGCCTCCTAGCTCGAGATGAGGGATCCTTTCCCTGTTTCGTAGGGAAAGAATTCCCGGCATTCCCGTCGCATCTCAAGAGGAGGCGCTCTCCACAGGAAATGCGAGAGGAACTCCAGGGTCGTGCCACCATTCCAAGAGTCCCCCATATGTGTCAGTCCATTCCAGAGGAACCTGTTTTCCCTGCACTGCCTTGACGTTCAAGCCGAGGATCGACTCCCACCACGTGTGCACGTGGGACAGCCCTGTGGGAAAGCCTCGTGGGAAAGCCTCTGGGAAAGACTCGAGGGAAAACCATAGATCCTTTGATCCACGCGGCGGACTGCGTGACACTGCTGCTACCGCTCTGGAGGAAAGCGCAAGTGCATGCCCGCATTCGAGACGAGGACTGACTCCCCTGGGGAGACTCCAGAAGTACCCCAAGATCCATGTCAGCACTGGAGAGGAATCCTCAGGTTCCCGCCACGATTCCACACAAGGTCTTAGGCCCCGGCATCGACGGGAGAGGAATCCCGAGACGCCCCCGAGGAACTCGCATGGGGACTGGCCTTTCCTGAGGCCACCAGAGCGGGTCCCTGAGGTCCCCGTCGTAAGTCGAGAGCACCTGCCGCAACTCGAGAAAATCCAGGCGGTTTTGCCCTCCAGGCGAGATGAGGCCCATTTCCGCTGAGGCTTCTCAAGGCTAATCACGACTAACCACTGGAACTTCCAAAGGGTCCTTCACACCCTTGCTGCAACTCAAGAAGTTCCCCGACATACCCGTCTCCACTCGAGAGGAAGCACGTGGTGTCCCGCACACATCCAGGGGAGCCCCGTTTCCGCCTCCTAGCTCGAGATGAGGGATCCTTTCCCTGTTTCATAGGGAAAGAATTCCCGGCATTCCCGTCGCATCTCAAGAGGAGGCGCTCTCCACAGGAAATGCGAGAGGAACTCCAGGGTGGTGCCACCATTCCAAGAGTCCCCCATATGTGTCAGTCCATTCCAGAGGAACCTGTTTTCCCTGCACTGCCTTGACGTTCAAGCCGAGGATCGACTCCCACCACGTGTGCACGTGGGACAGCCCTGTGGGAAAGCCTCGTGGGAAAGCCTCTGGGAAAGACTCGAGGGAAAACCATAGATCCTTTGATCCATGCTGCGGACTGCGTGACACTGCTGCTACCGCTCTGGAGGAAAGCTCAATGCATGCCCGCATTCGAGACGAGGACTGACGCCACTGGGGAGACTCCAGACGTACCCCAAGATCCATGTCAGCACTGGAGAGGAATCCTCAGGTTCCGGCCCCGACTCCACACAAGGTCTTAGGCCCCGGCATCGACGGGAGAGGAATCCCCAGAGGCCCCCGAGGAACTCGCACGGGGACTGGCCTTTCCTGAGGCCACCAGAGCGGTTCCCTGAGGTCCCCGTCGTAATTCGAGAGCACCTGCCGCAACTCGAGAAAATCCAGGAGGTTTTGCCCTCCAGGCGAGATGAGGCCCATTTCCGCTGAGGCTTCTCGAGGCTAATCACGTCTAACCACTGGAACTTCCAAAGGGTCCTTCACACCATTGCTGCAACTCAAGAAGTTCCCCGACATACCCGTCTCCACTCGAGAGGAAGCACGTGGGTCCCGCACACATCCAGGGGAGACCCGTTTTCGCCTCCTAGCTCGAGATGAGGGATCCTTTCCCTGTTTCGTAGGGAAAGAATTCCCGGCGTTCCCGTCGCATCTCAAGAGGAGGCGCTCTCCACAGGAAAGGCGAGAGGAACTCCAGGGTCGTGCCACCATTCCAAGAGTCCCCCAGATGTGTCAGTCCATTCCAGAGGATCCTGTTTTCCCTGCACTGCCTTGACGTTCAAGCCGAGGATCGACTCCCACCACGTGTGCACGTGGGACAGCCCTGTGGGAAAGCCTCGTGGGAAAGACTCGAGGGAAAACCATAGATCCTTTGATCCACGCGGCGGACTGCGTGACACTGCTGCTACCGCTCTGGAGGAAAGCGCAAGTGCATGCCCGCATTCGAGACGAGGACTGACTCCCCTGGGGAGACTTCAGAAGTACCCCAAGATCCTTGTCAGCACTGGAGAGGAATCCTCAGGTTCCGGCCCCGACTCCACACAAGGTCTTAGGCCCCGGCATCGACGGGAGAGGAATCCCCAGAGGCCCCCGAGGAACTCGCACGGGGACTGGCCTTTCCTGAGGCCACCAGAGCGGTTCCCTGAGGTCCCTGTCGTAATTCGAGAGCACCTGCCGCAACTCGAGAAAATCCAGGAGGTTTTGCCCTCCAGGCGAGATGAGGCCCATTTCCGCTGAGGCTTCTCGAGGCTAATCACGTCTAACCACTGGAACTTCCAAAGGGTCCTTCACACCATTGCTGCAACTCAAGAAGTTCCCCGACATACCCGTCTCCACTCGAGAGGAAGCACGTGGGTCCCGCACACATCCAGGGGAGACCCGTTTTCGCCTCCTAGCTCGAGATGAGGGATCCTTTCCCTGTTTCGTAGGGAAAGAATTCCCGGCGTTCCCGTCGCATCTCAAGAGGATGCGCTCTCCACAGGAAATGCGAGAGGAACTCCAGGGTCGTGACA
Source organism: Ovis canadensis (assembly GCF_042477335.2). Lineage (NCBI taxonomy): Eukaryota > Metazoa > Chordata > Mammalia > Artiodactyla > Bovidae > Ovis > Ovis canadensis. The sequence continues at coordinate 4,359,536 of NC_091258.1, read as the reverse complement.
CCATTCCAAGAGTCCCCCAGATGTGTCAGTCCATTCCAGAGGAACCTGTTTTCCCTGCACTGCCTTGACGTTCAAGCCGAGGATCGACTCCCACCACGTGTGCACGTGGGACAGCCCTGTGGGAAAGCCTCGTGGGAAAGCCTCGTGGGAAAGACTCGAGGGAAAACCATAGATTCTTTGGTCTACGCGGCGGACTGCGTGACACTGCTGCTACCGCTCTGGAGGAAAGCGCAAGTGCATGCCCGCATTCGAGACGAGGACTGACTCCCCTGGGGAGACTTCAGAAGGACCCCAAGATCCATGTCAGCACTGGAGAGGAATCCTCAGGTTCCGGCCCCGACTCCACACAAGGTCTTAGGCCCCGGCATCGACGGGAGAGGAATCCCGAGAGGCCCCCGAGGAACTCGCATGGGGACTGGCCTTTCCTGAGGCCACCAGAGCGGGTCCCTGAGGTCCCCGTCGTAAGTCGAGAGCACCTGCCGCAACTCGAGAAAATCCAGGAGGTTTTGCCCTCCAGGCGAGATGAGGCCCATTTCCGCTGAGGCTTCTCGAGGCCAATCACGTCTAACCACTGGAACTTCCAAAGGGTCCTTCACACCCTTGCTGCAACGCAAGAAGTTCCCCAACATACCCGTCTCCACTCGAGAGGAAGCACGTGTGTCCCGCACACATCCAGGGGAGCCCCGTTTCCACCTCCTAGCTCGAGATGAGGGATCCTTTCCCTGTTTCGTAGGGAAAGAATTCCCGGCGTTCCCGTCGCATCTCAAGAGGAGGCGCTCTCCACAGGAAAGGCGAGAGGAACTCCAGGGTCGTGCCACCATTCCAAGAGTCCCCCAGATGTGTCAGTCCATTCCAGAGGAACCTGTTTTCCCTCCACTGCCTTGACGTTCAAGCCGAGGATCGACTCCCACCACGTGTGCACGTGGGACAGACTCGTGGGAAAGCCTCGTGGGAAAGACTCGAGGGAAAACCAAACATCCTTTGATCCACGCGGCGGACTGCGTGACACTGCTGCTACCGCTCTGGAGGAAAGCGCAAGTGCATGCCCGCATTCGAGACGAGGACTGACTCCCCTGGGGAGACTCCAGAAGTACCCCAAGATCCATGTCAGCACTGGAGAGGAATCCTCAGGTTCCGGCCCCGACTCCACACAAGGTCTTAGGCCCCGGCATCGACGGGAGAGGAATCCCGAGAGGCCCCCGAGGAACTCGCATGGGGACTGGCCTTTCCTGAGGCCACCAGAGCGGTTCCCTGAGGTCCCCGTCGTAAGTCGAGAGCACCTGCCGCAACTCGAGAAAATCCAGGAGGTTTTGCCCTCCAGGCGAGATGAGGCCCATTTCCGCTGAGGCTTCTCGAGGCCAATCACATCTAACCACTGGAACTTCCAAAGGGTCCTTCACACCATTGCTGCAACTCAAGAAGTTCCCCGACATACCCGTCTCCACTCGAGAGGAAGCACGTGGTGTCCCGCACACATCCAGGGGAGCCCCGTTTCCGCCTCCTAGCTCGAGATGAGGGATCCTTTCCCTGTTTCGTAGGGAAAGAATTCCCGGCGTTCCCGTCGCATCTCAAGAGGAGGCGCTCTCCACAGGAAAGGCGAGAGGAACTCCAGGGTCGTGCCACCATTCCAAGAGTCCCCCAGATGTGTCAGTCCATTCCAGAGGAACCTGTTTTCCCTGCACTGCCTTGACGTTCAAGCCGAGGATCGACTCCCACCACGTGTGCACGTGGGACAGCCCTGTGGGAAAGCCTCGTGGGAAAGCCTCGTGGGAAAGACTCGAGGGAAAACCATAGATCCTTTGATCCACGCGGCGGACTGCGTGACACTGCTGCTACCGCTCTGGAGGAAAGCGCAAGTGCATGCCCGCATTCGAGATGAGGACTGACTCCCCTGGGGAGACTTCAGAAGTACCCCAAGATCCTTGTCAGCACTGGAGAGGAATCCTCAGGTTCCGGCCCCGACTCCACACAAGGTCTTAGGCCCCGGCATCGACGGGAGAGGAATCCCGAGAGGCCCCCGAGGAACTCGCATGGGGACTGGCCTTTCCTGAGGCCACCAGAGCGGGTCCCTGAGGTCCCCGTCGTAAGTCGAGAGCACCTGCCGCAACTCGAGAAAATCCAGGCGGTTTTGCCCTCCAGGCGAGATGAGGCCCATTTCCGCTGAGGCTTCTCAAGGCTAATCACGACTAACCACTGGAACTTCCAAAGGGTCCTTCACACCCTTGCTGCAACTCAAGAAGTTCCCCGACATACCCGTCTCCACTCGAGAGGAAGCACGTGGTGTCCCGCACACATCCAGGGGAGCCCCGTTTCCGCCTCCTAGCTCGAGATGAGGGATCCTTTCCCTGTTTCGTAGGGAAAGAATTCCCGGCATTCCCGTCGCATCTCAAGAGGAGGCGCTCTCCACAGGAAATGCGAGAGGAACTCCAGGGTCGTGCCACCATTCCAAGAGTCCCCCATATGTGTCAGTCCATTCCAGAGGAACCTGTTTTCCCTGCACTGCCTTGACGTTCAAGCCGAGGATCGACTCCCACCACGTGTGCACGTGGGACAGCCCTGTGGGAAAGCCTCGTGGGAAAGCCTCTGGGAAAGACTCGAGGGAAAACCATAGATCCTTTGATCCATGCTGCGGACTGCGTGACACTGCTGCTACCGCTCTGGAGGAAAGCTCAATGCATGCCCGCATTCGAGACGAGGACTGACGCCACTGGGGAGACTCCAGAAGTACCCCAAGATCCATGTCAGCACTGGAGAGGAATCCTCAGGTTCCGGCCCCCACTCCACACAAGGTCTTAGGCCCCGGCATCGACGGGAGAGGAATCCCCAGAGGCCCCCGAGGAACTCGCACGGGGACTGGCCTTTCCTGAGGCCACCAGAGCGGTTCCCTGAGGTCCCCGTCGTAATTCGAGAGCACCTGCCGCAACTCGAGAAAATCCAGGAGGTTTTGCCCTCCAGGCGAGATGAGGCCCATTTCCGCTGAGGCTTCTCGAGGCCAATCACATCTAACCACTGGAACTTCCAAAGGGTCCTTCACACCATTGCTGCAACTCAAGAAGTTCCCCGACATACCCGTCTCCACTCGAGAGGAAGCACGTGGGTCCCGCACACATCCAGGGGAGACCCGTTTTCGCCTCCTAGCTCGAGATGAGGGATCCTTTCCCTGTTTCGTAGGGAAAGAATTCCCGGCGTTCCCGTCGCATCTCAAGAGGAGGCGCTCTCCACAGGAAAGGCGAGAGGAACTCCAGGGTCGTGACACCATTCCAAGAGTCCCCCAGATGTGTCAGTCCTTTCCAGAGGAACCTGTTTTCCCTGCACTGCCTTGACGTTCAAGCCGAGGATCGACTCCCACCACGTGTGCACGTGGGACAGCCCTGTGGGAAAGCCTCGTGGGAAAGCCTCGTGGGAAAGACTCGAGGGAAAACCATAGATCCTTTGGTCTACGCGGCGGACTGCGTGACACTGCTGCTACCGCTCTGGAGGAAAGCGCAAGTGCATGCCCGCATTCGAGACGAGGACTGACTCCCCTGGGGAGACTTCAGAAGTACCCCAAGATCCATGTCAGCACTGGAGAGGAATCCTCAGGTTCCGGCCCCGACTCCACACAAGGTCTTAGGCCCCGGCATCGACGGGAGAGGAATCCCGAGAGGCCCCCGAGGAACTCGCATGGGGACTGGCCTTTCCTGAGGCCACCAGAGCGGGTCCCTGAGGTCCCCGTCGTAAGTCGAGAGCACCTGCCGCAACTCGAGAAAATCCACGAGGTTTTGCCCTCCAGGCGAGATGAGGCCCATTTCCGCTGAGGCTTCTCGAGGCTAATCACGTCTAACCACTGCAACTTCCAAAGGGTCCTTCACACCCTTGCTGCAACGCAAGAAGTTCCCCAACATACCCGTCTCCACTCGAGAGGAAGCACGTGTGTCCCGCACACATCCAGGGGAGCCCCGTTTCCACCTCCTAGCTCGAGATGAGGGATCCTTTCCCTGTTTCGTAGGGAAAGAATTCCCGGCGTTCCCGTCGCATCTCAAGAGGAGGCGCTCTCCACAGGAAAGGCGAGAGGAACTCCAGGGTCGTGCCACCATTCCAAGAGTCCCCCAGATGTGTCAGTCCATTCCAGAGGAACCTGTTTTCCCTGCACTGCCTTGACGTTCAAGCCGAGGATCGACTCCCACCACGTGTGCACGTGGGACAGACTCGTGGGAAAGCCTCGTGGGAAAGACTCGAGGGAAAACCAAACATCCTTTGATCCACGCGGCGGACTGCGTGACACTGCTGCTACCGCTCTGGAGGAAAGCGCAAGTGCATGCCCGCATTCGAGACGAGGACTGACTCCCCTGGGGAGACTCCAGAAGTACCCCAAGATCCATGTCAGCACTGGAGAGGAATCCTCAGGTTCCGGCCCCGACTCCACACAAGGTCTTAGGCCCCGGCATCGACGGGAGAGGAATCCCGAGAGGCCCCCGAGGAACTCGCATGGGGACTGGCCTTTCCTGAGGCAACCAGAGCGGGTCCCTGAGGTCCCCGTCGTAAGTCGAGAGCACCTGCCGCAACTCGAGAAAATCCAGGAGGTTTTGCCCTCCAGGCGAGATGAGGCCCATTTCCGCTGAGGCTTCTCGAGGCCAATCACATCTAACCACTGGAACTTCCAAAGGGTCCTTCACACCATTGCTGCAACTCAAGAAGTTCCCCGACATACCCGTCTCCACTCGAGAGGAAGCACGTGGGTCCCGCACACATCCAGGGGAGCCCCGTTTCCACCTCCTAGCTCGAGATGAGGGATCCATTCCCTGTTTCGTAGGGAAAAAATTCCCGGCGTTCCCGTCGCATCTCAAGAGGAGGCGCTCTCCACAGGAAAGGCGAGAGGAACTCCAGTGTAGAGACACCATTCCAAGAGTCCCCCAGATGTGTCAGTCCATTCCAGAGGAACCTGTTTTCCCTGCACTGCCTTGACGTTCAAGCCGAGGATCGACTCCCACCACGTGTGCACGTGGGACAGCCCTGTGGGAAAGCCTCATGGGAAAGCCTCGTGGGAAAGACTCGAGGGAAAACCATAGATCCTTTTATCCACGCGGCGGACTGCGTGACACTGCTGCTACCGCTCTGGAGGAAAGCGCAAGTGCATGCCCGCATTCGAGACGAGGACTGACTCCCCTGGGGAGACTCCAGACGTACCCCAAGATCCATGTCAGCACTGGAGAGGAATCCTCAGGTTCCGGCCCCGACTCCACACAAGGTCTTAGGCCCCGGCATCGACGGGAGAGGGAATCCGAGAGGCCCCCGAGGAACTCGCATGGGGACTGGCTTTTCCTGAGGCCACCAGAGCGGGTCCCTGAGGTCCCCGTCGTAAGTCGAGATCACCTGCCGCAACTCGAGAAAATCCAGGAGGTTTTGCCCTCCAGGCGAGATGAGGCCCATTTCCGCTGAGGCTTCTCGAGGCCAATCACATCTAACCACTGGAACTTCCAAAGGGTCCTTCACACCCTTGCTGCAACTCAAGAAGTTCCCCAACATACCCGTCTCCACTCGAGAGGAAGCACGTGGGGTCCCGCACACATCCAGGGGAGCCCCGTTTCCACCTCCTAGCTCGAGATGAGGGATCCTTTCCCTGTTTCGTAGGTAAAGAATTCCCGGCGTTCCCGTCGCATCTCAAGAGGAGGCGCTCTCCACAGGAAAGGCGAGAGGAACTCCAGGGTCGTGCCACCATTCCAAGAGTCCCCCAGATGTGTCAGTCCATTCCAGAGGAACCTGTTTTCCCTGCACTGCCTTGACGTTCAAGCCGAGGATCGACTCCCACCACGTGTGCACGTGGGACAGCCCTGTGGGAAAGCCTCGTGGGAAAGCCTCGTGGGAAAGACTCGAGGGAAAACCATAGATCCTTTGATCCACGCGGCGGACTGCGTGACACTGCTGCTACCGCTCTGGAGGAAAGCGCAAGTGCATGCCCGCATTCGAGACGAGCACTGACTCCCCTGGGGAGACTCCAGAAGTACCCCAAGATCCATGTCAGCACTGGAGAGGAATCCTCAGGTTCCGGCCCCGACTCCACACAACGTCTTAGGACCCGGCATCGACGGGAGAGGAATCCCGAGACGCCCCCAAGGAACTCGCATGGGGACTGGCCTTTCCTGAGGCCACCAGAGCGGGTCCCTGAGGTCCCCGTCGTTAGTCGAGAGCACCTGCCGCAACTCGAGAAAATCCAGGAGGTTTTGCCCTCCAGGCGAGATGAGGCCCATTTCCGCTGAGGCTTCTCGAGGCCAATCACCTCTAACCACTGGAACTTCCAAAGGGTCCTTCACACCCTTGCTGCAAGTCCAGAAGTTCCCCGACAAAACCGTCTGCACTCGAGAGGAAGCACGTGTTGTCCCGCACACATCCAGGGGAGCCCCGTTTCCGCCTCCTAGTTCGAGATGAGGGATCCTTTCCCTGTTTCGTAGGGAAAGAATTTCCGGCGTTCCCGTCCCATCTCAAGAGGTGGCGCTCTCCACAGAAAGGCGAGAGGAACTCCAGGGTCATGCCACCATTCCAAGAGTCCCCCAGATGTGTCAGTCCATTCCAGAGGAACCTGTTTTCCCTGCACTGCCTTGACGTTCAAGCCGAGGATCGACTCCCACCACGTGTGCACGTGGGACAGCCCTGTGGGAAAGCCTCGTGGGAAAGCCTCGTGGGAAAGACTCGAGGGAAAACCATAGATCCTTTGATCCACGCGGCGGACTGCGTGACACTGCTGCTACCGCTCTGGAGGAAAGAGCAAGTGCATGCCCATATTCGAGACGAGGACTGACTCCCCTGGGGAGACTGCAGAAGTACCCCAAGATCCATGTCAGCACTGGAGAGGAATCCTCAGGTTCCGGCCCCGACTCCACACAAGGTCTTAGGCCCCGGCATCGACGGGAGAGGAATCCCGAGACGCCCCCGAGGAACTCGCATGGGGACTGGCCTTTCCTGAGGCCACCAGAGCGGGTCCCTGAGGTCCCCGTCGTAAGTCGAGAGCACCTGCGGCAACTCGAGAAAATCCAGGCGGTTTTGCCCTCCAGGCGAGATGAGGCCCCTTTCCGCTGAGGCTTCTCGAGGCTAATCACGTCTAACCACTGGAACTTCCAAAGGGTCCTTCACACCCTTGCTGCAACTCAAGAACTTCCCCGACATACCCGTCTAAACTCGAGAGGAAGCACGTGGGTCCCGCACACATCCAGGGGAGCCCCGTTTCCGCCTCCTAGCTCGAGATGGGGGATCCTTTCCCTGTTTCGTAGGAAAAGAATTCCCGGAGTTCCCGTCGCATCCCAAGAGGAGGCGCTCTCCACAGGAAAGGCGAGAGGAACTCCAGGGTCGTGCCACCATTCCAAGAGTCCCCCAGATGTGTCAGTCCATTCCAGAGGAACCTGTTTTCCCTGCACTGCCTTGACGTTCAAGCCGAGGATCGACTCCCACCACGTGTGCACGTGGGACAGCCCTGTGGGAAAGCCTCGTGGGAAAGCCTCGTGGGAAAGACTCGAGGGAAAACCATAGATCCTTTGATCCACGCGGCGGACTGCGTGACACTGCTGCTACCGCTCTGGAGGAAAGCGCAAGTGCATGCCCGCATTCGAGACGAGGACTGACTCCCCTGGGGAGACTCCAGAAGTACCCCAAGATCCATGTCACCACTGGAGAGGAATCCTCAGGTTCCGGCCCCGACTCCACACAAGGTCTTAGGCCCCGGCATCGACGGGAGAGGAATCCCGAGAGGCCCCCGAGGAACTCGCATGTGGACTGGCCTTTCCTGAGGCCACCAGAGCGGGTCCCTGAGGTCCCCGTCGTAAGTCGAGAGCACCTGCCGCAACTCGAGAAAATCCAGGCGGTTTTGCCCTCCAGGCGAGATGAGACCCATTTCCGCTGAGGCTTCTCGAGTCTAATCACGTCTAACCACTGGAACTTCCAAAGGGTCCTTCACACCCTTGCTGCAACTCAAGAAGTTCCCCGACATACCCGTCTCCACTCGAGAGGAAGCACGTGGGTCCCGCACACATCCAGGGGAGCCCCGTTTCCGCCTCCTAGCTCGAGATGAGGGATCCTTTCCCTGTTTCGTAGGGAAAGAATTCCCGGCGTTCCCGTCGCATCTCAAGAGGAGGCGCTCTCCACAGGAATGGCGAGAGGAACTCCAGGGTCGTGCCACCATTCCAAGAGTCCCCCAGATGTGTCAGTCCATTCCAGAGGAACCTGTTTTCCCTGCACTGCCTTGACGTTCAAGCCGAGGATCGACTCCCACCACGTGTGCACGTGGGACAGCCCTGTGGGAATGCCTCGTGGGAAAGCCTCGTGGGAAAGACTCTAGGGAAAACCATAGATCCTTTGATCCACGCGGCGGACTGCGTGACACTGCTGCTACCGCTCTGGAGGAAAGCGCAAGTGCATGCCCGCATTCGAGACGAGGACTGACTCCCCTGGGGAGACTCCAGAAGTACCCCAAGATCCATGTCAGCACTGGAGAGGAATCCTCAGGTTCCGGCCCCGACTCCACACAAGGTCTTAGGCCCCGGCATCGACGGGAGAGGAATCCCGAGAGGCCCCCGAGGAACTCGCATGGGGACTGGCCTTTCCTGAGGCCACCAGAGCGGGTCCCTGAGGTCCCCGTCGTAAGTCGAGAGCACCTGCCGCAACTCGAGAAAATCCAGGAGGTTTTGCCCTCCAGGCGAGATGAGGCCCATTTCCGCTGAGGCTTCTCGAGGCCAATCACATCTAACCACTGGAACTTCCAAAGGGTCCTTCACACCATTGCTGCAACTCAAGAAGTTCCCCGACATACCCGTCTCCACTCGAGAGGAAGCACGTGGGGTCCCTCACACATCCAGGGGAGCCCCGTTTCGGCCTCCTAGCTCGAGATGAGGGATCCTTCCCTTTTTCGTAGGGAAAGAATTCCCGGCGTTCCAGTCGCATCTCAAGAGGAGGCGCTCTCCACAGGAAAGGCGAGAGGAACTCCAGGGTCATGACACCATTCTAAGAGTCCCCCAGATGTGTCAGTCCATTCCAGAGGAACCTGTTTTCCCTGCACTGCCTTGACGTTCAAGCCGAGGATCGACTCCCACCACGTGTGCACGTGGGACAGCCCTGTGGGAAAGCCTCGTGGGAAAGCCTCGTGGGAAAGACTCGAGGGAAAACCATAGATCCTTTGATCCACGCGGCGGACTGCGTGACACTGCTGCTACCGCTCTGGAGGAAAGCGCAAGTGCATGCCCGCATTCGAGACGAGGACTGACTCCCCTGGGGAGACTCCAGAAGTACCCCAAGATCCATGTCAGCACTGGAGAGGAATCCTCAGGTTCCGGCCCCGACTCCACACAAGGTCTTAGGCCCCGGCATCGACGGGAGAGGAATCCCGAGAGGCCCCCGACGAACTCGCATGGGGACTGGCCTTTCCTGAGGCCACCAGAGCGGGTCCCTGAGGTCCCCGTCGTAAGTCGAGAGCACCTGCCGCAACTCGAGAAAATCCAGGCGGTTTTGCCCTCCAGGCGAGATGAGGCCCATTTCCACTGAGGCTTCTCGAGCCTAATCACGTCTAACCACTGGAACTTCCAAAGGGTCCTTCACACCCTTGCTGCAACTCAAGAAGTTCCCCGACACACCCGTCTCCACTCGAGAGGAAGCACGTGGATCCCGCACACATCCTTGGGAGGCCCGTTTCCGCCTCCTAGCTCGAGATGAGGGATCCTTTCCCTGTTTCGTAGGGAAAGAATTCCCGGCGTTCCCGTAGCATCTCAAGAGGAGGCGCTCTCCACAGGAAAGGCGAGAGGAACTCCAGGGTCGTGCCACCATTCCAAGAGTCCCCCAGATGTGTCAGTCCATTCCAGAGGAACCTGTTTTCCCTGCACTGCCTTGACGTTCAAGCCGAGGATCGACTCCCACCACGTGTGCACGTGGGACAGCCCTGTGGGAAAGCCTCGTGGGAAAGCCTCGTGGGAAATACTCGAGGGAAAACCATAGATCCTTTGATCCACGCGGCGGACTGCGTGACACTGCTGCTACCGCTCTGGAGGAAAGCGCAAGTGCATGCCCGCATTCAAGACGAGGACTGACTCCCCTGGGGAGACTCCAGACGTACCCCAAGATCCATGTCAGCACTGGAGAGGAATCCTCAGGTTCCGGCCCCGACTCCACACAAGGTCTTAGGCCCCGGCATCGACGGGAGAGGAATCCCGAGAGGCCCCCGAGGAACTCGCATGGGGACTGGCCTTTCCTGAGGCCACCAGAGCGGGTCCCTGAGGTCCCCGTCGTAAGTCGAGAGCACCTGCCGCACCTCGAGAAAATCCAGGAGGTTTTGCCCTCCAGGCGAGATGAGGCCCATTTCCGCTGAGGCTTCTCAAGGCTAATCACGTCTAACCACTGGAACTTCCAAAGGGTCCTTCACACCCTTGCTGCAACTCAAGAAGTTCCCCGACATACCCGTCTCCACTCGAGAGGAAGCACGTGGTGTCCCGCCCACATCCAGGGGAGCTCCGTTTCCGACTCCTAGCTCGAGATGAGGGATCCTTTCCCTGTTTCGTAGGGAAAGAATTCCCGGCGTTCCCGTCGCATCTCAAGAGGAGGCGCTTTCCACAGGAAAGGCGAGAGGAACTCTAGGGTCGTGCCACCATTCCAAGAGTCCCCCAGATGTGTCAGTCCATTCCAGAGGAACCTGTTTTCCCTGCACTGCCTTGACGTTCAAGCCAAGGATCGACTCCCACCACCTGTGCACGTGGGACAGCCCTGTGGGAAAGCCTCGTGGGAAAGCCTCGTGGAAAAGACTCGAGGGAAAACCATAGGTCCTTTGATCCACGCGGCGGACTGCGTGACACTGCTGCTACCGCTCTGGAGGAAAGCGCAAGTGCATGCCCGCATTCGAGACGAAGACTGACTCCCCTGGGGAGACTCCAGAAGTACCCCAAGATCCATGTCAGCACTGGAGAGGAATCCTCAGGTTCCGACCCCGACTCCACACAAGGACTTAGGCCCCGGCATCGACGGGAGAGGAATCCCAGAGGCCCCCGAGGAACTCGCATGGGGACTGGCCTTTCCTGAGGCCACCAGAGCGGGTCCCTGAGGTCCCCGTCGTAAGTAGAGAGCACCTGCCGCAACTCGAGAAAATCCAGGAGGTTTTGCCCTCCAGGCGAGATGAGGCCCATTTCCGCTGAGGCTTCTCCAGGCTAATCACGTCTAACCACTGGAACTTCCAAAGGGTCCTTCACACCCTTGCTGCAACTCAAGAAGTTCCCTGACATACCCGTCTCCACTCGAGAGGAAGCACGTGGGCCCCGCACACATCCAGGGGAGCCCCGTTTCCGCCTCCTAGCTCGAGATGCGGGATCCTTTCCCTGTTTCGTAGGAAAAGAATTCCCGGCGTTCCCTTCGCATCTCAAGAGGAGGCGCTCTCCACAGGAAAGGCGAGAGGAACTGAAGGGTCGTCCCACCATTCCAAGAGTTCCCCAGATGTGTCAGTCCATTCCGTAGGAACCTGTTTTCCCTGCACTGCCTTGACGTTCAAGCCGAGGATCGACTCCCACCACGTGTGCACGTGGGACAGCCCTCTGGGAAAGCCTCGTGGGAAAGCCTCGTGGGAAAGACTCGAGGGAAAACCATAGATCCTTTGATCCACGCGGCGGACTGCGTGACACTGCTGCTACCGCTCTGGAGGAAAGCGCAAGTGCATGCCCGCATTCGAGACGAGGACTGACTCCGCTGGGGAGGCTCCAGAAGTACCCCAAGATCCATGTCAGCACTGGAGAGGAATCCTCAGGTTCCAGCCCCGACTCCACACAAGGTCTTAGGCCCCGGCATCGACGGGAGAGGAATCCCGAGACGCCCCCGAGGAACTCGCATGTGGACTGGCCTTTCCTGAGGCCACCAGAGCGGTTCCCTGAGGTCCCCGTCGTAAGTCGAGAGCACCTGCCGCAACTCGGGAAAATCCAGGAGGTTTTGCCCTCCAGGCGAGATGAGGCCCATTTCCGCTGAGGCTTCTCGAGGCCAATCACATCTAACCACTGGAACTTCCAAAGGGTCCTTCACACCCTTGCTGCAACTCAAGAAGTTCCCCGACATACCCGTCTCCACTCTAGAGGAAGCACGTAGTGTCCCGCACACATCCAGGGGAGCCCCGTTTCCGCCTCCTAGCTCGAGATGAGGGTTCCTATCCCTGTTTCGTAGGGAAAGAATTCCCGTCGTTCCCGTCGCATCTCAAGAGGAGGTGCTCTCCACAGGAAAGGCGAGAGGAACTCCATGGTCGTGCCACCATTCCAAGAGTCCCCCAGATGTGTCAGTCCATTCCAGAGGAACCTGTTTTCCCTGCACTGCCTTGACGTTCAAGCCGAGCATCGACTCCATCCACGTGTGCACGTGGGACAGCCCTGTGGGAAAGCCTCGTGGGAAAGACTTGAGGGAAAACCATAGATCCTTTGATCCACGCGGCGAACTGCGTGACACCGCTGCTACCGCTCTGGAGGAAAGCGCAACTGCATGCCCGCATTCGAGACGAGGACTGACTCCCCTGGGGAGACTCCAGAAGTACCCCAAGATCCATGTCAGCACTGGAGAGGAATCCTCAGGTTCCGGCCCCGACTCCACACAAGGTCTTAGGCCCCGGCATCGACGGGAGAGGAATCCCGAGAGGCCCCCGAGGAACTCGCATGGGGACTGGCCTTTCCTGAGGCCACCAGAGCGGGTCCCTGAGGTCCCCGTCGTAAGTCGAGAGCACCTGCCGCAACTCGAGAAAATCCAGGAGGTTTTGCCGTCCAGGAGAGATGAGGCCCATTTCCGCTGAGGCTTCTCGAGGCCAGTCACATCTAACCACTGGAACTTCCAAAGGGTCCTTCACACCCTTGCTGCAACTCAAGAAGTTCCCCGACATACCCGTCTGCACTCGAGAGGAAGCACGTGGTGTCCCTCACACATCCAGGGGAGCCCCGTTTCCGCCTCCTAGCTCGAGATGAGGGATCCTTTCCCTGTTTCGTAGGGAAAGAATTCCCGGCGTTCCCGTCGCATCTCAAGAGGAGGCGCTCTCCACAGGAAAGGCGAGAGGAACTCCAGGGTCGTGCCACCATTCCAAGAGTCCCCCAGATGTGTCAGCCTATTCCAGAGGAACCTGTTTTCCCTGCACTGCCTTGACGTTCAAGCCGAGGATCGACTCCCACCACGTGTGCACGTGGGACAGCCCTGTGGGAAAGCCTCGTGGGAAAGCCTCGTGGCAAAGACTCGAGAGAAAATCATAGATCCTTTGATCCACGCGGCGGACTGCGTGACACTGCTGCTACCGCTCTGGAGGAAAGCGCAAGTGCATGCCCGTATTCGAGACGAGGACTGACTCCCCTGGGGAGGCTCCAGAAGTACCCCAAGATCCATGTCAGCACTGGAGAGGAATCCTCAGGTTCCGGCCCCGACTTCACACAAGGTCTTAGGCCCCGGCATCGACGGGAGAGGAATCCCGAGACGCCCCCGAGGAACTCGCATGGGGACTGGCCTTTCCTGAGGCCACCAGAGCGGGTCCCTGAGGTCCCCGTCGTAAGTCGAGAGCACCTGCCGCAACTCGAGAAAATCCAGGAGGTTTTGCCCTCCAGGCGAGATGAAGCCCATTTCCGCTGAGGCTTCTCGAGGCTGATCACATCTAACCACTGGAACTTCCAAAGGGTCCTTCACACCATTGCTGCAACTCAAGAAGTTCCCCGACATACCGGTCTCCACTGGAGAGGAAGCACGTGGGGTCCCTCACACATCCAGGGCAGCTCCGGTTCCGCCTCCTAGCTCGAGATGAGGGATCCTTCCCTGTTTCGTAGGGAAAGAATTCCCGGCGTTCCCGTCGCATCTCAAGAGGAGGTGCTCTACACAGGAAAGGGGAGAGGAACTCCAGGGTCGTGCCACCGTTCCAAGAGACCCCCAGATATGTCAGTCCATTCCAGAGGAACCTGTTTTCCCTGCACTGCCTTGACGTTCAAGGCGAGGATCAACTCCCACCACCTGTGCACGTGGGACAGCCCTGTGGGAAAGCCTCGTGGGAAAGCCTCGTGGGAAAGACTCGAGGGAAAACCATAGATCCTTTGATCCACGCGGCGGACTGCGTGACACTGCTGCTACCGTTCTGGAGGAAAGCGCAAGTGCATGCCCGCATTCGAGATGAGGACTGACTCCCCTGGGGAGACTCCAGAAGTACCCCAAGATCCATGTCAGCACTGGAGAGGAATCCTCAGGTTCCGGCCCCGACTCCACACAAGGTCTTAGGCCCCGGCATCGACGGGAGAGGAATCCCGAGACGCCCCCGAGGAACTCGCATGGGGACTGGCCTTTCCTGAGGCCACCAGAGCGGGTCCCTGAGGTCCCCGTCGTAAGTCGAGAGCACCTGCCGCAACTCGAGAAAATCCAGGAGGTTTTGCCCTCCAGGCGAGATGAGACCCATTTCCGCTGAGGCTTCTCGAGGCCAATCACATCTAACCATTTGAACTTCCAAAGGGTCTTTCACACCCTTGCTGCAACTCAAGAAGTTCCCCGACATACCCGTCTCCACTCGAGAGGAAGCACGTGGTTTCCCGCACACATCCAGGGGAGCCCCGTTTCTGCCTGCTAGCTCGAGATGAGGGATCCTTTCCCTGTTTCGTAGGGAAAGAATTCCCGGCGTTCCCGTCGCATCTCAAGAGGAGGCGATCTCCACAGGAAAGGCGAGAGGAACTCCAGGGTCGTGCCACCATTCCAAGAGTCCCCCAGATGTGTCAGTCCATTCCAGAGGAACCTGTTTTCCCTGCACTGCCTTGACGTTCAAGCCGAGGATCGACTCCCACCACGTGTGCACGTGGGACAGCCCTGTGGGAAAGCCTCGTGGGAAAGCCTCGTGGGAAAGACTCGAGGGAAAACCATAGATCCTTTGATCCACGCGGCGGATCGCGTGACACTGCTGCTACCGCTCTGGAGGAAAGCGGAAGTGCATGCCCGCATTCGAGACGAGGACTGACTCCCCTGGGGAGACTCCAGAAGTACCCCAAGATCCATGTCAGCACTGGAGAGGAATCCTCAGGTTCCGACCCCGACTCCACACAAGGACTTAGGCCCCGGCATCAACGGGAGAGGAATCCCCAGAGGCCCCCGAGGAACTCGCATGGGGACTGGCCTTTCTTGAGGCCACCAGAGCGGGTCCCTGAGGTCCCCGTCGTAAGTCGAGAGCACCTGCCGCAACTCGAGAAAATCCAGGAGGTTTTGCCCTCCAGGCGAGATGAGGCCCATTTCCGCTGAGGCTTCTCCAGGCTAATAACGTCTAACCACTGGAAGTTCCAAAGGGTCCTTCACACCCTTGCTGCAACTCAAGAAGTTCCCCGACATTCCCGTCTTCACTCGAGAGGAAGCACGTGGGTCCCGCACACATCCAGGGGAGCCCCGTTTCCGCCTCCTAGCTCGAGATGAGGGATCCTTTCCCTATTTCGTAGGGAAAGAATTCCCGGCGTTCCCGTCGCATTTCAAGAGGTGGCGCTCTCCACAGGAAAGGCGAGAGGAACTCCAGGGTCGTGCCACCATTCCAAGAATCCCCCAGATGTGTCAGTCCATTCCAGAGGAACCTGTTTTCCCTGCACTGCCTTGACGTTCAAGCAGAGGATCGACTCCCAACACGTGTGCACGTGGGACAGCCCTGTGGGAAAGCCTCGTGGGAAAGCCTCGAGGGAAAGACTCGAGGGAAAACCATAGATCCTTTGATCCACGCAGCGGACTGCGTGACACTGCTGCTACCGCTCTGGAGGAAAGCGCAAGTGCATGCCCGCATTCGAGACGAGGACTGACTCCCCTGGGGAGACTCCAGAAGTACCCCAAGATCCATGTCAGCACTGGAGAGGAATCCTCAGGTTCCGGCCACGACTCCACACAAGGTCTTAGGCCCCGGCATCGACGGGAGAGGAATCCCTAGAGGCCCCTGAGGAACTCGCATGGAGACTGGCCTTTCCTGAGGCCACCAGAGCGGGTCCCTGAGGTCCCCGTCGTAAGTCGAGAGCACCTGCCGCACCTCGAGAAAATCCAGGAGGTTTTGCCTTCCAGGCGAGATGAGGCCCATTTCCGCTGAGGCTTCTCGAGGCCAATCACATCTAACCACTGGAACTTCCAAAGGGTCCTTCCCACCCTTGCTGCAACTTAAGAACTTCCCCGACATACCCGTCTGCACTCGAGAGGAAGCACGTGGTGTCCCGCACACATCCAGGGGAGCCCCGTTTCCGCCTCCTAGCTCGAGATGAGGGATCCTTTCCCTGTTTCGTAGGGAAAGAATTCCTGGCGTTCCCGTCGCATCTCAAGAGGAGGCGCTCTCCACAGGAAAGGCGAGAGGAACTCCAGGGTCGTGCCACCATTCCAAGAGTCCCCCAGATGTGTCAGTCCATTCCAGAGGAACCTGTTTTCCCTGCACTGCCTTGACGTTCAAGCCGAGGATCGACTCCCACCACGTGTGCACGTGGGACAGCCCTGTGGGAAAGCCTCGTGGGAAAGCCTCGTGGGAAAGACTCGAGGGAAAACCATAGATCCTTTGATCCACGCGGCGGACTGCGTGACACTGCTGCTACCGCTCTGGAGGAAAGCGCAAGTGCATGCCCGCATTCGAGACGAGGACTGACTCCCCTGGGGAGACTCCAGAAATACCCCAAGATCCATGTCACCACTGGAGAGGAATCCTCAGGTTCCGGCCCCAACTCCACACAAGGTCTTAGGCCCCGGCATCGACGGGAGAGGAATCCCGAGAGGCCCCCGAGGAACTCGCATGGGGACTGGCCTTTCCTGAGGCCACCAGAGCGGGTCCCTGAGGTCCCCGTCGTAAGTCGATAGCACCTGCCGCAACTCGAGAAAATCCAGGAGGTTTTGCCCTCCAGGCGAGATGAGGCCCATTTCCGCTGAGGCTTCTCGAGGCTAATCACGTCTAACCACTGGAACTTCCAAAGGGTCCTTCACACCCTTACTGCAACTCAAGAAGTTCCCCGACATACCCGTCTCCACTCGAGAGGAAGCACGTGGGTCCCGCACACATCCAGGGGAGCCCCGTTTCCGCCTCCTAGCTCGAGATGAGGGATCCTTTCCCTGTTTCGTAGGGAATGAATTCCCGGCGTTCCCGTCGCATCTCAAGAGGAGGCGCTCTCCACAGGAATGGCGAGAGGAACTCCATAGTCGTGCCACCATTCCAAGAGTCCCCCAGATGTGTCAGTCCATTCCAGAGGAACCTGTTTTCCCTGCACTGCCTTGTCGTTCAAGCCGAGGATCGACTCCCACCACGTGTGCACGTGGGACAGCCCTGTGGGAAAGCCTCGTGGGAAAGCCTCGTGGGAAAGACTCGAGGGAAAAACATAGATCCTTTGATCCACGCGGCGGACTGCGTGACACTGCTGCTACCGCTCTGGAGGAAAGCGCAAGTGCATGCCCGCATTCGAGACAAGGACTGACTCCCCTGGGGAGACTCCAGAATTACCCCAAGATCCATGTCAGCACTGGAGAGGAATCCTCAGGTTCCGGCCCCGACTCCACACAAGGTCTTAGGCCCCGGCATCGACGGGAGAGGAATCCCGAGACGCCCCCGAGGAACTCGCATGGGGATTGGCCTTTCCTGAGGCCACCAGAGCGGGTCCCTGAGGTCCCCGTCGTAAGTCGAGAGCACCTGCCGCAACTCGAGAAAATCCAGGAGGTTTTGCCCTCCAGGCGAGATGAGGCCCATTTCCGCTGAGGCTTCTCGAGGCCAATCACATCTAACCACTGGAACTTCCAAAGGGTCCTTCACACCCTTGCTGCAACTCAAGAAGTTCCCCGACATACCCGTCTCCACTCGAGAGGAAGCACGTGGTGTCCCGCACACATCCAGGGGAGCCCCGTTTCCGCCTCCTTGCTCGAGATGAGGGATCCTTTCCCTGTTTCGTAGGGAAAGAATTCCCGGCGTTCCCGTCGCATCTCAAGAGGAGGCGCTCTCCACAGGAAAGGGGAGAGGAACTCCAGGGTCGTGGCACCATTCCAAGAGTCCCCCGGATGTGTCAGTCCATTCCAGAGGAACCTGTTTTCCCTGCACTGCCTTGACGTTCAAGCCGAGGATCGACTCCCACCACGTGTGCACGTGGGACAGCCCTGTGGGAAAGCCTCGTGGGAAAGCCTCGTGGGAAAGACTCGAGGGAAAACCATAGATCCTTTGATCCACGCGGCGGACTGCGTGACACTGCTGCTACCGCTCTGGAGGAAAGCGCAATGCATGCCCGCATTCGAGACGAGGACTGACTCCCCTGGGGAGACTCCAGAAGTACCCCAAGATCCATGTCAGCACTGGAGAGGAATCCTCAGGTTCCGGCCCCGACTCCACACAAGGTCTTAGGCCCCGGCATCGACGGGAGAGGAATCCCGAGACGCCCCTGTGGAACTCGCATGTGGACTGGCCTTTCCTGAGGCCACCACAGCGGGTCCCTGAGGTCCACGTCGTAAGTCGAGAGCACCTGCCGCAACTCTAGAAAATCCAGGAGGTTTTGCCCTCCAGGTGAGATGAGGCCCATTTCCGCTGAGGCTTCTCGAGGCCAATCACATCTAACCACTGGAACTTCCAAAGGGTCCTTCACACCATTGCTGCAACTCAAGAAGTTCCCCGACATACCCGTCTCCACTCGAGAGGAAGCACGTGGGGTCCCGCACACATCCAGGGGAGCCCCGTTTCCGCCTCCTAGCTCGAGATGAGGGATCCTTTCCCTGTTTCGTAGGGAAAGAATTCCCGGCGTTCCCGTCGCATCTCAAGAGGAGGCGCTCTCCACAGGAAAGGCGAGAGGAACTCCAGGGTCGTGCCACCATTCCAAGAGTCCCCCAGATGTGTCAGTCCATTCCAGAGGAACCTGTTTTCCCTGCACTGCCTTGACGTTAAAGCCGAGGATCGACTCCCACCACGTGTGCACGTGGGACAGCCCTGTGGGAAAGCCTCGTGGGAAAGACTCGAGGGAAAACCATAGATCCTTTGATCCACGCGGCGGACTGCGTGACACGGCTGCTACCGCTCTGGAGGAAAGCGCAAGTGCATGCCCGCATTCGAGACGAGGACTGACTCCCCTGGGGAGACTCCAGAAGTACCCCAAGATACATGTCAGCACTGGAGAGGAATCCTCAGGTTCCGGCCCCGACTCCACACAAGGTCTTAGGCCCCGGCATCGACGGGAGAGGAATCCCGAGAGGCCCCCGAGGAACTCGCATGGGGACTGGCCTTTCCTGAGGCCACCAGAGCGGGTCCCTGAGGTCCCCGTCGTAAGTCGAGTGCACCTGCCGCAACTCGAGAAAATCCAGGAGGTTTTGCCCTCCAGGCGAGATGAGGCCCATTTCCGCTTAGGGTTCTGGAGGCTAATCACGTCTAACCACTGGAACTTCCAAAGGGTCCTTCACACCCTTGCTGCAACTCAAGAAGTTCCCCGACATACCCGTCTCCACTCGAGAGGAAGCACGTGGGTCCCGCACACATCCAGGGGAGCCCCGTTTCCGCCTCGTAGCTCGAGATGAGGGATCCTTTCCCTGTCTCGTAGGGAAAGAATTCCCGGCGTTCCCGTCGCATCTCAAGAGGAGGCGCTCTCCACAGGAAAGGCGAGAGGAACTCAAGGGTCGTGCCACCATTCCAAGAGTCCCCCAGATGTGTCAGTCCAGTCCAGAGGAACCTGTTTTCCCTGCACTGCCTTGACGTTCAAGCCGAGGATCGACTCCCACCACGTGTGCACGTCGGACAGCCCTGTGGGAATGACTCGTGGGAAAGCCTGGAGGGAAAGACTCGAGGGAAAACCATAGATCCTTTGATCCACGCGGCGGACTGCGTGACACTGCTGCTACCGCTCTGGAGGAAAGCGCAAGTGCATGCCCGCATTCGAGACGAGGACTGACTCCCCTGGGGAGACTCCAGAAGTACCCCAAGATCCATGTCAGCACTGGAGAGGAATCCTCAGGTTCCGGCCCCGATTCCACACAAGGTCTTAGGCGCCGGCATCGACGGGAGAGGAATCCCGAGAGGCCCCCGAGGAACTCGCATGGGGACTGGCCTTTCCTGAGGCCACCAGAGCGGTTCCCTGAGGTCCCCGTCGTAAGTCGAGAGCACCTGCCGCAACTCGAGAAAATCCAGGAGGTTTTGCCCTCCAGGCGAGATGAGACCCATTTCCGCTGAGGCTTCTCGAGGCTAATCACATCTAACCACTGGAACTTCCAAAGGGTCCTTAACACCCTTGCTGCAACTCA
The DNA here is from genome assembly GCF_042477335.2 of Ovis canadensis. Classification (NCBI taxonomy): domain Eukaryota; kingdom Metazoa; phylum Chordata; class Mammalia; order Artiodactyla; family Bovidae; genus Ovis; species Ovis canadensis. The sequence continues at coordinate 4,339,361 of NC_091258.1, read as the reverse complement.
CGAAGTTCCCCGACATACCCGTCTCCACTCGAGAGGAAGCACGTGGGTCCCGCACACATCCATTGGAGCCCCGTTTCCGCCTCCTAGCTCGAGATGAGGGATCCTTTCCCTGTTTCGTAGGGAAAGAATTCCCGGCGTTCCCGTCGCATCTCAAGAGGAGGCGCTCTCCACAGGAAAGGCGAGAGGAACTCCAGGGTCGTGCCACCATTCCAAGAGTCCCCCAGATGTTTCAGTCCATTCCAGAGGAACCTGTTTTCCCTGCACTGCCTTGACGTTCAAGCCGAGGATCGACTCCCACCACGTGTGCACGTGGGACAGCCCTGTGGGAAAGCCTCGTGGGAAAGCCTCGTGGGAAAGACTCGAGGGAAAAACATAGATCCTTTGATCCACGCGGCGGACTGCGTGACACTGCTGCTACCGCTCTGGAGGAAAGCGCAAGTGCATGCCCGCATTCGAGACGAGGACTGACTCCCCTGGGGAGACTGCAGAAGTACCTCAAGATCCATGTCAGCACTGGAGAGGAATCCTCAGGTTCCGGCTACGACTCCACACAAGGTCTTAGGCCCCGGCATCGACGGGAGAGGAATCCCGAGACGCCCCCGAGGAACTCGCATGGGGACTGGCCTTTCCTGAGGCCACCAGAGCGGGTCCCTGAGGTCTCCGTCGTAAGTCGAGAGCACCTGCCGCAACTCGAGAAAATCCAGGAGGTTTTGCCCTCCAGGCGAGATGAGGCCCATTTCCGCTGAGGCTTCTCGAGGCCAATCACATCTAACCACTGGAACTTCCAAAGGGTCCTTCACACCCTTGCTGCAACTCAAGAAGTTCCCCGACATACCCGTCTCCACTCGAGAGGAAGCACGTGGGGTCCCGCACACATCCAGGGGAGCCCCGTTTCCGCCTCCTAGCTCGAGATGAGGGATCCTTTCCCTGTTTCGTAGGGAAAGAATTCCCGGCGTTCCCGTCGCACCTCAAGAGGAGGCGCTCTCCACAGGAAAGGCGAGAGCAACTCCAGGGTCGTGCCACCATTCCAAGAGTCCCCCAGATGTGTCAGTCCATTCCAGAGGAACCTGTTTTCCCTGCACTGCCTTGACGTTCAAGCCGAGGATCGACTCCCACCACTTGTGCACGTGGGACAGCCCTGTGGGAAAGCCTCGTGGGAAAGTCTCGTGGGAAAGACTCGAGGGAAAACCATAGATCCTTTGATCCACGCGGCGGACTGCGTGACACTGCTGCTACCGCTCTGGAGGAAAGCGCAAGTGCATGCCCGCATTCGAGACGAGGACTGACTCCCCTGGGGAGACTCGAGAAGTACCCCAAGATCCATGTCAGCACTGGAGAGGAATCCTCAGGTTCCGGCCCCGACTCCACACAAGGTCTTAGGCCCCGGCATCGATGGGAGAGGAATCCCGAGAGGCCCCCGAGGAACTCGCATGGGGACTGGACTTTCCTGAGGCCACCAGAGCGGGTCCCTGAGGTCCCCGTCGTAAGTCGAGAGCACCTGCCGCAACTCGAGAAAATCCAGGAGGTTTTGCCCTCCAGGCGAGATGAGGCCCATTTCCGCTGAGGCTTCTCGAGGCTAATCACGTCTAAACACTGGAACTTCCAAAGGGTCATTCACACCCTTGCTGCAACTCAAGAAGTTCCCCGACATACCCGTCTCCACTTGAGAGGAAGCACGTGGGTCCCGCACACATCCAGGGGAGCCCCGTTTCCGCCTCCTAGCTCGAGATGAGGGATCCTTTCCCTGTTTCATAGGGAAAGAATTCCCGGCGTTCCCGTCGCATCTCAAGAGGAGGCGCTCTCCACAGGAAAGGCGAGAGGAACTCCAGGGTCATGCCACCATTCCAAGAGTCCCCCAGATGTGTCAGTCCATTCCAGAGGAACCTGTTTTCCCTGCACTGCCTTGACGTTCAAGCCAAGGATCGACTCCCACCACGTGTGCACGTGGTACAGCCCTGTGGGAAAGCCTCGTGGGAAAGCCTCGTGGGAAAGACTCGAGGGAAAACCATAGATCCTTTGATCCACGCGGCGGACTGCGTGACACTGCTGCTACCGCTCTGGAGGAAAGCGAAAGTGCATGCCCGCATTCGAGACGAGGACTGACTCCCCTGGGGAGACTCCAGAAGTACCCCAAGATCCATGTCAGCAGTGGAGAGGAATCCTCAGGTTCCGCCCCGACTCCACACAAGGTCTTAGGCCCCGGCATCGATGGGAGAGGAATCTCGAGAGGCCCCCGAGGAACTCGCATGGGGACTGGCCTTTCCTGAGGCCACCAAAGCGGGTCCCTGAGGTCCTCGTCGTAAGTCGAGAGCACATGCCGCAACTCTAGAAAATCTCGGAGGTTTTGCCCTCCAGGCGAGATGAGGCCCATTTCCGCTGAGGCTTCTCGAGGCCAATCACATCTAACCACTGGAACTTCCAAAGGGTCCTTCACACCCTTGCTGCAACTCAAGAAGGTCCCCGACATACCCGTCTCCACTCGAGAGGAAGCACGTGGGGTCCCGCACACATCCAGGGGAGCCCCGTTTCCGCCTCCTAGCTCGAGATGAGGGATCCTTTCCCTGTTTCGTAGGGAAAGAATTCCCGGCGTTCCCGTCGCATCTCAAGAGGAGGCGCTCTCCACAGGAAAGGCGAGTGGAACTCCAGGGTCGTGCCACCATTCCAAGAGTCCCCCAGATGTGTCAGTCCATTCCAGAGGAACCTGTTTTCCCTGCACTGCCTTGACGTTCAAGCCGAGGATCGACTCCCACCACGTGTGCACGTGGGACAGCCCTGTGGGAAAGCCTCGTGGGAAAGCCTCGTGGGAAAGACTCGAGGGAAAACCATAGATCCTTTGATCCACGCGGCGGACTGCGTGACACTGCTGCTACCGCTCTGGAGGAAAGCGCAAGTGCATGCCCGCATTCGAGACGAGGACTGACTCCCCTGGGGAGACTCCAGAAGTACCCCAAGATCCATGTCAGCACTGGAGAGGAATCCTCAGGTTCCGGCCCCGACTCCACACAAGGTCTTAGGCCCCGGCATCGACGGGAGTGGAATCCTGAGAGGCCCCCGAGGAACTCGCATGGGGACTGGCCTTTCCTGAGGCCACCAGAGCGGGTCCCTGAGGTCCCCGTCGTAAGTCGACAGCACCTGCCGCAACTCGAGAAAATCCAGGAGGTTTTGCCCTCCAGGCGAGATGAGGCCCATTTCCGCTGAGGCTTCTCGAGGCCAATCACATCTAACCACTGGAACTTCCAAAGGGTCCTTCACACCATTGCTGCAACTCAAGAAGTTCCCCGACATACAGTCTCCACTCGAGAGGAAGCACGTGGGGGCCCGCACACATCCAGGGGAGCTCCGTTTCCGCCTCCTAGCTCGAGATGAGGGATCCTTTCCCTGTTTCGTAGGGAAAGAATTCCCGGCGTTCCCGTCGCATCTCAAGAGGAGACGCTCTCCACAGGAAAGGCGAGAGGAACTCCAGGGTCGTGCCACCATTCCAAGAGTCCCCCAGATGTGTCAGTCCATTCCAGAGGAACCTGTTTTCCCTGCACTGCCTTGACGTTCAAGCCGAGGATCGACTCCCACCACGTGTGCACGTGGGACAGCCCTGTGGGAAAGCCTCGTGGGAAAGCCTCGTGGGAAAGACTTGAGGGAAAACCATAGATCCTTTGATGCACGCGGCGGATTGCTTGACACTGCTGCTACCGCTCTGGAGGAAAGCGCAAGTGCATGCCCGCATTCGAGACGAGGACTGACTCCCCTGGGGAGACTCCAGAAGTACCCCAAGATCCATGTCAGCACTGGAGAGGAATCCTCAGGTTTCGGCCCCGACTCCACACAAGGTCTTAGGTCCCGGCATCGACGGGAGAGGAATCCCGAGAGGCCCCCGAGGAACTCGCATGGGGTCTGGCCTTTCCTGAGGCCACCAGAGCGGGTCCCTGAGGTCCCCGTCGTAAGTCGAGAGCACCTGCCGCAACTCGAGAAAATCCAGGAGGTTTTGCCCTCCAGGCGAGATGAGGCCCATTTCTGCTGAGGCTTCTCGAGGCCAATCACATCTAACCACTGGAACTACCAAAGGGTCCATCACACGCTTGCTGCAACTCAAGAAGTTCCCCGACATACCCGTCTCCACTCGAGAGGAAGCACGTGGTGTCCCGCACACATCCAGGGGAGCCCCGTTTCCGCCTCCTAGCTGGAGATGAGGGATCCTTTCCCTGTTTCGAAGGGAAAGAATTCCCGGCGTTCCCGTCGCATCTCAAGAGGAGGCGCTCTCCACAGGAAAGGCGAGAGGAACTCCAGGGTCTTGCCACCATTCCAAGAGTCCCCCAGATGTGTCAGTCCATTCCAGAGGAACCTGTTTTCCCTGCACTGCCTTGACGTTCAAGCCGAGGATCGACTCCCACCACGTGTGCACGTGGGACAGCCCTGTGGGAAAGCCTCGTGGGAAAGCATCGTGGGAAAGACTCGAGGGAAAACCATAGATCCTTTGATCCACGCGGCGGACTGCGTGACACTGCTGCTACCGCTCTGGAGGAAAGCGCAAGTGCATGCCCGCATTCGAGACGAGGACTGACTCCCCTGGGGAGACTCCAGAAGTACCCCAAGATCCATGTCAGCCCTGGAGAGGAATCCTCAGGTTCCAGCCCCGACTCCACACAAGGTCTTAGGCCCCGGCATCGACGGGAGAGGAATCCCGAGAGGCCCCCGAGGAACTCGCATGGGGACTGGCCTTTCCTGAGGCCACCAGAGCGGGTCCCTGAGGTCCCCGTCATAAGTCGAGAGCACCTGCCGCAACTCGAGAAAATCCAGGAGGTTTTGCCCTCCAGGCGAGATGAGGCCCATTTCCGCTGAGGCTTCTCGAGGCCAATCACATCTAACCACTGGAACTTCCAAAGGGTCCTTGACACCCTTGCTGCAACTCAAGAAGTTCCCCGACATACCCGTCTCCACTCGTGAGGAAGCACGTGGGTCCCGCACACATCCAGGGGAGCCCCGTTTCCGCCTCGTAGCTCGAGATGAGGGATCCTTTCCCTGTCTCGTAGGGAAAGAATTCCCGGCGTTCCCGTCGCATCTCAAGAGGAGGCGCTCTCCCTAGGAAAGCGAGAGGAACTCCAGGGTCGTGACACCATTCCAAGAGTCCCCCAGATTTGTCAGTCCATTCCAGAGGAACCTGTTTTCCCTGCACTGCCTTGACGTTCAAGCCGAGGATCGACTCCCACCACGTGTGCACGTGGGACAGCCCTGTGGGAAAGCCTCGTGGGAAAGCCTCGTGGGAAAGACTCGAGGGAAAACCATAGATCCTTTGATCCACGCGGCGGACTGCGTGACACTGCTGCTACCGCTCTGGAGGAAAGCGCAAGTGCATGCCCGCATTCGAGACGAGGACTGACTCCCCTGGGGAGACTCCAGAAGTACCCCAAGATCCATGTCAGCACTGGAGAGGAATCCTCAGGTTCCGGCCCCGACTCCACAAAAGGTCTTAGGCCCCGGCATCGACGGGAGAGGAATCCCGAGAGGCCCCCGAGGAACTCGCATGGGGACTGGCCTTTTTTGAGGCCACCAGAGCGGGTCCCTGAGGTCCCCATCGGAAGTCGAGAACACCTGCCGCAACTCGAGAAAATCCAGGAGGTTTTGCCCTCCAGGCGAGATGAGGCCCATTTCCGCTGAGGCTTCTCGAGGCCAATCACATCTAACCACTGGAACTTCCAAAGGGTCCTTCACACCCTTGCTGCAACTCAAGAAGTTCCCCGACATACCCGTCTCCACTCGAGAGGAAGCACGTGGTGTCCCGCACACATCCAGTGTAGCCCCGTTTCCGCCTCCTAGCTCGAGATTAGGGATCCTTTCCCTGTTTCGTAGGGAAAGAATTCCCGGCGTTCCCGTCGCATCTCAAGAGGAGGCGCTCTCCACAGGAAAGGCGAGAGGAACTCCAGGGTCATGCCACCATTCCAAGAGTCCCCCAGATGTGTCAGTCCATTCCAGAGGAACCTGTTTTCCCTGCACTGCCTTGACGTTCAAGCCGAGGATCGACTCCCACCACGTGTGCACGTGGGACAGCCCTGTGGGAAAGCCTCGTGGGAAAGCCTCGTGGGAAAGACTCGAGGGAAAACCATAGATCCTTTGATCCACTCGGCGGACTGCGTGACACTGCTGCTACCGCTCTGGAGGAAAGCGCAAGTGCATGCCCGCATTCGAGACGAGGACTGACTCCCCTGGGGAGACTCCAGAAGTACCCCAAGATCCATGTCAGCACTGGAGAGGAATCCTCAGGTTCCGGCCCCGACTCCACACAAGGTCTTCGGCCCCGGCATCGACGGGAGAGGAATCCCGAGAGGCCCCCGAGGAAGTCGCATGGGGACTGGCCTTTCCTGAGGCCACCAGAGCGGGTCCCTGAGGTCCCGGTCGTAAGTCGAGAGCACCTGCCGCAACTCGAGAAAATCCAGGAGGTTTTGCCCTCCAGGCGAGATGAGGCCCATTTCCGCTGAGGCTTCTCGAGGCCAATCACATCTAACCACTGGAACTTCCAAAGGGTCCTTCACACCCTTGCTGCAACTCAAGAATTTCCCCGACATACCCGTCTCCACTCGAGAGGAAGCACGTGGTGTCCCGCAAAAATCCAGGGGAGCCCCATTTCCGCCCCCTAGATCGAGATGAGGGATCCTTTCCCTGTTTCGTAGGGAAAGAATTCCCGGCGTTCCCGTCGCATCTCAAGAGGAGGCGCTCTCCACAGGAAAGGCGAGAGGAACTCCAGGGTCGTGAAACCATTCCAAGAGTCCCCCAGATGTGTCAGTCCATTCCAGAGGAACCTGTTTTCCCTGCACTGCCTTGACGTTCAAGCCGAGGATCGACTCCCAACACGTGTGCACGTGGGACAGCCCTGTGGAAAGCCTCGTGGGAAAGCCTCGTGGGAAAGACTCGAGGCAAAACCATAGATCCTTTGATCCACGCGGCGGACTGCGTGACACTGCTGCTACAGCTCTGGAGGAAAGCGCAAGTTAATGCCCGCATTCGAGACGAGGACTGACTCCCCTGGGGAGACTCCACAAGTACCCCAAGATCCATGTCAGCACTGGAGAGGAATCCTCAGGTTCCGGCCCCGACTCCACACAAGGTCTTAGGCCTCAGCATCGACGGGAGAGGAATCCAGAGAGGACCCGAGGAACTCGCATGGGGACTGGCCTTTCCTGAGGCCACCAGAGCGGGTCTCTTAGGTCCCCGTCGTAAGTCGAGAGTACCTGCCGCAACTCGAGAAAATCCAGGAGGTTTTGCTCTCCAGGCGAGATGAGGCCCATTTCCGCTGAGGCTTCTCGAGGCTAATCACTTCTAACCACTGGAACTTCCAAAGGGTCCTTCACACCCTTGCTGCAACTCAAGAAGTTCCCCGACATACCCGTCTCCACTCGAGAGAAAGCACGTGGGGTTCCGCACACATCCAGGGGAGCCCCATTTCCGCCTCCTAGCTCGAGATGAGGGATCCTTTCCCTGCTTCGTAGGGAAAGAATTCCCGGCGTTCCCGTCGCATCTCAAGAGGAGGCGCTCTCCACAGGAAAGGCGAAAGGAACTCTAGGGTCGTGCCACCATTTCAAGAGTCCCCCAGATGTGTCAGTCCATTCCAGAGGAACTTGTTTTCCCTGCACTGCCTTGACGTTCAAGCCGAGGATCGACTCCCACCACGTGTGCACGTGGGACAGCCCTGTGGGAAGGCCTCGTGGGAAAGCCTCGTGGGAAAGACTCGAGGGAAAACCATAGATCCTTTGATGCACGCGGCGGACTGCGTGACACTGCTGCTACCGCTCTGGAGGAAAGCGCAAGTGCATGCCCGCATTCGAGACGAGGACTGACTCCCCTGGGGAGACTCCAGAAGTACCCCAAGATCCATGTCAGCACTGGAGAGGAATCCTCAGGTTCCGGCCCCGACTCCACACAAGGTCTTAGGCCCCGGCATCGACGGGAGTGGAATCCTGAGAGGCCCCCGAGGAACTCGCATGGGGACTGGCCTTTCCTGAGGCCACCAGAGCGGGTCCCTGAGGTCCCCGTCGTAAGTCGACAGCACCTGCCGCAACTCGAGAAAATCCAGGAGGTTTTGCCCTCCAGGCGAGATGAGGCCCATTTCCGCTAAGGCTTCTCGAGGCCAATCACATCTAACCACTGGAACTTCCAAAGGGTCCTTCACACCATTGCTGCAACTCAAGAAGTTCCCCGACATACAGTCTCCACTCGAGAGGAAGCACGTGGGGGCCCGCACACATCCAGGGGAGCTCCGTTTCCGCCTCCTAGCTCGAGATGAGGGATCCTTTCCCTGTTTCGTAGGGAAAGAATTCCCGGCGTTCCCGTCGCATCTCAAGAGGAGACGCTCTCCACAGGAAAGGCGAGAGGAACTCCAGGGTCGTGCCACCATTCCAAGAGTCCCCCAGATGTGTCAGTCCATTCCAGAGGAACCTGTTTTCCCTGCACTGCCTTGACGTTCAAGCCGAGGATCGACTCCCACCACGTGTGCACGTGGGACAGCCCTGTGGGAAAGCCTCGTGGGAAAGCCTCGTGGGAAAGACTCGAGGGAAAACCATAGATCCTTTGATCCACGCGGCGGACTGCGTGACACTGCTGCTACCGCTCTGGAGGAAAGCGCAAGTGCATGCCCGCATTCGAGACGAGGACTGACTCCCCTGGGGAGACTCCAGAAGTACCCCAAGATCCATGTCAGCACTGGAGAGGAATCCTCAGGTTCCGGCCCCGACTCCACACAAGGTCTTAGGCCCCGGCATCGACGGGAGTGGAATCCTGAGAGGCCCCCGAGGAACTCGCATGGGGACTGGCCTTTCCTGAGGCCACCAGAGCGGGTCCCTGAGGTCCCCGTCGTAAGTCGACAGCACCTGCCGCAACTCGAGAAAATCCAGGAGGTTTTGCCCTCCAGGCGAGATGAGGCCCATTTCCGCTGAGGCTTCTCGAGGCCAATCACATCTAACCACTGGAACTTCCAAAGGGTCCTTCACACCATTGCTGCAACTCAAGAAGTTCCCCGACATACAGTCTCCACTCGAGAGGAAGCACGTGGGGGCCCGCACACATCCAGGGGAGCTCCGTTTCCGCCTCCTAGCTCGAGATGAGGGATCCTTTCCCTGTTTCGTAGGGAAAGAATTCCCGGCGTTCCCGTCGCATCTCAAGAGGAGACGCTCTCCACAGGAAAGGCGAGAGGAACTCCAGGGTCGTGCCACCATTCCAAGAGTCCCCCAGATGTGTCAGTCCATTCCAGAGGAACCTGTTTTCCCTGCACTGCCTTGACGTTCAAGCCGAGGATCGACTCCCACCACGTGTGCACGTGGGACAGCCCTGTGGGAAAGCCTCGTGGGAAAGCCTCGTGGGAAAGACTTGAGGGAAAACCATAGATCCTTTGATGCACGCGGCGGATTGCTTGACACTGCTGCTACCGCTCTGGAGGAAAGCGCAAGTGCATGCCCGCATTCGAGACGAGGACTGACTCCCCTGGGGAGACTCCAGAAGTACCCCAAGATCCATGTCAGCACTGGAGAGGAATCCTCAGGTTTCGGCCCCGACTCCACACAAGGTCTTAGGTCCCGGCATCGACGGGAGAGGAATCCCGAGAGGCCCCCGAGGAACTCGCATGGGGACTGGCCTTTCCTGAGGCCACCAGAGCGGGTCCCTGAGGTCCCCGTCGTAAGTCGAGAGCACCTGCCGCAACTCGAGAAAATCCAGGAGGTTTTGCCCTCCAGGCGAGATGAGGCCCATTTCTGCTGAGGCTTCTCGAGGCCAATCACATCTAACCACTGGAACTACCAAAGGGTCCATCACACGCTTGCTGCAACTCAAGAAGTTCCCCGACATACCCGTCTCCACTCGAGAGGAAGCACGTGGTGTCCCGCACACATCCAGGGGAGCCCCGTTTCCGCCTCCTAGCTCGAGATGAGGGATCCTTTCCCTGTTTCGAAGGGAAAGAATTCCCGGCGTTCCCGTCGCATCTCAAGAGGAGGCGCTCTCCACAGGAAAGGCGAGAGGAACTCCAGGGTCGTGCCACCATTCCAAGAGTCCCCCAGATGTGTCAGTCCATTCCAGAGGAACCTGTTTTCCCTGCACTGCCTTGACGTTCAAGCCGAGGATCGACTCCCACCACGTGTGCACGTGGGACAGCCCTGTGGGAAAGCCTCGTGGGAAAGCATCGTGGGAAAGACTCGAGGGAAAACCATAGATCCTTTGATCCACGCGGCGGACTGCGTGACACTGCTGCTACCGCTCTGGAGGAAAGCGCAAGTGCATGCCCGCATTCGAGACGAGGACTGACTCCCCTGGGGAGACTCCAGAAGTACCCCAAGATCCATGTCAGCCCTGGAGAGGAATCCTCAGGTTCCAGCCCCGACTCCACACAAGGTCTTAGGCCCCGGCATCGACGGGAGAGGAATCCCGAGAGGCCCCCGAGGAACTCGCATGGGGACTGGCCTTTCCTGAGGCCACCAGAGCGGGTCCCTGAGGTCCCCGTCATAAGTCGAGAGCACCTGCCGCAACTCGAGAAAATCCAGGAGGTTTTGCCCTCCAGGCGAGATGAGGCCCATTTCCGCTGAGGCTTCTCGAGGCCAATCACATCTAACCACTGGAACTTCCAAAGGGTCCTTGACACCCTTGCTGCAACTCAAGAAGTTCCCCGACATACCCGTCTCCACTCGTGAGGAAGCACGTGGGTCCCGCACACATCCAGGGGAGCCCCGTTTCCGCCTCGTAGCTCGAGATGAGGGATCCTTTCCCTGTCTCGTAGGGAAAGAATTCCCGGCGTTCCCGTCGCATCTCAAGAGGAGGCGCTCTCCCTAGGAAAGCGAGAGGAACTCCAGGGTCGTGACACCATTCCAAGAGTCCCCCAGATTTGTCAGTCCATTCCAGAGGAACCTGTTTTCCCTGCACTGCCTTGACGTTCAAGCCGAGGATCGACTCCCACCACGTGTGCACGTGGGACAGCCCTGTGGGAAAGCCTCGTGGGAAAGCCTCGTGGGAAAGACTCGAGGGAAAACCATAGATCCTTTGATCCACGCGGAGGACTGCGTGACACTGCTGCTACCGCTCTGGAGGAAAGCGCAAGTGCATGCCCGCATTCGAGACGAGGACTGACTCCCCTGGGGAGACTCCAGAAGTACCCCAAGATCCATGTCAGCACTGGAGAGGAATCCTCAGGTTCCGGCCCCGACTCCACAAAAGGTCTTAGGCCCCGGCATCGACGGGAGAGGAATCCCGAGAGGCCCCCGAGGAACTCGCATGGGGACTGGCCTTTTTTGAGGCCACCAGAGCGGGTCCCTGAGGTCCCCATCGGAAGTCGAGAACACCTGCCGCAACTCGAGAAAATCCAGGAGGTTTTGCCCTCCAGGCGAGATGAGGCCCATTTCCGCTGAGGCTTCTCGAGGCCAATCACATCTAACCACTGGAACTTCCAAAGGGTCCTTCACACCCTTGCTGCAACTCAAGAAGTTCCCCGACATACCCGTCTCCACTCGAGAGGAAGCACGTGGTGTCCCGCACACATCCAGTGTAGCCCCGTTTCCGCCTCCTAGCTCGAGATTAGGGATCCTTTCCCTGTTTCGTAGGGAAAGAATTCCCGGCGTTCCCGTCGCATCTCAAGAGGAGGCGCTCTCCACAGGAAAGGCGAGAGGAACTCCAGGGTCATGCCACCATTCCAAGAGTCCCCCAGATGTGTCAGTCCATTCCAGAGGAACCTGTTTTCCCTGCACTGCCTTGACGTTCAAGCCGAGGATCGACTCCCACCACGTGTGCACGTGGGACAGCCCTGTGGGAAAGCCTCGTGGGAAAGCCTCGTGGGAAAGACTCGAGGGAAAACCATAGATCCTTTGATCCACTCGGCGGACTGCGTGACACTGCTGCTACCGCTCTGGAGGAAAGCGCAAGTGCATGCCCGCATTCGAGACGAGGACTGACTCCCCTGGGGAGACTCCAGAAGTACCCCAAGATCCATGTCAGCACTGGAGAGGAATCCTCAGGTTCCGGCCCCGACTCCACACAAGGTCTTCGGCCCCGGCATCGACGGGAGAGGAATCCCGAGAGGCCCCCGAGGAAGTCGCATGGGGACTGGCCTTTCCTGAGGCCACCAGAGCGGGTCCCTGAGGTCCCGGTCGTAAGTCGAGAGCACCTGCCGCAACTCGAGAAAATCCAGGAGGTTTTGCCCTCCAGGCGAGATGAGGCCCATTTCCGCTGAGGCTTCTCGAGGCCAATCACATCTAACCACTGGAACTTCCAAAGGGTCCTTCACACCCTTGCTGCAACTCAAGAATTTCCCCGACATACCCGTCTCCACTCGAGAGGAAGCACGTGGTGTCCCGCAAAAATCCAGGGGAGCCCCATTTCCGCCCCCTAGATCGAGATGAGGGATCCTTTCCCTGTTTCGTAGGGAAAGAATTCCCGGCGTTCCCGTCGCATCTCAAGAGGAGGCGCTCTCCACAGGAAAGGCGAGAGGAACTCCAGGGTCGTGAAACCATTCCAAGAGTCCCCCAGATGTGTCAGTCCATTCCAGAGGAACCTGTTTTCCCTGCACTGCCTTGACGTTCAAGCCGAGGATCGACTCCCAACACGTGTGCACGTGGGACAGCCCTGTGGAAAGCCTCGTGGGAAAGCCTCGTGGGAAAGACTCGAGGCAAAACCATAGATCCTTTGATCCACGCGGCGGACTGCGTGACACTGCTGCTACAGCTCTGGAGGAAAGCGCAAGTTAATGCCCGCATTCGAGACGAGGACTGACTCCCCTGGGGAGACTCCACAAGTACCCCAAGATCCATGTCAGCACTGGAGAGGAATCCTCAGGTTCCGGCCCCGACTCCACACAAGGTCTTAGGCCTCAGCATCGACGGGAGAGGAATCCAGAGAGGACCCGAGGAACTCGCATGGGGACTGGCCTTTCCTGAGGCCACCAGAGCGGGTCTCTTAGGTCCCCGTCGTAAGTCGAGAGTACCTGCCGCAACTCGAGAAAATCCAGGAGGTTTTGCTCTCCAGGCGAGATGAGGCCCATTTCCGCTGAGGCTTCTCGAGGCTAATCACTTCTAACCACTGGAACTTCCAAAGGGTCCTTCACACCCTTGCTGCAACTCAAGAAGTTCCCCGACATACCCGTCTCCACTCGAGAGAAAGCACGTGGGGTTCCGCACACATCCAGGGGAGCCCCATTTCCGCCTCCTAGCTCGAGATGAGGGATCCTTTCCCTGCTTCGTAGGGAAAGAATTCCCGGCGTTCCCGTCGCATCTCAAGAGGAGGCGCTCTCCACAGGAAAGGCGAAAGGAACTCTAGGGTCGTGCCACCATTTCAAGAGTCCCCCAGATGTGTCAGTCCATTCCAGAGGAACTTGTTTTCCCTGCACTGCCTTGACGTTCAAGCCGAGGATCGACTCCCACCACGTGTGCACGTGGGACAGCCCTGTGGGAAGGCCTCGTGGGAAAGCCTCGTGGGAAAGACTCGAGGGAAAACCATAGATCCTTTGATGCACGCGGCGGACTGCTTGACACTGCTGCTACCGCTCTGGAGGATAGCGCAAGTGCATGCCCGCATTCCAGACGAGGACTGACTCCCCTGGGGAGACTCCAGAAGTACCCCAAGATCCATGTCAGCACTGGAGAGGAATCCTCAGGTTCCGGCCCCGACTCCACACAAGGTCTTCGGCCCCGGCATCGACGGGAGAGGAATCCCGAGAGGCCCCCGAGGAAGTCGCATGGGGACTGACCTTTCCTGTGGCCACCAGAGCGGGTCTCTGAGGTCCCCGTCGTAAGTCGTGAGCACATGCCGCAACTCGAGAAAATCCAGGAGGTTTTGCCCTCCAGGCGAGATGAGGCCCATTTCCGCTGAGGCTTCTCGAGGCTAATCACATCTAACCACTGGAACTTCCAAAGGGTCCTTCACACCCTTGCTGCAACTCAAGAAGTTCCCCGACATACCTGTCTCCACTCGAGAGGAAGCACGTGGGGTCCCGCACACATCCAGGGGAGCCCCGTTTCCGCCTCCTAGCTCGAGATGAGGAATCCTTTCGCTGTTTCCTAGGGAAAGAATTCCCGGCGTTCCCGTCGCATCTCAAGAGGAGGCGCTCTCCACAGGAAAGGCGAGAGGAACTCCAGGGTCGTGCCACCATTCCAAGAGTCCCCCAGATGTGTCAGTCCATTCCAGAGGAACTTGTTTTCCCTGCACTGCCTTGACGTTCAAGCCGAGGATCGACTCCCACCACGTGTGCACGTGGGACAGCCCTGTGGGAAAGCCTCGTGGGAAAGCCTCGTGGGAAAGACTCGAGGGAAAACCATAGATCCTTTGATCCACGCGTCGGACTGCGTGACACTGCTGCTACCGGTCTGGAGGAAAGCGCAAGTGCATGCCCGCATTCGAGACGAGGACTGACTCCCCTGGGGAGACTCCAGAAGTACCCCAAGATCCATGTCAGCACTGGAGAGGAATCCTCAGGTTCCGGCCCCGACTCCACACAAGGTCTTCGGCCCCGGCATCGACGGGAGAGGAATCCCGAGAGGCCCCCGAGGAAGTCGCATGGGGACTGGCCTTTCCTGAGGCCACCAGAGCGGGTCCCTGAGGTCCCGGTCGTTACTCGAGAGCACCTGCCGCAACTCGAGAAAATCCAGGAGGTTTTGCCCTCCAGGCGAGATGAGGCCCATTTCCGCTGAGGCTTCTCGAGGCTAATCACGTCTAACCACTGGAACTTCCAAAGGGTCCTTCACACTCTTTCTGCAACTCAAGAAGTTCCCCGACATACCCGTATCCACTCGAGAGGAAGCACGAGGGTCCCGCACACATCCAGGGGAGCCCCGTTTCTGCCTCCTAGCTCGAGATGAGGGATCCTTTCCCTGTTTCGTAGGGAAAGAATTCCCGGCGTTCCCGTCGCATCTCAAGAGGAGGCGCTCTCCACAGGAAAGGCGAGAGGACTCCAGCGTCGTGCCACCATTCAAAGAGTCCCCCAGATATGTCAGTCCATTCCAGAGGAACATGTTTTCCCTGCACTGCCTTGACGTTCAAGCCGAGAATCGACTCCCACCACTTGTGCACGTGGGACAGCCCTGTGGGAAAGCCTCGTGGGAAAGCCTCGTGGGAAAGACTCGTGGGAAAATCATAGATCCTTTGATGCACGTGGCGGACTGCTTGACACTGCTGCTACCGCTCTGGAGGAAAGCGCAAGTGCATGTCCGCATCCCAGACGAGGACTGACTCCCCTGGGGAGACTCCAGAAGTACCCCAAGATCCATGTCAGCACTGAGAGGAATCCTCAGGTTCCGGCCCCGACTCCACACAAGGTCTTCGGCCCCGGCATCGACGGGAGAGGAATCCCGAGATGCCCCCGAGGAAGTCGCATGGGGACTGGCCTTTCTTGAGGCCACCAGAGCGGGTCCCTGAGGTCCCCGTCGTAAGTCGAGAGCACCTGCCGCAACTCGAGAAAATCCAGGAGATTTTGCCCTCCAGGCGAGATGAGGCCCATTTCCGCTGAGGCTTCTCGAGGCCAATCACATCTAACCACTGGAACTTCCAAACGGTCCTTCACACCCTTGCTGCAACTCAAGCAATCCCGCGACTTACCCGTCTCCACTCGAGAGGAAGCACGTGGTGTCCCGCAAACATCCAGGGGAGCCCCGTTTCCGCCTCCTAGCTCGAGATGAGTGATCCTTTCCCTGTTTCGTAGGGAAAGAATTCCCGGCGTTCCCGTCGCATCTCAAGAGGAGGCGCTCTCCACAGGAAAGGCGAGAGGAACTCCAGGGTCGTGCCACCATTCCAAGAGTCCCCCAGATGTGTCAGTCCATTCCAGAGGAACCTGTTTTCCCTGCACTGCCTTGACGTTCAAGCCGAGGATCGACTCCCACCACGTGTGCACGAGGGACAGCCCTGTGGGAAAGCCTCGTGGGAAAGCCTCGTGGGAAAGACTCGAGGGAAAACCATAGATCCTTTGATCCACGCGGCGGACTGCGTGACACTGCTGCTACCGCTCTGGAGGAAAGCGTAAGTGCATGCCCGCATTCGAGACGAGGACTGACTCCCCTGGGAAGACTCCAGAAGTACCCCAAGATCCATGTCAGCACTGGAGAGGAATCCTCAGTTTCCGGCCCCGACTCCACACAAGGTCTTAGGCCCCGGCATCGACGGGAGAGGAATCCCGAGAGGCCCCCGAGGAACTCGCATGGGTACTGGCCTTTCATGAGGCCACCAGAGCGGGTCCCTGAGGTCCCCGTCGTAAGTCGAGAGCACCTGCTGCAACTCGAGAAAATCCAGGAGGTTTTGCCCTCCAGGCGAGATGAGGCCCATTTCCCCTGAGGCTTCTCGAGGCCAATCACATCTAACCACTGGAACTTCCAAAGGGTCCTTCACACCCTTGCTGCAACTCAAGAAGTTCCCCCACATACCCGTCTGCACTCGAGAGGAAGCACGTGGTGTCCCGCACACATCCAGGGGAGCCCCGTTTCCGCCTCCTAGCTCGAGATGAGGGATCCTTTCCCTGTTTCGTAGGGAAAGAATTCCCGGCGTTCCCGTCGCATCTCAAGAGGAGGCGCTCTCCACAGGAAAGGCGAGAGGAACTCCAGGGTCGTGCCACCATTCCAAGAGTCCCCCAGATGTGTCAGTCCATTCCAGAGGAACCTGTTTTCCCTGCACTGCCTTGACGTTCAAGCCGAGGATCGACTCCCACCACGTGTGCACGTGGGACAGCCCTGTGGGAAAGCCTCGTGGGAAAGCCTCGTGGGAAAGACTCGAGGGAAAACCATAGATCCTTTGATCCACGAGGCGGACTGCGTGAAACTGCTGCTACCGCTCTGGAGGAAAGCGCAAGTGCATGCCCGCATTCGAGACGAGGACTGACTCCCCTGGGGAGACTCCAGAAGTACCCCAAGATCCATGTCAGCACTGGAGAGGAATCCTCAGGTTCCGGCCCCGACTCCACACAAGGTCTTAGGCCCCGGCATCGACGGGAGAGGAATCCCGAGAGGCCCCCGAGGAACTCGCATGGGGACTGGCCTTTCCTGAGGCCACCAGAGCGGGTCCCTGAGGTCCCCGTCGTAAGTCGAGAGCACCTGCCGCAACTCGAGAAAATCCAGGAGGTTTTGCCCTCCAGGCGAGATGAGGCCCATTTCCGCTGAGGCTTCTCGAGGCCAATCACGTCTAACCACTGGAACTTCCAAAGGGTCCTTCACACCCTTGCTGCAACTCAAGAAGTTCCCCGACATACCCGTCTCCACTCGAGAGGAAGCACGTGGTGTCCCGCACACATCCAGGGGAGCCCCGTTTCCGCCTCCTAGCTCGAGATGAGGGATCCTTTCCCTGTTTCGTAGGGAAAGAATTCCCGGCGTTCCCGTCGCATCTCAAGAGGAGGCGCTCTCCACAGGAAAGGCGAGAGGAACTCCAGGGTCGTGACACCATTCCAAGAGTCCCCCAGATGTGTCAGTCCATTCCAGAGGAACCTGTTTTCCCTGCACTGCCTTGACGTTCAAGCCGAGGATCGAGTCCCACCACGTGTGCACGTGGGACAGCCCTGTGGGAAAGCCTCGTGGGAAAGCCTCGTGGGAAAGACTCGAGGGAAAACCATAGATCCTTTGATCCACGCGGTGGACTGCGTGACACTGCTGCTACCTCTGTGGAGGAAAGCGCAAGTGCATGCCCGCATTCGAGACGAGGACTGACTCCCCTGGGGAGACTCCAGAAGTACCCCAAGATCCATGTCAGCACTGGAGAGGAATCCTCAGGTTCCGGCCCCGACTCCACACAAGGTCTTAGGCCCCGGCATCGACGGGAGAGGAATCCCGAGAGGCACCCGAGGAACTCGCATGGGGACTGGCCTTTCCTGAGGCCACCAGAGCGGGTCCCTGAAGTCCCCGTCGTAAGTCGAGAGCACCTGCCGCAACTCGAGAAAATCCAGGAGGATTTGCCCTCCAGGCGATATGAGGCCCATTTCCGCTGAGGCTTCTCGAGGCCAATCACATCTAACCACTGGAACTTCCAAAGGGTCCTTCACACCCTTGCTGCAACTCAAGCAGTTGCGTGACATACCCGTCTCCACTCGAGAGGAAGCACGTGGTGTCCCGCACACATCCAGGGGAGCCCCGTTTCCGCCTCCTAGCTCGAGATGAGGGATCCTTTCCCTGTTTCGTAGGGAAAGAATTCCCGGCGTTCCCGTCGCATCTCAAGAGGAGGCGCTCTCCACAGGAAAGGCGAGAGGAACTCCAGGGTCGAGCCACCATTCCAAGAGTCCCCCAGATGTGTCAGTCCATTCCAGAGGAACCTGTTTTCCCTGCACTGCCTTGACGTTCAAGCCGAGGATCGACTCCCACCACGTGTGCACGTGGGACAGCCCTGTGGGAAAGCCTCGTGGGAAAGCCTCGTGGGAAAGACTCGAGGGAAAACCATAGATCCTTTGATCCACGCGGCGGACTGCGTGACACTGCTGCTACCAGTATGGAGGAAAGCGCAAGTGCATGCCCGCATTCGAGACGAGGACTGACTCCCCTGGGGAGACTCCAGAAGTACCCCAAGATCCATGTCAGCACTGGAGAGGAATCCTCAGGTTCCGGCCCCGACTCCACACAAGGTCTTAGGCCCCGGCATCGACGGGAGAGGAATCCCGAGAGGCCCCCGAGGAACTCGCATGGGGACTGGCCTTTCCTGAGGCCACCAGAGCGGGTCCCTGAGGTCCCCGTCGTAAGTCGAGAGCACCTGCCGCAACTCGAGAAAATCCAGGAGGTTTTGCCCTCCAGGCGAGATGAGGCACATTTCCGCTGAGGCTTCTCGAGGCCAATCACATCTAACCACTGGAACTTCCAAAGGGTCCTTCACACCCTTGCTGCAACTCAAGAAGTTCCCCGACATACCCGTCTCCACTCGAGAGGAAGCACGTGGGTCCCGCACACATCCAGGGGAGCCCCGTTTCCGCCTCCTAGCTCGAGATGAGGGATCCTTTCCCTGTTTCGTAGGGAAAGAATTCCCGGCGTTCCTGTCGCATCTCAAGAGGAGGCACTCTCCACAGGAAAGGCGAGCGGAACTCCAGGGTCGTGCCACCATTCCAAGAGTCCCCCAGATGTGTCAGTCCATTCCAGAGGAACCTGTTTTCCCTGCACTGCCTTGACGTTCAAGCCGAGGATCGACTCCCACCACGTGTGCACGTGGGACAGCCCTGTGGGAAAGCCTCGTGGGAAAGCCTCGTGGGAAAGACTCGAGGGAAAACCATAGATCCTTTGATCCACGCGGCGGACTGCGTGAC
This sequence comes from Ovis canadensis, assembly GCF_042477335.2. NCBI lineage: Eukaryota > Metazoa > Chordata > Mammalia > Artiodactyla > Bovidae > Ovis > Ovis canadensis. The sequence goes on along the minus strand of NC_091258.1, from coordinate 4,320,157 downwards.
ACTGCTGCTACCGCTCTGGAGGAAAGCGCAAGTGCATGCCCGCATTCGAGACGAGGTCTGACTCCCCTGGGGAGACTCCAGAAGTACCCCAAGATCCATGTCAGCACTGGAGAGGAATCCTCAGGTTTCGGCCCCGACTCCACACAAGGTCTTAGGCCCCGGCATCGACGGGAGAGGAATCCCGAGAGGCCCCAGAGGAACTCGCATGGGGACTGGCCTTTCCTGAGGCCACCAGAGCGGGTCCCTGAGGTCCCCGTCGTAAGTCGAGAGCACCTGCCGCAACTCGAGAAAATCCAGGAGGTTTTGCCCTCCAGGCGAGATGAGGCCCATTTCCGCTGAGGCTTCTCGAGGCCAATCACATCTAACCACTGGAACTTCCAAAGGGTCCTTCACACCCTTGCTGCAACTCAAGAAGTTCCCCGACATACCCGTCTCCACTCGAGAGGAAGCACGTGGTGTCCCGCATACATCCAGGGGAGCCCCGTTTCCGCCTCCTAGCTCGAGATGAGGGATCCTATCCCTGTTTCGTAGGGAAAGAATTCCCGGCGTTCCCGTCGCATCTCAAGAGGAGGCGCTCTCCACAGGAAAGGCGAAAGGAACTCCAGGGTCGTGCCACCATTCCAAGAGTCCCCCAGATGTGTCAGTCCATTCCAGAGGAAACTGTTTTCCCTGCACTGCCTTGACGTTCAAGCCGAGGATCGACTCCCACCACGTGTGCACGTGGGACAGCCCTGTGGGAAAGCCTCGTGGGAAAGACTCGAGGGAAAACCATAGATCCTTTGATCCACGCGGCGGACTGCGTGACACTGCTGCTACCGCTCTGGATGAAAGCGCAATGCATGCCCGCATTCGAGACGAGGACTGACTCCCCTGGGGAGACTCCAGAAGTACCCCAAGATCCATGTCAGCACTGGAGAGGAATCCTCAGGTTCCGGCCCCGACTCCACACAAGGTCTTAGGCCCCGGCATCGACGGGAGAGGAATTCCGAGACGCCCCAGAGGAACTCGCATGGGGACTGGCTTTTCCTGAGGCCAACAGAGCGGTTCCCTGAGGTCCCCGTCGTAAGTCGAGAGCACCTGCCGCAACTCGAGAAAATTCAGGAGGTTTTGCCCTCCATGCGAGATGAGGCCCATTTCCGCTGAGGCTTCTCGAGGCCAATCACATCTAACCACTGGAACTTCCAAAGGGTCCTTCACACCATTGCTGCAACTCAAGAAGTTCCCCGACATACCCGTCTCCACTCAAGAGGAAGCACGTGGGGTCCCGCACACATCCAGGGGAGCCCCGTTTCCGCCTCCTAGCTCGAGATGAGGGATCCTTTCCCTGTTTCGTAGGGAAAGAATTCCCGGCGTTCCCGTCGCATCTCAAGAGGAGGCGCTCTCCACAGGAAAGGCGAGAGGAACTCCAGGGTCGTGACACCATTCCAAGAGTCCCCTAGATGTGTCAGTCCATTCCAGAGGAACCTTTTTTCCCTGCACTGCCTTGACGTTCAAGCCGAGGATCGACTCCCACCACGTGTGCACGTGGGACAGCCCTGTGGGAAAGCCTCGTAGGAAAGCCTCGTGGGAAAGACTCGAGGGAAAACCATAGATCCTTTGATCCACGCGGCGGACTGCGTGTCACTGCTGCTACCGCTCTGGAGGAAAGCGCAAGTGCATGCCCGCATTCGAGACGAGGACTGACTCCCCTGGGGAGACTCCAGAAGTACCCCAAGATCCATGTCAGCACTGGAGAGGAATCCTCAGGTTCCGGCCCCGACTCCACACAGGGTCTTAGGCCCCGGCATCGACGGGAGAGGAATCCCGAGAGGCCCCCGAGGAACTCGCATGGGGACTGGCCTTTCCTGAGGCCACCAGAGCGGGTCCCTGAGGTCCCCGTCGTAAGTCGAGAGCACCTGCCGCAACTCGAGAAAATCCAGGAGGTTTTGCCCTCCAGGCGAGATGAGGCCCATTTCCCCTGAGGCTTCTCGAGGCCAATCACATCTAACCACTGGAACTTCCAAAAGGTCCTTCACACCCTTGCTGCAACTCAAGAAGTTCCCCGACATACCCGTCTGCACTCGAGAGGAAGCACGTGGGGTCCCGCACACATCCAGGGGAGCCCCGTTTCCTCCTCCTAGCTCGAGATGAGGGATCCTTTCCCTGTTTCGTAGGGAAAGAATTCCGTGCGTTCCCGTCGCATCTCAAGAGGAGGCGCTCTCCACAGGAAAGGCGAGAGGAACTCCAGGGTCATGCCACCATTCCAAGAGTCCCCCAGTTGTGTCAGTCCATTCCAGAGGAACCTGTTTTCGCTGCACTGCCTTGACGTTCAAGCCGAGGATCGACTCCCACCACGTGTGCACGTGGGACAGCCCTGTGGGAAAGCCTCGTGGGAAAGCCTCGTGGGAAAGACTCGAGGGAAAACCATAGATCCTTTGATCCACGCGGCGGACTGCGTGACACTGCTGCTACCAGTATGGAGGAAAGCGCAAGTGCATGCCCGCATTCGAGACGAGGACTGACTCCCCTGGGGAGACTCCAGAAGTACCCCAAGATCCATGTCAGCACTGGAGAGGAATCCTCAGGTTCCGGCCCCGACTCCACACAAGGTCTTAGGCCCCGGCATCGACGGGAGAGGAATCCCGAGAGGCCCCCGAGGAACTCGCATGGGGACTGGCCTTTCCTGAGGCCACCAGAGCGGGTCCCTGAGGTCCCCGTCGTAAGTCGAGAGCACCTGCCGCAACTCGAGAAAATCCAGGAGGTTTTGCCCTCCAGGCGAGATGAGGCACATTTCCGCTGAGGCTTCTCGAGGCCAATCACATCTAACCACTGGAACTTCCAAAGGGTCCTTCACACCCTTGCTGCAACTCAAGAAGTTCCCCGACATACCCGTCTCCACTCGAGAGGAAGCACGTGGGTCCCGCACACATCCAGGGGAGCCCCGTTTCCGCCTCCTAGCTCGAGATGAGGGATCCTTTCCCTGTTTCGTAGGGAAAGAATTCCCGGCGTTCCTGTCGCATCTCAAGAGGAGGCACTCTCCACAGGAAAGGCGAGCGGAACTCCAGGGTCGTGCCACCATTCCAAGAGTCCCCCAGATGTGTCAGTCCATTCCAGAGGAACCTGTTTTCCCTGCACTGCCTTGACGTTCAAGCCGAGGATCGACTCCCACCACGTGTGCACGTGGGACAGCCCTGTGGGAAAGCCTCGTGGGAAAGCCTCGTGGGAAAGACTCGAGGGAAAACCATAGATCCTTTGATCCACGCGGCGGACTGCGTGACACTGCTGCTACCGCTCTGGAGGAAAGCGCAAGTGCATGCCCGCATTCGAGACGAGGTCTGACTCCCCTGGGGAGACTCCAGAAGTACCCCAAGATCCATGTCAGCACTGGAGAGGAATCCTCAGGTTTCGGCCCCGACTCCACACAAGGTCTTAGGCCCCGGCATCGACGGGAGAGGAATCCCGAGAGGCCCCAGAGGAACTCGCATGGGGACTGGCCTTTCCTGAGGCCACCAGAGCGGGTCCCTGAGGTCCCCGTCGTAAGTCGAGAGCACCTGCCGCAACTCGAGAAAATCCAGGAGGTTTTGCCCTCCAGGCGAGATGAGGCCCATTTCCGCTGAGGCTTCTCGAGGCCAATCACATCTAACCACTGGAACTTCCAAAGGGTCCTTCACACCCTTGCTGCAACTCAAGAAGTTCCCCGACATACCCGTCTCCACTCGAGAGGAAGCACGTGGTGTCCCGCATACATCCAGGGGAGCCCCGTTTCCGCCTCCTAGCTCGAGATGAGGGATCCTATCCCTGTTTCGTAGGGAAAGATTTCCCGGCGTTCCCGTCGCATCTCAAGAGGAGGCGCTCTCCACAGGAAAGGCGAAAGGAACTCCAGGGTCGTGCCACCATTCCAAGAGTCCCCCAGATGTGTCAGTCCATTCCAGAGGAAACTGTTTTCCCTGCACTGCCTTGACGTTCAAGCCGAGGATCGACTCCCACCACGTGTGCACGTGGGACAGCCCTGTGGGAAAGCCTCGTGGGAAAGACTCGAGGGAAAACCATAGATCCTTTGATCCACGCGGCGGACTGCGTGACACTGCTGCTACCGCTCTGGATGAAAGCGCAATGCATGCCCGCATTCGAGACGAGGACTGACTCCCCTGGGGAGACTCCAGAAGTACCCCAAGATCCATGTCAGCACTGGAGAGGAATCCTCAGGTTCCGGCCCCGACTCCACACAAGGTCTTAGGCCCCGGCATCGACGGGAGAGGAATTCCGAGACGCCCCAGAGGAACTCGCATGGGGACTGGCTTTTCCTGAGGCCAACAGAGCGGTTCCCTGAGGTCCCCGTCGTAAGTCGAGAGCACCTGCCGCAACTCGAGAAAATTCAGGAGGTTTTGCCCTCCATGCGAGATGAGGCCCATTTCCGCTGAGGCTTCTCGAGGCCAATCACATCTAACCACTGGAACTTCCAAAGGGTCCTTCACACCATTGCTGCAACTCAAGAAGTTCCCCGACATACCCGTCTCCACTCAAGAGGAAGCACGTGGGGTCCCGCACACATCCAGGGGAGCCCCGTTTCCGCCTCCTAGCTCGAGATGAGGGATCCTTTCCCTGTTTCGTAGGGAAAGAATTCCCGGCGTTCCCGTCGCATCTCAAGAGGAGGCGCTCTCCACAGGAAAGGCGAGAGGAACTCCAGGGTCGTGACACCATTCCAAGAGTCCCCTAGATGTGTCAGTCCATTCCAGAGGAACCTTTTTTCCCTGCACTGCCTTGACGTTCAAGCCGAGGATCGACTCCCACCACGTGTGCACGTGGGACAGCCCTGTGGGAAAGCCTCGTAGGAAAGCCTCGTGGGAAAGACTCGAGGGAAAACCATAGATCCTTTGATCCACGCGGCGGACTGCGTGTCACTGCTGCTACCGCTCTGGAGGAAAGCGCAAGTGCATGCCCGCATTCGAGACGAGGACTGACTCCCCTGGGGAGACTCCAGAAGTACCCCAAGATCCATGTCAGCACTGGAGAGGAATCCTCAGGTTCCGGCCCCGACTCCACACAGGGTCTTAGGCCCCGGCATCGACGGGAGAGGAATCCCGAGAGGCCCCCGAGGAACTCGCATGGGGACTGGCCTTTCCTGAGGCCACCAGAGCGGGTCCCTGAGGTCCCCGTCGTAAGTCGAGAGCACCTGCCGCAACTCGAGAAAATCCAGGAGGTTTTGCCCTCCAGGCGAGATGAGGCCCATTTCCCCTGAGGCTTCTCGAGGCCAATCACATCTAACCACTGGAACTTCCAAAGGGTCCTTCACACCCTTGCTGCAACTCAAGAAGTTCCCCGACATACCCGTCTGCACTCGAGAGGAAGCACGTGGGGTCCCGCACACATCCAGGGGAGCCCCGTTTCCTCCTCCTAGCTCGAGATGAGGGATCCTTTCCCTGTTTCGTAGGGAAAGAATTCCGTGCGTTCCCGTCGCATCTCAAGAGGAGGCGCTCTCCACAGGAAAGGCGAGAGGAACTCCAGGGTCATGCCACCATTCCAAGAGTCCCCCAGTTGTGTCAGTCCATTCCAGAGGAACCTGTTTTCCCTGCACTGCCTTGACGTTCAAGCCGAGGATCGACTCCCACCACGTGTGCACGTGGGACAGCCCTGTGGGAAAGCCTCGTGGGAAAGCCTCGTGGGAAAGACTCGAGGGAAAACCATAGATCCTTTGATCCACGTGGCGGACTGCGTGACACTGCTGCTACCGCTCTGGAGGAAAGCGCAAGTGCATGCCCGCATTCGAGACGAGGACTGACTCCCCTGGGGAGACTCCAGAAGTACCCCAAGATCCATGTCAGCACTGGAGAGGAATCCTCAGGTTCCGGCCCCGACTCCACACAAGGTCTTAGGCCATGGCATCGACGGGAGAGGAATCCCGAGAGGCCCCCGAGGAACTCGCATGGGGACTGGCCTTTCCTGAGGCCACCAGAGCGGGTCCCTGAGGTCCCCGTCGTAAGTCGAGAGCACCTGCCGCAACTCGAGAAAATCCAGGAGGTTTTGCCCTCCAGGCGAGATGAGGCCCATTTCCGCTGAGGCTTCTCGAGGCCAATCACATCTAACCACTGGAACTTCCAAAGGGTCCTTCACACCCTTGCTGCAACTCAAGAAGTTCCCCGACATACCCGTCTCCACTCGAGAGGAAGCACGTGGGTCCCGCACACATCCAGGGGAGCCCCGTTTCCGCCTCCTAGCTCGAGATGAGGGATCCTTTCCCTGTTTCGTAGGGAAAGAATTCCCGGCGTTCCTGTCGCATCTCAAGAGGAGGCACTCTCCACAGGAAAGGCGAGCGGAACTCCAGGGTCGTGCCACCATTCCAAGAGTCCCCCAGATGTGTCAGTCCATTCCAGAGGAACCTGTTTTCCCTGCACTGCCTTGACGTTCAAGCCGAGGATCGACTCCCACCACGTGTGCACGTGGGACAGCCCTGTGGGAAAGCCTCGTGGGAAAGACTCGAGGGAAAACCATAGATCCTTTGATCCACGCGGCGGACTGCGTGACACTGCTGCTACCGCTCTGGAGGAAAGCGCAATGCATGCCCGCATTCGAGACGAGGACTGACTTCCCTGGGGAGACTCCAGAAGTACCCCAAGATCCATGTGAGCACTGGAGAGGAATCCTCAGGTTCCGGCCCCGACTCCACACAAGGTCTTAGGCCCCGGCATCGACGGGAGAGGAATCCCGAGACGCCCCAGAGGAACTCGCATGGGGACTGGCTTTTCCTGAGGCCAACAGAGCGGTTCCCTGAGGTCCCCGTCGTAAGTCGAGAGCACCTGCCGCAACTCGAGAAAATTCAGGAGGTTTTGCCCTCCAGGCGAGATGAGGCCCATTTCCGCTGAGGCTTCTCGAGGCCAATCACATCTAACCACTGGAACTTCCAAAGGGTCCTTCACACCATTGCTGCAACTCAAGAAGTTCCCCGACATACCCGTCTCCACTCGAGAGGAAGCACGTGGTGTCCCGCACACATCCAGGGGAGCCCCGTTTCCGCCTCCTAGCTCGAGATGAGGGATCCTTTCCCTGTTTCGTAGGGAAAGAATTCCCGGCGTTCCCGTCGCATCTCAAGAGGAGGCGCTCTCCACAGGAAAGGCGAGAGGAACTCCAGGGTCGTGACACCATTGCAAGAGTCCCCCAGATGTGTCAGTCCATTCCAGAGGAACCTTTTTTCCCTGCACTGCCTTGACGTTCAAGCCGAGGATCGACGCCCACCAGGCGTGCACGTGGGACAGCCCTGTGGGAAAGCCTCGGAGGAAAGCCTCGTGGGAAAGACTGGAGGGAAAACCATAGATCCTTTGATCCACGCGGCGGACTGCGTGTCACTGCTGCTACCGCTCTGGAGGAAAGCGCAAGTGCATGCCCGCATTCGAGACGAGGACTGACTCCCCTGGGGAGACTCCAGAAGTACCCCAAGATCCATGTCAGCACTGGAGAGGAATCCTCAGGTTCCGGCCCCGACTCCACACAAGGTCTTAGGCCCCGGCATCGACGGGAGAGGAATCCCGAGAGGCCCCCGAGGAACTCGCATGGGGACTGGCCTTTCCTGAGGCCACAAGAGCGGGTCCCTGAGGTCCCCGTCGTAAGTCGAGAGCACCTGCCGCAACTCGAGAAAATCCAGGAGGTTTTGCCCTCCAGGCGAGATGAGGCCCATTTCCGCTGAGGCTTCTCGAGGCCAATCACATCTAACCACTGGAACTTCCAAAGGGTCCTTCACACCCTTGCTGCAACTCAAGAAGTTCCCCGACATACCCGTCTGCACTCGAGAGGAAGCACGTGGGGTCCCGCACACATCCAGGGGAGCCCCGTTTCCGCCTCCTAGCTCGAGATGAGGGATCCTTTCCCTGTTTCGTAGGGAAAGAATTGCGGGCGTTCCCGTCGCATCTCAAGAGGAGGCGCTCTCCACAGGAAAGGCGAGAGGAACTCCAGGGTCATGCCAACATTGCAAGAGTCCCCCAGATGTGTCAGTCCATTCCAGAGGAACCTGTTTTCCCTGCACTGCCTTGACGTTCAAGCCGAGGATCGACTCCCACCACGTGTGCACGTGGGACAGCCCTGTGGGAAAGCCTCGTGGGAAAGCCTCGTGGGAAAGACTCGAGGGAAAACCATAGATCCTTTGATCCACGCGGCGGACTGCGTGACACTGCTGCTACCGCTCTGGAGGAAAGCGCAAGTGCATGCCCGCATTCGAGACGAGGACTGACTCCCCTGGGGAGACTCCAGAAGTACCCCAAGATCCATGTCAGCACTGGAGAGGAATCCTCAGGTTCCGGCCCCGACTCCACACAAGGTCTTAGGCCCCGGCATCGACGGGAGAGGAATCCCGAGAGGCCCCCGAGGAACTCGCATGGGGACTGGCCTTTCTGAGGCCACCAGAGTGGGTCCCTGAGGTCCCCGTCGTAAGTCGAGAGCACCTGCCGCAACTCGAGAAAATCCAGGAGGTTTTGCCCTCCAGACGAGATGAGGACCATTTCCGCTGAGGCTTCTCGAGGCTAATCACGTCTAACCACTGAAACTTCCAAAGGGTCCTTCACACCCTTGCTGCAACTCAAGAACTTCCCCGAAATACACGTCTCCACTCGAGAGGAAGCACGTGGGGTCCCGCACACATCCAGGGGAGCCCCGTTCCCGCCTCCTAGCTCGAGATGAGGGATCCTTTCCCTGTTTCGTAGGGAAAGAATTCCCGGCGTTCCAGTCGCATCTCAAGAGTAGGCGCTCTCCACAGGAAGGCGAGAGGAACCCCAGGGTCGTGCCACCATTCCAAGAGTCCCCCAGATGTGTCAGTCCATTCCAGAGGAACCTGTTTTCCCTGCACTGCCTTGACGTTCAAGCCGAGGATCGACTCCCACCACGTGTGCACGTGGGACAGCCCTGTGGGAAAGCCTCGTGGGAAAGCCTCGTGGGAAAGACTCGAGGGAAAACCATAGATCCTTTGATCCACGCGGCGGACTGCGTGACACTGCTGCTACCGCTCTGGAGGAAAGCGCAAGTGCATGCCCGCATTCGAGACGAGGACTGACTCCCCTGGGGAGACTCCAGAAGCCCCCAAGATCCATGTCAGCACTGAAGAGGAATCCTCAGGTTCCGGCCCCGACTCCACACAAGGTCTTAGGACCCGGCATCGACGGGAGAGGAATCCCGAGAGGCCCCCGAGGAACTCGCATGGGGACTGGCCTTTCCTGAGGTCACCAGAGCGGGTCCCTGAGGTCCCCGTCGTAAGTCGAGAGCACCTGCCGCAACTCGAGAAAATCCAGGAGGTTTTGCCCTCCAGGCGAGATGAGGCCCATTTCCACTGAGGCTTCTCGAGGCCAATCACGTCTAACCACTGGAACTTCCAAAGGGTCCTTCACACCCTTTCTGCAACTCAAGAAGTTCCCCGACATACCCGTCTCCACTCGAGAGGAAGCACGTGGGTCCCGCACACATCCAGGGGAGCCCCGTTTCCGCCTCCTAGCTCGAGATGAGGGATCCTTTCCCTGTTTCGTAGGGAAAGAATTCCCGGCGTTCCCGTCGCATCTCAAGAGGAGGCGCTCTGCACAGGAAACTCGAGAGGAACTCCAGGGTCGTGCCACCATTCCAAGAGTCCCCCAGATGTGTCAGTCCATTCCAGAGGAACCTGTTTTCCCTGCACTGCCTTGACGTTCAAGCCGAGGATCGACTCCCACCACGTGTGCACGTGGGACAGCCCTGTGGGAAAGCCTCGTGGGAAAGCCTCGTGGGAAAGACTCGAGGGAAAACCATAGATCCTTTGATCCACGCGGCGGACTGCGTGACACTGCTGCTACCGCTCTGGAGGAAAGCGCAAGTGCATGGCCGCATTCGAGACGAGGACTGACTCCCCTGGGGAGACTCCAGAAGTACCCCAAGATCCATGTCAGCACTGGAGAGGAATCCTCAGGTTCCGGCCCCGACTCCACACAAGGTCTTCGGCCCCGGCATCGACGGGAGAGGAATCCCGAGAGGCCCCCGAGGAACTCGCATGGGGACTGGCCTTTCATGAGGCCACCAGAGCGGGTCCCTGAGGTCCCCGTCGTAAGTCGAGAGCACCTGCCGCAACTCGAGAAAATCCAGGAGGTTTTGCCCTCCAGGCGAGATGAGGCCCATTTCCGCTGAGGCTTCTCGAGGCTAATCACATCTAACCACTGGAACTTCCAAAGGGTCCTTCACACCATTGCTGCAACTCAAGAAGTTCCTCGACATACCCGTCTCCACTCGAGAGGAAGCACGTGGGGTCCCGCACACATCCAGGGGAGCCCCGTTTACGCCTCCTAGCTCGAGATGAGGGATCCTTTCCCTGTTTCGTAGGGAAAGAATTCCCGGCATTCCCGTCGCATCTCAAGAGGAGGCGCTCTCCACAGGAAAGGCGAGAGGAACTCCAGGGTCGTGCCACCATCCCAAGAGTCCCCCAGATGTGTCAGTCCATTCCAGAGGAACCTGTTTTCCCTGCACTGCCTTGACGTTCAAGCCGAGGATCGACTCCCACCACGTGTGCACGTGGGACAGCCCTGTGGGAAAGCCTCGTGGGAAAGCCTCGTGGGAAAGACTCGAGGGAAAACCACAGATCCTTTGATCCACGCGGCGGACTGCGTGACACTGCTGCTACCGCTCTGGAGGAAAGCGCAAGTGCATGCCCGCATTCGAGACGAGGACTGACTCCCCTGGGGAGACTCCAGAAGTACCCCAAGATCCATGTCAGCACTGGAGAGGAATCCTCAGGTTCCGGCCCCGACTCCACACAAGGTCTTAGGCCCCGGCATCGACGGGAGAGGAATCCCGAGACGCCCCCGAGGAACTCGCATGGGGACTGGCCTTTCCTGAGGCCACCAGAGCGGGTCCCTGAGGTCCCCGTCGTAAGTCGAGAGCTCCTGCCGCAACTCGAGAAAATCCAGGAGGTTTTGCCCTCCAGGCGTGATGAGGCCCATTTCCGCTGAGGCTTCTCGAGGCCAATCACATCTAACCACTGGAACTTCCAAAGGGTCCTACACACCCTTGCTGCAACTCAAGAAGTTCCGTGACATACCCGTCTCCACTCGAGGCGAAACACGTGGGGTCCCGCACACATCCACGGGAGCCCCTTTTCCGCCTCCTAGCTCGAGATGAGGGATCCTTTCCCTGTTTCGTAGGGAAAGAATTCCCGGCGTTCCCGTCGCATCTCAAAAGGAGGAGCTCTGCACAGGAAAGCCGAGAGGAACTCAAGGGTCGTGCCACCATTCCAAGAGACCCCAGATGTGTCAGTCCATTCCAGAGGAACCTGTTTTCCCTGCACTGCCTTGACGTTCAAGCCGAGGATCGACTCCCACCACGTGTGCACGTGGGACAGCCCTGTGGGAAAGCCTCGTGGGAAAGCCTCGTGGGAAAGACTCGAGGGAAAACCATAGATCCTTTGATCCACGCGGCGGACTGCGTGACACTGCTGCTACCGCTCTGGAGGAAAGCGCAAGTGCATGCCCGCATTCGAGACGAGGACTGACTCCCCTGGGGAGACTCCAGAAGTACCCCAAGATCCATGTCAGCACTGGAGAGGAATCCTCAGTTTCCGGCCCGGAATCCACACAAGGTCTTAGGCCCCGGCATCGACGGGAGGGGAATCCCCAGAGGCCCCAGAGGAACTCGCATGGGGACTGGCCTTTCCTGAGGCCACCAGAGCGGGTCCCTGAGGTCCCCGTCGTAAGTCGAGAGCACCTGCCGCAACTCGAGAAAATCCAGGAGGTTTTGCACTCCAGGCGAGATGAGGCCCATTTCCGCTGAGGCTACTCGAGGCTAATCACGTCTAACCACTGGAACTTCCAAAGGGTCCTTCACACCCTTGCTGCAACTCAAGAAGTTCCCCGACATACACGTCTCACTCGAGAGGAAGCACGTGGGGTCCCGCACACATCCAGGGGAGCCCCTTTTCCGCCTCCTCGCTCGAGATGAAGGATCCTTTCCATGTTTCTTAGGGAAAGAATTCCCGGCGTTCCCGTCGCATCTCAAGAGGAGGCACTCTCCACAGGAAAGGCGAGAGGAACTCCAGGGTCGTGCCACCATTCCAAGAGTCCCCCAGATGTGTCAGTCCATTCCAGAGGAACCTGTTTTCCCTGCACTGCCTTGACTTTCAAACCGAGGATCGACTCCCACCACGTGCGCACGTGAGACAGCCCTGTGGGAAAGCCTCGTGGGAATGCCTCGTGGGAAAGACTCGAGGGAAAACCATAGATCCTTTGATCCACGCGGCGGACTGCGTGACACTGCTGCTACCGCTCTGGAGGAAAGCGCAAGTGCATGCCCGCATTCGAGACGAGGACTGACTCCCCTGGGGAGACTCCAGAATTACCCCAAGATCCATGTCAGCACTGGAGAGGAATCCTCAGGTTCCGGCCCCGACTCCACACAAGGTCTTAGGCCCCGGCATCGACGGGAGAGGAATCCCGAGAGGCCCCCGAGGAACTCGCATGGGGACTGGCCTTTCCTGAGGCCACCAGAGCGGGTCCCTGACGTCCCCGTCGTAAGTCGAGAGCACCTGCCGCAACTCGAGAAAATCCAGGAGGTTTTGCCCTCCAGGCGAGATGAGGCACATTTCCGCTGAGGCTTCTCGAGGCCAATCACGTCTAACCACTGGAACTTCCAAAGGGTCCTTCACACCCTTGCTGCAACTCAAGCAGTTCCGCGACATACCCGTCTCCACTCGAGAGGAAGCACGTGGGGTCCCGCACACATCCAGGGGAGCCCCGTTTCCGCCTCCTAGCTCGAGATGAGGGATCCTTTCCCTGTTTCGTAGGGAAAGAATTCCGGGCGTTCCCGTCGCATCTCAAGAGGAGGCGCTCTCCACAGGAAAGGCGAGAGGAACTCCAGGGTCGTGCCACCATTCCAAGAGTCCCCCAGATGTGTCAGTCCATTCCAGAGGAACATGTTTTCCCTGCACTGCCTTGACGTTCAAGCCGAGGATCGACTCCCACCACGTGTGCACGTGGGACAGCCCTGTGGGAAAGCCTCGTGGGAAAGCCTCGTGGGAAAGACTCGAGGGAAAACCATAGATCCTTTGATCCACGCGGCGGACTGCGTGACACTGCTGCTACCGCTCTGGAGGAAAGCGCAAGTGCATGCCCGCATTCGAGACGAGGACTGACTCCCCTGGGGAGACTCCAGAAGTACCCCAAGATCCATGTCAGCACTGGAGAGGAATCCTCAGGTTCCGGCCCCGACTCCTCACAAGGTCTTAGGCCCCGGCATCGACGGGAGAGGAATCCCGAGAGGCCCCCGAGGAACTCGCTTGGGGACTGGCCTTTCCTGAGGCCAGCAGAGCGGGTCCCTGAGGTCCCCTTCGTAAGTCGAGAGCACCTGTCGCAACTCGAGAAAATCCAGGAGGTTTTGCCCTCCAGGCGAGATGAGGCCCATTTCCGCTGAGGCTTCTCGAGGCTAATCACGTCTAACCACTGAACTTCCAAAGGGTCCTTCACACCCTTGCTGCAACTCAAGAAGTTCCCCGACATAACCGTCTCCACTCGAGACGAAGCACGTGGGTCCCGCACACATCCAGGGGAGCCCCGTTTCCGCCTCCTAGCTCGAGATGAGGGATCCTTTCCCTGTTTCGTAGGGAAAGAATTCCCGGCGTTCCCGTCGCATCTCAAGAGGAGGCGCTCTCCGCAGGAAAGGCGAGAGGAACTCCAGGGTCTTGCCACCATTCCAAGAGTCCCCCAGATGTATCAGTCCATTCCAGAGGAACCGGTTTTCCCTGCACTGCCTTGACGTTCAAGCCGAGGATCGACTCCCACCACGTGTGCACGTGGGACAGCCCTGTGGGAAAGCCTCGTGGGAAAGCCTCGTGGGAAAGACTCGAGGGAAATCCATAGATCCTTTGATCCACGCGGCAGACTGCGTGACACTGCTGCTACTGCTCTGGAGGAAAGCGCAAGTGCATGCCCGCATTCGAGACGAGGACTGACTCCCCTGGGGAGACTCCAGAAGTACCCCAAGATCCATGTCAGCACTGGAGAGGAATCCTCAGGTTCCGGCCCCGACTCCACACACGGTCTTAGGCCCCGGCATCGACGGGAGAGGAATCCCGAGAGGCCCCCAAGGAAATCGCATGGGGACTGGCCTTTCCTGAGGCCACCAGAGCGGTTCCCTGAGGTCCCCGTCGTAAGTCGAGAGCACCTGCCCCAACTCGAGAAAATCCAGGAGGTTTTGCCCTCCAGGGGAGATGAGGCCCATTTCCGCTGAGGCTTCTCGAGGCCAATCACGTCTAACCACTGGAACTTCCAAAGGGTCCTTCACACCCTTGCTGCAACTCAAGAAGTTCCCCGACATACCCGTCTGCACTCGAGAGGAAGAACGTGGTGTCCCGCACACATCCAGGGGAGCCCCGTTTCCGCCTCCTAGCTCGAGATGAGGGATCCTTTCCCTGTTTCGTAGGGAAAGAATTCCCGGCGTTCCCGTCGCATCTCAAGAGGAGGCGCTCTCCACAGGAAAGGCGAGAGGAACCCCAGGGTCGTGCCACCATTCCAAGAGTCCCCCAGATGTGTCAGTCCATTCCAGAGGAACCTGTTTTCCCTGCACTGCCTTGACGTTCAAGCCGAGGATCGACTCCCACCACGTGTGCACGTGGGACAGCCCTGTGGGAAAGCCTCGTGGGAAAGACTCGAGGGAAAAGCATAGATCCTTTGATCCACGCGGCGGACTGCGTGACACTGCTGCTACCGCTCTGGAGGAAAGCGCAAGTGCATGCCCGCATTCGAGACGAGGACTGACTCCCCTGGGGAGACTCCAGAAGTACCCCAAGATCCATGTCAGCACTGGAGAGGAATCCTCAGGTTCCGGCCCCGACTCCACACAAGGTCTTAGGCCCGGCATCGACGGGAGAGGAATCCCGAGAGGGCCCCAAGGAACTCGCATGGGGACTGGCCTTTCCTGAGGCCACCAGAGCGGGTCCCTGAGGTCTCCGTCGTAAGTCGAGAGCACCTGCCGCAACTGGAGAAAATCCAGGAGGTTTTGCCCTCCAGGCGAGATGAGGCCCATTTCCGCTGAGGCTTCTCGAGGCTAATCAGGTCTAACCACTGGAACTTCCAAAGGGTCCTTCACACCCTTGCTGCAACTCAAGAAGTTCCCCGACATACCCGTCTCCACTCGAGAGGAAGCACGTGGTGTCCCGCCCACATCCAGGGGAGTCCCGTTTCCGCCTCCTAGCTCGAGATGAGGGATCCTTTCCCTGTTTCGTAGGGAAAGAATTCCCGGCGTTCCCGTCGCATCTCAAGAGGAGGCGCTCTCCACAGGAAAGGCGAGAGGAACTCCAGGGTCGTGCCACCATTCCAAGAGTCCCCCAGATGTGTCAGTCCATTCCAGAGGAACCTGCTTTCCCTGCACTGCCTTGACGTTCAAGCCGAGGATCGACTCCCACCACGTGTGCACGTGGGACAGCCCTGTGGGAAAGCCTCGTGGGAAAGCCTCGTGGGAAAGACTCGAGGGAAAAACATAGATCCTTTGATCCACGCGGCGGACCGCGTGACACTGCTGCTACCGCTCTGGAGGAAAGCGCAAGTGCATGCCCGCATTCGAGACGAGGACTGACTCCCCTGGGGAGACTCCAGAAGTACCCCAAGATCCATGTCAGCACTGGAGAGGAATCCTCACGTTCCGGCCCCGACTCCACACAAGGTCTTAGGCCTCAGCATCGACGGGAGAGGAATCCCGAGAGGACCCGAGGAACTCGCATGGCACTGGCCTTTCCTGAGGCCACCAGAGCGGGTCTCTGAGGTCCCCGTCGTAAGTCGAGAGTACCTGCCGCAACTCGAGAAAATCCAGGAGGTTTTGCTCTCCAGGCGAGATGAGGCCCATTTCCGCTGAGGCTTCTCGAGGCTAATCACTTCTAACCACTGGAACTTCCAAAGGGTCCTTCACACCCTTGCTGCAACTCAAGAAGTTCCCCGACATACCCGTCTCCACTCGAGAGAAAGCACGTGGGGTTCCGCACACATCCAGGGGAGCCCCATTTCCGCCTCCTAGCTCGAGATGAGGGATCCTTTCCCTGCTTCGTAGGGAAAGAATTCCCGGCGTTCCCGTCGCATCTCAAGAGGAGGCGCTCTCCACAGTAAAGGCGAAAGGAACTCCAGGGTCGTGCCACCATTGCAAGAGTCCCCCAGATGTGTCAGTCCATTCCAGAGGAACTTGTTTTCCCTGCACTGCCTTGACGTTCAAGCCGAGGATCGACTCCCACCACGTGTGCACGTGGGACAGCCCTGTGGGAAGGCCTCGTGGGAAAGCCTCGTGGGAAAGACTCGAGGGAAAACCATAGATCCTTTGATGCACGCGGCGGACTGCTTGACACTGCTGCTACCGCTCTGGAGGATAGCGCAAGTGCATGCCCGCATTCCAGACGAGGACTGACTCCCCTGGGGAGACTCCAGAAGTAGCCCAAGATCCATGTCAGCACTGGAGAGGAATCCTCAGGTTCCGGCCCCGACTCCACACAAGGTCTTCGGCCCCGGCATCGACGGGAGAGGAATCCCGAGAGGCCCCCGAGGAAGTCGCATGGGGACTGACCTTTCCTGTGGCCACCAGAGCGGGTCTCTGAGGTCCCCGTCGTAAGTCGTGAGCACATGCCGCAACTCGAGAAAATCCAGGAGGTTTTGCCCTCCAGGCGAGATGAGGCCCATTTCCGCTGAGGCTTCTCGAGGCTAATCACATCTAACCACTGGAACTTCCAAAGGGTCCTTCACACCCTTGCTGCAACTCAAGAAGTTCCCCGACATACCTGTCTCTACTCGAGAGGAAGCACGTGGGGTCCCGCACACATCCAGGGGAGCCCCTTTTCCGCCTCCTAGCTCGAGATGAGGAATCCTTTCGCTGTTTCGTAGGGAAAGAATTCCCGGCGTTCCCGTCGCATCTCAAGAGGAGGCGCTCTCCACAGGAAAGGCGAGAGGAACTCCAGGGTCGTGCCACCATTCCAAGAGTCCCCCAGATGTGTCAGTCCATTCCAGAGGAACTTGTTTTCCCTGCACTGCCTTGACGTTCAAGCCGAGGATCGACTCCCACCACGTGTGCACGTGGGACAGCCCTGTGGGAAAGCCTCGTGGGAAAGCCTCGTGGGAAAGACTCGAGGGAAAACCATAGATCCTTTGATCCACGCGGCGGACTGCGTGACACTGCTGCTACCGCTCTGGAGGAAAGCGCAAGTGCTTTCCCGCATTCGAGACGAGGACTGACTCCCCTGGGGAGACTTCAGAAGTACCCCAAGATCCATGTCAGCACTGGAGAGGAATCCTCAGGTTCCGGCCCCGACTCCACACAAGGTCTTAGGCCCCGGCATCGACGGGAGAGGAATCCCGAGAGGCCCCCTAGGAACTCGCATGGGGACTGGCCTTTCTTGAGGCCACCAGAGCGGGTCCCTGAGGTCCCCGTCGTAAGTCGAGAGCACCTTCCGCAACTCGAGAAAATCCAGGAGGTTTTGCCCTCCAGGCGAGATGAGGCCCATTTCCGCTGAGGCTTCTCGAGGCCAATCACATCTAACCACTGGAACTTCCAAAGGGTCCTTCACACCCTTGCTGCAACTCAAGAACTTCCCCGACATACCCGTCTCCACTCGAGAGGAACCACGTGGGGTCCCGCACACATCCAGGGGAGCCCCGTTTCCGCCTCCTAGCTCGAGATGAGGGATCCTTTCCCTGTTTCGTAGGGAAAGAATTCCCGGCGTTCCCGTCGCATCTTAAGAGGAGGCGCTCTCCACAGGAAAGGCGAGAGGAACTCCAGGGTCATGCCACCATACCAAGAGTTCCCCAGATGTGTCAGTCCATTCCAGAGGAACCTGTTTTCCCTGCACTGCCTTGACGTTCAAGCTGAGGATCGACTCCCACCACGTGTGCACGTGGGACAGCCCTGTGGGAAAGCCTCCTGGGAAAGCCTCGTGGGAAAGACTCGAGGGAAAACCATAGATCCTTTGATCCACGCGGCGGAATGCGTGACACTGCTGCTACCGCTCTGGAGGAAAGCGCAAGTGCATACCCGCATTCGAGACGAGGACTGACTCCCCTGAGGAGACTCCAGACGTACCCCAAGTTCCATGTCAGCACTGGAGAGGAATCCTCAGGTTCCGACCCCGACTCCACACAAGGTCTTAGGCCCCGGCATCGACGGGAGAGGAATCCCGAGAGGCCCCCGAGGAACTCGCATGCTGACTGGCCTTTCCTGAGGCCACCAGAGCGGGTCCCTGAGGTCCCCGTCGTAAGTCGAGAGCACCTGCCGCAACTCGAGAAAATCCAGGAGGTTTTGCCCTCCAGGCGAGATGAGGCCCATTTCCGCTGAGGCTTCTCGAGGCTAATCACGTCTAACCACTGGAACTTCCAAAGGGTCCTTCACACCCTTGCTGCAACTCAAGAAGTTCCCCGACATACCCGTCTCCACTCGAGAGGAAGCACGTGGTGTCCCGCACACATCCAGGGGAGCCCCGTTTCCGCCTCCTAGCTCGAGATGAGGGATCCTTTCCCTGTTTCGTAGGGAAAGAATTCCCGGCGTTCCCGTCGCATCTCAAGAGGAGGCGCTCTCCACAGGAAAGGCGAGAGGAACTCCAGGGTCATGCCACCATTCCAAGAGTCCATCAGATGTGTCAGTCCATTCCAGAGGAACCTGTTTTCCCTACACTGCCTTGACGTTCAAGCCGAGGATCGACTCCCACCACGTGTGCACGTGGGACAGCCCTGTGGGAAAGCCTCGTGGGAAAGCCTCGTGGGAAAGACTCGAGGGAAAACCATAGATCCTTTGATCCATGCGGCGGACTGCGTGACACTGCTGCTACCGCTCTGGAGGAAAGCGCAAGTGCATGCCCGCATTCGAGACTAGGACTGACTCCCCTGGGGAGACTCCAGAAGTACCCCAAGATCCATGTCAGCCCTGGAAAGGAATGCTCAGGTTCCGGCCCCGACTCCACACAAGGACTTAGGCCCCGGCATCGAAGGGAGAGGAATCCCCAGAGGCCCCCGAGGAACTGGCATGGGGACTGGCCTTTCCTGAGGCCACCAGAGCGGGTCCCTGAGGTCCCCGTCGTAAGTCGAGAGCACCTGCCGCAACTCGAGAAAATCCAGGAGGTTTTGCCCTCCAGGCGAGATGAGGCCCATTTCTACTGAGGCTTCTCGAGGCTAATCAAGTCTAACCACTGGAACTTCCAAAGGGTCCTTCACACCCTTGCTGGAACTCAAGAAGTTCCCCGACATACCCGTCTCCACTCGAGAGGAAGCACTTGGGGTCCCGCACACATCCAGGGGAGCCCCGTTTCCGCCTCCTTACTCGAGATGAGGGATCCTTTCCCTGTTTCGTAGGGAAAGAATTCCCGGCGTTCCCGTCGCTTCTCAAGAGGAGGCGCTCTCCACAGGAAAGGAGAGAGGAACTCCATGGTCGTGACACCATTCCAAGAGTCCCCCAGATGTGTCAGTCCATTCCAGAGGAACCTGTTTTCCCTGCACTGCCTTGACGTTCAAGCCGAGGATCGACTCCCACCACGTGTGCACGTGGGACAGCCCTGTGGAAAGCCTCGTGGGAAAGCCTCGTGGGAAAGACTCGAGGGAAAACCATAGATCCTTTGATCCACGCGGAGGACTGCGTGACACTGCTGCTACCGCTCTGGAGGAAAGCGCAAGTGCATGCCCGCATTCGACAAGAGGACTGACTCCCCTGGGGAGACTACAGAAGTACCCCAAGATTCATGTCAGCACTGGAGAGGAATCCTCAGGTTCCGGCCCCGACTCCACACAAGGTCTTAGGCCCGGCATCGACGGGAGAGGAATCCCGAGAAGCCCCCGAGGAACTCGCATGGGGACTGGCCTTTCCTGAGGCCACCAGAGCGGTTCCCTGAGGTCCCCGTCGTAAGTCGAGAGCACCTGCCGCAACTCGCGAAAATCCAGGAGGTTTTGCCCTCCAGGAGAGATGAGGCCCATTTCCGCTGAGGCTTCTCGATGCCAATCACATCTAACCACTGGAACTTCCAAAGGGTTCTTCACACCCTTGCTGCAACTCAAGAAGTTCCCCGACATACCCGTCTCCACTCGAGAGGAAGCACGTGGTGTCCCGCACACATCCAGGGGAGCCCCGTTTCCGCCTCCTACCTCGAGATGAGGGATCCTTTCCCTGTTTCGTAGGGAAAGAATTCCCGGCGTACCCGTCGCATCTCAAGAGGAGGCGCTCTCCACAGGAAAGGCGAGAGGAACTCCAGGGTCGAGACACCATTCCAAGAGTCCCCCAGATGTGTCAGTCCATTCCAGAGGAACCTGTTTTCCCTGCAGTGCCTTGACGTTCAAGCCGAGGATCGACTCCCACCACGTGTGCACGTGGGACAGCCCTGTGGGAAAGCCTCGTGGGAAAGCCTCGTGGGAAAGACTCGAGGGAAAACCATAGATCCTTTGATCCACGCGGCGGACTGCGTGACACTGCTGCTACCGCTCTGGAGGAAAGCGCAAGTGCATGCCCGCATTCGAGAGGAGGACTGACTCCCCTGGGGAGACTCCAGAAGTACCCCAAGATCCATGTCAGCACTGGAGAGGAATCCTCAGGTTCCGGCCCCGACTCCACACAAGGTCTTAGGCCCCGGCATCGACGGGAGAGGAATCCCGAGAGGCCCCCGAGGAACTCGCATGGGGACTGGCCTTTCCTGAGGCCACCAGAGCGGGTCCCTGATGTCCCCGTCGTAAGTCGAGAGCAACTGCCGCAATTCGAGAAATTCCAGGAGGTTTTGCCCTCCAGGCGAGATGAGGCCCATTTCCGCTGAGGCTTCTCGAGGCCAATCACATCTCACCACTGGAACTTCAAAGGGTCCTTCACACCCTTGCTGCAACTCAAGAAGTTCCCCGACATACCCGTCTCCACTCGAGAGGAAGCACGTGGGGTCCCGCACACATCCAGGGGTGCCCCGTTTCCGCCTCCTAGCTCGAAATGAGGGATCCTTTCCCTGTTTCGTAGGGAAAGAATTCCCGGCGTTCCCGTCGCATCTCAAGAGGAGGCGCTCTCCACAGGAAAGGCGAGAGGAACTCCAGGGTCGTGCCACCATTCCAAGAGACCCCCAAATGTGTCAGTCCATTCCAGAGGAACCTGTTTTCCCTGCACTGCCTTGACGTTCAAGCCGAGGATCGACTCCCACCACGTGTGCACATGGGACAGCCCTGTGGGAAAGCCTCTTGGGAAAGCCTCGTGGGAAAGACTCGAGGGAAAAACATAGATCCTTTGATCCACGCGGCGGACTGCGTGACACTGCTGCTACCGCGCTGGAGGAAAGCGCAAGTGCATGCCCGCATTCGAGACGAGGACTGACTCCCCTGGGGAGACTCCAGAAGTACCCCAAGATCCATGTCAGCACTGGAGAGGAATCCTCAGGTTCCGGCCCCGACTCCACACAAGGTCTTAGGCCCCGGCATCGACGGGAGAGGAATCCCGAGACGCCCCCGAGGAACTCGCATGGGGACTGGCCTTTCCTGAGGCCACCAGAGCGGGTCCCTGAGGTCCCCGTCGTAAGTCGAGAGCACCTACCGCAACTCGAGAAAATCCAGGAGGTTTTGCCCTCCAGGCGAGATGAGGCCCATTTCCGCTGAGGCTTCTCGAGGCTAATCACGTCTAACCACTGGAACTTCCAAAGGGTCCTTCACACCCTTGCTGCAACTCAAGCAGTTCCCCGACATACCCGTCTCCACTCGAGAGGAAGCACGTGGGGTCCCGCACACATCCAGGGGAGCCCCGTTTCCGCCTCCTAGCTCGAGAAGAGGGATCCTTTCCCTGTTTCGTAGGGAAAGAATTCCCGGCGTTCCCGTCGCATCTCAAGAGGAGGCGCTCTCCACAGGAAAGGCGAGAGGAACTGAAGGGTCGTGCCACCATTCCAAAAGTCCCCTAGATGTGTCAGTCCATTCCAGAGGAACCTGTTTTCCCTGAACTGCCTTGACGTTCAAGCCGAGGATCGACTCCCACCACGTGTGCACGTGGGACAGCCCTGTGGGTAAGCCTCGTGGGAAAGCCTCGTGGGAAAGACTCGAGGGAAAACCATAGATCCTTTAATCCACGCGGTGGACTGCGTGACACTGCTGCTACCGCTCTGGAGGAAAGCGCAAGTGCATGCCCGCATTCGAGACGAGGACTTACTCCCCTGGGGAGACTCCAGAAGTACCCCAAGATCCATGTCAGCACTGGAGAGGAATCCTCAGGTTCGGGCCCCGACTCCACACAAGGTCTTAGGCCCCGGCATCAACGGGAGAGAAATCCCGAGACGCCCCCGAGGAACTCGCATGGGGACTGGCCTTTCCTGAGGCCACCAGAGCGGGTCCCTGAGGTCCCCGTCGTAAGTCGAGAGCACCTGCCGCAACTCGAGAAAATCCAGGAGGTTTTGCCCTCCAGGCGAGATGAGGCCCATTTCCGCTGAGGCTTCTCGAGGCCAATCACATCTAACCACTGGAACTTCCAAAAGTTCCTTCACACCCTTGCTGCAACTCAAGAAGTTCCCCGACATACCCGTCTCCACTCGAGAGGAAGCACGTGGGGTCCCGCACACATCCAGGGGAGCCCCGTTTCCGCCTCCTAGCTCGAGATGAGGGATCCTTTCCCTGTTTCGTAGGGAAAGAATTCCCGGCGTTCCCGTCGCATCTCAAGAGGAGGCCCTCTCCACAGGAAAGGCGAGAGGAACTCCAGGGTCGTGCCACCATTCCAAGAGTCCCCCAGATGTGTCAGTCCATTACAGAGGAACCTGTTTTCCCTGCACTGCCTTGACGTTCAAGCCGAGGATCGACTCCCACCACGTGTGCACGTGGGACAGCCCTGTGGGAAAGCCTCGTGGGAAAGCCTCGTGGAAAAGACTCGAGGGAAAACCATAGATCCTTTGATCCATTGGGTGGACTGCGTGACACTGCTGCTACCGCTCTGAAGGAAAGCGCAAGTGCATGCCCGCATTCGAGACGAGGACTGATTCCCCTGGGGAGACTCCAGAAGTACCCCAAGATCCATGTCAGCACTGGAGAGGAATCCTCAGGTTCCGGCCCCGACTCCACACAAGGTCTTAGGCCCCGGCATCGACGGGAGAGGAATCCCGAGAGGCCCCCGAGGAACTCGCATGGGGACTGGCCTTTCCTGAGGCCACCAGAGCGGGTCCCTGAGGTCCCCGTCGTAAGTCGAGAGCACCAGCCACAACTCGAGAAAATCCAGGAGGTTTTGCCCTCCAGGCGAGATGAGGCCCATTTCCGCTGAGGCTTCTCGACGCCAATCACATCTAACCACTGGAACTTCCAAAGGGTCCTTCACACCCTTGCTGCAACTCAAGAAGTTCCCCGACATACCCGTCTCCACTCGAGAGGAAGCACGTGGTGTCCCGCACACATCCAGGGGAGCCACGTTTCCGCCTCTTAGCTCGAGATGAGGGATCCTTTCCCTGTTTCGTAGGGAAAGAATTCCCGGCGTTTCCGTCGCATCTCAAGAGGAGGCGCTCTCCACAGGAAAGGCGAGAGGAACTCCAGGGTCGTGCCACCATTCCAAGAGTCCCCCAGATGTGTCAGTCCATTCCAGAGGAACCTGTTTTCCCTGCACTGCCTTGACGTTCAACAGAGGATTGACTCACACCACGTGTGCACGTGGGACAGCCCTGTGGGAAAGACTCGTGGGAAAGCCTCGTATGAAAGACTCGAGGGAAAACCATAGATCCTTTGATCCACGCGGCGGACTGCGTGACACTGCTGCTACTGCTCTGGAGGAAAGAGCAAGTGCATGCCCGCATTCGAGACGAGGACTGACTCCCCTGGGGAGACTCCAGACGTACCCCAAGATCCATGTCAGCACTGGAGAGGAATCCTCAGGTTCCGGCCCCGACTCGACACAAGGTCTTAGGCCCCGGCATCGACGGGAGAGGAATCCCGAGACGCCCCCGAGGAACTCGCATGGGGACTGGCCTTTCCTGAGGCCACCAGAGCGGGTCCCTGAGGTCCCCGTCGTAAGTCGAGAGCACCTGCCGCAACTCGAGAAAATCCAGGAGGTTTTGCCCTCCAGGCGAGATGAGGCCCATTTCCGCTGAGGCTTCTCGAGGCTAATCACGTCTAACCACTGGAACTTCCAAAGGGTCCTTCACACCCTTGCTGCAACTCAAGCAGTTCCCCGACATACCCGTCTCCACTCGAGAGGAAGCACGTGGTGTCCCGCACACATCCAGGGGAGCCCCGTTTCCGCCTCCTAGCTCGAGAAGAGGGATCCTTTCCCTGTTTCGTAGGGAAAGAATTCCCGGCATTCCCGTCGCATCTCAAGAGGAGGCGCTCTCCACAGGAAAGGCGAGAGGAACTCCAGGGTCGTGCCACCATTCCAAGAGTCCCCCAGATGTGTCAGTCCATTCCAGAGGAACCTGTTTTCCCTGCACTGCCTTGACGTTCAAGCCGAGGATCGACTCCCACCACGTGTGCACGTGGGACAGCCCTGTGGGAAAGCCTCGTGGGAAAGCCTCGTGGAAAAGACTCGAGGGAAAACCATAGATCCTTTGATCCATTGGGTGGACTGCGTGACACTGCTGCTACCGCTCTGGTGGAAAGCGTAAGTGCATGCCCGCATTCGAGACGAGGACTGATTCCCCTGGGGAGACTCCAGAAGTACCCCAAGATCCATGTCAGCACTGGAGAGGAATCCTCAGGTTCCGGCCCCGACTCCACACAAGGTCTTAGGCCCCGGCATCGACGGGAGAGGAATCCCGAGAGGCCCCCGAGGAACTCGCATGGGGACTGGCCTTTCCTGAGGCCACCAGAGCGGGTCCCTGAGGTCCCCGTCGTAAGTCGAGAGCACCTGCCGCAACTCGAGAAAATCCAGGAGGTTTTGCCCTCCAGGCGAGATGAGGCCCATTTCCGCTGAGGCTTCTCGAGGCTAATCACGTCTAACCACTGGAACTTCCAAAGGGTCCTTCACACCCTTGCTGCAACTCAAGAAGTTCCCCGACATACCCGTCTCCACTCGAGAGGAAGCACGTGGTGTCCCGCCCACATACAGGGGAGCTCCGTTTCCGACTCCTAGCTCGAGATGAGGGATCCTTTCCCTGTTTCGTAGGGAAAGATTTCCCGGCGTTCCCGTCGCATCTCAAGAGGAGGCGCTCTCCACAGGAAAGGCGAGAGGAACTCCAGGGTCGTGCCACCATTCCAAGAGTCCCCCAGATGTGTCAGTCCATTCCAGAGGAACCTGTTTTCCCTGCACTGCCTTGACGTTCAAGCCAAGGATCGACTCTCACCACGTGTGCACGTGGGACAGCCCTGTGGGAAAGCCTCGTGGGAAAGCCTCGTGGAAAAAACTCGAGGGAAAACCATAGATCCTTTGATCCACGCAGCGGACTGCGTGACACTGCTGCTACCGCTCTGGAGGAAAGCGCAAGTGCATGCCCGCATTCGAGACGAGGACTGACTCCCCTGGGGAGACTTCAGACGTACCCCAAGATTCATGTCAGCACTGGAGAGGAATCCTCAGGTTCCGGCCCCGACTCCACACAAGGTCTTAGGCCCCGGCATCGACGGGAGAGGAATCCCGAGACGCCCCCCAGGAACTCGCATGGGGACTGGCCTTTCCTGAGGCCACCAGAGCGGGTCCCTGAGGTCCCCGTCGTAAGTCGAGAGCACCTGCCGCAACTCGAGAAAATCCAGGAGGTTTTGCCCTCCAGGCGAGATGAGGCCCATTTCCGCTGAGGCTTCTCCAGGCTAATCACGTCTAACCACTGGAACTTCCAAAGGGTCCTTCACACCCTTGCTGCAACTCAAGAAGTTCCCCGACATACCCGTCTCCACTCGAGAGGAAGCACGTGGTGTCCCGCACACATCCAGGGGAGCCCCGTTTCCGCCTCCTAGCTCGAGATGAGGGATCCTTTCCCTGTTTCGTAGGGAAAGAATTCCCGGCATTCCCGTCGCATCTCAAGAGGAGGCGCTCTCCACAGGAAATGCGAGAGGAACTCCAGGGTCGTGCCACCATTCCAAGAGTCCCCCATATGTGTCAGTCCATTCCAGAGGAAACTGTTTTCCCTGCACTGCCTTGACGTTCAAGCCGAGGATCGACTCCCACCACGTGTGCACGTGGGACAGCCCTGTGGGAAAGCCTCGTGGGAAAGCCTCGAGGGAAAGACTCGAGGGAAAACCATAGATCCTTTGATCCACGCGGCGGACTGCGTGACACTGCTGCTACCGCTCTGGAGGAAAGCGCAAGTGCATGCCCGCATTCGAGACGAGGACTGACTCCCCTGGGGAGACTCCAGAAGTACCCCAAGATCCATGTCAGCACTGGAGAGGAATCCTCAGGTTCCGGCCCCGACTCCACACAAGGTCTTAGGCCCCGGCATCGACGGGAGAGGAATCCCCAGAGGCCCCCGAGGAACTCGCATGGGGACTGGCCTTTCCTGAGGCCACCAGAGCGGGTCCCTGAGGTCCCCGTCGTAAGTCGAGAGCACCTGCCGCAACTCGAGAAAATCCAGGCGGTTTTGCCCTCCAGGCGAGATGAGGCCCATTTCCACTGAGGCTTCTCGAGGCTAATCAGGACTAACCACTGGAACTTCCAAAGGGTCCTTCACACCCTTGCTGCAACTCAAGAAGTTCCCCGACATACCCGTCTCCACTCGAGAGGAAGCACGTGGTGTCCCGCACACATCCAGGGGAGCCCCGTTTCCGCCTCCTAGCTCGAGATGAGGGATCCTTTCCCTGTTTCGTAGGGAAAGAATTCCCGGCATTCCCGTCGCATCTCAAGAGGAGGCGCTCTCCACAGGAAATGCGAGAGGAACTCCAGGGTCGTGCCACCATTCCAAGAGTCCCCCATATGTGTCAGTCCATTCCAGAGGAACCTGTTTTCCCTGCACTGCCTTGACGTTCAAGCCGAGGATCGACTCCCACCACGTGTGCACGTGGGACAGCCCTGTGGGAAAGCCTCGTGGGAAAGCCTCTGGGAAAGACTCGAGGGAAAACCATAGATCCTTTGATCCACGCGGCGGACTGCGTGACACTGCTGCTACCGCTCTGGAGGAAAGCGCAAGTGCATGCCCGCATTCGAGACGAGGACTGACTCCCCTGGGGAGACTCCAGAAGTACCCCAAGATCCATGTCAGCACTGGAGAGGAATCCTCAGGTTCCCGCCACGATTCCACACAAGGTCTTAGGCCCCGGCATCGACGGGAGAGGAATCCCGAGACGCCCCCGAGGAACTCGCATGGGGACTGGCCTTTCCTGAGGCCACCAGAGCGGGTCCCTGAGGTCCCCGTCGTAAGTCGAGAGCACCTGCCGCAACTCGAGAAAATCCAGGAGGTTTTGCCCTCCAGGCGAGATGAGGCCCATTTCCGCTGAGGCTTCTCGAGGCCAATCACATCTAACCACTGGAACTTCCAAAGGGTCCTTCACACCATTGCTGCAACTCAAGAAGTTCCCCGACATACCCGTCTCCACTCGAGAGGAAGCACGTGGGGTCCCGCACACATCCAGGGGAGCCCCGTTTCCGCCTCCTAGCTCGAGATGAGGGATCCTTTCCCAGTTTCGTAGGGAAAGAATTCCCGTCGTTCCCGTCGCATCTCAAGAGGAGGCGCTCTCCACAGGAAAGGCGAGAGGAACTCCAGGGTCGTGCCACCATTCCAAGAGTCCCCCAGATGTGTCAGTCCATTCCAGAGGAACCTGTTTTCCCTGCACTGCCTTGACGTTCAAGCCAAGGATCGACTCCCACCACGTGTGCACGTGGGACAGCCCTGTGGGAAAGCCTCGTGGGAAAGCCTCGAGGAAAAGACTCGAGGGAAAACCATAGATCCTTTGATCCACGCGGCGGACTGCGTGACACTGCTGCTACCGCTCTGGAGGAAAGCGCAAGTGCATGCCCGCATTCGAGACGAAGACTGACTCCCCTGGGGAGACTCCAGAAGAACCCCAAGATCCATGTCAGCACTGGAGAGGAATCCTCAGGTTCCGACCCCGACTCCACACAAGGACTTAGGCCCCGGCATCGACGGGAGAGGAATCCCCAGAGGCCCCCGAGGAACTCTCATGGGGACTGGCCTTTCCTGAGGCCACCAGAGCGGGTCCCTGAGGTCCCCGTCGTAAGTCGAGAGCACCTGCCGCAACTCGAGAAAATCCAGGAGGTTTTGCCCTCCAGGCGAGATGAGGCCCATTTCCGCTGAGGCGTCTCGAGGCTAATCACGTCTAACCACTGGAACTTCCAAAGGGTCCTTCACACCCTTGCTGCAACTCAAGAAGTTCCCCGACATACCCGTCTGCACTCGAGAGGAAGCACGTGGGGTCACGCACACATCCAGGGGAGCACCGTTTCCGCCTCCTAGCTCGAGATGAGGGAACCTTTCCCTGTTTCATAGGGAAAGAATTCCCGGCGTTCCCGTCGCATCTCAAGAGGAGGCGCTCTCCACAGGAAAGGCGAGAGGAACTGAAGGGTCGTGCCACCATTCCAAGAGTCCCCCAGATGTGTCAGTTCATTCCAGAGGAACCTGTTTTCCCTGAACTGCCTTGACGTTCAAGCCGAGGATCGACTCCCACCACGTGTGCACGTGGGACAGCCCTGTGGGAAAGCCTCGTGGGAAAGCCTCGTGGGAAAGACTCGAGGGAAAACCATAGATCCTTTGATCCACGCGGCGGACTGCGTGACACTGCTGCTACCGCTCTGGAGGAAAGCGCAAGTGCATGCCCGCATTCGAGCCGAGGACTGACTCCCCTGGGGAGACTCCAGAAGTACCCCAAGATCCATGTCAGCACTGGAGAGGAATCCTCAGGTTCCGGCCCCGACTCCACACAAGGTCTTAGGCCCCGGCATCAACGGGAGAGAAATCCCGAGAGGCCCCCGAGGAACTCGCATGGGGACTGGCCTTTCCTGAGGCCACCAGAGCGGGTCCCTGAGGTCCCCGTCGTAAGTCGAGAGCACCTGCCGCAACTCGAGAAAATCCAGGAGGTTTTGCCCTCCAGGCGAGATGAGGCCCATTTCCGCTGAGGCTTCTCGAGGCCAATCACATCTAACCACTGGAACTTCCAAAGGGTCCTTCACACCATTGCTGCAACTCAAGAAGTTCCCCGACATACCCGTCTCCACTCGAGAGGAAGCACGTGGGGTCCCGCACACATCCAGGGGAGCCCCGTTTCCGCCTCCAAGCTCGAGATGAGGGATCCTTTCCCTGTTTCGTAGTTAAAGAATTCCCGGCGTTCCCGTCGCATCTCAAGAGGAGGCGCTCTCCACAGGAAAGGCGAGAGGAACTCCAGGGTCGTGCCACCATTCCACGATTCCCCAGATGTGTCAGTCCATTCCAGAGGAACCTGATTTCCCTGCACTGCCTTGACGTTCAAGCCGAGGATCGACTCCCACCACGTGTGCACGTGGGACAGCCCTGTGGGAAAGCCTCGTGGGAAAGCCTCGTGGAAAAGACTCGTGGGAAAACCATAGATCCTTTGATCCATTGGGCGGACTGCGTGACACTGCTGCTACCGCTCTGGAGGAAAGCGCAAGTGCATGCCCGCATTCGAGACGAGGACTGACTCCCCTGGGGAGACTTCAGAAGTACCCCAAGATCCATGTCAGCACTGGAGAGGAATCCTCAGGTTCCGGCCCCGACTCCACACAAGGTCTTAGGCCCCGGCATCGACGGGAGAGGAATCCCCAGAGGCCCCCGAGGAACTCGCATGGGGACTGGCCTTTCCTGAGGCCACCAGAGCGGGTCCCTGAGGTCCCCGTCGTAAGTCGAGAGCACCTGCCGCAACTCGAGAAAATCCACGAGGTTTTGCCCTCCAGGCGAGATGAGGCCCATTTCCGCTGAGGCTTCTCGAGGCTAATCACGTCTAACCACTGCAACTTCCAAAGGGTCCTTCACACCCTTGCTGCAACGCAAGAAGTTCCCCAACATACCCGTCTCCACTCGAGAGGAAGCACGTGTGTCCCGCACACATCCAGGGGAGCCCCGTTTCCACCTCCTAGCTCGAGATGAGGGATCCTTTCCCTGTTTCGTAGGGAAAGAATTCCCGGCGTTCCCGTCGCATCTCAAGAGGAGGCGCTCTCCACAGGAAAGGCGAGAGGAACTCCAGGGTCGTGCCACCATTCCAAGAGTCCCCCAGATGTGTCAGTCCATTCCAGAGGAACCTGTTTTCCCTGCACTGCCTTGACGTTCAAGCCGAGGATCGACTCCCACCACGTGTGCACGTGGGACAGACTCGTGGGAAAGCCTCGTGGGAAAGACTCGAGGGAAAACCAAACATCCTTTGATCCACGCGGCGGACTGCGTGACACTGCTGCTACCGCTCTTGAGGAAAGCGCAAGTGCATGCCCGCATTCGAGACGAGGACTGACTCCCCTGGGGAGACTCCAGAAGTACCCCAAGATCCATGTCAGCAATGGAGAGGAATCCTCAGGTTCCGGCCCCGACTCCACAGAAGGACTTAGGCCCTGGCATCGACGGGAGAGGAATCCCGAGAGGCCCCCGAGGAACTCGCATGGGGACTGGCCTTTCCTGAGGCCACCAGAGCGGGTCCCTGAGGTCCCCGTCGTAAGTCGAGAGCACCTGCCGCAACTCGAGAAAATCCAGGCGGTTTTGCCCTCCAGGCGAGATGAGGCCCATTTCCGCTGAGGCTTCTCAAGGCTAATCACGACTAACCACTGGAACTTCCAAAGGGTCCTTCACACCCTTGCTGCAACTCAAGAAGTTCCCCGACATACCCGTCTCCACTCGAGAGGAAGCACGTGGTGTCCCGCACACATCCAGGGGAGCCCCGTTTCCGCCTCCTAGCTCGAGATGAGGGATCCTTTCCCTGTTTCGTAGGGAAAGAATTCCCGGCATTCCCGTCGCATCTCAAGAGGAGGCGCTCTCCACAGGAAATGCGAGAGGAACTCCAGGGTCGTGCCACCATTCCAAGAGTCCCCCATATGTGTCAGTCCATTCCAGAGGAACCTGTTTTCCCTGCACTGCCTTGACGTTCAAGCCGAGGATCGACTCCCACCACGTGTGCACGTGGGACAGCCCTGTGGGAAAGCCTCGTGGGAAAGCCTCTGGGAAAGACTCGAGGGAAAACCATAGATCCTTTGATCCATGCTGCGGACTGCGTGACACTGCTGCTACCGCTCTGGAGGAAAGCTCAATGCATGCCCGCATTCGAGACGAGGACTGACGCCACTGGGGAGACTCCAGAAGTACCCCAAGATCCATGTCAGCACTGGAGAGGAATCCTCAGGTTCCGGCCCCGACTCCACACAAGGTCTTAGGCCCCGGCATCGACGGAGAGGAATCCCCAGAGGCCCCCGAGGAACTCGCACGGGGACTGGCCTTTCCTGAGGCCACCAGAGCGGTTCCCTGAGGTCCCCGTCGTAATTCGAGAGCACCTGCCGCAACTCGAGAAAATCCAGGAGGTTTTGCCCTCCAGGCGAGATGAGGCCCATTTCCGCTGAGGCTTCTCGAGGCCAATCACATCTAACCACTGGAACTTCCAAAGGGTCCTTCACACCATTGCTGCAACTCAAGAAGTTCCCCGACATACCCGTCTCCACTCGAGAGGAAGCACGTGGGTCCCGCACACATCCAGGGGAGACCCGTTTTCGCCTCCTAGCTCGAGATGAGGGATCCTTTCCCTGTTTCGTAGGGAAAGAATTCCCGGCGTTCCCGTCGCATCTCAAGAGGAGGCGCTCTCCACAGGAAAGGCGAGAGGAACTCCAGGGTCGTGACACCATTCCAAGAGTCCCCCAGATGTGTCAGTCCATTCCAGAGGAACCTGTTTTCCCTGCACTGCCTTGACGTTCAAGCCGAGGATCGACTCCCACCACGTGTGCACGTGGGACAGCCCTGTGGGAAAGCCTCGTGGGAAAGCCTCGTGGGAAAGACTCGAGGGAAAACCATAGATCCTTTGGTCTACGCGGCGGACTGCGTGACACTGCTGCTACCGCTCTGGAGGAAAGCGCAAGTGCATGCCCGCATTCGAGACGAGGACTGACTCCCCTGGGGAGACTTCAGAAGTACCCCAAGATCCATGTCAGCACTGGAGAGGAATCCTCAGGTTCCGGCCCCGACTCCACACAAGGTCTTAGGCCCCGGCATCGACGGGAGAGGAATCCCGAGAGGCCCCCGAGGAACTCGCATGGGGACTGGCCTTTCCTGAGGCCACCAGAGCGGGTCCCTGAGGTCCCCGTCGTAAGTCGAGAGCACCTGCCGCAACTCGAGAAAATCCACGAGGTTTTGCCCTCCAGGCGAGATGAGGCCCATTTCCGCTGAGGCTTCTCGAGGCTAATCACGTCTAACCACTGCAACTTCCAAAGGGTCCTTCACACCCTTGCTGCAACTCAAGAAGTTCCCCGACATACCCGTCTCCACTCGAGAGGAAGCACGTGCGTCCCGCACACATCCAGGGGAGCCCCGTTTCCGCCTCCTAGCTCGAGATGAGGAATCCTTTCCCTGTTTCGAAGGGAAAGAATTCCCGGCGTTCCCGTCGCATCTCAAGAGGAGGCGCTCTCCACAGGAAAGGCGAGAGGAACTCCAGGGTCGTGCCACCATTCCAAGAGTCCCCCAGATGTGTCAGTCCATTCCAGAGGAACCTGTTTTCCCTGCACTGCCTTGACGTTCAAGCCGAGGATCGACTCCCACCACGTGTGCACGTGGGACAGACTCGTGGGAAAGCCTCGTGGGAAAGACTCGAGGGAAAACCAAACATCCTTTGATCCACGCGGCGGACTGCGTGACACTGCTGCTACCGCTCTGGAGGAAAGCGCAAGTGCATGCCCGCATTCGAGACGAGGACTGACTCCCCTGGGGAGACTCCAGAAGTACCCCAGGATCCATGTCAGCACTGGAGAGGAATCCTCAGGTTCCGGCCCCGACTCCACACAAGGTCTTAGGCCCCGGCATCGACGGGAGAGGAATCCCGAGAGGCCCCCGAGGAACTCGCATGGGGACTGGCCTTTCCTGAGGCCACCAGAGCGGGTCCCTGAGGTCCCCGTCGTAAGTCGAGAGCACCTGCCGCAACTCGAGAAAATCCAGGAGGTTTTGCCCTCCAGGCGAGATGAGGCCCATTTCCGCTGAGGCTTCTCGAGGCTAATCACGTCTAACCACTGGAACTTCCAAAGGGTCCTTCACACCCTTGCTGCAACTCAAGAAGTTCCCCGACATACCCGTCTCCACTCGAGAGGAAGCACGTGCGTCCCGTACACATCCAGAGGAGCCCTGTTTCCGCCTCCTAGCTCGAGATGAGGGATCCTTTCCCTGTTTCGTAGGGAAAGAATTTCCAGCGTTCCCGTCGCATCTCAAGAGGAGGCGCTCTCCACAGGAAAGGCGAGAGGAACTCCAGGGTCGTGCCACCATTCCAAGAGTCCCCCAGATGTGTCAGTCCATTCCATAGAAACCTGTTTTCCCTGCACTGCCTTGACGTTCAAGCCGAGGATCGACTCCCACCACGTGTGCACGTGGGACAGCCCTGTGGGAAAGCCTCGTGGGAAAGCCTCGTGGGAAAGACTCGAGGGAAAACCATAGATCCTTTGATCCACGCGGGGAATGCGTGACACTGCTGCTACCGCTCTGGAGGAAAGCGCAATGCATGCCCGCAAACGAGACGAGGACTGACTCCCCTGGGGAGACTCCAGAAGTACCCCAAGATCCATGTCAGCACTGGAGAGGAATCCTCAGGTTCCGGCCCCGACTCCACACAAGGTCTTAGGCCCCGGCATCGACGGGAGAGGAATCCCGAGACGCCCCCGAGGAACTCGCATGGGGACTGGCCTTTCGTGAGCCCACCAGAGCGGTTCCCTGAGGTCCCCGTCGTAAGTCGAGAGCACCTGACGCAACTCTAGAAAATCCAGGAGGTTTTGCCCTCCAGGTGAGATGAGGCCCATTTCCGCTGAGGCTTCTCGAGGCCAATCACATCTAACCACTGGAACTTCCAAAGGGTCCTTCACACCATTGCTGCAACTCAAGAAGTTCCCCGACATACCCGTCTCCACTCGAGAGGAAGCACGTGGGGTCCCGCACACATCCAGGGGAGCCCCGTTTCCGCCTCCTAACTCGAGATGAGGGATCCTTTCCCTGTTTCGTAGGGAAAGAATTCCCGGCGTTCCCGTCGCATCTCAAGAGGAGGCGCTCTCCACAGGAAAGGCGAGAGGAACTCCAGGGTCGTGCCACCATTCCAAGATTCCCCCAGACGTGTCAGTCCATTCCAGAGGAACCTGTTTTCCCTGCACAGCCTTGACGTTCAAGCCGAGGATCGACTCCCACCACGTGTGCACGTGGGACTGCCCTGTGGGAAAGCCTCGTGGGAAAGACTCGAAGGAAAGACTCGAGGGAAAACCATAGATCCTTTGATCCACGCGGCGGACTGCGTGACACTGCTGCTACCGCTCTGGAGGAAAGAGCAAGTGCATGCCCGCATTCGAGACGAGGACTGACTCCCCTGGGGAGACTGCAGAAGTACCCCAAGATCCATGTCAGCACTGGAGAGGAATCCTCAGGTTCCGGCCCCGACTCCACACAAGGTCTTAGGCCCCGGCATCGACGGGAGAGGAATCCCGAGACGCCCCCGAGGAACTCGCATGGGGACTGGCCTTTCCTGAGGCCACCAGAGCGGGTCCCTGAGGTCCCCGTCGTAAGTCGAGAGCACCTGCCGCAACTCGAGAAAATCCAGGAGGTTTTGCCCTCCAGGCGAGATGAGGCCCATTTCCGCTGAGGCTTCTCGAGGCCAATCACATCTAACCACTGGAACTTCCAAAGGGTCCTTCACACCCTTGCTGCA
Organism: Ovis canadensis; assembly: GCF_042477335.2. Lineage (NCBI taxonomy): Eukaryota > Metazoa > Chordata > Mammalia > Artiodactyla > Bovidae > Ovis > Ovis canadensis. Next base: position 4,285,505 of record NC_091258.1, on the reverse strand, counting down.
ACTCAAGAAGTTCCCCGACATACCCGTCTCCACTCGAGAGGAAGCACGTGGGGTCCCGCACACATCCAGGGGAGCCCCGTTTCGGCCTCGTAGCTCGAGATGAGGGATCCTTTCCCTGTTTCGTAGGGAAAGAATTCCCGGCGTTCCCGTCGCATCTCAAGAGGAGGCGCTCTCCACAGGAAAGGCGAGAGGAACTCCAGGGTCGTGCCACCATTCCAAGATTCCCCCAGACGTGTCAGTCCATTCCAGAGGAACCTGTTTTCCCTGCACAGCCTTGACGTTCAAGCCGAGGATCGACTCCCACCACGTGTGCACGTGGGACTGCCCTGTGGGAAAGCCTCGTGGGAAAGCCTCGTGGGAAAGACTCGAGGGAAAACCATCGATCCTTTGATCCACGCCGCGGACTGCGTGACACTGCTGCTACCGCTCTGGAGGAAAGCGCAAGTGCATGCCCGCATTCGAGACGAGGACTGACTCCCCTGGGGAGACTCCAGAAGTACCCCAAGATCCATGTCAGCACTGGAGAGGAATCCTCAGGTTCCGGCCCCGACTCCACACAGGGTCTTAGGCCCCGGCATCGACGGGAGAGGAATCCCGAGAGGCCCCCGAGGAACTCGCATGGGGACTGGCCTTTCCTGAGGCCACCAGAGCGGTTCCCTGAGGTCCCCGTCGTAAGTCGAGAGCACCTGCCGCAACTCGAGAAAATCCAGGAGGTTTTGCCCTCCAGGCGATATGAGGCCCATTTCCGCTGAGGCTTCTCGAGGCCAATCACATCTAACCACTGGAACTTCCAAAGGGTCCTTCACACCCTTGCTGCAACTCAATAAGTTCCCCAACATACCCGTCTCCACTCGAGAGGAAGCACGTGGTGTCCCGCACACATCCAGGGGAGCCCCGTTTCCGCCTCCTAGCTCGAGATGAGGGATCCTTTCCCTGTTTCGTAGGGAAAGAATTCCCGGCGTTCCCGTCGCATCTCAAGAGGAGGCGCTCTCCACAGGAAAGGCGAGAGGAACTGCAGGGTCATGCCACCATTCCAAGAGTCCCCCAGATGTGTCAGTCCATTCCAGAGGAACCTGTTTTCCCTGCAGTGCCTTGACGTTCAAGCCGAGGATCGACTCCCACCACGTGTGCACGTGGGACAGCCCTGTGGGAAAGCCTCGTGGGAAAGCCTCGTGGGAAAGACTCGAGGGAAAACCATAGATCCTTTGATCCACGCGGCGGACTGCGTGACACTGCTGCTACCGCTCTGGAGGAAAGCGCAAGTGCATGCCCGCATTCGAGACGAGGACTGACTCCCCTGGGGAGACTCCAGACGTACCCCAAGATCCATGTCAGCACTGGAGAGGAATCCTCAGGTTCCGGCCCCGACTCCACACAAGGTCTTAGGCCCCGGCATCGACGGGAGAGGGAATCCGAGAGGCCCCCGAGGAACTCGCATGGGGACTGGCTTTTCCTGAGGCCACCAGAGCGGGTCCCTGAGGTCCCCGTCGTAAGTCGAGATCACCTGCCGCAACTCGAGAAAATCCAGGAGGTTTTGCCCTCCAGGCGAGATGAGGCCCATTTCCGCTGAGGCTTCTCGAGGCCAATCACATCTAACCACTGGAACTTCCAAAGGGTCCTTCACACCCTTGCTGCAACTCAAGAAGTTCCCCGACATACCCGTCTCCACTCGAGAGGAAGCACGTGGGGTCCCGCACACATCCAGGGGAGCCCCGTTTCCACCTCCTAGCTCGAGATGAGGGATCCTTTCCCTGTTTCGTAGGTAAAGAATTCCCGGTGTTCCCGTCGCATCTCAAGAGGAGGCGCTCTCCACAGGAAAGGCGAGAGGAACTCCAGGGTCGTGCCACCATTCCAAGAGTCCCCCAGATGTGTCAGTCCATTCCAGAGGAACCTGTTTTCCCTGCACTGCCTTGACGTTCAAGCCGAGGATCGACTCCCACCACGTGTGCACGTGGGACAGCCCTGTGGGAAAGCCTCGTGGGAAAGCCTCGTGGGAAAGACTCGAGGGAAAACCATAGATCCTTTGATCCACGCGGCGGACTGCGTGACACTGCTGCTACCGCTCTGTAGGAAAGCGCAAGTGCATGCCCGCATTCGAGACGAGCACTGACTCCCCTGGGGAGACTCCAGAAGTACCCCAAGATCCATGTCAGCACTGGAGAGGAATCCTCAGGTTCCGGCCCCGACTCCACACAACGTCTTAGGACCCGGCATCGACGGGAGAGGAATCCCGAGACGCCCCCAAGGAACTCGCATGGGGACTGGCCTTTCCTGAGGCCACCAGAGCGGGTCCCTGAGGTCCCCGTCGTTAGTCGAGAGCACCTGCCGCAACTCGAGAAAATCCAGGAGGTTTTGCCCTCCAGGCGAGATGAGGCCCATTTCCGCTGAGGCTTCTCGAGGCCAATCACCTCTAACCACTGGAACTTCCAAAGGGTCCTTCACACCCTTGCTGCAAGTCCAGAAGTTCCCCGACAAAACCGTCTGCACTCGAGAGGAAGCACGTGTTGTCCCGCACACATCAAGGGGAGCCCCGTTTCCGCCTCCTAGTTCGAGATGAGGGATCCTTTCCCTGTTTCGTAGGGAAAGAATTTCCGGCGTTCCCGTCGCATCTCAAGAGGTGGCGCTCTCCACAGAAAGGCGAGAGGAACTCCAGGGTCATGCCACCATTCCAAGAGTCCCCCAGATGTGTCAGTCCATTCCAGAGGAACCTGTTTTCCCTGCACTGCCTTGACGTTCAAGCCGAGGATCGACTCCCACCACGTGTGCACGTGGGACAGCCCTGTGGGAAAGCCTCGTGGGAAAGCCTCGTGGGAAAGACTCGAGGGAAAACCATAGATCCTTTGATCCACGCGGCGGACTGCGTGACACTGCTGCTACCGCTCTGGAGGAAAGAGCAAGTGCATGCCCGCATTCGAGACGAGGACTGACTCCCCTGGGGAGACTGCAGAAGTACCCCAAGATCCATGTCAGCACTGGAGAGGAATCCTCAGGTTCCGGCCCCGACTCCACACAAGGTCTTAGGCCCCGGCATCGACGGGAGAGGAATCCCGAGAGGCCCCCGAGGAACTCGCATGGGGACTGGCCTTTCCTGAGGCCACCAGAGCGGGTCCCTGAGGTCCCCGTCGTAAGTCGAGAGCACCTGCCGCAACTCGAGAAAATCCAGGAGGTTTTGCCCTCCAGGCGAGATGAGGCCCATTTCCGCTGAGGCTTCTCGAGGCCAATCACGTCTAACCACTGAAACTTCGAAAGGGTCCTTCACACACTTGCTGCAAGTCCAGAAGTTCCCCGACATACCCGTCTCCACTCGAGAGGAAGCACGTGGTGTCCCGCACACATCCAGGGGAGCCCCGTTTCCGCCTCCTAGTTCGAGATGAGGGATCCTTTCCCTGTTTCGTAGGGAAAGAATTTCCGGCGTTCCCGTCGCATCTCAAGAGGTGGCGCTCTCCACAGGAAAGGCGAGAGGAACTCCAGGGTCATGCCACCATTCCAAGAGTCCCCCAGATGTGTCAGTCCATTCCAGAGGAACCTGTTTTCCCTGCACTGCCTTGACGTTCAAGCCGAGGATCGACTCCCACCACGTGTGCACGTGGGACAGCCCTGAGGGAAAGCCTCGTGGGAAAGCCTCGTGGGAAAGACTCGAGGGAAAACCATAGATCCTTTGATCCACGCGGCGGACTGCGTGACACTGCTGCTACCGCTCTGGAGGAAAGCGCAAGTGCATGCCCGCATTCGAGACGAGGACTGACTCCCCTGGGGAGACTCCAGAAGTACCCCAAGATCCATGTCAGCACTGGAGAGGAATCCTCAGGTTCCGGCCCCGACTCCACACAAGGTCTTAGGCCCCGGCATCGACGGGAGAGGAATCCCGAGACGCCCCCGAGGAACTCGCATGGGGACTGGCCTTTCCTGAGGCCACCAGAGCGGGTCCCTGAGGTCCCCGTCGTAAGTCGAGAGCACCTGCCGCAACTCGAGAAAATCCAGGAGGTTTTGCCCTCCAGGCGACATGAGGCCCATTTCCGCTGAGGCTTCTCGAGGCCAATCACGTCTAACCACTGGAACTTCCAAAGGGTCCTTCACACCCTTGCTGCAACTCAAGAAGTTCCCCGACATACCCGTCTCCACTCGAGAGGAAGCACGTGGGGTCCCGCACACATCGAGGGGAGCCCCGTTTCCGCCTCCTAGCTCGAGATGAGGGATCCTTTCCCTGTTTCGTAGGGAAAGAATTCCCGGCGTTCCCGTCGCATCTCAAGAGGAGGCGCTCTCCACAGGAAAGGCGAGAGGAACTCCAGGGTCGTGCCACCATTCCAAGAGTCCCCCAGATGTGTCAGTCCATTCCAGAGGAACCTGTTTTCCCTGCACTGCCTTGACGTTCAAGCCGAGGATCGAATCCCACCACGTGTGCACGTGGGACAGCCCTGTGGGAAAGCCTCGTGGGAAAGCCTCGTGGGAAAGACTCGAGGGAAAACCATAAATCCTTTGATCCACGCGGCGGACTGCGTGACACTGCTGCTACCGCTCTGGAGGAAAGCGCAAGTGCATGCCCGCATTCGAGACGAGGACTGACTCCCCTGGGGAGACTCCAGAAGTACCCCAAGATCCATGTCAGCACTGGAGAGGAATCCTCAGGTTCCGGTCCCGACTCCACACAAGGTCTTAGGCCCCGGCATCGACGGGAGAGGAATCCCGAGAGGCCCCCGAGGAACTCGCATGGGGACTGGCCTTTCCTGAGGCCACCAGAGCGGTTCCCTGAGGTCCCCGTCGTAAGTCGAGAGCACCTGCCGCAACTCGAGAAAATCCAGGAGGTTTTGCCCTCCAGGCGAGATGAGGCCCATTTCCGCTGAGGCTTCTCGAGGCCAATCACATCTAACCACTGGAACTTCCAAAGGGTCCTTCACACCCTTGGTGCAACTCAAGAAGGTCCCCGACATACCCGTCTCCACTCGAGAGGAAGCACGTGGGGTCCCGCACACACCAGGGGAGCCCCGTTTCCGCCTCCTAGCTCGAGATGAGGGATCCTTTCCTCGTTTCGTAGGGAAAGAATTCCCGGCGTTCCCGTCGCATCTCAAGAGGAGGCCCTCTCCACAGGATAGGCGAGAGGAACTCCAGGGTCGTGCCACCATTCCAAGAGTCCCCCAGATGTGTCAGTCCATTCCAGAGGAACCTGTTTTCCCTGCACTGCCTTGACGTTCAAGCCGAGGATCGACTCCCACCACGTGTGCACGTGGGACAGCCCTGTGGGAAAGCCTCGTGGGAAAGCCTCGTGGGAAAGACTCGAGGGAAAACCATAGATCCTTTGATCCACGTGGCGGACTGCGTGACACTGCTGCTACCGCTCTGGAGGGAAGCGCAAGTGCATGCCCGCATTCGAGACGAGGACTGACTCCCCTGGGGAGACTCCAGAAGTACCCCAAGATCCATGTCAGCACTGGAGAGGAATCCTCAGGTTCCGGCCCCGACTCCACACAAGGTCTTAGGCCCCGGCATCGACGGGAGAGGAATCCCGAGAGGCCCCCGAGGAACTCGCAAGGGGACTGGCCTTTCCTGAGGCCACCAGAGCGGGTCCCTGAGGTCCCCGTCGTAAGTCGAGAGCACCTGCCGCAACTCGAGAAAATCCAGGAGGTTTTGCCATCCAGGCGAGATGAGGCCCATTTCCGCTGAGGCTTCTAGAGGCCAATCACGTCTAACCACTGGAACTTCCAAAGGGTCCTTCACACCCTTGCTGCAACTCAAGAAGTTCCCCGACATACCCGTCTGCACTCGAGAGGAAGCACGTGGGGTCCCGCACACATCCAGGGGAGCCCCGTTTCCGCCTCCTAGCTCGAGATGAGGGATCCTTTCCCTGTTTCGTAGGGAAAGAATTCCCGGCGTTCCCGTCGCATCTCAAGAGGAGGCGCTCTCCACAGGAAAGGCGAGAGGAACTCCAGGGTCGTGCCACCATTCCAAGAGTCCCCCAGATGTGTCAGTCCATTCCCGAGGAACCTGTTTTCCCTGCACTGCCTTGACGTTCAAGCCGAGGATCGACTCCCACCACGTGTGCACGTGGGACAGCCCTGTGGGAAAGCCTCGTGGGAAAGCCTCGTGGGAAAGACTCGAGGGAAAACCATAGATCCTTTGATCCACGCGGCGGACTGCGTGACACTGCTGCTACCGCTCTGGAGGAAAGCGCAAGTGCATTCCCGCATTCGAGACGAGGACTGACTCCCCTGGGGAGACTCCAGAAGTACCCCAAGATCCATGTCAGCACTGGAGAGGAATCCTCAGGTTCCGGTCCCGACTCCACACAAGGTCTTAGGCCCCGGGCATCGACGGGAGAGGAATCCCGAGAGGCCCCCGAGGAACTCGCATGGGGACTGGCCTTTCCTGAGGCCACCAGAGCGGGTCCCTGAGGTCCCCGTCGTAAGTCGAGAGCACCTGCCGCAACTCGAGAAAATCCAGGAGGTTTTGCCCTCCAGGCGAGATGAGGCCCATTTCCGCTGAGGCTTCTCGAAGCCAATCACGTCTAACCACTGGAACTTCCAAAGGGTCCTTCACACCCTTGCTGCAACTCAAGAAGTTCCCCGACATACCCGTCTCCACTCGAGAGGAAGCACGTGGTGTCCCGCACACATCCAGGGGAGCCCCGTTTCCGCCTCCTAGCTCGAGATGAGGGATCCTTTCCCTGTTTCGTAGGGAAAGAACTCCCGGCGTTCCCGTCGCATCTCAAGAGGAGGCGCTCTCCACAGGAAAGGCGAGAGAAACTCCAGGGTCATGCCACCATTCCAAGAGTCCCCCAGATGTGTCAGTCCATTCCAGAGGAACCTGTTTTCCCTGCACTGCCTTGACGTTCAAGCCGAGGATCGACTACCAGCACGTGTGCACGTGGGACAGCCCTGTGGGAAAGCCTCGTGGGAAAGCCTCGTGGGAAAGACTCGAGGGAAAACCATAGATCCTTTGATCCACGCGGCGGACTGCGTGACACTGCTGCTACCGCTCTGGAGGAAAGCGCAAGTGCATGCCCGCATTCGAGACGAGGACTGATTTCCCTGGGGAGACTCCAGAAGTACCCCAAGATCCATGTCAGCACTGGAGAGGAATCCTCAGGTTCCGGCCCCGACTCCACACAAGGTCTTAGGCCCCGGCATCGACGGGAGAGGAATCCCGAGAGGCCCCCGAGGAATTCGCATGGGGACTGGCCTGTCCTGAGGCCACCAGAGCGGGTCCCTGAGGTCCCCGTCGTAAGTCGAGAGCACCTGCCGCAACTCGAGAAAATCCAGGAGGTTTGCCCTCCAGGCGACATGAGGCCCATTTCCGCTGAGGCTTCTCGAGGCCAATCACATCTAACCACTGGAACTTCCAAAGGGTCCTTCACACCCTTGCTGCAACTCAAGAAGTTCCCCGACATACCCGTCTCCACTCGAGAGGAAGCACGTGGGGTCCCGCACACACCAGGGGAGCCCCGTTTCCGCCTCCTAGCTCGAGATGAGGGATCCTTTCCCTGTTTCGTAGGGAAAGAATTCCCGGCGTTCCCGTCGCATCTCAAGAGGAGGCCCTCTCCACAGGAAAGGCGAGAGGAACTCCAGGGTCGTGCCACCATTCCAAGAGTCCCCCAGATGTGTCAGTCCATTCCAGAGGAACCTGTTTTCCCTGCACTGCCTTGACGTTCAAGCCGAGGATCGACTACCAGCACGTGTGCACGTGGGACAGCCCTGTGGGAAAGCCTCGTGGGAAAGCCTCGTGGGAAAGACTCGAGGGAAAACCATAGATCCTTTGATCCACGCGGCGGACTGCGTGACACTGCTGCTACCGCTCTGGAGGAAAGCGCAAGTGCATGCCCGCATTCGAGACGAGGACTGACTCCCCTGGGGAGACTCCAGAAGTACCCCAAGATCCATGTAAGCACTGGAGAGGAATCCTCAGGTTCCGGCCCCGACTCCACACAAGGTCTTAGGCCCCGGCATCGACGGGAGAGGAATCCCGAGAGGCCCCCGAGGAACTCGCATGGGGACTGGCCTTTCCTGAGGCCACCAGAGCGGTTCCCTGAGGTCCCCGTCGTAAGTCGAGAGCACCTGCCGCAACTCGAGAAAATCCAGGAGGTTTTGCCCTCCAGGCGAGATGAGCTCCATTTCCGCTGAGGCTTCTCGAGGCCAATCAGATCTAACCACTGGAACATCCAAAGGGTCCTTCACACCCTTGCTGCAACCCAAGAAGTTCCCCGACATACCCGTCTCCACTCGAGAGGAAGCACGTGGTGTCCCGCACACATCCAGGGGAGCCCCGTTTCCGCCTCCGAGCTCGAGATGAGGGATCCTTTCCCTGTTTCGTAGGGAACGAATTCCCGGTGTTCCCGTCGCATCTTAAGAGGAGGCGCTCTCCACAGGAAAGGCGAGAGGAACTCCAGGGTCGTGACACCATTCCAAGAGTCCCCCAGATGTGTCAGTCCATTCCAGAGGAACCTGTTTTCCCTGCACTGCCTTGACGTTCAAGCCGAGGATCGACTCCCACCACGTGTGCACGTGGGACAGCCCTGTGGGAAAGCCTCGTGGGAAAGCCTCGTGGGAAAGACTCGAGGGAAAACCATAGATCCTTTGATCCACGCGGCGGACTGCGTGACACTGCTGCTACCGCTTTGGAGGAAAGCGCAAGTGCATGCCCGCATTCGAGACGAGGACTGACTCCCCTGGGGAGACTCCAGAAGTACCCCAAGATCCATGTCAGCACTGGAGAGGAATCCTCAGGTTCCGGCCCCGACTCCACACAAGGTCTTAGGCCCCGGCATCGACGGGGAGGAATCCCGAGAGGCCCCCGAGGAACTCGCATGGGGACTGGCCTTTCCTGAGGCCACCAGAGCGGGTCCCTGAGGTCCCCGTCGTAAGTCGAGAGCACCTGCCGCAACTCGAGAAAATCCAGGAGGTTTTGCCCTCCAGGCGAGATGAGGCCCATTTCCGCTGAGGCTTCTCGAGGCTAATCGGGTCTAACCACTGGAACTTCCAAAGGGTCCTTCACACCCTTGCTGCAACTCAAGAAGTTCCCCGACATACCCGTCTCCACTCGAGAGGAAGCACGTGGGTCCCGCACACATCCAGGGGAGCCCCGTTTCCGACTCCTAGCTCGAGATGAGGGATACTTTCCCTGTTTCGTAGGGAAAGAATTCCCGGCGTTCCCGTCGCATCTCAAGAGGAGGCGCTCTCCACAGGAAAGGCGAGAGGAACTCCAGGGTCGTGCCACCATTCCAAGAGTCCCCCAGATGTGTCAGTCCATTCCAGAGGAACCTGTTTTCCCTGCACTGCCTTGACGTTCAAGCCGAGGATCGACTCCCACCACGTGTGCACGTGGGACAGCCCTGTGGGAAAGCCTCGTGGGAAAGCCTCGTGGGAAAGACTCGAGGGAAAACCATAGATCCTTTGATCCACGCGGCGGACTGCGTGACACTGCTGCTACCGCTCTGGAGGAAAGCGCAAGTGCATGACCGCATTCGAGACGAGGACTGACTCCGCTGGGGAGACTCCAGACGTACCCCAAGATCCATGTCAGCACTGGAGAGGAATCCTCAGGTTCCGACCCCGACTCCACACAAGGTCTTAGGCCCCGGCATCGACGGGAGAGGAATCCTGAGAGGCCCCCGAGGAACTCGCATGCTGACTGGCCTTTCCTGAGGCCACCAGAGCGGGTCCCTGAGGTCCCCGTCGTAAGTCGAGAGCACCTGCCGCAACTCGAGAAAATCCAGGAGGTTTTGCCCTCCAGGCGAGATGAGGCCCATTTCCGCTGAGGCTTCTCGAGGCTAATCACGTCTAACCACTGGAACTTCCAAAGGGTCCTTCACACCCTTGCTGCAACTCAAGAAGTTCCCCGACATACCCGTCTCCACTCGAGAGGAATCACGTGGTGTCCCGCCCACATACAGGGGAGCTCCGTTTCCGACTCCTAGCTCGAGATGAGGGATCCTTTCCCTGTTTCGTAGGGAAAGAATTCCCGGCGTTCCCATCGCATCTCAAGAGGAGGCGCTCTCCACAGGAAAGGCGAGAGGAACTCCAGGGTCATGCCACCATTCCAAGAGTCCCCCAGATGTGTCAGTCCATTCCAGAGGAACCTGTTTTCCCTACACTGCCTTGACGTTCAAGCCGAGGATCGACTCCCACCACGTGTGCACGTGGGACAGCCCTGTGGGAAAGCCTCGTGGGAAAGCCTCGTGGGAAAGACTCGAGGGAAAACCATAGATCCTTTGATCCATGCGGCGGACTCCGTGACACTGCTGCTACCGCTCTGGAGGAAAGCGCAAGTGCATGCCCGCATTCGAGACTAGGACTGACTCCCCTGGGGAGACTCCAGAAGTACCCCAAGATCCATGTCAGCCCTGGAGAGGAATGCTCAGGTTCCGGCCCCGACTCCACACAAGGACTTAGGCCCCGGCATCGAAGGGAGAGGAATCCCCAGAGGCCCCCGAGGAACTGGCATGGGGACTGGCCTTTCCTGAGGCCACCAGAGCGGGTCCCTGAGGTCCCCGTCGTAAGTCGAGAGCACCTGCCGCAACTCGAGAAAATCCAGGAGGTTTTGCCCTCCAGGCGAGATGAGGCCCATTTCTACTGAGGCTTCTCGAGGCTAATCACGTCTAACCACTGGAACTTCCAAAGGGTCCTTCACACCCTTGCTGCAACTCAAGAAGTTCCCCGACATACCCGTCTCCACTCGAGAGGAAGCACTTGGGGTCCCGCACACATCCAGGGGAGCCCCGTTTCCGCCTCCTTACTCGAGATGAGGGATCCTTTCCCTGTTTCGTAGGGAAAGAATTCCCGGCGTTCCCGTCGCATCTCAAGAGGAGGCGCTCTCCACAGGAAAGGAGAGAGGAACTCCATGGTCGTGACACCATTCCAAGAGTCCCCCAGATGTGTCAATCCATTCCAGAGGAACCTGTTTTCCCTGCACTGCCTTGACGTTCAAGCCGAGGATCGACTCCCACCACGTGTGCACGTGGGACAGCCCTGTGGAAAGCCTCGTGGGAAAGCCTCGTGGGAAAGACTCGAGGGAAAACCATAGATCCTTTGATCCACGCGGAGGACTGCGTGACACTGCTGCTACCGCTCTGGAGGAAAGCGCAAGTGCATGCCCGCATTCGACAAGAGGACTGACTCCCCTGGGGAGACTACAGAAGTACCCCAAGATTCATGTCAGCACTGGAGAGGAATCCTCAGGTTCCGGCCCCGACTCCACACAAGGTCTTAGGCCCGGCATCGACGGGAGAGGAATCCCGAGAAGCCCCCGAGGAACTCGCATGGGGACTGGCCTTTCCTGAGGCCACCAGAGCGATTCCCTGAGGTCCCCGTCGTAAGTCGAGAGCACCTGCCGCAACTCGCGAAAATCCAGGAGGTTTTGCCCTCCAGGAGAGATGAGGCCCATTTCCGCTGAGGCTTCTCGAGGCCAATCACATCTAACCACTGGAACTTCCAAAGGGTTCTTCACACCCTTGCTGCAACTCAAGAAGTTCCCCGACATACCCGTCTCCACTCGAGAGGAAGCACGTGGTGTCCCGCACACATCCAGGGGAGCCCCGTTTCCGCCTCCTAGCTCGAGATGAGGGATCCTTTCCCTGTTTCGTAGGGAAAGAATTCCCGGCGTTCCCGTCGCATCTCAAGAGGAGGCGCTCTCCACAGGAAAGGCGAGAGGAACTCCAGGGTCATGCCACCATTCCAAGAGTCCCCCAGATGTGTCAGTCCATTCCAGAGGAACCTGTTTTCCCTACACTGCCTTGACGTTCAAGCCGAGGATCGACTCCCACCACGTGTGCACGTGGGACAGCCCTGTGGGAAAGCCTCGTGGGAAAGCCTCGTGGGAAAGACTCGAGGGAAAACCATAGATCCTTTGATCCATGCGGCGGACTGTGTGACACTGCTGCTACCGCTCTGGAGGAAAGCGCAAGTGCATGCCCGCATTCGAGACTAGGACTGACTCCCCTGGGGAGACTCCAGAAGTACCCCAAGATCCATGTCAGCCCTGGAGAGGAATGCTCAGGTTCCGGCCCCGACTCCACACAAGGACTTAGGCCCCGGCATCGAAGGGAGAGGAATCCCCAGAGGCCCCCGAGGAACTGGCATGGGGACTGGCCTTTCCTGAGGCCACCAGAGCGGGTCCCTGAGGTCCCCGTCGTAAGTCGAGAGCACCTGCCGCAACTCGAGAAAATCCAGGAGGTTTTGCCCTCCAGGCGAGATGAGGCCCATTTCTACTGAGGCTTCTCGAGGCTAATCACGTCTAACCACTGGAACTTCCAAAGGGTCCTTCACACCCTTGCTGCAACTCAAGAAGTTCCCCGACATACCCGTCTCCACTCGAGAGGAAGCACTTGGGGTCCCGCACACATCCAGGGGAGCCCCGTTTCCGCCTCCTAACTCGAGATGAGGGATCCTTTCCCTGTTTCGTAGGGAAAGAATTCCCGGCGTTCCCGTCGCATCTCAAGAGGAGGCGCTCTCCACAGGAAAGGAGAGAGGAACTCCATGGTCGTGACACCATTCCAAGAGTCCCCCAGATGTGTCAGTCCATTCCAGAGGAACCTGTTTTCCCTGCACTGCCTTGACGTTCAAGCCGAGGATCGACTCCCACCACGTGTGCACGTGGGACAGCCCTGTGGAAAGCCTCATGGGAAAGCCTCGTGGGAAAGACTCGAGGGAAAACCATAGATCCTTTGATCCACGCGGAGGACTGCGTGACACTGCTGCTACCGCTCTGGAGGAAAGCGCAAGTGCATGCCCGCATTCGACAAGAGGACTGACTCCCCTGGGGAGACTACAGAAGTACCCCAAGATTCATGTCAGCACTGGAGAGGAATCCTCAGGTTCCGGCCCCGACTCCACACAAGGTCTTAGGCCCGGCATCGACGGGAGAGGAATCCCGAGAAGCCCCCGAGGAACTCGCATGGGGACTGGCCTTTCCTGAGGCCACCAGAGCGGTTCCCTGAGGTCCCCATCGTAAGTCGAGAGCACCTGCCGCAACTCGCGAAAATCCAGGAGGTTTTGCCCTCCAGGAGAGATGAGGCCCATTTCCGCTGAGGCTTCTCGAGGCCAATCACATCTAACCACTGGAACTTCCAAAGGGTTCTTCACACCCTTGCTGCAACTCAAGAAGTTCCCCGACATACCCGTCTCCACTCGAGAGGAAGCACGTGGTGTCCCGCACACATCCAGGGGAGCCCCGTTTCCGCCTCCTAGCTCGAGATGAGGGATCCTTTCCCTGTTTCGTAGGGAAAGAATTCCCGGCGTTCCCGTCGCATCTCAAGAGGAGGCGCTCTCCACAGGAAAGGCGAGAGGAACTCCAGGGTCATGCCACCATTCCAAGAGTCCCCCAGATGTGTCAGTCCATTCCAGAGGAACCTGTTTTCCCTACACTGCCTTGACGTTCAAGCCGAGGATCGACTCCCACCACGTGTGCACGTGGGACAGCCCTGTGGGAAAGCCTCGTGGGAAAGCCTCGTGGGAAAGACTCGAGGGAAAACCATAGATCCTTTGATCCATGCGGCGGACTGTGTGACACTGCTGCTACCGCTCTGGAGGAAAGCGCAAGTGCATGCCCGCATTCGAGACTAGGACTGACTCCCCTGGGGAGACTCCAGAAGTACCCCAAGATCCATGTCAGCCCTGGAGAGGAATGCTCAGGTTCCGGCCCCGACTCCACACAAGGACTTAGGCCCCGGCATCGAAGGGAGAGGAATCCCCAGAGGCCCCCGAGGAACTGGCATGGGGACTGGCCTTTCCTGAGGCCACCAGAGCGGGTCCCTGAGGTCCCCGTCGTAAGTCGAGAGCACCTGCCGCAACTCGAGAAAATCCAGGAGGTTTTGCCCTCCAGGCGAGATGAGGCCCATTTCTACTGAGGCTTCTCGAGGCTAATCACGTCTAACCACTGGAACTTCCAAAGGGTCCTTCACACCCTTGCTGCAACTCAAGAAGTTCCCCGACATACCCGTCTCCACTCGAGAGGAAGCACTTGGGGTCCCGCACACATCCAGGGGAGCCCCGTTTCCGCCTCCTAACTCGAGATGAGGGATCCTTTCCCTGTTTCGTAGGGAAAGAATTCCCGGCGTTCCCGTCGCATCTCAAGAGGAGGCGCTCTCCACAGGAAAGGAGAGAGGAACTCCATGGTCGTGACACCATTCCAAGAGTCCCCCAGATGTGTCAGTCCATTCCAGAGGAACCTGTTTTCCCTGCACTGCCTTGACGTTCAAGCCGAGGATCGACTCCCACCACGTGTGCACGTGGGACAGCCCTGTGGAAAGCCTCATGGGAAAGCCTCGTGGGAAAGACTCGAGGGAAAACCATAGATCCTTTGATCCACGCGGAGGACTGCGTGACACTGCTGCTACCGCTCTGGAGGAAAGCGCAAGTGCATGCCCGCATTCGACAAGAGGACTGACTCCCCTGGGGAGACTACAGAAGTACCCCAAGATTCATGTCAGCACTGGAGAGGAATCCTCAGGTTCCGGCCCCGACTCCACACAAGGTCTTAGGCCCGGCATCGACGGGAGAGGAATCCCGAGAAGCCCCCGAGGAACTCGCATGGGGACTGGCCTTTCCTGAGGCCACCAGAGCGGTTCCCTGAGGTCCCCATCGTAAGTCGAGAGCACCTGCCGCAACTCGCGAAAATCCAGGAGGTTTTGCCCTCCAGGAGAGATGAGGCCCATTTCCGCTGAGGCTTCTCGAGGCCAATCACATCTAACCACTGGAACTTCCAAAGGGTTCTTCACACCCTTGCTGCAACTCAAGAAGTTCCCCGACATACCCGTCTCCACTCGAGAGGTAGCACGTGGTGTCCCGCACACATCCAGGGGAGCCCCGTTTCCGCCTCCTACCTCGAGATGAGGGATCCTTTCCCTGTTTCGTAGGGAAAGAATTCCCGGCGTACCCGTCGCATCTCAAGAGGAGGCGCTCTCCACAGGAAAGGCGAGAGGAACTCCAGGGTCGAGACACCATTCCAAGAGTCCCCCAGATGTGTCAGTCCATTCCAGAGGAACCTGTTTTCCCTGCAGTGCCTTGACGTTCAAGCCGAGGATCGACTCCCACCACGTGTGCACGTGGGACAGCCCTGTGGGAAAGCCTCGTGGGAAAGCCTCGTGGGAAAGACTCGAGGGAAAACCATAGATCCTTTGATCCACATGGCGGACTGCGTGACACTGCTGCTACCGCTCTGGAGGAAAGCGCAAGTGCATGCCCGCATTCGAGAGGAGGACTGACTCCCCTGGGGAGACTCCAGAAGTACCCCAAGATCCATGTCAGCACTGGAGAGGAATCCTCAGGTTCCGGCCCCGACTCCACACAAGGTCTTAGGCCCCGGCATCGACGGGAGAGGAATCCCGAGAGGCCCCCGAGGAACTCGCATGGGGACTGGCCTTTCCTGAGGCCACCAGAGCGGGTCCCTGAGGTCCCCGTCGTAAGTCGAGAGCCCCTGCCGCAACTCGAGAAAATCCAGGCGGTTTTGCCCTCCAGGCGAGATGAGGCCCATTTCCACTGAGGCTTCTCGAGGCTAATCACGACTAACCACTGGAACTTCCAAAGGGTCCTTCACACCCTTGCTGCAACTCAAGAAGTTCCCCGACATACCCGTCTCCACTCGAGAGGAAGCACGTGGTGTCCCGCACACATCCAGGGGAGCCCCGTTTCCGCCTCCTAGCTCGAGATGAGGGATCCTTTCCCTGTTTCGTAGGGAAAGAATTCCCGGCATTCCCGTCGCATCTCAAGAGGAGGCGCTCTCCACAGGAAATGCGAGAGGAACTCCAGGGTCGTGCCACCATTCCAAGAGTCCCCCATATGTGTCAGTCCATTCCAGAGGAACCTGTTTTCCCTGCACTGCCTTGACGTTCAAGCCGAGGATCGACTCCCACCACGTGTGCACGTGGGACAGCCCTGTGGGAAAGCCTCGTGGGAAAGCCTCTGGGAAAGACTCGAGGGAAAACCATAGATCCTTTGATCCACGCGGCGGACTGCGTGACACTGCTGCTACCGCTCTGGAGGAAAGCGCAAGTGCATGCCCGCATTCGAGACGAGGACTGACTCCCCTGGGGAGACTCCAGAAGTACCCCAAGATCCATGTCAGCACTGGAGAGGAATCCTCAGGTTCCCGCCACGATTCCACACAAGGTCTTAGGCCCCGGCATCGACGGGAGAGGAATCCCGAGACGCCCCCGAGGAACTCGCATGGGGACTGGCCTTTCCTGAGGCCACCAGAGCGGGTCCCTGAGGTCCCCGTCGTAAGTCGAGAGCACCTGCCGCAACTCGAGAAAATCCAGGCGGTTTTGCCCTCCAGGCGAGATGAGGCCCATTTCCGCTGAGGCTTCTCAAGGCTAATCACGACTAACCACTGGAACTTCCAAAGGGTCCTTCACACCCTTGCTGCAACTCAAGAAGTTCCCCGACATACCCGTCTCCACTCGAGAGGAAGCACGTGGTGTCCCGCACACATCCAGGGGAGCCCCGTTTCCGCCTCCTAGCTCGAGATGAGGGATCCTTTCCCTGTTTCATAGGGAAAGAATTCCCGGCATTCCCGTCGCATCTCAAGAGGAGGCGCTCTCCACAGGAAATGCGAGAGGAACTCCAGGGTGGTGCCACCATTCCAAGAGTCCCCCATATGTGTCAGTCCATTCCAGAGGAACCTGTTTTCCCTGCACTGCCTTGACGTTCAAGCCGAGGATCGACTCCCACCACGTGTGCACGTGGGACAGCCCTGTGGGAAAGCCTCGTGGGAAAGCCTCTGGGAAAGACTCGAGGGAAAACCATAGATCCTTTGATCCATGCTGCGGACTGCGTGACACTGCTGCTACCGCTCTGGAGGAAAGCTCAATGCATGCCCGCATTCGAGACGAGGACTGACGCCACTGGGGAGACTCCAGACGTACCCCAAGATCCATGTCAGCACTGGAGAGGAATCCTCAGGTTCCGGCCCCGACTCCACACAAGGTCTTAGGCCCCGGCATCGACGGGAGAGGAATCCCCAGAGGCCCCCGAGGAACTCGCACGGGGACTGGCCTTTCCTGAGGCCACCAGAGCGGTTCCCTGAGGTCCCCGTCGTAATTCGAGAGCACCTGCCGCAACTCGAGAAAATCCAGGAGGTTTTGCCCTCCAGGCGAGATGAGGCCCATTTCCGCTGAGGCTTCTCGAGGCTAATCACGTCTAACCACTGGAACTTCCAAAGGGTCCTTCACACCATTGCTGCAACTCAAGAAGTTCCCCGACATACCCGTCTCCACTCGAGAGGAAGCACGTGGGTCCCGCACACATCCAGGGGAGACCCGTTTTCGCCTCCTAGCTCGAGATGAGGGATCCTTTCCCTGTTTCGTAGGGAAAGAATTCCCGGCGTTCCCGTCGCATCTCAAGAGGAGGCGCTCTCCACAGGAAAGGCGAGAGGAACTCCAGGGTCGTGCCACCATTCCAAGAGTCCCCCAGATGTGTCAGTCCATTCCAGAGGATCCTGTTTTCCCTGCACTGCCTTGACGTTCAAGCCGAGGATCGACTCCCACCACGTGTGCACGTGGGACAGCCCTGTGGGAAAGCCTCGTGGGAAAGACTCGAGGGAAAACCATAGATCCTTTGATCCACGCGGCGGACTGCGTGACACTGCTGCTACCGCTCTGGAGGAAAGCGCAAGTGCATGCCCGCATTCGAGACGAGGACTGACTCCCCTGGGGAGACTTCAGAAGTACCCCAAGATCCTTGTCAGCACTGGAGAGGAATCCTCAGGTTCCGGCCCCGACTCCACACAAGGTCTTAGGCCCCGGCATCGACGGGAGAGGAATCCCCAGAGGCCCCCGAGGAACTCGCACGGGGACTGGCCTTTCCTGAGGCCACCAGAGCGGTTCCCTGAGGTCCCTGTCGTAATTCGAGAGCACCTGCCGCAACTCGAGAAAATCCAGGAGGTTTTGCCCTCCAGGCGAGATGAGGCCCATTTCCGCTGAGGCTTCTCGAGGCTAATCACGTCTAACCACTGGAACTTCCAAAGGGTCCTTCACACCATTGCTGCAACTCAAGAAGTTCCCCGACATACCCGTCTCCACTCGAGAGGAAGCACGTGGGTCCCGCACACATCCAGGGGAGACCCGTTTTCGCCTCCTAGCTCGAGATGAGGGATCCTTTCCCTGTTTCGTAGGGAAAGAATTCCCGGCGTTCCCGTCGCATCTCAAGAGGATGCGCTCTCCACAGGAAATGCGAGAGGAACTCCAGGGTCGTGACACCATTCCAAGAGTCCCCCAGATGTGTCAGTCCATTCCAGAGGAACCTGTTTTCCCTGCACTGCCTTGACGTTCAAGCCGAGGATCGACTCCCACCACGTGTGCACGTGGGACAGCCCTGTGGGAAAGCCTCGTGGGAAAGCCTCGTGGGAAAGACTCGAGGGAAAACCATAGATTCTTTGGTCTACGCGGCGGACTGCGTGACACTGCTGCTACCGCTCTGGAGGAAAGCGCAAGTGCATGCCCGCATTCGAGACGAGGACTGACTCCCCTGGGGAGACTTCAGAAGGACCCCAAGATCCATGTCAGCACTGGAGAGGAATCCTCAGGTTCCGGCCCCGACTCCACACAAGGTCTTAGGCCCCGGCATCGACGGGAGAGGAATCCCGAGAGGCCCCCGAGGAACTCGCATGGGGACTGGCCTTTCCTGAGGCCACCAGAGCGGGTCCCTGAGGTCCCCGTCGTAAGTCGAGAGCACCTGCCGCAACTCGAGAAAATCCAGGAGGTTTTGCCCTCCAGGCGAGATGAGGCCCATTTCCGCTGAGGCTTCTCGAGGCCAATCACGTCTAACCACTGGAACTTCCAAAGGGTCCTTCACACCCTTGCTGCAACGCAAGAAGTTCCCCAACATACCCGTCTCCACTCGAGAGGAAGCACGTGTGTCCCGCACACATCCAGGGGAGCCCCGTTTCCACCTCCTAGCTCGAGATGAGGGATCCTTTCCCTGTTTCGTAGGGAAAGAATTCCCGGCGTTCCCGTCGCATCTCAAGAGGAGGCGCTCTCCACAGGAAAGGCGAGAGGAACTCCAGGGTCGTGCCACCATTCCAAGAGTCCCCCAGATGTGTCAGTCCATTCCAGAGGAACCTGTTTTCCCTCCACTGCCTTGACGTTCAAGCCGAGGATCGACTCCCACCACGTGTGCACGTGGGACAGACTCGTGGGAAAGCCTCGTGGGAAAGACTCGAGGGAAAACCAAACATCCTTTGATCCACGCGGCGGACTGCGTGACACTGCTGCTACCGCTCTGGAGGAAAGCGCAAGTGCATGCCCGCATTCGAGACGAGGACTGACT
Organism: Ovis canadensis; assembly: GCF_042477335.2. Taxonomy (NCBI): domain Eukaryota; kingdom Metazoa; phylum Chordata; class Mammalia; order Artiodactyla; family Bovidae; genus Ovis; species Ovis canadensis. The sequence goes on along the minus strand of NC_091258.1, from coordinate 4,266,258 downwards.
CCCCTGGGGAGACTCCAGAAGTACCCCAAGATCCATGTCAGCACTGGAGAGGAATCCTCAGGTTCCGGCCCCGACTCCACACAAGGTCTTAGGCCCCGGCATCGACGGGAGAGGAATCCCGAGAGGCCCCCGAGGAACTCGCATGGGGACTGGCCTTTCCTGAGGCCACCAGAGCGGTTCCCTGAGGTCCCCGTCGTAAGTCGAGAGCACCTGCCGCAACTCGAGAAAATCCAGGAGGTTTTGCCCTCCAGGCGAGATGAGGCCCATTTCCGCTGAGGCTTCTCGAGGCCAATCACATCTAACCACTGGAACTTCCAAAGGGTCCTTCACACCATTGCTGCAACTCAAGAAGTTCCCCGACATACCCGTCTCCACTCGAGAGGAAGCACGTGGTGTCCCGCACACATCCAGGGGAGCCCCGTTTCCGCCTCCTAGCTCGAGATGAGGGATCCTTTCCCTGTTTCGTAGGGAAAGAATTCCCGGCGTTCCCGTCGCATCTCAAGAGGAGGCGCTCTCCACAGGAAAGGCGAGAGGAACTCCAGGGTCGTGCCACCATTCCAAGAGTCCCCCAGATGTGTCAGTCCATTCCAGAGGAACCTGTTTTCCCTGCACTGCCTTGACGTTCAAGCCGAGGATCGACTCCCACCACGTGTGCACGTGGGACAGCCCTGTGGGAAAGCCTCGTGGGAAAGCCTCGTGGGAAAGACTCGAGGGAAAACCATAGATCCTTTGATCCACGCGGCGGACTGCGTGACACTGCTGCTACCGCTCTGGAGGAAAGCGCAAGTGCATGCCCGCATTCGAGACGAGGACTGACTCCCCTGGGGAGACTTCAGAAGTACCCCAAGATCCTTGTCAGCACTGGAGAGGAATCCTCAGGTTCCGGCCCCGACTCCACACAAGGTCTTAGGCCCCGGCATCGACGGGAGAGGAATCCCGAGAGGCCCCCGAGGAACTCGCATGGGGACTGGCCTTTCCTGAGGCCACCAGAGCGGGTCCCTGAGGTCCCCGTCGTAAGTCGAGAGCACCTGCCGCAACTCGAGAAAATCCAGGCGGTTTTGCCCTCCAGGCGAGATGAGGCCCATTTCCGCTGAGGCTTCTCAAGGCTAATCACGACTAACCACTGGAACTTCCAAAGGGTCCTTCACACCCTTGCTGCAACTCAAGAAGTTCCCCGACATACCCGTCTCCACTCGAGAGGAAGCACGTGGTGTCCCGCACACATCCAGGGGAGCCCCGTTTCCGCCTCCTAGCTCGAGATGAGGGATCCTTTCCCTGTTTCGTAGGGAAAGAATTCCCGGCATTCCCGTCGCATCTCAAGAGGAGGCGCTCTCCACAGGAAATGCGAGAGGAACTCCAGGGTCGTGCCACCATTCCAAGAGTCCCCCATATGTGTCAGTCCATTCCAGAGGAACCTGTTTTCCCTGCACTGCCTTGACGTTCAAGCCGAGGATCGACTCCCACCACGTGTGCACGTGGGACAGCCCTGTGGGAAAGCCTCGTGGGAAAGCCTCTGGGAAAGACTCGAGGGAAAACCATAGATCCTTTGATCCATGCTGCGGACTGCGTGACACTGCTGCTACCGCTCTGGAGGAAAGCTCAATGCATGCCCGCATTCGAGACGAGGACTGACGCCACTGGGGAGACTCCAGAAGTACCCCAAGATCCATGTCAGCACTGGAGAGGAATCCTCAGGTTCCGGCCCCCACTCCACACAAGGTCTTAGGCCCCGGCATCGACGGGAGAGGAATCCCCAGAGGCCCCCGAGGAACTCGCACGGGGACTGGCCTTTCCTGAGGCCACCAGAGCGGTTCCCTGAGGTCCCCGTCGTAATTCGAGAGCACCTGCCGCAACTCGAGAAAATCCAGGAGGTTTTGCCCTCCAGGCGAGATGAGGCCCATTTCCGCTGAGGCTTCTCGAGGCCAATCACATCTAACCACTGGAACTTCCAAAGGGTCCTTCACACCATTGCTGCAACTCAAGAAGTTCCCCGACATACCCGTCTCCACTCGAGAGGAAGCACGTGGGTCCCGCACACATCCAGGGGAGACCCGTTTTCGCCTCCTAGCTCGAGATGAGGGATCCTTTCCCTGTTTCGTAGGGAAAGAATTCCCGGCGTTCCCGTCGCATCTCAAGAGGAGGCGCTCTCCACAGGAAAGGCGAGAGGAACTCCAGGGTCGTGACACCATTCCAAGAGTCCCCCAGATGTGTCAGTCCTTTCCAGAGGAACCTGTTTTCCCTGCACTGCCTTGACGTTCAAGCCGAGGATCGACTCCCACCACGTGTGCACGTGGGACAGCCCTGTGGGAAAGCCTCGTGGGAAAGCCTCGTGGGAAAGACTCGAGGGAAAACCATAGATCCTTTGGTCTACGCGGCGGACTGCGTGACACTGCTGCTACCGCTCTGGAGGAAAGCGCAAGTGCATGCCCGCATTCGAGACGAGGACTGACTCCCCTGGGGAGACTTCAGAAGTACCCCAAGATCCATGTCAGCACTGGAGAGGAATCCTCAGGTTCCGGCCCCGACTCCACACAAGGTCTTAGGCCCCGGCATCGACGGGAGAGGAATCCCGAGAGGCCCCCGAGGAACTCGCATGGGGACTGGCCTTTCCTGAGGCCACCAGAGCGGGTCCCTGAGGTCCCCGTCGTAAGTCGAGAGCACCTGCCGCAACTCGAGAAAATCCACGAGGTTTTGCCCTCCAGGCGAGATGAGGCCCATTTCCGCTGAGGCTTCTCGAGGCTAATCACGTCTAACCACTGCAACTTCCAAAGGGTCCTTCACACCCTTGCTGCAACGCAAGAAGTTCCCCAACATACCCGTCTCCACTCGAGAGGAAGCACGTGTGTCCCGCACACATCCAGGGGAGCCCCGTTTCCACCTCCTAGCTCGAGATGAGGGATCCTTTCCCTGTTTCGTAGGGAAAGAATTCCCGGCGTTCCCGTCGCATCTCAAGAGGAGGCGCTCTCCACAGGAAAGGCGAGAGGAACTCCAGGGTCGTGCCACCATTCCAAGAGTCCCCCAGATGTGTCAGTCCATTCCAGAGGAACCTGTTTTCCCTGCACTGCCTTGACGTTCAAGCCGAGGATCGACTCCCACCACGTGTGCACGTGGGACAGACTCGTGGGAAAGCCTCGTGGGAAAGACTCGAGGGAAAACCAAACATCCTTTGATCCACGCGGCGGACTGCGTGACACTGCTGCTACCGCTCTGGAGGAAAGCGCAAGTGCATGCCCGCATTCGAGACGAGGACTGACTCCCCTGGGGAGACTCCAGAAGTACCCCAAGATCCATGTCAGCACTGGAGAGGAATCCTCAGGTTCCGGCCCCGACTCCACACAAGGTCTTAGGCCCCGGCATCGACGGGAGAGGAATCCCGAGAGGCCCCCGAGGAACTCGCATGGGGACTGGCCTTTCCTGAGGCAACCAGAGCGGGTCCCTGAGGTCCCCGTCGTAAGTCGAGAGCACCTGCCGCAACTCGAGAAAATCCAGGAGGTTTTGCCCTCCAGGCGAGATGAGGCCCATTTCCGCTGAGGCTTCTCGAGGCCAATCACATCTAACCACTGGAACTTCCAAAGGGTCCTTCACACCATTGCTGCAACTCAAGAAGTTCCCCGACATACCCGTCTCCACTCGAGAGGAAGCACGTGGGTCCCGCACACATCCAGGGGAGCCCCGTTTCCACCTCCTAGCTCGAGATGAGGGATCCATTCCCTGTTTCGTAGGGAAAAAATTCCCGGCGTTCCCGTCGCATCTCAAGAGGAGGCGCTCTCCACAGGAAAGGCGAGAGGAACTCCAGTGTAGAGACACCATTCCAAGAGTCCCCCAGATGTGTCAGTCCATTCCAGAGGAACCTGTTTTCCCTGCACTGCCTTGACGTTCAAGCCGAGGATCGACTCCCACCACGTGTGCACGTGGGACAGCCCTGTGGGAAAGCCTCATGGGAAAGCCTCGTGGGAAAGACTCGAGGGAAAACCATAGATCCTTTTATCCACGCGGCGGACTGCGTGACACTGCTGCTACCGCTCTGGAGGAAAGCGCAAGTGCATGCCCGCATTCGAGACGAGGACTGACTCCCCTGGGGAGACTCCAGACGTACCCCAAGATCCATGTCAGCACTGGAGAGGAATCCTCAGGTTCCGGCCCCGACTCCACACAAGGTCTTAGGCCCCGGCATCGACGGGAGAGGGAATCCGAGAGGCCCCCGAGGAACTCGCATGGGGACTGGCTTTTCCTGAGGCCACCAGAGCGGGTCCCTGAGGTCCCCGTCGTAAGTCGAGATCACCTGCCGCAACTCGAGAAAATCCAGGAGGTTTTGCCCTCCAGGCGAGATGAGGCCCATTTCCGCTGAGGCTTCTCGAGGCCAATCACATCTAACCACTGGAACTTCCAAAGGGTCCTTCACACCCTTGCTGCAACTCAAGAAGTTCCCCAACATACCCGTCTCCACTCGAGAGGAAGCACGTGGGGTCCCGCACACATCCAGGGGAGCCCCGTTTCCACCTCCTAGCTCGAGATGAGGGATCCTTTCCCTGTTTCGTAGGTAAAGAATTCCCGGCGTTCCCGTCGCATCTCAAGAGGAGGCGCTCTCCACAGGAAAGGCGAGAGGAACTCCAGGGTCGTGCCACCATTCCAAGAGTCCCCCAGATGTGTCAGTCCATTCCAGAGGAACCTGTTTTCCCTGCACTGCCTTGACGTTCAAGCCGAGGATCGACTCCCACCACGTGTGCACGTGGGACAGCCCTGTGGGAAAGCCTCGTGGGAAAGCCTCGTGGGAAAGACTCGAGGGAAAACCATAGATCCTTTGATCCACGCGGCGGACTGCGTGACACTGCTGCTACCGCTCTGGAGGAAAGCGCAAGTGCATGCCCGCATTCGAGACGAGCACTGACTCCCCTGGGGAGACTCCAGAAGTACCCCAAGATCCATGTCAGCACTGGAGAGGAATCCTCAGGTTCCGGCCCCGACTCCACACAACGTCTTAGGACCCGGCATCGACGGGAGAGGAATCCCGAGACGCCCCCAAGGAACTCGCATGGGGACTGGCCTTTCCTGAGGCCACCAGAGCGGGTCCCTGAGGTCCCCGTCGTTAGTCGAGAGCACCTGCCGCAACTCGAGAAAATCCAGGAGGTTTTGCCCTCCAGGCGAGATGAGGCCCATTTCCGCTGAGGCTTCTCGAGGCCAATCACCTCTAACCACTGGAACTTCCAAAGGGTCCTTCACACCCTTGCTGCAAGTCCAGAAGTTCCCCGACAAAACCGTCTGCACTCGAGAGGAAGCACGTGTTGTCCCGCACACATCCAGGGGAGCCCCGTTTCCGCCTCCTAGTTCGAGATGAGGGATCCTTTCCCTGTTTCGTAGGGAAAGAATTTCCGGCGTTCCCGTCCCATCTCAAGAGGTGGCGCTCTCCACAGAAAGGCGAGAGGAACTCCAGGGTCATGCCACCATTCCAAGAGTCCCCCAGATGTGTCAGTCCATTCCAGAGGAACCTGTTTTCCCTGCACTGCCTTGACGTTCAAGCCGAGGATCGACTCCCACCACGTGTGCACGTGGGACAGCCCTGTGGGAAAGCCTCGTGGGAAAGCCTCGTGGGAAAGACTCGAGGGAAAACCATAGATCCTTTGATCCACGCGGCGGACTGCGTGACACTGCTGCTACCGCTCTGGAGGAAAGAGCAAGTGCATGCCCATATTCGAGACGAGGACTGACTCCCCTGGGGAGACTGCAGAAGTACCCCAAGATCCATGTCAGCACTGGAGAGGAATCCTCAGGTTCCGGCCCCGACTCCACACAAGGTCTTAGGCCCCGGCATCGACGGGAGAGGAATCCCGAGAGGCCCCCGAGGAACTCGCATGGGGACTGGCCTTTCCTGAGGCCACCAGAGCGGGTCCCTGAGGTCCCCGTCGTAAGTCGAGAGCACCTGCCGCAACTCGAGAAAATCCAGGAGGTTTTGCCCTCCAGGCGAGATGAGGCCCATTTCCGCTGAGGCTTCTCGAGGCCAATCACGTCTAACCACTGAAACTTCGAAAGGGTCCTTCACACACTTGCTGCAAGTCCAGAAGTTCCCCGACATACCCGTCTCCACTCGAGAGGAAGCACGTGGTGTCCCGCACACATCCAGGGGAGCCCCGTTTCCGCCTCCTAGTTCGAGATGAGGGATCCTTTCCCTGTTTCGTAGGGAAAGAATTTCCGGCGTTCCCGTCGCATCTCAAGAGGTGGCGCTCTCCACAGGAAAGGCGAGAGGAACTCCAGGGTCATGCCACCATTCCAAGAGTCCCCCAGATGTGTCAGTCCATTCCAGAGGAACCTGTTTTCCCTGCACTGCCTTGACGTTCAAGCCGAGGATCGACTCCCACCACGTGTGCACGTGGGACAGCCCTGTGGGAAAGCCTCGTGGGAAAGCCTCGTGGGAAAGACTCGAGGGAAAACCATAGATCCTTTGATCCACGCGGCGGACTGCGTGACACTGCTGCTACCGCTCTGGAGGAAAGCGCAAGTGCATGCCCGCATTCGAGACGAGGACTGACTCCCCTGGGGAGACTCCAGAAGTACCCCAAGATCCATGTCAGCACTGGAGAGGAATCCTCAGGTTCCGGCCCCGACTCCACACAAGGTCTTAGGCCCCGGCATCGACGGGAGAGGAATCCCGAGAGGTCCCCGAGGAATTCGCATGGGGACTGGCCTGTCCTGAGGCCACCAGAGCGGGTCCCTGAGGTCCCCGTCGTAAGTCGAGAGCACCTGCCGCAACTCGAGAAAATCCAGGAGGTTTGCCCTCCAGGCGAGATGAGGCCCATTTCCGCTGAGGCTTCTCGAGGCCAATCACATCTAACCACTGGAACTTCCAAAGGGTCCTTCACACCCTTGCTGCAACTCAAGAAGTTCCCTGACATACCCGTCTGCACTCGAGAGGAAGCACGTGGTGTCCCGCACACATCCAGGGGAGCCCCGTTTCCGCCTCCTAGCTCGAGATGAGGGATCCTTTCCCTGTTTCGTAGGGAAAGAATTCCCGGCGTTCCCGTCGCATCTCAAGAGGAGGCGGTCTCCACAGGAAAGGCGAGAGGAACTCCAGGGTCATGCCACCATTCCAAGAGTCCCCCAGATGTGTCAGTCCATTCCAGAGGAACATGTTTTCCCTGCACTGCCTTGACGTTCAAGCCGAGGATCGACTACCAGCACGTGTGCACGTGGGACAGCCCTGTGGGAAAGCCTCGTGGGAAAGCCTCGTGGGAAAGACTCGAGGGAAAACCATAGATCCTTTGATCCACGCGGCGGACTGCGTGACACTGCTGCTACCGCTCTGGAGGAAAGCGCAAGTGCATGCCCGCATTCGAGACGAGGACTGACTCCCCTGGGGAGACTCCAGAAGTACCCCAAGATCCATGTCAGCACTGGAGAGGAATCCTCAGGTTCCGGCCCCGACTCCACACAAGGTCTTAGGTCCCGGCATCGACGGGAGAGGAATCCCGAGACGCCCCCGAGGAACTCGCATGGGGACTGGCCTTTCCTGAGGCCACGAGAGCGGGTCCCTGAGGTCCCCGTCGTAAGTCGAGAGCACCTGCCGCAACTCGAGAAAATCCAGGAGGTTTTGCCCTCCAGGCGACATGAGGCCCATTTCCGCTGAGGCTTCTCGAGGCCAATCACGTCTAACCACTGGAACTTCCAAAGGGTCCTTCACACCCTTGCTGCAACTCAAGAAGTTCCCCGACATACCCGTCTCCACTCGAGAGGAAGCACGTGGGGTCCCGCACACATCCAGGGGAGCCCCGTTTCCGCCTCCTAGCTCGAGATGAGGGATCCTTTCCCTGTTTCGTAGGGAAAGAATTCCCGGCGTTCCCGTCGCATCTCAAGAGGAGGCGCTCTCCACAGGAAAGGCGAGAGGAACTCCAGGGTCGTGCCACCATTCCAAGAGTCCCCCAGATGTGTCAGTCCATTCCAGAGGAACCTGTTTTCCCTGCACTGCCTTGACGTTCAAGCCGAGGATCGACTCCCACCACGTGTGCACGTGGGACAGCCCTGTGGGAAAGCCTCGTGGGAAAGCCTCGTGGGAAAGACTCGAGGGAAAACCATAAATCCTTTGATCCACGCGGCGGACTGCGTGACACTGCTGCTACCGCTCTGGAGGAAAGCGCAAGTGCATGCCCGCATTCGAGACGAGGACTGACTCCCCTGGGGAGACTCCAGAAGTACCCCAAGATCCATGTCAGCACTGGAGAGGAATCCTCAGGTTCCGGTCCCGACTCCACACAAGGTCTTAGGCCCCGGCATCGACGGGAGAGGAATCCCGAGAGGCCCCCGAGGAACTCGCATGGGGACTGGCCTTTCCTGAGGCCACCAGAGCGGTTCCCTGAGGTCCCCGTCGTAAGTCGAGAGCACCTGCCGCAACTCGAGAAAATCCAGGAGGTTTTGCCCTCCAGGCGAGATGAGGCCCATTTCCGCTGAGGCTTCTCGAGGCCAATCACATCTAACCACTGGAACTTCCAAAGGGTCCTTCACACCCTTGGTGCAACTCAAGAAGTTCCCCGACATACCCGTCTCCACTCGAGAGGAAGCACGTGGGGTCCCGCACACACCAGGGGACCCCCGTTTCCGCCTCCTAGCTCGAGATGAGGGATCCTTTCCTTGTTTCGTAGGGAAAGAATTCCCGGCGTTCCCGTCGCATCTCAAGAGGAGGCCCTCTCCACAGGATAGGCGAGAGGAACTCCAGGGTCGTGCCACCATTCCAAGAGTCCCCCAGATGTGTCAGTCCATTCCAGAGGAACCTGTTTTCCCTGCACTGCCTTGACGTTCAAGCCGAGGATCGACTCCCACCACGTGTGCACGTGGGACAGCCCTGTGGGAAAGCCTCGTGGGAAAGCCTCGTGGGAAAGACTCGAGGGAAAACCATAGATCCTTTGATCCACGCGGCGGACTGCGTGACACTGCTGCTACCGCTCTGGAGGAAAGCGCAAGTGCATGCCCGCATTCGAGACGAGGACTGATTTCCCTGGGGAGACTCCAGAAGTACCCCAAGATCCATGTCAGCACTGGAGAGGAATCCTCAGGTTCCGGCCCCGACTCCACACAAGGTCTTAGGCCCCGGCATCGACGGGAGAGGAATCCCGAGAGGCCCCCGAGGAATTCGCATGGGGACTGGCCTGTCCTGAGGCCACCAGAGCGGGTCCCTGAGGTCCCCGTCGTAAGTCGAGAGCACCTGCCGCAACTCGAGAAAATCCAGGAGGTTTGCCCTCCAGGCGACATGAGGCCCATTTCCGCTGAGGCTTCTCGAGGCCAATCACATCTAACCACTGGAACTTCCAAAGGGTCCTTCACACCCTTGCTGCAACTCAAGAAGTTCCCCGACATACCCGTCTCCACTCGAGAGGAAGCACGTGGTGTCCCGCACACATCCAGGGGAGCCCCGTTTCCGCCTCCCAGCTCGAGATGAGGGATCCTTTCCCTGTTTCGTAGGGAAAGAATTCCCGGCGTTCCCGTCGCATCTCAAGAGGAGGCGCTCTCCACAGGAAAGGCGAGAGGAACTCCAGGGTCATGCCACCATTCCAAGAGTCCCCCAGATGTGTCAGGCCATTCCAGAGGAACCTGTTTTCCCTGCACTGCCTTGACGTTCAAGCCGAGGATCGACTCCCACCACGTGTGCACGTGGGACAGCCCTGTGGGAAAGCCTCGTGGGAAAGCCTCGTGGGAAAGACTCGAGGGAAAACCATAGATCCTTTGATCCACGCGGCGGACTGCGTGACACTGCTGCTACCGCTCTGGAGGAAAGCGCAAGTGCATGCCCGCATTCGAGACGAGGACTGACTCCCCTGGGGAGACTCCATAAGTACCCCAAGAACCATGTCAGCACTGGAGAGGAATCCTCAGGTTCCGGCCCCGACTCCACACAAGGTCTTAGGCCCCGGCATCGACGGGAGAGGAATCACGAGAGGGCCCCGAGGAACTCGCATGGGGACTGGCCTTTCCTGAGGCCACCAGAGCGGGTCCCTGAGGTCCCCGTCGTAAGTCGAGAGCACCTTCCGCAACTCGACAAAATCCAGGAGGTTTTGCCCTCCAGGCGAGATGAGGCCCATTTCCGCTGAGGCTTCTCGAGGCCAATCACATCTAACCACTGGAACTTCCAAAGGGTCCTTCACACCCTTGCTGCAACTCAAGAAGTTCCCCGACATACCCGTCTGCACTCGAGAGGAAGCACGTGGTGTCCCGCACACATCCAGGGGAGCCCCGATTCCGCCTCCTAGCTCGAGATGAGGGATCCTTTCCCTGTTTCGTAGGGAAAGAATTCCCGGCGTTCCAGTCGCATCTCAAGAGGAGGCGCTCTCCACAGGAAAGGCGAGAGGAACTCCAGGGTCGTGCCACCATTCCAAGAGTCCCCCAGATGTGTCAGTCCATTCCAGAGGAACCTGTTTTCCCTGCACTGCCTTGACGTTCAAGCCGAGGATCGACTCCCACCACGTGTGCACGTGGGACAGCCCTGTGGGAAAGCCTCGTGGGAAAGCCTCGTCGGAAAGACTCGAGGGAAAACCATAGATCCTTTGATCCACGCGGCGGACTGCGTGACACTGCTGCTACCGCTCTGGAGGAAAGCGCAAGTGCATGCCCGCATTCGAGACGAGGACTGACTCCCCTGGGGAGACTCCAGAAGTACCCCAAGATCCATGTCAGCCCTGGAGAGGAATCCTCAGGTTCCGGCCCCGACTCCACACAAGGTCTTAGGCCCCGGCATCGACGGGAGAGGAATCCCGAGAGGCCCCCGAGGAACTCGCATGGGGACGGCCTTTCCTGAGGCCACCAGAGCGGTTCCCTGAGGTCCCCGTCGTAAGTCGAGAGCACCTGCCGCAACTCGAGAAAATCCAGGAGGTTTTGCCCTCCAGGCGAGATGAGGCCCATTTCCGCTGAGGCTTCTAGAGGCCAATCACGTCTAACCACTGGAACTTCCAAAGGGTCCTTCACACCCTTGCTGCAACTCAAGACGTTCCCCGACATACCCGTCTCCACTCGAGAGGAAGCACGTGCGGTCCCTCACACATCCAGGGGAGCCCCGTTTCCGCCTCCTAGCTCGAGATGAGGGATCCTTCCCTGTTTCGTAGGGAAAGAATTCCTGGCGTTCCCGTCGCATCTCAAGAGGAGGCGCTCTCCACAGGAAAGGCGAGAGGAACTCCAGGGTCGTGACACTATTCCAAGAGTCCCCCAGATGTGTCAGTCCATTCCAGAGGAACCTGTTTTCCCTGCACTGCCTTGACGTTCAAGCCGAGCATCGACTCCCACCACGTGTGCACGTGGGACAGCCCTGTGGGAAAGCCTCGTGGGAAAGCCTCGTGGGAAAGACTCGAGGGAAAACCATAGATCCTTTGATCAACGCGGCGGACTGCGTGACACTGCTGCTACCGCTCTGGAGGAAAGCGCAAGTGCATGCCCCCATTCGAGACGAGGACTGACTCCCCTGGGGAGACTCCAGAAGTACCCCAAGATCCATGTCAGCACTGGAGAGGAATCCTCAGGTTCCGGCCCCGACTCCACACAAGGTCTTAGGCCCCACCATCGAAGGGAGAGGAATCCCGAGAGGCTCCCGATGAACTCGCATGGGGACTGGCCTTTCCTGAGGCCACCAGAGCGGGTCCCTGAGGTCCCCGTCGTAAGTCGAGAGCACCTGCCGCAACTCGAGAAAATCCAGAAGGTTTTGCCCTCCAGGCGAAATGAGGCCCATTTCCGCTGAGGCTTCTCGAGGCCAATCACGTCTAACCACTGGAACTTCCAAAGGGTCCTTCACACCATTGCTGCAACTCAAGAAGTTCCCCAACATAACCGTCTCCACTCGAGAGGAAGCACGTGGGGTCCCTCACACATCCAGGGGAGCCCCGTTTCCGCCTCCTAGCTCGAGATGAGGGATCCTTCCCTGTTTCGTAGGGAAAGAATTCCCGGCGTTCCCGTCGCATCTCAAGAGGTGGCGCTCTCCACAGGAAAGGCGAGAGGAACTCCAGGGTCGTGACACCATTCCAAGAGTCCCCCAGATGTGTCAGTCCATTCCAGAGGAACCTGTTTTCCCTGCACTGCCTTGACGTTCAAGCCGAGGATCGACTCCCACCACGTGTGCACGTGGGACAGCCCTGTGGGAAAGCCTCGTGGGAAAGCCTCGCGGGAAAGACTCAGGGAAAACCATAGATCCTTTGATCCACGCGGCGGACCGCGTGACACTGCTGCTACCGCTCTGGAGGAAAGCGCAAGTGCATGCCCGCATTCGAGACGAGGACTGACTCCCCTGGGGAGACTCCAGAAGTACCCCAAGAAACATGTCAGCACTGGAGAGGAATCCTCAGGTTCCGGCCCGACTCCACACAAGGTCTTAGGCCGCGGCATCGACGGGAGAGGAATCCCGAGAGGCCCCCGAGGAACTCGCATGGGGACTGGCCTTTCCTGAGGCCACCAGAGCGGTTCCCTGAGGTCCCCGTCGTAAGTCGAGAGCACCTGCCGCAACTCGAGAAAATCCATGAGGTTTTGCCCTCCAGGCGAGATGAGGCCCATTTCCGCTGAGGCTTCTCGAGGCCAATCACATCTAACGACTGGAACTTCCAAAGGGTCCTTCACACCATTGCTGCAACTCAAGAAGTTCCCCAACATACCCGTCTCCACTCGAGAGGAAGCACGTGGGGTCCCTCACACATCCAGGGGAGCCCCGTTTCCCCCTCTTAGCTCGAGATGAGGGATCCTTCCCTGTTTCGTAGGGAAAGAATTCCCGGCGTTCCCGTCGCATCTCAAGAGGAGGCGCTCTCCACAGGAAAGGCGAGAGGAACTCCAGGGTCGTGCCACCATTCCAAGAGTCCCCCAGATGTGTCAGTCCATTCCAGAGGAACCTGTTTTCCCTGCACTGCCTTGACGTTCAAGCCGAGGATCGACTCCCACCACGTGTGCACGTGGGACAGCCCTGTGGGAAAGCCTCGTGGGAAAGCCTCGTGGGAAAGACTCGAGGGAAAATCATAGATCCTTTGATCCACGCGGCGGACTGCGTGACACTGCTGCTACCGCTCTGGAGGAAAGCGCAATTGCATGCCCGCATTCGAGACGAGGACTGACTCCCCTGGGGAGACTCCAGAAGTACCCCAAGATCCATGTCAGCACTGGAGAGGAATCCTCAGGTTCCGGCCCCGAATCCACACAAGGTCTTAGGCCCCGGCATCGACGGGAGAGGAATCACGAGAGGGCCCCGAGGAACTCGCATGGGGACTGGCCTTTCCTGAGGCCACCAGAGCGGGTCCCTGAGGTCCCCGTCGTAAGTCGAGAGCACCTGCCGCAACTCGAGAAAATCCAGGAGGTTTTGCCCTCCAGGCGAGATGAGGCCCATTTCCGCTGAGGCTTCTCGAGGCCAATCACATCTAACCACTGGAACTTCCAAAGGGTCCTTCACACCCTTGCTGCAACTCAAGAAGTTCCACGACATACCCGTCTGCACTCGAGAGGAAGCACGTGGTGTCCCGCACACATCCAGGGGAGCCCCGTTTCCGCCTACTAGCTCGAGATGAGGGATCCTTTCCCTGTTTCGTAGGGAAAGAATTCCCGGCGTTCCCGTCGCATCTCAAGAGGAGGCGCTCTCCACAGGAAAGGCGAGAGGAACTCCAGGGTCGTGCCACCATTCCAAGAGTCCCCCAGATGTGTCAGTCCATTCCAGAGGAACCTGTTTTCCCTGCACTGCCTTGACGTTCAAGCCGAGGATCGACTCCCACCACGTGTGCACGTGGGACAGCCCTGTGGGAAAGCCTCGTGGGAAAGCCTCGTGGGAAAGACTCGAGGGAAAACCATAGATCCTTTGATCCACGAGGCGGACTGCGTGACATTGCTGCTACCGCTCTGGAGGAAAGCGCAAGTGCATGCCCGCATTCGAGACGAGGACTGACTCCCCTGGGGAGACTCCAGAAGTACCCCAAGATCCATGTCAGCACTGGAGAGGAATCCTCAGGTTCCGGCCCCGACTCCACACAAGGTCTTAGGCCCCGGCATCGACGGGAGAGGAATTCCGAGAGGCCCCCGAGGAACTCGCATGGGGACTGGCCTTTCCTGAGGCCACCAGAGCGGGTCCCTGAGGTCCCCGTCGTAAGTCGAGATCACCTGCCGCAACTCGAGAAAATCCAGGAGGTTTTGCCCTCCAGGCGAGATGAGGCCCATTTCCGCTGAGGCTTCTCGAGGCTAATCACTTCTAACCACTGGAACTTCCAAAGGGTCCTTCACACCCTTGCTGCAAATCAAGAAGTTCCCCGACATACCCGTCTCCACTCGAGAGGAAGCACGTGGTGTCCCGCCCACATCCAGGGGAGTTCCGTTTCCGACTCCTAGCTCGAGATGAGGGATCCTTTCCCTGTTTCGTAGGGAAAGAATTCCCGGCGATCCCGTCGCATCTCAAGAGGAAGCGCTCTCCACAGGAAAGGGGAGAGGAACTCCAGGGTCGTGCCACCATTCCAAGAGACCCCCAGATGTGTCAGACCATTACAGAGGAACCTGTTTTCCCTGCACTGCCTTGACGTTCAAGCCGAGGATCGACTCCCACCACGTGTGCACGTGAGACAGCCCTGTGGGAAAGCCTCGTGGGAAAGCCTCGTGGGAAAGACTCGAGGGAAAACCATAGATCCTTTGATCCACGCGGCGGACTGCGTGACACTGCTGCTACCGCTCTGGAGGAAAGCGCAAGTGCATGCCCGCATTCGAGACGAGGACTGACTCCCCTGGGGAGACTCCAGAAGTACCCCAAGATCCATGTCAGCACTGGAGAGGAATCCTCAGGTTCCGGCCCCGACTCCACACAAGGTCTTAGGCCCCGGCATCGACGGGATAGGGATCCCGAGAGGCCCCCGAGGAACTCGCATGGGGACTGGCTTTTCCTGAGGCCACCAGAGCGGGTCCCTGAGGTCCTCATCGACAGTCGAGATCACCTGCCGCAACTCGAGAAAATCCAGGAGGTTTTGCCCTCCAGGCGAGATGAGGCTCATTTCCGCTGAGGCTTCTCGATGCTAATCACGTCTAAACACTGGAACTTCCAAAGGGTCCTTCACACCCTTGCTGCAACTCAAGAAGTTTCACGACATACCCGTCTCCACTCGAAAGGAAGCACCTGGTGTCCCGCACACATCCAGTGGAGCCCCGTTTCCGCCTCCTAGCTCGAGATGAGGGATCCTTTCACTGTTTCGTAGGGAAAGAATTCCCGGCGTTCCCGTCGCATCTCAAGAGGAGGCGCTCTCCACAGGAAAGGCGAGAGGAACTCCAGGGTCGTGCCACCATTCCAAGAGTCCCCCAGATGTGTCAGTCCATTCCAGAGGAACCTGTTTTCCCTGCACTGCCTTGACGTTCAAGCCAAGGATCGACTCCCACCACGTGTGCACGTGGGACAGCCCGGTGGGAAAGCCTCGTGGGAAAGCCTCGTGGGAAAGACTCGAGGGAAAACCATGGATCCTTTGATCCTTGCGGCGGACAGCGTGACACTGCTGCTACCGCTCTGGAGGAAAGCGCAAGTGCATGCCCGCATTCGAGACGAGGACTGACTCCCCTGGGGAGACTCCAGAAGTACCCCAAGATCCATGTCAGCACTGGAGAGGAATCCTCAGGTTCAGGCCCCGACTCCACACAAGGTATTAGGCCCCGGCATCGAAGGGAGAGGAATCCCGAGAGGCCCCCGAGGAACTCGCATGGGGACTGGCCTTTCCTGAGGCCACCAGAGCGGGTCCCTGAGGTCCCCGTCGTAAGTCGAGAGCACCTGCCGCAACTCGAGAAAATCCAGGAGGTTTTGCCCTCCAGGCGAGATGAGGCCCATTTCCGCTGAGGCTTCTCGAGGCTAATCACTTCTAACCACTGGAACTTCCAAAGGGTCCTTCACACCCTTGCTGCAACTCAAGAAGTTCCCCGACATACCCGTCCCCACTCGAGAGGAAGCACGAGGTGTCCCGCCCACATCCAGGGGAGTTCCGTTTCCGACTCCTAGCTCGAGATGAGGGATCCTTTCCCTGTTTCGTTAGGAAAGAATTCCCGGCGTTCCCGTCGCATCTCAAGAGGAGGCGCTCTCCACAGGAAAGGCGAGAGGAATTCCAGGGTCGTGCCACCATTCCAAGAGTCCCCCAGATGTGTCACTCCATTCCAGAGGAATCTGTTTTCCCTGCACTGCCTTGACGTTCAAGCCAAGGATCGACTCCCACCACGTGTGCACGTGAGACAGCCCTGTGGGAAAGCCTCGTGGGAAAGCCTCGTGGGAAAGACTCGAGGGAAAACCATAGATCCTTTGATCCACGCGGCGGACTGCGTGACACTGCTGCTACCGCTCTGGAGGAAAGCGCAAGTGCATGCCCGCATTCGAGACGAGGACTGACTCCCCTGGGGAGACTCCAGAAGTACCCCAAGATCCATGTCAGCACTGGAGAGGAATCCTCAGGATCCGGCCCCGACTCCACACAAGGTCTTAGGCCCCGGCATCGACGGGATAGGGATCCCGAGAGGCCCCCGCGGAACTCGCATGGGGACTGGCTTTTCCTGAGGCCACCAGAGCGGGTCCCTGAGGTCCCCATCGTCAGTCGAGATCACCTGCCGCAACTCGAGAAAATCCAGGAGGTTTTGCCCTCCAGGCGAGATGAGGCTCATTTCCGCTGAGGCTTCTCGAGGCTAATCACGTCTAAACACGGGAACTTCCAAAGGGTCCTTCACACCCTTGCTGCAACTCAAGAAGTTTCCCGACATACCCGTCTCCACTCGAAAGGAAGCACGTGGTGTCCCGCACACATCCAGTGGAGCCCCGTTTCCGCCTCCTAGCTCGAGATGAGGGATCCTTTCCCTGTTTCGTAGGGAAAGAATTCCCGGCGTTCCCGTCGCATCTCAAGAGGAGGCGCTCTCCACAGGAAAGGCGAGAGGAACTCCAGGGTCGTGCCACCATTCCAAGAGTCCCCCAGATGTGTCAGTCCATTCCAGAGGAACCTGTTTTCCCTGCACTGCCTTGACGTTCAAGCCAAGGATCGACTCCCACCACGTGTGCACGTGGGACAGCCCTGTGGGAAAGCCTCGTGGGAAAGCCTCGTGGGAAAGACTCGAGGGAAAACCATGGATCCTTTGATCCATGCGGCGGACTGCGTGACACTGCTGCTACCGCTCTGGAGGAAAGCGCAAGTGCATGCCCGCATTCGAGACAAGGACTGACTCCCCTGGGGAGACTCCAGAAATACCCCAAGATCCATGTCAGCACTGGAGAGGAATCCTCAGGTTCCGGCCCCGACTCCACACAAGGTCTTAGGCCCCGGCATCGACGGGAGAGGAATCCCAAGAGGAACTCCAATGGGGACTGGCCTTTCCTGAGGCCACCAGAGCGGGTCCCTGAGGTCCTCGTCGTAAGTCGAGAGCACCTGCCGCAACTCGAGAAAATCCAGGCGGTTTTGCCCTCCAGGCGAGATGAGGCCCATTTCCGCTGAGGCTTCTCGAGGCCAATCACATCTAACCATGGAACTTCCAAAGGGTCCTTCACACCCTTTGCTGCAACTCAAGAGTTCCCCGACATACCCGTCTCCACTCGAGAGGAAGCACGTGGGTCCCGCACACATCCAGGGGAGCCCAGTTTCCGCCTCCTAGCTCGAGATGAGGGATCCTTTCCCTGTTTCCTAGGAAAAGAATTCCCGGTGTTCCCGTCGCATCTCAAGAGGAGGCTCTCTCCACAGGAAAGGCGAGAGGAACTCCAGGGTCGTGCCACCATTCCAAGAGTCCCCCAGATGTGTCAGTCCATTTCAGAGGAAACTGTTTTCCCTGCACTGCCTTAACGTTCAAGCCGAGGATCGACTCCCACCACGTGTGCACGTGGAACAGCCCTGTGGGAAAGCCTCGTGGGAAAGCCACGTGGGAAAGACTCGAGGGAAAACCATAGATCCTTTGATCCACGCGGCGGACTGCGTGACACTGCTGCTACCGCTTTGGAGGAAAGCGCAAGTGCATGCCCGCATTCGAGACGAGGACTGACTCCCCTGGGGAGACTCCAGAAGTACCCCAAGATCCATGTCAGCACTGGAGAGGAATCCTCAGGTTCCAGCCCTGACTCCACACAAGGTCTTAGGCCCCGGCATCGACGGGAGAGGAATCCCGAGAGGCCCTCGAGGAACTCGCATGGGGACTGGCCTTTCCTGAGGCCACCAGAGCGGGTCCCTGAGGTCCCCGTCGTAAGTCGAGAGCACCTGCCGCAACTCGAGAAAATCCAGGAGGTTTTGCCCTCCAGGCGAGATGAGGCCCATTTCCGCTGAGGCTTCTCGAGGCTAATCACGTCTAACCACTGGAACTTCCAAAGGGTCCTTCACACCCTTGCTGCAACTCAAGAAATTCCCCGACATACCCGTCTATACTCGAGAGGAAGCACGTGGGTCCCTCACACATCCAGGGGAGCCCCGTTTCCGCCTCCTAGCTCGAGATGAGGGATCCTTTCCCTGTTTCATAGGGAAAGAATTCCCGGCGTTCCTGTCCCATCTTAAGAGGAGGCGCTCTCCACAGGAAAGGCGAGAGGAACTCCAGGGTCGTGCCACCATTCCAAGAGTCCCCCAGATGTGTCAGTCCATTCCAGAGGAACCTGTTTTCCCTGCACTGCCTTGACGTTCAAGCCGAGGATCGACTCCCACCACGTGTGCACGTGAGACAGCCCTGTGGGAAAGCCTCGTGGGAAAGCCTCTTGGGAAAGACTCGAGGGAAATCCATAGATCCTTTGATCCACGCGGCGGACTGCGTGACACTGCTGCTACCGCTCTGGAGGAAAGCGCAAGTGCATGCCCGCATTCGAGACGAGGACTGACTCCCCTGGGGAGACTCCAGAAGTACCCCAAGATCCATGTCAGCACTGGAGAGGAATCCTCAGGTTCCGGCCCCGACTCCACACAACGTCTTATTCCCCGGCATCGACGGGAGAGGAATCCCCAGAGGAACTCTCATGGGGACTGGCCTTTCCTGAGGCCACCTGAGCGGGTCCCTGAGGTCCTCGTCGTAAGTCGAGAGCACCTGCCGCAACTCGAGAAAATCCAGGCGGTTTTGCCCTCCAGGCGAGATGAGCCCCATTTCCGCTGAGGCTTCTCGAGGCCAATCACATCTAACCACTGGAACTTCCAAAGGGTCCTTCACACCCTTGCTGCAACTCAAGAAGTTCCCCGACATACCCGTCTGCACTCGAGAGGAAGCACGTGGGGTCCCGCACACATCCAGGGGAGCCCCGTTTCCGCCTCCTAGCTCGAAATGAGGGATCCTTTCCCTGTTTCGTAGGGAAAGA
The DNA here is from genome assembly GCF_042477335.2 of Ovis canadensis. Lineage (NCBI taxonomy): Eukaryota > Metazoa > Chordata > Mammalia > Artiodactyla > Bovidae > Ovis > Ovis canadensis. The sequence goes on along the minus strand of NC_091258.1, from coordinate 4,247,018 downwards.
ATTCCCGGCGTTCCCGTCGCATCTCAAGAGGAGGCGCTCTCCACAGGAAAGGCGAGAGGAACTCCAGGGTCGTGCCACCATTCCAAGAGTCCCCCAGATGTGTCAGTCCATTCCAGAGGAACCTGTTTTCCCTGCATTGCCTTGACGTTTAAGCCAAGGATCGACTCCCACCACGTGTGCACGTGGGACAGCCCTGTGGGAAAGCCTCGTGGGAAAGCCTCGTGGGAAAGACTCGAGGGAAAACCATGGATCCTTTGATCCATGCGGCGGACTGCGTGACACTGCTGCTACAGCTCTGGAGGAAAGCGCAAGTGCATGCCCGCATTCGAGACGAGGACTGACTCCCCTGGGGAGACTCCAGAAGTACCCCAAGATCCATGTCAGCACTGGAGAGGAATCCTCAGGTTCCGGCCCCGACTCCACACAAGGTCTTAGACCCCGGCATCGACGGGAGAGGAATCCCCAGAGGAACTCGCATGGGGACTGGCCTTTCCTGAGGCCACCAGAGCGGGTCCCTGAGGTCCCCGTCGTAAGTCGAGAGCACCTGCCGCAACTCGAGAAAATGCAGGAGGTTTTGCCCTCCAGGCGAGATGAGGCCCATTTCCGCTGAGGCTTCTCGAGGCCAATCACATCTAACCACTGGAACTTCCAAAGGGTCCTTCACACCCTTGCTGCAACTCAAGAAGTTCCCCGACATACCCGTCTGCACTCGAGAGGAAGCACGTGGGGTCCCGCACACATCCAGGGGAGCCCCGTTTCCGCCTCCTAGCTCGAGATGAGGGATCCTTTCCCTGTTTCGTAGGGAAAGAATTCCCGGCGATCCCGTCGCATCTCAAGAGGAAGCGCTCTCCACAGGAGAGGGGAGAGGAACTCCAGGGTCGTGCCACCATTCCAAGAGACCCCCAGATGGGTCAGTCCATTACAGAGGAACCTGTTTTCCCTGCACTGCCTTGACGTTCAAGCCGAGGATCGACTCCCACCACGTGTGCACGTGGGACAGCCCTGTGGGAAAGCCTCGTGGGAAAGCCTCGTGGGAAAGACTCGAGGGAAAACCATAGATCCTTTGATCCACGCGGCGGACTGCGTGACACTGCTGCTACCGCTCTGGAGGAAAGCGCAAGTGCATGCCCGCATTCGAGACGAGGACTGACTCCCCTGGGGAGACTCCAGAAGTACCCCAAGATCCATGTCAGCACTGGAGAGGAATCCTCAGGTTCCGGCCCCGACTCCACAGAAGGACTTAGGCCCTGGCATCGACGGGAGAGGGATCCCGAGAGGCCCCCGAGCAACTCGCATGGGGACTGGCTTTTCCTGAGGCCACCAGAGCGGGTCCCTGAGGTCCCCGTCGTAAGTCGAGATCACCTGCCGCAACTCGAGAAAATCCAGGAGGTTTTGCCCTCCAGGCGAGATGAGGCTCATTTCCGCTGAGGCTTCTCGAGGCTAATCACGTCTAAACACTGGAACTTCCAAAGGGTCCTTCACACCCTTGCTGCAACTCAAGAAGTTTCCCGACATACCCGTCTCCACTCGAGAGGAAGCACGTGGTGTCCCGCACACATCCAGGGGAGCCCCGTTTTCGCCTCCTAGCTCGAGATGAGGGATCCTTTCCCTGTTTCGTAGGGAAAGAATTCCCGGCGTTCCCGTCGCATCTCAAGAGGAGGCGCTCTCCACAGGAAAGGCGAGAGGAACTCCAGGGTCGTGCCACCATTCCAAGAGTCCCCCAGATGTGTCAGTCCATTCCAGAGGAACCTGTTTTCCCTGCACTGCCTTGACGTTCAAGCCGAGGATCGACTCCCACCACGTGTGCACGTGGGACAGCCCTGTGGGAAAGCCTCGTGGGAAAGCCTCGTGGGAAAGACTCGAGGGAAAACCATAGATCCTTTGATCCACGCGGCGGACTGCGTGACACTGCTGCTACTGCTCTGGAGGAAAGAGCAAGTGCATGCCCGCATTCGAGACGAGGACTGACTCCCCTGGGGAGACTCCAGAAGTACCCCAAGATCCATGTCAGCACTGGAGAGGAATCCTCAGGTTCCGGCCCCGAATCCACACAAGGTCTTAGGCCCCGGCATCGACGGGAGAGGAATCCCGAGAGGCCCCCGAGGTACTCGGATGGGGACTGGCCTTTCCTGAGGCCACCAGAGCGGGTCCCTGAGGTCCCCGTCGTAAGTCGAGAGCACCTGCCGCAACTCGAGAAAATGCAGGAGGTTTTGCCCTCCAGGCGAGATGAGGCCCATTTCCGCTGAGGCTTCTCGAGGCCAATCACATCTAACCACTGGAACTTCCAAAGGGTCCTTCTCACCATTGCTGCAACTCAAGAAGTTCCCCGACATACCCGTCTCCACTCGAGAGGAAGCACGTGGTGTCCCGCACACATCGAGGGGAGCCCCGTTTCTGCCTCCTAGCTCGAGATGAGGGATCCTTTCCCTGTTTCGTAGAGAAAGAATTCCCGGCGTTCCCGTCGCATTTCAAGAGGAGGCCCTCTCCACAGGAAAGGCGAGAGGAACTCCAGGGTCGTGCCACCATTCCAAGAATCCCACAGATGTGTCAGTCCATTCCAGAGGAACCTGTTTTCCCTGCACTGACTTGACGTTCAAGCCGAGGATCGACTCCCACCACGTGTGCACGTGGGACAGCCCTGTGGGAAAGCCTCGTGGGAAAGCCTCGTGGGAAAGACTCGAGGGAAAACCATAGATCCTTTGATCAAGGCGGTGGACTGCGTGACACTGCTGCTACCGCTCTGGAGGAAAGCGCAAGTGTATGCCCGCATTCGAGACGAGGACTGACTCCCCTGGGGAGACTCCAGAAGTACCCCAAGATCCATGTCAGCACAGGAGAGGAATCCTCAGGTTCCGGCCCGACTCCACACAAGGTCTTAGGTCCCGGCATCGACGGGAGAGGAATCCCGAGAGGCCCCCGAGGAACTCGCATGGGGACTGGCCTTTCCTGAGGCCACCTGAGCGGGTCCCTGAGGTCCCCGTCGTAAGTCGAGAGCACCTGACGCAACTCGAGAAAATCCAGGAGGTTTTGCCCTCCAGGCGAGATGAGGCCCATTTCCGCTGAGGCTTCTCGAGGCCAATCACATCTAACCACTGGAACTTCCAAAGGGTCCTTCACACCCTTGCTGCAACTCAAGAAGTTCCCCGACATACCCGTCTCCACTCGAGAGGAAGCACGTGGTGTCCCGCACACATCCAGGGGAGCCCCGTTTCCGCCTCCTAGCTCGAGATGAGGGATCCTTTCCCTGTTTCGTAGGGAAAGAATTCCCGGCGTTCCCGTCGCATCTCAAGAGGAGGCGCTCTCCACAGGAAAGGCGAGAGGAACTCCAGGGTCATGCCACCATTCCAAGAGTCCCCCAGATGTGTCAGTCCATTCCAGAGGAACCTGTTTTCCCTGCACTGCCTTGACTTTCAAGCCGAGGATCGACTCCCACCACGTGTGCACGTGGGACAGCCCTGTGGGAAAGCCTCGTGGGAAAGCCTCGTGGGAAAGACTCGAGGGAAAACCATAGATCCTTTGATCCACGCGGCGGACTGCGTGACACTGCTGCTACCGCTCTGGAGGAAAGCGCAAGTGCATGCCCGCATTCGAGACGAGGACTGACTCCCCTGGGGAGACTCCAGAAGTACCCCAAGATCCATGTCAGCACTGGAGAGGAATCCTCAGGTTCCGGCCCTGACTCCACACAAGGTCTTAGGCCCCGGCATTGACGGGAGAGGAATCCCGAGAGGCCCCCGAGGAACTCGCATGGGGACTGGCCATTCCTGAGGCCACCAGAGCGGGTCCCTGAGGTCCCCGTCGTAAGTCGAGAGCACCTGCCGCAACTCGAGAAAATGCAGGAGGTTTTGCCCTCCAGGCGAGATGAGGCCCATTTCCGCTGAGGCTTCTCGAGGCCAATCACATCTAACCACTGGAACTTCCAAAGGGTCCTTCTCACCATTGCTGCAACTCAAGAAGTTCCCCGACATACCCGTCTCCACTCGAGAGGAAGCACGTGGTGTCCCGCACACATCGAGGGGAGCCCCGTTTCTGCCTCCTAGCTCGAGATGAGGGATCCTTTCCCTGTTTCGTAGAGAAAGAATTCCCGGCGTTCCCGTCGCATTTCAAGAGGAGGCCCTCTCCACAGGAAAGGCGAGAGGAACTCCAGGGTCGTGCCACCATTCCAAGAATCCCACAGATGGGTCAGTCCATTCCAGAGGAACCTGTTTTCCCTGCACTGACTTGACGTTCAAGCCGAGGATCGACTCCCACCACGTGTGCACGTGGGACAGCCCTGTGGGAAAGCCTCGTGGGAAAGCCTCGTGGGAAAGACTCGAGGGAAAACCATAGATCCTTTGATCCATGCGGTGGACTGCGTGACACTGCTGCTACCGCTCTGGAGGAAAGCGCTAGTGTATGCCCCCATTCGAGACGAGGACTGACTCCCCTGGGGAGACTCCAGAAGTACCCCAAGATCCATGTCAGCACAGGAGAGGAATCCTCAGGTTCCGGCCCCGACTCCACACAAGGTCTTAGGCCCCGGCATCGTCGGGAGAGGAATCCCGAGAGGCCACCGAGGAACTCGCATGGGGACTGGCCTTTCCTGAGGCCACCTGAGCGGGTCCCTGAGGTCCCCGTCGTAAGTCGAGAGCACCTGCCGCAACTCGAGAAAATCCAGGAGGTTTTGCCCTCCAGGCGAGATGAGGCCCATTTCCGCTGAGGCTTCTCGAGGCCTATCACATCTCACCACTGGAACTTCCAAAGGGTCCTTCACACCCTTGCTGCAACTCAAGAAGTTCCCCGACATACCCGTCTGCACTCGAGAGGAAGCACGTGGTGTCCCGCACACATCCAGGGGAGCCCCGTTTCCGCCTCCTAGCTCGAGATGAGGGATCCTTTCCCTGTTTCGTAGGGAAAGAATTCCCGGCGTTCCCTTCGCATCTCAAGAGGAGGCGCTCTCCACAGGAAAGGCGAGAGGAACTCCAGGGTCATGCCACCATTCCAAGAGTCCCCCAGATGTGTCAGTCCATTCCAGAGGAACCTGTTTTCCCTGCACTGCCTTGACGTTCAAGCCGAGGATCGACTCCCACCACGTGTGCACGTGGGACAGCCCTGTGGGAAAGCCTCGGGGGAAAGCCTCGTTGGAAAGACTCGAGGGAAAACCATAGATCCTTTGATCCACGCGGCGGACTGCGTGACACTGCTGCTACCGCTCTGGAGGAAAGCGCAAGTGCATGCCCGCATTCGAGACGAGGACTGACTCCCCTGGGGAGACTCCAGAAGTACCCCAAGATCCATGTCAGCACTGGAGAGGAATCCTCAGGTTCCGGCCCCGACTCCACACAAGGTCTTAGGCCCCGGCATCGACGGGAGAGGAATCCTGAGAGGCCCCCGTGGAACTCGAATGGGGACTGGCCTTTCCTGAGGCCACCAGAGCGGGTCCCTGAGGTCCCTGTCGTAAGTCGAGAGCACCTGCCGCAACTCGCGAAAATCCAGGAGGTTTTGCCCTCCAGGCGAGATGAGGCCCATTTCCGCTGAGGGTTCTGGAGGCTAATCACGTCTAACCACTGGAACTTCCAAAGGGTCCTTCACACCCTTGCTGCAACTCAAGAAGTTCCCCGACATACCCGTCTCCACTCGAGAGGAAGCACGTGGGTCCCGCACACATCCAGGGGAGCCCCGTTTCCGCCTCCTAGCTCGAGATGAGGGTTCCTTTCCCTGTTTCGTAGGGAAAGAATTCCCGGCGTTCCCGTCGCATCTCAAGAGGAGGCGCTCTCCACAGGAAAGGCGAGAGGAACTCCAGGGTCGTGCCACCATTCCAAGAGTCCCCCAGATGTGTCAGTCCATTCCAGAGGAACCTGTTTTCCCTGCACTGCCTTGACGTTCAAGCTGAGGATCGACTCCCACCACGTGTGCACGTGGGACAGCCCTGTGGGAAAGCCTCGTGGGAAAGCCTCGTGGGAAAGATTCGAGGGAAAACCATAGATCCTTTGATCCACGCGGCGGACTGCGTGACATTGCTGCTACCGCTCTGGAGGAAAGCCCAAGTGCATGCCCGCATTCGAGACGAGGACTGACTCCCCTGAGGAGACTCCAGAAGTACCCCAAGATCCATGTCAGCACTGGAGAGGAATCCTCAGGTTCCCGCCCAGACTCCACACAAGGTCTTAGGCCCCGGCATCGACGGGAGAGGAATCCCGAGAGGCCCCCGAAGAAATCGCATGGGGACTGGCCTTTCCTGAGGCCACCAGAGCGGGTCCCTGAGGTCCCCGTCGTAAGTCGAGAGCACCTGCCGCAACTCGAGAAAATCCAGGAGGTTTTGCCCTCCAGGCGAGATGAGGCCCATTTCCGCTGAGGCTTCTCGAGGCTAATCACTTCTAACCACTGGAACTTCCAAAGGGTCCTTCACACCCTTGCTGCAACTCAAGAAGTTCCCCGACATACCCGTGTCCACTCGAGAGGAAGCACGTGGGGTCCCGCACACATCCAGGGGAGCCCCGTTTCCGCCTCCTAGCTCGAGATGAGGGATCCTTTCCCTGTTTCGTAGGGAAAGAATTCCCGACGTTCCCGTCGCATCTCAAGAGGAGGCGCTCTCCACAGGAAAGCGAGAGGAACTCCAGGGTCGTGCCACCATTCCAAGAGTCCCCCTGATGTGTCAGTCCATTCCAGAGGAATCTGTTTTCCCTGCACTGCCTTGACGTTCAAGCCAAGGATCGACTCCCACCACGTGTGCACGTGGGACAGCCCTGTGGGAAAGCCTCGTGGGAAAGCCTCGTGGGAAAGACTCGAGGGAAAACCATGGATCCTTTGATCCATGCGGCGGACTGCGTGACACTGCTGCTACCGCTCTGGAGGAAAGCGCAAGTGCATGCCCGCATTCGAGACGAGGACTGACTCACCTGGGGAGACTCCAGAAGTACCCCAAGATCCATGTCAGCACTGGAGAGGAATCCTCAGGTTCCGGCCCCGACTCCACACAAGGTCTTATGCCCCGGCATCGAAGGGAGAGGAATCCCGAGAGGCCCCCGAGGAACTCGCATGGGGACTGGCCTTTCCTGAGGCCACCAGAGCGGGTCCCTGAGGTCCCCGTCGTAAGTCGAGAGCACCTGCCGCAACTCGAGAAAATCCAGGAGGTTTTGCCCTCCAGGCGAGATGAGGCCCATTTCCGCTGAGGGTTCTCGAGGCTAATCACGTCTAACCACTGGAACTTCCAAAGGGTCCTTCACACCCTTGCTGCAACTCAAGAAGTTCCCCGAAATACCCGTCTCCACTCGAGAGGAAGCACGTGGGTCCCGGACACATCCAGGGGAGCCCCGTTTCCGCCTCCTAGCTCGAGATGAGGGATCCTTTCCCTGTTTCGTAGGGAAAGAATTCCCGGCGTTCCCGTCGCATCTCAAGAGGAGGCGCTCTCCACAGGAAAGGCGAGAGGAACTCCAGGGTCGTGCCACCATTCCAAGAGTCCCCCAGATGTGTCAGTCCATTTCAGAGGAAACTGTTTTCCCTGCACTGCCTTGACGTTCAAGCCGAGGATCGACTCCCACCACGTGTGCACGTGGGACAGCCCTGTGGGAAAGCCTCGTGGGAAAGCCTCGTGGGAAAGACTCGAGGGAAAACCATAGATCCTTTGATCCACGCGGCGGACTGCGTGACACTGCTGCTACCGCTCTGGAGGAAAGCGCAAGTGCATGCCCGCATTCGAGACTAGGACTGACTCCCCTGGGGAGACTCCAGAAGTACCCCAAGATCCATGTCAGCACTGGAGAGGAATACTCAGGTTCCGGCCCCGACTCCACACAAGGTCATAGGCCCCGGCATCGACGGGAGAGGACTCCCCAGAGGCCCCCGAGGAACTCGCATGGGGACTGGCCTTTCCTGAGGCCACCAGAGCGGGTCCCTGAGGTCCCCGTCGTAAGTCGAGAGCACCTGCCGCAACTCGAGAAAATCCTGGCGGTTTTGCCCTCCAGGCGAGATGAGGCCCATTTCTGCTGAGGCTTCTCGAGGCCAATCACATCTAACCACTGGAACTTCCAAAGGGTCCTTCACACCCTTGCTGCAACACAAGAAGTTCCCCGACATACCCGTCTCCACTCGAGACGAAGCACGTGGGGTCCCGCACACATCCAGGGGAGCCCCGTTTCCGCCTCCTAGCTCGAGATGAGGGATCCTTTCCCTGTTTCGTAGGGAAAGAATTCCCGGTGTTCCCGTCGCATCTCAAGAGGAGGCGCTCTCCACAGGAAAGGAGAAAGGAACTCCAGGGTCGTGCCACCATTCCAAGAGTTCCCCAGATGTGTCAGTCCATTCCAGAGGAACCTGTTTTCCCTGCACTGCCTTGACGTTCAAGCCAAGGATCGACTCCCACCACGTGTGCACGTGGGACAGCATTGTGGGAAAGCCTCGTGGGAAAGCCTCGTGGGAAAGACTCGAGGGAAAACCATGGATCCTTTGATCCACGAGGCGGACTGCGTGACACTGCTGCTACAGCTCTGGAGGAAAGCGCAAGTGCATGCCCGCATTCGAGACGAGGACTGACTCCCCTGGGGAGACTCCAGAAGTACCCCAAGATCCATGTCAGCACTGGAGAGGAATCATCAGGTTCCGGCCCCGATCCACACAAGGTCTTAGGCCCCGGCATCGACGGGAGAGCAATCCCGAGATGCCCCCGAGGAACTCGCATGGGGACTGGCCTTTCCTGAGGCCACCAGAGCGGTTCCCTGAGGTCCCCGTCGTAAGTCGAGAGCACCTGCCGCAACTCGAGAAAATCCAGGAGGTTTTGCCCTCCAGGCGAGATGAGGCCCATTTCCGCTGAGGCTTCTCGAGGCTAATCACGTCTAACCACTGGAACTTCCAAAGGGTCCTTCACACCCTTGCTGCAACACAAGAAGTTCCCCGACATACCCGTCTGCACTCGAGAGGAAGCACGTGGGGTCCCGCACACATCCAGGGGAGCCCCTTTTCCGCCGCCTAGCTCGAGATGAGGGATCCTTTCCCTGTTTCGTAGGGAAAGAATTCCCGGCGTTCCCGTCGCATCTCAAGAGGAGGCGCTCTCCACAGGAAAGGCGAGAGGAACTCCAGGGTCGTGCCACCATTCCAAGAGACCCCCAGATGTGTCAGTCCATTACAGAGGAACCTGTTTTCCCTGCACTGCCTTGATGTTCAAGCCGAGGATCGACTCCCACCACGTGTGCACGTGGGACAGCCCTGTGGGAAAGCCTCGTGGGAAAGCCTCGTGGGAAAGACTCGAGGGAAAACCATAGATCCTTTGATCCACGCGGCGGACTGCGTGACACTGCTGCTACCGCTCTGGAGGAAAGAGCAAGTGCATGCCCGCATTCGAGACGAGGACTGACTCCCCTGGGGAGACTCCAGAAGTACCCCAAGATCCATGTCAGCACTGGAGAGGAATCCTCAGGTCCCGGCCCCGACTCCACAGAAGGACTTAGGCCCTGGCATTGACGGGAGAGGGATCCCGAGAGGCCCCCGAGGAACTCGCATGGGGACTGGCTTTTCCTGAGGCCACCAGAGCAGGTCCCTGAGGTCCCCGTCGTAAGTCGAGATCACCTGCCGCAACTCGAGAAAATCCAGGAGGTTTTGCCCTCCAGGCGAGATGAGGCTCATTTCCGCTGAGGCTTCTCGAGGCTAATCACGTCTAAACACTGGAACTTCCAAAGGGTCCTTCACATCCTTGCTGCAACTCAAGAAGTTCCCCGACATACCCGTCTCCACTCGAATGGAAGCACGTGGGGTCCCGCACACATCCAGGGGAGCCCCGTTTCCGCCTCCTAGCTCGAGATGAGGGATCCTTTCCCTGTTTCGTAGGGAAAGAATTCCCGGCGTTCCCGTCGCATCTCAAGAGGAGGCGCTCTCCACAGGAAAGGCGAGAGGAACTCCAGGGTCGTGCCACCATTCCAAGAGTCCCCCAGATGTGTCAGTCCATTCCAGAGGAACCTGTTTTCCCTGCACTGCCTTGAGGTTCAAGCCAAGGATCGACTCCCACCACGTGTGCACGTGGGACAGCCCTGTGGGAAAGCCTCGTGGGAAAGCCTCGTGGAAAAGACTCGAGGGAAAACCATGGATCCTTTGATCCACGCGGCGGACTGCGTGACACTGCTGCTACCGCTCTGGAGGAAAGCGCAAGTGCATGCCCGCATTTGAGACGAAGACTGACTCCCTTGGGGAGACTCCAGAAGTACCCCAAGATCCATTTCAGCACTGGAGAGGAATCCTCAGGTTCCGGCCCCGACTCCACACAAGGACTTAGGCCCCGGCATCGACGGGAGAGGAATCCCCAGAGGCCCCCGAGGAACTCGCATGGGGACTGGCCTTTCCTGAGGCCACCAGGGCGGGTCCCTGAGGTCCCCGTCGTAAGTCGAGAGCACCTGCCGCAACTCAAGAAAATCCAGGAGGTTTTGCCCTCCAGGCGAGATGAGGCCCATTTCCGCTGAGGCTTCTCGAGGCCAATCACATCTAACCACTGGAACTTCCAAAGGGTCCTTCACACCCTTGCTGCAACTCAAGAAGTTCCCCGACATACACGTCTGCACTCGGAGGAAGCACGTGGGGTCCCGCCCACATCCAGGGGAGCTCCGTTTCCGACTCCTAGCTCGAGATGAGGGATCCTTTCCCTGTTTCGTAGGGAAAGAATTCCCGGCGTTCCCGTCGCATCTCAAGACGAGGCGCTCTCCACAGGAAAGGCGAGAGGAACTCGAGGGTCGTGCCACCATTCCAAGAGTCCCCCAGATGTGTCAGTCCATTCCAGAGGAACCTGTTTTCCCTGCACTGCCTTGACGTTCAAGCCAAGGATCGACTCCCACCATGTGTGCACGTGGGACAGCCCTGTGGGAAAGCCTCGTGGGAAAGCCTCGTGGGAAAGACTCGAGGGAAAACCATAGATCCTTTGATCCACGCGGCGGACTGCGTGACTCTGCTGCTACCGCTCTGGAGGAAAGCGCAAGTGCATGCCCGCATTCGAGACGAGGACTGACTCCCATGGGGAGACTCCAGAAGTACCCCAAGATCCATGTCAGCACTGGAGAGGAATCCTCAGGTTCCGGCCCCGACTCCACACAAGGTCTTAGGCCCCGGCATCGACGGGAGAGGAATCCCGAGAGGCCCCCGAGGAACTCGCATGTGGACTGGCCTTTCCTGAGGCCACCAGAGCGGTTCCCTGAGATCCCCGTCGTAAGTCGAGAGCACCTGCCGCAACTCGAGAAAATCCAGGAGGTTTTGCCCTCCAGGCGAGATGAGGCCCATTTCCGCTGAGGCTTCTCGAGGCCAATCACATCTAACCACTGGAACTTCCAAAGGGTCCTTCACACCCTTGCTGCAACTCAAGAAGTTCCCCGACATACCCGTCTGCACTCGGAGGAAGCACGTGGGGTCCCGCCCACATCCAGGGGAGCTCCGTTTCCGACTCCTAGCTCGAGATGAGGGATCCTTTCCCTGTTTCGTAGGGAAAGAATTCCCGGCGTTCCCGTCGCATCTCAAGACGAGGCGCTCTCCACAGGAAAGGCGAGAGGAACTCCAGGGTCGTGCCACCATTCCAAGAGTCCCCCAGATGTGTCAGTCCATTCCAGAGGAACCTGTTTTCCCTGCACTGCCTTGACGTTCAAGCCGAGGATCGACTCCCACCACGTGTGCACGTGGGACAGCCCTGTGGGAAAGCCTCGTGGGAAAGCCTCGTGGGAAAGACTCGAGGGAAAACCATAGATCCTTTGATCCACGCGGCGGACTGCGTGACACTGCTGCTACCGCTCTGGAGGAAAGCGCAAGTGCATGCCCGCATTCGAGACGAGGACTGACTCCCCTGGGGAGACTCCAGAAGTACCCCAAGATCCATGTCAGCACTGGAGAGGAATCCTCAGGTTCCGGCCCCGACTCCACAGAAGGACTTAGGCCCTGGCATCGACGGGAGAGGGATCCCGAGAGGCCCCCGAGGAACTCGCATGGGGACTGGCTTTTCCTGAGGCCACCAGAGCGGGTCCCTGAGGTCCCCGTCGTAAGTCGAGATCACCTGCCGTAACTCGAGAAAATCCAGGAGGTTTTGCCCTCCAGGCGAGATGAGGCTCATTTCCGCTGAGGCTTCTCGAGGCTAATCACGTCTAAACACTGGAACTTCCAAAGGGTCCTTCACACCCTTGCTGCAACTCAAGAAGTTCCCCGACATACCCGTCTCCACTCGAATGGAAGCACGTGGGGTCCCGCACACATCCAGGGGAGCCCCGTTTCCGCCTCCTAGCTCGAGATGAGGGATCCTTTCCCTGTTTCGTAGGGAAAGAATTCCCGGCGTTCCCGTCGCATCTCAAGAGGAGGCGCTCTCCACAGGAAAGGCGAGAGGAACTCCAGGGTCGTGACACCATTCCAAGAGTCCCCCAGATGTGTCAGTCCATTCCAGAGGAACCTGTTTTCCCTGCACTGCCTTGACGTTCAAGCCAAGGATCGACTCCCACCACGTGTGCACGTGGGACAGCCCTGTGGGAAAGCCTCGTGGGAAAGCCTCGTGGAAAAGACTCGAGGGAAAACCATAGATCCTTTGATCCACGCGGCGGACTGCGTGACACTGCTGCTACCGCTCTGGAGGAAAGCGCAAGTGCATGCCCGCATTTGAGACGAAGACTGACTCCCTTGGGGAGACTCCAGAAGTACCCCAAGATCCATGTCAGCACTGGAGAGGAATCCTCACGTTCCGGCCCCGACTCCACACAAGGACTTAGGCCCCGGCATCGACGGGAGAGGAATCCCGAGAGGCCCCCGAGGAACTCGCATGGGGACTGGCCTTTCCTGAGGCCACCAGAGCGGGTCCCTGAGGTCCCCGTCGTAAGTCGAGAGCACCTGCCGCAACTCGAGAAAATCCAGGAGGTTTTGCCCTCCAGGCGAGATGAGGCCCATTTCCGCTGAGGCTTCTCGAGGCCAATCACATCTAACCACTGGAACTTCCAAAGGGTCCTTCACACCCTTGCTGCAACTCAAGAAGTTCCCCGACATACCCGTCTGCACTCGGAGGAAGCACGTGGGGTCCCGCACACATCCAGGGGAGCTCCGTTTCCGACTCCTAGCTCGAGATGAGGGATCCTTTCCCTGTTTCGTAGGGAAAGAATTCCCGGCGTTCCCGTCGCATCTCAAGACGAGGCGCTCTCCACAGGAAAGGCGAGAGGAACTCCAGGGTCGTGCCACCATTCCAAGAGTCCCCCAGATGTGTCAGTCCATTCCAGAGGAACCTGTTTTCCCTGCACTGCCTTGACGTTCAAGCCAAGGATCGACTCCCACCACGTGTGCACGTGGGACAGCCCTGTGGGAAAGCCTCGTGGGAAAGCCTCGTGGGAAAGACTCGAGGAAAAACCATAGATCCTTTGATCCACGCGGCGGACTGCGTGACACTGCTGCTACCGCTCTGGAGGAAAGCGCAAGTGCATGCCCGCATTCGAGACGAGGACTGACTCCCCTGGGGAGACTCCAGAAGTACCCCAAGATCCATGTCAGCACTGGAGAGGAATCCTCAGGTTCCGGCCCCGACTCCACACAAGGTCTTAGGCCCCGGCATCGACGGGAGAGGAATCCCGAGAGGCCCCCGAGGAACTCGCATGTGGACTGGCCTTTCCTGAGGCCACCAGAGCGGTTCCCTGAGATCCCCGTCGTAAGTCGAGAGCACCTGCCGCAACTCGAGAAAATCCAGGAGGTTTTGCCCTCCAGGCGAGATGAGACCCATTTCCGCTGAGGCTTCTCGAGGCCAATCACATCTAACCACTGGAACTTCCAAAGGGTCCTTCACACCATTGCTACAACTCAAGAAGTTCCCCGACATACCCGTCTGCACTCGAGAGGAAGCACGTGGGTTCCCGCACACATCCAGGGGAGCCCCGTTTCCGCCTCCTAGCTCGAGATGAGGGATCCTATCCCTGTTTCGTAGGGAAAGAATTCCCGGCGTTCTCGTCGCATCTCAAGAGGAGGCGCTCTCCACAGGAAAGGCGAGAGGAACTCCAGGGTCGTGCCACCATTCCAAGAGACCCCCAGATGTGTCAGTCCATTACAGAGGAACCTGTTTTCCCTGCACTGCCTTGATGTTCAAGCCGAGGATCGACTTCCACCACGTGTGCACGTGGGACAGCCCTGTGGGAAAGCCTCGTGGGAAAGCCTCGTGGGAAAGACTCGAGGGAAAACCATAGATCCTTTGATCCACGCGGCGGACTGCGTGACACTGCTGCTACCGCTCTGGAGGAAAGCGCAAGTGCATGCCCGCATTCGAGACGAGGACTGACTCCCCTGGGGAGACTCCAGAAGTACCCCAAGATCCATGTCAGCAATGGAGAGGAATCCTCAGGTTCCGGCCCCGACTCCACAGAAGGACTTAGGCCCTGGCATCGACGGGAGAGGGATCCCGAGAGGCCCCCGAGGAACTCGCATGGGGACTGGCTTTTCCTGAGGCCACCAGAGCGGGTCCCTGAGGTCCCCGTCGTAAGTCGAGAGCACCTGCCGCAACTCGAGAAAATCCAGGAGGTTTTGCCCTCCAGGCGAGATGAGGCCCATTTCCGCTGAGGCTTCTCGAGGCCAATCACGTCTAACCACTGGAACTTCCAAAGGGTCCTTCACACCCTTGCTGCAACTCAAGAAGTTCCCCGACATACCCGTCTCCACTCGAGAGGAAGCACGTGGTGTCCCGCACACATCCAGGGGAGCCCCGTTTCCGCCTCCTAGCTCGAGATGAGGGATCTTTCCCTGTTTCGTAGGGAAAGAATTCCCGGCGTTCCCGTCGCATCTCAAGAGGAGGCGCTCTCCACAGGAAAGGCGAGGGGAACTCCAGGGAAGTGCCACCATTCCAAGAGACCCTCAGATGTGTCAGTCCATTACAGAGGAACCTGTTTTCCCTGCACTGCCTTGATGTTCAAGCCGAGGATCGACTCCCACCACGTGTGCACGTGGGACAGCCCTGTGGGAAAGCCTCGTGGGAAAGCCTCGTGGGAAAGACTCGAGGGAAAACCATAGATCCTTTGATCCACGCGGCGGATTGGGTGACACTTCTGCTACCGCTCTGGAGGAAAGCGCAAGTGCATGCCCGCATTCGAGACGAGGACTGACTCCCCTGGGGAGACTACAGAAGTACCCCAAGATCCATGTCAGCACTGGAGAGGAATCCTCAGGTTCCGGCCCCGACTCCACAGAAGGACTTAGGCCCCGGCATCGACGGGAGAGGGATCCCGAGAGGCCCCCGAGGAACTCGCATGGGGACTGGCTTTTCCTGAGGCCACCAGAGCGGGTCCCTGAGGTCCCCGTCGTAAGTCGAGAGCACCTGCCGCAACTCGAGAAAATCCAGGAGGTTTTGCCCTCCATGCGAGATGAGGCTCATTTCCGCTGAGGCTTCTCGAGGCTAATCACGTCTAAACACTGGAACTTCCAAAGGGTCCTTCACACCCTTGCTGCAACTCAAGAAGTTCCCCGACATACCCGTCTCCACTCGAATGGAAGCACGTGGGGTCCCGCACACATCCAGGGGAGCCCCGTTTCCGCCTCCTAGCTCGAGATGAGGGATCCTTTCCCTGTTTCGTAGGGAAAGAATTCCCGGCGTTCCCGTCGCATCTCAAGAGGAGGCGCTCTCCACAGGAAAGGCGAGAGGAACTCCAGGGTCGTGCCACCATTCCAAGAGTCCCCCAGATGTGTCAGTCCATTCCAGAGGAACCTGTTTTCCCTGCACTGCCTTGACGTTCAAGCCAAGGATCGACTCACACCACGTGTGCACGTGGGACAGCCCTGTGGGAAAGCCTCGTGGGAAAGCCTCGTGGAAAAGACTTGAGGGAAAACCATAGATCCTTTGATCCACGAGGCGGACTGCGTGACACTGCTGCTACCGCTCTGGAGGAAAGTGCAAGTGCATGCCCGCATTTGAGACGAGGACTGACTCCCTTGGGGAGACTCCAGAAGTACCCCAAGATCCATGTCAGCACTGGAGAGGAATCCTCAGGTTCCGGCCCCGACTCCACACAAGGACTTAGGCCCCGGCATCGACGGGAGAGGAATCCCCAGAGGCCCCCGAGGAACTCGCATGGGGACTGGCCTTTCCTGAGGCCACCAGAGCGGGTCCCTGAGGTCCCCGTCGTAAGTCGAGAGCACCTGCCGCAACTCGAGAAAATCCAGGAGGTTTTGCCCTCCAGGCGAGATGAGGCGCATTTCCGCTGAGGCTTCTCGAGGCCAATCACATCTAACCACTGGAACTTCCAAAGGGTCCTTCACACCCTTGTTGCAACTCAAGAAGTTCCCCGACATACCCGTCTGCACTCGAGAGGAAGCACGTGGGGTCCCGCCCACATCCAGGGGAGCTCCGTTTCCGACTTCTAGCTCGAGATGTGGGATCCTTTCCCTGTTTCGTAGGGAAAGAATTCCCGGCGTTCCCGTCGCATCTCAAGACGAGGCGCTCTCCACAGGAAAGGCGAGAGGAACTCCAGGGTCGTGCCACCATTCCAAGAGTCCCCCAGATGTGTCAGTCCATTCCAGAGGAACCTGTTTTCCCTGCACTGCCTTGACATTCAAGCCAAGGATCGACTCCCACCACGTGTGCACGTGGGACAGTCCTGTGGGAAAGCCTCGTGGGAAAGCCTCGTGGAAAATACTCGAGGGAAACCATAGATCCTTTGATCCACGAGGCGGACTGCGTGACACTGCTGCGACCGCTCTGGAGGAAAGCGCAAGGGCATGCCCGCATTCGAGACGAAGACTGACTCCCCTGGGGAGACTCCAGAAGTACCCCAAGATCCATGTCAGCACTGGAGAGGAATCCTCAGGTTCCGGCCCCGACTCCACACAAGGACTTAGGCCCCGGCATCGACGGGAGAGGAATCCCCAGAGGCCCCCGAGGAACTCGCATGGGGACTGACCTTGCCTGAGGCCACCAGAGCGGGTCCCTGAGGTCCCCGTCGTAAGTCGAGAGCACCTGCCGCAACTCGAGAAAATCCAGGAGGTTTTGCCCTCCAGGCGAGATGAGGCCCATTTCCGCTGAGGCTTCTCGAGGCTAATCACGTCTAACCACTGGAACATCCAAAGGGTCCTTCACACCCTTGCTGCAGCTCAAGAACTTCCCCGACATACCCGTCTCCACTCGAGAGGAAGCACGTGGGTTCCCGCACACATCCAGGGGAGCCCCGTTTCCGCCTCCTAGCTCGAGATGAGGGATCCTTTCCCTGTTTCGTAGGGAAAGAATTCCCGGCGTTCCCGTCGAATCTCAAGAGGAGGCGCTCTCCACAGGAAAGGGGAAAGGAAATCCAGGGTCGTGCCACCATTCCAAGAGACCCCCAGGTGTGTCAGTCCATTACAGAGGAACCTGTTCTCCCTGCACTGCCTTGATGTTCAAGCCGAGGATCGACTCCCAACACGTGTGCACGTGGGACAGCCCTGTGGGAAAGCCTCGTGGGAAAGCCTCGTGGGAAGGACTCGAGGGAAAACCATAGATCCTCTGATCCACGCGGCGGGCTGCGTGACACTGCTGCTACCGCTCTAGAGGAAAGCGCAAGTGCATGCCCGCATTCGAGACGAGGACTGACTCCCCTGGGGAGACTCCAGAAGTACCCCAAGATCCATGTCAGCACTGGAGAGGAATCCTCAGGTTCCGGCCCCGACTCCACAGAAGGACTTAGGCCCCGGCATCGACGGGAGAGGGATCCCGAGAGGCCCCCGTGGAACTCGCATGGGGACTGGCCTTTCCTGAGGCCACCAGAGCGGTTCCCTGAGGTCCCCGTCGTAAGTCGAGAGCACCTGCCGCAACTCGAGAAAATCCTGGCGGTTTTGCCCTCCAGGCGAGATGAGGCCCATTTCCTCTGTGGCTTCTCTAGGCTAATCACGTCTAACCACTGGAACATCCAAAGGGTCCTTCACACCCTTGCTGCAGCTCAAGAACTTCCCCGACATACCCGTCTCCACTCGAGAGGAAGCACGTGGTGTCCCACACACATCCAGGGGAGCCCCGTTTCCGCCTCCTAGCTCGAGATGAGGGATCCTTTCCCTGCTTCGTAGGGAAAGAATGCCCGGCGTTCCCGTCGCATCTCAATAGGAGGCGCTCTCCACAGGAAATTCGAGAGGAACTCCAGGGTCATGCCACCATTCCAAGAGTCCCCCAGATGTGTCAATCCATTCCAGAGGAACCTGTTTTCCCTGCACTGCCTTGACGTTCAAGCCGAGGATCGACTCCCACCACGTGTGCACGTGGGACAGCCCTGTGGGAAAGCCTCGTGGGAAAGCCTCGTGGGAAAGACTCGAGGGAAAACCATAGATCCTTTGATCCACGCGGCGGACTGCGTGACACTGCTGCTACCGCTCTGGAGGAAAGCGCAAGTGCATGCCCGCATTCGAGACGAGGACTGACTCCCCTGGGGAGACTCCAGAAGTACCCCAAGATCCATGTCAGCACTGGAGAGGAATCCTCAGGTTCCGGCCCCGACTCCACACAAGGTCTTAGGCCCCGGCATCGACGGGAGAGGAATCCCGAGAGGCCACCGAGGAACTCGAATGGGGACTGGCCTTTCCTGAGGCCACCAGAGCGGGTCCCTGAGGTCCCCGTCGTAAGTCGAGAGCACCTGCCGCAACTCGAGAAAATCCTGGAGGTTTTGCCCTCCAGGCGAGATGAGGCCCATTTCCGCTGAGGCTTCTCGAGGCCAATCACGTCTAACGACTGGAACTTCCAAAGGGTCCTTCACACCCTTGCTGCAACTCAAGAAGTTCCCCGACATACCCGTCTCCACTCGAGAGGAAGCACGTGGTGTCCCGCACACATCCAGGGGAGCCCCGTTTCCGCCTCCTAGCTCGAGATGAGGGATCCTTTCCCTGTTTCGTAGGGAAAGAATTCCCGGCGTTCCCGTCGCATCTCAAGAGGAGGCGCTCTCCACAGAATAGGGGAGAGGATCTCCAGGGTCGTGCCACCATTCCAAGAGACCCCCAGATGTGTCAGTCCATTACAGAGGAACATGTTTTCCCTGCACTGCCTTGATGTTCAAGCCGAGGATCGACTCCCACCACGTGTGCACGTGGGACAGCCCTGTGGGAAAGCCTCGTGGGAAAGCCTCGTGGGAAAGACTCGATGGAAAACCATAGATCCTTTGATCCACGCGGCGGGCTGCGTGACACTGCTGCTACCGCTCTGGAGGAAAGCGCAAGTGCATGCCCGCATTCGAGACGGGGACTAACTCCCCTGGGGAGACTCCAGAAGTACCCCAAGATCCATGTCAGCACTGGAGAGGAATCCTCAGGTTCCGGCCCCGACTCCACAGAAGGACTTAGGCCCCGGCATCGACGGGAGAGGGATCCCGAGAGGCCCCCGAGGAACTCGCATGGGGATTGGCTTTTCCTGAGGCCACCAGAGCGGGTCCCTGAGGTCCACGTCGTAAGTCGAGATCACCTGCCGCAACTCTTGAAAATCCAGGAGGTTTTGCCCTCCAGGCGAGTTGAGGCTCATTTCCGCTGAGGCTTCTCTAGGCTAATCACGTCTAAACACTGGAACTTCCAAACGGTCCTTCACACCCTTGCTGCAACTCAAGAAGTTCCCCGACATACCCGTCTCCACTCGAATGGAAGCACGTGGGGTCCCGCACACATCCAGGGGAGCCCCGTTTCCGCCTCCTAGCTCGAGATGAGGGATCCCTTCCCTGTTTCGTAGGGAAAGAATTCCCGGCGTTCCCGTCGCATCTCAAGAGGAGGCGCTCTCCACAGGAAAGGCGAGAGGAACTCCAGGGTCGTGCCACCATTCCAAGAGTCCCCCAGATGTGTCAGTCCATTCCAGAGGAACCTGTTTTCCCTGCACTGCCTTGGCGTTCAAGCCAAGGATCGATTCCCACCACGTGTGCACGTGGGACAGCCCTGTGGGAAAGCCTCGTGGGAAAGCCTCGTGGGAATGACTCGAGGGAAAACCATAGATCCTTTGATCCACGCGGCGGACTGCGTGACACTGCTGCTACCGCTCTGGAGGAAAGCGCAATGCATCCCCGCATTCGAGACGAGGACTGACTCCCCTGGGGAGACTCCAGAAGTACCCCAAGATCCATGTCAACACTGGAGAGGAATCCTCAGGTTCCGGCCCCGAATCCACAGAAGGCCTTAGGCCCCGGCATCGACGGGAGAGGAATCCCGAGAGGCCCCCGAGGAACACGCATGGGGACTGGCCTTTCCTGAGGCCACCAGAGCGGTTCCCTGAGGTCCCCGTTGTAAGTCGAGAGCACCTGCCGCAACTCGAGAAAATCCAGGAGGTTTTGCCCTCCAGGGGAGATGAGGCCCATTTCCGCTGAGGCTTCTCGAGGCCAATCACATGTAACCACTGGAACTTCCAAAGGGTCCTTCACACCCTTGCTGCAACTCAAGAAGTTCCCCGACATACCCGTCTCCACTCGAGAGGAAGCACGTGGTGTCCCACACACATCCAGGGGAGCCCCGTTTCCGCCTCCTAGCTCGAGATGAGGGATCCTTTCCCTGTTTCGTAGGGAAAGAATTCCCGGCGATCCCGTCGCATCTCAAGAGGAGGCGCTCTCCACAGGAAAGGCGAGAGGAACTCCAGGGTCGTGACACCATTCTAAGAGTCCCCCAGATGTGTCAGTCCATTCCAGAGGAACCTGTTTTCCCTGCACTGCCTTGACGTTCAAGCCGAGGATCTACTCCCACCACGTGTGCACGTGGGACAGCCCTGTGGGAAAGCCTCGTGGGAAAGACTCGAGGGAAAACCATAGATTCTTTGATCCACGCTGCGGACTGCGTGACACTGCTGCTACCGCTCTGGAGGAAAGCGCAAGTGCATGCCCGCATTCGAGACGAGGACTGACTCCCCTGGGGAGACTCCAGAAGTACCCCAAGATCCATGTCAGCACTGGAGAGGAATCCTCAGGTTCCGGCCCCGAATCCACAGAAGGACTTAGGCCCCGGCATCGACGGGAGAGGGATCCCGAGAGGCCCCCGAGGAACTCGCATGGGGACTGGCCTTTCCTGAGGCCACCAGAGCGGGTCCCTGAGGTCCCCGTCGTAAGTCGAGAGCACCTGCCGCAACTCGAGAAAATCCAGGAGGTTTTGCCCTCCAGGCGAGATGAGGCCCATTTCCTCTGAGGCTTCTATAGGCTAATCACGTCTAACCACTGGAACATCCAAAGGGTCCTTCACACCCTTGCTGCAGCTCAAGAACTTCCCCGACATACCCGTCTCCACTCGAGAGGAAGCACGTGGGGTCCCGCACACATCCAGGGGAGCCCCGTTTCCGCCTCCTAGCTCGAGATGAGGGATCCTTTCCCTGTTTCGTAGGGAAAGATTTCCCGGCGTTCCCGTCGAATCTCAAGAGGAGGCGCTCTCCACAGGAAAGGGGAGAGGATCTCCAGGGTCGTGCCACCATTCCAAGAGACCCCCAGATGTGTCAGTCCATTACAGAGGAACCTGTTTTCCCTGCACTGCCTTGATGTTCAAGCCGAGGATCGACTCCCACCACGTGTGCACGTGGTACAGCCCTGTGGGAAAGCCTCGTGGGAAAGCCTCGTGGGAAAGACTCGGGGGAAAACCATAGATCCTTTGATCCACGTGGCAGGCTGCGTGACACTGCTGCCACCGCTCTGGAGGAAAGCGCAAGTGCATGCCCGCATTCGAGACGAGGACTGACTCCCCTGGGGAGACTCCAGAAGTACCCCAAGATCCATGTCAGCACTGGAGAGGAATCCTCAGGTTCCGGCCCCGACTCCACAGAAGGACTTAGGCCCCGGCATCGACGGGAGAGGGATCCCGAGAGGCCCCCGAGGAACTCGCATGGGGACTGGCTTTTCCTGAGGCCACCAGAGCGGGTCCCTGAGGTCCACGTCGTAAGTCGAGATCACCTGCCGCAACTCGAGAAAATCCAGGAGTTTTTGCCCTCCAGGCGAGATGAGGCCCATTTCCGCTTAGGCTTCTCGAGGCCAATCACATCTAACCACTGGAACTTCCAAAGGGTTCTTCACACCATTGCTGCAACTCAAGAAGTTCCCCGACATACCCGTCTCCACTCGAGAGGAAGCACGTGGGGTCCCGCACACATCCAGGGGAGCCCCGTTTCCGCCTCCTAGCTCGAGATGAGGGATCCTTTCCCTGTTTCGTAGGGAAAGAATTCCCGGCGTTCCGTCGCATCTCAAGAGGAGGCGCTCTCCACAGGAAAGGCGAGAGGAACTCCAGGGTCGTGCCACCATTCCAAGAGTCCCCCAGATGTGTCAGTCCATTCCAGAGGAACCTGTTTTCCCTGCACTGCCTTGACGTTCAAGCCGAGGATCGACTCCCACCACGTGTGCACGTGGGACAGCCCTGTGGGAAAGCCTCGTGGGAAAGCCTCGTGGGAAAGACTCGAGGGAAAACCATAGATCCTTTGATCCACGCGGCGGACTGCGTGACACTGCTGCTACCGCTCTGGAGGAAAGCGCAAGTGCATGCCCGCATTCGAGACGAGGACTGACTCCCCTGGGGAGACTCCAGAAGTACCCCAAGATCCATGTCAGCACTGGAGAGGAATCCTCAGGTTCCGGCCCCGACTCCACACAAGCTCTTAGGCCCCGGCATCGACGGGAGAGGAATCCCGAGAGGCCCCCGAGGAACACGCATGGGGACTGGCCTTTCCTGAGGCCACCAGAGCGGTTCCCTGAGATCCCCGTCGTAAGTCGAGAGCACCTGCCGCAACTCGAGAAAATCCAGGAGGTTTTGCCCTCCAGGCGAGATGAGGCCCATTTCCGCTGAGGCTTCTCGAGGCCAATCACATCTAACCACTGGAACTTCCAAAGGGTCCTTCACACCATTGCTGCAACTCAAGAAGTTCCCCGACATACCCGTCTCCACTCGAGAGGAAGCACGTGGGGTCCCGCACACATCCAGGGGAGCCCCGTTTCCGCCTCCTAGCTCGAGATGAGGGATCCTTTCCCTGTTTCGTAGGGAAAGAATTCCCGGGTTTCCCGTCGCATCTCAAGAGGAGGCGCTCTCCACAGGAAAGGCGAGAGGAACTCCAGGGTCGTGACACCGTTCCAAGAGTCCCCCCAGATGTGTCAGTCCATTCCAGAGGAACCTGTTTTCCCTGCACTGCCTTGACGTTCAAGCCGAGGATCGACTCCCACCACGTGTGCACGTGGGACAGCCCTGTGGGAAAGCCTCGTGGGAAAGCCTCGTGGGAAAGACTCGAGGGAAAACCATAGATCCTTTGATCCACGCGGCGGACTGCGTGACACTGCTGCTACCGCTCTGGAGTAAAGCGCAAGTGCATGCCCGCATTCGAGACGAGGACTGACTCCCCTGGGGAGACTCCAGAAGTACCCCAAGATCCATGTCAGCACTGGAGAGGAATCCTCAGGTTCCGGCCCCGACTCCACACAAGGTCTTAGGCCCCGGCATCGACGGGAGAGGAATCCCGAGAGGCCCCCGAGGAACTCGCATGGGGACTGGCAATTCCTGAGGCCACCAGAGCGGGTCCCTGAGGTCCCCGTCGTAAGTCGAGAGCACCTGCTGCAACTCGAGAAAATCCAGGAGGTTTTGCCCTCCAGGCGAGATGAGGCCCATTTCCGGTGAGGCTTCTCGAGGCCAATCACATCTAACCACTGGAACTTCCAAAGGGTCCTTCACACCCTTGCTGCAACTCAAGAAGTTCCCCGACATACCCGTCTGCACTCGAGAGGAAGCACGTGGTGTCCCGCACACATCCAGGGGAGGCCCGTTTCCGCCTCCTATCTCGAGATGAGGGATCCTTTCCCTGTTTCGTAGGGAAAGAATTCCCGGCGTTCCCGTCGCATCTCAAGAGGAGGCGCTCTCCACAGGAAAGGCGAGAGGAACTCCAGGGTCATGCCACCATTCCAAGAGTCCCCCAGATGTGTCAGTCCATTCCAGAGGAACCTTTTTTCCCTGCACTGCCTTGACGTTCAAGCCGAGGATCGACTCCCACCACGTGTGCACGTGGGACAGCACTGTGGGAAAGCCTCGTGGGAAAGCCTCGTGGGAAAGACTCGAGGGAAAACCATAGATCCTTTGATCCACGCGGCGGACTGCGTGACACTGCTGCTACCGCTCTGGAGGAAAGCGCAAGTGCATGCCCGCATTCGAGACGAGGACTTACTCCCCTGGGGAGACTCCAGAAGTACCCCAAGATCCATGTCAGCACTGGAGAGGAATCCTCAGGTTCCGGCCCCGACTCCACACAAGGTCTTAGGCCCCGGCATAGACGGGAGAGTAATCCCGAGAGGGCCCCGAGGAACTCGCATGGGGACTGGCCTTTCCTGAGGCCACCAGAGCGGGTCCCTGAGGTCCCCGTCGTAAGTCGAGAGCACCTGCCGCAACTCGAGAAAATCCAGGAGGTTTTGCCCTCCAGTCGAGATGAGGCCCATTTCCGCTGAGGCTTCTCGAGGCCAATCACGTCTAACCACTGGAACTTCCAAAGGGTCCTTCACACCCTTGCTGCAACTCAAGAAGTTCCCCAACATACCCGTCTCCACTCGAGAGGAAGCATGTGGTGTCCCGCACACATCCAGGGGAGCCCCGTTTCCGCCTCATAGCTCGAGATGAGGTATCCTTTCCCTGTTTCGTAGGGAAAGAATTCCCGGCGTTCCCGTCGCATCTCAAGAGGAGGCGCTCTCCACAGGAAAGGCGAGAGGAACTCCAGGGTCGTGCCACCATTCCAAGAGTCCCCCAGATGTGTCAGTCCAATCCAGAGGAACCTGTTTTCCCTGCACTGCCTTGATGTTCAAGCCGAGGATCGACTCCCACCACGTGTGCACGTGGGACAGCCCTGTGGGAAAGCCTCGTGGGAAAGCCTCGTGGGAAAGACTCGAGGGAAAACCATAGATCCTTTGATCCACGCGGCGGACTGCGTGACACTGCTGCTACCGCTCTGGAGGAAAGCGCAAGTGCATGCCCGCATTCGAGACGAGGACTGACTCCCCTGGGGAGACTCCAGAATTACCCCAAGATCCATGTCAGCACTGGAGAGGAATCCTCAGGTTCCGGCCCCGACTCCACACAAGGTCTTAGGCCCCGGCATCGACGGGAGAGGAATCCCGAGAGGCCCCCGAGGAACTCGCATGGGGACTGGCCTTTCCTGAGGCCACCAGAGCGGGTCCCTGAGGTCCCCGTCGTAAGTCGAGAGCACCTGCCGCAACTCGAGAAAATCCAGGAGGTTTTGCCCTCCAGGCGAGATGAGGCCCATTTCCGCTGAGGCTTCTCGAGGCCAATCACATCTAACCACTGGAACTTCCAAAGGGTCCTTCACACCATTGCTGCAACTCAAGAAGTTCCCCGACATACCCGTCTCCACTCGAGAGGAAGCACGTGGGGTCCCGCACACATCCAGGGGAGCCCCGTTTCCGCCTCCTAGGTCGAGATGAGGGATCCTTTCCCTTTTTCGTAGGGAAAGAATTCCCGGCTTTCCCGTCGCATCTCAAGAGGAGGCGCTCTCCACAGGAAAGGCGAGAGGAACTCCAGGGTCGTGACACCATTCCAAGAGTCCCCCAGATGTGTCAGTCCATTCCAGAGGAACCTGTTTTCCCTGCACTGCCTTGACGTTCAAGCCGAGGATCGACTCCCACCACGTGTGCACGTGGGACAGCCCTGTGGGAAAGCCTCGTGGGAAAGCCTCGTGGGAAAGACTCGAGGGAAAACCATAGATCCTTTGATCCACGCGGCGGACTGCGTGACACTGCTGCTACCGCTCTGGAGGAAAGCGCAAGTGCATGCCCGCATTCGAGACGAGGACTGACTCCCCTGGGGAGACTCCAGAAGTACCCCAAGATCCATGTCAGCACTGGAGAGGAATCCTCAGGTTCCGACCCCGACTCCACACAAGGTCTTAGGCGCCGGCATCGACGGGAGAGGAATCCCGAGACGCCCCCGAGGAACTCGCATGGGGACTGGCCTTTCCTGAGGCCACCAGAGCGGGTCCCTGAGGTCCCCGTCGTAAGTCGAGAGCACCTGCCGCAACTCGAGAAAATCCAGGAGGTTTTGCCCTCCAGGCGAGATGAGGCCCATTTCCGCTGAGGCTTCTCGAGGCCAATCACATCTAACCACTGGAACTTCCAAAGGGTCCTTCACAACCTTGCTGCAACTCAAGAAGTTCCCCGACATACCCGTCTCCACTCGAGAGGAAGCACGTGGGGTCCCGGACACATCCAGGGGAGCCCCGTTTCCGCCTCCTAGCTCGAGATGAGGGATCCTTTCCCTGTTTCGTAGGGAAAGAATTCCCGGCGTTCCCGTCGCATCTCAAGAGGAGGCGCTCTCCACAGGAAAGGCGAGAGGAACTCCAGGGTCGTGCCACCATTCCAAGAGTCCCCCAGATGTGTCAGTCCATTCCAGAGGAACCTGTTTTCCCTGCACTGCCTTGACGTTCAAGCCGAGGATCGACTCCCACCACGTGTGCACGTGGGACAGCCCTGTGGGAAAGCCTCGTGGGAAAGCCTCGTGGGAAAGACTCGAGGGAAAACCATAGATCCTTTGATCCACGCGGCGGACTGCGTGACACTGCTGCTACCGCTCTGGAGGAAAGCGCAAGTGCATGCCCGCATTCGAGACGAGGACTGACTCCCCTGGGGAGACTCCAGAAGTACCCCAAGATCCATGTCAGCACTGGAGAGGAATCCTCAGGTTCCGGCCCCGACTCCACACAAGGTCTTAGGCCCCGGAATCGACGGGAGAGGAATCCCGAGAGGCCCCCGAGGAACTCGCATGGGGACTGGCCTTTCCTGAGGCCACCGGAGCGGGTCCCTGAGATCCCCGTCGTAAGTCGAGAGCACCTGCCACAACTCGAGAAAATCCAGGAGGTTTTGCCCTCCAGGCGAGATGAGGCCCATTTCCGCTGAGGCTTCTCGAGGCCAATCACATCTAACCACTGGAACTTCCAAAGGGTCCTTCACACCCTTGCTGCAACTCAAGAAGTTCCCCGACATACCCGTCTCCACTCGAGAGGAAGCACGTGGGTTCCCGCACACATCCAGGGGAGCCCCGTTTCCGCCTCCTATCTCGAGATGAGGGATCCTTTCCCTGTTTCGTAGGGAAAGAATTCCCGGCGTTCCCGTCGCATCTCAAGAGGAGGCGCTCTCCACAGGAAAGGCGAGAGGAACTCCAGGGTCGTGACACCATTCCAAGAGTCCCCCAGATGTGTCAGTCCATTCCAGAGGAACCTGTTTTCCCTGCACTGCCTTGACGTTCAAGCCGAGGATCGACTCCCACCACGTGTGCACGTGGGACAGCCCTGTGGGAAAGCCTCGTGGGAAAGCCTCGTGGGAAAGACTCGAGGGAAAACCATAGATCCTTTGATCCACGCGGCGGACTGCGTGACACTGCTGCTACCGCTCTGGAGGAAAGCGCAAGTGCATGCCCGCATTCGAGACGAGGACTGACTCCCCTGGGGAGACTCCAGAAGTACCCCAAGATCCATGTCAGCACTGGAGAGGAATCCTCAGGTTCAGGCCCCGACTCTACACAAGGTCTTAGGCCCCGGCATCGACGGGAGAGGAATCCCGAGAGGCCCCCGAGGAACTCGCATGGGGACTGGCCTTTCCTGAGGCCACCAGAGCGGGTCCCTGAGGTCCCCGTCGTAAGTCGAGAGCACCTGCCGCAACTCGAGAAAATCCAGGAGGTTTTGCCCTCCAGGCGAGATGAGGCCCATTTCCGCTGAGGCTTCTCGAGGCCAATCACATCTAACCACTGGAACTTCCAAAGGGTCCTTCACACCCTTGCTGCAACTCAAGAAGTTCCCCGACATACCCGTCTGCACTCGGAGGAAGCACGTGGGGTCCCGCACACATCCAGGGGAGCTCCGTTTCCGACTCCTAGCTCGAGATGAGGGATCCTTTCCCTGTTTCGTAGGGAAAGAATTCCCGGCGTTCCCGTCGCATCTCAAGACGAGGCGCTCTCCACAGGAAAGGCGAGAGGAACTCCAGGGTCGTGCCACCATTCCAAGAGTCCCCCAGATGTGTCAGTCCATTCCAGAGGAACCTGTTTTCCCTGCACTGCCTTGACGTTCAAGCCAAAGATCGACTCCCACCACGTGTGCACGTGGGACAGCCCTGTGGGAAAGCCTCGTGGGAAAGCCTCGTGGGAAAGACTCGAGGAAAAACCATAGATCCTTTGATCCACGCGGCGGACTGCGTGACACTGCTGCTACCGCTCTGGAGGAAAGCGCAAGTGCATGCCCGCATTCGAGACGAGGACTGACTCCCCTGGGGAGACTCCAGAAGTACCCCAAGATCCATGTCAGCACTGGAGAGGAATCCTCAGGTTCCGGCCCCGACTCCACACAAGGTCTTAGGCCCCGGCATCGACGGGAGAGGAATCCCGAGAGGCCCCCGAGGAACTCGCATGTGGACTGGCCTTTCCTGAGGCCACCAGAGCGGTTCCCTGAGATCCCCGTCGTAAGTCGAGAGCACCTGCCGCAACTCGAGAAAATCCAGGAGGTTTTGCCCTCCAGGCGAGATGAGACCCATTTCCGCTGAGGCTTCTCGAGGCCAATCACATCTAACCACTGGAACTTCCAAAGGGTCCTTCACACCCTTGCTGCAGCTCAAGAACTTCCCCGACATACCCGTCTCCACTCGAGAGGAAGCACGTGGGTTCCCGCACACATCCAGGGGAGCCCCGTTTCCGCCTCCTAGCTCGAGATGAGGGATCCTTTCCCTGTTTCGTAGGGAAAGAATTCCCGGCGTTCCCGTCGAATCTCAAGAGGAGGCGCTCTCCACAGGAAAGGGGAAAGGAAATCCAGGGTCGTGCCACCATTCCAAGAGACCCCCAGGTGTGTCAGTCCATTACAGAGGAACCTGTTCTCCCTGCACTGCCTTGATGTTCAAGCCGAGGATCGACTCCCAACACGTGTGCACGTGGGACAGCCCTGTGGGAAAGCCTCGTGGGAAAGCCTCGTGGGAAGGACTCGAGGGAAAACCATAGATCCTCTGATCCACGCGGCGGGCTGCGTGACACTGCTGCTACCGCTCTAGAGGAAAGCGCAAGTGCATGCCCGCATTCGAGACGAGGACTGACTCCCCTGGGGAGACTCCAGAAGTACCCCAAGATCCATGTCAGCACTGGAGAGGAATCCTCAGGTTCCGGCCCCGACTCCACAGAAGGACTTAGGCCCCGGCATCGACGGGAGAGGGATCCCGAGAGGCCCCCGTGGAACTCGCATGGGGACTGGCCTTTCCTGAGGCCACCAGAGCGGTTCCCTGAGGTCCCCGTCGTAAGTCGAGAGCACCTGCCGCAACTCGAGAAAATCCTGGCGGTTTTGCCCTCCAGGCGAGATGAGGCCCATTTCCTCTGTGGCTTCT
Organism: Ovis canadensis; assembly: GCF_042477335.2. Classification (NCBI taxonomy): domain Eukaryota; kingdom Metazoa; phylum Chordata; class Mammalia; order Artiodactyla; family Bovidae; genus Ovis; species Ovis canadensis. Next base: position 4,217,796 of record NC_091258.1, on the reverse strand, counting down.
CTAGGCTAATCACGTCTAACCACTGGAACATCCAAAGGGTCCTTCACACCCTTGCTGCAGCTCAAGAACTTCCCCGACATACCCGTCTCCACTCGAGAGGAAGCACGTGGTGTCCCACACACATCCAGGGGAGCCCCGTTTCCGCCTCCTAGCTCGAGATGAGGGATCCTTTCCCTGCTTCGTAGGGAAAGAATGCCCGGCGTTCCCGTCGCATCTCAATAGGAGGCGCTCTCCACAGGAAATTCGAGAGGAACTCCAGGGTCATGCCACCATTCCAAGAGTCCCCCAGATGTGTCAATCCATTCCAGAGGAACCTGTTTTCCCTGCACTGCCTTGACGTTCAAGCCGAGGATCGACTCCCACCACGTGTGCACGTGGGACAGCCCTGTGGGAAAGCCTCGTGGGAAAGCCTCGTGGGAAAGACTCGAGGGAAAACCATAGATCCTTTGATCCACGCGGCGGACTGCGTGACACTGCTGCTACCGCTCTGGAGGAAAGCGCAAGTGCATGCCCGCATTCGAGACGAGGACTGACTCCCCTGGGGAGACTCCAGAAGTACCCCAAGATCCATGTCAGCACTGGAGAGGAATCCTCATGTTCCGGCCCCGACTCCACACAAGGTCTTAGGCCCCGGCATCGACGGGAGAGGAATCCCGAGAGGCCACCGAGGAACTCGAATGGGGACTGGCCTTTCCTGAGGCCACCAGAGCGGGTCCCTGAGGTCCCCGTCGTAAGTCGAGAGCACCTGCCGCAACTCGAGAAAATCCTGGAGGTTTTGCCCTCCAGGCGAGATGAGGCCCATTTCCGCTGAGGCTTCTCGAGGCCAATCACGTCTAACGACTGGAACTTCCAAAGGGTCCTTCACACCCTTGCTGCAACTCAAGAAGTTCCCCGACATACCCGTCTCCACTCGAGAGGAAGCACGTGGTGTCCCGCACACATCCAGGGGAGCCCCGTTTCCGCCTCCTAGCTCGAGATGAGGGATCCTTTCCCTGTTTCGTAGGGAAAGAATTCCCGGCGTTCCCGTCGCATCTCAAGAGGAGGCGCTCTCCACAGAATAGGGGAGAGGATCTCCAGGGTCGTGCCACCATTCCAAGAGACCCCCAGATGTGTCAGTCCATTACAGAGGAACATGTTTTCCCTGCACTGCCTTGATGTTCAAGCCGAGGATCGACTCCCACCACGTGTGCACGTGGGACAGCCCTGTGGGAAAGCCTCGTGGGAAAGCCTCGTGGGAAAGACTCGATGGAAAACCATAGATCCTTTGATCCACGCGGCGGGCTGCGTGACACTGCTGCTACCGCTCTGGAGGAAAGCGCAAGTGCATGCCCGCATTCGAGACGGGGACTAACTCCCCTGGGGAGACTCCAGAAGTACCCCAAGATCCATGTCAGCACTGGAGAGGAATCCTCAGGTTCCGGCCCCGACTCCACAGAAGGACTTAGGCCCCGGCATCGACGGGAGAGGGATCCCGAGAGGCCCCCGAGGAACTCGCATGGGGATTGGCTTTTCCTGAGGCCACCAGAGCGGGTCCCTGAGGTCCACGTCGTAAGTCGAGATCACCTGCCGCAACTCTTGAAAATCCAGGAGGTTTTGCCCTCCAGGCGAGTTGAGGCTCATTTCCGCTGAGGCTTCTCTAGGCTAATCACGTCTAAACACTGGAACTTCCAAACGGTCCTTCACACCCTTGCTGCAACTCAAGAAGTTCCCCGACATACCCGTCTCCACTCGAATGGAAGCACGTGGGGTCCCGCACACATCCAGGGGAGCCCCGTTTCCGCCTCCTAGCTCGAGATGAGGGATCCCTTCCCTGTTTCGTAGGGAAAGAATTCCCGGCGTTCCCGTCGCATCTCAAGAGGAGGCGCTCTCCACAGGAAAGGCGAGAGGAACTCCAGGGTCGTGCCACCATTCCAAGAGTCCCCCAGATGTGTCAGTCCATTCCAGAGGAACCTGTTTTCCCTGCACTGCCTTGGCGTTCAAGCCAAGGATCGATTCCCACCACGTGTGCACGTGGGACAGCCCTGTGGGAAAGCCTCGTGGGAAAGCCTCGTGGGAATGACTCGAGGGAAAACCATAGATCCTTTGATCCACGCGGCGGACTGCGTGACACTGCTGCTACCGCTCTGGAGGAAAGCGCAATGCATCCCCGCATTCGAGACGAGGACTGACTCCCCTGGGGAGACTCCAGAAGTACCCCAAGATCCATGTCAACACTGGAGAGGAATCCTCAGGTTCCGGCCCCGAATCCACAGAAGGCCTTAGGCCCCGGCATCGACGGGAGAGGAATCCCGAGAGGCCCCCGAGGAACACGCATGGGGACTGGCCTTTCCTGAGGCCACCAGAGCGGTTCCCTGAGGTCCCCGTTGTAAGTCGAGAGCACCTGCCGCAACTCGAGAAAATCCAGGAGGTTTTGCCCTCCAGGGGAGATGAGGCCCATTTCCGCTGAGGCTTCTCGAGGCCAATCACATGTAACCACTGGAACTTCCAAAGGGTCCTTCACACCCTTGCTGCAACTCAAGAAGTTCCCCGACATACCCGTCTCCACTCGAGAGGAAGCACGTGGTGTCCCACACACATCCAGGGGAGCCCCGTTTCCGCCTCCTAGCTCGAGATGAGGGATCCTTTCCCTGTTTCGTAGGGAAAGAATTCCCGGCGATCCCGTCGCATCTCAAGAGGAGGCGCTCTCCACAGGAAAGGCGAGAGGAACTCCAGGGTCGTGACACCATTCTAAGAGTCCCCCAGATGTGTCAGTCCATTCCAGAGGAACCTGTTTTCCCTGCACTGCCTTGACGTTCAAGCCGAGGATCTACTCCCACCACGTGTGCACGTGGGACAGCCCTGTGGGAAAGCCTCGTGGGAAAGACTCGAGGGAAAACCATAGATTCTTTGATCCACGCTGCGGACTGCGTGACACTGCTGCTACCGCTCTGGAGGAAAGCGCAAGTGCATGCCCGCATTCGAGACGAGGACTGACTCCCCTGGGGAGACTCCAGAAGTACCCCAAGATCCATGTCAGCACTGGAGAGGAATCCTCAGGTTCCGGCCCCGAATCCACAGAAGGACTTAGGCCCCGGCATCGACGGGAGAGGGATCCCGAGAGGCCCCCGAGGAACTCGCATGGGGACTGGCCTTTCCTGAGGCCACCAGAGCGGGTCCCTGAGGTCCCCGTCGTAAGTCGAGAGCACCTGCCGCAACTCGAGAAAATCCAGGAGGTTTTGCCCTCCAGGCGAGATGAGGCCCATTTCCTCTGAGGCTTCTATAGGCTAATCACGTCTAACCACTGGAACTTCCAAAGGGTCCTTCACACCCTTGCTGCAGCTCAAGAACTTCCCCGACATACCCGTCTCCACTCGAGAGGAAGCACGTGGGGTCCCGCACACATCCAGGGGAGCCCCGTTTCCGCCTCCTAGCTCGAGATGAGGGATCCTTTCCCTGTTTCGTAGGGAAAGATTTCCCGGCGTTCCCGTCGAATCTCAAGAGGAGGCGCTCTCCACAGGAAAGGGGAGAGGATCTCCAGGGTCGTGCCACCATTCCAAGAGACCCCCAGATGTGTCAGTCCATTACAGAGGAACCTGTTTTCCCTGCACTGCCTTGATGTTCAAGCCGAGGATCGACTCCCACCACGTGTGCACGTGGTACAGCCCTGTGGGAAAGCCTCGTGGGAAAGCCTCGTGGGAAAGACTCGGGGGAAAACCATAGATCCTTTGATCCACGTGGCAGGCTGCGTGACACTGCTGCCACCGCTCTGGAGGAAAGCGCAAGTGCATGCCCGCATTCGAGACGAGGACTGACTCCCCTGGGGAGACTCCAGAAGTACCCCAAGATCCATGTCAGCACTGGAGAGGAATCCTCAGGTTCCGGCCCCGACTCCACAGAAGGACTTAGGCCCCGGCATCGACGGGAGAGGGATCCCGAGAGGCCCCCGAGGAACTCGCATGGGGACTGGCTTTTCCTGAGGCCACCAGAGCGGGTCCCTGAGGTCCACGTCGTAAGTCGAGATCACCTGCCGCAACTCGAGAAAATCCAGGAGTTTTTGCCCTCCAGGCGAGATGAGGCCCATTTCCGCTTAGGCTTCTCGAGGCCAATCACATCTAACCACTGGAACTTCCAAAGGGTTCTTCACACCATTGCTGCAACTCAAGAAGTTCCCCGACATACCCGTCTCCACTCGAGAGGAAGCACGTGGGGTCCCGCACACATCCAGGGGAGCCCCGTTTCCGCCTCCTAGCTCGAGATGAGGGATCCTTTCCCTGTTTCGTAGGGAAAGAATTCCCGGCGTTCCGTCGCATCTCAAGAGGAGGCGCTCTCCACAGGAAAGGCGAGAGGAACTCCAGGGTCGTGCCACCATTCCAAGAGTCCCCCAGATGTGTCAGTCCATTCCAGAGGAACCTGTTTTCCCTGCACTGCCTTGACGTTCAAGCCGAGGATCGACTCCCACCACGTGTGCACGTGGGACAGCCCTGTGGGAAAGCCTCGTGGGAAAGCCTCGTGGGAAAGACTCGAGGGAAAACCATAGATCCTTTGATCCACGCGGCGGACTGCGTGACACTGCTGCTACCGCTCTGGAGGAAAGCGCAAGTGCATGCCCGCATTCGAGACGAGGACTGACTCCCCTGGGGAGACTCCAGAAGTACCCCAAGATCCATGTCAGCACTGGAGAGGAATCCTCAGGTTCCGGCCCCGACTCCACACAAGGTCTTAGGCCCCGGCATCGACGGGAGAGGAATCCCGAGAGGCCCCCGAGGAACACGCATGGGGACTGGCCTTTCCTGAGGCCACCAGAGCGGTTCCCTGAGATCCCCGTCGTAAGTCGAGAGCACCTGCCGCAACTCGAGAAAATCCAGGAGGTTTTGCCCTCCAGGCGAGATGAGGCCCATTTCCGCTGAGGCTTCTCGAGGCCAATCACATCTAACCACTGGAACTTCCAAAGGGTCCTTCACACCATTGCTGCAACTCAAGAAGTTCCCCGACATACCCGTCTCCACTCGAGAGGAAGCACGTGGGGTCCCGCACACATCCAGGGGAGCCCCGTTTCCGCCTCCTAGCTCGAGATGAGGGATCCTTTCCCTGTTTCGTAGGGAAAGAATTCCCGGGTTTCCCGTCGCATCTCAAGAGGAGGCGCTCTCCACAGGAAAGGCGAGAGGAACTCCAGGGTCGTGACACCGTTCCAAGAGTCCCCCCAGATGTGTCAGTCCATTCCAGAGGAACCTGTTTTCCCTGCACTGCCTTGACGTTCAAGCCGAGGATCGACTCCCACCACGTGTGCACGTGGGACAGCCCTGTGGGAAAGCCTCGTGGGAAAGCCTCGTGGGAAAGACTCGAGGGAAAACCATAGATCCTTTGATCCACGCGGCGGACTGCGTGACACTGCTGCTACCGCTCTGGAGTAAAGCGCAAGTGCATGCCCGCATTCGAGACGAGGACTGACTCCCCTGGGGAGACTCCAGAAGTACCCCAAGATCCATGTCAGCACTGGAGAGGAATCCTCAGGTTCCGGCCCCGACTCCACACAAGGTCTTAGGCCCCGGCATCGACGGGAGAGGAATCCCGAGAGGCCCCCGAGGAACTCGCATGGGGACTGGCAATTCCTGAGGCCACCAGAGCGGGTCCCTGAGGTCCCCGTCGTAAGTCGAGAGCACCTGCTGCAACTCGAGAAAATCCAGGAGGTTTTGCCCTCCAGGCGAGATGAGGCCCATTTCCGGTGAGGCTTCTCGAGGCCAATCACATCTAACCACTGGAACTTCCAAAGGGTCCTTCACACCCTTGCTGCAACTCAAGAAGTTCCCCGACATACCCGTCTGCACTCGAGAGGAAGCACGTGGTGTCCCGCACACATCCAGGGGAGGCCCGTTTCCGCCTCCTATCTCGAGATGAGGGATCCTTTCCCTGTTTCGTAGGGAAAGAATTCCCGGCGTTCCCGTCGCATCTCAAGAGGAGGCGCTCTCCACAGGAAAGGCGAGAGGAACTCCAGGGTCATGCCACCATTCCAAGAGTCCCCCAGATGTGTCAGTCCATTCCAGAGGAACCTTTTTTCCCTGCACTGCCTTGACGTTCAAGCCGAGGATCGACTCCCACCACGTGTGCACGTGGGACAGCACTGTGGGAAAGCCTCGTGGGAAAGCCTCGTGGGAAAGACTCGAGGGAAAACCATAGATCCTTTGATCCACGCGGCGGACTGCGTGACACTGCTGCTACCGCTCTGGAGGAAAGCGCAAGTGCATGCCCGCATTCGAGACGAGGACTTACTCCCCTGGGGAGACTCCAGAAGTACCCCAAGATCCATGTCAGCACTGGAGAGGAATCCTCAGGTTCCGGCCCCGACTCCACACAAGGTCTTAGGCCCCGGCATAGACGGGAGAGTAATCCCGAGAGGGCCCCGAGGAACTCGCATGGGGACTGGCCTTTCCTGAGGCCACCAGAGCGGGTCCCTGAGGTCCCCGTCGTAAGTCGAGAGCACCTGCCGCAACTCGAGAAAATCCAGGAGGTTTTGCCCTCCAGTCGAGATGAGGCCCATTTCCGCTGAGGCTTCTCGAGGCCAATCACGTCTAACCACTGGAACTTCCAAAGGGTCCTTCACACCCTTGCTGCAACTCAAGAAGTTCCCCAACATACCCGTCTCCACTCGAGAGGAAGCATGTGGTGTCCCGCACACATCCAGGGGAGCCCCGTTTCCGCCTCCTAGCTCGAGATGAGGTATCCTTTCCCTGTTTCGTAGGGAAAGAATTCCCGGCGTTCCCGTCGCATCTCAAGAGGAGGCGCTCTCCACAGGAAAGGCGAGAGGAACTCCAGGGTCGTGCCACCATTCGAAGAGTCCCCCAGATGTGTCAGTCCAATCCAGAGGAACCTGTTTTCCCTGCACTGCCTTGATGTTCAAGCCGAGGATCGACTCCCACCACGTGTGCACGTGGGACAGCCCTGTGGGAAAGCCTCGTGGGAAAGCCTCGTGGGAAAGACTCGAGGGAAAACCATAGATCCTTTGATCCACGCGGCGGACTGCGTGACACTGCTGCTACCGCTCTGGAGGAAAGCGCAAGTGCATGCCCGCATTCGAGACGAGGACTGACTCCCCTGGGGAGACTCCAGAATTACCCCAAGATCCATGTCAGCACTGGAGAGGAATCCTCAGGTTCCGGCCCCGACTCCACACAAGGTCTTAGGCCCCGGCATCGACGGGAGAGGAATCCCGAGAGGCCCCCGAGGAACTCGCATGGGGACTGGCCTTTCCTGAGGCCACCAGAGCGGGTCCCTGAGGTCCCCGTCGTAAGTCGAGAGCACCTGCCGCAACTCGAGAAAATCCAGGAGGTTTTGCCCTCCAGGCGAGATGAGGCCCATTTCCGCTGAGGCTTCTCGAGGCCAATCACATCTAACCACTGGAACTTCCAAAGGGTCCTTCACACCATTGCTGCAACTCAAGAAGTTCCCCGACATACCCGTCTCCACTCGAGAGGAAGCACGTGGGGTCCCGCACACATCCAGGGGAGCCCCGTTTCCGCCTCCTAGGTCGAGATGAGGGATCCTTTCCCTTTTTCGTAGGGAAAGAATTCCCGGCTTTCCCGTCGCATCTCAAGAGGAGGCGCTCTCCACAGGAAAGGCGAGAGGAACTCCAGGGTCGTGACACCATTCCAAGAGTCCCCCAGATGTGTCAGTCCATTCCAGAGGAACCTGTTTTCCCTGCACTGCCTTGACGTTCAAGCCGAGGATCGACTCCCACCACGTGTGCACGTGGGACAGCCCTGTGGGAAAGCCTCGTGGGAAAGCCTCGTGGGAAAGACTCGAGGGAAAACCATAGATCCTTTGATCCACGCGGCGGACTGCGTGACACTGCTGCTACCGCTCTGGAGGAAAGCGCAAGTGCATGCCCGCATTCGAGACGAGGACTGACTCCCCTGGGGAGACTCCAGAAGTACCCCAAGATCCATGTCAGCACTGGAGAGGAATCCTCAGGTTCCGACCCCGACTCCACACAAGGTCTTAGGCGCCGGCATCGACGGGAGAGGAATCCCGAGACGCCCCCGAGGAACTCGCATGGGGACTGGCCTTTCCTGAGGCCACCAGAGCGGGTCCCTGAGGTCCCCGTCGTAAGTCGAGAGCACCTGCCGCAACTCGAGAAAATCCAGGAGGTTTTGCCCTCCAGGCGAGATGAGGCCCATTTCCGCTGAGGCTTCTCGAGGCCAATCACATCTAACCACTGGAACTTCCAAAGGGTCCTTCACAACCTTGCTGCAACTCAAGAAGTTCCCCGACATACCCGTCTCCACTCGAGAGGAAGCACGTGGGGTCCCGGACACATCCAGGGGAGCCCCGTTTCCGCCTCCTAGCTCGAGATGAGGGATCCTTTCCCTGTTTCGTAGGGAAAGAATTCCCGGCGTTCCCGTCGCATCTCAAGAGGAGGCGCTCTCCACAGGAAAGGCGAGAGGAACTCCAGGGTCGTGCCACCATTCCAAGAGTCCCCCAGATGTGTCAGTCCATTCCAGAGGAACCTGTTTTCCCTGCACTGCCTTGACGTTCAAGCCGAGGATCGACTCCCACCACGTGTGCACGTGGGACAGCCCTGTGGGAAAGCCTCGTGGGAAAGCCTCGTGGGAAAGACTCGAGGGAAAACCATAGATCCTTTGATCCACGCGGCGGACTGCGTGACACTGCTGCTACCGCTCTGGAGGAAAGCGCAAGTGCATGCCCGCATTAGAGACGAATACTGACTCCCCTGAGGAGACTCCAGAAGTACCCCAAGATCCATGTCAGCACTGGAGAGGAATCCTCAGGTTCCGGCCCCGACTCCACACAAGGTCTTAGGCCCCGGCATCGACGGGAGAGGAATCCCGAGACGCCCCCGAGGAACTCGCATGGGGACTGGCCTTTCCTGAGGCCACCAGAGCGGGTCCCTGAGGTCCCCGTCGTAAGTCGAGAGCACCTGCCGCAACTCGAGAAAATCCAGGAGGTTTTGCCCTCCAGGCGAGATGAGGCCCATTTCCGCTGAGGCTTCTCGAGGCCAATCACATCTAACCCCTGGAACTTCCAAAGGGTCCTTCACACCCTTGCCTCAACTCAAGAAGTTCCCCACATACCCGTCTCCACTCGAGAGGAAGCACGTGGGGTCCCGCACACATCCAGGGGAGCCCCGTTTCCGCCTCCTAGCTCGAGATGAGGGATCCTTTCCCTGTTTCGTAGGGAAAGAATTCCCGGCGTTCCCGTCGCATCTCAAGAGGAGGCGCTCTCCACAGGAAAGGCGAGAGGAACTCCAGGGTCGTGCCACCATTCCAAGAGTCCCCCAGATGTGTCAGTCCATTCCAGAGGAACATGTTTTCCCTGCACTGCCTTGACGTTCAAGCCGAGGATCGACTCCCACCACGTGTGCACGTGGGACAGCCCTGTGGGAAAGCCTCGTGGGAAAGCCTCGTGGGAAAGACTCGAGGGAAAACCATAGATCCTTTGATCCATTGGGCGGACTGCGTGACACTGCTGCTACCGCTCTGGAGGAAAGCGCAAGTGCATGCCCGCATTCGAGACGAGGACTGACTCCCCTGGGGAGACTCCAGAAGTACCCCAAGATCCATGTCAGCACTGGAGAGGAATCCTCAGGTTCAGGCCCCGACTCTACACAAGGTCTTAGGCCCCGGCATCGACGGGAGAGGAATCCCGAGAGGCCCCCGAGGAACTCGCATGGGGACTGGCCTTTCCTGAGGCCACCAGAGCGGGTCCCTGAGGTCCCCGTCGTAAGTCGAGAGCACCTGCCGCAACTCGAGAAAATCCAGGAGGTTTTGCCCTCCAGGCGAGATGAGGCCCATTTCCGCTGAGGCTTCTCGAGGCCAATCACATCTAACCACTGGAACTTCCAAAGGGTCCTTCACACCCTTGCTGCAACTCAAGAAGTTCCCCGACATACCCGTCTGCACTCGGAGGAAGCACGTGGGGTCCCGCACACATCCAGGGGAGCTCCGTTTCCGACTCCTAGCTCGAGATGAGGGATCCTTTCCCTGTTTCGTAGGGAAAGAATTCCCGGCGTTCCCGTCGCATCTCAAGACGAGGCGCTCTCCACAGGAAAGGCGAGAGGAACTCCAGGGTCGTGCCACCATTCCAAGAGTCCCCCAGATGTGTCAGTCCATTCCAGAGGAACCTGTTTTCCCTGCACTGCCTTGACGTTCAAGCCAAGGATCGACTCCCACCACGTGTGCACGTGGGACAGCCCTGTGGGAAAGCCTCGTGGGAAAGCCTCGTGGGAAAGACTCGAGGAAAAACCATAGATCCTTTGATCCACGCGGCGGACTGCGTGACACTGCTGCTACCGCTCTGGAGGAAAGCGCAAGTGCATGCCCGCATTCGAGACGAGGACTGACTCCCCTGGGGAGACTCCAGAAGTACCCCAAGATCCATGTCAGCACTGGAGAGGAATCCTCAGGTTCCGGCCCCGACTCCACACAAGGTCTTAGGCCCCGGCATCGACGGGAGAGGAATCCCGAGAGGCCCCCGAGGAACTCTCATGTGGACTGGCCTTTCCTGAGGCCACCAGAGCGGTTCCCTGAGATCCCCGTCGTAAGTCGAGAGCACCTGCCGCAACTCGAGAAAATCCAGGAGGTTTTGCCCTCCAGGCGAGATGAGACCCATTTCCGCTGAGGCTTCTCGAGGCCAATCACATCTAACCACTGGAACTTCCAAAGGGTCCTTCACACCATTGCTACAACTCAAGAAGTTCCCCGACATACCCGTCTGCACTCGAGAGGAAGCACGTGGGTTCCCGCACACATCCAGGGGAGCCCCGTTTCCGCCTCCTAGCTCGAGATGAGGGATCCTATCCCTGTTTCGTAGGGAAAGAATTCCCGGCGTTCTCGTCGCATCTCAAGAGGAGGCGCTCTCCACAGGAAAGGCGAGAGGAACTCCAGGGTCTTGCCACCATTCCAAGAGACCCCCAGATGTGTCAGTCCATTACAGAGGAACCTGTTTTCCCTGCACTGCCTTGATGTTCAAGCCGAGGATCGACTTCCACCACGTGTGCACGTGGGACAGCCCTGTGGGAAAGCCTCGTGGGAAAGCCTCGTGGGAAAGACTCGAGGGAAAACCATAGATCCTTTGATCCACGCGGCGGACTGCGTGACACTGCTGCTACCGCTCTGGAGGAAAGCGCAAGTGCATGCCCGCATTCGAGACGAGGACTGACTCCCCTGGGGAGACTCCAGAAGTACCCCAAGATCCATGTCAGCAATGGAGAGGAATCCTCAGGTTCCGGCCCCGACTCCACAGAAGGACTTAGGCCCTGGCATCGACGGGAGAGGGATCCCGAGAGGCCCCCGAGGAACTCGCATGGGGACTGGCTTTTCCTGAGGCCACCAGAGCGGGTCCCTGAGGTCCCCGTCGTAAGTCGAGAGCACCTGCCGCAACTCGAGAAAATCCAGGAGGTTTTGCCCTCCAGGCGAGATGAGGCCCATTTCCGCTGAGGCTTCTCGAGGCCAATCACGTCTAACCACTGGAACTTCCAAAGGGTCCTTCACACCCTTGCTGCAACTCAAGAAGTTCCCCGACATACCCGTCTCCACTCGAGAGGAAGCACGTGGTGTCCCGCACACATCCAGGGGAGCCCCGTTTCCGCCTCCTAGCTCGAGATGAGGGATCTTTCCCTGTTTCGTAGGGAAAGAATTCCCGGCGTTCCCGTCGCATCTCAAGAGGAGGCGCTCTCCACAGGAAAGGCGAGGGGAACTCCAGGGAAGTGCCACCATTCCAAGAGACCCTCAGATGTGTCAGTCCATTACAGAGGAACCTGTTTTCCCTGCACTGCCTTGATGTTCAAGCCGAGGATCGACTCCCACCACGTGTGCACGTGGGACAGCCCTGTGGGAAAGCCTCGTGGGAAAGCCTCGTGGGAAAGACTCGAGGGAAAACCATAGATCCTTTGATCCACGCGGCGGATTGGGTGACACTGCTGCTACCGCTCTGGAGGAAAGCGCAAGTGCATGCCCGCATTCGAGACGAGGACTGACTCCCCTGGGGAGACTACAGAAGTACCCCAAGATCCATGTCAGCACTGGAGAGGAATCCTCAGGTTCCGGCCCCGACTCCACAGAAGGACTTAGGCCCCGGCATCGACGGGAGAGGGATCCCGAGAGGCCCCCGAGGAACTCGCATGGGGACTGGCTTTTCCTGAGGCCACCAGAGCGGGTCCCTGAGGTCCCCGTCGTAAGTCGAGAGCACCTGCCGCAACTCGAGAAAATCCAGGAGGTTTTGCCCTCCATGCGAGATGAGGCTCATTTCCGCTGAGGCTTCTCGAGGCTAATCACGTCTAAACACTGGAACTTCCAAAGGGTCCTTCACACCCTTGCTGCAACTCAAGAAGTTCCCCGACATACCCGTCTCCACTCGAATGGAAGCACGTGGGGTCCCGCACACATCCAGGGGAGCCCCGTTTCCGCCTCCTAGCTCGAGATGAGGGATCCTTTCCCTGTTTCGTAGGGAAAGAATTCCCGGCGTTCCCGTCGCATCTCAAGAGGAGGCGCTCTCCACAGGAAAGGCGAGAGGAACTCCAGGGTCGTGCCACCATTCCAAGAGTCCCCCAGATGTGTCAGTCCATTCCAGAGGAACCTGTTTTCCCTGCACTGCCTTGACGTTCAAGCCAAGGATCGACTCACACCACGTGTGCACGTGGGACAGCCCTGTGGGAAAGCCTCGTGGGAAAGCCTCGTGGAAAAGACTTGAGGGAAAACCATAGATCCTTTGATCCACGAGGCGGACTGCGTGACACTGCTGCTACCGCTCTGGAGGAAAGTGCAAGTGCATGCCCGCATTTGAGACGAGGACTGACTCCCTTGGGGAGACTCCAGAAGTACCCCAAGATCCATGTCAGCACTGGAGAGGAATCCTCAGGTTCCGGCCCCGACTCCACACAAGGACTTAGGCCCCGGCATCGACGGGAGAGGAATCCCCAGAGGCCCCCGAGGAACTCGCATGGGGACTGGCCTTTCCTGAGGCCACCAGAGCGGGTCCCTGAGGTCCCCGTCGTAAGTCGAGAGCACCTGCCGCAACTCGAGAAAATCCAGGAGGTTTTGCCCTCCAGGCGAGATGAGGCGCATTTCCGCTGAGGCTTCTCGAGGCCAATCACATCTAACCACTGGAACTTCCAAAGGGTCCTTCACACCCTTGTTGCAACTCAAGAAGTTCCCCGACATACCCGTCTGCACTCGAGAGGAAGTACGTGGGGTCCCGCCCACATCCAGGGGAGCTCCGTTTCCGACTTCTAGCTCGAGATGTGGGATCCTTTCCCTGTTTCGTAGGGAAAGAATTCCCGGCGTTCCCGTCGCATCTCAAGACGAGGCGCTCTCCACAGGAAAGGCGAGAGGAACTCCAGGGTCGTGCCACCATTCCAAGAGTCCCCCAGATGTGTCAGTCCATTCCAGAGGAACCTGTTTTCCCTGCACTGCCTTGACATTCAAGCCAAGGATCGACTCCCACCACGTGTGCACGTGGGACAGTCCTGTGGGAAAGCCTCGTGGGAAAGCCTCGTGGAAAATACTCGAGGGAAAACCATAGATCCTTTGATCCACGAGGCGGACTGCGTGACACTGCTGCGACCGCTCTGGAGGAAAGCGCAAGGGCATGCCCGCATTCGAGACGAAGACTGACTCCCCTGGGGAGACTCCAGAAGTACCCCAAGATCCATGTCAGCACTGGAGAGGAATCCTCAGGTTCCGGCCCCGACTCCACACAAGGACTTAGGCCCCGGCATCGACGGGAGAGGAATCCCCAGAGGCCCCCGAGGAACTCGCATGGGGACTGACCTTGCCTGAGGCCACCAGAGCGGGTCCCTGAGGTCCCCGTCGTAAGTCGAGAGCACCTGCCGCAACTCGAGAAAATCCAGGAGGTTTTGCCCTCCAGGCGAGATGAGGCCCATTTCCGCTGAGGCTTCTCGAGGCTAATCACGTCTAACCACTGGAACATCCAAAGGGTCCTTCACACCCTTGCTGCAGCTCAAGAACTTCCCCGACATACCCGTCTCCACTCGAGAGGAAGCACGTGGGTTCCCGCACACATCCAGGGGAGCCCCGTTTCCGCCTCCTAGCTCGAGATGAGGGATCCTTTCCCTGTTTCGTAGGGAAAGAATTCCCGGCGTTCCCGTCGAATCTCAAGAGGAGGCGCTCTCCACAGGAAAGGGGAAAGGAAATCCAGGGTCGTGCCACCATTCCAAGAGACCCCCAGGTGTGTCAGTCCATTACAGAGGAACCTGTTCTCCCTGCACTGCCTTGATGTTCAAGCCGAGGATCGACTCCCAACACGTGTGCACGTGGGACAGCCCTGTGGGAAAGCCTCGTGGGAAAGCCTCGTGGGAAGGACTCGAGGGAAAACCATAGATCCTCTGATCCACGCGGCGGGCTGCGTGACACTGCTGCTACCGCTCTAGAGGAAAGCGCAAGTGCATGCCCGCATTCGAGACGAGGACTGACTCCCCTGGGGAGACTCCAGAAGTACCCCAAGATCCATGTCAGCACTGGAGAGGAATCCTCAGGTTCCGGCCCCGACTCCACAGAAGGACTTAGGCCCCGGCATCGACGGGAGAGGGATCCCGAGAGGCCCCCGTGGAACTCGCATGGGGACTGGCCTTTCCTGAGGCCACCAGAGCGGTTCCCTGAGGTCCCCGTCGTAAGTCGAGAGCACCTGCCGCAACTCGAGAAAATCCTGGCGGTTTTGCCCTCCAGGCGAGATGAGGCCCATTTCCTCTGTGGCTTCTCTAGGCTAATCACGTCTAACCACTGGAACATCCAAAGGGTCCTTCACACCCTTGCTGCAGCTCAAGAACTTCCCCGACATACCCGTCTCCACTCGAGAGGAAGCACGTGGTGTCCCACACACATCCAGGGGAGCCCCGTTTCCGCCTCCTAGCTCGAGATGAGGGATCCTTTCCCTGCTTCGTAGGGAAAGAATGCCCGGCGTTCCCGTCGCATCTCAATAGGAGGCGCTCTCCACAGGAAATTCGAGAGGAACTCCAGGGTCATGCCACCATTCCAAGAGTCCCCCAGATGTGTCAATCCATTCCAGAGGAACCTGTTTTCCCTGCACTGCCTTGACGTTCAAGCCGAGGATCGACTCCCACCACGTGTGCACGTGGGACAGCCCTGTGGGAAAGCCTCGTGGGAAAGCCTCGTGGGAAAGACTCGAGGGAAAACCATAGATCCTTTGATCCACGCGGCGGACTGCGTGACACTGCTGCTACCGCTCTGGAGGAAAGCGCAAGTGCATGCCCGCATTCGAGACGAGGACTGACTCCCCTGGGGAGACTCCAGAAGTACCCCAAGATCCATGTCAGCACTGGAGAGGAATCCTCATGTTCCGGCCCCGACTCCACACAAGGTCTTAGGCCCCGGCATCGACGGGAGAGGAATCCCGAGAGGCCACCGAGGAACTCGAATGGGGACTGGCCTTTCCTGAGGCCACCAGAGCGGGTCCCTGAGGTCCCCGTCGTAAGTCGAGAGCACCTGCCGCAACTCGAGAAAATCCTGGAGGTTTTGCCCTCCAGGCGAGATGAGGCCCATTTCCGCTGAGGCTTCTCGAGGCCAATCACGTCTAACGACTGGAACTTCCAAAGGGTCCTTCACACCCTTGCTGCAACTCAAGAAGTTCCCCGACATACCCGTCTCCACTCGAGAGGAAGCACGTGGTGTCCCGCACACATCCAGGGGAGCCCCGTTTCCGCCTCCTAGCTCGAGATGAGGGATCCTTTCCCTGTTTCGTAGGGAAAGAATTCCCGGCGTTCCCGTCGCATCTCAAGAGGAGGCGCTCTCCACAGAATAGGGGAGAGGATCTCCAGGGTCGTGCCACCATTCCAAGAGACCCCCAGATGTGTCAGTCCATTACAGAGGAACATGTTTTCCCTGCACTGCCTTGATGTTCAAGCCGAGGATCGACTCCCACCACGTGTGCACGTGGGACAGCCCTGTGGGAAAGCCTCGTGGGAAAGCCTCGTGGGAAAGACTCGAGGGAAAACCATAGATCCTTTGATCCACGCGGCGGGCTGCGTGACACTGCTGCTACCGCTCTGGAGGAAAGCGCAAGTGCATGCCCGCATTCGAGACGGGGACTAACTCCCCTGGGGAGACTCCAGAAGTACCCCAAGATCCATGTCAGCACTGGAGAGGAATCCTCAGGTTCCGGCCCCGACTCCACAGAAGGACTTAGGCCCCGGCATCGACGGGAGAGGGATCCCGAGAGGCCCCCGAGGAACTCGCATGGGGATTGGCTTTTCCTGAGGCCACCAGAGCGGGTCCCTGAGGTCCACGTCGTAAGTCGAGATCACCTGCCGCAACTCTTGAAAATCCAGGAGGTTTTGCCCTCCAGGCGAGATGAGGCTCATTTCCGCTGAGGCTTCTCTAGGCTAATCACGTCTAAACACTGGAACTTCCAAACGGTCCTTCACACCCTTGCTGCAACTCAAGAAGTTCCCCGACATACCCGTCTCCACTCGAATGGAAGCACGTGGGGTCCCGCACACATCCAGGGGAGCCCCGTTTCCGCCTCCTAGCTCGAGATGAGGGATCCCTTCCCTGTTTCGTAGGGAAAGAATTCCCGGCGTTCCCGTCGCATCTCAAGAGGAGGCGCTCTCCACAGGAAAGGCGAGAGGAACTCCAGGGTCGTGCCACCATTCCAAGAGTCCCCCAGATGTGTCAGTCCATTCCAGAGGAACCTGTTTTCCCTGCACTGCCTTGGCGTTCAAGCCAAGGATCGATTCCCACCACGTGTGCACGTGGGACAGCCCTGTGGGAAAGCCTCGTGGGAAAGCCTCGTGGGAATGACTCGAGGGAAAACCATAGATCCTTTGATCCACGCGGCGGACTGCGTGACACTGCTGCTACCGCTCTGGAGGAAAGCGCAATGCATCCCCGCATTCGAGACGAGGACTGACTCCCCTGGGGAGACTCCAGAAGTACCCCAAGATCCATGTCAGCACTGGAGAGGAATCCTCAGGTTCCGGCCCCGAATCCACAGAAGGCCTTAGGCCCCGGCATCGACGGGAGAGGAATCCCGAGAGGCCCCCGAGGAACACGCATGGGGACTGGCCTTTCCTGAGGCCACCAGAGCGGTTCCCTGAGGTCCCCGTTGTAAGTCGAGAGCACCTGCCGCAACTCGAGAAAATCCAGGAGGTTTTGCCCTCCAGGCGAGATGAGGCCCATTTCCGCTGAGGCTTCTCGAGGCCAATCACATGTAACCACTGGAACTTCCAAAGGGTCCTTCACACCCTTGCTGCAACTCAAGAAGTTCCCCGACATACCCGTCTCCACTCGAGAGGAAGCACGTGGTGTCCCACACACATCCAGGGGAGCCCCGTTTCCGCCTCCTAGCTCGAGATGAGGGATCCTTTCCCTGTTTCGTAGGGAAAGAATTCCCGGCGATCCCGTCGCATCTCAAGAGGAGGCGCTCTCCACAGGAAAGGCGAGAGGAACTCCAGGGTCGTGACACCATTCTAAGAGTCCCCCAGATGTGTCAGTCCATTCCAGAGGAACCTGTTTTCCCTGCACTGCCTTGACGTTCAAGCCGAGGATCTACTCCCACCACGTGTGCACGTGGGACAGCCCTGTGGGAAAGCCTCGTGGGAAAGACTCGAGGGAAAACCATAGATTCTTTGATCCACGCTGCGGACTGCGTGACACTGCTGCTACCGCTCTGGAGGAAAGCGCAAGTGCATGCCCGCATTCGAGACGAGGACTGACTCCCCTGGGGAGACTCCAGAAGTACCCCAAGATCCATGTCAGCACTGGAGAGGAATCCTCAGGTTCCGGCCCCGAATCCACAGAAGGACTTAGGCCCCGGCATCGACGGGAGAGGGATCCCGAGAGGCCCCCGAGGAACTCGCATGGGGACTGGCCTTTCCTGAGGCCACCAGAGCGGGTCCCTGAGGTCCCCGTCGTAAGTCGAGAGCACCTGCCGCAACTCGAGAAAATCCAGGAGGTTTTGCCCTCCAGGCGACATGAGGCCCATTTCCTCTGAGGCTTCTCTAGGCTAATCACGTCTAACCACTGGAACATCCAAAGGGTCCTTCACACCCTTGCTGCAGCTCAAGAACTTCCCCGACATACCCGTCTCCACTCGAGAGGAAGCACGTGGGGTCCCGCACACATCCAGGGGAGCCCCGTTTCCGCCTCCTAGCTCGAGATGAGGGATCCTTTCCCTGTTTCGTAGGGAAAGATTTCCCGGCGTTCCCGTCGAATCTCAAGAGGAGGCGCTCTCCACAGGAAAGGGGAGAGGATCTCCAGGGTCGTGCCACCATTCCAAGAGACCCCCAGATGTGTCAGTCCATTACAGAGGAACCTGTTTTCCCTGCACTGCCTTGATGTTCAAGCCGAGGATCGACTCCCACCACGTGTGCACGTGGTACAGCCCTGTGGGAAAGCCTCGTGGGAAAGCCTCGTGGGAAAGACTCGGGGGAAAACCATAGATCCTTTGATCCACGTGGCAGGCTGCGTGACACTGCTGCCACCGCTCTGGAGGAAAGCGCAAGTGCATGCCCGCATTCGAGACGAGGACTGACTCCCCTGGGGAGACTCCAGAAGTACCCCAAGATCCATGTCAGCACTGGAGAGGAATCCTCAGGTTCCGGCCCCGACTCCACAGAAGGACTTAGGCCCCGGCATCGACGGGAGAGGGATCCCGAGAGGCCCCCGAGGAACTCGCATGGGGACTGGCTTTTCCTGAGGCCACCAGAGCGGGTCCCTGAGGTCCACGTCGTAAGTCGAGATCACCTGCCGCAACTCGAGAAAATCCAGGAGTTTTTGCCCTCCAGGCGAGATGAGGCCCATTTCCGCTTAGGCTTCTCGAGGCCAATCACATCTAACCACTGGAACTTCCAAAGGGTTCTTCACACCATTGCTGCAACTCAAGAAGTTCCCCGACATACCCGTCTCCACTCGAGAGGAAGCACGTGGGGTCCCGCACACATCCAGGGGAGCCCCGTTTCCGCCTCCTAGCTCGAGATGAGGGATCCTTTCCCTGTTTCGTAGGGAAAGAATTCCCGGCGTTCCGTCGCATCTCAAGAGGAGGCGCTCTCCACAGGAAAGGCGAGAGGAACTCCAGGGTCGTGCCACCATTCCAAGAGTCCCCCAGATGTGTCAGTCCATTCCAGAGGAACCTGTTTTCCCTGCACTGCCTTGACGTTCAAGCCGAGGATCGACTCCCACCACGTGTGCACGTGGGACAGCCCTGTGGGAAAGCCTCGTGGGAAAGCCTCGTGGGAAAGACTCGAGGGAAAACCATAGATCCTTTGATCCACGCGGCGGACTGCGTGACACTGCTGCTACCGCTCTGGAGGAAAGCGCAAGTGCATGCCCGCATTCGAGACGAGGACTGACTCCCCTGGGGAGACTCCAGAAGTACCCCAAGATCCATGTCAGCACTGGAGAGGAATCCTCAGGTTCCGGCCCCGACTCCACACAAGGTCTTAGGCCCCGGCATCGACGGGAGAGGAATCCCGAGAGGCCCCCGAGGAACTCGCATGGGGACTGGCCTTTCCTGAGGCCACCAGAGCGGGTCCCTGAGGTCCCCGTCGTAAGTCGAGAGCACCTGCCGCAACTCGAGAAAATCCAGGAGGTTTTGCCCTCCAGGCGAGATGAGGCCCATTTCCGCTGAGGCTTCTCGAGGCCAATCACATCTAACCACTGGAACTTCCAAAGGGTCCTTCACACCATTGCTGCAACTCAAGAAGTTCCCCGACATACCCGTCTCCACTCGAGAGGAAGCACGTGGGGTCCCGCACACATCCAGGGGAGCCCCGTTTCCGCCTCCTAGGTCGAGATGAGGGATCCTTTCCCTTTTTCGTAGGGAAAGAATTCCCGGCTTTCCCGTCGCATCTCAAGAGGAGGCGCTCTCCACAGGAAAGGCGAGAGGAACTCCAGGGTCGTGACACCATTCCAAGAGTCCCCCAGATGTGTCAGTCCATTCCAGAGGAACCTGTTTTCCCTGCACTGCCTTGACGTTCAAGCCGAGGATCGACTCCCACCACGTGTGCACGTGGGACAGCCCTGTGGGAAAGCCTCGTGGGAAAGCCTCGTGGGAAAGACTCGAGGGAAAACCATAGATCCTTTGATCCACGCGGCGGACTGCGTGACACTGCTGCTACCGCTCTGGAGGAAAGCGCAAGTGCATGCCCGCATTCGAGACGAGGACTGACTCCCCTGGGGAGACTCCAGAAGTACCCCAAGATCCATGTCAGCACTGGAGAGGAATCCTCAGGTTCCGACCCCGACTCCACACAAGGTCTTAGGCGCCGGCATCGACGGGAGAGGAATCCCGAGACGCCCCCGAGGAACTCGCATGGGGACTGGCCTTTCCTGAGGCCACCAGAGCGGGTCCCTGAGGTCCCCGTCGTAAGTCGAGAGCACCTGCCGCAACTCGAGAAAATCCAGGAGGTTTTGCCCTCCAGGCGAGATGAGGCCCATTTCCGCTGAGGCTTCTCGAGGCCAATCACATCTAACCACTGGAACTTCCAAAGGGTCCTTCACAACCTTGCTGCAACTCAAGAAGTTCCCCGACATACCCGTCTCCACTCGAGAGGAAGCACGTGGGGTCCCGCACACATCCAGGGGAGCCCCGTTTCCGCCTCCTAGCTCGAGATGAGGGATCCTTTCCCTGTTTCGTAGGGAAAGAATTCCCGGCGTTCCCGTCGCATCTCAAGAGGAGGCGCTCTCCACAGGAAAGGCGAGAGGAACTCCAGGGTCGTGCCACCATTCCAAGAGTCCCCCAGATGTGTCAGTCCATTCCAGAGGAACCTGTTTTCCCTGCACTGCCTTGACGTTCAAGCCGAGGATCGACTCCCACCACGTGTGCACGTGGGACAGCCCTGTGGGAAAGCCTCGTGGGAAAGCCTCGTGGGAAAGACTCGAGGGAAAACCATAGATCCTTTGATCCACGCGGCGGACTGCGTGACACTGCTGCTACCGCTCTGGAGGAAAGCGCAAGTGCATGCCCGCATTCGAGACGAGGACTGACTCCCCTGGGGAGACTCCAGAAGTACCCCAAGATCCATGTCAGCACTGGAGAGGAATCCTCAGGTTCCGGCCCCGACTCCACACAAGGTCTTAGGCCCCGGAATCGACGGGAGAGGAATCCCGAGAGGCCCCCGAGGAACTCGCATGGGGACTGGCCTTTCCTGAGGCCACCAGAGCGGGTCCCTGAGATCCCCGTCGTAAGTCGAGAGCACCTGCCACAACTCGAGAAAATCCAGGAGGTTTTGCTCTCCAGGCGAGATGAGGCCCATTTCCGCTGAGGCTTCTCGAGGCCAATCACATCTAACCACTGGAACTTCCAAAGGGTCCTTCACACCCTTGCTGCAACTCAAGAAGTTCCCCGACATACCCGTCTCCACTCGAGAGGAAGCACGTGGGTTCCCGCACACATCCAGGGGAGCCCCGTTTCCGCCTCCTATCTCGAGATGAGGGATCCTTTCCCTGTTTCGTAGGGAAAGAATTCCCGGCGTTCCCGTCGCATCTCAAGAGGAGGCGCTCTCCACAGGAAAGGCGAGAGGAACTCCAGGGTCGTGACACCATTCCAAGAGTCCCCCAGATGTGTCAGTCCATTCCAGAGGAACCTGTTTTCCCTGCACTGCCTTGACGTTCAAGCCGAGGATCGACTCCCACCACGTGTGCACGTGGGACAGCCCTGTGGGAAAGCCTCGTGGGAAAGCCTCGTGGGAAAGACTCGAGGGAAAACCATAGATCCTTTGATCCACGCGGCGGACTGCGTGACACTGCTGCTACCGCTCTGGAGGAAAGCGCAAGTGCATGCCCGCATTAGAGACGAATACTGACTCCCCTGAGGAGACTCCAGAAGTACCCCAAGATCCATGTCAGCACTGGAGAGGAATCCTCAGGTTCCGGCCCCGACTCCACACAAGGTCTTAGGCCCCGGCATCGACGGGAGAGGAATCCCGAGACGCCCCCGAGGAACTCGCATGGGGACTGGCCTTTCCTGAGGCCACCAGAGCGGGTCCCTGAGGTCCCCGTCGTAAGTCGAGAGCACCTGCCGCAACTCGAGAAAATCCAGGAGGTTTTGCCCTCCAGGCGAGATGAGGCCCATTTCCGCTGAGGCTTCTCGAGGCCAATCACATCTAACCCCTGGAACTTCCAAAGGGTCCTTCACACCCTTGCCTCAACTCAAGAAGTTCCCCACATACCCGTCTCCACTCGAGAGGAAGCACGTGGGGTCCCGCACACATCCAGGGGAGCCCCGTTTCCGCCTCCTAGCTCGAGATGAGGGATCCTTTCCCTGTTTCGTAGGGAAAGAATTCCCGGCGTTCCCGTCGCATCTCAAGAGGAGGCGCTCTCCACAGGAAAGGCGAGAGGAACTCCAGGGTCGTGCCACCATTCCAAGAGTCCCCCAGATGTGTCAGTCCATTCCAGAGGAACATGTTTTCCCTGCACTGCCTTGACGTTCAAGCCGAGGATCGACTCCCACCACGTGTGCACGTGGGACAGCCCTGTGGGAAAGCCTCGTGGGAAAGACTCGAGGGAAAACCATAGATCCTTTGATCCATTGGGCGGACTGCGTGACACTGCTGCTACCGCTCTGGAGGAAAGCGCAAGTGCATGCCCGCATTCGAGACGAGGACTGACTCCCCTGGGGAGACTCCAGAAGTACCCCAAGATCCATGTCAGCACTGGAGAGGAATCCTCAGGTTCAGGCCCCGACTCTACACAAGGTCTTAGGCCCCGGCATCGACGGGAGAGGAATCCCGAGAGGCCCCCGAGGAACTCGCATGGGGACTGGCCTTTCCTGAGGCCACCAGAGCGGGTCCCTGAGGTCCCCGTCGTAAGTCGAGAGCACCTGCCGCAACTCGAGAAAATCCAGGAGGTTTTGCCCTCCAGGCGAGATGAGGCCCATTTCCAATGAGGCTTCTCGAGGCCAATCACATCTAACCACTGGAACTTCCAAAGGGTCCTTCACACCATTGCTGCAACTCAAGAAGTTCCCCGACATACCCGTCTGCACTCGAGAGGAAGCACGAGGTGTCCCGCACACATCCAGGGGAGCCCCGTTTCCGCCTCCTAGCTCGAGATGAGGGATCCTTTCCCTGTTTCGTAGGGAAAGAATTCCCGGCGTTCCCGTCGCATCTCAAGAGGAGGCGCTCTCCACAGGAAAGGCGAGAGGAACTCCAGGGTCGTGCCACCATTCCAAGAGTCCCCCAGATGTGTCAGTCCATTCCAGAGGAACCTGTTTTCCCTGCACTGCCTTGACGTTCAAGCCGAGGATCGACTCCCACCACGTGTGCACGTGGGACAGCCCTGTGGGAAAGCCTCGTGGGAAAGCCTCGTGGGAAAGACTCGAGGGAAAACCATAGATCCTTTGATCCACGCGGCGGACTGCGTGACACTGCTGCTACCGCTCTGGAGGAAAGCGCAAGTGCATGCCCGCATTCGAGACGAGGACTGACTCCCCTGGGGAGACTCCAGAAGTACCCCAAGATCCATGTCAGCACTGGAGAGGAATCCTCAGGTTCCGGCCCCGACTCCACACAAGGTCTTAGGCCCCGGCATCGACGGGAGAGGAATCCCGAGAGGCCCCCGAGGAACTCGCATGGGGACTGGCCTTTCCTGAGGCCACCAGAGCGGGTCCCTGAGGTCCCCGTCGTAAGTCGAGAGCACCTGCCGCAACTCGAGAAAATCCAGGAGGTTTTGCCCTCCAGGCGAGATAAGGCTCATTTCCGCTGAGTCTTCTCGAGGCTAATCACGTCTAACCACTGGAACTTCCAAAGGGTCCTTCACACCCTTGCTGCAACTCAAGAAGTTCCCCGACATACCCGTCTCCACTCGAGAGGAAGAACGTGGGGTCCCGCACACATCCAGGGGAGCCCCGTTTCCGCCTCCTAGCTCGAGATGACGGATCCATTCCCTGTTTGGTAGGGAAAGAATTCCCGGCGTTCCCGTCGCATCTCAAGAGGAGGCGCTCTCCACAGGAAAGGCGAGAGTAACTCCAGGGTCGTGCCACCATTCCAAGAGTCCCCCAGATGTGTCAGTCCATTCCAGAGGAACCTGTTTTCCCTGCACTGCCTTGACGTTCAAGCCGAGGATCGACTCCCACCACGTGTGCACGTGGGACAGCCCTGTGGGAAAGCCTCGTGGGAAAGCCTCGTGGGAAAGACTCGAGGGAAAACCATAGATCCTTTGATCCATTGGGCGGACTGCGTGACACTGCTGCTACCGCTCTGGAGGAAAGCGCAAGTGCATGCCCGCGTTCGAGACGAGGACTGACTCCCCTGGGGAGACTCCAGAAGTACCCCAAGATCCATGTCAGCACTGGAGAGGAATCCTCAGGTTCCGGCCCCGACTCTACACAAGGTCTTAGGCCCCGGCATCGACGGGAGAGGAATCCCGAGAGGCCCCCGAGGAACTCGCATGGGGACTGGCCTTTCCTGAGGCCACCAGAGCGGGTCCCTGAGGTCCCCGTCGTAAGTCGAGAGCACCTGCCGCAACTCGAGAAAATCCAGGAGGTTTTGCCCTCCAGGCGAGATGAGGCCCATTTCCGCTGAGGCTTCTCGAGGCCAATCACATCTAACCACTGGAACTTCCAAAGGGTCCTTCACACCATTGCTGCAACTCAAGAAGTTCCCCGACATACCCGTCTGCACTCGAGAGGAAGCACGAGGTGTCCCGCACACATCCAGGGGAGCCCCGTTTCCGCCTCCTAGCTCGAGATGAGGGATCCTTTCCCTGTTTCGTAGGGAAAGAATTCCCGGCGTTCCCGTCGCATCTCAAGAGGAGGCGCTCTCCACAGGAAAGGCGAGAGGAACTCCAGGGTCGTGCCACCATTCCAAGAGTCCCCCAGATGTGTCAGTCCATTCCAGAGGAACCTGTTTTCCCTGCACTGCCTTGACGTTCAAGCCGAGGATCAACTCCCACCACGTGTGCACGTGGGACAGCCCTGTGGGAAAGCCTCGTGGGAAAGCCTCGTGGGAAAGACTCGAGGGAAAACCATAGATCCTTTGATCCACGCGGCGGACTGCGTGACACTGCTGCTACCGCTCTGGAGGAAAGCGCAAGTGTATGCCCGCATTCGAGACGAGGACTGACTCCCCTGGGGAGACTCCAGAAGTACCCCAAGATCCATGTCAGCACTGGAGAGGAATCCTCAGGTTCCGGCCCCGACTCCACACAAGGTGTTAGGCCCCGGCATCGACGGGAGAGGAATCCCGAGAGGCCCCCGAGGAACTCGCATGGGAACTGGCCTTTCCTGAGTCCACCAGAGCGGTTCCCTGAGGTCCCCGTCGTAAGTCGAGAGCACCTGCCGCAACTCGAGAAAATCCAGGAGGTTTTGCCCTCCAGGCGAGATGAGGCCCATTTCCGCTGAGGCTTCTCGAGGCCAATCACATCTAACCACTGGAACTTAGAAAGGGTCCTTCACACCATTGCTGCAACTCAAGAAGTTCCCCGACATACCCGTCTCCACTCGAGAGGAAGCACGTGGGGTCCCGCACACACCCAGGGGAGCCCCGTTTCCGCCTCCTAGCTCGAGATGAGGAATCCTTTCCCTGTTTCGTAGGGAAAGAATTCCCGGCGTTCCCGTCGCATCTCAAGAGGAGGCGCTCTCCACAGGAAAGGCGACAGGAACTCCAGGGTCGTGACACCATTCCAAGAGTCCCCCAGATGTGTCAGTCCATTCCAGAGGAACCTGTTTTCCCTGCACTGCCTTGACGTTCAAGCCGAGGATCGACTCCCACCACGTGTGCACGTGGGACAGCCCTGTGGGAAAGCCTCGTGGGAAAGCCTCGTGGGAAAGACTCGAGGGAAAACCATAGATCCTTTGATCCTCGAGGCGGACTGCGTGACACTGCTGCTACCGCTCTGGAGGAAAGCGCAATGCATGCCCGCATTCGAGACGAGGACTGACTCCCCTGGGGAGACTCCAGACATACCCCAAGATCATGTCAGCAATGGAGAGGAATCCTTAGGTTCCGGCCCCGACTCCACACAAGGTCTTAGGCCCCTGCATCGACGGGAGAGGAATCCCGAGAGGCCCCCGATGAACTCGCATGGGGACTGGCCTTTCCTGAGGCCACCAGAGCGGTTCCCTGAGGTCCCCGTCGTAAGTCGAGAGCACCTGCCGCAACTCGAGAAAATCCAGGAGGTTTTGCCCTCCAGGCGAGATGAGGCCCATTTCCGCTGAGGCTTCTCGAGGCCAATCACATCTAACCACTGGAACTTCCAAAGGGTCCTTCACACCCTTGCTGCAACTCAAGAAGTTCCCCGACATACCCGTCTCCACTCGAGAGGAAGCACGTGGTGTCCCGCACACATCCAAGGGAGCCCCGTTTCCGCCTCCTTGCTCGAGATGAGGGATCCTTTCCCTGTTTCGTAGGGAAAGAATTCCCGGCGTTCCCGTCGCATCTCAAGAGGAGGCGCTCTCCACAGGAAAGGCGAGAGGAACTCCAGGGTCGTGCCACCATTCCAAGAGTCCCCCAGATGTGTCAGTCCATTCCAGAGGAACCTGTTTTCCCTGCACTGCCTTGACGTTCAAGCCGAGGATCGACTCCCACCACGTGTGCACGTGGGACAGCCCTGTGGGAAAGCCTCGTGGGAAAGCCTCGTGGGAAAGACTCGAGGGAAAACCATAGATCCTTTGATCCACGCGGCGGACTGCGTGACACTGCTGCTACCGCTCTGGAGGAAAGCGCAATGCATGCCCGCATTCGAGACGACGACTGACTCCCCTGGGGAGACTCCAGAAGTATCCCAAGATCCATGTCAGCACTGGAGAGGAATCCTCAGGTTCCGGCCCCGACTCCACACAAGGTCTTAGGCCCCGGCATCGACGGGAGAGGAATCCCGAGTGGCCCCGGAGGAACTCGCATGGGGACTGGCCTTTCCTGAGGCCACCAGAGCGGGTCCCTGAGATCCCCGTCGTAAGTCGAGAGCACCTGCCACAACTCGAGAAAATCCAGGAGGTTTTGCCCTCCAGGCGAGATGAGGCCCATTTCCGCTGAGGCTTCTCGAGGCCAATCACATCTAACCACTGGAACTTCCAAAGGGTCCTTCACACCCTTGCTGCAACTCAAGAAGTTCCCCGACATACCCGTCTCCACTCGAGAGGAAGCACGTGGGGTCCCGCACACATCCAGGGGAGCCCCGTTTCCGCCTCCTATCTCGAGATGAGGGATCCTTTCCCTGTTTCGTAGGGAAAGAATTCCCGGCGTTCCCGTCGCATCTCAAGAGGAGGCGCTCTCCACAGGAAAGGCGAGAGGAACTCCAGGGTCGTGACACCATTCCAAGAGTCCCCCAGATGTGTCAGTCCATTCCAGAGGAACCTGTTTTCCCTGCACTGCCTTGACGTTCAAGCCGAGGATCGACTCCCACCACGTGTGCACGTGGGACAGCCCTGTGGGAAAGCCTCGTGGGAAAGCCTCGTGGGAAAGACTCGAGGGAAAACCATAGATCCTTTGATCCGCGCGGCGGACTGCGTGACACTGCTGCTACCGCTCTGGAGGAAAGCGCAATGCATGCCCGCATTCGAGACGACGACTGACTCCCCTGGGGAGACTCCAGAAGTACCCCAAGATCCATGTCAGCACTGGAGAGGAATCCTCAGGTTCCGGCCCCGACTCCACACAAGGTCTTAGGCCCCGGCATCGACGGGAGAGGAATCCCGAGAGGCCCCCGAGGAACTCGCATGGGGACTGGCCTTTCCTGAGGCCACCAGAGCGGGTGCCTGAGGTCCCCGTCGTAAGTCGAGAGCACCTGCCGCAACTCGAGAAAATCCAGGAGGTTTTGCCCTCCAGGCGAGATGAGGCCCATTTCCGCTGAGGCTTCTCGAGGCTAATCACGTCTAACCACTGGAACTTCCAAAGGGTCCTTCACACCCTTGCTGCAACTCACGAAGTTCCCCGACATACCCGTCTCCACTCGAGAGGAAGCACGTGGGTCCCGCACACATCCAGGGGAGCCCCGTTTCCGCCTCCTAGCTCGAGATGAGGGATCCTTTTCCTGTTTCGTAGGGAAAGAATTCCCGGCGTTCCCGTCGCATCTCAAGAGGAGGCGCTCTCCACAGGAAAGGCGAGAGGAACTCCAGGGTCGTGCCACCATTCCAAGAGTCCCCCAGATGTGTCAGTCCATTCCAGAGGAACCTGTTTTCCCTGCACTGCCTTGACGTTCAAGCCGAGGATCGACTCCCACCACGTGTGCACGTGGGACAGCCCTGTGGGAAAGCCTCGTGGGAAAGCCTCGTGGGAAAGACTCGAGGGAAAACCATAGATCCTTTGATCCACGCGGCGGACTGCGTGACACTGCTGCTACCGCTCTGGAGGAAAGCGCAAGTGCATGCCCGCATTCGAGACGAGGACTGACTCCCCTGGGGAGACTCCAGAAGTACCCCAAGATCCATGTCAGCAATGGAGAGGAATCCTCAGGTTCCGGCCCCGACTCCACACAAGGTCTTAGGCCCCGGCATCGACGGGAGAGGAATCCCGAGATGCGCCCGAGGAACTCGCATGGGGACTGGCCTTTCCTGAGGCCACCAGAGCGGGTCCCTGAGGTCCCCGTCGTAAGTCGAGAGCACCTGCCGCAACTCGAGAAAATCCAGGAGGTTTTGCCCTCCAGGCGAGATGAGGCCCATTTCCGCTGAGGCTTCTCGAGGCTAATCACGTCTAACCACTGGAACTTCCAAAGGGTCCTTCACACCCTTGCTGCAACTCAAGAAGTTCCCCGACATACCCGTCTGCACTCGAGAGGAAGCACGTGGGTCCCGCACATATCCAGGGGAGCCCCATTTCCGCCTCCTAGCTCGAGATGTGGGATCCTTTCCCTGTTTCGTAGGGAAAGAATTCCCGGCGTTCCCGTCGTATTTCAAGAGGAGGCGCTCTCCACAGGAAAGGCGAGAGGAACTCCAGGGTCGTGCCACCATTCCAAGAGTCCCCCAGATGTGTCAGTCCATTCCAGAGGAACCTGTTTTCCCTGCACTGCCTTGACGTTCAAGCCGAGGATCGACTCCCACCACGTGTGCACGTGGGACAGCCCTGTGGGAAAGCCTCGTGGGAAAGCTTCGTGGGAAAGACTCGAGGGAAAACCATAGATCCTTTGATCCACGCAGCGGACTGCGTGACACTGCTGCTACCGCTCTGGAGGAAAGCGCAAGTGCATGCCCGCATTCGAGACGAGGACTGACTCCCCTGGGGAGACTCCAGAAGTACCCCAAGATCCATGTCAGCACTGGAGAGGAATCCTCAGGTTCCGGCCCCGACTTCACACAAGGTCTTAGGCCCCGGCATCGACGGGAGAGGAATCCCGAGAGGCCCCCGAGGAACTTGCATGGTGACTGGCCTTTCCTGAGGCCACCAGAGCGGGTCCCTGAGGTCCCCGTCGTAAGTCGAGAGCACCTGCCGCAACTCGAGAAAATCCACGAGGTTTTGCCCTCCAGGCGAGATGAGGCCCATTTCCGCTGAGGCTTCTCGAGGCTAATCACGTCTAACCACTGGAACTTCCAAAGGGTCCTTCACACCCTTGCTGCAACTCAAGAAGTTCCCCGACATACCCGTCTGCACTCGAGAGGAAGCACGTGGGGTCCCGCACACATCCAGGGGAGCCCCGTTTCCGCCCCCTAGCTCGAGGTGAGGGATCCTTTCCCTGTTTCGTAGGGAAAGAATTCCCGGCGTTCCGTCGCATCTCAAGAGGAGGCGCTCTCCACAGGAAAGGCGAGAGGAACTCCAGGGTCGTGCCACCATTCCAAGAGTCCCCCAGATGTGTCAGTCCATTCCAGAGGAACCTGTTTTCCCTGCACTGCCTTGACGTTCAAGCCGAGGATCGACTCCCACCACGTGTGCACGTGGGACAGCCCTGTGGGAAAGCCTCGTGCGAAAGCCTCGTGGGAAAGACTCGAGGGAAAACCATAGATCCTTTGATCCACGCGGCGGACTGCGTGACACTGCTGCTACCGCTCTGGAGGAAAGCGCAAGTGCATGCCCGCATTCGAGACGAGGACTGACTCCCCTGGGGAGACTCCAGAAGTACCCCAAGATCCATGTCAGCACTGGAGAGGAATCCTCAGGTTCCGGCCCCGACTCCACACAAGGTCTTAGGCCCCGGCATCGACGGGAGAGGAATCCCGAGAGGCCCCCGAGGAACTCGCATGGGGACTGGCCTTTCCTGAGGCCACCAGAGCGGTTCCCTGAGATCCCCGTCGTAAGTCGAGAGCACCTGCCGCAACTCGAGAAAATCCAGGAGGTTTTGCCCTCCAGGCGAGATGAGGCCCATTTCCGCTGAGGCTTCTCGAGGCCAATCACATCTAACCACTGGAACTTCCAAAGGGTCCTTCACACCATTGCTGCAACTCAAGAAGTTC
Organism: Ovis canadensis; assembly: GCF_042477335.2. NCBI lineage: Eukaryota > Metazoa > Chordata > Mammalia > Artiodactyla > Bovidae > Ovis > Ovis canadensis. The sequence continues at coordinate 4,187,511 of NC_091258.1, read as the reverse complement.
CCCGACATACCCGTCTCCACTCGAGAGGAAGCACGTGGGGTCCCGCACACATCCAGGGGAGCCCCGTTTCCGCCTCCTAGCTCAAGATGAGGGATCCTTTCCCTGTTTCGTAGGGAAAGAATTCCCGGCTTTCCCGTCGCATCTCAAGAGGAGGCGCTCTCCACAGGAAAGGCGAGAGGAACTCCAGGGTCGTGACACCGTTCCAAGAGTCCCCCCAGATGTGTCAGTCCATTCCAGAGGAACCTGTTTTCCCTGCACTGCCTTGACGTTCAAGCCGAGGATCGACTCCCACCACGTGTGCACGTGGGACAGCCCTGTGGGAAAGCCTCGTGGGAAAGCCTCGTGGGAAAGACTCGAGGGAAAACCATAGATCCTTTGATCCACGCGGCGGACTGCGTGACACTGCTGCTACCGCTCTGGAGTAAAGCGCAAGTGCATGCCCGCATTCGAGACGAGGACTGACTCCCCTGGGGAGACTCCAGAAGTACCCCAAGATCCATGTCAGCACTGGAGAGGAATCCTCAGGTTCCGGCCCCGACTCCACACAAGGTCTTAGGCCCCGGCATCGACGGGAGAGGAATCCCGAGACGCCCCCGAGGAACTCGCATGGGGACTGGCCTTTCCTGAGGCCACCAGAGCGGGTCCCTGAGGTCCCCGTCGTAAGTCGAGAGCACCTGCCGCAACTCGAGAAAATCCAGGAGGTTTTGCCCTCCAGGCGAGATGAGGCCCATTTCCGCTGAGGCTTCTCGAGGCCAATCACATCTAACCACTGGAACTTCCAAAGGGTCCTTCACACCATTGCTGCAACTCAAGAAGTTCCCCGACATACCCGTCTGCACTCGAGAGGAAGGACGTGGGTCCCGCACACATCCAGGGGAGCCCCATTTCCGCCTCCTAGCTCGAGATGTGGGATCCTTTCCCTGTTTCGTAGGGAAAGAATTCCCGGCGTTCCCGTCGCATCTCAAGAGGAGGCGCTCTCCACAGGAAAGGCGAGAGGAACTCCAGGGTCGTGCCACCATTCCAAGAGTCCCCCAGATGTGTCAGTCCATTCCAGAGGAACCTGTTTTCCCTGCACTGCCTTGACGTTCAAGCCGAGGATCGACTCCCACCACGTGTGCACTTGGGACAGCCCTGTGGGAAAGCCTCGTGGGAAAGCCTCGTGGGAAAGACTCGAGGGAAAACCATAGATCCTTTGATCCACGCGGCGGACTGCGTGACACTGCTGCTACCGCTCTGGAGGAAAGCGCAATGCATGCCCGCATTCGAGAGGAGGACTGACTCCCCTGGGGAGACTCCAGAAGTACCCCAAGATCCATGTCAGCACTGGAGAGGAATCCTCAGGTTCCGGCCCCGACTCCACACAAGGTCTTAGGCCCCGGCATCGACGGGAGAGGAATCCCGAGAGGCCCCCGAGGAACTCGCATGGGGACTGGCCTTTCCTGAGGCCACCAGAGCGGGTGCCTGAGGTCCCCGTCGTAAGTCGAGAGCACCTGCCGCAACTCGAGAAAATCCAGGAGGTTTTGCCCTCCAGGCGAGATGAGGCCCATTTCCGCTGAGGCTTCTCGAGGCTAATCACGTCTAACCACTGGAACTTCCAAAGGGTCCTTCACACCCTTGCTGCAACTCACGAAGTTCCCCGACATACCCGTCTCCACTCGAGAGGAAGAACGTGGGTCCCGCACACATCCAGGGGAGCCCCGTTTCCGCCTCCTAGCTCGAGATGAGGGATCCTTTCCCTGTTTCGTAGGGAAAGAATTCCCGGCGTTCCCGACGCATCTCAAGAGGAGGCGCTCTCCACAGGAAAGGCGAGAGGAACTCCAGGGTCGTGCCACCATTCCAAGAGTCCCCCAGATGTGTCAGTCCATTCCAGAGGAACCTGTTTTCCCTGCACTGTCTTGACGTTCAAGCCGAGGATCGACTCCCACCACGTGTGCACGTGGGACAGCCCTGTGGGAAAGCCTCGTGGGAAAGCCTCGTGGGAAAGACTCGAGGGAAAACCATAGATCCTTTGATCCACGCGGCGGACTGCGTGACACTGCTGCTACCGCTCTGGAGGAAAGCGCAAGTGCATGCCCACATTCGAGACGACGACTCACTCCCCTGGGGAGACTCCAGAAGTACCCCAAGATCCATGTCAGCAATGGAGAGGAATCCTCAGGTTCCGGCCCCGACTCCACACAAGGTCTTAGGCCCCGGCATCGACGGGAGAGGAATCCCGAGAGGCGCCCGAGGAACTCGCATGGGGACTGGCCTTTCCTGAGGCCACCAGAGCGGGTCCCTGAGGTCCCCGTCGTAAGTCGAGAGCACCTGCCGCAACTCGAGAAAATCCAGGAGGTTTTGCCCTCCAGGCGAGATGAGGCCCATTTCCGCTGAGGCTTCTCGAGGCTAATCACGTCTAACCACTGGAACTTCCAAAGGGTCCTTCACACCCTTGCTGCAACTCAAGAAGTTCCCCGACATACCCGTCTGCACTCGAGAGGAAGGACGTGGGTCCCGCACACATCCAGGGGAGCCCCATTTCCGCCTCCTAGCTCGAGATGTGGGATCCTTTCCCTGTTTCGTAGGGAAAGAATTCCCGGCGTTCCCGTCGTATCTCAAGAGGAGGTGCTCTCCACAGGAAAGGCGAGAGGAACTCCAGGGTCGTGCCACCATTCCAAGAGTCCCCCAGATGTGTCAGTCCATTCCAGAGGAACCTGTTTTCCCTGCACTGCCTTGACGTTCAAGCCGAGGATCGACTCCCACCACGTGTGCACGTGGGACAGCCCTGTTTGAAAGCCTCGTGGGAAAGCCTCGTGGGAAAGACTCGAGGGAAAACCATAGATCCTTTGATCCACGCGGCGGACTGCGTGACACTGCTGCTACCGCTCTGGAGGAAAGCGCAAGTGCATGCCCGCATTCGAGACGAGGACTGACTCCCCTGGGGAGACTCCAGAAGTACCCCAAGATCCATGTCAGCACTGGAGAGGAATCCTCAGGTTCCGGCCCCGACTCCACACAAGGTCTTAGGCCCCGGCATCGACGGGAGAGGAATCCCGAGAGGCCCCCGAGGAACTCGCATGGGGACTGGCCTTTCCTGAGGCCACCAGAGCGGGTGCCTGAGGTCCCCGTCGTAAGTCGAGAGCACCTGCCGCAACTCGAGAAAATCCAGGAGGTTTTGCCCTCCAGGCGAGATGAGGCCCATTTCCGCTGAGATTTCTCGAGGCTAATCACGTCTAACCACTGGAACTTCCAAAGGGTCCTTCACACCCTTGCTGCAACTCAAGAAGTTCCCCGACATACCCGTCTCCACTCGAGAGGAGGCACGTGGGTCCCGCACACATCCAGGGGAGCCCCATTTCCGCCTCCTAGCTCGAGATGAGGGATCCTTTCCCTGTTTCGTAGGGAAAGAATTCCCGGCGTTCCCGTCGTATCTCAAGAGGAGGCGCTCTCCACAGGAAAGGCGAGAGGAACTCCAGGGTCGTGACACCATTCCAAGAGTCCCCCAGATGTGTCAGTCCATTCCAGAGGAACATGTTTTCCCTGCACTGCCTTGACGTTCAAGCCGAGGATCGACTCCCACCACGTGTGCACGTGGGACAGCCCTGTGGGAAAGCCTCGTGGGAAAGCCTCGTGGGAAAGACTCGAGGGAAAACCATAGATCCTTTGATCCACGCGGCGGACTGCGTGACACTGCTGCTACCGCTCTGGAGGAAAGCGCAAGTGCATGCCCGCATTCGAGACGAGGACTGACTCCCCTGGGGAGACTCCAGAAGTACCCCAAGATCCATGTCAGCAATGGAGAGGAATCCTCAGGTTCCGGCCCCGACTCCACACAAGGTCTTAGGCCCCGGCATCGACGGGAGAGGAATCCCGAGATGCGCCCGAGGAACTCGCATGGGGACTGGCCTTTCCTGAGGCCACCAGAGCGGGTCCCTGAGGTCCCCGTCGTAAGTCGAGAGCACCTGCCGCAACTCGAGAAAATCCAGGAGGTTTTGCCCTCCAGGCGAGATGAGGCCCATTTCCGCTGAGGCCTCTCGAGGCTAATCACGTCTAACCACTGGAACTTCCAAAGGGTCCTTCACACCCTTGCTGCAACTCAAGAAGTTCCCCGACATACCCGTCTGCACTCGAGAGGAAGGACGTGGGTCCCGCACACATCCAGGGGAGCCCCGTTTCCGCCTCCTAGCTCGAGATGAGGGATCCTTTCCCTGTTTCGTAGGGAAAGAATTCCCGGCGTTCCCGTCGCATCTCAAGAGGAGGCGCTCTCCACAAGAAAGGCGAGAGGAACTCCAGGGTCGTGCCACCATTCCAAGAGTCCCCAGATGTGTCAGTCCATTCCAGAGGAACCTGTTTTCCCTGAACTGCCTTGACGTTCAAGCCGAGGATCGACTCCCACCACGTGTGCACGTGGGACAGCCCTGTGGGAAAGCCTCGTGGGAAAGCCTCATGGGAAAGACTCGAGGGAAAACCATAGATCCTTTGATCCATTGGGCGGACTGCGTGACACTGCTGCTACCGCTCTGGAGGAAAGCGCAAGTGCATGCCCGCATTCGAGACGAGGACTGACTCACCTGGGGAGACTCCAGAAGTACCCCAAGATCCATGTCAGCACTGGAAAGGAATCCTCAGGTTCCGGCCCCGACTCCACACAAGGTCTTAGGCCCCCGCATCGACGGGAGAGGAATCCCGAGAGGCCCCCGAGGAACTCGCATGGGGACTGGCCTTTCCTGAGGCCACCAGAGCGGGTCCCTGAGGTCCCGGTCGTAAGTTGAGAGCACCTGCCGCAACTCGAGAAAATCCAGGAGGTTTTGCCCTCCAGGCCAGATGAGGCCCATTTCCGCTGAGGCTTCTCGAGGCCAATCACATCTAACCCCTGGAACTTCCAAAGGGTCCTTCACACCATTGCTGCAACTCAAGAAGTTCCCCGACATACTCGTCTCCACTCGAGAGGAAGCACGTGGGGTCCCGCACACATCCAGGGGATCCCCGTTTGCGCCTCCTAGATCGAGATGAGGGATCCTTTCCCTGTTTCGTAGGGAAAGAATTCCCGGCGTTCCCGTCGCATCTCAAGAGGAGGCGCTCTCCACAGGAAAGGCGAGAGGAACTCCAGGGTCGTGCCACCATTCCAAGAGACCCCCAGATGTGTCAGTCCATTCGAGAGGAACCTGTTTTCCCTGCACTGCCTTGACGTTCAAGCCGAGGATCGACTCCCACCACGTGTGCACGTGGGACAGCCCTGTGGGAAAGCCTCGTGGGAAAGCCTCGTGGGAAAGACTCGTGGGAAAACCATAGATCCTTTGATCCACGCGGCGGACTGCGTGACACTGCTGCTACCGCTCTGGAGGAAAGCGCAAGTGCATGCCCGCATTCGAGACGAGGACTGACTCGCCTTGGGAGACTTCAGAAGTACCCCAAGGTCCATATCAGCACTGTAGAGGAATACTCATGTTCCGGCCCCGACTCCACACAATGTCTTAGGCCCCGGAATCGACGGGAGAGGAATCCCGAGAGTCCCCCGAGGGACTCGCATGGGGACTGGCCTTTCCTGAGGCCACCAGAGCGGGTCCCTGAGGTCCCTGTCCTAAGTCGAGAGCACCAGCCGCAACTCGAGAAAATCCAGGAGGTTTTGCCCTCAAGGAGAGATGAGGCCCATTTCGACTGAGGCTTCTCGAGGCTAATCACATCTAACCACTGGAACTTCCTAAGGGTCCTTCACACCCTTGCTGCAACTCAAGAAGTTCCTCAACATACCCGTCTCCACTCGAGAGGAAACACGATGGTCCCACACACATCCAGGGGAGCCCCGTTTCCGCTTCCTGGCTCGAGATGAGAGATCCTTTCCCTCTTTCGTAGGGAAAGAATTCCCGGCGTTCCCGTCGCATCTCAAGAGGAGGCGCTCTCCACAGGAAAGGCGAGAGGAACTCCAGGGTCGTGCCACCATTTCAAGAGTCCCCCAGATGTGTCAGTCCATTCCAGAGGAACCTGTTTTCCCTGCACTGCCTTAACGTTCAAGCCGAGGATCGACTCCCACCACGTGTGCACGTGGGACAGCCCTGTGGGAAAGTCTCGTGGGAAAGCCTCGTGGGAAAGACTCGAGGGAAAACCATAGATCCTTTGATCCACGCAGCGGAATGCGTGACACTGCTGCTACCGCTCTAGAGGAAAGCGAACGTGCATGCCCGCATTCGAGAAGAGGACTGACTCCCCTGGGGAGACTCCAGAAGTACCCCAAGATCCATGTCAGCACTGGAGAGGAATCCTCAGGTTCCGGCCCCGACTCCACACAAGGTCTTAGGCCCCGGCATCGACGGGAGAGGAATTCCGAGAGCCGCCCGAGAAACTCGCATGGGGACTGGCCTTTCCTGAGGCCACCAGAGCGGGTCCCTGAGGGCCCCGTCGTAAGTCGAGAGCACCTGCCGCAACTAGAGAAAATCCTGGAGGTTTTGACCTCCAGGCGAGATGAGGCCCATTTCTGCTGAGGCTTCTCGAGGCTAATCACATCTAACCACTAGAACTTCCAAAGGGTCCTTCACACCCTTGCTGCAACTCAAGAAGTTCCCCGACATACCCGTCTCCACTCGAGAGGAAGCACGAGGGTCCCGCACACATCCAGGGGAGCCCCGTTTCCGCCTCGTAACTCGAGATGAGGGATCCTTTCCCTCTTTCGTAGGAAAAGAATTCCCGGCGTTCCCGTCGCATCTCAAGAGGAGGCGCTCTCCACAGGAAAGGCGAGGGGAATTCCAGGGTCATGCCACCATTCCAAGAGTCCCCCAGATGTGTCAGTCCATTCCAGAGGAACCAGTTTTCCCTGCACTGCCTTGACGTTCAAGCCGAGGATCGACTCCCAACACGTGTGCACGTGGGACAGCCCTGTGGGAAAGCCTGGTGGGAAAGCCTCGTGGGAAAGACTCGAGGGAAAACCATTGATCCTTTGATCCACGCGGCGGACTGCGTGACACTGCTGCTACCGCTCTGGAGGAAAGCGCAAGTGCATACCCGCATTCGAGACGAGGACAGACTCCCCTGGGGAGACTCCAGAAGTACCCCAAGATCCATGTCAGCACTGGAGAGAAATCCTCAGGTTCCGGCCCCGACTCCACACAAGGTCTTAGGCCCCGGCATCGACGGGAGAGGAATTCCGAGAGGCGCCCGAGGAACTCGCATGGGGACTGGCCTTTCCTGAGGCCACCAGAGCGGGTCCCTGAGGGCCCCGTCATAAGTCGAGAGTACCTGCCGCAACTCGAGAAAACCCTGGAGGTTTTGCCCTCCAGGCGAGATGAGGCCCATTTCTGCTGAGGCTTCTCGAGGCTAATCACATCTAACCACTGGAACTTCCAAAGGGTCCTTCACATCCTTGCTGCAACTCAAGAAGTTCCCCGACATACCCGTCTCCACTCGAGAGGAAGCACGAGGGTCCCGCACACATCCAGGGCAGCCCCGTTTCCGCCTCCTAGCTCGAGATGAGGGATCCTTTCCCTCTTTCGTAGGGAAAGAATTCCCGGCGTTCCCGTCGCATCTCAAGAGGAGGCGCTCTTCACAGGAAAGGCGAGAGGAACTCGAGGGTCGTGCCACCATTCCAAGAGTCCCCCAGATGTGTCAGTCTGTTCCAGAGGAACCAGTTTTCCCTGCACTGCCTTGACTTTCAAGCCGAGGATAGACTCCCATCACGTGTGCACGTGGGCCAGCCCTGTGGGAAAGACTCGAGGGAAAACCATAGATCCTTTGATCCACGCGGCGGACTGCGTGGCACTGCTGCTACCGATCTGGAGGAAAGCGCAAGTGCATGCCCGCATTCGAGACGAGGACTGACTCCCCTTGTGAGACTCCAGAAGTACCCCAAGATCCATATCAGCACTGGAGAGGAATCCTCAGGTTCCGGCCCCGACTCCACACAAGGTCTTAGGCCCCGGAATCGAAGGGAGAGGAATCCCGAGATTCCCCCGAGGGACTCGCATGGGGACTGGTCTTTCCTGAGGCCACGAGAGCGGGTCCCTGAGGTCCCTGTCCTAAGTCGAGAGCACCTGCCGCAACTCGAGAAAATCCAGGAGGTTTTGCCCTCCAGGAGAGATGAGGCCCATTTCCGCTGAGGCTTCTCCAGGCTAATCACATCTAACCACTGGAACTTCCAAAGGGTCCTTCACACCCTTGCTGCAACTCAAGACGTTCCCCGACATACCCGTCTCCACTCGAGAGGAAACACGGTGGTCCCACACACATCCAGGGGAGCCCCGTTTCCGCTTCCTAGCTCGAGATGAGAGATCCTTTCCCTCTTTCCTAGGGAAAGAATTCCCGGCGTTCCCGTCGCACCTCAAGAGGAGGCGGTCTCCACAGGAAAGGCGAGAGGAACTCCAGGGTCGTGCCACCATTCCAAGAGTCCCCCAAATGTGTCAGTCCATTCCAGAGGAACCTGTTTTCCCTGCACTGCCTTAACGTTCAAGCCGAGGATCTACTCCCACCACGTGTGCACGTGGGACAGCCCTGTGGGAAAGTCTCGTGGGAAAGCCTCGTGGGAAAGTCTCGAGGGAAAACCATAGATCCTTTGATCCTCGCAGCGGAATGCGTGACACTGCTGCTACCGCTCTGGAGGAAATCGAACGTGCATGCCCGCATTCGAGACGAGGACTGATTCCCCTGGGAGACTCCAGAAGTACCCCAAGATCCATGTCAGCACTGGAGAGGAATCCTCAGGTTCCGGACCCGACTCCACACAAGGTCTTAGGCCCCGGCATCGACGGGAGAGGAATTCCGAGAGACGCCCGAGGAACTCGCATGGGGACTGGCCTTTCCTGAGGCCACCAGAGCGGGTCCCTGAGGGCCCCGTCGTAAGTCGAGAGCACCTGCCGCAACTCGAGAAAATCCAGGAGGTTTTGCCCTCCAGGCGAGATGAGCCCCATGTCCGCTGAGGCTTCCCGAGGCTAATCACATCTAAACACTGGAACTTCCAAAGGGTCCTTCACACCCTTGCTGCAACTCAAGAAGTTCCCCGACATTCCCGTCTCCACTCGAGAGGATGCACGAGGGTCCCGCACGCATCAAGTGGAGCCCTGTTTCTGCCTCCTAGCACGAGATGAGGGTTCCTTTCCCTGTTTCGTAGGGAAAGAATTCCCGGCGTTCCCGTCGCATCTCAAGAGAAGGCGCTCTCCACAGGAAAGGCGAGAGGAACTCCAGGGTCGTGCCACCATTCCAAGAGTCCCCCAGATGTGTCAGTCCATTCCAGAGGAACCTGTTTTCCCTGCACTGCCTCGACGTTCATACTGAGGATCGACTCCCACGACGGTGGCACGTGGGACAGCCCTGTGGGAAAGCCTCGTGGGAAAGCCTAGAAGGAAAGCCATAAATCCCTTGATCCACGTGATTGAAAGTGTGACACTGCTGCTACCGCTCTGGAGGAAAGCACTCGTGCATGCCCGCATTCGAGACGAGTACTGACTCCCCTGGGGAGACTCCAGAAGTACCCCAAGATCCATGTCAGCACTGGAGAGGAATCCTCAGGTCCCGGCCCCGAATCCACAAAGGGCTTAGTCCCGGTCATCGAAGGTAGATGAATCCCGAGAGGCCCCCGAGCAACTCGCATGGGGACTGGCCTTTCCTGAGGCCACCAGAGCGGGTTCTTGAGTTCGCCGTCATAAGTTGAGACCACCTGCCGAAACTCGAGAAAATCTAGGAGGTTTCGCCATCCAGGTGAGGTGAGGCCCATTTCCGCTGAGGCTTCTCTAGGCTAATCACACCTCACCTCTGGAACTTCCAGAAGGTCCTTCACACCCTGGCTGCAACTCAGGAAGTTCCCCGACATACCCGTCTCCACTATAGAGGAAGCACGAGGGTCCCCCCCACATCCAGAGGAGACCAGTTTCAGCCTCGTAGCCCCAGATGAGGGATTCTTTCCCTGCTTTCTCCGGAAAGAATTCTGGGCGTTCAGGTCCCTACTCAAGAGGAGACGCTCTCCACATGAAAGGCGAGAGGAACTCCAGCATCGTGCCACCATTCCAAGAGTCCCCCAGATGTCTCAGTCCATTGCAGAGGAAACTGTTTTCCCTGCACTGCCTCGACTTTCACGCCGAGGATCGACTCACACCACGGTGCCACGTGGGACAGCCCTTTGGGAAAGCATCGTGGGAAAGCATCTTTGGAAAGCCTCGAAGGTAAGCCACAGATCCCTTGATCCAGGCGATGGGAAACGTGACACTGCTGCTACAGCTCTGAAGGAAAATGCACGTGCATGCCCCCATTCGAGCCGAGCACTTACTCCCCTGGGGAGACTCCAGAATTACCCCAATATCCATTTCAGCACTGCAGAGGAATCCTATGGTTCCAGCCCCACTTCCACACAAGGTTTTAGGCCCTGGCATCGAAGGGAGAGGAATCCCGAGAGTCCCCCGAGAAACTCACATGGGGACTGGCCTTTCCTGAGGCCACAAGAGCGGGTCCCTGAGGTCCCCGTCGTAAGTCGAGAGCACCTGCCGCAACTGGAGAAAATCCAAGACGTTTTGCCCTTCAGGCGAGATGAGGCCCATTTCCGCTGAGGCGTCTCGAGGCTAATCACACCTAACATCTGGGACTTTCAAAAGGTCCTTCACACCCTTGCTGCAACTCAAGAAGTTCCCCGACATACCTGTCTCCACTCGAGAGGAAGCACGAGGGTACCGCCCACATCCAGAGGAGCCCCGTTTCCGCCTCCTAGCTCGACATGAGGGATCCTTTCCCTGCTTGGTCGGGAAAGAATTCTGGGCATTCCCGTCCCATCTCAAGAGGATGCGTTCTCCACAGGAAACGCGAAAGGAACACCAGGTTCGTGCCACCAAACCAAGAGTCCCCCATTGTCTCAGTCCATTCCAGAGGACCTGTTTTCCCTGTGCTGCCTCTACTTTCACGCCGAGGATCGACTCCGACCACGGTGGCACGTTGGACAGCTCTGTACGAAAGCCTCGTGTGAAAGCCTCGAGGGAAATCCTCGAGGGAAAGCCACAGATCCCATGATCGACGCGATGGCAAGCGTCACACTGCTGCTACAGCTCAGGAGGAAAGCGCACTTGCATGCCCCTTCTCGAGAGGAGGACTGACTTCCCTGGGGAGACTCCAGAATTACCCCAATATCCATTTCAGCACTGGAGAGGAATCCTCAGGTTCCGGTCCCGACTCCACACAACATCTTAGGCCCCGGCATCGATGGGAGTGTAATCCCAGGAGGCCACCAAACAAGTCGTGTGGGGACTGGCCAGTCCTGAGGTCACCAGAGCTGGTTCCCTAGGTCACCGTGGTAAGAGGAGACCACCTGCCAAAACTCGAGAAATTTCAGGAAGTTCTCCCATCCAGGCTTCATGAGGCCCATTTCTGCTGAGGCGTCTCAAGGCTAATCACATCTAACCCTGGAACTTCCAAAGGGTCCTTCACACCCTTGTTGCAACTCAAGAAGTTCCCCGACATACCCCTCTCCATTCGAGAGGAAGCACGTGGGTCCCGCCCACATCCAGAAGAGCTCCGTTTCCGCCTCGTAGGTCGAGATGAGGGATCCTTTTGCTGCTTGTTCGGGAGAGAATCCTGGGCGTTCCCGTCGCATCGCAAGAGGAGGTGCTCTTCACAGGAAAGGTGAGAGCAACTCCAGCGTCGTGCCACCATTCCAAGAGTCCCCCAGATGTCTCAGTCCATTCCGGAGGAACCTGTTTTCCCTGCACTGCCTCGACTTTCACGCCGAGGATCTACTCCCACCACAGTCTCACGTGGGACAGCCCTGTGGGACAGCCTCGTGGGAGAGCCTCGAGGGAAAGCCACAGATCCCTTGATCCACGCGACGGGAAGCGGGTCACTGCTGCTACAGGTTGGAAGGAAAGCGCACGTGCATGCTCCCTCGCGAGACGAGGACTCACTCCCCTGGGGAGACTCCAGAAGTGACCCAAGATCCATTTCAACACTGGAGAGGAATCCTCATGTTCCGGGCCCGACTCCACACAAGGTCTTAGGCCCCGGCATCAACGGAGAGGAATCCCCAGAAGCCCCTGAACAACTCGAATGGGGACTGACCAGTCCTGAGGCCACCGGAGACGGTCTCTTTCGTCACCGTCATAAGACGAGAGCACCTGCCACAACTTGAGAAAATCCAGGACGTACTCACCTAAAGGATAGATGAGGCCCATTTCCACTGAGGCGTCTCTAGGATAATCACATCTAACCCTGGAAAGTACAAAGGGTGCTTCACAGCCTTGCTGCAACTCAAGAAGTTCCCCGACATACCCGACTCCACTCGAGAGGAAGCACGAGGGTCCCGGCCACATCCAGAGGAGACCAGTTTCCGCCTCGTTGCTCGAGATGAGGGATACTTTCGCTGCTTGTTCGGGAAAGAATTCTGTGCATTCCCGTCGCGTCTCAAGAGGAGGTGCACTCCACAGGAAAGGCGAGAACTCCAGCGTCGTGCAACCATTCCCGGAGACCCCTAGATGTCTCAGTCCATTCCAGAGGAACCTGTTTTCCCTGCACTGCCTCGACTTTCTCGCCGAGGATCGACACCCACCACGGCGGCAAGTGAAGCAGCCCTGTGGGAAAGCCTCGTGGGAAAGCCTCGTGGGAAAGCCTCGAGGGAAAGCCACAGATCCCTTGATCCACGCGACGGGAAGCGTGGCACTACTGCTACTGCTCTGGAGGAAAGCGCACGTGCATGCCCCCATTCGAGACGAGGACTTACTCCCCTGGGGAGACTCCAGAAGTACCCCAAGATCCATGTCAGCACTGGAGAGGAATCCTGAGTTTCCGGCCCCGACTCCACACAAGGTCTTAGGCCCCGGCATCGAAGGGAGAAGAATCCCGAGAGGCAGCCGAGCAACTCGCATGGGGACTGGCCTTTCCTGAGGCCACCAGAGCGGGTCCCTGAGTCCCCGTCGTAAGTCGAGAGCACCTGCCCCAACTCGAGAAAATCCAGCAGGTTTTGCCCTCCAGGCGAGATGAGACCCATTTCCGCTGAGGCTTCTCGAGGCTAATCACACCTAACTTCTGGAACTTCCAAAAGGTCCTTCACACATTTGCTGCAACTCAAGAAGTTTCCCGACATACAGGTCTCCATTCTAGAGGAAGAACAAGGTCCCACCCACATCCAGAGTAGCCGCGTTTCCGCCTCGTAGCTCGAGATGAGGGATCCTTTCCCTGCTTGGTTCGGAAAGCATTCCCGGCTTTCCCGTCGCATCTGAAGAGGAGGTGATCTCCACAGGAAAAGCGAGAGTAACTCCAGGGTCGTGTCCCCATTCCAAGAGTCCCGCAGATGTCTCAGACCATTCCAGAGGAACCTGTTTTGCTCCACTGCCTCGACTTTCACTCCGAGGATGGACTCCCACCACGGTGGCACTTTGGACAGCCCTGTGGGAAAGACTCGTGGGAAAGCCTCGGGGGAAATCCTCGAGGGAAAGCCACAGGTCACATGATCGACCCGACGGGAAGCATGACATAGCTGCTCCAGCGCGGGAGGAAAGCCCAATTCCATGTCCCCTCTGGAGACGAGGACTGACTCCCCTGGGGAGACTCCAGAAGTACGCAAAGTTCCATGTCAGCACTGGAGAGGAATCCTCAGGATCCGGCCCTGACTCCACACAAAGTCTTAGGCCCGGCATCGACGGGAGAGGAATCCCGAGAGGCTCCCGAGCCAGTGAAATGGGGACTGTCCAGTCCTGAGGCCACCAGAGCGGGTCCCTTAGGTCACCGTCGTAAGACGAGAGCACCTGCCGCAACTCGAGAAAATCCAGGAGGTTTTTCCCTCCAGGCGAGATGAGGCCCATTTCCGCTGAGGCTTCTCCAGGCGAATCACGTCTAGCCTCTGGAACTTCCAAAAGGTCCTTCACACCCTTGGTGCAACTCAAGAAGTTGCCTGACATACCCGTCTCCACTCTAGAGGAAGCAAGAGGATCCCATCCACATCCAGAGGAGCCCCGTTTCCGCCTTGTAACTCGAGATGAGGGACATTTCGCTGCTTTGTCCGGAAAGAATTCCCGGCGTTCCCCTCTCACCTCAAGAGGAGGCGCTCTCCACAGGAAAGGCTAGAGGAACACCAGCGTCGTGCCACCATTCCAAGAGTCCCCCAGATGTCTCAGTCCATTCCAGAGGAACCTGTTTGCCCTGCACTACCTCGGCTTTCACGCCGAGGATCGACTCCCATGCCGAGGATCGACTCCCACCACGCTGGCACGTGGAACAGCCCTGTGGGAAAGCCTCGTGGGAAAGCCTCGAGGGGAAGCCACAGATCCCTTGATCCAGGCGATGGGAAGCGTGACACTGCTGCTACCGCTCTGGAGGAAAGCTCACTTGCCTGCCTCCATTCGAGACGAGGACTTACTCCCCTGGGGAGACTCCAGAAGTACCCCAAGATTCATGTCAGCACTGGAGAGGAATCCTGAGGTTCTGGCCCCGACTCCACACAAGGTCTTAGGCCCTGGCTTCGAAGGGAAATGAATCCTGAGAGGCCCCCGTGCAACTCTCATTGGGATTGGCCTTTCCTGAGGCAACAAGAGCGGGTCCATGAGGTCCCCGTCGGAAGTTGAGAGCACCTGCCGCAACTCGACAGAATCCAGGAGGTTTTGCCCTCCAGGAGAGATGAGGCCCATTTCCACTGAGGCTTTCCGAAGCTAATCACACCTAACCTCTGGAATTTCCAAAAGGTCCTTCACACCATTGCTGCAACTCAAGAAGTTGCCTGACATACCCGTATCCCGTCTAGAGGAAACACGAGGGTCCCGGCCACATCCAGAGGAGCCCCGTTTCCGCTACGCAGCTCGAGATGAGGGATCCTTTCGCTGCGTGTTCGGAAAAGCATTCTGTGCATTCCTGTCGCATCTCAATTAGGAGGTGCTCTCCACAGGAAAGGCTAGAACTCCAGCGTCGTGCCACCATTCCCAGAAACCCCCAGATGTTTCATTCCATTCTAGAGGAATCTGGTTTCCCTGCACTGCCTCGACTTTCACACCGAGGATATACTCCCACCACGGTGGCACGTGTGACAGCCCTGTGGGAAAGCCTCGTGGAAAAGCCTCGTGGGAAAGCCTCTAGGGAAAGCCACAGATCCCTTGATCCAGGCGATGGGAAGCGTGACACTGCTGCCACCGCTCTGGAGGAAAGCGCACGTGCATGCCCCCATTCGAGACGAGGACTTACTCCCGTCGGGAGACTCCAGACTTACACCAAGATCCATGTCAGCACTGGAGAGGAATCCTCAGTTTGCGGGCTCGACTCCACACAAGGTCTTAGGCCCCGGCATCGAAGGGAGAGGAATCCCAAGAGGCCCCCGAGCAACTCGCATGGGGACTGGCCTTTCCTGAGGCCACCAGAGCGGGTCCCTGAGGTCCCCGTTGTAATTCGAGAGCACCTGCTGCAACTCGCGAAAATCCAGGTTTTGGCCTCCAGGCGAGATGAGTCCCATATCCCCTGAGGCTTCTCGAGGATAATCACACCTAAACTCTGGAACTTCCAAAAGGTTCTTCACACCCTTGCTGCAACTCAAGAAGTTCCCTGACATACCCGTCTCCACTCTAGAGGAAGCACGAAGGTCCCGGGCACACCCACAGGAGCCCCGTTTCCGCCTCTTACCTCGAGATGAGGAATCTTTTCCCTGCTTTGTTGGGAAAGAATTCTGGGCATTCCCGTCGCATCTCAAGATGAGGCACTCTCCACAGGAAAGGTGAGAGGAACACCAGCATCGGGCCGCCATTCCAAGAGTCCCGCAGATGTCTCAGTCCATTCTAGAATAACCTGTTTTCCCTGCACTGCCTCGACTTTCACGGTGAGGATCAACTCCCACCACGGTGGCACGAGGGACATCCCTGTGGCAAAGCCACGTGGGAAACCCTCGAGGGAAAGCCACATATCCCTTGATCCAGGCGATGGGAAGTGTGACACTGCTGCTACAGCTCTGGAGGAAAGCGCACGTGCATGCCCCCATTCGAGACGAGGACTTACTCCCCTAGGGAGACTCCAGACCTACCCCAAGATCCATGTCAGCACTGGAGAGGAATCCTCAGGTTTCGGGACCGACTCCACACAAGGTCTTAGGCCCCGGCATTGAAGGGAGAGGAATCCCGAGAGGTCCCCGAGCAACTCGCATCGAGAATGGCCAGTCCTGCGACCACAAGAGCGGGTCCCTGAGGTCCCCTTTGTAAGTCGAGAGCACCTACCGCAACTCGGGAAAGTCCAGGAGGTTTTGCTCTCCAGGCGAGATGAGGCCCATTTCCACTGAGGCTTCTCGAGGCTAATCACACCTAAACTCTTGAACTTCCGAAAGGTCCTTCACACCCTTGCTGCAACTCAAGAAGCTCCCTGACATCCCCGTCTCCAGTCTAGAGGAAGCACGAGGGTCCCGGGAACATCCAGAGGAGCCCCGTTTCCGCCTCGTAGCTGGAGATGAGGGATCCTTTCCCTGCTGGTCTGGAAAGAATTTCCGGGGTTCCCGTCAGATCTCAAGAGGAGGTGCTCTCCACAGGAAAGGCGAGAGGAACTCCAGGGTCGTGCCACCATTCCCAGAGTCCCCCAAATGTCTCATTCCATTCTAGAGGAAACTCTTTTCCCTGCACTGCCTCCACTTTCACGCCGAGGATCGACTCCCACCACGGTGGCAGGTGGGACAGCCCTGTGGAAAAGCCTCGTGGGAAAGCCTTGTGGGAAATCCTTGAGGGAAAGCCACAGATTCCATGATAGACGCGCCGGGAAGCAGTACACTGCTGCTACAGCTCTGGAGGAAAGCGCACGCGCATGCCACCTCTCGAAGCAAGGACTGACTTCCCTGGGGAGACTCCAGAAGTACCCAAAGATCTATGTAAGCACTGGAGAGAAATCCTCAGGTTCCGGGCCCGACTCCACACAAGGTCTTAGGCACCGCATCGAAAGCAGAGGAATTCCGAGAGTCCACTGATCTACTCGCATGGGGACTGGCCTTTCCTGAGGCCACAAGAGCGGGTCCGTGAGATCCCCGACGTAAGTCGAGAACACCTGCCGCAAATCGAGAAAATCCATGAGGTTTTGCCCTCCAAGCGAGATGAGGCCCATTTGCAAAGAGGCTTCACGAGGATAATCACAACTCACCTCCGGAACTTCCAAAAAGTTCTTCACCCCATTGCTGCAACTCAAGAAGTTCAACGACCTACCCGTCTCCACTCGAGAGAAAAGACGAGGGTCGCGCCCACATCCAGAGGAGCCCCATTTTCGCCTCCTAGCTCGAGTTGAGGGATCCTTTTCCTGCTTTGTTGGGAAAGAATTCTGTCGTTCCGGTCATATCTCAAGAGGAGGCACTCTGCACAGGATAGGCGAGAGGAACTCCAGTTTCATGCCACTATTTCAAGAGTCCCCAGATGTCGCAGTCCATTCCAGAGGAACCTGTTTTCCCTGCACTGCCTCGACTTTCACGCCGAGGATCGACTACCACCACGGTGTCACGTGGGACAGCCCTGTGGCAAAGCCTCGTGTGAAAGCCTTTTGGGAAAGCCTCAAGGGAAAGCCACAGATCCCATGATCGACCATAAGGGAAGCGTGACACTGCTGCTACAGGTCGGAAAGAAAGCGCACGTGTATGCCCCCACTCGAGATGAGGACTGACTCCCCTGGGGAGCCTCCAGAAGTACCCGAAGATCCATGTCAGCACTGTACAGGAATCCTCAGGTTCCCGCCCCGACTCCACCCAAGGTCTTAGGCCCCAGCATCGAAGGGAGAGGAATCCCGAGAGGCCCCCGAGCAACTCGAATGGGGACTGGCCAGTCCTGCGACCACAAGAGCGGGTCCCTGAAATCCACGTCGTAAGTCGAAAGCACCTGCCGCAACTCGAGAAAATCCAGGAGGTTTTGCCTTCAGGCGAGTAGAGGCCCATTTCCCCTGAGGCGACTCAGGCTAATCACATCTAACCTCTGGAACGTCCAAAGGGTCCTTCACACCCTTGCTGCTACTCAACAAGTTCCCCGACATAGCCGACTCCACTCGAGAGGAAGCAGGAGGGTCCCGCCCACATCCAGAGGAGTCCCGTTTCCGCCTCGTAGTTCGAGATGAGGGATCCTTTCCCTGCTTGGTC
The DNA here is from genome assembly GCF_042477335.2 of Ovis canadensis. Taxonomy (NCBI): domain Eukaryota; kingdom Metazoa; phylum Chordata; class Mammalia; order Artiodactyla; family Bovidae; genus Ovis; species Ovis canadensis. The sequence continues at coordinate 4,169,510 of NC_091258.1, read as the reverse complement.
GGGAAAGAATTCCCGGCGTTCCCGTCACATCTCAAGAGGAGGCGCTCTCCACAGGAAAGGCGAGAAGAACTCCAGGGTCGTGCCACCATTCCCAGAGTCCCCCTGATGTCTCAGTACATTCCAGAGGAATCTGTTTGCCCTGCACTGTCTGGACTTACTCGGCGAGGATCCACTGACACCACGGTGGCACGTGGGACAGCCTTGTGGGAAAGCCTCGTGGGAAAGCCTCGAGGGAAAATCACAGATCCCTTGGTCCACGCGACGTGAAGCGTGACACTGCTGCTTCCACTATGGAGGAAAACGCTCATGCATGTTCCTATTCTAGACGAGGACTTCCCCTCCGTGGGAGACTCCAGAAGTACCCCAAGATCCATGTCAACATTGGAGAGGAATCCACAGGTTCCGGCCCTGACTCCACACAAGGTCTTAGGCCCCGTCATCGAAGGGAGAGGCCTCCACACAAGGTCTTAGGCCCCGGCATCGAAGGGAGAGGAACCCCGAGAGGCCCCCGAGCAACTCGCATGGGGACTGGCCTTTCGTGAGTCCACCAGAGCGGATCCTTAGGTCACCGTCGTCAGACGAGGGCACCTGCCTCAACTCGAGAAAATCCAGGAGGTTTTGCCCTCCAGGCGAGATGAGGCCCATTTCCGCTGAGGCTTCTCGAGGCTAATCACACCTAACCGCTGAAACTTCCAAAAGGTCCTTCAAACACTTGCTGCAACTGAAGAAGTTCCCCGACATACCCGTTCCACTCGAGCAGAAGCACGAGGGTCCCGCCCACATCCAGAGGAGCCCCGTTTCCGCCTTGTAGCTCGAGATCAGGGATCCTTTCCCGGCCTGGTCGGGAAAGAATTCCCGGCGTTCCCGTCGCATTTCAGGAGGAGGCGCTCTCAACAGGAATGTCGGGAGGAACTACAGGATCGTGCCACCATTCCCAGAGTCCCCCAGATGTCTCAGTCCATTCCAAAGGAACCTGTTTTCCCTGCACTGCCTCGACTTTCACGCCGAGGATCGACTCCCACCACTGTGGCACGTGGGACAGCCCTGTGTGAAAGCCTCGAGGGAAAGCCTCCAGGGAAAGCCACATTTCCCTTGATCCAGGCGACGGGAAGCGTGACACTGCTGCTACAGCTCTGGAGGAAAGCGCACGTGCATGCCCCCATTGGAGACGAGGAGTTACTCCCCTCGGAGACTCCACAAGTACCCCAAGATCCATGTCAGCACTGGAGAGGAATCCTCAGGTTCCGGCCCCGACTCCACACAACGTCTTAGGCCCCGGCATAGAAGGTAGAGGAATCCTGAGAGGCCACCGTTCAACTCATATGGGTATTGGCCTTTCCTGAGGCCACCAGAGGGGTTCCCTGAGGTCCCCGTCGTACGTCGAGAGCACCTGCCGCAACTCGAGAAAATCCAGAAGGTTTTGCCCTCCAGGCGAGGTGAGGCCCATTTCCGCTGAGGCTTCTCGAGGCTAATCACACCTAACGTCTGGAACTTCCAAAAGGTCCTTCACACCCTTGCTGCAACTCAAGAAGTTCCCTGACATACCCGTCTCCACTCTAGAGGAAGCACGAGAGTCCCGGCCACATCCAGAGGAGCCCCGTTTCCGCCTCGTAGCTCGAGATGAGGGATCCTTTCGCCGCTTGTTCGGGAAAGAATTCTGGGCATTCCCGTCGCATCTCAAGAGGAGGCGCTCTCCACAGCAAAGGCGAGAGGAACTCCAGCGTCGTGCCACCATTCCAAGAGTCCCCCAGAAATCTCAGTCCATTCCAGAGGAAACTGTTTTCCCTGCACTGCCTCGACTTTCTCTCCGAGGTACAACTCCCACCACGTGTGCACGTGGGACAGCCCTGTGGGAAAGCCTCGTGGGAAAGCCTCTAGGGAAAGCCACAGATCCCTTGATCCACGTGACGGGAAGCGTGACACTGTTGCTACAGCTCGGGAGAAAAGCACACGTGCATGCCCCCATTCTAAACGAGGACTTACTCCCCTGGGGAGACTCCAGAAGTACCCCAAGATCCATGTCAGCACTGGAGAGGAATCCTCAGGTTCCGGCCCCGACTCCACACAAGGTCTTAGGCCCCGGCATCGACGGGTAAGAATCCCAAGAGGCCCCTAGCAACTCGATTGGGGACCGGCCAGTCCTGTGGCCACCAGAACCGTCCCTGATGTCTCCGCCTTAAGCCGAGAGCACCTGCCACAACTCGAGAAAATCCAGGCGGTTTTGCACTCCAGTCGAGATGAGGCCCATTTCCGCTGAGGCTTCTCCAGGCTAATCACACATAACATCTGGAACTTCCAAAAGGTCCTTCACACCCTTGCTGCAACTTAAGAAGTTCCCCGACATTCCCGTCTGCACTGTAGAGGAAGCACGAGGGTCCTGCCCACATCCAGAGGAGCCCCGTTTCCGCCTAGTAGATCGAGATGAGGGATCCTTCCCCTGCTTCCTCGGGAAGAATTCCCGGCGATCCCGTCGCATCACAAGGGGAGTCGCTCTCGATAGTAAAATCGAGGGGAAATCGAGGGTCGTGCCACTATCCCAAAGTCCACCAGATATCTCAGTCCATTCAAGAGGAACGTGTTTTCCCTGCACTGCCTCGACTTTCACTCCAAGGATCGACTCCCACCACGGTGGCACGTGGGACAGCCCTGTGGGAAAGCCTCGTGGGAACACCTCGTGGGAAAGCCTCGAGGAAGAGCCACAGATCCCTTGATCCACGTGACGGGAAGCGTGAGACTGCTGCTACAGCTCGGGAGGAAAGCGCTTGTGCATGCCCCCTCTCGAGTCGAGGACTGACTCCCCTTTGGAGACTTCAGAAGTACCCCAAAATCCATGTCAGCAGTGGAAAGGAATCCTCAGGTTCCAGCCCCATCTCCCGAAAAGGTTTTAGGCCCCAGCATCGACGGGAGATGTATCCCGAGAGGCCCCCTAGCAAGTCGCATGAGGACTGGCCTTTCCTGAGGCCATAAGAGTGGGTCCCTGAGGTCACCGTCGTAAGTGGAGATCACCTGCCACAACTCGAGAAAATCCAGGAGGTTCACTTCTCCAGGCGAGATGAGGCCCATTTCAACTGATGCGTCTCGAGGCTAATCACAGCTAAACTCTGGAACTCCCAAAGGTCCTTCACACCCTTGCTGCAACTCAAGAAGATCCCCGACATACTCGTCTCCACTCGAGAGGAAGCAGAGGGTAACATCCACATCCAAAGGAGCCCCGTTTCCGCCTCGAACCTCGAGAGGAGGGATCCTTTCCCTCCATGTTCAGGAAAGAATTTCTTGCCTTCCTGTCGCATCTCAAGGGAAGGCTCTCTCCACAGGAAAGGCGAGAGGAACTCCAGTGTCGTGCCACCATTCCAAGAGTCCCCCAGATATCTCAGTCCATTCCAGAGGAACCTGTTTTCCCTTCACTGCCTCGAGTTTCACGCCAAGGGTCGACTCCCACCACGCTGGCACGTGGGACAGCCCTGTGGGAAAGCCAAGTGGGAAAGCCTCGTGGCAAAGATTCGAGGGAAATCCACAGATCCCTTGATCCACGCGACAGGAAACGTGACACTGCTACTACCACTCGGGAGGAAAGGGCATGTGCATGCCCCCACTCGAGATGAGGACTGACTCCCCTCTGGAGACTCCAGAAGTACCCCAAGTTCCATGTCTGCACTGGAGAGGAATCCTAATTTTCTGTCCCCAACTCCACCCAAGATCTTAGGCCCCGGCATCGATGGGAGAGGAATCCCGAGAGGCCCCCTAGCAACTCGCATAAGGACTGGCCTTTCCTGAGGCCATAGAGAGGGTCCCTGAGGTCCCCATCGTAAGCCAAGAGCACCTGCCACACCTCAAGAACATCCAGGAGGTTCTCCCCTCCAGGTGAGATGAGGCCCATTTCCGCTGAAGCGTCTCCAGCCTAAGCATACCTAACCTCTGGCACTTCCAAAGGTTTCCTAACACCCTTGATGCAACGCAAGCAGTTCCCCGACATACCTATCTCCACTCGAGAGGAAGCACTAGGGTCCCGCCCACATCCAGAGGAGCCCCGTTTCCCCCTCGTAGCTCGAGAAGAGGGATCATTTCCCTGCTTGTTCAGGAAAAAATTCCCGGCGTTCCCCTGGCATCTCAAGAGGAGGTGCTCTCCACTGGAAAGGCGAAAGGAACTTCAGGGTCGTGTCAGCATTCCACGAGTCCCCCAGATGTCTCAGTCCATTCCAGAGGAACCTGTTTCACTGTACTGCCTCGACTTTCACGCCGAGGATCGACTCACATCAAGGTGGCACGTGGGACAGCCCTGTGGGAAAGCCTCGTGGGAAAACCTCGTGGGAAAGCCTCGAGGGAAAGACACAGATCCCTTGATCCACGCAATGGGAAGTGTGACACTGCTGCTGCAGCTCGGAAGGAAAGCGCTCGTGCATGCCCCCACATGAGACGAGGACTGACTCCCCTTTGGATTCTCCAGAAGTACCCCAAGATCCATTTCAGCACAGGGGAGGAATCCTTAGGTTCCGGCCCCGACTCCTCACCAGGTCTTAGACCCCGGCATCGACAGAGCGGAATCCCGAGAGGCCCCTAGGAACTCACATGGGGACTGGCCTTTCCTGAGGACATCTGAGCAGGTCCCTGAGGTCCTCGTCGTAAGTCGAGTGCACCTGCTGCACCTAGAGAAATCCAGGAGGTTCTCCCCTCCAGGCGAGATGAGGCCCGTTTCCGCTGAGGCGTCACGAGGCTAATGTCACCTAACCTGTGGACCTTCCATAGGGTCCTTCGCACCTTTGCTGCAACTCAAGAAGTTCCCCGACATACCCGTCTCCACTCGAGAGGAAGCAAGCGGGTCCTGCCCACATCCAGAGGAGCCCCGTTTTCACCTTGTAGCTCGATATGAGGGATCATTTACCTGCATGGTCGGGTAAGATTTCCCGGCGTTCTTGTCACATGTCAAGTGGAGGCGCTCTCCACAGGAAAGGCGAGAGGAACTCCAGCTTTGTGCCACGTTTCCAAGAGTCCCCCAGATATCTCCGTCCATTCCAGAGGAACATGTTTTTCCTGGACTGCCTCGAATTTCACGCCGAGGATCAACTCACACCAAGATGGGACGTGGGACAGCCCTTTGGGAAAGCCTCGTGGGAAAGCCTCGAGGGTAAGCCACAGATCCTTTGATCGAGGCGACGGGAAGCATGACACTGCTGCTACAACTCCAGAGAAAAGCGCTCGTTCATGCCCCTACTCGAGCCGAGGACCTACTTCCCTGTGGAGACTCAAGAAGTACCCCATGATCCATGTCAGCACTGGAGAGGAGTCCTCAGGTTCCGGCCACGAATCCACACAAGGTCTTAGGAACCAGCAACGACGGGAGTGGAATCATGAGAGGCCCCCGAGCAACAAGCATGGGGACTGACTTTTCCTGAGGCCACCAGAGCGGGTCCCTGAGGTCCCATCGTAAGTCGAGAGCACCTGCTGCAACTCGAGAAAATCCACGAGGTTCTCCCCTCCAGGCGAGATGAGGCCCATTTCCGCTGAGGCGTCTCAAGGCTAAGCACACCTAAAGTCTGGAACTTCGGAAGGGTCCTTCACACCCTTGCTGAAACTAAAAAGTTCCCCGACATATCCGTCTCCACTCGAGAGAAAGCACGAGGGTCCCGCCCACATCCATAGGAGCCCCGATTCCACCTCATAGCTTTAGTTTAGGGATCTTTCCGTACATCGTCGGGAAAAAAATGCCCGGCATTACCGTCGCATCACAAGAGGAGGCACTCTCAACAGGAAAGCCGAGAGGAATTCCAGGGTCATGCCACAATAACAAGAGTCCCCCAGATGTCTCAGTCCATACCAGAGGAAACTCTTTTCCCGGCACTGCCTCGACTTTCACGCGGAGGATCGACTCACACAATGGGGGTAATTGGGACCGCCCTGTAGGAAAGCCTCCTGGGTAAGCCTCGAGGGAAAGCCACAGATCCCTTGATCCACGCTTCAGGAAGCAAGTCGCAACTGCTACAGCTCGGGAGGAAAGCGCAAGCGCATGCACCCACTGCAGACCAGGTATGACTCCCCTGTGAAGACGCCAGAAGTACCCCCAAGATCCATGTCAGCACTGGAGAGGACGCCTGAGGCTCTGACCCCGACTCCACAGAAGGTCTTAGGACCCGGAATCGTCTTCAGAGGAATGCCGAGAGGCCCCATAGTTACTCGCATGGGGACTGGCCTTTCCTGAGGCAAACAGATCCCGTACTTGATGTCCCACTCGTAACTTGAGAGCACCTCTCCCAACCCAGGAAAATCCAGGAGGTTCTCCCCTCCAGTCGAGATGAGGTCCATTTCCTCTGAGGCGTCTCGAGGCTAATCACACTTAACCTCTGGAAATACAAAAGGGTCCTTCACACCCTTGCTACAAATCAAGAAGTTCCCTGACAGTCCCGGCTCCACTCCGGAGTAAAAACGAGGCACCAGCCCACATTCAGAGGATCCCCTTTTCCGCATTTTTGCGGCCGATGAGTGACCCTTACACATCAGCTGAACTTTCGGGACTACTCTCCAGACCATGTCGAGGCCTAAGAACTGGTGTTGAGTCAGGGCCCAAATCTGATGATTCGCATGGAGGGGAGAACCTCCTGGATTTTCTCGAGTTGCGGCAGGTGAGAGGAGAGAGCACTTACGACGGGGACCTCAGGGACCCGCTCTGGTGGCCTCAGAAAGGCCAGCCCCATGCGAGTTGCTCGGGGGCCTCTAGGGATTCCTCTACCGTCGATGCCGGGGCCTAAGACCGTGTGTGGAGTCGGGCCCAGAACCTGAGGATTCATCTGCAGTGCTGACAAAGACCTTTGGGTACCTCTGGAATCTCCACATGGGACTCAGTCCTCGTCTCTAGTGTGGGCTTGCACGTGCGCTTTCCTGACAAGCTGTAGCAGCAATGTCACGCTTCCCGTCGTGTCGATCAAGGGATCTGTGGCTTTCCCTCGAGGCTTTCCCAGGGGGCTTTCCCACGAGGCTTTCCCACAGGGCTGTTCCACGTGCCACCTTGGTGGGAGTCGATCATCGGCGTGAATGTCGAGGCAGTGCAGGGAAAACAGGTTCCTCTTGAATGGACTGAGACAACTTGGGGACATTGGAATGGTGGCACGACCCTGGAGTTCGTCTCGCCTTTCCTGTGGAGAGCGCCTCCTCTTGAGATGCGACGGAAACGCCGGGAATTCTTTGACGACCAAAAAGGGAAAGGATCCCTCATCTCGAGCTACGAGGTGGTATCGGGGCTCCTTTGGATGTGGGCGGGACCCTCGTGCTTCCTCTCGAGGGGAGACGGGTATGTCGGGGAACTTCTTGAGTTGTAGCAAGGGTGTGAAGGACCCTTTGGAATTTCCAGATGTTTTCTGTGATTAGCCTCGAGGCGCCTCAGCGGAAATGCGCCTCATCTCGCCTGGAGGGGAGAACCTCTCGGATTTCTCGAGTTGCGGCAGGTGCTCTCGACTTTCGACGGGGACCTCAGGGACCCGCTCTGGTGGCCTCAGGAAAGGCCAGGCCCCATGCGAGTTGCTAGGGGGCCTCTCGGGATTCCTCTCCCGTCGATGCCGGGGCCTAAGAACTTGTGTGGAGTCGGGGCCGGAACCTGAAAATTCCTCTCCAGTTCTGACATGGATCTTGGGGTACTTCTGGAGTCTCCTCAGGGGAGTCAGTAGTCGTCTCGAATGCGGGCAAGCACTTGCGCTTTCCTCCAGAGCGGTAGCAGCAGTGTCACGCAGTCCGCCGCGTGGATCAAAGGATCTATGGTTTTCCCTCGAGTCTTTCCCACGAGGCTATCCCACCAGGCTTTCCCACAGGGCTGCCCCACGTGCACACGTGGTGGGAGTCGATCTCGTCTTCAACGTCAAGGCAGTGCAGGGATAACAGGTTCCTCTGGAATGGACTGACACATCTGGGGGACTCTTGGAATGGTGGCACGACCCTGGAGTGCCTCTCGCCTTTCCTGTGGAGAGCGCCTCCTCTTGAGATGCGACGGGAACGCCGGGAATTCTTTCCCTACGATAAAGGGAAAGGATCCCTCATCTCGAGCTAGGAGGCGGAAACGGGGCTCCCCTGGATGTGTGCGGGACCCTCGTGCTTCCTCTCGAGTGGAGACGGGTATGACGGGGAACTTCTTGAGTTGCAGCAAGGGTGTGAAGGACCCTTTGGAAGTTCCAGTGGTTAGATGTGATTAGCCTCGAGAAGGCTCAGCGGAAATGGGCCTCTTCTCGCCTGGACGGCAAAACCTCCTGGATTTTCTCGAGTTGCGGCAGGTGCTCTCGACTTACGACGGGGACCTCAGGGACCCGCTCTGGTGGCCTCAGGCAAGGCCAGTCCCCATGCGAATTCCTCGGGGGCCTCTCAGGATTCCTCTCCCGTCGATGCCGGGGCCTAAGACCTTGTGTGGAGTCGGGGCCGGAACCTGAGGATTCCTCTCCAGTGCTGACATGGATCTTGGGGTAATTCTGGAGTCTTCCCAGGGGAGTCAGTCGTCGTCTCGAATGCGGGCATACACTTGCTCTTTCCTCCAAAGCGGTAGCTGCAGTGTCACGGAGTCCGCCGCATGGAGCAAAGGATCTATGGTTTTCCCTCGAGTCTTTCCCACGAGACTTACCCACAGGGCTATCCCACGTGCACACGTGGTGGGAGTCGATCCTCGTCTTGAACGTCAAGGCAGTACAGGGAAAACAGGTTCCTCTGGAATGGACTGACACATCTGGGGGACTCTTGGAATGGTTGCACGACCCTGGAGTTCCTCTCGCCTTTCCTGTGGAGAGCGCCTCCTCTTGAGATGCGACGGGAACGCCGGGATTTCTTTCCCTACGAAACAGGGAAAGGATCCCTCATCTCGAGCTAGGAGGCGGAAACAGGGCTCCCCTGGATGTGTGCGGGACCCTCGTGCTTCCTCTCGAGTGGGGACGGGTATGTCGGGAAACTTCTTGAATTGCAGCAAGGGTGTGAAGGACCCTTTGGAAGTTCCAGTGGTAAGATGTGATTAGCCTCGAGAAGCCTCAGCGGAAATGGGCCTCATCTCGCCTGGAGGGCAAAACCTCCTGGATTTTCTCGAGTTGCGGCAGGTCCTCTTGACTTACGACGGGGACCTCAGGGACCCGCTCTGGTGGCCTCAGGATAGTCCAGTCCCCATGCGAGTTCCTCGGGGGCCTCTCGGGATTCCTCTCCCATCGATGCCGGGGCCTAAGACCTTGTGTGGAGTCGGGGCCGGAACCTGAGGATTCCTCTCCAGTGCTGACATGGATCTTGGGGTAATTCTGAAGTCTCCCCAGGGGAGTCAGTCCTCGTCTCCAATGCGGGCATGCACTTGCCCTTTCCTCCAGTGCGGTAGCAGCAGTGTCACGCAGTCCGCCGCGTGGAGCAAAGGATCTATGGTTTTCCCTCGAGTCTTTCCCACGAGGCTTTCCCACGAGGCTTTCCCACAGGGCTGCCCCACGTGCACACGTGGTGGGAGTCGATCCTCGGCTTGAACGTCAAGGCAGTGCAGGGAAAACAGGTTCCTGTGGAATGGACTGACACATCTGGGGGACTCTTGGAATGGTGGCACGACCCTGGAGTTCCTCTCGCCTTTCCTGTGGAGAGCGCCTCCTCTTGAGATGCGACGGGAACGCCGGGAATTCTTTCCCTACGAAACAGGGAAAGGATCCCTCATCTCGAGCTAGGAGGCAGAAACGGGGCTCCCCTGGATGTGTGCGGGACCCTCGTGCTTCCCCTCCAGTGGAGATGGGTATGTTGGTGAACTTCTGGAGTTGCAGCAAGGGTATTAAGGACACTTTGGAAGTTCCAGTGGTTAGATGTGATTAGCCTCGAGAAGCCTCAGCGAAAATGGGCCTCATCTCGCCTGGAGGGCAAAACCTCCTGGATTTTCTCGAGTTGCGGCAGGTGCTCTCGACTTACGACGGGGACCTCATGGACCCGCTCTGGTGGCCTCAGGACAGGCCAGTCCCCATGCGAGTTCCTCGATGTCCTCTCGGGATTCTTCTCCCGTCGATGCCGGGGCCTAAGACCTTGTGTGGAGTTGGGGCCGGAACCTGAGGATTCCTCTCCTGTGCTGACATGGATCTTGGGGTAATTCTGGAGTCTCCCCAGGGGAGTCAGTCCTCGTCTCGAATGCGGGCATGCACTTGTGCCTTCCTCCAGAGCGGTAGCAGCAGTGTCACGCAGTCCGCCGCGTGGAGCAAAGGATCTATGGTTTTCCCTCGAGTCTTTCCCACGAGGCTTTCCCACGAGGCTTTCCCACAGGGCTGTCCCACGTGCACACGTGGTGGGAGTCGATCCTCGGCTTCAACGTCAAGGCAGTGCAGGGAAAACAGGTTCCTCTGGAATGGACTGACATATCTGGGGGACCCTTGGAATGGTGGAACGACCCTGGAGTTCCTCTCGCCTTTCCTGTGGAAAGCGCCTCCTCTTGAGATGCGACGGGCTTGCCGGGAATTTTTTCCCTACGAAACAGGGAAAGGATCCCTCATCTCGAGCTGGGAGGCGGAAACGGGGCTCCCCTGGATGTGTGCGGGACCCTCGTGCTTCCTCTCGAGTGGAGACGGGTATGTCGGGGAACTTCTTGAGTTGCAGCAAGAGTGTTAAGGACCCTCAGGAAGTTTCAGTGGTTAGATGTGATTAGCCTGGAGAAGCGTCAGCGGAAATAGGCCTCATCTGGCCTGGAGGGCAAAACCTCCTGGATTTTCTCGAGTTGCGGCAGGTGCTCTCGTCTTGCGACGGGGACCTCAGGGACCGCTCTGGTGGCCTCCGGAAAGTCCAGTCCCCATGCGAGTTGCTCCGGGGCCTCTCGGGATTCCTCTCCCGTCGATGCCGGGGCCTATGTCCTTGTGTGGAGTCGGGGCCGGAACCTGAGGATTCCTCTCCAGTGCTGACGTGTATCTTGGGGTACTTCTTGAGTTTCCGCAGGGGAGTCAGTCCTCGTCTCGAATGCGGGCATGCACATGCCCTTTCCTCCAGAGCGGTAGCAGCAGTGTCACGGAGTCCGCCGCGTGGATCAAAGGATCTATTGGTTTCCCTCGAGTCTTTTCCACGAGGCTTTCCCACAAGGCTGTCCCACGTGCACACGTGGTGGGAGTCGATCCTCGGCTTGAACGTCACGGCAGTAAAGGGAAAACAGGTTCCTCTGAAATGGACTGACACATCTGGGGGACTCTTGGAATGGTGGCACGACCCTGGAGTTCCTCTCGCCTTTCCTGTGGAGAGCGCTTCCGCTTGAGATGCGACGGGAACGCCGGGAATTCTTTCCCTACGAAACAGGGAAAGGATCCCTCATCTCGAGCTTGGAGGCGGAAACGGGGCTCCCCTGGATGTGTGCGGGACCCTCGTGCTTCCTCTCGAGTGGAGACGGGTATGTCGGGGAACTTTATGAGTTGCAGCAAGCGTGTGAAGGACCCTTTGGAAGTTCCAGCGGTTAGATGTGATTAGCCTCGAGAAGCCTCAGCGGATATGGGCCTCATCTCGCCTGGAGGGCAAAACCTCCTGGATTTTCTCGAGTTGAGGCAGGTGCTCTAGACTTACGACGGGGACCTCAGGGACCCGCTCTGGTGGCCTCAGGAAAGGCCAGTCCCCATGCGAGTTCCTCGGGGGCCTCTCGGGATTCCTCTCCCATCGATGCCGGGGCCTAAGACCTTGTGTGGAGTCGGGGCCGGAACCTGAGGATTCCTCTCCAGTGCTGACATGGATCTTGGGGTAATTCTGAAGTCTCCCCAGGGGAGTCAGTCCTCGTCTCCAATGCGGGCATGCACTTGCCCTTTCCTCCAGTGCGGTAGCAGCAGTGTCACGCAGTCCGCCGCGTGGAGCAAAGGATCTATGGTTTTCCCTCGAGTCTTTCCCACGAGGCTTTCCCACGAGGCTTTCCCACAGGGCTGCCCCACGTGCACACGTGGTGGGAGTCGATCCTCGGCTTGAACGTCAAGGCAGTGCAGGGAAAACAGGTTCCTGTGGAATGGACTGACACATCTGGGGGACTCTTGGAATGGTGGCACGACCCTGGAGTTCCTCTCGCCTTTCCTGTGGAGAGCGCCTCCTCTTGAGATGCGACGGGAACGCCGGGAATTCTTTCCCTACGAAACAGGGAAAGGATCCCTCATCTCGAGCTAGGAGGCAGAAACGGGGCTCCCCTGGATGTGTGCGGGACCCTCGTGCTTCCCCTCCAGTGGAGATGGGTATGTTGGTGAACTTCTGGAGTTGCAGCAAGGGTATTAAGGACACTTTGGAAGTTCCAGTGGTTAGATGTGATTAGCCTCGAGAAGCCTCAGCGAAAATGGGCCTCATCTCGCCTGGAGGGCAAAACCTCCTGGATTTTCTCGAGTTGCGGCAGGTGCTCTCGACTTACGACGGGGACCTCATGGACCCGCTCTGGTGGCCTCAGGACAGGCCAGTCCCCATGCGAGTTCCTCGATGTCCTCTCGGGATTCTTCTCCCGTCGATGCCGGGGCCTAAGACCTTGTGTGGAGTTGGGGCCGGAACCTGAGGATTCCTCTCCTGTGCTGACATGGATCTTGGGGTAATTCTGGAGTCTCCCCAGGGGAGTCAGTCCTCGTCTCGAATGCGGGCATGCACTTGTGCCTTCCTCCAGAGCGGTAGCAGCAGTGTCACGCAGTCCGCCGCGTGGAGCAAAGGATCTATGGTTTTCCCTCGAGTCTTTCCCACGAGGCTTTCCCACGAGGCTTTCCCACAGGGCTGTCCCACGTGCACACGTGGTGGGAGTCGATCCTCGGCTTCAACGTCAAGGCAGTGCAGGGAAAACAGGTTCCTCTGGAATGGACTGACATATCTGGGGGACCCTTGGAATGGTGGAACGACCCTGGAGTTCCTCTCGCCTTTCCTGTGGAAAGCGCCTCCTCTTGAGATGCGACGGGCTTGCCGGGAATTTTTTCCCTACGAAACAGGGAAAGGATCCCTCATCTCGAGCTGGGAGGCGGAAACGGGGCTCCCCTGGATGTGTGCGGGACCCTCGTGCTTCCTCTCGAGTGGAGACGGGTATGTCGGGGAACTTCTTGAGTTGCAGCAAGAGTGTTAAGGACCCTCAGGAAGTTTCAGTGGTTAGATGTGATTAGCCTGGAGAAGCGTCAGCGGAAATAGGCCTCATCTGGCCTGGAGGGCAAAACCTCCTGGATTTTCTCGAGTTACGGCAGGTGCTCTCGTCTTGCGACGGGGACCTCAGGGACCGCTCTGGTGGCCTCCGGAAAGTCCAGTCCCCATGCGAGTTGCTCCGGGGCCTCTCGGGATTCCTCTCCCGTCGATGCCGGGGCCTATGTCCTTGTGTGGAGTCGGGGCCGGAACCTGAGGATTCCTCTCCAGTGCTGACGTGTATCTTGGGGTACTTCTTGAGTTTCCGCAGGGGAGTCAGTCCTCGTCTCGAATGCGGGCATGCACATGCCCTTTCCTCCAGAGCGGTAGCAGCAGTGTCACGGAGTCCGCCGCGTGGATCAAAGGATCTATTGGTTTCCCTCGAGTCTTTTCCACGAGGCTTTCCCACAAGGCTGTCCCACGTGCACACGTGGTGGGAGTCGATCCTCGGCTTGAACGTCACGGCAGTAAAGGGAAAACAGGTTCCTCTGAAATGGACTGACACATCTGGGGGACTCTTGGAATGGTGGCACGACCCTGGAGTTCCTCTCGCCTTTCCTGTGGAGAGCGCTTCCGCTTGAGATGCGACGGGAACGCCGGGAATTCTTTCCCTACGAAACAGGGAAAGGATCCCTCATCTCGAGCTTGGAGGCGGAAACGGGGCTCCCCTGGATGTGTGCGGGACCCTCGTGCTTCCTCTCGAGTGGAGACGGGTATGTCGGGGAACTTTATGAGTTGCAGCAAGCGTGTGAAGGACCCTTTGGAAGTTCCAGCGGTTAGATGTGATTAGCCTCGAGAAGCCTCAGCGGATATGGGCCTCATCTCGCCTGGAGGGCAAAACCTCCTGGATTTTCTCGAGTTGAGGCAGGTGCTCTAGACTTACGACGGGGACCTCAGGGACCCGCTCTGGTGGCCTCAGGAAAGGCCAGTCCCCATGCGAGTTCCTCGGGGGCCTCTCGGGATTCCTCTCCCGTCGATGCCGGGGCCTAAGACCTTGTGTGGAGTCGGGGCCGGAACCTGAGGATTCCTCTCCAGTGCTGACATGGATCTTGGGGGTACTTCTGGAGTCTCCCCAGGGGAGTCAGTCCTCGTCTCGAATGCGGGCATGCACTTGCGCTTTCCTCCGGAGCGGTAGCAGCAGTGTCACGCAGTCCGCCGCGTGGATCAAAGGATCTATGGTTTTCCCTCGGGTCTTTCCCAGGAGGCTTTCCCACGAGGCTTTCCCACAGGGCTGTCCCACGTGCACACGTGGTGGGAGTCGATCCTCGGCTTGAACGTCAAGGCAGTGCAGGGAAAACAGGTTCCTCTGCAATGGACTGACACATCTGGGGGACTCTTGGAATGGTGGCACGACCCTGGAGTTCCTCTCGCCTTTCCTGTGGAGAGCGCCTCCTCTTGAGATGCGACGGGAACGCCGGGAATTCTTTCCCTACGAAACAGGGAAAGGATCCCTCATCTCGAGCTAGGAGGCGGAAACGGGGCTCCCCTGGATGTGTGCGGGACCCTCGTGCTTCCTCTCGAGTGGAGACGGGTATGTTGGGGAACTTCTTGAGTTTCAGCAAGGGTGTGAAGGTCCCTTTGGAAGTTCCATGGGTTAGATGAGATTAGCCTCGAGAAGCCTCAGCGGAAATGGGCCTCATCTCGCCTGGAGGGCAAAACCTCCTGGATTTTCTCGAGTTGAGGCAGGTGCTCTCGACTTACGACGGGGACCTCAGGGACCCGCTCTGGTGGCCTCAGGAAAGGCCAGTCCCCATGCGAGTTCCTCGATGTCCTCTCGGGATTCCTCTCCCGTCGATGCCGAGGCCTAAGCCCTTGTGGGGAGTCGGGGCCGGAACCTGAGGATTCCTCTCCAGTGCTGACATGGATCTTGGGGGTAATTCTGGAGTCTCCCCAGGGGAGTCAGTCCTCGTCTCGAATGCGGGCATGCACTTGCGCTTTCCTCCGGAGCGGTAGCAGCAGTGTCACGCAGTCCGGCGCGTGGATCAAAGGACCTATGGTTTTCCCTCGAGTCTTTCACAGGAGGCTTTCCCACGAGGCTTTCCCACAGGGCTGTCCCACGTGCACACGTGGTGGGAGTCGATCCTCGGCTTCAACGTCAAGGCAGTGCAGGGAAAACAGGTTCCTCTGGAATGGACTGACATATCTGGGGGACCCTTGGAATGGTGGCACGACCCTGGAGTTCCTCTCGCCTTTCCTGTGGAAAGCGCCTCCTCTTGAGATGCGACGGGCTTGCCGGGAATTCTTTCCCTACGAAACAGGGAAAGGATCCCTCATCTCGAGCTGGGAGGCGGAAACGGGGCTCCCCTGGATGTGTGCGGGACCCTCGTGCTTCCTCTCGAGTGGAGACGGGTATGTCGGGGAACTTCTTGAGTTGCAGCAAGGGTGTTAAGGACCCTCAGGAAGTTTCAGTGGTTAGATGTGATTAGCCTGGAGAAGCGTCAGCGGAAATAGGCCTCATCTGGCCTGGAGGGCAAAACCTCCTGGATTTTCTCGAGTTGCGGCAGGTGCTCTCGTCTTGCGACGGGGACCTCAGGGACCGCTCTGGTGGCCTCCGGAAAGTCCAGTCCCCATGCGAGTTGCTCCGGGGCCTCTCGGGATTCCTCTCCCGTCGATGCCGGGGCCTATGTCCTTGTGTGGAGTCGGGGCCGGAACCTGAGGATTCCTCTCCAGTGCTGACGTGTATCTTGGGGTACTTCTTTAGTTTCCGCAGGGGAGTCAGTCCTCGTCTCGAATGCGGGCATGCACATGCCCTTTCCTCCAGAGCGGTAGCAGCAGTGTCACGGAGTCCGCCGCGTGGATCAAAGGATCTATTGGTTTCCCTCGAGTCTTTTCCACGAGGCTTTCCCACAAGGCTGTCCCACGTGCACACGTGGTGGGAGTCGATCCTCGGCTTGAACGTCACGGCAGTAAAGGGAAAACAGGTTCCTCTGAAATGGACTGACACATCTGGGGGACTCTTGGAATGGTGGCACGACCCTGGAGTTCCTCTCGCCTTTCCTGTGGAGAGCGCTTCCGCTTGAGATGCGACGGGAACGCCGGGAATTCTTTCCCTACGAAACAGGGAAAGGATCCCTCATCTCGAGCTTGGAGGCGGAAACGGGGCTCCCCTGGATGTGTGCGGGACCCTCGTGCTTCCTCTCGAGTGGAGACGGGTATGTCGGGGAACTTTATGAGTTGCAGCAAGGGTGTGAAGGACCCTTTGGAAGTTCCAGCGGTTAGATGTGATTAGCCTCGAGAAGCCTCAGCGGATATGGGCCTCATCTCGCCTGGAGGGCAAAACCTCCTGGATTTTCTCGAGTTGAGGCAGGTGCTCTAGACTTACGACGGGGACCTCAGGGACCCGCTCTGGTGGCCTCAGGAAAGGCCAGTCCCCATGCGAGTTCCTCGGGGGCCTCTCGGGATTCCTCTCCCGTCGATGACGGGGCCTAAGACCTTGTGTGGAGTCGGGGCCGGAACCTGAGGATTCCTCTCCAGTGCTGACATGGATCTTGGGGGTACTTCTGGAGTCTCCCCAGGGGAGTCAGTCCTCGTCTCGAATGCGGGCATGCACTTGCGCTTTCCTCCGGAGCGGTAGCAGCAGTGTCACGCAGTCCGCCGCGTGGATCAAAGGATCTATGGTTTTCCCTCGAGTCTTTCCCAGGAGGCTTTCCCACGAGGCTTTCCCACAGGGCTGTCCCACGTGCACACGTGGTGGGAGTCGATCCTCGGCTTGAACGTCAAGGCAGTGCAGGGAAAACAGGTTCCTCTGGAATGGACTGACACATCTGGGGGACTCTTGGAATGGTGGCACGACCCTGGAGTTCCTCTCGCCTTTCCTGTGGAGAGCGCCTCCTCTTGAGATGCGACGGGAACGCCGGGAATTCTTTCCCTACGAAACAGGGAAAGGATCCCTCATCTCGAGCTAGGAGGCGGAAACGGGGCTCCCCTGGATGTGTGCGGGACCCTCGTGCTTCCTCTCGAGTGGAGACGGGTATGTCGGGGAACTTCTTGAGTTGCAGCAAGGGTGTGAAGGTCCCTTTGGAAGTTCCATGGGTTAGATGAGATTAGCCTCGAGAAGCCTCAGCGGAAATGGGCCTCATCTCGCCTGGAGGGCAAAACCTCCTGAATTTTCTCGAGTTGCGGCAGGTGCTCTCGTCTTGCGACGGGGACCTCAGGGACCGCTCTGGTGGCCTCCGGAAAGTCCAGTCCCCATGCGAGTTGCTCCGGGGCCTCTCGGGATTCCTCTCCCGTCGATGCCGGGGCCTATGTCCTTGTGTGGAGTCGGGGCCGGAACCTGAGGATTCCTCTCCAGTGCTGACGTGTATCTTGGGGTACTTCTTGAGTTTCCGCAGGGGAGTCAGTCCTCGTCTCGAATGCGGGCATGCACATGCCCTTTCCTCCAGAGCGGTAGCAGCAGTGTCACGGAGTCCGCCGCGTGGATCAAAGGATCTATTGGTTTCCCTCGAGTCTTTTCCACGAGGCTTTCCCACAAGGCTGTCCCACGTGCACACGTGGTGGAAGTCGATCCTCGGCTTGAACGTCACGGCAGTAAAGGGAAAACAGGTTCCTCTGAAATGGACTGACACATCTGGGGGACTCTTGGAATGGTGGCACGACCCTGGAGTTCCTCTCGCCTTTCCTGTGGAGAGCGCTTCCGCTTGAGATGCGACGGGAACGCCGGGAATTCTTTCCCTACGAAACAGGGAAAGGATCCCTCATCTCGAGCTTGGAGTCGGAAACGGGGCTCCCCTGGATGTGTGCGGGACCCTCGTGCTTCCTCTCGAGTGGAGACGGGTATGTCGGGGAACTTTATGAGTTGCAGCAAGCGTGTGAAGGACCCTTTGGAAGTTCCAGCGGTTAGATGTGATTAGCCTCGAGAAGCCTCAGCGGATTTGGGCCTCATCTCGCCTGGAGGGCAAAACCTCCTGGATTTTCTCGAGTTGAGGCAGGTGCTCTAGACTTACGACGGGGACCTCAGGGACCCGCTCTGGTGGCCTCAGGAAAGGCCAGTCCCCATGCGAGTTCCTCGGGGGCCTCTCGGGATTCCTCTCCCATCGATGCCGGGGCCTAAGACCTTGTGTGGAGTCGGGGCCGGAACCTGAGGATTCCTCTCCAGTGCTGACATGGATCTTGGGGTAATTCTGAAGTCTCCCCAGGGGAGTCAGTCCTCGTCTCCAATGCGGGCATGCACTTGCCCTTTCCTCCAGTGCGGTAGCAGCAGTGTCACGCAGTCCGCCGCGTGGAGCAAAGGATCTATGGTTTTCCCTCGAGTCTTTCCCACGAGGCTTTCCCACGAGGCTTTCCCACAGGGCTGCCCCACGTGCACACGTGGTGGGAGTCGATCCTCGGCTTGAACGTCAAGGCAGTGCAGGGAAAACAGGTTCCTGTGGAATGGACTGACACATCTGGGGGACTCTTGGAATGGTGGCACGACCCTGGAGTTCCTCTCGCCTTTCCTGTGGAGAGCGCCTCCTCTTGAGATGCGACGGGAACGCCGGGAATTCTTTCCCTACGAAACAGGGAAAGGATCCCTCATCTCGAGCTAGGAGGCAGAAACGGGGCTCCCCTGGATGTGTGCGGGACCCTCGTGCTTCCCCTCCAGTGGAGATGGGTATGTTGGTGAACTTCTGGAGTTGCAGCAAGGGTATTAAGGACACTTTGGAAGTTCCAGTGGTTAGATGTGATTAGCCTCGAGAAGCCTCAGCGAAAATGGGCCTCATCTCGCCTGGAGGGCAAAACCTCCTGGATTTTCTCGAGTTGCGGCAGGTGCTCTCGACTTACGACGGGGACCTCATGGACCCGCTCTGGTGGCCTCAGGACAGGCCAGTCCCCATGCGAGTTCCTCGATGTCCTCTCGGGATTCTTCTCCCGTCGATGCCGGGGCCTAAGACCTTGTGTGGAGTTGGGGCCGGAACCTGAGGATTCCTCTCCTGTGCTGACATGGATCTTGGGGTAATTCTGGAGTCTCCCCAGGGGAGTCAGTCCTCGTCTCGAATGCGGGCATGCACTTGTGCCTTCCTCCAGAGCGGTAGCAGCAGTGTCACGCAGTCCGCCGCCTGGAGCAAAGGATCTATGGTTTTCCCTCGAGTCTTTCCCACGAGGCTTTCCCACGAGGCTTTCCCACAGGGCTGTCCCACGTGCACACGTGGTGGGAGTCGATCCTCGGCTTCAACGTCAAGGCAGTGCAGGGAAAACAGGTTCCTCTGGAATGGACTGACATATCTGGGGGACCCTTGGAATGGTGGAACGACCCTGGAGTTCCTCTCGCCTTTCCTGTGGAAAGCGCCTCCTCTTGAGATGCGACGGGCTTGCCGGGAATTTTTTCCCTACGAAACAGGGAAAGGATCCCTCATCTCGAGCTGGGAGGCGGAAACGGGGCTCCCCTGGATGTGTGCGGGACCCTCGTGCTTCCTCTCGAGTGGAGACGGGTATGTCGGGGAACTTCTTGAGTTGCAGCAAGAGTGTTAAGGACCCTCAGGAAGTTTCAGTGGTTAGATGTGATTAGCCTGGAGAAGCGTCAGCGGAAATAGGCCTCATCTGGCCTGGAGGGCAAAACCTCCTGGATTTTCTCGAGTTGCGGCAGGTGCTCTCGTCTTGCGACGGGGACCTCAGGGACCGCTCTGGTGGCCTCCGGAAAGTCCAGTCCCCATGCGAGTTGCTCCGGGGCCTCTCGGGATTCCTCTCCCGTCGATGCCGGGGCCTATGTCCTTGTGTGGAGTCGGGGCCGGAACCTGAGGATTCCTCTCCAGTGCTGACGTGTATCTTGGGGTACTTCTTGAGTTTCCGCAGGGGAGTCAGTCCTCGTCTCGAATGCGGGCATGCACATGCCCTTTCCTCCAGAGCGGTAGCAGCAGTGTCACGGAGTCCGCCGCGTGGATCAAAGGATCTATTGGTTTCCCTCGAGTCTTTTCCACGAGGCTTTCCCACAAGGCTGTCCCACGTGCACACGTGGTGGGAGTCGATCCTCGGCTTGAACGTCACGGCAGTAAAGGGAAAACAGGTTCCTCTGAAATGGACTGACACATCTGGGGGACTCTTGGAATGGTGGCACGACCCTGGAGTTCCTCTCGCCTTTCCTGTGGAGAGCGCTTCCGCTTGAGATGCGACGGGAACGCCGGGAAATCTTTCCCTACGAAACAGGGAAAGGATCCCTCATCTCGAGCTTGGAGGCGGAAACGGGGCTCCCCTGGATGTGTGCGGGACCCTCGTGCTTCCTCTCGAGTGGAGACGGGTATGTCGGGGAACTTTATGAGTTGCAGCAAGCGTGTGAAGGACCCTTTGGAAGTTCCAGCGGTTAGATGTGATTAGCCTCGAGAAGCCTCAGCGGATATGGGCCTCATCTCGCCTGGAGGGCAAAAACTCCTGGATTTTCTCGAGTTGAGGCAGGTGCTCTAGACTTACGATGGGGACCTCAGGGACCCGCTCTGGTGGCCTCAGGAAAGGCCAGTCCCCATGCGAGTTCCTCGGGGGCCTCTCGGGATTCCTCTCCCGTCGATGCCGGGGCCTAAGACCTTGTGTGGAGTCGGGGCCGGAACCTGAGGATTCCTCTCCAGTGCTGACATGGATCTTGGGGGTACTTCTGGAGTCTCCCCAGGGGAGTCAGTCCTCGTCTCGAATGCGGGCATGCACTTGCGCTTTCCTCCGGAGCGGTAGCAGCAGTGTCACGCAGTCCGCCGCGTGGATCAAAGGATCTATGGTTTTCCCTCGAGTCTTTCCCAGGAGGCTTTCCCACGAGGCTTTCCCACAGGGCTGTCCCACGTGCACACGTGGTGGGAGTCGATCCTCGGCTTGAACGTCAAGGCAGTGCAGGGAAAACAGGTTCCTCTGCAATGGACTGACACATCTGGGGGACTCTTGGAATGGTGGCACGACCCTGGAGTTCCTCTCGCCTTTCCTGTGGAGAGCGCCTCCTCTTGAGATGCGACGGGAACGCCGGGAATTCTTTCCCTACGAAACAGGGAAAGGATCCCTCATCTCGAGCTAGGAGGCGGAAACGGGGCTCCCCTGGATGTGTGCGGGACCCTCGTGCTTCCTCTCGAGTGGAGACGGGTATGTCGGGGAACTTCTTGAGTTGCAGTAAGGGTGTGAAGGACCCTTTGGAAGTTCCAGTGGTTAGATGTGATTAGCCTCGAAAAGCCTCAGCGGAAATGGGCCTCATCTCGCCTGGAGGGCAAAACCTCCTGGATTTTCTCGAGTTGCTGCAGGTGCTCTCGACTTACGACGGGGACCTCAGGGACCCGCTCTGGTGGCCTCAGGAAAGGCCAGTCCCCATGCGAGTTCCTCGGGGGCCTCTCGGGATTCCTCTCCCGTCGATGCCGGGGCCTAAGACCTTTTGTGGAGTCGGGGCCCGAACCTGAGGATTCCTCTCCAGTGCTGACAAGGATCTTGGGGTATTTCTGGAGTCTCCCCAGGGGAGTCAGTCCTCGTCTCGTATGCGGGCATGCACTTGCGATTTCCTCCAAAGCGGTAGCAGCAGTGTCACGCAGTCCGCCGCGTGGATCAAAGGATCTATGGTTTTCCCTCGAACTTTCCCAGGAGGCTTTCCCACGAGGATTTCCCACAGGGCTGTCCCACGTGCACACGTGGTGGGAGTAGATCCTCGGCTTGAACGTCAAGGCAGTGCAGGGAAAACAGGTTCCTCTGGAATGGACTGACACATCTGGGGGACTCTTGGAATGGTGGCACGACCCTGGAGTTCCTCTCGCCTTTCCTGTGGAGAGCGCCTCCTCTTGAGATGCGACGGGAACGCCGGGAACTCTTTCCCTACGAAACAGGGAAAGGATCCCTCATCTCGAGCTAGGAGGCGGAAACGGGGCTACCCTGGATGTGTGCGGGACCTTCGTGCTTCCTCTCGAGTGGAGACGGGTATGTCGGGGAACTTCTTGAGTTGCAGCAAGGGTGTGAAGGACCCTTAGGAAGTTCCAGTGGTTAGATGTGATTAGCCTCGAGAAGCCTCAGCCGAAATGGGCCTCATCACGCCTGGAGGGCAAAACCTCCTGGATTTTCTAGAGTTGAGGCAGGTGCTCTCGACTTACGACGGGGACCTCAGGGACCCGCTCTGGTGGCCTCAGGAAAGGCCAGTCCCCATGCGTGTTCCTCGGGGGCCTCTCGGGATTCCTCTCCCGGCGATGCCGGGGCCTAAGACCTTGTGTGGAGTCGGGGCCGGAACCTGAGGATTCCTCTCCAGTGCTGACATGGATCTTGGGGTACTTCTGGAGTCTCCCCAGGGGAGTCAGTCCTCGTCTCGAATGCGGGAACGCACTTGCGCTTTCCTCCAGAGCGGTAGCAGCAGTGTCACGCAGTCCGCCGCGTGAATCAAAGGATCTATGGTTTTCCCTCGAGTCTTTCCCACGAGGCTTTCCCACGAGGCTTTCCCACAGGGCTGTCCCACGTGCACACGTGGTGGGAGTCGATCCTCGGCTTGAACGTCAAGGCAGTGCAGGGAAAACAGGTTCCTCTGGAATGGACTGACACATCTGGGGGACTCTTGGAATGGTGGCACGACCCTGGAGTTCCTCTCGCCTTTCCTGTGGAGAGCGCCTCCTCTTGAGATGCGACGGGAACGCCGGGAATTCTTTCCCTACGAAACAGGGAAAGGATCCCTCATCTCGAGCTAGGAGGCGGAAACGGGGCTCCCCTGGGTGTGTGCGGGACACCACGTGCTTCCTCTCGAGTGGAGACGGGTATGTCGGGTAACTTCTTGAGTTGCAGCAAGGGTGTGAAGGACCCTTTGGAAGTTCCAGTTGTTAGATGTGATTAGCCTCGAGAAGCCTCAGCGGAAATGGGCCTCATCTCGCCTGGAGGGCAAAACCTCCTGGATTTTCTCGAGTTGTGGCAGGTGCTCTCGACTTACGACGGGGACCTCAGGGACCCGCTCTGGTGGCCTCAGGAAAGGCCAGTCCCCATGTGAGTTCCACGGGGGCCTCTCGGGATTCCTCTCCCGTCGATGCCGGAGCCTAAGACCTTGTGTGGAGTCGGGGCCGGAACCTGAGGATTCCTCTCCAGTGCTGACATGGATCTTGGGGTACTTCTGGAGTCTCCCAAGGGGAGTCAGTCCTCGTCTCGAATGCAGGCATGCACTTGCGCTTTCCTCCAGAGCAGTAGCAGCAGTGTCACGCAGTCCGCCGCGTGGATCAAAGGATCTATGGTTTTCCCTCGAATCTTTCCCACGAGGCTTTCCCACGAGGCTTTCCCACAGGGCTGTCTCACGTGCACACGTGGTAGGAGTCGATCCTCGGCTTGAACGTCAAGGCAGTGCAGGGAAAACAGGTTCCTCTGGAATGGACTGACCCATCTCGGGGACTCTTGGAATGGTGGCACGACCCTGGAGTTCCTCTCGCCTTTCCTGTAGAGAGCGCCTCCTCTTGAGATGCGACGGGAACGCCGGGAATTCTTTCCCTAGGAAACATGGAAAGGATCCCTCATCTCGAGCGAGGAGGCGGAAACGGGGCTCCCCTGGATGTGTGTGGGACCCCACGTGCTTCCTCTCGAGTGGAGACGGGTATGTCGGGGAACTTCTTGAGTTGCAGCAAGGGTGTGAAGGACCCTTTGGAAGTTCCAGTGGTTAGATGTGATTAGCCTCGAGAAGCCTCAGCGGAAATGGGCCTCATCTTGCCTGGAGGGCAAAACCTCCTGGATTTTCTCGAGTTGTGGCAGGTGCTCTCGACTTACGACGCGGACCTCAGGGACCCGCTCTGGTGGCCTCAGGAAAGGCCAGTCCCCATGCGAGTTCCTCGGGGGCCTCTCGGGATTCCTCTCCCGTCGATGCCGGGGCCTAAGGCCATGTGTGGAGTCGGGGCCGGAACCTGAGGATTCCTCTCCAGTGCTGACATGGATCTTGGGGTACTTCTGGAGTCTCCCAAGGGGAGTCAGTCCTCGTCTCGAATGCAGGCATGCACTTGCGCTTTCCTCCAGAGCAGTAGCAGCAGTGTCACGCAGTCCGCCGCGTGGATCAAAGGATCTATGGTTTTCCCTCGAATCTTTCCCACGAGGCTTTCCCACGAGGCTTTCCCACAGGGCTGTCTCACGTGCACACGTGGTAGGAGTCGATCCTCGGCTTGAACGTCAAGGCAGTGCAGGGAAAACAGGTTCCTCTGGAATGGACTGACCCATCTCGGGGACTCTTGGAATGGTGGCACGACCCTGGAGTTCCTCTCGCCTTTCCTGTAGAGAGCGCCTCCTCTTGAGATGCGACGGGAACGCCGGGAATTCTTTCCCTAGGAAACATGGAAAGGATCCCTCATCTCGAGCGAGGAGGCGGAAACGGGGCTCCCCTGGATGTGTGTGGGACCCCACGTGCTTCCTCTCGAGTGGAGACGGGTATGTCGGGGAACTTCTTGAGTTGCAGCAAGGGTGTGAAGGACCCTTTGGAAGTTCCAGTGGTTAGATGTGATTAGCCTCGAGAAGCCTCAGCGGAAATGGGCCTCATCTTGCCTGGAGGGCAAAACCTCCTGGATTTTCTCGAGTTGTGGCAGGTGCTCTCGACTTACGACGGGGACCTCAGGGACCCGCTCTGGTGGCCTCAGGAAAGGCCAGTCCCCATGCGAGTTCCTCGGGGGCCTCTCGGGATTCCTCTCCCGTCGATGCCGGGGCCTAAGGCCATGTGTGGAGTCGGGGCCGGAACCTGAGGATTCCTCTCCAGTGCTGACATGGATCTTGGGGTACTTCTGGAGTCTCCCCAGGGGAGTCAGTCCTCGTCTCGAATGCGGGCATGCACTTGCGCTTTCCTCCAGAGCGGTAGCAGCAGTGTCACGCAGTCCGCCGCGTGGATCAAAGGATCTATGGTTTTCCCTCGAGTCTTTCCCACGAGGCTTTCCCACGAGGCTTTCCCACAGGGCTGTCCCACGTGCACACGTGGTGGGAGTCGATCCTCGGCTTGAACGTCAAAGCAGTGCAGGGAAAACAGGTTCCTCTGGAATGGACTGACACATCTGGGGGACTCGTGGAATGGTGGCACGACCCTGGAGTTCCTCTCGCCTTTCCTGTGGAGAGCGCCTCCTCTTGAGATGCGAAGGGAACGCCGGGAATTCTTTCCCTATGAAATAGGGATAGGATCCCTCATCTCGAACTAGGAGGCGGAAACGGGGCTCCCCTGGATGTGTGTGGGACCCCACGTGCTTCCTCTCGAGTGGAGACGGGTATGTCGGGGAACTTCTTGAGTTGCAGCAAGGGTGTGAAGGACCCCTTGGAAGTTCCAGTGATTAGATGTGATTAGCCTCAAGAAGCCTCAGCGGAAATGGGCCTCATCTTGCCTGGAGGGCAAAACCTCCTGTGCGGGGGACGACCCGTGAAGGGTTAAGTCTTGGGAGCTCCCTGGCAGGTATGCCGGGCCCTAGGACACGTGCCTAAGCTCCCTGTCCCGCCACCCTCAAGAGTTTTTATAACCCTTAAGGCTCCAAGATGTTTGGTTTCGGCAACATTTCATAGAAGATAGATTATCTTATTGTGTATATTTCATAGAAGATAGATTATCTTATTGTGTATATTTCATAGAAGATAGATATTCTGATTGTGTTCTGTATACAATGGTAAGGGTCTGGTGATTGTATCCTGAGTTTAAAAAACAACCTTGTGAGTGCCTTAAGTCACGTACTTTACCCTATATATACCGCAGCACAATAAAGCAAGGTATCAGCCATTTTGGTCTGATCCTCTCAACCCCATCTTTTGTCTATCTCTTATTTTCTTAGCGGGGACGCTCCGTTCTCTCCCTGTGCAGGTGCGACTCTTGCTTGTGCTGGCCGCGGCAGGTGGCGCCCAACGTGGGGCTCGAGCTCGACAGTTCTCCTCGCCACTACTCTTATTAATTGAAAAGAGTGAGTATATGAGTAAACAAGTGAATTAAATTGAGGAGGAGTAGTAAGGTATATAGTTGAGAGTATAAATATGGGACAGACGCATAGTCGCCAGTTGTTTGTGCATATGTTATCTGTAATGTTAAAACATAGGGGAATTACTGTTTCTAAACCTAAATTAATCAATTTTCTTTCATTCATCGAGGAAGTTTGCCCTTGGTTCCCCAGAGAAGGTACAGTAAATTTAGAGACATGGAAGAAGGTAGGGGAACAAATTCGGACTCATTATACGTTACATGGCCCTGAAAAAATCCCTGTCGAAACTTTATCCTTTTGGACACTAATTCGTGACTGCCTGGACTTTGATAATGATGAATTAAAACGTTTAGGAAATTTATTAAAACAGGAAGAAGATCCTCTCCATGTTCCTGATTCGGAACCCAGGTATGCTGTTCCCGAGGGGGTTGAAAGCGACCCTCCGTTTTCTAACTTATTGCGTCCTTCGGATAATGATGATTTACTTTCATCCACAGATGAGGCAGAATTAGACGAAGAAGCTGCTAAATACCATCAAGAAGATTGGGGTTTTTTAGCACAAGAAAAAGGGGCGTTAACATCTAAAGATGAATTGGTTGAATGCTTTAAAAACCTCACTATTGCTTTACAGAACGCAGGAATCAAGCTTCCTAGTAACAATGCCAAATCTCCTTCTGCTCCGCCTCTTCCCCCTGCTTATGCTCCTTCTGTTGTGGCTGGTCTCGATCCCCCTCCAGGGCCCCCTCCACCGTCTGAGAACATGTCTCCGCTGCAAAAGGCATTGAGACAGGCACAGCGACTTGGTGAGGTTGTCTCTGATTTTTCTCTTGCTTTTCCTGTCTTTGAAAATAACAACCAGCGTTATTATGAATCACTGCCTTTTAAACAACTGAAAGAGTTAAAGATTGCTTGCTCACAATACGGTCCTACCGCTCCATTCACCATTGCTATGATAGAAAATTTGGGTACTCAAGCTTTACCTCCAAATGATTGGAAGCAGACAGCTAGGGCATGTCTCTCAGGGGGAGATTATTTATTATGGAAATCTGAATTTTTTGAACAATGTGCTCGTATAGCTGATGTTAACCGACAGCAAGGTATACAGACCTCCTATGAAATGTTGATTGGTGAAGGCCCTTACCAGGCTACTGATACTCAACTTAATTTCTTACCTGGTGCATATGCACAAATATCAAATGCGGCTCGGCAGGCATGGAAAAAACTTCCTAGCTCCAGTACTAAGACAGAGGATCTTTCAAAAGTCCGGCAGGGACCTGATGAGCCTCACCAGGACTTCGTGGCACGACTTTTAGATACTATAGGTAAGATAATGTCAGATGAAAAGGCTGGGATGGTATTGGCAAAACAATTGGCTTTTGAAAACGCTAACTCTGCTTGTCAAGCTGCTTTAAGACCTTATCGAAAGAAGGGAGATCTGTCTGATTTTATTCGCATTTGTGCTGACATTGGACCCTCCTACATGCAAGGCATTGCTATGGCAGCAGCATTACAAGGAAAAAGCATAAAGGAGGTACTTTTCCAGCAGCAAGCCCGGAACAAGAAAGGACTTCAAAAGTCAGGTAATTCGGGTTGCTTTGTTTGTGGTCAGCCTGGCCATCGGGCTGCAGTGTGCCCTCAAAAACAACAAAGCCCTGTTAACACTCCTAATTTGTGCCCACGCTGTAAAAAAGGAAAGCATTGGGCGCGAGACTGCCGTTCCAAAACGGATGTTCAAGGTAATCCTTTGCCCCCGGTTTCGGGAAACTGGGTGAGGGGCCAGCCCCTGGCCCCGAAACAATGTTATGGGGCAACACTGCAGGTTCCAAAAGGACCATTGCAGACCTCTGTCGAGCCACAAGAGGCAGCGCGGGATTGGACCTCTGTGCCACCTCCTACACAGTATTAACTCCCGAGATGGGGGTCCAAACCCTTGCCACAGGAGTGTTTGGGCCTTTACCTCCAGGGACAGCTGGACTGCTTTTAGGGCGCAGCAGTGCATCTTTAAAAGGAATACTTATTCATCCTGGTGTGATTGACTCTGATTATACAGGAGAGATAAAAATATTAGCCTCCGCTCCTAACAAAATTATTGTGATCAATGCAGGACAGCGTATAGCTCAACTTCTTTTAGTTCCATTAGTCATACAAGGAAAAACAATTAACCGAGACCGTCAAGATAAAGGTTTCGGGTCCTCTGACGCCTTTTGGGTGCAAAATGTTACCGAGGCACGACCAGAACTTGAGCTACGCATTAATGGTAAGCTTTTCCGCGGAGTGCTTGATACAGGGGCCGATATTAGTGTTATTTCTGATAAATATTGGCCTACTACATGGCCAAAACAGATGGCTATTTCCACTCTCCAGGGTATTGGCCAAACTACCAATCCAGAACAAAGTTCGTCCCTTCTTACTTGGACGGATAAGGACGGACATACAGGCCAATTTAAACCTTATATTCTGCCCTATCTTCCAGTTAATCTATGGGGGCGTGATATATTAAGCAAAATGGGTGTTTATTTATATAGTCCTTCACCCACTGTGACAGATTTGATGTTAGATCAGGGCTTACTTCCAAATCAAGGTTTAGGTAAACAACATCAAGGCATCATTTTGCCCCTTGATTTAAAACCTAATCAAGATCGAAAAGGCTTGGGGTGTTTTCCCTAGGGACCTCTGATTCTCCTGTGACACATGCCGATCCTATTGATTGGAAATCTGAGGAACCGGTATGGGTCGATCAGTGGCCCCTAACACAGGAAAAACTTTCTGCCGCACAACAGCTGGTGCAGGAACAGCTGAGACTTGGGCATATTGAACCCTCTACCTCTGCTTGGAATTCCCCAATTTTTGTTATTAAAAAGAAGTCTGGGAAATGGAGATTGCTACAAGATCTTCGTAAGGTAAATGAAACAATGATGCATATGGGAGCCCTACAACCTGGGTTGCCCACTCCTTCTGCTATACCTGATAAATCCTATATCATTGTTATAGATTTAAAAGATTGTTTTTACACTATTCCTCTTGCACCTCAAGATTGTAAAAGATTTGCTTTCAGTTTACCCTCTGTTAATTTTAAAGAGCCTATGCAACGCTATCAATGGAGAGTTCTCCCGCAAGGAATGACTAATAGCCCTACGCTGTGCCAAAAATTTGTTGCTACAGCAATAGCTCCGGTTCGTCAACGTTTTCCTCAGCTATATTTGGTTCATTATATGGATGATATATTACTAGCTCATGCTGACGAACATCTATTGTATCAAGCTTTTTCGATTCTAAAACAACATTTAAGCCTTAATGGTCTTGTTATTGCTGATGAAAAAATTCAGACTCATTTTCCTTATAATTATTTGGGTTTCTCCTTATATCCTCGCGTTTATAATACCCAATTAGTAAAATTACAGACTGACCATTTAAAAACTCTAAATGACTTTCAAAAACTTTTAGGAGACATTAATTGGATACGTCCTTATTTAAAATTACCCACTTATACCTTGCAGCCATTATTTGACATCCTTAAAGGTGACTCTGATCCTGCGTCACCCCGAACACTTTCTTTAGAAGGACGAACTGCTTTACAATCAATAGAAGAAGCTATTAGACAACAACAGATTACTTATTGTGATTACCAACGATCATGGGGTTTGTATATACTTCCTACCCCCCGAGCACCCACAGGGGTACTTTATCAAGATAAACCTTTGCGATGGATATATCTATCTGCTACTCCAACTAAACATCTGCTCCCTTACTATGAACTTGTTGCAAAAATTGTAGCAAAGGGACGTCACGAGGCCATCCAATATTTTGGTATGGAACCCCCCTTCATTTGTGTTCCTTATGCTTTAGAACAACAAGATTGGCTTTTTCAATTTTCAGATAATTGGTCTATAGCTTTTGCAAATTACCCGGGACGGATTATTCATCATTACCCTTCTGATAAATTGTTACAATTTGCTAGCTCTCATGCCTTTATTTTTCCAAAAATAGTTCGCCGACAACCTATTCCCGAAGCGACACTTATATTTACAGATGGATCTTCTAATGGGACTGCAGCTTTAATCATTAACCATCAAACCTATTACGCACAAACCAGTTTTTCTTCTGCTCAAGTTGTGGAATTATTTGCAGTCCACCAAGCGTTGCTAACTGTACCTACTTCCTTCAATTTATTTACAGACAGCTCCTATGTGGTCGGTGCCTTACAGATGATTGAAACTGTTCCAATTATCGGCACCACCTCTCCTGAAGTTCTTAACTTATTTACATTAATTCAACAGGTTCTCCATTGCCGCCAACACCCCTGTTTCTTTGGACATATTCGTGCACACTCCACCCTTCCTGGTGCCCTCGTACAAGGCAATCACACTGCGGACGTTCTTACTAAACAAGTGTTTTTCCAATCAGCTATTGATGCAGCCCGAAAATCCCATGATTTACATCACCAAAATAGTCATTCTTTACGCTTGCAATTTAAAATTTCTCGTGAAGCTGCACGGCAAATTGTTAAATCTTGCTCTACTTGTCCTCAATTCTTTGTTCTCCCTCAAAATGGTGTCAACCCTCGAGGTTTACGCCCTAATCACCTCTGGCAAACAGATGTTACTCACATTCCTCAATTTGGGCGTCTT
Organism: Ovis canadensis; assembly: GCF_042477335.2. Classification (NCBI taxonomy): domain Eukaryota; kingdom Metazoa; phylum Chordata; class Mammalia; order Artiodactyla; family Bovidae; genus Ovis; species Ovis canadensis. Next base: position 4,139,014 of record NC_091258.1, on the reverse strand, counting down.
AAATATGTTCATGTCTCTATTGACACTTTTTCCAATTTTCTCATGGCTTCCCTTCACACTGGAGAATCAACACGTCACTGTATTCAACATTTGCTGTTTTGCTTTTCTACTTCAGGAATCCCACAAACCCTTAAAACAGATAATGGACCTGGTTATACTAGCCGTTCTTTTCAACGTTTTTGTCTTTCTTTCCAGATTCATCATAAAACAGGAATTCCTTATAATCCACAGGGACAAGGTATTGTGGAACGAGCCCATCAACGCCTTAAACATCAATTATTAAAACAAAAAAAGGGGAATGAACTGTATAGCCCCTCACCGCATAACGCCTTAAACCATGCTCTTTATGTTTTAAATTTTTTAACTTTAGACGCAGAAGGCAATTCAGCAGCCCAGCGTTTTTGGGGAGAACGATCCTCATGCAAAAAACCACTTGTACGATGGAAGGATCCACTTACCAATCTGTGGTATGGGCCAGACCCTGTACTAATATGGGGACGAGGGCATGTTTGTGTTTTTCCACAGGATGCCGAAGCGCCGCGCTGGATTCCGGAAAGGCTGGTACGCGCGGCAGAGGAACTCCCTGACACATCAAATGCAACGCATGACACTGAGAGAGCCCACGAGTGAGCTGCCTACTCAGAGGCAAATTGAGGCGCTGATGCGATATGCTTGGAATGAGGCTCATGTACAACCTCCAGTGACACCTACTAATATACTGATCATGTTATTATTATTGTTACAGCGGATACAAAACGGGGCAGCTGCGGCTTTTTGGGCATACATTCCTGATCCGCCTATAATTCAATCCTTAGGATGGGATAAAGAAACAGTACCTGTATATGTTAATGATACAAGTCTTTTAGGAGGAAAATCAGATATTCACATTTCTCCTCAGCAAGCCAATATCTCCTTTTATGGTCTTACTACTCAATACCCTATGTGCTTTTCTTATCAATCACAGCATCCTCATTGTATACAGGTGTCAGCTGATATATCCTATCCTCGAGTGACTATTTCAGGCATTGATGAAAAAACCGGAAAGAGATCGTACCGTGACGGAACCGGACCCCTCGACATTCCGTTTTGTGACAAACATTTAAGCATCGGCATAGGAATAGACACTCCTTGGACTTTATGTCGAGCACGAATTGCATCGGTGTATAACATCAACAATGCCAATACCACCCTTTTATGGGACTGGGCACCTGGAGGAACACCTGATTTCCCCGAATATCGAGGACAGCATCCACCCATTCTCTCTGTAAACACTGCTCCTATATATCAGACAGAACTATGGAAACTTTTGGCTGCTTTTGGTCATGGCAATAGTCTATATTTACAACCCAATATTAGTGGGAGCAAATACGGTAATGTAGGAGTTACGGGGTTTCTATACCCCCGAGCTTGTGTTCCTTACCCATTCATGTTGATACAAGGCCATATGGAAATAACACTGTCATTGAATATTTATCATTTAAATTGTTCTAATTGCATACTTACTAATTGCATTAGAGGTGTAGCCAAAGGAGAACAAGTTATAATAGTAAAACAACCTGCTTTTGTAATGCTACCTGTTGAAATAACTGAAGAATGGTATGATGAGACTGCTTTAGAATTGTTACAACGCATTAATACGGCTCTTAGCCGTCCTAAAAGAGGTCTGAGCCTGATTATTCTGGGTATAGTATCTTTAATCACCCTTATAGCAACTGCTGTTACTGCTTCTGTATCTTTAGCACAATCCATTCAAGCTGCTCATACTGTAGATTCCTTGTCATATAATGTTACTAAAGTAATGGGAACTCAAGAAGATATAGATAAAAAAATAGAAGATAGATTATCCGCTTTATATGATGTAGTTAGAGTTCTAGGAGAACAAGTTCAGAGCATTAATTTTCGCATGAAAATTCAATGCCATGCTAATTATAAATGGATTTGTGTTACAAAAAAGCCTTACAATACTTCTGACTTTCCGTGGGATAAGGTGAAAAAACATCTGCAAGGAATTTGGTTTAATACTAATGTTTCTTTAGATCTTTTACAATTGCACAATGAAATTCTTGACATCGAAAATTCTCCAAAAGCTACTTTGAATATAGCTGATACCGTCGATAATTTTTTACAAAATTTATTTTCTAACTTTCCTAGCCTTCATTCACTGTGGCGAAGTATAATTGCTATGGGCGCGGTTCTGACTGTTGTGCTTATCATAATTTGTTTAGCTCCTTGCCTTATTCGTAGCATTGTTAAAGAATTTCTACATATGAGAGTTTTAATACATAAAAACATGTTGCAACACCAACATCTTATGGAGCTTTTAAAAAATAAAGAGAGGGGAGCTGCGGGGGACGACCCGTGAAGGGTTAAGTCTTGGGAGCTCCCTGGCAGGTATGCCGGGCCCTAGGACACGTGCCTAAGCTCCCTGTCCCGCCACCCTCAAGAGTTTTTATAACCCTTAAGGCTCCAAGATGTTTGGTTTCGGCAACATTTCATAGAAGATAGATTATCTTATTGTGTATATTTCATAGAAGATAGATTATCTTATTGTGTATATTTCATAGAAGATAGATATTCTGATTGTGTTCTGTATACAATGGTAAGGGTCTGGTGATTGTATCCTGAGATTAAAAAACAACCTTGTGAGTGCCTTAAGTCACGTACTTTACCCTATATATACCGCAGCACAATAAAGCAAGGTATCAGCCATTTTGGTCTGATCCTCTCAACCCCATCTTTTGTCTATCTCTTATTTTCTTAGCGGGGACGCTCCGTTCTCTCCCTGTGCAGGTGCGACTCTTGCTTGTGCTGGCCGCGGCACTCCTGGATTTTCTCGGGTTGTGGCAGGTGCTCTCGACTTACGACGGGGACCTCAGGGACCCGCTCTGGTGGCCTCAGGAAAGGCCAGTCCCCATGCGAGTTCCTCGGGGGCCTCTCGGGATTCCTCTCCCGTTGATGCCGGGGCCTAAGACCATGTGTGGAGTCGGGGCAGAACCTGAGGATTCCTCTCCAGTGCTGACATGGATCTTGGGGTACTTCTGGAGTCTCCCCAGGGGAGTCAGTCCTCGTCTCGAATGCGGGCATGCACTTGCGCTTTCCTCCAGAGCGGTAGCAGCAGTGTCACGCAGTCCGCCGCGTGGATCAAAGGATCTATGGTTTTCCCTCGAGTCTTTCCCACGAGGCTTTCCCACGAGGCTTTCCCACAGGGCTGTCCCACGTGCACACGTGGTGGGAGTCGATCCTCGGCTTGAACGTCAAGGCAGTGCAGGGAAAACAGGTTCCTCTGGAATGGACTGACCCATCTGGGGGTCTCTTGGAATGGTGGCACGACCCTGGAGTTCCTCTCCCCTTTCCTGTGGAGAGTGCCTCCTCTTGAGATGCGACGGGAACGCCGGGAATTATTTCCCTACGAAACAGTGAAAGGATCCCTCATCTCGAGCTAGGAGGCGGAAACGGGGCTCCCCTGGATGTGTGCGGGACCCCATGTGCTTCCGCTCGAGTGGAGACGGTTATGTCGGGTAACTTCTTGACTTGCAGCAAGGGTGAGAAGGACCCTTTGGAAGTTCCAGTGGTTAGATGTGATTAGCCTGGAGAAGCCTCAGCGGAAATGGGCCTCATCTCGCCTGGAGGGCAAAACCTCCTGGATTTTCTCGAGTTGCGGCAGGTGCTCTCGACTTACGACGGGGAACTCAGGGACCCGCTCGTGGCCTCAGGAAAGGCCAGTCCCCATGCGAGTTCATCGGGGGCCTCTCGGGATTCCTCTCCCGTCGATGCCAAGGCCTAAGACCTTGTGTGGAGTCGGGGCCGGAACCTGAGGATTCCTCTCCAGTGCTGACATGGATCTTGGGGTACTTCTGGAGTCTCCCCAGGGGAGTCAGTCCTCGTCTCGAATGTGGGCATGCACTTGCGCTTTCCTCCAGAGCGGTGGCAGCAGTGTCACGGAGTCCGCCACGTGGATCAAAGGATCTATGGTTTTCCCTCGAGTCTTTCCCACGAGGCTTTCCCACGAGGCTTTCCCACAGGGCTGTCCCACGTGCACACGTGGTGGGAGTCGATCCTCGGCTTGAACGTCAAGGCAGTTCAGGGAAAACAGGTTCCTCTGGAATGGACTGACACATCTGGGGGACTCGCGGAATGGTGGCACGACCCTGGAGTTGCTCTCGCCTTTCCTGTGGAGAGCGCCTCCTCTTGAGATGCGAAGGGAACGCCGGGAATTCTTTCCCTACGAAATAGGGATAGGATCCCTCATCTCGAACTAGGAGGCGGAAACGGGGCTCCCCTGGATGTGTGCGGCACCCGACGTGCTTCCTCTCGAGTGGAGACGGGTATGTTGGGGAACTTCTTGAGTTGCAGCAAGGGTGTGAAGGACCCTTTGGAAGTTCCAGTGGTTAGATGTGATTAGCCTCGAGAAGCCTCAGCGGAAATGGGCCTCATCTCGCCTGGAGGGCAAAACCTCCTGGATTTTCTCGAGTTGCGTCAGGTGCTCTCGACTTACGACGGGGACCTCAGGGACCCGCTCTGGTGGCCTCAGGAAAGGCCAGTCATCATGTGAGTTCCTCGGGGCCTCTCGGGATTCCTCTCCCGTCGATGCCGGGGCCTAAGACCTTGTGTGGAGTCGGGGCCGGAACCTGAGGATTCCTCTCCAGTGCTGACATGGATCTTGGGGTACTTCTGGAGTCTCCCCAGGGGAGTCAGTCCTCGTCTCGAATGCGGGCACGCACTTGCGCTTTCCTCCAGAGCGGTAGCAGCAGTGTCACCCATTCCGCCGCGTGAATCAAAGGATCTATGGTTTTCCCTCGAATCTTTCCCACGAGGCTTTCCCACGAGGCTTTCCCACAGGATTGTCCCACGTGCACACGTGGTGGGAGTCGATCCTCGGCTTGAACGTCAAGGCAGTGCGGGGAAAACAGGTTCCTCTGGAATGGACTGACACATCTGGGGGACTCTTGGAATGGTGGCACGACCCTGGAGTTCCTCTCGCCTTTCCTGTGGAGAGCGCCTCCTCTTGAGATGCGACGGGAACGCCGGGAATTCTTTCCCTACGAAACAGGGAAAGGATCCCTCATCTCGAGCTAGGAGGCGGAAACGGGGCTCCCCTGGATGTGTGCGGGACCCCAAGTGCTTTCTCTCGAGTGGAGACGGGTATGTCGCAGAACTGCTTGAGTTGCAGCAAGGGTGTGAAGGACCCTTTGGAAGTTCCAGTGGTTAGATGTGATTAGCCTCGAGAAGCCTCAGGGGAAATGGGCCTCATCTCGCCTGGAGGGCAAAATCTCCTGGATTTTCTCGAGTTGCGGCAGGTGCTCTCGACTTACGACTGGGACCTCAGGGACCCGCTCTGGTGGCCTCAGGAAAGGCCAGTCCCCATGCGAGTTCCTCGGGGGCCTCTCGGGATTCCTCTCCCGTCGATGCCGGGGCCTAAGACCTTGTGTGGAGTCGGGGCCGGAACCTGAGGATTCCTCTCCAGTGCTGACATGGATCTTGGGGTACTTCTGGAGTCTCCCCAGCGGAGTCAGTCCTCGTCTCGAATGCGGGCATGCATTTGCGCTTTCCTCCAGAGCGGTAGCAGCAGTGTCACGCAGTCCGCCGCGTGGATCAAAGGATCTATGGTTTTCCCTCGAGTCTTTCCCACGAGGCTTTCCCACGAGGCTTTCCCACAGGGCTGTCCCACGTGCACACGTGGTGGGAGTCGATCGTCGGCTTGAACGTCAAGGCAGTGCAGGGAAAACAGCTTCCTCTGGAATGGACTGACACATCTGGGGGACTCTTGGAATGGTGGCACGACCCTGGAGTTCCTCTCGCCTTTCCTGTGGAGAGAGCCTCCTCTTGAGATGCGACGGGAACGCCGGGAATTCTTTCCCTACGAAACAGGGAAAGGATCCCTCATCTCGAGCTAGGAGGCGGAAACCGTGCTCCCCTGGATGTGTGCGGGACCCCACGTGCTTCCTCTCGAGTGGAGACGGGTATGTCGCGGAAATTCTTGTGTTGCAGCAAGGGTGTGAAGGACCCTTTGGAAGTTCCAGTGGTCAGATATGATTAGCCTCGAGAAGCCTCAGCGGAAATGGGCCTCATCTCGCCTGGAGGGCAAAACCTCCTGGATTTTCTCGAGTTGCGGCAGGTGCTCTCGACTTACGACGGGGACCTCAGGGACCCGCTCTGGTGGCCTCAGGAAAGGCCAGTTCCCATGCGAGTTCCTCGGGGGCCTCTAGGGATTCCTCTCCCGTCGATGCCGGGGCCTAAGACCTTGTGTGGAGTCGGGGCCGAAACCTGAGGATTCCTCTCCAGTGCTGACATGGATCTTGGGGTACTTCTGGTGTCTCCCCAGGGGAGTCAGTCCTCGTCTCGAATGCGGGCATGCACTTGCGCTTTCCTCCAGAGCGGTAGCAGCAGTGTCACACAGTCCGCCGCGTGGATCAAAGGATCTATGGTTTTCACTCGAGTCTTTCCCACGAGGCTTTCCCACGAGGCTTCCCCACAGGGCTGTCCCACGTGCACACGTGGTGGGAGTCGATCCTCGGCTTGAACGTCAAGGCAGTGCAGGGAAAACAGGTTCCTCTGGAATGGACTGACCCATCTGGGGGACTCTTGGAATGGTGGCACGACCCTGGAGTTCCTCTCGACTTTCCTGTGGAGAGCGCCTCTTCTTGAGATGAGACGGGAACGCCGGGAATTCTTTCCCTACGAAACAGGGAAAGGATCCCTCATCTCGAGCTAGGAGGCGGAAACGGGGCTCCCCTGGATATGTGCGGTTCCCCACGTGCTTCCTCTCGAGTGGATACGGGTATGTCGGGGAACTTCTTGAGTTGCAGCAAGGCTGTGAAGGAACCTTTGGAAGTTCCAGTGGTCAGATGTGATTAGCCTCGAGAAGCCTCAGCGGAAATGGGCCTCATCTCTCCTGGAGGGCAAAACCTCCTGGATTTTCTCGAGTTGCGGCAGGTGCTCTCGACTTACGACGGGGACCTCAGGGACCCGCTCTGGTGACCTCAGGAAAGGCCAGTCCCCATGCGAGTTCCTCGGGGGCCTCTCGGGTTTCCTCTCCGGTCGATGCCGGGGCCTAGGACCTAGTGTGGAGTCGGGGCCGGAACCTGAGGATTCCTCTCCAGTGCTGACATGTATCTTGGGGTACTTCTGGAGTCTCCCCAGGGGAGTCAGTCCTCGTCTCGAATGCGGGCATGCACTTGTGCTTTCCTCCAGAGCGGTAGCAGCAGTGTCTCGCAGTCCGCCGCGTGGATCAAAGGATTTATGGTTTCCCTCGAGTCTTTCCCACGATGCTTTCCCACGAGGCTTTCCCACAGGTCTGTCCCACGTGCACACGTGGTGGGAGTCGATCCTCGGCTTGAACGTCAAAGCAGTGCAGGGAAAACAGGTTCCTCCGGAATGGACTGACACATCTGGGGGTCTCTTGGAATGGTGGCACGACTCTGGAGTTCCTCTCCCCTTTCCTGTGGAGAGCGCCTCCTCTTGAGATGCGACGGGAACGCCGGGAATTCTTTCCCTACGAAACAGGGAAAGGATCCCTCATCTCGAGCTAGGAGGCGGAAACGGGGCTCCCCTGGATGTGTGCGGGACCCCACGTGCTTCCTCTCGAGTGGAGACGGGTATGTCGGGGAACTTCTTGAGTTGCAGCAAGGGTGTGAAGGACCCTTAGGAAGTTCCAGTGGTTAGATACGATTAGCCTCGAGAAGCCTCAGCGGAAATGGGCCTCATCTCGCCTGGAGGGCAAAACCTCCTGGATTTTCTCGAATTGCGGCAGGTGCTCTCTACTTACGACGGGGACCACAGGGACCCGCTCTGGTGGCCTCAGGAAAGGCCAGTCCCCATGCGAGTTCCTCGGGGGCTTCTCAGGATTCCTCTCCCGTCGATGCCGGGGACTAAGACCTTGTGTGGATTCGGGGCCGGAACCTGAGGATTCCTCTCCAGTGCTGACATGGATCTTGGGGTACTTCTGGAGTCTCCCCAGGGGAGTCAGTCCTCGTCTCGAATGCGGGCATGCACTTGCGCTTTCCTCCAGAGCGGTAGCAGCAGTGTCACGCATTCCGCCGCGTGGATCAAAGGATCTATGGTTTTCCCTCGAGTCTTTCCCACGAGGCTTTCCGACAGGGCTGTCCCACGTGCACACGTGGTGGGAGTAGATCCTCGGCTTGAACGGCAAGGCAGTGCAGGGAAAACAGGTTCCTCTGGAATGGACTGACACATCTGGGTGACTCTTGGAATGGTGGCACGACCCTGGAGTTCCTCTCGCCTTTCCTGTGGAGAGGGCCACCTCTTGAGATGCGACGGGAATGCCGGGAATTCTTTCCCTACGAAACAGGGAAAGGATCCCTCATCTCGAGCTAGGAGGCGGAAACGGGGCTCCCCTGGATGTGTGCGGGACCCTCGTGCATCCTCTCGAGTGGAGACGGGTATGTCGGGGAACTTCTTGAGTTGCAGCAAGGGTGTGAAGGACCCTTTGGAAGTTCCAGTGGTTAGATGTGATTAGCCTCGAGAAGCCTCAGCGGAAATGGGCCTCATCTCGCCTGGAGGGCAAAACCTCCTGGATTTTCTCGAGTTGCGGCAGGTGCTCTCGACTTACGACGGGGACCTCGGGGACACGCTCTGCTGACTGCAGGAAAGGCCAGTCCCCATGCGAGTTCCTCGGGGGCCTCTCGGGATTCCTCTCCCTTCAATGCCGGTGCCTAAGACCTTGAGTGGATTCGGGGGGGGAACCTGAGGATTCCTCTGCAGTGCTGACATGGATCTTGGGGTACTTCTGGAGTCTCCCCAGGGGAGTCAGTCCTCGTCTCGAATGCGGGCATGCACTTGCGCTTTCCTCCAGAGCGGTAGCAGCAGTGTCACGCAGTCCGCCGCGTGGATCAAAGGATCTATGGTTTTCCCTCGAGTCTTTCCCACGAGGCTTTATCACGAGGCTTTCCCTCAGTGTTGTCCCACGTGCACACGTGGTGGGAGTCTATCCTCGGCTTGAACGTCAAGGCAGTGCAGGGAAAACAGGATCCTCTGGAATGCACTGACACATCTGGGGGACTCTTGGAATATTGGCACGACCCTGGAGTTCCTCTCGCCTTTCCTGTGGAGAGCGCCTCCTCTTAAGATGCGACGGGAAAGCCGGGAATCTTTCCCTACGAAACAGGGAAAGGATCCCTCATCTCGAGCTAGGAGGCGGAAACGGGGCTCCCCTGGATGTGTGCGGGACCCTCGTGCTTCCTCTCGAGTGGAGACGGGTATGTCGGGGAACTTCTTGAGTTGCAGCAAGGGTGTGAAGGACCCTTTGGAAGTTCCAGTGGTTAGATGTGATTAGCCTCGAGAAGCCTCAGCGGAAATGGGCCTCATCTCGCCTGGAGGGCAAAACCTCCTGGATTTTCTCGAGTTGCAGCAGGTGCTCTCGACCTACAACGGGGACCTCAGGGACCCGCTCTGGTGGCCGCAGGAAAGGCCAGTCCCCATGCGAGTTCCTCGGGGGCCTCTCGGGATTCCTCTCCCGTCAATGCCGGGGCCTAAGACCTTGTGTGGAGTCGGGGCCGGAACCTGAGGATTCCTCTCCAGTGCTGACATGGATCTTGGGGTACTTCTGGAGTCTCCCCAGGGGAGTCAGTCCTCGTCTCGAATGCGGGCATGCACTTGCGCTTTCCTCCAGAGCGGTAGCAGCAGTGTCACGCAGTCCGCCGCGTGGATCAAAGGATCTATGGTTTTCCCTCGAGTCTTTCCCACGAGGCTTTATCACGAGGCTTTCCCACAGGGCTGTCCCACGTGCACACGTGGTGGGAGTCGATCCTCGGCTTGAACGTCAAGGCAGTGCAGGGAAAACAGGTTCCTCTGGAATGGACTGACACATTGGGGGACTCTTGGAATCGTGGCACGACCCCGGAGTTCCTCTCGCCTTTCCTGTGGAGAGCGCCTCCTCTTGAGATGCGACAGGACCGCCGGGAATTCTTTCCCTACGGAACACGGAAAGGATCCCTCATCTCGAGCTAGGAGGCGGAAACGGGGCTCCCCTGGATGTGTGCGGGACCCTCGTGCTTCCTCTCGAGTGGAGACGGGTATGTTGGGGAACTTCTTGAGTTGCAGCAATGGTGTGAAGGACCCTTTGGAAGTTTCAGTGGTTAGATGTGATTAGCCTCGAGAAGCCTCAGCGGAAATGGGCCTCATCTCGCCTGGAGGGCAGGAACTCCTGGATTTTCTCGATTTGCGGCAGGTGCTCTCGACTTTCGACGGGTACCTCGGGACCCGCTCTAGTGGCCTCAGGAAAGGCCAGTCCCCATGCGAGTTCCTCTGGGGCCTCTCGGGATTCCTCTCCCGTCGATGCCGGGGCCTAAGACCTTGTGTGGAGTCGGGGCCGGAACCTGAGGATTCCTATCCTGTGCTGACATGGATCTTGGGGTACTTCTGGAGTCTCCCCAGGGGAGTCAGTCCTCGTCTCGAATGCGGGCATGCACTTGCGCTTTCCCCCAGAGCGGTAGCAGCTGTTTCACGCAGTCCGCCGCGTGGATCAAAGGATCTATGGTTTTCCCTCGAGTCTTTCCCACGAGGCTTTCCCACGAGGCTTTCCCACAGGGCTGTCCAACGTGCACACGTGGTGGGAGTCGATCCTCGGCTTGAACGTCAAGGCAGTGCAGGGAAAACAGGTTCCTCTGGAATGGACTGACACATCTGGGGGACACTTGGATTGGTGGCACGACCCTTGAGTTCCTCTCTCCTTTCCTGTGGAAAGCGCCTCCTCTTGAGATGCGACGGGAACGCCGGGAATTCTTTCCCTAAGAAACAGGGAAAGGATCCCTCATCTCGAGCTAGGAGGCGGAAACGGGGCTCCCCTGGATGTGTGCAGGACCCTCGTGCTTCCTCTCGAGTGGAGACGGGTATGTCGGGGAACTTCTTGAGTTGCAGCAAGGGTGTGAAGGACCCTTTGGAAGTTCCAGTGGTTAGACGTGATTGGCCTCGAGAAGCCTCAGCGGAAATGGGCCTCATCTCGCCTGGAGGGCAAAACCTCCTGGATTTTTTCGAGTTGCGGTAGGTGCTCTCGACTTACGACGGGGACCACAGGGACCCGCTCTGGTGGCCTCAGGAAAGGCCAGTCCCCATGCCAGTTCCTCGGGGGCCTCTCGGGATTCCTCTCCCGTCGATGCCGGGGCCTAAGACCTTGTGTGGAGTGGGGGCTGGAACCTGAGGATTCCTCTCCAGTGCTGACATGGATCTTGGGGTACTTCTGGAGTCTCCCCAGGGGAGTCATTCCTCGTCTCGAATGCGGGCATGCACTTGCGCTTTCCTCCAGAGCGGTAGCAGCAGTGTCACGCAGTCCGCCGCGTGGATCAAAGGATCTATGGTTTTCCCTCGAGTCTTTCCCACGAGGCTTTATCACGAGGCTTTCCCTCAGTGTTGTCCCACGTACACACGTGGTGGGAGTCGATCCTCGGCTTGAACGTCAAGGCAGTGCAGGGAAAACAGGTTCCTCTGGAATGGACTGACACATCTGGGGGACTCTTGGAATGGTGGCACGACCCTGGAGTTCCTATCGCCTTTCCTGCGGAGAGCGCCTCCTCTTGAGATGCGACGGGAAAGCCGGGAATCTTTCCCTACGAAACAGGGAAAGGATCCCTCATCTCGAGCTAGGAGGCGGAAACGGGGCTCCCCTGGATGTGTGCGGGACCCCACGTGCTTCCTCTCGAGTGGAGAAGGGTATGTCGGGGAACTTCTTGAGTTGCAGCAAGGGTGTGAAGGACCCTTTATAAGTTCCAGTGGTTAGACGTGATTGGCCTCGAGAAGCCTCAGCGGAAATGGGCCTCATCTCGCCTGGAGGGCAAAACCTCCTGGATTTTCTGGAGTTGCGGCAGGTGCTCTCGACTTACGACTGGGACCTCAGGGACCCGCTCTGGTGGCCTCAGGAAAGGCCAGTCCGCATGCGAGTTCCTCGGGGGCCTCTCGGGATTCCTCTACCGTCGATGCCGAGGCCTATGACCTTGTGTGGAGTCGGGGCCAGAACCTGAGGATTCCTCTCCAGTGCTGACATGGATCTAGGGGTACTTCTGGAGTCTCCACAGGGGAGTCAGTCCTCGTCTCGAATGCGGGCATGCACTTGGGCTTTCCTCCAGAGCGGTAGCAGCAGTGTCACGCAGTCCGCCGCGTGGATCAAAGGATCTATGGTTTTCCCTCGAGTCTTTCCCACGAGGCTTTATCACGAGGCTTTCCCACAGGGCTGTCCCACGTGCACACGTGGTGGGAGTCGATCCTCGGCTTGAACGTCAAGGCAGTGCAGGGAAAACAGGTTCCTCTGGAATGCACTGACACATCTGGGGGACTCTTGGAATGGTGGCACGACCCTGGAGTTCCTCTCGCCTTTCCTGTGGAGAGCGCCTCCTCTTGAGATGCGACGGGAAACCCGGGAATCTTTCCCTACGAAACAGGGAAAGGATCCCTCATCTCGAGCTAGGAGGCGGAAACGGGGCTCCCCTGGATGTGTGCGGGATCCTCGTGCTTCCTCTCGAGTGGAGACGGGTATGTCGGGGAACTTCTTGAGTTGCAGCAAGGGTGTGAAGGACCCTTTGGAAGTTCCAGTGGTTAGATGTGATAAGCCTCGAGAAGCCTCAGCGGAAATGGGCCTCATCTCGCCTGGAGGGCAAAACCTCCTGGATTTTCTGGAGTTGCGGCAGGTGCTCTCGACTTACGACTGGGACCTCAGGGACCCGCTCTGGTGGCCTCAGGAAAGGCCAGTCCGCATGCGAGTTCCTCGGGGGCCTCTCGGGATTCCTCTACCGTCGATGCCGAGGCCTAAGACCTTGTGTGGAGTCGGGGCCATAATCTGAGGATTCCTCTCCAGTGCTGACATGGATCTTGGGGTACTTCTGGAGTCTCCACAGGGGAGTCAGTCCTCGTCTCGAATGCGGGCATGCACTTGGGCTTTCCTCCAGAGCGGTAGCAGCAGTGTCACGCAGTCCGCCGCGTGGATCAAAGGATCTATGGTTTTCCCTCGAGTCTTTCCCACGAGGCTTTATCACGAGGCTTTCCCTCAGTGTTGTCCCACGTGCACACGTGGTGGGAGTCGATCCTCGGCTTGAACGTCAAGGCAGTGCAGGGAAAACAGGTTCCTCTGGAATGCACTGACACATCTGGGGGACTCTTGGAATGGTGGCACGACTCTGGAGATCCTCTCCCCTTTCCTGTTGAGAGCGCCTCCTCTTGAGATGCGACGGGAACGCCGGGAATTCTTTCCCTACGAAAGAGGGAAAGGATCCCTCATCTCGAGCTACGAGGCGGAAACGGGGCTCCCCTGGATGTGTGCGGGACCCCACGTGCTTCCTCTCGAGTAAGACGGGTATGTCGGGGATCTTCTTGAGTTGCAGTAAGGGTGTGAAGGACCCTTTGGAAGTTCCAGAGGTTAGATGTGATTAGCCTCGAGAAGCCTCAGCGGAAATGGGCCTCATCTCGCCTGGAGGGCAAAACCTCCTGGATTTTCTCGAGTTGCGGCAGGTGCTCTCGACTTACGACGGGGACCTCAGGGACCCGCTCTGGTGGCCTCAGGAAAGGCCAGTCCCCATGCGAGTTCCACGGGGGCCTCTCGGGATTCCTCTCCCGTCGATGCCGGGGCCTAAGACCTTGTGTGGAGTCTGGGCCGGAAACTGAGGATTCCTCTCCAGTGCTGACATGGATCTTGGGGTACTTTTGGAGTCTCCCCAGGGGAGTGGTCCTCGTCTCGAATGCGGGCATGCACTTGCGCTTTCCTCCAGAGCGGTAGCAGCAGTGTCACGCAGTCTGCCGCGTGGATCAAAGGATCTATGGTTTTCCCTCGAGTCTTTCCCACGATTCTTTCCCACGAGACTTTCCCACGAGGCATTCCCACAGGGCTGTTCCACGTGCACACGTGGTGGGAGTCAATCCTCGGCTTGAACGTCAAGGCAGTGCAGGGAAAACAGGCTCCTCTGTAATGGACTGACACATCTGGGGGTCTCTTGGAATGGTGGCACGACTCTGGAGATCCTCTCCCCTTTCCTGTTGAGGGCGCCTCCTCTTGAGATGCGACGGGAACGCCGGGTATTCTTTCCCTACGAAACAGGGAAAGTATCCCTCATCTCGAGCTACGAGGCGGAAACGGGGCTCCCCTGGATGTGTGCGGGAACCTCGTGCTTCCTCTCGAGTGGAGACGGTTATGTCGGGGAACTTCTTGAGTTGCAGCAAGGGTGTGAAGACCCTTTGGAAGTTCCAGTGGTTAGATGTGATTAGCCTCGAGAAGCCTCAGCGGAAATGGGCCTCATCTCGCCTGGAGGGCAAAACCTCCTGGAATTTCTCGAGTTGCGGCAGGTGCTCTCGACTTACGACGGGGACCTCAGGGACCCGCTCTGGTGGCCTCAGGAAAGGCCAGTCCCCATGCGAGTTCCTCGGGGGCCTCTCGGGAATCCTTTCCCGTCGATGCCGGGGCCTAAGACCTTGTGTGGTGTCGGAGCCGGAACCTGAGGATTCCTCTCCAGTGATGACATGGATCTAGGGGTACTTCTGGAGTCTCCCCAGGGGAGTCAGTCCTCGTCTCGAATGCGGGCATGCACTTGCGCTTTCCTCCAGAGCGGTAGCAGCAGTGTCACGCAGTCCGCCGCGTGGATCAAAGGATCTATGGTTTTCCCTCGAGTCTTTCCCACGATTCTTTCCCACGAGGCTTTCCCACAGGGCTGTCCCACGTGCACACGTGGTGGGAGTCGATCCTCGGCATGAACGTCAAGGCAGTGCAGGGAAAACAGGTTCCTCTGGAATGGACTGACACATCTGGGGGACTCTTGGAATGGTGGCACGACCCTGGAGTTCCTCTCGCCTTTCCTGTGGAGAGCGCCTCCTCTTGAGATGCGACGGGAACGCCGGGAATTCTTTCCCTACGAAACAGGGAAAGGATCCCTCATCTCGAGCTAGGAGGCGGAAACGGGGCTCCCCTGGATGTGTGCGGGACCCTCGTGCTTCCTCTCGAGTGGAGACGGGTATGTCGGGGAACTTCTTGAGTTGCAGCAAGGGTGTGAAGGACCCTTTGGAAGTTACAGTGGTTAGATGTGATTAGCCTCGAGAAGCCTCAGCGGAAATGGGCCTCATCTCGCCTGGAGGGCAAATCCTCCTGGATTTTCTCGAGTTGCAGCAGGTGCTCTCGACTTACAACGGGGACCTCAGGGACCCGCTCTGGTGGCCTCGGGAAAGGCCAGTCCCCATGCGAGTTCCTCGAGGGCCTCTCGGGATTCCTCTCCCGTCGATGCCGGGCCCTAAGACCTTGTGTGGAGTCGGGGCCGGAACCTGAGTATTCCTCTCTAGTGCTGACATGGACCTTGGGCTACTTCTGGAGTCTCTCCAGGGGAGTCAGTCCTCGTCTCGAATGCGGGCATGCACTTGCGCTTTCCTCCAGAGCGGTAGCAGCAGTGTCACGCAGTCCGCCGCGTGGATCAAAGGATCTATGGTTTTCCCTCCAGTCTTTCCCACGAGGCTTTCCCACGAGGCTTTCCCACAGGGCTGTCCCACGTGCACACGTGGTGGGAGTCGATCCTCGGCTTGAACGTCAAGGCAGTGCAGGGAAAACAGGTTCCTCTGGAATGGACTGACACATCTGGGGGACTCTTGGAATGGTGGCACGACCCTGGAGTTCCTCTCGCCTTTCCTGTGGAGAGCGCCTCCTCTTGAGATGCGACGGGAACGCCGGGAATTCTTTCCCTAAGAAACAGGGAATGGATCCCTCATCTCGAGCTAGGAGGCGGAAACGGGTCTCCGCTGGATGTGTGCGGGACCCTCGTGCTTCCTCTCGAGTGGAGACGGGTATGTCGGGGAACCTCTTGAGTTGCAGCAAGGGTGTGAAGGACCTTTTGGAAGTTCCAGTGATTAGATGTGATTAGCCTCGAGAAGCCTCAGCGGAAATGGGCCTCATCTCGCATGGAGGGCAAAACCTCCGGGAATTTCTCGAGTTGCGGCAGGTGCTCTCGACTTACGACGGGGACCTCAGGGACCCGCTCTGGTGGCCTCAGGAAAGGCCAGTCCCCATGCGAGTTCCTCGGGGGCCTCTCGGGATTCCTCTCCCGTCGATGCCGGGGCCTAAGACCTTGTGTGGAGTCGGGGCCGGAACCTGAGGATTCCTCTCCAGTGCTGACATGGATCTTGGGGTACTTCTGGAATCTCCCAAGGGGAGTCAGTCCTCGTCTCGAATGCGGGCATGCACTTGCGCTTTCCTCCAGAGCGGTAGCAGCAGTGTCACGCAGTCCGCCACGTGGATCAAAGGATCTATGGTTTCCCCTCGAGTCTTTCCCACGAGGCTTTCCCACGAGGCTTTCCCACGAGGCTTTCCCACAGGGCTGTCCCACGTGCACACGTGGTGGGACTCGATCCTCGGCTTGAACGTCAAGGCAGTGCAGGGAAAACAGGTTCCTCTGGAATGGACTGACATATCCGAGGGACTCTTGGAATGGTGGCACGACCCTGGAGATCCTCTCGCCTTTCCTGTGGAGAGCGCCTCCTCTTGAGATGCGACGGGAACGCCGGGAATTCTTTCCCTACGAAACAGGGAAAGGATCCCTCATCTCGAGCTAAGAGGCGGAAACGCGGCTCCCCTGGATGTGTGCGGGACCCTCGTGCTTCCTCTCGAGTGGAGATGGGTATGTCGGGGAACTTCTTGAGTTGCAGCAAGGGTGTGAAGGACCCTTTGGAAGTTCCAGTGGCTAGACGTGATTGGCCTCGAGAAGCCTCAGCGGAAATGGGCCTCATCTCGCCTGGAGGGTAAAACCTCCTGGATTTTCTCGAGTTGCGGAAGGTGCTCTCGACTTACGAAGGGGACTACAGGGACTCGCTCTGGAGGCCTCAGGAAAGGCCAGTCCCCTTGCGAGTTCCTCGGGGGCCTCTCGGGATTCCTCTCCCGTCGATGCCGGGGCCTAAGACCTTGTGTGGAGTCGGGGCCGGAACCTGAGGATTCCTCTCCAGTGCTGACGTGGATCTTGGGGTACTTCTGGAGTCTCCCCAGGGGAGTCAGTCCTCGTCTCGAATGCGGGCATGCACTTGGGCTTTCCTCCAGAGCGGTAGCAGCAGTGTCACGCAGTCCGCCGCGTGGATCAAAGGATCTATGGTTTTCCCTCGAGTCTTTCCCACGAGGCTTTCCCACGAGGCTTTCCCACAGGGCTGTCCCACGTGCACACGTGGTGGGAGTCGATCCTCGGCTTGAACGTCAAGGCAGTGCAGGGAAAACAGGTTCCTCTGGAATGGACTGACACATCTGGGGGACTCTTGGAATGGTGGCACGACCCTGGAGTTCCTCTCGCCTTTCCTGTGGAGAGCGCCTCCTCTTGAGATGCGACGGGAACGCCGGGAATTCTTTCCCTACGAAACAGGGAAAGGAACCCTCATCTCGAGCTAGGAGGCGGAAACGGGTCTCCCCTGGATGTGTGCGGGACCCTCGTGCTTCCTCTCGAGTGGAGACGGGTATGTCGGGGAACTTCTTGAGTTGCAGCAAGGGTGAGAAGGACCCTTTGGATGTTCCAGTGATTAGATGTGATTAGCCTCGAGAAGCCTCAGCGGAAATGGGCCTCATCTCGCCTGGAGGGCAAAACCTCCTGGATTTTCTCGAGTTGCAGCAGGTGCTCTCGACTTACGACGGGGACCTCAGCGACCCGCTCTGGTGGCCTCAGGAAAGGCCAGTCCTCATGCGAGTTCCTCGGGGGCCTCTTGGGATTCCTCTCCCGTGGATGCCGGGGCCTAAGACCTTGTGTGGAGTGAGGGCCGGAACCTGAGTATTACTCTCCAGTGCTGACATGGATCTTGGGGTACTTCTGGAGTCTCCCCAGGGGAGTCAGTCCTCGTCTCGAATGCGGGCATGCACTTGCGCTTTCCTCCAGAGCGGTAGCAGCAGTGTCACGCAGTCCGCCGCGTGGAACAAAAGCACTATGGTTTTCCCTCGAGTCTTTCCCACGAGGCTTTCCCACAGTGCTGTCCCACGTGCACACGTGGTGGGAGTCGATCCTCGGTTTGAACGTTAAGGCAGTGCAGGGAAAACAGGTTCCTCTGGAATGGACTGACATATCTGGGAGACTCTTGGAATGGTGGCACGACCCTGGAGTTCCTCTCCCCTTTCCTGTGGAGAGCGCCTCCTCTTGAGATGCGACGGGAACGCCGGGAATTCTTTCCCTACGAAACAGGGAAAGGATCCCTCATCTCGAGCTAGGAGGCGGAAACGGGGCTCCCCTGGATGTGTGCGGGACCCCACGTGCTTCCTCTCGAGTGGAGACGGGTATGTTGGGGAACTTCTTGAGTTGCAGCAAGGGTGTGAACGACCCTTTGGAAGTTCCAGTGGTTAGACGTGATTAGCCTCGAGAAGCCTCAGCGGAAATGGGCCTCATCTCGCCTGGAGGGCAAAACCTCCTGGATTTTCTCGATTTGCGGCAGGTGCTCTCGACTTACTACGGGGACCTCGGGGACCCGCTCTGGTGGCCTCAGGAAAGGCCAGTCCCCATGCGAGTTCCTCAGGGGCCTCTCGGGATTCCTCTTCCGTCGATGCCGGGCCCTAAGACCTTGTGTGGAGTCGGGGCCGGAACCTGAGGATTCCTCTGCAGTGCTGACATGGATCTTGGGGTACTTCTGGAGTCTCCCCAGGGGAGTCAGTCCTCGTCTCGAATGCGGCATGCACTTGCGCTTTCCTCCAGAGCGGTAGCAGCAGTGTCAGGCAGTCCGCCTCTTAGATCAAAGGATCTATGGTTTTCCCTCCAGTCTTTCCCACGAGGCTTTCCCACGAGGCTTTCCCACAGGGCTGTCCCACGTGCACACGTGGTGGGAGTCGATCCTCGGCTTGAACGTCAAGGCAGTGCAGGGAAAACAGGTTCCTCTGGAATGGACTGACACATCTGGGGGACTCTTGGAATGGTGGCACGACCCTGGTGTTCCTCTCGCCTTTCCTGTGGAGAGCGCCTCCTCTTGAGATGCGACGGGAACGCCGGGAATTCTTTCCCTACGAAACAGGGAAAGGATCCCTCATCTCGAGCTAGGAGGCGGAAACGGGGCTCCCCTGGATGTGTGCGGCACCCCACGTGCTTCCTCCCGAGTGGAGACGAGTATGTCGGGGAACTTCTTGAGTTGCAGCAAGGGTGTAAGGACCCTTAGGAAGTTCCAGTGGTTAGATTTGATTAGCCTCGAGAAGCCTCAGCGGAAATGGGCCTCATCTCGCCTGGAGGGCAAAACCTCCTGGATTTTCTCGAGTTGCGGCAGGTGCTCTCGACTTACGACGGGGACCTCAGGGACCCGCTCTGGTGGCCTCAGGAAAGGCCAGTCCCCATGCGAGTTCCTCGGGGGCCTCTCGGGATTCCTCTCCCGTCGATGCCGGGGCCTAAGACCTTGTGTGGAGTCGGGGCCGGAACCTGAGGATTCCACTCCTGTGCTGACATGGATCTTGGGGTACTTCTGGAGTCTCCCCAGGGGAGTCAGTCCTCGTCTCGAATGCGGGTATGCACTTGCGCTTTCCTCCAGAGCGGTAGCAGCAGTGTCACGCAGTCCGCCGTGTGGATCAAAGGATCTATGGTTTTCCCTCGAGTCTTTCCCACGAGGCTTTCCCACAGGGCTGTCCCACGTGCACACGTGGTGGGAGTCGATCCTCGGCTTGAACGTCAAGGCAGTGCAGGGAAAACAGGTTCCTCTGGAGTGGACTGACACATCTGGGGGACTCTTGGAATGGTGGCACGACCCTGGAGTTCCTCTCGCCTTTCCTGTGGAGAGTGCCTCCTCTTGAGATGCGACGGGAACGCCGGGGATTCTTTCCCTACGAAACAGTGAAAGGATCCCTCATCTCGAGCTAGTAGGAGGAAACGGGTCTCCCCTGTATGTGTGCGGTACCCCACGTGCTTCCTCTCGAGTGGAGACGGGTATGTCGGGTTACTTCTTGAGTTGCAGCAAGGGTGTGAATGACCTTTGGAAGTTCCAGTGGTTAGAGGTGATTAGCCTCGAGAAGCCTCAGCGGAAATGGGCCTCATCTCGCCTGGAGGGCAAAACCACCTGGATTTTCTCGAGTTGCAGCAGGTGCTCTCGACTTACGACGGGGACCTCAGGGACCCGCTCTGGTGGCCTCAGGAAAGGCCAGTCCCCATGCGAGTTCCTCGGGGGCCTCTCGGGATTCCTCTCCCGTCAATGCTGGGGACTAAGACCTTGTGTGTAGTCGGGGCCGGAACCTGAGGATTCCTCTCCAGTGCTGACATGGATCTTGGGGTACTTCTGGAGTCTCCCCAGGGGAGTCAGTCCTCGTCTCGAATGCGGGCATGCACTTGGGCGTTCCTCCAGAGCGGTAGCAGCAGTGTCACGCAGTCCGCCGCGTGGATCAAAGGATCTATGGTTTTCCCTCGAGTCTTTCCCACGAGGCTTTCCCTCGAGGCTTTCCCACAGGGCTGTCCCACGTGCACACGTGGTGGGAGTCTATCCTCGGCTTGAACGTCAAGGCAGTGCATGGAAAACAGGTTCCTCTGGAATGGACTGACACATCTGGGGGTCTCTTGGAATGGTGGCACGACCCTGGAGTTCCTCTCGCCTTTCCTGTGGAGAGCGCCTCCTCTTGAGATGCGACGGGAACGCCGGGAATTCTTTCCCTACGAAACAGGGAAAGGATCCCTCATCTCGAGCTAGGAGGCGGAAACGGGGCTCCCCTGGATGTGTGCGGGACCCCACGTGCTTCCTCTCGAGTGGAGACGGGTATATCGGGGAACTTCTTGAGTTGCAGCAAGGGTGTGAAGGACCCTTAGGAAGTTCCAGTGGTTAGACGTGATTAGCCTCGAGAAGCCTCAGCGGAAATGGCCTCATCTCGCCTGGAGGGCAAAACCTCCTGGATTTTCTCGAGTTGCGGCAGGTGCTCTCGACTTACGACGGGGACCTCATGGACCCGCTCTGGTGGCCTCAGGAAAGGCCAGTCCCCATGCGAGTTCCTCGGGGGCGTCTCGGGATTCCTCTCCCGTCGATGCCGGGGCCTAAGACCTTGTGTGGAGTCGGGGCCGGAACCTGAGGATTCCTCTCCAGTGCTGACATGGATCTTGGGGTACTTCTGGAGTCTCCCCAGGGGAGTCAGTCCTCGTCTCGAATGCGGGCATGCACTTGAGCTTTCCTCCAGAGCGGTAGCAGCAGTGTCACGCATTCCGCCGCGTGGATCAAAGGATCTATGGATTTCCCTCGAGTCTTTCCCACGAGGCTTTCCCACGAGGCTTTCCCACAGGGCTGTCCCACGTGCACACGTGGTGGGAGTCGATCCTCGGCTTGAACGTCAAGGCAGTGCAGTGAAAACAGGTTCCTCTGGAATGGACTGACACATCTGGTGGACTCTTGGAATGGTGGCACGACCCTGGAGTTCCTCTCGCCTTTCCTGTGGATAGCGCCTCCTCTTGAGATGCGACGGGAACGCCGGGAATTCTTTCCCTACGAAACAGGGAAAGGATCCCTCATCTCGAGCTAGGAGGCGGAAACATGGCTCCCCTGGATGTGTGCGGGACCCACGTGCTTCCTCTCGAGTGGAGACGGGTATGTCGGGGAACTTCTTGAGTTGCAGCAAGGGTGTGAAGGACCCTTTGGAAGTTCCAGTGGTTAGATGTGATTAGCCTCGAGAAGCCTCAGCGGAAATGGGCCTCATCTCGCCTGGAGGGCAAAACCTCCTGGATTTTCTCGAGTTGCGGCAGGTGCTCTCGACTTACGACTGGGACCTCAGGGACATGCTCTGGTGGCCTCAGGAAAGGCCAGTCCCCATGCGAGTTCCTCGGGGGCCTCTCGGGATTCCTCTCCCGTCGATGCCGGGGCCTAAGACCTTGTGTGGAGTCGGGGCCGGAACCTGAGGATTCCTCTCCAGTGCTGACATGGATCTTGGGGTACTTCTGGAGTCTCCCCAGGGGAGTCAGTCCTCGTCTCGAATGCGGGCATGCACTTGCGCTTTCCTCCAGAGCAGTAGCAGCAGTGTCAAGCAGTACGCAGCGTGGATCAAAGGATCTATGGTTTTCCCTCGAGTCTTTCCCACGAGGCTTTCCCACGAGGCTTTCCCACAGGGCTGTCCCACGTGCACACGTGGAGGGAGTCGATCCTCGGCTTGAACGTCAAGGCAGTGCAGGGAAAACAGGTTCCTCTGGAATGGACTGACACATCTGGGGGACTCTTGGAATGGTGGCACGACCCTGGAGTTCCTCTCGCCTTTCCTGTGGAGAGCGCCTCCTCTTGAGATGCGACGGGAACGCCGGGAATTCTTTTCCTACGAAACAGGAAAAGGATCCCTCATCTCGAGCTAGGAGGCGGAAACGGGGCTCCCCTGGATGTGTGCGGGAACCCACGTGCTTCCTCTCGAGTGGAGACGGGTATGTCGGGGAACTTCTAGAGTTGCAGCAAGGGTGTGAAGGACCCTTAGGAAGTTCCAGTGGTTAGACGTGATTAGCCTCGAGAAGCCTCAGCGGAAATGGGCCTCATCTCGCCTGGAGGGCAAAACCTCCTGGATTTTCCCGAGTTGCGGCAGGTGCTCTCGACTTACGACGGGGACCTCAGGGACCCGCTCTGGTGGCCTCAGGAAAGGCCAGTCCCCATGCGAGTTCCACGGGGGTGTCTCGGGATTCCTCTCCCGTCGATGCCGGGGCCTAAGACCTTGTGTGGAGTCGGGGCCGGAACCTGAGGATTCCTCTCCAGTGCTGACATGGATCTTGGGGTACTTCTGGAGTCTCCCCAGGGGAGTCAGTCCTCGTCTCGAATGCGGGCATGCACTTGCGCTTTCCTCCAGAGCGGTAGCAGCAGTGTCACGCAGTCCGCCGCGTGGATCAAAGGATCTATGGATTTCCCTCGAGTCTTTCCCACGAGGCTTTCCCACGAGGCTTTCCCACAGGGCTGTCCCACGTGCACACGTGGTGGGAGTCGATCCTCGGCTTGAACGTCAAGGCAGTGCAGTGAAAACAGGTTTCTCTGGAATGGACTGACAAATCTGGTGGACTCTTGGAATGGTGGAACGACCCTGGAGTTCCTCTCGCCTTTCCTGTGGATAGCGCCTCCTCTTGAGATGCGACGGGAACGCCGGGAATTCTTTCCCTACGAAACAGGGAAAGGATCCCTCATCTCGAGCTAGGAGGCGGAAACATGGCTCCCCTGGATGTGTGCGGGACCCACGTGCTTCCTCTCGAGTGGAGACGGGTATGTCGGGGAACTTCTTGAGTTGCAGCAAGGGTGTGAAGGACCCTTTGGAAGTTCCAGTGGTTAGATGTGATTAGCCTCGAGAAGCCTCAGCGGAAATGGGCCTCATCTCGCCTGGAGGGCAAAACCTCCTGGATTTTCTCGAGTTGCGGCAGGTGCTCTCGACTTACGACTGGGACCTCAGGGACATGCTCTGGTGGCCTCAGGAAAGGCCAGTCCCCATGCGAGTTCCTCGGGGGCCTCTCGGGATTCCTCTCCCGTCGATGCCGGGGCCTAAGACCTTGTGTGGAGTCGGGGCCGGAACCTGAGGATTCCTCTCCAGTGCTGACATGGATCTTGGGGTACTTCTGGAGTCTCCCCAGGGGAGTCAGTCCTCGTCTCGAATGCGGGCATGCACTTGCGCTTTCCTCCAGAGCAGTAGCAGCAGTGTCAAGCAGTACGCAGCGTGGATCAAAGGATCTATGGTTTTCCCTCGAGTCTTTCCCACGAGGCTTTCCCACGAGGCTTTCCCACAGGGCTGTCCCACGTGCACACGTGGAGGGAGTCGATCCTCGGCTTGAACGTCAAGGCAGTGCAGGGAAAACAGGTTCCTCTGGAATGGACTGACACATCTGGGGGACTCTTGGAATGGTGGCACGACCCTGGAGTTCCTCTCGCCTTTCCTGTGGAGAGCGCCTCCTCTTGAGATGCGACGGGAACGCCGGGAATTCTTTTCCTACGAAACAGGGAAAGGATCCCTCATCTCGAGCTAGGAGGCGGAAACGGGGCTCCCCTGGATGTGTGCGGGAACCCACGTGCTTCCTCTCGAGTGGAGACGGGTATGTCGGGGAACTTCTTGAGTTGCAGCAAGGGTGTGAAGGACCCTTAGGAAGTTCCAGTGGTTAGACGTGATTAGCCTCGAGAAGCCTCAGCGGAAATGGGCCTCATCTCGCCTGGAGGGCAAAACCTCCTGGATTTTCCCGAGTTGCGGCAGGTGCTCTCGACTTACGACGGGGACCTCAGGGACCCGCTCTGGTGGCCTCAGGAAAGGCCAGTCCCCATGCGAGTTCCACGGGGGCGTCTCGGGATTCCTCTCCCGTCGATGCCGGGGCCTAAGACCTTGTGTGGAGTCGGGGCCGGAACCTGAGGATTCCTCTCCAGTGCTGACATGGATCTTGGGGTACTTCTGGAGTCTCCCCAGGGGAGTCAGTCCTCGTCTCGAATGCGGGCATGCACTTGCGCTTTCCTCCAGAGCGGTAGCAGCAGTGTCACGCAGTCCGCCGCGTGGATCAAAGGATCTATGGATTTCCCTCGAGTCTTTCCCACGAGGCTTTCCCACGAGGCTTTCCCACAGGGCTGTCCCACGTGCACACGTGGTGGGAGTCGATCCTCGGCTTGAACGTCAAGGCAGTGCAGTGAAAACAGGTTTCTCTGGAATGGACTGACAAATCTGGTGGACTCTTGGAATGGTGGAACGACCCTGGAGTTCCTCTCGCCTTTCCTGTGGATAGCGCCTCCTCTTGAGATGCGACGGGAACGCCGGGAATTCTTTCCCTACGAAACAGGGAAAGGATCCCTCATCTCGAGCTAGGAGGCGGAAACATGGCTCCCCTGGATGTGTGCGGGACCCACGTGCTTCCTCTCGAGTGGAGACGGGTATGTCGGGGAACTTCTTGAGTTGCAGCAAGGGTGTGAAGGACCCTTTGGAAGTTCCAGTGGTTAGATGTGATTAGCCTCGAGAAGCCTCAGCGGAAATGGGCCTCATCTCGCCTGGAGGGCAAAACCTCCTGGATTTTCTCGAGTTGCGGCAGGTGCTCTCGACTTACGACTGGGACCTCAGGGACATGCTCTGGTGGCCTCAGGAAAGGCCAGTCCCCATGCGAGTTCCTCGGGGGCCTCTCGGGATTCCTCTCCCGTCGATGCCGGGGCCTAAGACCTTGTGTGGAGTCGGGGCCGGAACCTGAGGATTCCTCTCCAGTGCTGACATGGATCTTGGGGTACTTCTGGAGTCTCCCCAGGGGAGTCAGTCCTCGTCTCGAATGCGGGCATGCACTTGCGCTTTCCTCCAGAGCAGTAGCAGCAGTGTCAAGCAGTACGCAGCGTGGATCAAAGGATCTATGGTTTTCCCTCGAGTCTTTCCCACGAGGCTTTCCCACGAGGCTTTCCCACAGGGCTGTCCCACGTGCACACGTGGAGGGAGTCGATCCTCGGCTTGAACGTCAAGGCAGTGCAGGGAAAACAGGTTCCTCTGGAATGGACTGACACATCTGGGGGACTCTTGGAATGGTGGCACGACCCTGGAGTTCCTCTCGCCTTTCCTGTGGAGAGCGCCTCCTCTTGAGATGCGACGGGAACGCCGGGAATTCTTTTCCTACGAAACAGGGAAAGGATCCCTCATCTCGAGCTAGGAGGCGGAAACGGGGCTCCCCTGGATGTGTGCGGGAACCCACGTGCTTCCTCTCGAGTGGAGACGGGTATGTCGGGGAACTTCTTGAGTTGCAGCAAGGGTGTGAAGGACCCTTAGGAAGTTCCAGTGGTTAGACGTGATTAGCCTCGAGAAGCCTCAGCGGAAATGGGCCTCATCTCGCCTGGAGGGCAAAACCTCCTGGATTTTCCCGAGTTGCGGCAGGTGCTCTCGACTTACGACGGGGACCTCAGGGACCCGCTCTGGTGGCCTCAGGAAAGGCCAGTCCCCATGCGAGTTCCTCGGGGGCCTCTCGGGATTCCTCTCCCGTCAATGCTGGGGACTAAGACCTTGTGTGGAGTCGGGGCCGGAACCTGAGGATTCCTCTCCAGTGCTGACATGGATCTTGGGGTACTTCTGGAGTCTCCCCAGGGGAGTCAGTCCTCGTCTCGAATGCGGGCATGCACTTGGGCGTTCCTCCAGAGCGGTAGCAGCAGTGTCACGCAGTCCGCCGCGTGGATCAAAGGATCTATGGTTTTCCCTCGAATCTTTCCCACGAGGCTTTCCCTCGAGGCTTTCCCACAGGGCTGTCCCACGTGCACACGTGGTGGGAGTCTATCCTCGGCTTGAACGTCAAGGCAGTGCAGGGAAAACAGGTTCCTCTGGAATGGACTGACACATCTGGGGGTCTCTTGGAATGGTGGCACGACCCTGGAGTTACTCTCCCCTTTCCTGTGGAGAGCGCCTCCTCTTGAGATGCGACGGGAACGCCGGCAATTCTTTCCCTACGAAACAGGGAAAGGATCCCTCATCTCGAGCTAGGAGGCGGAAACGGGGCTCCCCTGGATGTGTGCGGGACCCCACGTGCTTCCTCTCGAGTGGAGACGGGTATATCGGGGAACTTCTTGAGTTGCAGCAAGGGTGTGAAGGACCCTTAGGAAGTTCCAGTGGTTAGACGTGATTAGCCTCGAGAAGCCTCAGCGGAAATGGCCTCATCTCGCCTGGAGGGCAAAACCTCCTGGATTTTCTCGAGTTGCGGCAGGTGCTCTCGACTTAGGACGGGGACCTCATGGACCCGCTCTGGTGGCCTCAGGAAAGGCCAGTCCCCATGCGAGTTCCTCGGGGGCGTCTCGGGATTCCTCTCCCGTCGATGCCGGGGCCTAAGACCTTGTGTGGAGTCGGGGCCGGAACCTGAGGATTCCTCTCCAGTGCTGACATGGATCTTGGGGTACTTCTGGAGTCTCTCCAGGGGAGTCAGTCCTCGTCTCGAATGCGGGCATGCACTTGCGCATTCCTCAAGAGCGGTAGCAGCAGTGTCACGCAATCCGCTGCGTGGATCAAAGGATCTATGGTTTTCCCTCGAGGCTTTCCCACGAGGCTTTCCCACAGGGCTGTCCCACGTGCACACGTGGTGGGAGTCGATCCTCGGCTTGAACGTCAAGGCAGTGCAGGGAAAACAGGTTCCTCTGGAATGGACTGACACATCTGGTGGACTCTTGGAATGGTGGCACGACCCTGGAGTTCCTCTCGCCTTTCCTGTGGATAGCGCCTCCTCTTGACATGCGACGGGAACGCCGGGAATTCTTTCCCTACGAAACAGGGAAAGGATCCCTCATATCGAGCTAGGAGGCGGAAACGGGGCTCCCCTGGATGTGTGCGGGACCCCACGTGATTCCTCTCGAGTGGAGACTGGTATGTCGGGGAACTTCTTGAGTTGCAGCAAGGGTGTGAAGGACCCTTTGGAAGATCCAGTGGTTAGATGTGATTAGCCTCGAGAAGCCTCAGCGGAAATGGGCCTCATCTCGCCTGGAGGGCAAAACCTCCTGGATTTTCTCGAGTTGCGGCAGGTGCTCTCGACTTACGACGGGGACCTCAGGGACCCGCTCTGGTGGCCTCAGGAAAGGCCAGTCCCCATGCGAGTTCCTCGGAGGCCTCTCGGGATTCCTCTCCCGTCAATGCCGGGGCCTAAGACCTTGTGTGGAGTCGGGGCCGGAACCTGAGGATTCCTCTCCAGTGCTGACATGGATCTTGGGGTACTTCTGGAGTCTCCCCAGGGGAGTCAGTCCTCGTCTCGAATGCGGGCATGCACTTGCGCTTTCCTCCAGAGCAGTAGCAGCAGTGTCACGCAGTACACAGCGTGGATCAAAGGATCTATGGTTTTCCCTCGAGTCTTTCCAACGAGGCTTTCCCACGAGGCTTTCCCACAGGGCTGTCCCACGTGCACACGTGGTGGGAGTCGATCCTCGGCTTGAACGTCAAGGCAGTGCAGGGAAAACAGGTTCCTCTGGAATGGACTGACACATCTGTGGGTCTCTTGGAATGGTGGCACGACCCTGGAGTTCCTCTCGCCTTTCCTGTGGAGAGCGCCTCCTCTTGAGATGCGAAGGGAATGCCGGGAATTCTTTCCCTACCAAACAGGGAAAGGATCCCTCATCTCGAGCTAGGAGGCGGAAACGGGGCTCCCCTGGATGTGTGAGGGACCCCACGTGCTTCCTCTCGAGTGGAGACGGGTATGTCGCGGAACTGCTTGAGTTGCAGCAAGGGTGTGAAGGACCCTTTGGAATTTCCGGTGGTTAGATATGATTAGCCTCCAGAAGCCTCAGCGGAAATGGGCCTCATCTCGCCTGGAGGGCAAAACCTCCTGGATTTTCTAGAGTTGCGGCAGGTGCTCTCGACTTACGACGGGGACCTCAGGGACCCGCTCTGGTGGCCTCAGGAAAGACCAGTCCCCATGCGAGTTCCTCGGGGGCCTCTCGGGATTCCTCTCCCGTCGATGCCGGGGCCTAAGACCTTGTGTGGAGTCGGGGCCGGAACCTGAGGATTCCTCTCCAGTGCTGACATGGACCTTGGGGTACTTCTGGAGTCTCCCCAGGGGAGTCAGTCCTCGTCTAGAAGGCGGGCATGCACTTGCGCTTTCCTCCAGAGCGGTAGCAGCAGTGTCACGCAGTCCGCCGCATGGATCAAAAGATCTATGGTTTTCCCTCGAGTCTTTCCCACGAGGCTTTCCCACAGGGCTGTCCCACGTGCACACGTGGTGGGAGTCGATCCTCGGCTTGAACGTCAAGGCAGTGCAGGGAAAACAGTTTCCTCTGGAATGGACTGACACATCTGGGGGACTCTTGGAATGGTGGCACGACCCTGGAGTTTCTCTCCCCTTTCCTGTGGAGAGCGCCTCCTCTTGAGATGAGATGGGAACGCCGGGAATTCTTTCCCTATGAAACAGGGAAAGGATCCCTCATCTCGAGCTAGGATGCGGAAACGGGGCTCCCTTGGATGTGTGCGGGACCCCACGTGCTTCCTCTCGAGTGGAGACGGGTATGTCGGGGAACTTCTTGAGTTGCAACAAGGGTGTGAAGGACCCTTTGGAAGTTCCAGTGGTTAGATGTGATTAGCCTCGAGAAGCCTCAGCGGAAATGGGCCTCATCTAGCCTGGAGGGCAAAACCTCCTGGATTTTCTCGAGTTGCGGCAGGTGCTCTCGACTTACGACGGGGACCTCAGGGACCCGCTCTGGTGGCCTCAGGAAAGGCCAGTCCCCATGCGAGTTCCTCGGGGGCCTCTCGGGATTCCTCTCCCGTCGATGCCGGGGCCTAAGACCTTGTGTGGAGTCGGGGCCGGAACCTGAGGATTCCTCTCCAGTGCTGACATGGATCTTGGGGTACTTCTGGAGTCTCCCCAGGGGAGTCAGTCCTCGTCTCGAATGCGGGCATGCACTTGCGCTTTCCTCCAGAGCGGTAGCAGCAGTGTCACGCAGTCCGCCGCGTGGATCAAAGGATCTATGGATTTCCCTCGAGTCTTTCCCACGAGGCTTTCCCACGAGGCTTTCCCACAGGGCTGTCCCACGTGCACACGTGGTGGGAGTCGATCCTCGGCTTGAACGTCAAGGCAGTGCAGTGAAAACAGGTTCCTCTGGAATGGACTGACACATCTGGTGGACTCTTGGAATGCTGGCACGACCCTGGAGTTCCTCTCGCCTTTCCTGTGGATAGCGCCTCCTCTTGAGATGCGACGGGAACGCCGGGAATTCTTTCCCTACGAAACAGGGAAAGGATCCCTCATCTCGAGCTAGGAGGCGGAAACATGGCTCCCCTGGATGTGTGCGGGAACCCACGTGCTTCCTCTCGAGTGGAGACGGGTATGTCGGGGAACTTCTTGAGTTGCAGCAAGGGTGTGAAGGACCCTTTGGAAGTTCCAGTGGTTAGATGTGATTAGCCTCGAGAAGCCTCAGCGGAAATGGGCCTCATCTCGCCTGGAGGGCAAAACCTCCTGGATTTTCTCGAGTTGCGGCAGGTGCTCTCGACTTACGACGGGGACCTCAGGGACCCGCTCTGGTGGCCTCAGGAAAGGCCAGTCCCCATGCGAGTTCCTCGGGGGCCTCTCGGGATTCCTCTCCCGTCGATGCCGGGGCCTAAGACCTTGTGTGTAGTCGGGGCCGGAACCTGAGGATTCCTCTCCAGTGCTGACATGGATCTTGGGGTACTTCTGGAGTCTCCCCAGGGGAGTCAGTCCTCGTCTCGAATGCGGGCATGCACTTGCGCGTTCCTCCAGAGCGGTAGCAGCAGTGTCACGCAGTCCGCTGCGTGGATCAAAGGATCTATGGTTTTCCCTCGAGTCTTTCCCACGAGGCTTTCCCTCGAGGCTTTCCCACAGGGCTGTCCCACGTGCACACGTGGAGGGAGTCGATCCTCGGCTTGAACGTCAAGGCAGTGCAGGGAAAACAGGTTCCTCTGGAATGGACTGACACATCTGGGGGACTCTTGGAATGGTGGCACGACCCTGGAGTTCCTCTCGCCTTTCCTGTGGAGAGCGCCTCCTCTTGAGATGCGACGGGAACGCCGGGAATTCTTTTCCTACGAAACAGGAAAAGGATCCCTCATCTCGAGCTAGGAGGCGGAAA
Organism: Ovis canadensis; assembly: GCF_042477335.2. NCBI lineage: Eukaryota > Metazoa > Chordata > Mammalia > Artiodactyla > Bovidae > Ovis > Ovis canadensis. The sequence continues at coordinate 4,108,636 of NC_091258.1, read as the reverse complement.
CGGGGCTCCCCTGGATGTGTGCGGGAACCCACGTGCTTCCTCTCGAGTGGAGACGGGTATGTCGGGGAACTTCTAGAGTTGCAGCAAGGGTGTGAAGGACCCTTAGGAAGTTCCAGTGGTTAGACGTGATTAGCCTCGAGAAGCCTCAGCGGAAATGGGCCTCATCTCGCCTGGAGGGCAAAACCTCCTGGATTTTCCCGAGTTGCGGCAGGTGCTCTCGACTTACGACGGGGACCTCAGGGACCCGCTCTGGTGGCCTCAGGAAAGGCCAGTCCCCATGCGAGTTCCTCGGGGGCGTCTCGGGATTCCTCTCCCGTCGATGCCGGGGCCTAAGACCTTGTGTGGAGTCGGGGCCGGAACCTGAGGATTCCTCTCCAGTGCTGACATGGATCTTGGGGTACTTCTGGAGTCTCCCCAGGGGAGTCAGTCCTCGTCTCGAATGCGGGCATGCACTTGCGCTTTCCTCCAGAGCGGTAGCAGCAGTGTCACGCAGTCCGCCGCGTGGATCAAAGGATCTATGGATTTCCCTCGAGTCTTTCCCACGAGGCTTTCCCACGAGGCTTTCCCACAGGGCTGTCCCACGTGCACACGTGGTGGGAGTCGATCCTCGGCTTGAACGTCAAGGCAGTGCAGTGAAAACAGGTTTCTCTGGAATGGACTGACAAATCTGGTGGACTCTTGGAATGGTGGAACGACCCTGGAGTTCCTCTCGCCTTTCCTGTGGATAGCGCCTCCTCTTGAGATGCGACGGGAACGCCGGGAATTCTTTCCCTACGAAACAGGGAAAGGATCCCTCATCTCGAGCTAGGAGGCGGAAACATGGCTCCCCTGGATGTGTGCGGGACCCACGTGCTTCCTCTCGAGTGGAGACGGGTATGTCGGGGAACTTCTTGAGTTGCAGCAAGGGTGTGAAGGACCCTTTGGAAGTTCCAGTGGTTAGATGTGATTAGCCTCGAGAAGCCTCAGCGGAAATGGGCCTCATCTCGCCTGGAGGGCAAAACCTCCTGGATGTTCTCGAGTTGCGGCAGGTGCTCTCGACTTACGACTGGGACCTCAGGGACATGCTCTGGTGGCCTCAGGAAAGGCCAGTCCCCATGCGAGTTCCTCGGGGGCCTCTCGGGATTCCTCTCCCGTCGATGCCGGGGCCTAAGACCTTGTGTGGAGTCGGGGCCGGAACCTGAGGATTCCTCTCCAGTGCTGACATGGATCTTGGGGTACTTCTGGAGTCTCCCCAGGGGAGTCAGTCCTCGTCTCGAATGCGGGCATGCACTTGCGCTTTCCTCCAGAGCAGTAGCAGCAGTGTCAAGCAGTACGCAGCGTGGATCAAAGGATCTATGGTTTTCCCTCGAGTCTTTCCCACGAGGCTTTCCCACGAGGCTTTCCCACAGGGCTGTCCCACGTGCACACGTGGAGGGAGTCGATCCTCGGCTTGAACGTCAAGGCAGTGCAGGGAAAACAGGTTCCTCTGGAATGGACGGACACATCTGGGGGACTCTTGGAATGGTGGCACGACCCTGGAGTTCCTCTCGCCTTTCCTGTGGAGAGCGCCTCCTCTTGAGATGCGACGGGAACGCCGGGAATTCTTTTCCTACGAAACAGGGAAAGGATCCCTCATCTCGAGCTAGGAGGCGGAAACGGGGCTCCCCTGGATGTGTGCGGGAACCCACGTGCTTCCTCTCGAGTGGAGACGGGTATGTCGGGGAACTTCTTGAGTTGCAGCAAGGGTGTGAAGGACCCTTAGGAAGTTCCAGTGGTTAGACGTGATTAGCCTCGAGAAGCCTCAGCGGAAATGGGCCTCATCTCGCCTGGAGGGCAAAACCTCCTGGATTTTCCCGAGTTGCGGCAGGTGCTCTCGACTTACGACGGGGACCTCAGGGACCCGCTCTGGTGGCCTCAGGAAAGGCCAGTCCCCATGCGAGTTCCTCGGGGGCCTCTCGGGATTCCTCTCCCGTCAATGCTGGGGACTAAGACCTTGTGTGGAGTCGGGGCCGGAACCTGAGGATTCCTCTCCAGTGCTGACATGGATCTTGGGGTACTTCTGGAGTCTCCCCAGGGGAGTCAGTCCTCGTCTCGAATGCGGGCATGCACTTGGGCGTTCCTCCAGAGCGGTAGCAGCAGTGTCACGCAGTCCGCCGCGTGGATCAAAGGATCTATGGTTTTCCCTCGAATCTTTCCCACGAGGCTTTCCCTCGAGGCTTTCCCACAGGGCTGTCCCACGTGCACACGTGGTGGGAGTCTATCCTCGGCTTGAACGTCAAGGCAGTGCAGGGAAAACAGGTTCCTCTGGAATGGACTGACACATCTGGGGGTCTCTTGGAATGGTGGCACGACCCTGGAGTTACTCTCCCCTTTCCTGTGGAGAGCGCCTCCTCTTGAGATGCGACGGGAACGCCGGGAATTCTTTCCCTACGAAACAGGGAAAGGATCCCTCATCTCGAGCTAGGAGGCGGAAACGGGGCTCCCCTGGATGTGTGCGGGACCCCACGTGCTTCCTCTCGAGTGGAGACGGGTATATCGGGGAACTTCTTGAGTTGCAGCAAGGGTGTGAAGGACCCTTAGGAAGTTCCAGTGGTTAGACGTGATTAGCCTCGAGAAGCCTCAGCGGAAATGGCCTCATCTCGCCTGGAGGGCAAAACCTCCTGGATTTTCTCGAGTTGCGGCAGGTGCTCTCGACTTAGGACGGGGACCTCATGGACCCGCTCTGGTGGCCTCAGGAAAGGCCAGTCCCCATGCGAGTTCCTCGGGGGCGTCTCGGGATTCCTCTCCCGTCGATGCCGGGGCCTAAGACCTTGTGTGGAGTCGGGGCCGGAACCTGAGGATTCCTCTCCAGTGCTGACATGGATCTTGGGGTACTTCTGGAGTCTCTCCAGGGGAGTCAGTCCTCGTCTCGAATGCGGGCATGCACTTGCGCTTTCCTCCAGAGCGGTAGCAGCAGTGTCACGCAATCCGCTGCGTGGATCAAAGGATCTATGGTTTTCCCTCGAGGCTTTCCCACGAGGCTTTCCCACAGGGCTGTCCCACGTGCACACGTGGTGGGAGTCGATCCTCGGCTTGAACGTCAAGGCAGTGCAGGGAAAACAGGTTCCTCTGGAATGGACTGACACATCTGGTGGACTCTTGGAATGGTGGCACGACCCTGGAGTTCCTCTCGCCTTTCCTGTGGATAGCGCCTCCTCTTGACATGCGACGGGAACGCCGGGAATTCTTTCCCTACGAAACAGGGAAAGGATCCCTCATATCGAGCTAGGAGGCGGAAACGGGGCTCCCCTGGATGTGTGCGGGACCCCACGTGATTCCTCTCGAGTGGAGACTGGTATGTCGGGGAACTTCTTGAGTTGCAGCAAGGGTGTGAAGGACCCTTTGGAAGATCCAGTGGTTAGATGTGATTAGCCTCGAGAAGCCTCAGCGGAAATGGGCCTCATCTCGCCTGGAGGGCAAAACCTCCTGGATTTTCTCGAGTTGCGGCAGGTGCTCTCGACTTACGACGGGGACCTCAGGGACCCGCTCTGGTGGCCTCAGGAAAGGCCAGTCCCCATGCGAGTTCCTCGGAGGCCTCTCGGGATTCCTCTCCCGTCAATGCCGGGGCCTAAGACCTTGTGTGGAGTCGGGGCCGGAACCTGAGGATTCCTCTCCAGTGCTGACATGGATCTTGGGGTACTTCTGGAGTCTCCCCAGGGGAGTCAGTCCTCGTCTCGAATGCGGGCATGCACTTGCGCTTTCCTCCAGAGCAGTAGCAGCAGTGTCACGCAGTACACAGCGTGGATCAAAGGATCTATGGTTTTCCCTCGAGTCTTTCCCTCGAGTCTTTCCCACGAGGCTTTCCCACAGGGCTGTCCCACGTGCACACGTGGTGGGAGTCGATCCTCGGCTTGAACGTCAAGGCAGTGCAGGGAAAACAGTTTCCTCTGGAATGGACTGACACATCTGGGGGACTCTTGGAATGGTGGCACGACCCTGGAGTTCCTCTCCCCTTTCCTGTGGAGAGCGCCTCCTCTTGAGATGAGATGGGAACGCCGGGAATTCTTTCCCTATGAAACAGGGAAAGGATCCCTCATCTCGAGCTAGGATGCGGAAACGGGGCTCCCTTGGATGTGTGCGGGACCCCACGTGCTTCCTCTCGAGTGGAGACGGGTATGTCGGGGAACTTCTTGAGTTGCAACAAGGGTGTGAAGGACCCTTTGGAAGTTCCAGTGGTTAGATGTGATTAGCCTCGAGAAGCCTCAGCGGAAATGGGCCTCATCTAGCCTGGAGGGCAAAACCTCCTGGATTTTCTCGAGTTGCGGCAGGTGCTCTCGACTTACGACGGGGACCTCAGGGACCCGCTCTGGTGGCCTCAGGAAAGGCCAGTCCCCATGCGAGTTCCTCGGGGGCCTCTCGGGATTCCTCTCCCGTCGATGCCGGGGCCTAAGACCTTGTGTGGAGTCGGGGCCGGAACCTGAGGATTCCTCTCCAGTGCTGACATGGATCTTGGGGTACTTCTGGAGTCTCCCCAGGGGAGTCAGTCCTCGTCTCGAATGCGGGCATGCACTTGCGCTTTCCTCCAGAGCGGTAGCAGCAGTGTCACGCAGTCCGCCGCGTGGATCAAAGGATCTATGGATTTCCCTCGAGTCTTTCCCACGAGGCTTTCCCACGAGGCTTTCCCACAGGGCTGTCCCACGTGCACACGTGGTGGGAGTCGATCCTCGGCTTGAACGTCAAGGCAGTGCAGTGAAAACAGGTTCCTCTGGAATGGACTGACACATCTGGTGGACTCTTGGAATGCTGGCACGACCCTGGAGTTCCTCTCGCCTTTCCTGTGGATAGCGCCTCCTCTTGAGATGCGACGGGAACGCCGGGAATTCTTTCCCTACGAAACAGGGAAAGGATCCCTCATCTCGAGCTAGGAGGCGGAAACATGGCTCCCCTGGATGTGTGCGGGAACCCACGTGCTTCCTCTCGAGTGGAGACGGGTATGTCGGGGAACTTCTTGAGTTGCAGCAAGGGTGTGAAGGACCCTTTGGAAGTTCCAGTGGTTAGATGTGATTAGCCTCGAGAAGCCTCAGCGGAAATGGGCCTCATCTCGCCTGGAGGGCAAAACCTCCTGGATTTTCTCGAGTTGCGGCAGGTGCTCTCGACTTACGACGGGGACCTCAGGGACCCGCTCTGGTGGCCTCAGGAAAGGCCAGTCCCCATGCGAGTTCCTCGGGGGCCTCTCGGGATTCCTCTCCCGTCAATGCTGGGGACTAAGACCTTGTGTGTAGTCGGGGCCGGAACCTGAGGATTCCTCTCCAGTGCTGACATGGATCTTGGGGTACTTCTGGAGTCTCCCCAGGGGAGTCAGTCCTCGTCTCGAATGCGGGCATGCACTTGCGCGTTCCTCCAGAGCGGTAGCAGCAGTGTCACGCAGTCCGCTGCGTGGATCAAAGGATCTATGGTTTTCCCTCGAGTCTTTCCCACGAGGCTTTCCCTCGAGGCTTTCCCACAGGGCTGTCCCACGTGCACACGTGGTGGGAGTCTATCCTCGGCTTGAACGTCAAGGCAGTGCAGGGAAAACAGGTTCCTCTGGAATGGACTGACACATCTGGGGGTCTCTTGGAATGGTGGCACGACCCTGGAGTTACTCTCCCCTTTCCTGTGGAGAGCGCCTCCTCTTGAGATGCGACGGGAACGCCGGGAATTCTTTCCCTACGAAACAGGGAAAGGATCCCTCATCTCGAGATAGGAGGCGGAAACGGGGCTCCCCTGGATGTGTGCGGGACCCCACGTGCTTCCTCTCGAGTGGAGACGGGTATATCGGGGAACTTCTTGAGTTGCAGCAAGGGTGTGAAGGACCCTTAGGAAGTTCCAGTGGTTAGACGTGATTAGCCTCGAGAAGCCTCAGCGGAATTGGCCTCATCTCGCCTGGAGGGCAAAACCTCCTGGATTTTCTCGAGTTGCGGCAGGTGCTCTCGACTTACGACGGGGACCTCATGGACCCGCTCTGGTGGCCTCAGGAAAGGCCAGTCCCCATGCGAGTTCCTCGGGGGCGTCTCGGGATTCCTCTCCCGTCGATGCCGGGGCCTAAGACCTTGTGTGGAGTCGGGGCCGGAACCTGAGGATTCCTCTCCAGTGCTGACATGGATCTTGGGGTACTTCTGGAGTCTCTCGAGGGGAGTCAGTCCTCGTCTCGAATGCGGGCATGCACTTGCGCATTCCTCCAGAGCGGTAGCAGCAGTGTCACGCAATCCGCTGCGTGGATCAAAGGATCTATGGTTTTCCCTCGAGGCTTTCCCACGAGGCTTTCCCACAGGGCTGTCCCACGTGCACACGTGGTGGGAGTCGATCCTCGGCTTGAACGTCAAGGCAGTGCAGGGAAAACAGGTTCCTCTGGAATGGACTGACACATCTGGTGGACTCTTGGAATGGTGGCACGACCCTGGAGTTCCTCTCGCCTTTCCTGTGGATAGCGCCTCCTCTTGACATGCGACGGGAACGCCGGGAATTCTTTCCCTACGAAACAGGGAAAGGATCCCTTATCTCGAGCTAGGAGGCGGAAACGGGGCTCCCCTGGATGTGTGCGGGACCCCACATGATTCCTCTCGAGTGGAGACGGGTATGTCGGGGAACTTCTTGAGTTGCAGCAAGGGTGTTAAGGACCCTTAGGAAGTTCCAGTGGTTAGACGTGATTAGCCTCGAGAAGCCTCAGCGGAAATGGCCTCATCTCGCCTGGAGGGCAAAACCTCCTGGATTTTCTCGAGTTGCGGCAGGTGCTCTCGACTTACGACGGGGACATCATGGACCCCGCTCTGGTGGCCTCAGGAAAGGCCAGTCCCCATGCGAGTTCCTCGGGGGCCTCTCGGGATTCCTCTCCCGTCGATGCCGGGGCCTAAGACCTTGTGTGGAGTCGGGGCCGGAACCTGAGGATTCCTCTCCAGTGCTGACATGGATCTTGGGGTACTTCTGGAATCTCTCCAGGGGAGTCAGTCCTCGTCTCGAATGCGGGCATGCACTTGCGCATTCCTCCAGAGCGGTAGCAGCAGTGTCACGCAATCCGCTGCGTGGATCAAAGGATCTATGGTTTTCCCTCGAGGCTTTCCCACGAGGCTTTCCCACAGGGCTGTCCCACGTGCACACGTGGTGGGAGTCGATCCTCGGCTTGAACGTCAAGGCAGTGCAGTGAAAACAGGTTCCTCTGGAATGGACTGACACATCTGGTGGACTCTTGGAATGGTGGCACGACCCTGGAGTTCCTCTCGCCTTTCCTGTGGATAGCGCCTCCTCTTGACATGCGACGGGAACGCCGGGAATTCTTTCCCTACGAAACAGGGAAAGGATCCCTCATCTCGAGCTAGGAGGCGGAAACGGGGCTCCCCTGGATGTGTGCGGGAACCCACGTGCTTCCTCTCGAGTGGAGACGGGTATGTCGGGGAACTTCTTGAGTTGCAGCAAGGGTGTGAAGGACCCTTTGGAAGTTCCAGTGGTTAGATGTGATTAGCCTCGAGAAGCCTCAGCGGAAATGGGCCTCATCTCGCCTGGAGGGCAAAACCTCCTGGATTTTATCGAGTTGCGGCAGGTGCTCTCGACTTATGACGGGGACCTCAGGGACCCGCTCTGGTGGCCTCAGGAAAGGCCAGTCCCCATGCGAGTTCCTCGGGGGCGTCTCGGGATTCCTCTCCCGTCGATGCCGGGGCCTAAGACCTTGTGTGGAGTCGGGGCCGTAACCTGAGGATTCCTCTCCAGTGCTGACATGGATCTTGGGGTACTTCTGGAGTCTCCCCAGGGGAGTCAGTCCTCGTCTCGAATGCGGGCATGCAATTGCGCTTTCCTCCAGAGCGGTAGCAGCAGTGTCACGCAGTCCGCCGCGTGGATCAAAGGATCTATGGATTTCCCTCGAGTCTTTCCCACGAGGCGTTCCCACGAGGCTTTCCCACAGGGCTGTCCCACGTGTACACGTGGTGGGAGTCGATCCTCGGCTTGAACGTCAAGGCAGTGCAGTGAAAACAGGTTCCTCTGGAATGGACTGACACATCTGGTGGACTCTTGGAATGGTGGCACGACCCTGGAGTTCCTCTCGCCTTTCCTGTGGATAGCGCCTCCTCTTGAGATGCGACGGGAACGCCGGGAATTCTTTCCCTACGAAACAGGGAAAGGATCCCTCATCTCGAGCTAGGGGGCGGAAACGGGGCTCCCCTGGATGTGTGCGGGAACCCACGTGCTTCCTCTCGAGTGGAGACGGGTATGTCGGGGAACTTCTTGAGTTGCAGCAAGGGTGTGAAGGACCCTTTGGAAGTTCCAGTGGTTAGACGTGATTAGCCTCGAGAAGCCTCAGCGGAAATGGGCCTCATCTCGCCTGGAGGACAAAACCTCCTGGATTTTCTCGAGTTGCGGCAGGTGCTCTCGACTTACGACTGGGACCTCAGGGACCCGCTCTGGTGGCCTCAGGAAAGGCCAGTCCCCATGCGAGTTCCTCGGGGGCCTCTCGGGATTCCTCTCCCGTCGATGCCGGGGCCTAAGACCTTGTGTGGAGTCGGGGCCTGAACCTGAGGATTCCTCTCCAGTGCTGACATGGACCTTGGGGTACTTCTGGAGTCTCCCCAGGGGAGTCAGTCCTCGTCTCGAATGCGGGCATGCACTTCCGCTTTCCTCCAGAGCGGTAGCAGCAGTGTCACGCAGTCCGCCGCGTGGATCAAAGGATCTATGGTTTTCCCTCGAGTCTTTCCCACGAGGCTTTCCCTCGAGGCTTTCCCACAGGGCTGTCCCACGTGCACACGTGGTGGGAGTCTATCCTCGGCTTGAACGTCAAGGCAGTGCAGGGAAAACAGGTTCCTCTGGAATGGACTGACACATCTGGGGGTCTCTTGGAATGGTGGCACGACCCTGGAGCTACTCTCCCCTTTCCTGTGGAGAGCGCCTCCTCTTGAGATGCGACGGGAACGCCGGGAATTCTTTCCCTACGAAACAGGGAAAGGATCCCTCATCTCGAGCTAGGAGGCGGAAACGGGGCTCCCCTGGATGTGTGCGGGACCCCACGTGCTTCCTCTCGAGTGGAGACGGGTATATCGGGGAACTTCTTGAGTTGCAGCAAGGGTGTGAAGGACCCTTAGGAAGTTCCAGTGGTTAGACGTGATTAGCCTCAAGAAGCCTCAGCGGAAATGGCCTCATCTCGCCTGGAGGGCAAAACCTCCTGGATTTTCTCGAGTTGCGGCAGGTGCTCTCGACTTACGACGGGGACCTCATGGACCCGCTCTGGTGGCCTCAGGAAAGGCCAGTCCCCATGCGAGTTCCTCGGGGGCCTCTCGGGATTCCTCTCCCGTCGATGCCGGGGCCTAAGACCTTGTGTGGAGTCGGGGCCGGAACCTGAGGATTCCTCTCCAGTGCTGACATGGATCATGGGGTACTTTTGGAGTCTCCCCAGGGGAGTCAGTCCTCGTCTCGAATGCGGGCATGCACTTGCGCATTCCTCCAGAGCGGTAGCAGCAGTGTCACGCAATCCGCTGCGTGGATCAAAGGATCTATGGTTTTCCCTCGAGGCTTTCCCACGAGGCTTTCCCACAGGGCTGTCCCACGTGCACACGTGGTGGGAGTCGATCCTCGGCTTGAACGTCAAGGCAGTGCAGGGAAAACAGGTTCCTCTGGAATGGACTGACACATCTCGTGGACTCTTGGAATGGTGGCACGACCCTGGAGTTCCTCTCGCCTTTCCTGTGGATAGCGCCTCCTCTTGAGATGCGACGGGAACGCCGGGAATTCTTTCCCTACGAAACAGGGAAAGGATCCCTCATCTCGAGGTAGGAGGCGGAAACGGGGCTCCCCTGGATGTGTGCGGGACCCCACGTGCTTTCTCTCGAGTGGAGACGGGTATGTCGGGGAACTTCTTGAGTTGCAGCAAGGGTGTGAAGGACCCTTAGGAAGTTCCAGTGGTTAGATGTGATTAGACTCGAGAAGCCTCAGCTGAAATGGGCCTCATCTCGCCTGGAGGGCAAAACCTCCTGGATTTTCTCGAGTTGCGGCAGGTGCTCTCGACTTACGACGGGGACCTCAGGGACCCGCTCTGGTGGCCTCAGGAAAGGCCAGTCCCCATGCGAGTTCCTCGGAGGCCTCTCGGGATTCTTCTCCCATCAATGCCGGGGCCTAAGACCTTGTGTGGAGTCTGGGCCGGAACCTGAGGATTCCTCTCCAGTGCTGACATGAATCTTGGGGTACTTCTGGAGTCTCCCCAGGGGAGTCAGTCCTCGTCTCGAATGCGGGCATGCACTTGCACTTTCCTCCAGAGCGGTAGCAGCAGTGTCACGCAGTCCGCCGCGTGGATCAAAGGATCTATGGTTTTCCCTCGAGTCTTTCCCACGAGGCTTTCCCACGAGGCTTTCACACAGGGCTGTCCCACGTGCACACGTGGTGGGAGTCGATCCTCGGCTTGAACGTCAAGGCAGTACAGGGAAAAGAGGTTCCTCTAGAATAGACTGACACATCTGGGGTCTCTTGGAATGGTGGCACGACCCTGGAGTTCCTCTCGCCTTTCCTGTGGAGAGCGCCTCCTCTTGAGATGCGACGGGAACGCCGGGAATTCATTCCCTACGAAACAGGGAAAGGATCCCTCATTTCGAGCTACGAGGCGGAACCGGGGCTCCTCTGGATGTGTGCGGGACCCTCGTGCTTCCTCTCGAGTTTAGACAGGTATGTCGGGGAACTTCTTGAGTTGTAGCAAGGGTGTGAAGGACCCTTTGGAATTTCCAGTGGTTAGATGTGATTAGCCTCGAGAAGCCTCAGCGGAAATGGCCCTCATCTCGCCTGGAGGGCAAAACCTCCTGGATTTTCTCGAGTTGCGGCAGGTGCTCTCGACTTACGACGGGGACCTCAGGGACCCGCTCTGGTGGCCTCAGGAAAGGCCAGTCCCCATGCGAGTTCCTCCGGGGCCACTCGGGATTCCTCTCCCGTCGATGCCGGGGCCTAAGACCTTGTGTGGAGTCGGGGCCGGAACCTGAGGATTCCTCTCCAGTGCTGACATGGATCTTGGGGTACTTCTGGAGTCTCCCCAGGGGAGTCAGTCCTCGTCTCGAATGCGGGCATGCACTTGCGCTTTCCTCCAGAGCGGTAGCAGCAGTGTCACGAAGTCCGCCGCGTGGATCAAAGAATCTATGGTTTTCCCTCGAGTCTTTCCCATGAGGCTTTCCCACGAGGCTTTCCAACAGGGCTGTCCCACGTGCACACGTGGTGGGAGTCGATCCTCGGCTTGAGCGTCAAGGCAGTGCAGGGAAAACAGGTTCCTCTGGAATGGACTGACCCATCTGGGGGACTCTTGGAATGGTGGCACGATCCTGGAGTTCCTCTCGCCTTTACTGTGGAGAGCGCCTCCTCTTGAGATGCAACGGGAACGCCGGGAATTCTTTCCCTACGAAACAGGGAAAGGATCCCTCATCTCGAACTAGGAGGCGGAAACGGGGCTCCCCTGGATGTGTGCGGGACCCCACGTGCTTCCTGTCGAGTGGAGACTGTTATGTCGGGGAACTGCGTTAGTTGCAGCAAGGGTGTGAAGGACCCTTTGGAAGTTCCAGTGGTTAGATGTGATTAGCCTCAAGAAGCCTCAGCGGAAATGGGCCTCATCTCGTCTGGAGAGCAAAACCTCCTGGATTTTCTCGAGTTGCGGCAGGTTCTCTCGACATACGACGGGGACCTCATGGACCCGCTCTGGTGGCCTCAGGAAAGGCCAGTCCCCATGCGAGTTCCTCGGGGGCGTCTCGGGATTCCTCTCCCGTCGATGCCGGGGCCTAAGACCTTGTGTGGAGTCGGGGCCGGAACCTGAGGATTCCTCTCCAGTGCTGACCTGGATCTTGGGGTACTTCTGGAGTCTCCCCAGGGGAGTCAGTCCTCGTCTCGAATGCGGGCATGCACTTCCGCTTTCCTCCAGAGCGGTAGCAGCAGTGTCACGCAGTCCGCCGCGTGGATCAAAGGATCTATGGTTTTCCCTCGAGTCTTTCCCACGAGGCTTTCCCACGAGGCTTTCCCACAGGGCTGTCCCACGTGCACACGTGGTGGGACTCGATCCTCGGCTTGAACGTCAAGGCAGTGCAGGGAAAAGAGGTTCCTCTGGAATGGACTTACCCATCTGGGGGACTCTTGGAATGGTGGCACGACCCTTGAGTTCCTCTCGCCTTTCCTGTGGAGAGCGCCTCCTCTTGAGATGCGACGGGAACGCCGGGAATTCTTTCCCTACGAAACAGGGAAAGGATCCCTCATCTCGAGCTAGGAGGCGGAAACGGCGCTTCCCTGGATGTGTGCGGAACCCTCGTGCTTCCTCTCGAGTGTAGACGGGTATGTCGGGGAACTTCTTGAGTTGCAGCAAGGGTGTGAAGGACCCTTTGAAAGTTCCAGTGGTTAGATGTGATTAGCCTCGAGAAGCCTCAGTGGAAAAGGGCCTCATCTCGCCTGGTGGGCAAAACCTCCTGGATTTTCTCGAGTTGCGGCAGGTGCTCTTGACTTACTACCGGGACCTCAGGGACCCGCTCTGGTGGCCTCAGGAAAGGCCAGTCCCCATGCGAGTTCCTCAGGGGCCTCTCGGGATTCCTCTCCCGTCGATGCCGGGGCCTAAGACCTTGTGTGGAGTCGGGGCCGGAACCTGAGGATTCCTCTCCAGTGCTGACATGGATCTTGGGGTACTTCTGGAGTCTCCCCAGGGGAGTCAGTCCTCGTCTCGAATGCGGGCATGCACTTGCGCTTTCCTCCAGAGCGGTAGCAGCAGTGTCACGAAGTCCGCCGCGTGGATCAAAGGATCTATGGTTTTCCCTCGAGTCTTTCCCATGAGGCTTTCCCACGAGGCTTTCCAACAGGGCTGTCCCACGTGCACACGTGGTGGGAGTCGATCCTCGGCTTGAGCGTCAAGGCAGTGCAGGGAAAACAGGTTCCTCTGGAATGGACTGACCCATCTGGGGGACTCTTGGAATGGTGGCACGATCCTGGAGTTCCTCTCGCCTTTCCTGTGGAGAGCGCCTCCTCTTGAGATGCGACGGGAACGCCGGGAATTCTTTCCCTACGAAACAGGGAAAGGATCCCTCATCTTGAACTAGGAGGCGGAAACGGGGCTCCCCTCGATGTGTGCGGGACCCCACGTGCTTCCTGTCGAGTGGAGACTGTTATGTCGGGGAACTGCGTTAGTTGCAGCAAGGGTGTGAAGGACCCTTGGAAGTTCCAGTGGTTAGATGTGATTAGCCTCAAGAAGCCTCAGCGGAAATGGGCCTCATCTCGTCTGGAGAGCAAAACCTCCTGGATTTTCTCGAGTTGCGGCAGGTTCTCTCGACATACGACGGGGACCTCAGGGACCCGCTCTGGTGGCCTCAGGAAAGGCCAGTCAACATGCGAGTTCCTCGGGGGCCTCTCGGGATTCCTCTCCCGTCGATGCCGGGGCCTAAGACCTTGTGTGGAGTCGGGGCCGGAACCTGAGGATTCCTCTCCAGTGCTGACATGGATCTTGGGGTACTTCTGGAGTCTCCCCAGGGGAGTCAGTCCTCGTCTCGAATGCGGGCATGCACTTCCGCTTTCCTCCAGAGCGGTAGCAGCAGTGTCACGCAGTCCGCCGCGTGGATCAAAGGATCTATGGTTTTCCCTCGAGTCTTTCCCACGAGGCTTTCCCACGAGGCTTTCCCACAGGGCTGTCCCACGTGCACACGTGGTGGGACTCGATCCTCGGCTTGAACGTCAAGGCAGTGCAGGGAAAACAGGTTCCTCTGGAATGGACTGACTCATCTGGGGGACTCTTGGAATGGTGGCACGACCCTTGAGTTCCTCTCGCCTTTCCTGTGGAGAGCGCCTCCTCTTGAGATGCGACGGGAACGCCGGGAATTCTTTCCCTACGAAACAGGGAAAGGATCCCTCATCTCGAGCTAGGAGGCGGAAACGGCGCTCCCCTGGATGTGTGCGGAACCCTCGTGCTTCCTCTCGAGTGGAGACGGGTATGTCGGGGAACTTCTTGAGTTGCAGCAAGGGTGTGAAGGACCCTTTGAAAGTTCCAGTGGTTAGATGTGATTAGCCTCGAGAAGCCTCAGTGGAAATGGGCCTCATCTCGCCTGGAGGGCAAAACCTCCTGGATTTTCTCGAGTTGCGGCAGGTGCTCTCGACTTACGACGGGGACCTCAGGGACCCGCTCTGGTGGCCTCAGGAATGGCCAGTCCCCATGCGAGTTCCTCGGGGGCCTCTCGGGATTCCTCTCCCGTCGATGCCGGGGCCTAAGACCATGTGTGGAGTCGGGGCCGGAACCTGAGGATTCCTCTCCAGTGCTGACATGAATCTTGGGGTACTTCTGGAGTCTCCCCAGGGGAGTCAGTCCTCGTCTCGAATGCGGGCATGCACTTGCACTTTCCTCCAGAGAGGTAGCAGCAGTGTCACGCAGTCCGCCGCGTGGATCAAAGGATCTATGGTTTTCCCTCGAGTCTTTCCCACGAGGCTTTCCCACGAGGCTTTCACACAGGGCTGTCCCGCGTGCACACGTGGTGGGAGTCGATCCTCGGCTTGAACGTCAAGGCAGTACAGGGAAAAGAGGTTCCTCTGGAATAGACTGACACATCTGGGGTCTCTTGGAATGGTGGCACGACCCTGGAGTTCCTCTCGCCTTTCCTGTGGAGAGCGCCTCCTCTTGAGATGCGACGGGAACGCCGGGAATTCTTTCCCTACGAAACAGGGAAAGGATCCCTCATTTCGAGCTACGAGGCGGAACCGGGGCTCCTCTGGATGTGTGCGGGACCCTAGTTCTTCCTCTCGAGTGGAGACGGGTATGTCGGGGAACTTCTTGAGTTGCAGCAAGGGTGTGAAAGACCCTTTGGAAGTTGCAGTGGTTAGATGTGATTAGCCTCGAGAAGCCTCAGTGGAAATGGGACTCATCTCGCCTGGAGGGCAAAATCTCCTGGATTTTCTCGAGTTGCGGCAGGTGCTCTCGACTTACGACGGGGACCTCAGGGACCCACTCTGGTGGCCTCAGGAAAGGCCAGTCCCCATGCAGGTTCCTCGGGGGCCTCTTGGGATTCCTCTCCCGTCGATGCCGGGGCCTAAGACCTTGTGTGGAGTCGGGGCCGGAACCTGAGGATTCTTCTCCAGTGCTGACATGGATCTTGGGGTACTTCTGGAGTCTCCCCAGGGGAGTCAGTCCTCGTCTCGAATGCGGGCATGCACTTGCGCTTTCCTCCAGAGCGGTAGCAGCAGTGTCACGGAGTCCGCCGCGTGGATCAAAGGATCTATGGTTTTCCCTCGAGTCTTTCCCACGAGGCTGTCCCACGAGGCTTTCCCACAGGGCTGTACCACGTGCACACGTGGTGGGAGTCGATCCTCGGCTTGAACGTCAAGGCAGTTCAGGGAAAACAGGTTCCTCTGGAATGGACTGACACATCTGGGGGACTCTTGGAATGGTGGCACGACCCTGGAGTTCCTCTCGCCTTTCCTGTGGAGAGAGTCTCCTCTTGAGATGCGACGGGAACGCCGGGAATTCTTTCCCTATGAATCAGGGAAAGGATCCCTCATCTCGAGCTAGGAGGCGGAAACGGGGCTCCCCTGGATGTGTGCGGGACCCCACGTGCTTCCTCTCGAGTGGAGACGGGTATGTCGGGGAACTTCTTGAGTTGCAGCAAGGGTGTGAAGGACCCTTTGGAAGTTCCAGTGGTTAGACGTGATTAGACTCGAGAAGCCTCAGCGGAAATGGGCCTCATCTCGCCTGGAGGGCAAAACCTCCTGGATTTTCTCGAGTTGCGGCAGGTGCTCTTGACTTTCGACGGGGACCTCAGGGACCCGCTCTGGTGGCCTCAGGAAAGGCCAGTCCCCATGCGAGTTCCACGGGGGCCTCTCGGGATTCCTCTCCCGTCGATGCCGGGGCCTAAGACCTTGTGTGGAGTCGGGGCCGGAACCTCAGGATTCCTCTCCAGTGCTGACATGGATCTTGGGGTACTTCTGGAGTCTCCCCAGGGGAGTCAGTCCTCGTCTCGAATGTGGGCATGCACTTCCGCTTTCCTCCAGAGCGGAAGCATCAGTGTCACGCAGTCCGCCGCGTGGATCAAAGGATCTATGGTTTTCCCTCGAGTCTTTCCCACGAGGCTTTCCCACGAGGCTTTCCCACAGGGCTGTCCCACGTGCACACGTGGTGGGAGTCGATCCTCGGCTTGAACGTCAAGGCAGTGCAGGGAAAACAGGTTCCTCTGGAATGGACTGACACATCTGGGGGACTCTTGGAATGGTGGCACGACCCTGGAGTTCCTCTCGCCTTTCCTGTGGAGAGCGCCTCCTCTTGAGATGCGACGGGAACGCCGGGAATTCTTTCCCTACGAAACAGGGAAAGGATCCCTCATCTCGAGCTAGGAGGTGGAAACGGGGCTCCCCTGGATGTGTGCGGGACCCCACGTGCTTCCTCTCGAGTGGAGACGGGTATGTCGGGGAACTTCTTGAGTTGCAGCAAGGGTGTGAAGGACCCTTTGGAAGTTCCAGTGGTTAGACGTGATTAGCCTCGAGAAGCCTCAGAGGAAATGGGCCTAATGTCGCCTGGAGGGCAAAACCTACTGGATTTTCTCGAGTTGCGGCAGGTGCTCTCGACTTACGACGGGGACCTCAGGGACCCGCTCTGGTGGCGTCAGGAAAGGCAATTCCCCATGCGAGTTCCTCGGGGGCCTCTCGGGATTCCTCTCCCGTCGATGCCGGGGCCTAAGACCTTGTGTGGAGTCGGGGCCGGAACCTGAGGATTCCTCTCCAGTGCTGACATGGATCTTGGGGTACTTCTGGAGTCTCCCCAGGGGAGTCAGTCCTCGTCTCGAATGTGGGCATGCACTTCCGCTTTCCTCCAGAGCGGTAGCAGCAGTGTCACGCAGTCCGCCGCGTGGATCAATGGATCTATGGTTTTCCCTCGAGTCTTTCCCACGAGGCTTTCCCACGAGGCTTTCCCACAGGGCTGTCCCACGTGCACACGTGGTGGGAGTCTATCCTCGGCTTGAACGTCAAGGCAGTGCAGGGAAAGCAGGTTCCTCTGGAATGGACTGACACATCTGGGGGACTCTTGGAATGGTGGCACGACCCTGGAGTTCCTCTCGCCTTTCCTGTGGAGAGCGCCTCCTCTTGAGATGCGACGGGAACGCCGGGAATTCTTTCCCTACGAAACAGGGAAAGGATCCCTCATCTCGAGCTAGGAGGCGGAAACGGGGCTCCCCTGGATGTGTGCGGGACCCCACGTGCTTCCTCTCGGGTGGAGATGGGTATGTCGGGGAACTTCTTGAGTTACAGCAAGGGAGTGAAGGACCCTTTGGAAGTTCCAGTGGTTAGATGTGATTAGCCTCGAGAAGCCTCAGCGGAAATGGGCCTTATCTCGCCTGGAGGGCAAAACCTCCTGGATTTTCTCGAGTTGCGGCAGGTGCTCTCGACTTACGACGGGGACCTCATGGACCCGCTCTGGTGGCCTCAGGACAGGCCAGTCCCCATGCGAGTTCCTCGCGGGCCTCTCGGGATTCCTCTCCCGTCGATGCCGAGGCCTAAGACCTTGTGTGGAGTTGGGGCCGGAACCTGAGGATTCCTCTCCAGTGCTGACATGGATCTTGGGGTACTTCTGGAGTCTACCCAGGGGAGTCAGTCCTTCTCTCGAATGCGGGCATGCACTTGCGCTTTCCTCCAGAGCGGTAGCAGCAGTGTCACGCAGTCCGCCGCGTGGATCAAAGGATCTATGGTTTTCCCTCGAGTCTTTCCCACGAGGCTTTCCCACGAAGCTTTCCCACAGGGCTGTCCCACGTGCACACGTGGTGGGAGTCGATCCTCGGCTTGAAGGTCAAGGCAGTGCAGGGAAAAAAGTTCCTCTGGAATGGACTGACACATCTGGGGGACTCCTGGAATGGTGGCACGACCCTGGAGTTCCTCTCGCCTTTCCTGTGGAGAGCGCCTCCTCTTGAGATGCGACGGGCACGCCGGGAATTCCTTCCCTACGAAACAGCGAAAGGATCTCTCTTTTCGAGTTAGGAGGCGGAAACGGGCTCCTCTGGATGTGTGCGGGACCCTCGTTCTTCCTCTCGAGTGGAGACGGGTATGTCGGGGAACTTCTTGAGTTGCAGCAAGGGTGTGAAAGACCCTTTGGATGTTGCAGTGGTTAGATGTGATTAGCCTCGAGAAGCCTCAGTGGAAATGGGCCTCATCTCGCCTGGAGGGCAAAATCTCCTGGATTTTCTCGAGTTGCGGCAGGTGCTCTCGACTTACGACGGGGACCTCAGGGACCCACTCTGGTGGCCTCAGGAAAGGCCAGTCCCCATGCAGGTTCCTCGGGGGCCTCTTGGGATTCCTCTCCCGTCGATGCCGGGGCCTAAGACCTTGTGTGGAGTCGGGGCCGGAACCTGAGGATTCTTCTCCAGTGCTGACATGGATCTTGGGGTACTTCTGGAGTCTCCCCAGGGGAGTCAGTCCTCGTCTCGAATGCGGGCATGCACTTGCGCTTTCCTCCAGAGCGGTAGCAGCAGTGTCACGCAGTCCGCCGCGTGGATCAAAGGATCTATGGTTTTCCCTCGAGTCTTTCCCACGAGGCTGTCCCACGAGGCTTTCCCACAGGGCTGTCCCACGTGCACACGTGGTGGGAGTCGATCCTCGGCTTGAACGTCAAGGCAGTTCAGGGAAAACAGGTTCCTCTGGAATGGACTGACACATCTGGGGGACTCTTGGAATGGTGGCACGACCCTGGAGTTCCTCTCGCCTTTCCTGTGGAGAGAGTCTCCTCTTGAGATGCGACGGGAACGCCGGGAATTCTTTCCCTATGAATCAGGGAAAGGATCCCTCATCTCGAGCTAGGAGGCGGAAGCGGGGCTCCCCTGGATGTGTACGGGACCCCACGTGCTTCCTCTCGAGTGGAGAAGGGTATGTCGCGGAACTGCTTGAGTTGCAGCAAGGGTTGAAGGACCCTTTGGAAGTTCGAGCGGTTAGATGTGATTAGACTCGAGAAGCCTCAGCGGAAATGGGCCTCATCTCGCCTGGAGGGCAAAACCTCCTGGATTTTCTCGAGTTGCGGCAGGTGCTCTCGACTTAATATGGGGACCTCAGGGACCCGCTCTGGTGGCCTCAGGAAAGGCCAGTCCCCATGCGAGTTCCTCGGGGGCCTCTCGGGATTCCTCTCCCGTCGATGCCGGGGACTAAGACCTTGTGTGGAGTCGGGGCCGAAACCTGAGGATTCCTCTCCAGTGCTGAAATGGATCTTGGGGTACTTCTGGAGTCTCCCCAGATGAGTCAGTCCTCGTCTCGATTGCGGGCATGCATTTGCGCTTTCCTCCAGAGCGGTAGCAGCAGTGTCACACAGTCCGCCGCGTGGATCAAAGGATCTATGGTTTTCCCTCGAGTCTTTCCCACGAGGCTTTCCCACGAGGCTTTCCCACAGGGCTGTCCCACGTGCACACGTTGTGGGAGTCGATCCTCGGCTTGAACGTCAAGGCAGTGCAGGGAAAACAGATTCCTCTGTAATGGACTGACACATCTGGGGGTCTCTTGGAATGCTGGCACGACCCTGGAGTTCCTCTCCCCTTTCCTGTGGAGAACGCCTCCTCTTGAGATGCGACGGGAACGCCGGGAATTCTTTCCCTACGAAACAGGGAAGGATCCCTAATTTCGAGCTAGGAGGCGGAAACGGGGCACCCCTGGATGTGTGCGGGACCCCACGTGATTCCTCTCGAGTGGAGACGGGTATGTCGGGGAACTTCTCGAGTTGCAACAAGGGTGTGAAGGACCCTTTGGAAGTTCCAGTGGTTAGATGTGATTAGCCTCGAGAAGCCTCAGCGGAAATGGGCCTCATCTCGCCTGGAGGTCAAAACCTCCTGGATTTTCTCGAGTTGCGGCAGGTGCTCTCGACTTATGATGGGGACCTCAGGGACCCGCCCTGGTGGCCTCAGGAAAGGCCAGTCCCCATGCGAGTTCCTCGGGGGCCTCTTGGGATTCCTCTCCCGTCGATGCCGGGGCCTAAGACCTTGTGTGGAGTCGGGGCCGGAACCTGAGTATTCCTCTCCAGTGCTGACATGGATCTTGGGGTACTTCTGCAGTCTCCCCAGGGGAGTCAGTCCTCGTCTCGAATGCGGGCATGCACTTGCGCTTTCCTCCAGAGCGGTAGAAGCAGTGTCACGCAGTCCGCTGCGTGGATCAAAGGATCTATGGTTTTCCCTCGAGTCTTTCCCACGAGGCTTTCCCACGAGGCTTTCCCACAGGGCTGTCCCACGTGCACACGTGGTGGGAGTCGATCCTCGGCTTGAACGTCAAGGCAGTGCAGGGAAAACAGGTTCCTCTGGAATGGACTGACACATCTGGGGGACTCTTGGAATGGTGGCACAACCCTGGAGTTCCTCTCGCCTTTCCTGTGGAGAGCGCCTCCTCTTGAGATGCGACGGGAACGCCGGGAATCTTTCCCTACGAAACAGGGAAAGGATCCCTCATCTCGAGCTAGGAGGCGGAAACGGGGCTCCCCTGGATGTGTGCGGGACCCCACGTGCTTCCTCTCGAGTGGAGACGGGTATGTCGGGGAACTTCTTGAGTTGCAGCAAGGGTGTGAAGGACCCTTTGGAAGTTCCAGTGGTTAGACGTGATTAGACTCGAGAAGCCTCAGCGGAAATGGGCCTCATCTCGCCTGGAGGGCAAAACCTCCTGGATTTTCTCGAGTTGCGGCAGGTGCTCTTGACTTTCGACGGGGACCTCAGGGACCCGCTCTGGTGTCCTCAGGAAAGGCCAGTCCCCATGCGAGTTCCTCGGGGGCCTCTCGGGATTCCTCTCCCGTCGATGCCGGGGCCTAAGACCTTGTGTGGAGTCGGGGCCGGAACCTGAGGATTCCTCTCCAGTGCTGACATGGATCTTGGGGTACTTCTGGAGTCTCCCCAGGGGAGTCAGTCCTCGTCTCGAATGTGGGCATGCACTTCCGCTTTCCTCCAGAGCGGTAGCAGCAGTGTCACGCAGTCCGCCGCGTGGATCAATGGATCTATGGTTTTCCCTCGAGTCTTTCCCACGAGGCTTTCCCACGAGGCTTTCCCACAGGGCTGTCCCACGTGCACACGTGGTGGGAGTCTATCCTCGGCTTGAACGTCAAGGCAGTGCAGGGAAAGCAGGTTCCTCTGGAATGGACTGACACATCTGGGGGACTCTTGGAATGGTGGCACGACCCTGGAGTTCCTCTCGCCTTTCCTGTGGAGAGCGCCTCCTCTTGAGATGCGACGGGAACGCCGGGAATTCTTTCCCTACGAAACAGGGAAAGGATCCCTCATCTCGAGATAGGAGGCGGAAACGGGGCTCCCCTGGATGTGTGCGGGACCCCACGTGCTTCCTCTCGAGTGCAGACGGGTATGTCGGGGAACTTCTTCATTTGCAGCAAGGGTGAGAAGGACCCTTTGGAAGTTCCAGTGGTTAGACGTGATTAGCCTCGAGAAGCCTCAGCGGAAATGGGCCTCATCTCGCCTGGAGGGCAAAACCTCCTGGATTTTCTCGAGTTGCGGCAGGTGCTCTCGACTTACGACGGGGACCTCAGGGACCCGCTCTGGTGGCCTCAGGAAAGGCCAGTCCCCATGCGAGTTCCTCGGGGGCCTCTCGGGATTCCTCTCCCGTCGATGCCGGGGCCTAAGACCTTGTGTGGAGTCGGGGCCGGAACCTGAGGATTCCTCTCCAGTGCTGACATGGATCTTGGGGTACTTCTGGAGTCTCCCCAGGGAAGTCAGTCCTCGTCTCGAATGCGGGCATGCACTTGGGCTTTCCTCCAGAGCGGAAGCAGCAGTGTCACGCAGTCCGCCGCGTGGATCAAAGGATCTATGGTTTTCCCTCGAGTCTTTCCCACGAGGCTTTCCCACGAGGCTTTCCCACAGGGCTGTCCCACGTGCACACGTGGTGGGAGTCGATCCTCGGCTTGAACGTCAAGGCAGTGCAGGGAAAACAGGTTCCTCTGGAATGGACTGACACATCTGGGGGACTCTTGGAATGGTGGCACGACCCTGGAGTTCCTCTCGCCTTTCCTGTGGAGAGCGCCTCCTCTTGAGATGCGACGGCAACGCCGGGAATTCTTTCCCTACGAAACAGGGAAAGGATCCCTCATCTCGAGCTAGGAGGCGGAAACGGGGCTCCCCTGGATGTGTGCGGGACCCTCTTGCTTCCTCTCGAGTGGAGACGGGTATGTCGCGGAACTGCTTGAGTTGCAGCAAGGGTGAGAAGGACCCTTTGGATCTTCCAGTGGTTAGATGTGATTAGCCTCGAGAAGCCTCAGCGGAAATGGGCCTCATCTCGCCTGGAGGGCAAAACCTCCTGGGTTTTCTCGAGTTGCGGCAGGTGCTCTCGACTTAGGACGGGGACCTCAGGGACCCGCTCTGGTGGCCTCAGGAAAGGCCAGTCCCCATGCGAGTTCCTCGGGGCCTCTCGGGATTCCTCTCCCGTCGATGCCGGGGCCTAAGACCTTGTGTGGAGTCGGGGCCGGAACCTGAGGATTCCTCTCCAGTGCTGACATGGATCTTGGGGTACTTCTGGAGTCTCCCCAGGGGAGTCAGTCCTCGTCTCGAATGCGGGCATGCACTTGCGCTTTCCTCCAGGGCGGTAGCAGCAGTGTCACGCAGTCCGCCGCCTGGATGAAAGAATCTATGGTTTTCCCTCGAGTCTTTCCCACGAGGCTTTCCCAAGAGGCTTTCCCACAGGGCTGTCCCACGTGCACACGTGGTGGGAGTCGATCCTCGGCTTGAACGTCAAGGCAGTGCAGGGAAAACAGGTTCCTCTGGAATGGACTGACACATCTGGGGGACTCTTGGAATGGTGGCACGACCCTGGAGTTCCTCTCGCCTTTCCTGTGGAGAGCGCCTCCTCTTGAGATGCGACGGGAACGCCGGGAATTCTTTCCCTACGAAACAGGGAAAGGATCCCTCATCTCGAGCTAGGAGGCGGAAACGGGGCTCCCCTGGATGTGTGCGGGACCCTCGTGCTTCCTCTCTTGTGGAGACGGGTATGTCGGGGATCTTCTTGAGTTGCAGCAAGGGTTGAAGGACCCTTTGGATGTTCCAGTGGTTAGATGTGATTAGCCTCGAGAAGCCTCAGCGGAAATGGGCCTCATATCGCCTGGAGGGCAAAACCTCCTGGATTTTCTCGAGTTGCGGCAGGTGCTCTTGACTTACGACGGGGACCTCAGGGACCCGCTCTGGTGGCCTCAGGAAAGGCCAGTCCCCATGCGAGTTCCTCGGGGGCCTCTCGGGATTCCTCTCCCGTCGATGCCGGGGCCTAAGACCTTGTGTGGAGTCGGGGCCGGAACCTGAGGATTCCTCTCCAGTGCTGACATGGATCTTGGGGTACTTCTGGAGTCTCCCCAGGGGAGTCAGTCCTCGTCTCGAATGCGGGCATGCACTTGCGCTTTCCTCCAGAGCAGTAGCAGCAGTGTCACGCAATCCGCCGCGTTGATCAAAGGATCTATGTTTTTCCCTCGAGTCTTTCCCACGAGGCTTTCCCACGAGGCTTTCCCACAGGGCTGTCCCACGTGCACACGTGGTGGGAGTCGATTCTCAGCTTGAACGTCAAGGCAGTGCAGGGAAAACAGGTTCCTCTGGAATGGACTGACACATCTGGGTGACTCTTGGAATGGTGGCACGACCCTGGAGTTCCTCTCGCCTTTCCTGTGGAGAGCGCCTCCTCTTGAGATGCGACGGGAACGCCGGGAATTCTTTCCCTACGAAACAGGGAAAGGATCCCTCATCTCGAGCTAGGAGGCGGAAACGGGGCTCCCCTGGATGTGTGCGGGACCCCACGTGCTTCCTCTCGAGTGGAGACGGGTATGTCGGGGAACTTCTTGAGTTGCAGCAAGGGTGTGAAGGACCCTTTGGAAGTTCCAGTGGTTAGACGTGATTAGCCTCGAGAAGCCTCAGCGGAAATGGGCCTAATGTCGCCTGGAGGGCAAAACCTACTGGATTTTCTCGAGTTGCGGCAGGTGCTGTCGACTTACGACGGGGACCTCAGGGACCCGCTCTGGTGGCCTCAGGAAAGGCCAGTCCCCATGCGAGTTCCTCGAGGGCCTCTCGGGATTACTCTCCCGTCGATGCCGGGGCCTAAGACCTTGTGTGGAGTCGAGGCCGGAACCTGAGGATTCCTCTCCAGTGCTGACATGGATCTTGGGGTACTTCTGGAGTCTCCCCAGGGGAGTCAGTCCTCGTCTCGAATGCGGGCAGGCACTTGCGCTTACCTCCAGAGCGGTAGCAGCAGTGTCACGCAGTCCACCGCGTGGATCAAAGGATCTATGGTTTTCCCTCGAGTCTTTCCCACGAGGCTTTCCCACGAGGCTTTCCCACAGGGCTGTCCCACGTGCCCACGTGGTGGGAGTCGATCCTCGGCTTGAACGTCAAGGCAGTGCAGGTAAAACAGGTTCCTCTGGAATGGACTGACACATCTGGGGGACTCTTGGAATGGTGGCATGACCCTGGAGTTCCTCTCGCCTTTCCTGTGGAGAGCGCCTCCTCTTGAGATGCGACGGGAATGCCGGGAATTCTTTCCCTACGAAACAGGGAAAGGATCCCTCATCTCGAGCTAGGAGGCGGAAACGGGGCTCCCCTGGATGTGTGCGGGAACCCACGTGCTTCCTCTCGAGTGGAGACGGGTATGTCGGGGAACTTCTTGAGTTGCAACAAGGGTGTGAAGGACCCTTTGGAAGTTCCAGTGGTCAGATGTGATTAGCTTTGAGAAGCCTCAGCGGAAATGGGCCTCATCTCCCCTGGAGGGCAAAACCTCCTGGATTTCTCGAGTTGCGGCAGGTGCTCTCGACTTACGACGGGAACCTCAGGGACCCGCTCTGGTGGCCTCAGGAAAGGCCCGTCCCCATGCGAGTTCCTCGGGGGCCTTTCGGGATTCCTCTCCCGTCGATGCCGGGGCCTAAAACCTTGTGTGGAGTCGGGGCCGGAACCTGAGGATTCCTCTCCAGTGCTGACATGGATCTTGGGGTACTTCTGGAGTCTGCCCAGGGGAGTCAGTCCTCGTCTCGAATGCGGGCATGCACTTGGGCTTTCCTCCAGAGCGGAAGCAGCAGTGTCACGCAGTCCGCCGCGTGGATCAAAGGATCTATGGTTTTCCCTCGAGTCTTTCCCACGAGGCTTTCCCACGAGGCTTTCCCACAGGGCTGTCCCACGTGCACACGTGGTGGGAGTCGATCCTCGGCTTGAACGTCAAGGCAGTGCAGGGAAAACAGTTTCCTCTGGAATGGACTGACACATCTGGGTGACTCTTGGAATGGTGGCAGGACCCTGGAGTTCCTCTCGCCTTTCCTGTGGAGAGCGCCTCCTCTTGAGATGCGACGGGAACGCCGGGAATTCTTTCCCTACGAAACAGGGAAAGGATCCCTCATCTCGAGCTAGGAGGCGGAAACGGGGCTCCCCTGGATGTGTGCGGGACCCCACGTGCTTCCTCTCGAGTGGAGACGGGTATGTCGGGGAACTTCTTGAGTTGCAGCAAGGGTGTGAAGGACCCTTTGGAAGTTCCAGTGGTTAGACGTGATTAGCCTCGAGAAGCCTCAGCGGAAATGGGCCTAATGTCGCCTGGAGGGCAAAACCTACTGGATTTTCTCGAGTTGCGGCAGGTGCTCTCGACTTACGACGGGGACCTCAGGGACCCGCTCTGGTGGCCTCAGGAAAGGCCAGTCCCCATGCGAGTTCCTCGGGGGCCTCTCGGGATAACTCTCCCGTCGATGCCGGGGCCTAAGACCTTGTGTGGAGTCGGGGCCGGAACCTGAGGATTCCTCTCCAGTGCTGACATGGATCTTGGGGTACTTCTGGAGTCTCCCCAGGGGAGTCAGTCCTCGTCTCGAATGCGGGCATGCACTTGCGCTTACCTCCAGAGCGGTAGCAGCAGTGTCACGCAGTCCACCGCGTGGATCAAAGGATCTATGGTTTTCCCTCGAGTCTTTCCCACGAGGCTTTCCCACGAGGCTTTCCCACAGGGCTGTCCCACGTGCCCACGTGGTGGGAGTCGATCCTCGGCTTGAACGTCAAGGCAGTGCAGGGAAAACAGGTTCCTCTGGAATGGACTGACACATCTGGGGGACTCTTGGAATGGTGGCCCGACCCTGGAGTTCCTCTCGCCTTTCCTGTGGAGAGCGCCTCCTCTTGAGATGCGACGGGAATGCCGGGAATTCTTTCCCTACGAAACAGGGAAAGGATCCCTCATCTCGATCTAGGAGGCGGAAACGGGGCTCCCCTGGATGTGTGCGGGAACCCACGTGCTTCCTCTCGAGTGGAGACGGGTATGTCGGGGAACTTCTTGAGTTGCAACAAGGGTGTGAAGGACCCTTTGGAAGTTCCAGTGGTTAGATGTGATTAGCCTCGAGAAGCCTCAGCGGAAATGGGCCTCATCTCGCCTGGAGGGCAAAACCTCCTGGATTTTCTCGAGTTGCGGCAGGTGCTTTCGACTTACGACGGGGACCTCAGGGACCCGCTCTGGTGGCCTCAGGAAAGGCCAGTCCCCATGCGAGTTCCTCGGGGGCCTCTCGGGATTCCTCTCCCGTCGATGCCGGGGCCTAAGACCTTGTGTGGAGTCGGGGCCGGAACCTGAGGATTCCTCTCCAGTGCTGACATGGATCTTGGGGTACTTCTGGAGTCTCCCCAGGGGAGTCAGTCCTCGTCTCGAATGCGGGCATGCACTTGCGCTTTCCTCCAGAGCGGTAGCAGCAGTGTCACGCAGTCCGCCGCGTGGATCAAAGGATCTATGGTTTTCCCTCGTGTCTTTCCCACGAGGCTTTCCCACGAGGCTTTCCCACAGGGCTGTCCCACGTGCACACGTGGTGGGAGTCGATCCTCGGCTTGAACGTCAAGGCAGTGCAGGGAAAACAGGTTCCTCTGGAATGGACTGACACATCTGGGGGACTCTTTGAATGGTGGCACGACCCTGGAGTTCCTCTCCCCTTTCCTGTGGAGAGCGCCTCCTCTTGAGATGCGACGGGAACGCCGGGAATTCTTTCCCTACGAAAGAGGGAAAGGATCCCTCATCTCGAGCTAGGAGGCGGAAACGGGGCTCCCCTGGATGTGTGCGGGACCCCACGTGCTTCCTCTCGAGTGCAGACGGGTATGTCGGGGAACTTCTTGAGTTGCAGCAAGGGTGTGAAGGACCCTTTGGAAGTTCCAGTGGTTAGATGTGATTAGCCTCGAGAAGCCTCAGCGGAAATGGGCCTCATTTCGCCTGGAGGGCAAAACCTCCTGGATTTTCTCGAGTTGCGGCAGGTGCTCTTGACTTACGACGGGGACCTCAGGGACCCGCTCTGGTGGCCTCAGGAAAGGCCAGTCCCCATGCGAGTTCCTCGGGGGCCTCTCGGGATTCCTCTCCCGTCGATGACGGGGCCTAAGACCTTGTGTGGAGTCGGGGCCGGAACCTGAGGATTCCTCTCCAGTGCTGACATGGATCTTGGGGTATTTCTGGAGTCTCCCCAGGGGAGTCAGTCCTCGTCTCGAATGCGGGCATGCACTTGCGCTTTCCTCCAGGGCGGAAGCAGCAGTGTCACGCAGTCCGCCGCCTGGATGAAAGGATCTATGGTTTTCCCTCGAGTCTTTCCCACGAGGCTTTCCCACGAGGCTTTCCCACAGGGCTGTCCCACGTGCACACGTGGTGGGAGTCGATCCTCGGCTTGAACGTCAAGGCAGTGCAGGGAAAAGAGGTTCCTCTGGAATGGACTGACACATCTGGGGGACTCCTGGAATGGTGGCACGACCCTGAAGTTCCGCTCGCCTTTCCTGTGGAGAGCGCCTCCTCTTGAGATGCGACGGGAACGCCGGGAATTCTTTCCCTACGAAACAGGGAAAGGATCCCTCATCTCGATCTAGGAGGCGGAAACGGGGCTCCCCTGGATGTGTGCGGGACCCTCGTGCTTCCTCTCTTGTGGAGACGGGTATGTCGGGGAACTTCTTGAGTTGCAGCAAGGGTGAGAAGGACCCTTTGGATGTTCCAGTGGTTAGATGTGATTAGCCTCGAGAAGCCTCAGCGGAAATGGGCCTCATCTCGCCTGGAGGGCAAAACCTCCTGGATTTCCTCGAGTTGCGGCAGGTGCTCTTGACTTCCGACGGGGACCTCAGGGACCCGCTCTGGTGGCCTCAGGAAAGGCCAGTCCCCATGCGAGTTCCTCGGGGGCCTCTCGGGATTCCTCTCCCGTCGATGCCGGGGCCTAAGACCTTGTGTGGAGTCGGGGCCGGAACCTGAGGATTCCTCTCCAGTGCTGACATGGATCTTGGGGTACTTCTGGAGTCTCCCCAGGGGAGTCAGTCCTCGTCTCGAATGCGGGCATGCACTTGCGCTTTCCTCCAGGGCGGTAGCAGCAGTGTCACGCAGTCCGCCGCCTGGATGAAAGGATCTATGGTTTTCCCTCGAGTCTTTCCCACGAGGCTTTCCCACGAGGCTTTCCCACAGGGCTGTCCCACGTGCACACGTGGTGGGAGTCGATTCTCAGCTTGAACGTCAAGGCAGTGCAGGGAAAACAGGTTCCTCTGGAATGGACTGACACATCTGGGGGACTCTTGGAATTGTGGCACGACCCTGGAGTTCCTCTCGCCTTTCCTGTGGAGAGCGCCTCCTCTTGAGATGCGACGGGAACGCCGGGAATTCTTTCCCTACGAAACAGGGAAAGGATCCCTCATCTCGAGCTAGGAGGCGTAAACGGGGCTCCTCTAGATGTGTGCGGGACCCTCGTGCTTCCTCTCTAGTGGAGACGGGTATGTCGGGGAACTTCTTGAGTTGCACCAAGGGTGAGAAGGACCCTTTGGATGTTCCAGTGGTTAGATGTGATTAGCCTCGAGAAGCCTCAGCGGAAATGGGCCTCATCTCGCCTGGAGGGCAAAACCTCCTGGATTTTCTCGAGTTGCGGCAGGTGCTCTCGACTTACGACGGGGACCTCAGGGACCCGCTCTGGTGGCCTCAGGAAAGGCCACTCCCCATGCGAGTTCCTCGGGGGCCTCTCGGGATTCCTTTCCCGTCGATGCCGGGGCCTAAGACCTTGTGTGGAGTCGGGGCCGGAACCTGAGGATTCCTCTCCAGTGCTGACATGGATCTTGGGGTACTTCTGGAGTCTCCCCAGGGGAGTCAGTCCTCGTCTCGAATGCGGGCATGCACTTGGGCTTTCCTCCAGAGCGGTAGCAGCAGTGTCACGCAGTCCGCCGCGTGGATCAAAGGATCTATGGTTTTCCCTCGAGTCTTTCGCACGAGGCTTTCCCACGAGGCTTTCCCACAGGGCTGTCCCACGTGCACACGTGGTGGGAGTCGATCCTCGGCTTGAACGTCAAGGCAGTGCAGGGAAAACAGGTTCCTCTGGAATGGACTGACACATCTGGGGACTCTTGGAATGGTGGCACGACCCTGGAGTTCCTCTCCCCTTTCCTATGGAGAGCGCCTCCTCTTGAGATGCGATGGGAACGCCGGGAATTCTTTCCCAACGAAACAGGGAAAGGATCCCTCATCTCGAGCTAGGAGGCGGAAACGGGGCTCCCCTGGATGTGTGCGGGAACCCACGTGCTTCCTCTCGAGTGCAGACGGGTATATCGGGGAACTTCTTGAGTTGCAGCAAGGGTGTGAAGGACCCTTTGGAAGTTCCAGTGGTTAGATGTGATTAGCCTCGAGAAGCCTCAGCGGAAATGGGCCTCATCTCGCCTGGAGGGCAAAACCTCCTGGATTTTCTCGAGTTGCGGCAGGTGCTTTCGACTTACGACGGGGACCTCAGGGACCCGCTCTGGTGGCCTCAGGAAAGGCCAGTCCCCATGCGAGTTCCTCGGGGGCCACTCGGGATTCCTCTCCCGTCGATGCCGGGGCCTAAGACCTTGTGTGGAGTCGGGGCCGGAACCTGAGGATTCCTCTCCAGTGCTGACATGGATCTTGGGGTACTTCTGGAGTCTCCCCAGGGGAGTCAGTCCTCGTCTCGAATGCGGGCATGCACTTGCGCTTACCTCCAGAGCGGTTGCAGCAGTGTCACGCAGTCCACCGCGTGGATCAAAGGATCTATGGTTTTCCCTCGAGTCTTTCCCACGAGGCTTTCCCACGAGGCTTTCCCACAGGGCTGTCCCACGTGCCCACGTGGTGGGAGTCGATCCTCGGCTTGAACGTCAAGGCAGTGCAGGGAAAACAGGTTCCTCTGGAATGGACTGACACATCTGGGGGACTCTTGGAATGGTGGCACGACCCTGGAGTTCCTCTCGCCTTTCCTGTGGAGAGCGCCTCCTCTTGAGATGCGACGGGAATGCCGGGAATTCTTTCCCTACGAAACAGGGAAAGGATCCCTCATCTCGATCTAGGAGGCGGAAACGGGGTTCCCCTGGATGTGTGCGGGAACCCACGTGCTTCCTCTCGAGTGGAGACGGGTATGTCGGGGAACTTCTTGAGTTGCAACAAGGGTGTGAAGGACCCTTTGGAAGTTCCAGTGGTCAGATGTGATTAGCCTCGAGAAGCCTCAGCGGAAATGGGCCTCATCTCCCCTGGAGGGCAAAACCTCCTGGATTTTCTCGAGTTGCGGCAGGTGCTCTCGACTTACGACGGGAACCTCAGGGACCCGCTCTGGTGGCCTCAGGAAAGGCCCGTCCCCATGCGAGTTTCTCGGGGGCCTTTCTGGATTCCTCTCCCGTCGATGCCGGGGCCTAAGACCTTGTGTGGAGTCGGGGCCGGAACCTGAGGATTCCTCTCCAGTGCTGACATGGATCTTGGGGTACTTCTGGAGTCTGCCCAGGGGAGTCAGTCCTCGTCTCGAATGCGGGCATGCACTTGCGCTTTCCTCCAGAGCGGTAGCAGCAGTGTCACGCAGTCCGCCGCGTGGATCAAAGGATCTATGGTTTTCCCTCGTGTCTTTCCCACGAGGCTTTCCCACGAGGCTTTCCCACAGGGCTGTCCCACGTGCACACGTGGTGGGAGTCGATCCTCGGCTTGAACGTCAAGGCAGTGCAGGGAAAACAGGTTCCTCTGGAATGGACTGACACATCCGGGGGACTCTTTGAATGGTGGCACGACCCTGGAGTTCCTCTCCCCTTTCCTGTGGAGAGCGCCTCCTCTTGAGATGCGACGGGAACGCCGGGAATTCTTTCCCTACGAAAGAGGGAAAGGATCCCTCATCTCGAGCTAGGAGGCGGAAACGGGGCTCCCCTGGATGTGTGCGGGACCCCACGTGCTTCCTCTCGAGTGCAGACGGGTATGTCGGGGAACTTCTTGAGTTGCAGCAAGGGTGTGAAGGACCCTTTGGAAGTTCCAGTGGTTAGATGTGATTAGCCTCGAGAAGCCTCAGCGGAAATGGGCCTCATCTCGCCTGGAGGGCAAAACCTCCTGGATTTTCTCGAGTTGCGGCAGGTGCTCTCGACTTACGACGGGGACCTCAGGGACCCGCTCTGGTGGCCTCAGGAAAGGCCAGTCCCCATGCGAGTTCCTCGGGGGCCTCTCGGGATTCCTCTCCCGTCGATGCCGGGGCCTAAGACCTTGTGTGGAGTCGGGGCCGGAACCTGAGGATTCCTCTCCAGTGCTGACATGGATCTTGGGGTACTTCTGGAGTCTCCCCAGGGGAGTCAGTCCTCGTCTCGAATGCGGGCATGCACTTGCGCTTTCCTCCAGAGCGGTAGCAGCAGTGTCACGCAGTCCGCCGCGTGGATCAAAGGATCTATGGTTTTCCCTCGAGTCTTTCCCACGAGGCTTTCCCACGAGGCTTTCCCACAGGGCTGTCCCACGTGCACACGTGGTGGGAGTCGATCCTCGGCTTGAACGTCAAGGCAGTGCAGGGAAAACAGGTTCCTCTGGAATGGACTGACACATCTGGGGGACTCTTGGAATTGTGGCACGACCCTGGAGTTCCTCTCGCCTTTCCTGTGGAGAGCGCCTCCTCTTGAGATGCGACGGGAACGCCGGGAATTCTTTCCCTAAGAAACAGGGAAAGGATCCCTCATCTCGAGCTAGGAGGCGGAAACCGGGCTCCCCTGGATGTGTGCGGGACCCTCGTGCTTCCTCTGGAGTGGAGACGGGTATGTCGGGGAACTTCTTGAGTTGCAGCAAGGGTGAGAAGGATCCTTTGGATGTTCCAGTGGTTAGATGTGATTAGCCTCGAGAAGCCTCAGCAGAAATGGGCCTCATCTCGCCTGGAGGGCAAAACCTCCTTGATTTTCTCGAGTTGCGGCAGGTGCTCTAGACTTACGACGGGGACCTCAGGGACCCGCTCTGGTGGCCTCAGGAAAGGCCAGTCCCCATGCGAGTTCCTCGGGGGCCTCTCGGGATTCCTTTCCCGTCGATGCCGGGGCCTAAGACCTTGTGTGGAGTCGGGGCCGGAACCTGAGGATTCCTCTCCAGTGCTGACATGGATCTTGGGGTACTTCTGGAGTCTCCCCAGGGGAGTCAGTCCTCGTCTCGAATGCGGGCATGCACTTGGGCTTTCCTCCAGAGCGGTAGCAGCAGTGTCACGCAGTCCGCCGCGTGGATCAAAGGATCTATGGTTTTCCCTCGAGTCTTTCGCACGAGGCTTTCCCACGAGGCTTTCCCACAGGGCTGTCCCACGTGCACACGTGGTGGGAGTCGATCCTCGGCTTGAACGTCAAGGCAGTGCAGGGAAAACAGGTTCCTCTGGAATGGACTGACACATCTGGGGGACTCTTGGAATGGTGGCACGACCCTGGAGTTCCTCTCCCCTTTCCTATGGAGAGCGCCTCCTCTTGAGATGCGATGGGAAGGCCGGGAATTCTTTCCCAACGAAACAGGGAAAGGATCCCTCATCTCGAGCTAGGAGGCGGAAACGGGGCTCCCCTGGATGTGTGCGGGAACCCACGTGCTTCCTCTCGAGTGCAGACGGGTATATCGGGGAACTTCTTGAGTTGCAGCAAGGGTGTGAAGGACCCTTTGGAAGTTCCAGTGGTTAGATGGGATTAGCCTCGAGAAGCCTCAGCGGAAATGGGCCTCATCTCGCCTGGAGGGCAAAACCTCCTGGATTTTCTCGAGTTGCGGCAGGTGCTTTCGACTTACGACGGGGACCTCAGGGACCCGCTCTGGTGGCCTCAGGAAAGGCCAGTCCCCATGCGAGTTCCTCGGGGGCCTCTCGGGATTCCTCTCCCGTCGATGCCGGGGCCTAAGACCTTGTGTGGAGTCGGGGCCGGAACCTGAGGATTCCTCTCCAGTGCTGACATGGATCTTGGGGTACTTCTGGAGTCTCCCCAGGGGAGTCAGTCCTCGTCTCGAATGCGGGCATGCACTTGCGCTTACCTCCAGAGCGGTTGCAGCAGTGTCACGCAGTCCACCGCGTGGATCAAAGGATCTATGGTTTTCCCTCGAGTCTTTCCCACGAGGCTTTCCCACGAGGCTTTCCCACAGGGCTGTCCCACGTGCCCACGTGGTGGGAGTCGATCCTCGGCTTGAACGTCAAGGCAGTGCAGGGAAAACAGGTTCCTCTGGAATGGACTGACACATCTGGGGGACTCTTGGAATGGTGGCACGACCCTGGAGTTCCTCTCGCCTTTCCTGTGGAGAGCGCCTCCTCTTGAGATGCGACGGGAATGCCGGGAATTCTTTCCCTACGAAACAGGGAAAGGATCCCTCATCTCGATCTAGGAGGCGGAAACGGGGTTCCCCTGGATGTGTGCGGGAACCCACGTGCTTCCTCTCGAGTGGAGACGGGTATGTCGGGGAACTTCTTGAGTTGCAACAAGGGTGTGAAGGACCCTTTGGAAGTTCCAGTGGTCAGATGTGATTAGCCTCGAGAAGCCTCAGCGGAAATGGGCCTCATCTCCCCTGGAGGGCAAAACCTCCTGGATTTTCTCGAGTTGCGGCAGGTGCTCTCGACTTACGACGGGAACCTCAGGGACCCGCTCTGGTGGCCTCAGGAAAGGCCCGTCCCCATGCGAGTTTCTCGGGGGCCTTTCTGGATTCCTCTCCCGTCGATGCCGGGGCCTAAGACCT
Organism: Ovis canadensis; assembly: GCF_042477335.2. Lineage (NCBI taxonomy): Eukaryota > Metazoa > Chordata > Mammalia > Artiodactyla > Bovidae > Ovis > Ovis canadensis. The sequence continues at coordinate 4,074,838 of NC_091258.1, read as the reverse complement.
TGTGTGGAGTCGGGGCCGGAACCTGAGGATTCCTCTCCAGTGCTGACATGGATCTTGGGGTACTTCTGGAGTCTGCCCAGGGGAGTCAGTCCTCGTCTCGAATGCGGGCATGCACTTGCGCTTTCCTCCAGAGCGGTAGCAGCAGTGTCACGCAGTCCGCCGCGTGGATCAAAGGATCTATGGTTTTCCCTCGTGTCTTTCCCACGAGGCTTTCCCACGAGGCTTTCCCACAGGGCTGTCCCACGTGCACACGTGGTGGGAGTCGATCCTCGGCTTGAACGTCAAGGCAGTGCAGGGAAAACAGGTTCCTCTGGAATGGACTGACACATCCGGGGGACTCTTTGAATGGTGGCACGACCCTGGAGTTCCTCTCCCCTTTCCTGTGGAGAGCGCCTCCTCTTGAGATGCGACGGGAACGCCGGGAATTCTTTCCCTACGAAAGAGGGAAAGGATCCCTCATCTCGAGCTAGGAGGCGGAAACGGGGCTCCCCTGGATGTGTGCGGGACCCCACGTGCTTCCTCTCGAGTACAGACGGGTATGTCGGGGAACTTCTTGAGTTGCAGCAAGGGTGTGAAGGACCCTTTGGAAGTTCCAGTGGTTAGATGTGATTAGCCTCGAGAAGCCTCAGCGGAAATGGGCCTCATCTCGCCTGGAGGGCAAAACCTCCTGGATTTTCTCGAGTTGCGGCAGGTGCTCTCGACTTACGACGGGGACCTCAGGGACCCGCTCTGGTGGCCTCAGGAAAGGCCAGTCCCCATGCGAGTTCCTCGGGGGCCTCTCGGGATTCCTCTCCCGTCGATGCCGGGGCCTAAGACCTTGTGTGGAGTCGGGGCCGGAACCTGAGGATTCCTCTCCAGTGCTGACATGGATCTTGGGGTACTTCTGGAGTCTCCCCAGGGGAGTCAGTCCTCGTCTCGAATGCGGGCATGCACTTGCGCTTTCCTCCAGAGCGGTAGCAGCAGTGTCACGCAGTCCGCCGGGTGGATCAAAGGATCTAGGTTTTTCCCTCGAGTCTTTCCCACGAGGCTTTCCCACGAGGCTTTCCCACAGGGCTGTCCCACGTGCACACGTGGTGGGAGTCGATCCTCGGCTTGAACGTCAAGGCAGTGCAGGGAAAACAGGTTCCTCTGGAATGGACTGACACATCTGGGGGACTCTTGGAATTGTGGCACGACCCTGGAGTTCCTCTCGCCTTTCCTGTGGAGAGCGCCTCCTCTTGAGATGCGACGGGAACGCCGGGAATTCTTTCCCTAAGAAACAGGGAAAGGATCCCTCATCTCGAGCTAGGAGGCGGAAACCGGGCTCCCCTGGATGTGTGCGGGACCCTCGTGCTTCCTCTGGAGTGGAGACGGGTATGTCGGGGAACTTCTTGAGTTGCAGCAAGGGTGAGAAGGATCCTTTGGATGTTCCAGTGGTTAGATGTGATTAGCCTCGAGAAGCCTCAGCAGAAATGGGCCTCATCTCGCCTGGAGGGCAAAACCTCCTTGATTTTCTCGAGTTGCGGCAGGTGCTCTAGACTTACGACGGGGACCTCAGGGACCCGCTCTGGTGGCCTCAGGAAAGGCCAGTCCCCATGCGAGTTCCTCGGGGGCCTCTCGGGATTCCTCTCCCGTCGATGCCGGGGCCTAGAACCTTGTGTGGAGTCGGGGCCGGAACCTGAGGCTTCCTCTCCAGTGCTGACATGGATCTTGGGGTACTTCTGGAGTCTCCCCAGGGGAGTCAGTCCTCGTCTCGAATGCGGGCATGCACTTGCGCTTACCTCCAGAGCGGTTGCAGCAGTGTCACGCAGTCCACCGCGTGGATCAAAGGATCTATGGTTTTCCCTCGAGTCTTTCCCACGAGGCTTTCCCACGAGGCTTTCCCACAGGGCTGTCCCACGTGCCCACGTGGTGGGAGTCGATCCTCGGCTTGAACGTCAAGGCAGTGCAGGGAAAACAGGTTCCTCTGGAATGGACTGACACATCTGGGGGACTCTTGGAATGGTGGCACGACCCTGGAGTTCCTCTCGCCTTTCCTGTGGAGAGCGCCTCCTCTTGAGATGCGACGGGAATGCCGGGAATTCTTTCCCTACGAAACAGGGAAAGGATCCCTCATCTCGATCTAGGAGGCGGAAACGGGGTTCCCCTGGATGTGTGCGGGAACCCACGTGCTTCCTCTCGAGTGGAGACGGGTATGTCGGGGAACTTCTTGAGTTGCAACAAGGGTGTGAAGGACCCTTTGGAAGTTCCAGTGGTCAGATGTGATTAGCCTCGAGAAGCCTCAGCGGAAATGGGCCTCATCTCCCCTGGAGGGCAAAACCTCCTGGATTTTCTCGAGTTGCGGCAGGTGCTCTCGACTTACGACGGGAACCTCAGGGACCCGCTCTGGTGGCCTCAGGAAAGGCCCGTCCCCATGCGAGTTTCTCGGGGGCCTTTCTGGATTCCTCTCCCGTCGATGCCGGGGCCTAAGACCTTGTGTGGAGTCGGGGCCGGAACCTGAGGATTCCTCTCCAGTGCTGACATGGATCTTGGGGTACTTCTGGAGTCTGCCCAGGGGAGTCAGTCCTCGTCTCGAATGCGGGCATGCACTTGCGCTTTCCTCCAGAGCGGTAGCAGCAGTTTCACGCAGTCCGCCGCGTGGATCAAAGGATCTATGGTTTTCCCTCGTGTCTTTCCCACGAGGCTTTCCCACGAGGCTTTCCCACAGGGCTGTCCCACGTGCACACGTGGTGGGAGTCGATCCTCGGCTTGAACGTCAAGGCAGTGCAGGGAAAACAGGTTCCTCTGGAATGGACTGACACATCCGGGGGACTCTTTGAATGGTGGCACGACCCTGGAGTTCCTCTCCCCTTTCCTGTGGAGAGCGCCTCCTCTTGAGATGCGACGGGAACGCCGGGAATTCTTTCCCTACGAAAGAGGGAAAGGATCCCTCATCTCGAGCTAGGAGGCGGAAACGGGGCTCCCCTGGATGTGTGCGGGACCCCACGTGCTTCCTCTCGAGTGCAGACGGGTATGTCGGGGAACTTCTTGAGTTGCAGCAAGGGTGTGAAGGACCCTTTGGAAGTTCCAGTGGTTAGATGTGATTAGCCTCGAGAAGCCTCAGCGGAAATGGGCCTCATCTCGCCTGGAGGGCAAAACCTCCTGGATTTTCTCGAGTTGCGGCAGGTGCTCTCGACTTACGACGGGGACCTCAGGGACCCGCTCTGGTGGCCTCAGGAAAGGCCAGTTCCCATGCGAGTTCCTCGGGGGCCTCTCGGGATTCCTCTCCCGTCGATGCCGGGGCCTAAGACCTTGTGTGGAGTCGGGGCCGGAACCTGAGGATTCCTCTCCAGTGCTGACATGGATCTTGGGGTACTTCTGGAGTCTCCCCAGGGGAGTCAGTCCTCGTCTCGAATGCGGGCATGCACTTGCGCTTTCCTCCAGAGCGGTAGCAGCAGTGTCACGCAGTCCGCCGGGTGGATCAAAGGATCTATGGTTTTCCCTCGAGTCTTTCCCACGAGGCTTTCCCACGAGGCTTTCCCACAGGGCTGTCCCACGTGCACACGTGGTGGGAGTCGATCCTCGGCTTGAACGTCAAGGCAGTGCAGGGAAAACAGGTTCCTCTGGAATGGACTGACACATCTGGGGGACTCTTGGAATTGTGGCACGACCCTGGAGTTCCTCTCGCCTTTCCTGTGGAGAGCGCCTCCTCTTGAGATGCGACGGGAACGCCGGGAATTCTTTCCCTAAGAAACAGGGAAAGGATCCCTCATCTCGAGCTAGGAGGCGGAAACCGGGCTCCCCTGGATGTGTGCGGGACCCTCGTGCTTCCTCTGGAGTGGAGACGGGTATGTCGGGGAACTTCTTGAGTTGCAGCAAGGGTGAGAAGGATCCTTTGGATGTTCCAGTGGTTAGATGTGATTAGCCTCGAGAAGCCTCAGCAGAAACGGGCCTCATCTCGCCTGGAGGGCAAAACCTCCTTGATTTTCTCGAGTTGCGGCAGGTGCTCTAGACTTACGACGGGGACCTCAGGGACCCGCTCTGGTGGCCTCAGGAAAGGCCAGTCCCCATGCGAGTTCCTCGGGGGCCTCTCGGGATTCCTCTCCCGTCGATGCCGGGGCCTAGAACCTTGTGTGGAGTCGGGGCCGGAACCTGAGGCTTCCTCTCCAGTGCTGACATGGATCTTGGGGTACTTCTGGAGTCTCCCCAGGGGAGTCAGTCCTCGTCTCGAATGCGGGCATGCACTTGCGCTTTCCTCCAGGGCGGTAGGAGAAGTGTCACGCAGTCCGCCGCGTGGATCAAAGGATCTATGGTTTTCCCTCGAGTCTTTCCCAAGAGGCTTTCCCACGAGGCTTTCCCACAGGGCTGTCCCACGTGCACACGTGGTGGGAGTCGATCCTCGGCTTGAACGTCAAGGCAGTGCAGGGAAAACAGGTTCCTCTGGAATGGACTGACACATCTGGGGGACTCTTGGAATGGTGGCACGACCCTGGAGTTCCTCTCGCCTTTCCTGTGGAGAGCGCCTCCTCTTGAGATGCGACGGGGACGCCGGGAATTCTTTCCCTACGAAACAGGGAAAGGATCCCTCATCTCGAGCTAGGAGGCGGAAACGGGGCTCCCCTGGATGTGTGCGGGACCCTCGTGCTTCCTCTCTTGTGGAGACGGGTATGTCGGGGATCTTCTTGAGTTGCAGCAAGGGTGAGAAGGACCCTTTGGATGTTCCAGTGGTTAGATGTGATTAGCCTCGAGAAGCCTCAGCGGAAATGGGCCTCATCTCGCCTGGAGGGCAAAACCTCCTGGATTTTCTCGAGTTGCGGCAGGTGCTCTTGACTTACGACGGGGACCTCAGGGACCCGCTCTGGTGGCCTCAGGAAAGGCCAGTCCCCATGCGAGTTCCTCGGGGGCCTCTCGGGATTCCTCTCCCGTCGATGCCGGGGCCTAAGACCTTGTGTGGAGTCGGGGCCGGAACCTGAGGATTCCTCTCCAGTGCTGACATGGATCTTGGGGTACTTCTGGAGTCTCCCCAGGGGAGTCAGTCCTCGTCTCGAATGCGGGCATGCTCTTGCGCTTTCCTCCAGAGCAGTAGCAGCAGTGTCACGCAATCCGCCGCGTTGATCAAAGGATCTATGTTTTTCCCTCGAGTCTTTCCCACGAGGCTTTCCCACGAGGCTTTCCCACAGGGCTGTCCCACGTGCACACGTGGTGGGAGTCGATTCTCAGCTTGAACGTCAAGGCAGTGCAGGGAAAACAGGTTCCTCTGGAATGGACTGACACATCTGGGGGACTCTTGGAATGGTGGCACGACCCTGGAGTTCCTCTCGCCTTTCCTGTGGAGAGCGCCTCCTCTTGAGATGCGACGGGAACGCCGGGAATTCTTTCCCTAAGAAACAGGGAAAGGATCCCTCATCTCGAGCTAGGAGGCGGAAACCGGGCTCCCCTGGATGTGTGCGGGACCCTCGTGCTTCCTCTGGAGTGGAGACGGGTATGTCGGGGAACTTCTTGAGTTGCAGCAAGGGTGAGAAGGATCCTTTGGATGTTCCAGTGGTTTGATGTGATTAGCCTCGAGAAGCCTCAGCAGAAATGGGCCTCATCTCGCCTGGAGGGCAAAACCTCCTCGATTTTCTCGAGTTGCGGCAGGTGCTCTCGACTTACGACGGGGACCTCAGGGACCCGCTCTGGTGGCCTCAGGAAAGGCCAGTCCCCATGCGAGTTCCTCGGGGGCCTCTCGGGATTCCTCTCCCGTCGATGCCGGGGCCTAAGACCTTGTGTGGAGACGGGGCCGGAACCTGAGGATTCCTCTCCAGTGCTGACATGGATCTTGGGGTACTTCTGGAGTCTCCCCAGGGGAGTCAGTCCTCGTCTTGAATGCGGGCATGCACTTGGGCTTTCCTTCAGAGCGGAAGCAGCAGTGTCACGCAGTCCGCCGCGTAGATCAAAGGATCTATGGTTTTCCCTCGAGTCTTTCCCACGAGGCTTTCCCACGAGGCTTTCCCACCGGGCTGTCCCACGTGCACACGTGGTGGGAGTCGATACTCGGCTTGAACGTCAAGGCAGTGCAGGGAAAACAGGTTCCTCTGGAATGGACTGACACATCTGGGGGACTCTTGGAATGGTGGCTGGACCCTGGAGTTCCTCTCGCCTTTCCTGTGGAGAGCGCCTCCTCTTGAGATGCGACGGGAACGCCGGGAATTCTTTCCCTACGAAACAGGGAAAGGATCCCTCATCTCGAGCTAGGAGGCGGAAACGGGGCTCCCCTGGATGTGTGCGGGACCCCACGTGCTTCCTCTCGAGTGGAGACGGGTATGTCGGGGAACTTCTTGAGTTGCAGCAAGGGTGTGAAGGACCCTTTGGAAGTTCCAGTGGTTAGACGTGATTAGCCTCGAGAAGCCTCAGCGGAAATGGGCCTAATGTCGCCTGGAGGGCAAAACCTACTGGATTTTCTCGAGTTGCGGCAGGTGCTGTCGACTTACGACGGGGACCTCAGGGACCCGCTCTGGTGGCCTCAGGAAAGGCCAGTCCCCATGCGAGTTCCTCGAGGGCCTCTCGGGATTACTCTCCCGTCGATGCCGGGGCCTAAGACCTTGTGTGGAGTCGAGGCCGGAACCTGAGGATTCCTCTCCAGTGCTGACATGGATCTTGGGGTACTTCTGGAGTCTCCCCAGGGGAGTCAGTCCTCGTCTCGAATGCGGGCAGGCACTTGCGCTTACCTCCAGAGCGGTAGCAGCAGTGTCACGCAGTCCACCGCGTGGATCAAAGGATCTATGGTTTTCCCTCGAGTCTTTCCCACGAGGCTTTCCCACGAGGCTTTCCCACAGGGCTGTCCCACGTGCCCACGTGGTGGGAGTCGATCCTCGGCTTGAACGTCAAGGCAGTGCAGGTAAAACAGGTTCCTCTGGAATGGACTGACACATCTGGGGGACTCTTGGAATGGTGGCATGACCCTGGAGTTCCTCTCGCCTTTCCTGTGGAGAGCGCCTCCTCTTGAGATGCGACGGGAATGCCGGGAATTCTTTCCCTACGAAACAGGGAAAGGATCCCTCATCTCGAGCTAGGAGGCGGAAACGGGGCTCCCCTGGATGTGTGCGGGAACCCACGTGCTTCCTCTCGAGTGGAAACGGGTATGTCGGGGAACTTCTTGAGTTGCAACAAGGGTGTGAAGGACCCTTTGGAAGTTCCAGTGGTCAGATGTGATTAGCTTCGAGAAGCCTCAGCGGAAATGGGCCTCATCTCCCCTGGAGGGCAAAACCTCCTGGATTTCTCGAGTTGCGGCAGGTGCTCTCGACTTACGACGGGAACCTCAGGGACCCGCTCTGGTGGCCTCAGGAAAGGCCCGTCCCCATGCGAGTTCCTCGGGGGCCTTTCGGGATTCCTCTCCCGTCGATGCCGGGGCCTAAAACCTTGTGTGGAGTCGGGGCCGGAACCTGAGGATTCCTCTCCAGTGCTGACATGGATCTTGGGGTACTTCTGGAGTCTGCCCAGGGGAGTCAGTCCTCGTCTCGAATGCGGGCATGCACTTGGGCTTTCCTCCAGAGCGGAAGCAGCAGTGTCACGCAGTCCGCCGCGTGGATCAAAGGATCTATGGTTTTCCCTCGAGTCTTTCCCACGAGGCTTTCCCACGAGGCTTTCCCACAGGGCTGTCCCACGTGCACACGTGGTGGGAGTCGATCCTCGGCTTGAACGTCAAGGCAGTGCAGGGAAAACAGTTTCCTCTGGAATGGACTGACACATCTGGGTGACTCTTGGAATGGTGGCAGGACCCTGGAGTTCCTCTCGCCTTTCCTGTGGAGAGCGCCTCCTCTTGAGATGCGACGGGAACGCCGGGAATTCTTTCCCTACGAAACAGGGAAAGGATCCCTCATCTCGAGCTAGGAGGCGGAAACGGGGCTCCCCTGGATGTGTGCGGGACCCCACGTGCTTCCTCTCGAGTGGAGACGGGTATGTCGGGGAACTTCTTGAGTTGCAGCAAGGGTGTGAAGGACCCTTTGGAAGTTCCAGTGGTTAGACGTGATTAGCCTCGAGAAGCCTCAGCGGAAATGGGCCTAATGTCGCCTGGAGGGCAAAACCTACTGGATTTTCTCGAGTTGCGGCAGGTGCTCTCGACTTACGACGGGGACCTCAGGGACCCGCTCTGGTGGCCTCAGGAAAGGCCAGTCCCCATGCGAGTTCCTCGGGGGCCTCTCGGGATAACTCTCCCGTCGATGCCGGGGCCTAAGACCTTGTGTGGAGTCGGGGCCGGAACCTGAGGATTCCTCTCCAGTGCTGACATGGATCTTGGGGTACTTCTGGAGTCTCCCCAGGGGAGTCAGTCCTCGTCTCGAATGCGGGCATGCACTTGCGCTTACCTCCAGAGCGGTAGCAGCAGTGTCACGCAGTCCACCGCGTGGATCAAAGGATCTATGGTTTTCCCTCGAGTCTTTCCCACGAGGCTTTCCCACGAGGCTTTCCCACAGGGCTGTCCCACGTGCCCACGTGGTGGGAGTCGATCCTCGGCTTGAACGTCAAGGCAGTGCAGGGAAAACAGGTTCCTCTGGAATGGACTGACACATCTGGGGGACTCTTGGAATGGTGGCCCGACCCTGGAGTTCCTCTCGCCTTTCCTGTGGAGAGCGCCTCCTCTTGAGATGCGACGGGAATGCCGGGAATTCTTTCCCTACGAAACAGGGAAAGGATCCCTCATCTCGATCTAGGAGGCGGAAACGGGGCTCCCCTGGATGTGTGCGGGAACCCACGTGCTTCCTCTCGAGTGGAGACGGGTATGTCGGGGAACTTCTTGAGTTGCAACAAGGGTGTGAAGGACCCTTTGGAAGTTCCAGTGGTCAGATGTGATTAGCCTCGAGAAGCCTCAGCGGAAATGGGCCTCATCTCCCCTGGAGGGCAAAACCTCCTGGATTTTCTCGAGTTGCGGCAGGTGCTCTCGACTTACGACGGGAACCTCAGGGACCCGCTCTGGTGGCCTCAGGAAAGGCCCGTCCCCATGCGAGTTTCTCGGGGGCCTTTCGGGATTCCTCTCCCGTCGATGCCGGGGCCTAAGACCTTGTGTGGAGTCGGGGCCGGAACCTGAGGATTCCTCTCCAGTGCTGACATGGATCTTGGGGTACTTCTGGAGTCTGCCCAGGGGAGTCAGTCCTCGTCTCGAATGCGGGCATGCACTTGCGCTTTCCTCCAGAGCGGTAGCAGCAGTGTCACGCAGTCCGCCGCGTGGATCAAAGGATCTATGGTTTTCCCTCGTGTCTTTCCCACGAGGCTTTCCCACGAGGCTTTCCCACAGGGCTGTCCCAAGTGCACACGTGGTGGGAGTCGATCCTCGGCTTGAACGTCAAGGCAGTGCAGGGAAAACAGGTTCCTCTGGAATGGACTGACACATCTGGGGGACTCTTGGAATGGTGGCACGACCCTGGAGTTCCTCTCCCCTTTCCTGTGGAGAGCGCCTCCTCTTGAGATGCGACGGGAACGCCGGGAATTCTTTCCCTACGAAAGAGGGAAACGATCCCTCATCTCGAGCTAGGAGGCGGAAACGGGGCTCCCCTGGATGTGTGCGGGACCCCACGTGCTTCCTCTCGAGTGCAGACGGGTATGTCGGGGAACTTCTTGAGTTGCAGCAAGGGTGTGAAGGACCCTTTGGAAGTTCCAGTGGTTAGATGTGATTAGCCTCGAGAAGCCTCAGCGGAAATGGGCCTCATTTCGCCTGGAGGGCAAAACCTCCTGGATTTTCTCGAGTTGCGGCAGGTGCTCTCGACTTACGACGGGGACCTCAGGGACCCGCTCTGGTGGCCTCAGGAAAGGCCAGTCCCCATGCGAGTTCCTCGGGGGCCTCTCGGGATTCCTCTCCCGTCGATGCCGGGGCCTAAAACCTTGTGTGGAGTCGGGGCCGGAACCTGAGGATTCCTCTCCAGTGCTGACATGGATCTTGGGGTACTTCTGGAGTCTCCCCAGGGGAGTCAGTCCTCGTCTCGAATGCGGGCATGCACTTGCGCTTTCCTCCAGAGCGGTAGCAGCAGTGTCACGCAGTCCGCCGCGTGGATCAAAGGATCTATGGTTTTCCCTCGAGTCTTTCCCACGAGGTGTTCCTACGAGGCTTTCCCACAGGGCTGTCCCACGTGCACACGTGGTGGGAGTCGATCCTCGGCTTGAACGTCAAGGCAGTGCAGGGAAAACAGGTTCCTCTGGAATGGACTGACACATCTGGGGGACTCTTGGAATGGTGGCACGACCCTGCAGTTCCTCTCGCCTTTCCTGTGGAGAGCGCCTCCTCTTGAGATGCGACGGGAACGCCAGGAATTCTTTCCCTACGAAACAGGGAAAGGATCCCTCATCTTGACCTAGGAGGCGGAAACGGGGCTCCCCTGGATGTGTGCGGGACCCCACGTGCTTCCTCTCGAGTGGAGACGGGTATGTCGGGGAACTTCTTGAGTTGCAGCAAGGGTGTGAAGGACCCTTTGGAAGTTCCAGTGGTTAGACGTGATTAGACTCGAGAAGCCTCAGCGGAAATGTGCCTCATCTCGCCTAGAGGGCAAAACCTCCTGGATTTTCTCGAGTTGCGGCAGGTGCTCTTGACTTACGACGGGGACCTCAGGGACCCGCTCTGGTGGCCTCAGGAAAGGCCAGTCCCCATGCGAGTTCCTCGGGGGCCTCTCGGGATTCCTCTCCCGTCGATGTCGGGGCCTAAGACATTGTGTGGAGTCGGGGCCGGAACCTGAGGATTCCTCTCCAGTGCTGACATGGATCTTGGGGTATTTCTGGAGTCTCCCCAGGGGAGTCAGTCCTCGTCTCGAATGCGGGCATGCACTTGCGCTTTCCTCCAGGGCGGTAGCAGCAGTGTCACGCAGTCCGCCGCCTGGATGAAAGGATCTATGGTTTTCCCTCGAGTCTTTCCCACGAGGCTTTCCCACGAGGCTTTCCCACAGGGCTGTCCCACGTGCACACGTGGTGGGAGTCGATCCTCGGCTTGAACGTCAAGGCAGTGCAGGGAAAACAGGTTCCTCTGGAATGGACTGACACATCTGGGGGACTCCTGGAATGGTGGCACGACCCTGGAGTTCCGCTCGCCTTTCCTGTGGAGAGCGCCACCTCTTGAGATGCGACGGGAACGCCGGGAATTCTTTCCCTACGAAACAGGGAAAGGATCACTCATCTCGAGCTAGGAGGCGGAAACGGGGCTCCCCTGGATGTGTGCGGGACCCTCGTGCTTCCTCTCTTGTGGAGACGCGTATGTCGGGGAACTTCTTGAGTTGCAGCAAGGGCGAGAAGGATCCTTTGGATGTTCCAGTGGTTAGATGTGATTAGCCTCGAGAAGCCTCAGCGGAAATGGGCCTCATCTCGCCTGGAGGGCAAAACCTCCTGGATTTTCTCGAGTTGCGGCAGGTGCTCTCGACTTACGACGGGGACCTCAGGGACCCGCTCTGGTGGCCTCAGGAAAGGCCAGTCCCCATGCGAGTTCCTCGGGGGCCTCTCGGGATTCCTCTCCCGTCGATGCCGGGGCCTAGAACCTTGTGTGGAGTCGGGGCCGGAACCTGAGGCTTCCTCTCCAGTGCTGACATGGATCTTCGGGTACTTCTGGAGTCTCCCCAGGGGAGTCAGTCCTCGTCTCGAATGGGGGCATGCACTTGCGCTTTCCTCCAGGGCGGTAGGAGAAGTGTCACGCAGTCCGCCGCGTGGATCAAAGGATCTATGGTTTTCCCTCGAGTCTTTCCCAAGAGGCTTTCCCACGAGGCTTTCCCACAGGGCTGTCCCACGTGCACACGTGGTGGGAGTCGATCCTCGGCTTGAACGTCAAGGCAGTGCAGGGAAAACAGGTTCCTCTGGAATGGACTGACACATCTGGGGGACTCTTGGAATGGTGGCACGACCCTGGAGTTCCTCTCGCCTTTCCTGTGGAGAGCGCCTCCTCTTGAGATGCGACGGGGACGCCGGGAATTCTTTCCCTACGAAACAGGGAAAGGATCCCTCATCTCGAGCTAGGAGGCGGAAACGGGGCTCCTCTAGATGTGTGCGGGACCCTCGTGCTTCCTCTCTTGTGGAGACGGGTATGTCGGGGAACTTCTTGAGTTGCAGCAAGGGTGAGAAGGACCCTTTGGATATTCCAGTGGTTAGATGTGATTAGCCTCGAGAAGCCTCAGCAGAAATGGGCCTCATCTCGCCTGGAGGGCAAAACCTCCTGGATTTTCTCGAGTTGCGGCAGGTGCTCTCGACTTACGACGGGGACCTCAGGGACCCGCTCTGGTGGCCTCAGGAAAGGCCAGTCCCCATGCGAGTTCCTCGGGGGCCTCTCGGGATTCCTCTCCCGTCAATGCCGGGGCCTAAGACCTTGTGTGGAGTCGGGGCCGGAACCTGAGGATTCCTCTCCAGTGCTGACATGGATCTTGGGGTACATCTGGAGTCTCCCCAGGGGAGTCAGTCCTCGTCTCGAATGCGGGCATGCACTTGGGCTTTCCTCCAGAGCGGTAGCAGCAGTGTCACGCAGTCCGCCGCGTGGATCAAAGGATCTATGGTTTTCCCTCGAGTCTTTCGCACGAGGCTTTCCCACGAGGCTTTCCCACAGGGCTGTCCCACGTGCACACGTGGTGGGAGTCGATCCTCGGCTTGAACGTCAAGGCAGTGCAGGGAAAACAGGTTCCTCTGGAATGGACTGACACATCTGGGGGACTCTTGGAATGGTGGCACGACCCTGGAGTTCCTCTCCCCTTTCCTATGGAGAGCGCCTCCTCTTGAGATGCGATGGGAACGCCGGGAATTCTTTCCCAACGAAACAGGGAAAGGATCCCTCATCTCGAGCTAGGAGGCGGAAACGGGGCTCCCCTGGATGTGTGCAGGAACCCACGTGCTTCCTCTCGAGTGCAGACGGGTATATCGGGGAACTTCTTGAGTTGCAGCAAGGGTGTGAAGGACCCTTTGGAAGTTCCAGTGGTTAGATGTGATTAGCCTCGAGAAGCCTCAGCGGAAATGGGCCTCATCTCGCCTGGAGGGCAAAACCTCCTGGATTTTCTCGAGTTGCGGCAGGTGCTTTCGACTTACGACGGGGACCTCAGGGACCCGCTCTGGTGGCCTCAGGAAAGGCCAGTCCCCATGCGAGTTCCTCGGGGGCCTCTCGGGATTCCTCTCCCGTCGATGCCGGGGCCTAAGACCTTGTGTGGAGTCGGGGCCGGAACCTGAGGATTCCTCTCCAGTGCTGACATGGATCTTGGGGTACTTCTGGAGTCTCCCCAGGGGAGTCAGTCCTCGTCTCGAATGCGGGCATGCACTTGCGCTTACCTCCAGAGCGGTTGCAGCAGTGTCACGCAGTCCACCGCGTGGATCAAAGGATCTATGGTTTTCCCTCGAGTCTTTCCCACGAGGCTTTCCCACGAGGCTTTCCCACAGGGCTGTCCCACGTGCCCACGTGGTGGGAGTCGATCCTCGGCTTGAACGTCAAGGCAGTGCAGGGAAAACAGGTTCCTCTGGAATGGACTGACACATCTGGGGAACTCTTGGAATGGTGGCACGACCCTGGAGTTCCTCTCGCCTTTCCTGTGGAGAGCGCCTCCTCTTGAGATGCGACGGGAATGCCGGGAATTCTTTCCCTACGAAACAGGGAAAGGATCCCTCATCTCGATCTAGGAGGCGGAAACGGGGTTCCCCTGGATGTGTGCGGGAACCCACGTGCTTCCTCTCGAGTGGAGACGGGTATGTCGGGGAACTTCTTGAGTTGCAACAAGGGTGTGAAGGACCCTTTGGAAGTTCCAGTGGTCAGATGTGATTAGCCTCGAGAAACCTCAGCGGAAATGGGCCTCATCTCCCCTGGAGGGCAAAACCTCCTGGATTTTCTCGAGTTGCGGCAGGTGCTCTCGACTTACGACGGGAACCTCAGGGACCCGCTCTGGTGGCCTCAAGAAAGGCCCGTCCCCATGCGAGTTTCTCGGGGGCCTCTCTGGATTCCTCTCCCGTCGATGCCGGGGCCTAAGACCTTGTGTGGAGTCGGGGCCGGAACCTGAGGATTCCTCTCCAGTGCTGACATGGATCTTGGGGTACTTCTGGAGTCTGCCCAGGGGAGTCAGTCCTCGTCTCGAATGCGGGCATGCACTTGCGCTTTCCTCCAGAGCGGTAGCAGCAGTGTCACGCAGTCCGCCGCGTGGATCAAAGGATCTATGGTTTTCCCTCGTGTCTTTCCCACGAGGCTTTCCCATGAGGCTTTCCCACAGGGCTGTCCCACGTGCACACGTGGTGGGAGTCGATCCTCGGCTTGAACGTCAAGGCAGTGCAGGGAAAAGAGGTTCCTCTGGAATGGACTGACACATCTGGGGGACTCCTGGAATGGTGGCACGACCCTGAAGTTCCGCTCGCCTTTCCTGTGGAGAGCGCCTCCTCTTGAGATGTGACGGGAACGCCGGGAATTCTTTCCCTACGAAACAGGGAAAGGATCCCTCATCTCGAGCTAGGAGGCGGAAACGGGGCTCCCCTGGATGTGTGCGGGACCCTCGTGCTTCCTCTCTTGTGGAGACGGGTATGTCGGGGAACTTCTTGAGTTGCAGCAAGGGTGAGAAGGACCCTTTGGATGTTCCAGTGGTTAGATGTGATTAGCCTCGAGAAGCCTCAGCGGAAATGGGCCTCATCTCGCCTGGAGGGCAAAACCTCCTGGATTTCCTCGAGTTGCGGCAGGTGCTCTTGACTTACGACGGGGACCTCAGGGACCCGCTCTGGTGGCCTCAGGAAAGGCCAGTCCCCATGCGAGTTCCTCGGGGGCCTCTCGGGATTCCTCTCCCGTCGATGCCGGGGCATAAGACCTTGTGTGGAGTCGGGGCCGGAACCTGAGGATTCCTCTCCAGTGCTGACATGGATCTTGGGGTACTTCTGGAGTCTCCCCAGGGGAGTCAGTCCTCGTCTCGAATGCGGGCATGCACTTGCGCTTTCCTCCAGGGCGGTAGCAGCAGTGTCACGCAGTCCGCCGCCTGGATGAAAGGATCTATGGTTTTCCCTCGAGTCTTTCCCACGAGGCTTTCCCACGAGGCTTTCCCACAGGGCTGTCCCACGTGCACACGTGGTGGGAGTCGATTCTCAGCTTGAACGTCAAGGCAGTGCAGGGAAAACAGGTTCCTCTGGAATGGACTGACACATCTGGGGGACTCTTGGAATTGTGGCACGACCCTGGAGTTCCTCTCGCCTTTCCTGTGGAGAGCGCCTCCTCTTGAGATGCGACGGGAACGCCGGGAATTCTTTCCCTAAGAAACAGGGAAAGGATCCCTCATCTCGAGCTAGGAGGCGGAAACCGGGCTCCCCTGGATGTGTGCTGGACCCTCGTGCTTCCTCTGGAGTGGAGACGGGTATGTCGGGGAACTTCTTGAGTTGCAGCAAGGGTGAGAAGGATCCTTTGGATGTTCCAGTGGTTAGATGTGATTAGCCTCGAGAAGCCTCAGCAGAAATGGGCCTCATCTCGCCTGGAGGGCAAAACCTCCTGGATTTTCTCGAGTTGCGGCAGGTGCTCTCGACTTACGACGGGGACCTCAGGGACCCGCTCTGGTGGCCTCAGGAAAGGCCAGTCCCCATGCGAGTTCCTCGGGGGCCTCTCGGGATTCCTCTCCCGTCGATGCCGGGGCCTAAGACCTTGTGTGGAGTCGGGGCCGGAACCTGAGGCTTCCTCTCCAGTGCTGACATGGATCTTGGGGTACTTCTGGAGTCTCCCCAGGGGAGTCAGTCCTCGTCTCGAATGCGGGCATGCACTTGGGCTTTCCTCCAGAGCGGTAGCAGCAGTGTCACGCAGTCTGCCGCGTAGATCAAAGGATCTATGGTTTTCCCTCGAGTCTTTCCCACGAGGCTTTCCCACGAGGCTTTCCCACAGGGCTGTCCCACGTGCACACGTTGTGGGAGTCGATCCTCGGCTTGAACGTCAAGGCAGTGCAGGGAAAACAGGTTCCTCTGGAATGGACTGACACATCTGGGGGACTCTTGGAATGGTGGCACGACCCTGGAGTTCCTCTCCCCTTTCCTATGGAGAGCGCCTCCTCTTGAGATGCGATGGGAACGCCGGGAATTCTTTCCCAACGAAACAGGGAAAGGATCCCTCATCTCGAGCTAGGAGGCGGAAACGGGGCTCCCCTGGATGTGTGCGGGAACCCACGTGCTTCCTCTCGAGTGCAGACGGGTATATCGGGGAACTTCTTGAGTTGCAGCAAGGGTGTGAAGGACCCTTTGGAAGTTCCAGTGGTTAGATGTGATTAGCCTCGAGAAGCCTCAGCGGAAATGGGCCTCATCTCCCCTGGAGGGCAAAACCTCCTGGATTTTCTCGAGTTGCGGCAGGTGCTTTCGACTTACGACGGGGACCTCAGGGACCCGCTCTGGTGGCCTCAGGAAAGGCCAGTCCCCATGCGAGTTCCTCGGGGGCCTCTCGGGATTCCTCTCCCGTCGATGCCGGGGCCTAAGACCTTGTGTGGAGTCGGGGCCGGAACCTGAGGATTCCTCTCCAGTGCTGACATGGATCTTGGGGTACTTCTGGAGTCTCCCCAGGGGAGTCAGTCCTCGTCTCGAATGCGGGCATGCACTTGTGCTTTCCTCCAGAGCGGTAGCAGCAGTGTCACGCAGTCCGCCGCGTGGATCAAAGGATCTATGGTTTTCCCTCGTGTCTTTCCCACGAGGCTTTCCCATGAGGCTTTCCCACAGGGCTGTCCCACGTGCAAACGTGGTGGGAGTCGATCCTCGGCTTGAACGTCAAGGCAGTGCAGGGAAAACAGGTTCCTCTGGAATGGACTGACACATCTGGGGGACTCCTGGAATGGTGGCACGACCCTGAAGTTCCGCTCGCCTTTCCTGTGGAGAGCGCCTCCTCTTGAGATGTGACGGGAACGCCGGGAATTCTTTCCCTACGAAACAGGGAAAGGATCCCTCATCTCGAGCTAGGAGGCGGAAACGGGGCTCCCCTGGATGTGTGCGGGACCCTCGTGCTTCCTCTCTTGTGGAGACGGGTATGTCGGGGAACTTCTTGAGTTGCAGCAAGGGTGAGAAGGACCCTTTGGATGTTCCAGTGGTTAGATGTGATTAGCCTCGAGAAGCCTCAGCGGAAATGGGCCTCATCTCGCCTGGAGGGCAAAACCTCCTGGATTTCCTCGAGTTGCGGCAGGTGCTCTTGACTTACGACGGGGACCTCAGGGACCCGCTCTGGTGGCCTCAGGAAAGGCCAGTCCCCATGCGAGTTCCTCGGGGGCCTCTCGGGATTCCTCTCCCGTCGATGCCGGGGCCTAAGACCTTGTGTGGAATCGGGGCCGGAACCTGAGGATTCCTCTCCAGTGCTGACATGGATCTTGGGGTACTTCTGGAGTCTCCCCAGGGGAGTCAGTCCTCGTCTCGAATGCGGGCATGCACTTGCGCTTTCCTCCAGGGCGGTAGCAGCAGTGTCACGCAGTCCGCCGCCTGGATGAAAGGATCTATGGTTTTCCCTCGAGTCTTTCCCACGAGGCTTTCCCACGAGGCTTTCCCACAGGGCTGTCCCACGTGCACACGTGGTGGGAGTCGATTCTCAGCTTGAACGTCAAGGCAGTGCAGGGAAAACAGGTTCCTCTGGAATGGACTGACACATCTGGGGGACTCTTGGAATGGTGGCACGACCCTGGAGTTCCTCTCGCCTTTCCTGTGGAGAGCGCCTCCTCTTGAGATGCGACGGGGACGCCGGGAATTCTTTCCCTACGAAACAGGGAAAGGATCCCTCATCTCGAGCTAGGAGGCGGAAACGGGGCTCCTCTAGATGTGTGCGGGACCCTCGTGCTTCCTCTCGAGTGGAGACGGGTATGTCGGGGAACTTCTTGAGTTGCACCAAGGGTGAGAAGGACCCTTTGGATGTTCCAGTGGTTAGATGTGATTAGCCTCGAGAAGCCTCAGCGGAAATGGGCCTCATCTCGCCTGGAGGGCAAAACCTCCTGGATTTTCTCGAGTTGCGGCAGGTGCTCTCGACTTACGACGGGGACCTCAGGGACCCGCTCTGGTGGCCTCAGGAAAGGCCAGTCCCCATGCGAGTTCCTCGGGGGCCTCTCGGGATTCCTCTCCCGTCGATGCCGGGGCCTAAGACCTTGTGTGGAGTCGGGGCCGGAACCTGAGGATTCCTCTCCAGTGCTGACATGGATTTTGGGGTACTTCTGGAGTCTCCCCAGGGGAGTCAGTCCTCGTCTCGAATGCGGGCATGCACTTGGGCTTTCCTCCAGAGCGGTAGCAGCAGTGTCACGCAGTCTGCCGCGTAGATCAAAGGATCTATGGTTTTCCCTCGAGTCTTTCCCACGAGGCTTTCCCACGAGGCTTTCCCACAGGGCTGTCCCACGTGCACACGTTGTGGGAGTCGATCCTCGGCTTGAACGTCAAGGCAGTGCAGGGAAAACAGGTTCCTCTGGAATGGACTGACACATCTGGGGGACTCTTGGAATGGTGGCACGACCCTGGAGTTCCTCTCCCCTTTCCTATGGAGAGCGCCTCCTCTTGAGATGCGATGGGAACGCCGGGAATTCTTTCCCAACGAAACAGGGAAAGGATCCCTCATCTCGAGCTAGGAGGCGGAAACGGGGCTCCCCTGGATGTGTGCGGGAACCCACGTGCTTCCTCTCGAGTGCAGACGGGTATATCGGGGAACTTCTTGAGTTGCAGCAAGGGTGTGAAGGACCCTTTGGAAGTTCCAGTGGTTAGATATGATTAGCCTCGAGAAGCCTCAGCGGAAATGGGCCTCATCTCCCCTGGAGGGCAAAACCTCCTGGATTTTCTCGAGTTGCGGCAGGTGCTTTCGACTTACGACGGGGACCTCAGGGACCCGCTCTGGTGGCCTCAGGAAAGGCCAGTCCCCATGCGAGTTCCTCGGGGGCCTCTCGGGATTCCTCTCCCGTCGATGCCGGGGCCTAAGACCTTGTGTGGAGTCGGGGCCGGAACCTGAGGATTCCTCTCCAGGGCTGACATGGATCTTGGGGTACTTCTGGAGTCTCCCCAGGGGAGTCAGTCCTCGTCTCGAATGCGGGCATGCACTTGTGCTTTCCTCCAGAGCGGTAGCAGCAGTGTCACGCAGTCCGCCGCGTGGATCAAAGGATCTATGTTTTTCCCTCGAGTCTTTCCCACGAAGCTTTCCCACGAGGCTTTCCCACAGGGCTGTCAAACGTGCACACGTGGTGGGAGTCGATCCTCGGCTTTAACGTCAAGGCAGTGCAGGGAAAACAGGTTCCTCTGGAATGGACTGACACATCTGGGGGACACTTGGAATGGTGGCACGACCCTGGAGTTCCTCTCGCCTTTCCTGTGGAGAGCGCCTCCTCTTGAGATGCGACGGGAACGCCGGGAATTCTTTCCCTACGAAACAGGGAAAGGATACATCATCTCGAGCTAGGAGGCGGAAACGGGACTCCCCTGGATGTGTGCGGGACCCTCGGGCTTCCTCTCGATTGGAGACGGTATGTCGGGGAACTTCTTGAGTTGCAGCAAGGGTGTGAAGGACCCTTGGGAAGTTCCAGTGGTTAGATGTGATTAGCCTCGAGAAGCCTCAGCGGAAATGGGCCTCATCTCGCCTGCAGGGCAAAACCTCCTGGATTTTCTCGAGTTGCGGCAGGTGATCTCCACTTATGACGGGGACCTCAGGGACCCGCTCTGGTGGCCTCAGGAATGGCCAGTCCCCATGCGAGTTCCTCGGGGGCCTCTCGGGATTCCTCTCCCGTCGATGCCGGGGCCTAAGACCTTGTGTGGAGTCGGGGCCGGAACCTGAGGCTTCCTTTCCAGTGCTGACATGGATCTTGGGGTACTTCTGGAGTCTCCCCGGGGGAGTCAGTCCTCGTCTCGAATGCGGGCATGCACTTGCGCTTTCCTCCAGGGCGGTAGGAGCAGTGTCACGCTGTCCGCCGGGTGGATCAAAGGATCTATGGTTTTCCCTCGAGTCTTTCCCACGAGGCTTTCCCACGAGGCTTTCCCACAGGGCTGTCCCACGTGTACACGTGGTGGGAGTCGATCCTCGGCTTGAACGTCAAGGCAGTGCAGGGAAAACAGGTTCCTCTGGAATGGACTGACACATCTTGGGGACTCTTGGAATGGTGGCACGACCCTGGAGTTCCTCTCGCCTTTCCTGTGGAGAGCGCCTCCTCTTGAGATGCGACGGGAACGCCGGAAATTCTTTCCCTACGAAACAGGGAAAGGATCCCTCATCTCGAGCTAGGAGACGGAAACGGGGCTCCCATGGATGTGTGCGGGACCCCACGTGCTTCCTCTCGAGTGGAGACGGGTATGTGGGGAACTTCTTGAGTTGAGGCAAGGGTGTGAAGGACACTTTGGAAGTTCCAGTGGTTAGATGTGATTAGCCTCGAGAAGCCTCAGCGGAAATGGGCCTCAGCTCGCCTGGAGTGCAAAACCTCCTGGATTTTCTCGAGTTGCGGCAGGTGCTCTCGACTTACGACGGAAACCTCAGGGACCCGCTCTGGTGGCCTCAGGAAAGGCCAGTCCCCATGCGAGTTCCTCGGGGGCCTCTCGGGATTCCTCTCCCGTCGATGCCGGGGCCTAAGACCTTGTGTGGAATCGGGGCCGGAACCTGAGGATTCCTCTCCAGTGCTGACATGGATCTTGGGGTACTTCTGGAGTCTCCCCAGGGGAGTCAGTCCTCGTCTCGAATGCGGGCATGCACTTGCGCTTTCCTCCAGGGCGGTAGCAGCAGTGTCACGCAGTCCGCCGCGTGGATCAAAGGATCTATGGTTTTCCCTCGAGTCTTTCCCACGAGGCTTTCCCACGAGGCTTTCCCACAGGGCTGTCCCACGTGCACACGTGGTGGGAGTCGATCCTCGGCTTGAACGTCAAGGCAGTGCAGGGAAAACAGGTTCCTCTGGAATGGACTGACACATCTGGGGGACTCTTGGAATGGTGGCACGACCCTTTAGTTCCTCTTGCCTTTCCTGTGGAGAGCGCCTCCTCTTGAGATGCGACGGGAACGCCGGGAATTCTTTCCCTACGAAACAGGGAAAGGATCCCTCATCTCGAGCTAGGAGGCGGAAACGGGGCTCCCCTGGATGTGTGCGGGACCCTCGTGCTTCCTCTAGAGTGGAGACGGGTATGTCGGGGAACTTCTTGAGTTGCAGCAAGGGTGAGAAGGACCCTTTGGATGTTCCAGTGGTTAGACGTGTTTAGCCTCGAGAAGCCTCAGCGCAAATGGGCCTCATCTCGCCTGGAGGGCAAAACCTCCTGGATTTTCTCGAGTTGCGGCAGGTGCTCTCGACTTACGACGGGGACCTCAGGGACCCGCTCTGGTGCCCTCAGGAAAGGCCAGTCCCCATGCGAGTTCCTCGGGGGCCTCTCGGGATTCCTCTCCCGTCGATGCCGGGGCCTAAGACCTTGTGTGGAGTCGGGGCCGGAACCTGAGGATTCCTCTCCAGTGCTGACATGGATCTTGGGGTTCTTCTGGAGTCTCCCCAGGGGAGTCAGTCCTCGTCTCGAATGCGGGCATGCACTTGCGCTTTCCTCCAGGGCGGTAGCAGCAGTGTCACGCAGTCCGCCGCGTGGATCAAAGGATCTATGGTTTTCCCTCGAGTCTTTCCCACGAGGCTTTCCCACGAGGCTTTCCCACAGGGCTGTCCCACGTGCACACGTGGTGGGAGTCGATCCTCGGCTTGAACGTCAAGGCAGTGCAGGGAAAACAGGTTCCTCTGGAATGGACTGACACATCTGGGGGACTCTTGGAATGGTGGCACGACCCTGGAGTTCCTCTCGCCTCTCCTGTGGAGAGCGCCTCCTCTTGAGATGCGACGGGAACGCCGGGAATTCTTTCCCTACGAAACAGTGAAAGGATCCCTCATCTCGAGCTAGGAGGCGGAAACGGGGCTCCCCTGGATGTGTGCGGGACCCCACGTGCTTCCTCTCGAGTGGAGACGGGTATGTCGGGGAACTTCTTGAGTTGCAGCAAGGGTGTGAAGGACCCTTTGGAAGTTCCAGTGGTTAGACGTGATTAGCCTAGAGAAGCCTCAGCGGAAATGGGCCTAATGTCGCCTGGAGGGCAAAACCTACTGGATTTTCTCGAGTTGCGGCAGGTGCTCTCGACTTACGACGGGGACCTCAGGGACCCGCTCTGGTGGCCTCAGGAAAGGCCAGTCCCCATGCGAGTTCCTCCGGGGCCTCTCGGGATTCCTCTCCCGTCGATGCCGGGGCCTAAGACCTTGTGTGGAATCGGGGCCGGAACCTGAGGATTCCTCTCCAGTGCTGACAAGGATCTTGGGGTACTTCTGGAGTCTCCTCAGTGGAGTCAGTCCTCGTCTCGAATGCGGGCATGCACTTGCGCTTTCCTCCAGAGCGGTTGCAGCAGTGTCAATCAGTCCGCCGCGTGGATCAATGGATCTATGGTTTTCCCTCGAGTCTTTCCCACGAGGCTTTCCCACGAGGCTTTCCCACAGGGCTGTCCCACGTGCACACGTGGTGGGAGTCGATCCTCGGCTTGAACGTCAAGGCAGTGCAGAGAAAACAGCTTCCTCTGTGATGGACTGACACATCTGGGGGTCTCTTGGAATGGTGGCACGACCCTTGAGTTCCTCTCGCCTTTCCTGTGGAGAGCACCTCCTCTTGAGATGCGACGGGAACGCCGGGAATTCTTTCCCTACGAAACAGGGAAAGGATCCCTCATCTCGAGCTAGGAGACGGAAACGGGGCTCCCCTGGATGTGTGCGGGACCCCACGTGCTTCCTCTCGAGTGGAGACGGGTATGTGGGGAACTTCTTGTGTTGAGGCAAGGGTGTGAAGGACACTTTGGAAGTTCCAGTGGTTAGATGTGATTAGCCTCGAGAAGCCTCAGCGGAAATGGGCCTCATCTCGCCTGGAGTGCAAAACTTCCTGGATTTTCTCGAGTTGCGGCAGGTGCTCTCGACTTACGACGGAAACCTCAGGGACCCGCTCTCGTGGCCTCAGGAAAGGCCAGTCCCCATGCGAGTTCCTCGGGGGCCTCTCGGGATTCCTCTCCCGTCGATGCCGGGGCCTAAGACCTTGTGTGGAATCGGGGCCGGAACCTGAGGATTCCTCTCCAGTGCTGACATGGATCTTGGGGTACTTCTGGAGTCTCCCCAGGGGAGTCAGTCCTCGTCTCGAATGCGGGCATGCACTTGCGCTTTCCTCCAGGGCGGTAGCAGCAGTGTCACGCAGTCCGCCGCGTGGATCAAAGGATCTATGGTTTTCCCACGAGTCTTTCCCACGAGGCTTTCCCACGAGGCTTTCCCACAGGGCTGTCCCACGTGCACACGTGGTGGGAGTCGATCCTCGGCTTGAACGTCAAGGCAGTGCAGGGAAAACAGGTTCCTCTGGAATGGACTGACACATCTGGGGGACTCTTGGAATGGTGGCAGGACCCTTTAGTTCCTCTCGCCTTTCCTGTGGAGAGCGCCTCCTCTTGAGATGCGACGGGAACGCCGGGAATTCTTTCCCTACACAACAGGGAAAGGATCCCTCATCTCGAGCTAGGAGGCGGAAACGGGGCTCCCCTGGATGTGTGCGGGACCCTCATGCTTCCTCTAGAGTGGAGACGGGTATGTCGGGGAACTTCTTGAGTTGCAGCAAGGGTGAGAAGGACCCTTTGGATGTTCCAGTGGTTAGATGTGTTTAGCCTCGAGAAGCCTCAGCGCAAATGGGCCTCATCTCGCCTGGAGGGCAAAACCTCCTGGATTTTCTCGAGTTGCGGCAGGTGCTCTCGACTTACGACGGGGACCTCAGGGACCCGCTCTGGTGCCCTCAGGAAAGGCCAGTCCCCATGCGAGTTCCTCGGGGGCCTCTCGGGATTCCTCTCCCGTCGATGCCGGGGCCTAAGACCTTGTGTGGAGTCGGGGCCGGAACCTGAGGATTCCTCTCCAGTGCTGACATGGATGTTGGGGTTCTTCTGGAGTCTCCCCAGGGGAGTCAGTCCTCGTCTCGAATGCGGGCATGCACTTGCGCTTTCCTCCAGGGCGGTAGCAGCAGTGTCACGCAGTCCGCCGCGTGGATCAAAGGATCTATGGTTTTCCCACGAGTCTTTCCCACGAGGCTTTCCCACGAGGCTTTCCCACAGGGCTGTCCCACGTGCACACGTGGTGGGAGTCGATCCTCGGCTTGAACGTCAAGGCAGTGCAGGGAAAACAGGTTCCTCTGGAATGGACTGACACATCTGGGGGACTCTTGGAATGGTGGCACGACCCTTTAGTTCCTCTCGCCTTTCCTGTGGAGAGCGCCTCCTCTTGAGATGCGACGGGAACGCCGGGAATTCTTTCCCTACGAAACAGGGAAAGGATCCCACATCTCGAGCTAGGAGGCGGAAACGGGGCTCCCCTGGATGTGTGCGGGACTCTCGTGCTTCCTCTAGAGTGGAGACGGGTATGTCGGGGAACTTCTTGAGTTGCAGCAAGGGTGAGAAGGACCCTTTGGATGTTCCAGTGGTTAGATGTGTTTAGCCTCGAGAAGCCTCAGCGCAAATGGGCCTCATCTCGCCTGGAGGGCAAAACCTCCTGGATTTTCTCGAGTTGCGGCAGGTGCTCTCTACTTACGACGGGGACCTCAGGGACCCGCTCTGGTGCCCTCAGGAAAGGCCAGTCCCCATGCGAGTTCTTCGGGGGCCTCTCGGGATTCCTCTCCCGTCGATGCCGGGGCCTAAGACCTTGTGTGGAGTCGGGGCCGGAACCTGAGGATTCCTCTCCAGTGCTGACATGGATCTTGGGGTTCTTCTGGAGTCTCCCCAGGGGAGTCAGTCCTCGTCTCGAATGCGGGCATGCACTTGCGCTTTCCTCCAGGGCGGTAGCAGCAGTGTCACGCAGTCCGCCGCGTGGATCAAAGGATCTATGGTTTTCCCTCGAGTCTTTCCCACGAGGCTTTCCCACGAGGCTTTCCCACAGGGCTGTCCCACGTGCACACGTGGTGGGAGTCGATCCTCGGCTTGAACGTCAAGGCAGTGCAGGGAAAACAGGTTCCTCTGGAATGGACTGACACATCTGGGGGACTCTTGGAATGGTGGCACGACCCTGGAGTTCCTCTCGCCTCTCCTGTGGAGAGCGCCTCCTCTTGAGATGCGACGGGAACGCCGGGAATTCTTTCCCTACGAAACAGGGAAAGGATCCCTCATCTCGAGCTAGGAGGCGGAAACGGGGCTCCCCTGGATGTGTGCGGGACCCCACGTGCTTCCTCTTGAGTGGAGACGGGTATGTCGTGGAACTTCTTGAGTTGCAGCAAGGGTGTGAAGGACCCTTTGGAAGTTAAAGTGGTTAGACGTGATTAGCCTCGAGAAGCCTCAGCAGAAATGGGCCTCATCTCGCCTGGAGGGCAAAACCTCCTGGATTTTCTCGAGTTGCGGCAGGTGCTCTCGACTTACGACGGGGACCTCAGGGACCCGCTCTGGTGGCCTCAGGAAAGGCCAGTCCCCATGCGAGTTCCTCGGGGGCCTCTCGGGATTCCTCTCCCGTCGATGCCGGGGCCTAAGACCTTGTGTGGAGTCGGGGCCGGAACCTGAGGATTCCTCTCCAGTGCTGACATGGATCTTGGGGTACTTCTGGAGTCTCCCCAGGGGAGTCAGTCCTCGTCTCGACTGCGGGCATGCACTTGCGCTTTCCTCCAGCGCGGTAGCAGCAGTGTCACGCAGTCCGCCGCGTCGATCAAAGGATCTATGGTTTTCCCTCGAGTCTTTCCCACGAGGCTTTCCCACGAGGCTTTCCCACAGGGCTGTCCCACGTGCACACGTGGTGGGAGTCGATCCTCGGCTTGAACGTCAAGGCAGTGCAGGGAAAACCCGTTCCTCTGGAATGAACCTACACATCCGGGGGAGTCTTGGAATGGTGGCACGACCCTGGAGGTCCTCTCGCCTTTCCTGTGGAGAGCGCCTCCTCTTGAGATGCGACGGGAACGCCGGGAATTCTTTCCCTACGAAACAGGGAAAGGATCCCTCATCTCGAGCTAGGAGGCGGAAACGGGGCTCCCCTGGATGTGTGCGGGACCCCACGTGCTTCCTCTCGAGTGGAGACGGGTATGTCGGGGAACTTCTTGAGTTGCAGCAAGGGTGTGAAGGACCCTTTGGAAGTTCCAGTGGTTAGACGTGATTAGCCTCGTGAAGCCTCAGCGGAAATGGGCCTCATCTCGCCTGGAGGGCAAAACCTCCTGGATTTTCTCGAGTTACGGCAGGTGCTCTCGACTTACGACGGGGACCTCAGGGACCCGCTCTGGTGGCCTCAGGAAAGGCCAGTCCCCATGCGAGTTCCACGGGGGCCTCTCGGGATTCCTCTCCCGTCGATGCCGGGGCCTAAGACCTTGTGTGGAGTCGGGCCCGGAACCTGAGGATTCCTCTCCAGTGCTGTCATGGATCTTGGGGTACTTCTGGAGTCTCCCCAGGGGAGTCAGTCCTCGTCTCGAATGCGGGCATGCACTTGCGCTTTCCTCCAGAGCGGTAGCAGCAGTGTCACGCAATCCGCCGCGTGGATCAAAGGATCTATGGTTTTCCCTCGAGTCTTTCCCACGAGGCTTTCCCACGAGGCTTTCCCACAGGGCTGTCCCACGTGCACACGGGGTGGGAGTCGATCCTCAGCTTGAACGTCAAGGCAGTGCAGGGAAAACAGGTTCCTCTGGAATATACTGACTCATCTGGGGGACTCTTGGAATGGTGGCACGACCCTGGAGTTCCTCTCGCCTTTCCTGTGGAGAGCGCCTCCTCTTGAGATGCGACGGGAACGCCGGGAATTCTTTCCCTACGAAACAGGGAAAGGATCCCTCATCTCGAGCTAGGAGGCGGAAACGGGGCTCCCCTGGATGTCTGCGGGACCCTCGTGCTTCCTCTCGAGTGGAGACGTGTATGTCGGGGAACTTCTTGAGTTGCAGCAAGGGTGAGAAGGACCCTTTGGATGTTCCAGTGGTTAGATGTGATTAGCCTCGAGAAGCCTCAGCGGAAATGGGCCTCATCTCGCCTGGAGGGCAAAACCTCCTGGATTTTCTCGAGTTGCGGCAGGTGCTCTCGACTTACGACGGGGACCTCAGGGACCCGCTCTGGTGGCCTCAGGAAAGGCCAGTCCCCATGCGAATTCGTGGGGGCCTCTCGGGATTCCTCTCCCGTCGATGCCGGGGCCTAAGACCTTGTGTGGAGTCGGGGCCGGAACCTGAGGATTCCGCTCCAGTGCTGACATGGATCTGGGGGTACTTCTGGAGTCTCCCCAGGGGAGTCAGTCCTCGTCTCGAATGCGGGCATGCACTTGCGCTTTCCTCCAGAGCGGTATCAGCAGTGTCACGCAGTCCGCCGCGTGGATCAAAGGATCTATGGTTTTCCCTCGAGTCTTTCCCACGAGGCTTTCCCACGAGGCTTTCCCACAGGGCTGTCCCACGTGCACACGTGGTGGGAGTCGATCCTCGGCTTGAACGTCAAGGCAGTGCAGGGAAAACAGGTTCCTCTGTAATGGCCTGACAATCCTGGGAGACTCTTGGAATGGTGGCACGACCCTGGAGTTCCTCTCGCCTTTCCTGTGGAGAGCGCCTCCTCTTGAGATGCGACGGGAACGCCGGGAATTCTTTCCCTACGAAACAGGGAAAGGATCCCTCATCTCGAGCTAGGAGGCGGAAACGGGGCTCCACTGGATGTGTGCGGGACCCTCGTGCTTCCTCTCGATTGGAGACGGGTATGGCGGGGAACTTCTTGAGTTGCAGCAAGGGTGAGAAGGACCCTTTGGATATTCCAGTGGTTAGATGTGATTAGCCTCGAGAAGCCTCAGCGGAAATGGGCCTCATTTCGCCTGGAGGGCAAAACCTCCTGGATTTTCTCGAGTTGCGGCAGGTGCTCTCGACTTACGACCGGGACCTCAGGGACCCGCTCTGGTGGCCTCAGGAAAGGCCAGTCCCCATGCGAGTTCCTCGGGGGCCTCTCGGGATTCCTCTCCCGTCGATGCCGGGGCCTAAGACCTTGTGTGGAGTCGGGGCCGGAACCTGAGGATTGCTCTCCAGTGCTGACATGGATCTTGGGGTACTTCTGAAGTCTCCCCAGGGGAGTCAGTCCTCGTCTCGAATGCGGGCATGCACTTGCGCTTTCCTCCAGAGCGGTAGCAGCAGTGTCACGCAGTCCGCCGTGTGGATCAAAGGATCTATGGTTTTCCCTCGAGTCTTTCCCACGAGGCTTTCCCACGAGGCTTTCCCACAGGGCTGTCCCACGTGCACACGTGGTGGGAGTCGATCCTCGGCTTGAACGTCAAGGCAGTGCTGGGAAAACAGGTTCCTCTGGAATGGACTGACACATCCGGGGGAGTCTTGGAATGGTGGCACGACCCTGGAGTTCCTCTCGCCTTTCCTGTGGAGAGCGCCTCCTCTTGAGATGCGACGGGAACGCCGGGAATTCTTTCCCTACGAAACAGGGAAAGGATCCCTCATCTCGACCTAGGAGGCGGAAACGGGGCTCCCCTGAATGTGTGCGGGACCCTCATGCTTCCTCTCGAGTGGAGACGGGTATGTTGGGGAACTTCTTGAGTTGCAGCAAGGGTGAGAAGGACCCTTTGGATGTTCCAGTGGTTAGATGTGATTAGCCTCGAGAAGCCTCAGCGGAAATGGGCCTCATCTCGCCTGGAGGGCAAAACCTCCTGGATTTTCTCGAGTTGCGGCAGGTGCTCTCGACTTACGACGGGGACCTCAGGGACCCGCTCTGGTGGCCTCAGGAAAGGCCAGTCCCCATGCGAGTTCCTCGGGGGCCTCTGGGGATTCCTCTCCCGTCGATGCCGGGGCCTAAGACCTTGTGTGGAGTCGGGGCCGGAACCTGAGGATTCCTCTCCAGTGCTGACATGGATCTTGGGGTACTTCTGGAGTCTCCCCAGGGGAGTCAGTCCTCGTCTCGAATGCGGGCATGCACTTGCGCTTTCCTCCAGAGCGGTAGCAGCAGTGTCACGCAGTCCGCCGAGTGGATCAAAGGATCTATGGTTTTCCCTCGAGTCTTTCCCACGAGGCTTTCCCACGAGGCTTTCCCACAGGGCTGTCCCACGTGCACACGTGGTGGGAGTCGATCCTCAGCTTGAACGTCAAGGCAGTGCAGGGAAAACAGTTTCCTCTGGAATGGACTGACACATCTGAGGGACTCTTGGAATGGTGGCACGACCCTGGAGTTCCTCTCGCCTTTCCTGTGGAGAGCGCCTCCTCTTGAGATGCGACGGGAACGCCGGGAACTCTTTCCCTACGAAACAGGGAAAGGATCCCTCATCTCGAGCTAGGAGGCGGAAACGGGGCTCCCCTGGATGTGTGCGGGACCCTCGTGCTTCCTCTCGAGTGGAGACGGGTATGTCGGGGAACTTCTTGAGTTGCAGCAAGGGTGAGAAGGACCCTTTGGATGTTCCAGTGGTTAGATGTGATTAGCCTCGAGAAGCATCAGCGGAAATGGGCCTCATCTCGCCTGGAGGGCAAAACCTCCTGGATTTTCTCGAGTTGCGGCAGGTGCTCTCGACTTACGACGGGGACCTCAGGGACCCGCTCTGATGGCCTCAGGAAAGGCCAGTCCCCATGCGAGTTCCTCGGGGGCCTCTCGGGATTCCTCTCCCGTCGATGCCGGGGCCTAAGACCTTGTGTGGAGTCGGGGCCGGAACCTGAGGATTCCTCTCCAGTGCTGACATGGATCTTGGGGTACTTCTGGAGTCTCCCCAGGGGAGTCAGTCCTCGTCTCGAATGCGGGCATGCACTTGCGCTTTCCTCCAGAGCGGTAGCAGCAGTGTCACGCATTCCGCCGCGAGGATCAAAGGATCTATGGTTTTCCCTCGAGTCTTTCCCACGAGGCTTTCCCACGAGGCTTTCCCACAGGGCTGTCCCACGTGCACACGTGGTGGGAGTCGATCCTCGGCTTGAACGTCAAGGCAGTGCAGGGAAAACAGGTTCCTCTGGAATGGACTGACACATCTGGGGGACTCTTGGAATGGTGGCACGACCCTGGAGTTCCTCTCGCCTTTCCTGTGGAGAGCGCCTCCTCTTGAGATGCGACGGGAACGCCGGGAATTCTTTCCCTACGAAACAGGGAAAGGATCCCTCATCTCGAGCTAGGAGGCGGAAACGGGGCTCCCCTGGATGTGTGCGGGACCCCACGTGCTTCCTCTCGAGTGGAGACGGGTATGTCGGGGAACTTCTTGAGTTGCAGCAAGGGTGTGAAGGACCCTTTGGAAGTTCCAGTGGTTAGACGTGATTAGCCTCGAGAAGCCTCAGCGGAAATGGGCCTCATCTCGCCTGGAGGGCAAAACCTCCTGGATTTTCTCGAGTTGCGGCAGGTGCTCTCGACTTACGTCGTGGACCTCAGGGACCCGCTCTGGTGGCCTCAGGAAAGGCCAGTCCCCATGCGAGTTCCTCGGGGGCCTCTCGGGATTCCTCTCCCGTCGATGCCGGGGCCTAAGACCTTGTGTGGAGTCGGGGCCGGAACCTGAGGATTCCTCTCCAGTGCTGACATGGATCTTGGGGTACTTCTGGAGTCTCCCCAGGGGAGTCAGTCCTCGTCTCGAATGCGGGCATGCACTTGCGCTTTCCTCCAGAGCGGTAGCAGCAGTGTCACGCAGTCCGCCACGTGGATCAAAGGATCTATGGTTTTCCCTCGAGTCTTTCCCACGAGGCTTTCCCACGAGGCTTTCCACAGGGCTGTCCCACCTGCACACGTGGTGGGACTCGATTCTCGGCTTGAACGTCAAGGCAGTGCAGGGAAAACAGGTTCCTCTGGAATGGACTGACATATCTGGGGGACACTTTGGATGGTGGCACGACGCTGGAGTCCTCTCGCCTTTCCTGTGGAGAGCGCCTCCTCTTGAGATGCGACGGGAACACCGGAATTCTTTCCCTACGAAACAGGGAAAGGATCCCTCATCTCGAGCTTGGAGGCGGAAACGGGGCTCCCCTGGATGTGTGCGGGACCCTCGTGCTTCCTCTCGAGTGGAGACGGGTATGTCGGGGAACTTCTAGAGTTGCAGCAAGGGTGTGAAGGACCCTTTGGAAGTTCCAGTGGTTAGACGTGATTAGCCTCGAGAAGCCTCAGCGGAAATGGGCCTCATCTCGCCTGGAGGGCAAAACCTCCTGGAATTTCTCGAGTTGCGGCAGGTGCTCTCGACTTACGACCGGGACCTCAGGGACCCGCTCTGGTGGCCTCAGGAAAGGCCAGTCCCCATGCGAGTTCCTCGGGGGCCTCTCGGGATTCCTCATCCGTCGATGCCGGGGCCTAAGACCTTGTGTGGAGTCGGGGCTGGAACCTGAGGATTCCTCTCCAGTGCTGACATGGATCTTGGGGTACTTCTGGAGTCTCCCCAGGGGAGTCAGTCCTCGTCTCGAATGCGGGCATGCACTTGCGCTTTCCTCCAGAGCGGTAGCAGCAGTGTCACGCAGTCCACCGCGTGGATCAAAGGATCTATGGTTTTCCCTCGAGTCTTTCCCACGAGGCTTTCCCACGAGGCTTTCCCACTGGGTTGTCCCACGTGCACACGTGGTGGGAGTCGATCCTCGGCTTGAACGTCAAGGCAGTGCAGGGAAAACAGGTTCCTCTGGAATGGACTGACACATCTGGGGGTCTCTTGGAATGGTGGCACCACCCTGGAGTTCCTCTCGCCTTTCCTGTGGAGAGCGCCTCCTCTTGAGATGCGACGGGAATGCCGGGAATTCTTTCCTACGAAACAGGGAAAGGATCCCTCATCTCGAGCTAGGAGGCGGAAACGGGGCTACCCTGGATGTGTGCGGGACCCTCGTGCTTCCTCTCGAGTGGAGACGGGTATGTCGGGGAACTTCTAGAGTTGCAGCAAGGGTGTGAAGGACCCTTTGGAAGTTCAAGTGGTTAGATGTGATTAGCCTCGAGAAGCCTCAGCGGAAATGGGCTTCATCTCGCCTGGAGGGCAAAAACTCCTGGATTTTCTCGAGTTGCGGCAGGTGCTCTCGACTTACGACGGGGACCTCAGGGACCCGCTCTGGTGGCCTCAGGAAAGGCCAGTCCCCATGCGAATTCCTCGGGGGCCTCTCGGGATTATTCTCCCGTCGATGCCGGGGCCTAAGACCTTGTGTGGAGTCGGGGCCGGAACCTGAGGATTCCTCTCCAGTGCTGACATGTATCTTGGGGTACTTCTGGAGTCTCCCCAGGGGAGTCAGTCCTCGTCTCGAATGCGGGCATGCACTTGCGCTTTCCTCCAGAGCGGTAGCAGCAGTGTCACGCAGTCCGCCGCGTGGATCAAAGGATCTATGGTTTTCCCTCGAGTCTTTCCCACGAGGCTTTCCCACGAGGCTTTCCACAGGGCTGTCCCACGTGCACACGTGGTGGGAGTCGATCCTCGGCTTGAACGTCAAGGCAGTGCAGGGAAAAAAGGTTCCTCTGGAATGGACTGACACATCTGGGGGACTCTTGGAATGGTGGCACGACCCTGGAGTTCCTCTCGCCTTTCCTGTGGAGAGCGCCTCCTCTTGAGATGCGACGGGAACGCCGGAATTCTTTCCCTACGAAACAGGGAAAGGATCCCTCATCTCGAGCTTGGAGGCAGAAACGGGGCTCCCCTGGATGTGTGCGGGACCCCACGTGCTTCCTCTCGAGTGGAGACAGGTATGTCGGGGAACTTCTTGAGTTGCAGCAAGGGTGTGAAGGACCCTTTGGAAGTTCCAGTGGTTAGATGTGATCAGCCTCGAGAAGCCTCAGCGGAAATGGGCCTCATCTCGCCTGGAGGGCAAAACCTCCTGGATTTTCTCGAGTTGCGGCAGGTGCTCTCGACTTACGACGGGGACCTCAGAGACCCGCTCTGGTGGCCTCAGGAAAGGCCCGTCCCCATGCGAGTTCCTCGGGTCCTCTCGGGATTCCTCTCCCGTCGATGCTGGGGCCTAAGACCTTGTGTGGAGTCGGGGCCGGAACCTGAGGATTCCTCTCCAGTGCTGACATGGATCTTGGGGTACTTCTGGAGTCTCCCCAGGGGAGTCAGTCCTCGTCTCGAATGCGGGCATGCACTTGGGCTATCCTCCAGAGCGGTAGCAGCAGTGTCACGCAGTCCGCCGCGTGGATCAAAGGATCTATGGTTTTCCCTCGAGTCTTTCCCACGAGGCTTTCCCACGAGGCTTTCCCACTGGGTTGTCCCACGTGCACACGTGGTGGGAGTCGATCCTCGGCTTGAACGTCAAGGCAGTGCAGGGAAAACAGGTTCCTCTGGAATGGACTGACACATCTGGGGGTCTCTTGGAATGGTGGCTCGACCCTGGAGTTCCTCTCGCCTTTCCTGTGGAGAGCGCCTCCTCTTGAGATGCGACGGGAATGCCGGGAATTCTTTCCTACGAAACAGGGAAAGGATCCCTCATCTCGAGCTAGGAGGCGGAAACGGGGCTACCCTGGATGTGTGCGGGACCCTCGTGCTTCCTCTCTTGTGGAGACGGGTATGTCGGGGATCTTCTTGAGTTGCAGCAAGGGTGAGAAGGACCCTTTGGATGTTCCAGTGGTTAGATGTGATTAGCCTCGAGAAGCCTCAGCGGAAATGGGCCTCATCTCGCCTGGAGGGCAAAACCTCCTGGATTTTCTCGAGTTGCGGCAGGTGCTCTTGACTTACGACGGGGACCTCAGGGACCCGCTCTGGTGGCCTCAGGAAAGGCCAGTCCCCATGCGAGTTCCTCGGGGGCCTCTCGGGATTCCTCTCCCGTCGATGCCGGGGCCTAAGACCTTGTGTGGAGTCGGGGCCGGAACCTGAGGATTCCTCTCCAGTGCTGACATGGATCTTGGGGTACTTCTGGAGTCTCCCCAGGGGAGTCAGTCCTCGTCTCGAATGCGGGCATGCTCTTGCGCTTTCCTCCAGAGCAGTAGCAGCAGTGTCACGCAATCCGCCGCGTTGATCAAAGGATCTATGTTTTTCCCTCGAGTCTTTCCCACGAGGCTTTCCCACGAGGCTTTCCCACAGGGCTGTCCCACGTGCACACGTGGTGGGAGTCGATTCTCAGCTTGAACGTCAAGGCAGTGCAGGGAAAACAGGTTCCTCTGGAATGGACTGACACATCTGGGGGACTCTTGGAATGGTGGCACGACCCTGCAGTTCCTCTCGCCTTTCCTGTGGAGAGCGCCTCCTCTTGAGATGCGACGGGAACGCCGGGAATTCTTTCCCTACGAAACAGGGAAAGGATCCCTCATCTCGAGCTAGGAGGCGGAAACGGGGCTCCCCTGGATGTGTGCGGGACCCTCGTGCTTCCTCTGGAGTGGAGACGGGTATGTCGGGGAACTTCTTGAGTTGCAGCAAGGGTGAGAAGGATCCTTTGGATGTTCCAGTGGTTTGATGTGATTAGCCTCGAGAAGCCTCAGCAGAAATGGGCCTCATCTCGCCTGGAGGGCAAAACCTCCTCGATTTTCTCGAGTTGCGGCAGGTGCTCTCGACTTACGACGGGGACCTCAGGGACCCGCTCTGGTGGCCTCAGGAAAGGCCAGTCCCCATGCGAGTTCCTCGGGGGCCTCTCGGGATTCCTCTCCCGTCGATGCCGGGGCCTAAGACCTTGTGTGGAGACGGGGCCGGAACCTGAGGATTCCTCTCCAGTGCTGACATGGATCTTGGGGTACTTCTGGAGTCTCCCCAGGGGAGTCAGTCCTCGTCTTGAATGCGGGCATGCACTTGGGCTTTCCTTCAGAGCGGAAGCAGCAGTGTCACGCAGTCCGCCGCGTAGATCAAAGGATCTATGGTTTTCCCTCGAGTCTTTCCCACGAGGCTTTCCCACGAGGCTTTCCCACAGGGCTGTCCCACGTGCACACGTGGTGGGAGTCGATACTCGGCTTGAACGTCAAGGCAGTGCAGGGAAAACAGGTTCCTCTGGAATGGACTGACACATCTGGGTGACTCTTGGAATGGTGGCAGGACCCTGGAGTTCCTCTCGCCTTTCCTGTGGAGAGCGCCTCCTCTTGAGATGCGACGGGAACGCCGGGAATTCTTTCCCTACGAAACAGGGAAAGGATCCCTCATCTCGAGCTAGGAGGCGGAAACGGGGCTCCCCTGGATGTGTGCGGGACCCCACGTGCTTCCTCTCGAGTGGAGACGGGTATGTCGGGGAACTTCTTGAGTTGCAGCAAGGGTGTGAAGGACCCTTTGGAAGTTCCAGTGGTTAGACGTGATTAGCCTCGAGAAGCCTCAGCGGAAATGGGCCTAATGTCGCCTGGAGGGCAAAACCTACTGGATTTTCTCGAGTTGCGGCAGGTGCTGTCGACTTACGACGGGGACCTCAGGGACCCGCTCTGGTGGCCTCAGGAAAGGCCAGTCCCCATGCGAGTTCCTCGAGGGCCTCTCGGGATTACTCTCCCGTCGATGCCGGGGCCTAAGACCTTGTGTGGAGTCGAGGCCGGAACCTGAGGATTCCTCTCCAGTGCTGACATGGATCTTGGGGTACTTCTGGAGTCTCCCCAGGGGAGTCAGTCCTCGTCTCGAATGCGGGCAGGCACTTGCGCTTACCTCCAGAGCGGTAGCAGCAGTGTCACGCAGTCCACCGCGTGGATCAAAGGATCTATGGTTTTCCCTCGAGTCTTTCCCACGAGGCTTTCCCACGAGGCTTTCCCACAGGGCTGTCCCACGTGCCCACGTGGTGGGAGTCGATCCTCGGCTTGAACGTCAAGGCAGTGCAGGTAAAACAGGTTCCTCTGGAATGGACTGACACATCTGGGGGACTCTTGGAATGGTGGCATGACCCTGGAGTTCCTCTCGCCTTTCCTGTGGAGAGCGCCTCCTCTTGAGATGCGACGGGAATGCCGGGAATTCTTTCCCTACGAAACAGGGAAAGGATCCCTCATCTCGAGCTAGGAGGCGGAAACGGGGCTCCCCTTGATGTGTGCGGGAACCCACGTGCTTCCTCTCGAGTGGAGACGGGTATGTCGGGGAACTTCTTGAGTTGCAACAAGGGTGTGAAGGACCCTTTGGAAGTTCCAGTGGTCAGATGTGATTAGCTTCGAGAAGCCTCAGCGGAAATGGGCCTCATCTCCCCTGGAGGGCAAAACCTCCTGGATTTCTCGAGTTGCGGCAGGTGCTCTCGACTTACGACGGGAACCTCAGGGACCCGCTCTGGTGGCCTCAGGAAAGGCCCGTCCCCATGCGAGTTCCTCGGGGGCCTTTCGGGATTCCTCTCCCGTCGATGCCGGGGCCTAAAACCTTGTGTGGAGTCGGGGCCGGAACCTGAGGATTCCTCTCCAGTGCTGACATGGATCTTGGGGTACTTCTGGAGTCTGCCCAGGGGAGTCAGTCCTCGTCTCGAATGCGGGCATGCACTTGGGCTTTCCTCCAGAGCGGAAGCAGCAGTGTCACGCAGTCCGCCGCGTGGATCAAAGGATCTATGGTTTTCCCTCGAGTCTTTCCCACGAGGCTTTCCCACGAGGCTTTCCCACAGGGCTGTCCCACGTGCACACGTGGTGGGAGTCGATCCTCGGCTTGAACGTCAAGGCAGTGCAGGGAAAACAGTTTCCTCTGGAATGGACTGACACATCTGGGTGACTCTTGGAATGGTGGCAGGACCCTGGAGTTCCTCTCGCCTTTCCTGTGGAGAGCGCCTCCTCTTGAGATGCGACGGGAACGCCGGGAATTCTTTCCCTACGAAACAGGGAAAGGATCCCTCATCTCGAGCTAGGAGGCGGAAACGGGGCTCCCCTGGATGTGTGCGGGACCCCACGTGCTTCCTCTCGAGTGGAGACGGGTATGTCAGGGAACTTCTTGAGTTGCAGCAAGGGTGTGAAGGACCCTTTGGAAGTTCCAGTGGTTAGACGTGATTAGCCTCGAGAAGCCTCAGCGGAAATGGGCCTAATGTCGCCTGGAGGGCAAAACCTACTGGATTTTCTCGAGTTGCGGCAGGTGCTCTCGACTTACGACGGGGACCTCAGGGACCCGCTCTGGTGGCCTCAGGAAAGGCCAGTCCCCATGCGAGTTCCTCGGGGGCCTCTCGGGATAACTCTCCCGTCGATGCCGGGGCCTAAGACCTTGTGTGGAGTCGGGGCCGGAACCTGAGGCTTCCTCTCCAGTGCTGACATGGATCTTGGGGTACTTCTGGAGTCTCCCCAGGGGAGTCAGTCCTCGTCTCGAATGCGGGCATGCACTTGCGCTTACCTCCAGAGCGGTAGCAGCAGTGTCACGCAGTCCACCGCGTGGATCAAAGGATCTATGGTTTTCCCTCGAGTCTTTCCCACGAGGCTTTCCCACGAGGCTTTCCCACAGGGCTGTCCCACGTGCCCACGTGGTGGGAGTCGATCCTCGGCTTGAACGTCAAGGCAGTGCAGGGAAAACAGGTTCCTCTGGAATGGACTGACACATCTGGGGGACTCTTGGAATGGTGGCCCGACCCTGGAGTTCCTCTCGCCTTTCCTGTGGAGAGCGCCTCCTCTTGAGATGCGACGGGAATGCCGGGAATTCTTTCCCTACGAAACAGGGAAAGGATCCCTCATCTCGATCTAGGAGGCGGAAACGGGGCTCCCCTGGATGTGTGCGGGAACCCACGTGCTTCCTCTCGAGTGGAGACGGGTATGTCGGGGAACTTCTTGAGTTGCAACAAGGGTGTGAAGGACCCTTTGGAAGTTCCAGTGGTCAGATGTGATTAGCCTCGAGAAGCCTCAGCGGAAATGGGCCTCATCTCCCCTGGAGGGCAAAACCTCCTGGATTTTCTCGAGTTGCGGCAGGTGCTCTCGACTTACGACGGGAACCTCAGGGACCCGCTCTCTTGGCCTCAGGAAAGGCCCGTCCCCATGCGAGTTTCTCGGGGGCCTTTCGGGATTCCTCTCCCGTCGATGCCGGGGCCTAAGACCTTGTGTGGAGTCGGGGCCGGAACCTGAGGATTCCTCTCCAGTGCTGACATGGATCTTGGGGTACTTCTGGAGTCTGCCCAGGGGAGTCAGTCCTCGTCTCGAATGCGGGCATGCACTTGCGCTTTCCTCCAGAGCGGTAGCAGCAGTGTCACGCAGTCCGCCGCGTGGATCAAAGGATCTATGGTTTTCCCTCGTGTCTTTCCCACGAGGCTTTCCCACGAGGCTTTCCCACAGGGCTGTCCCAAGTGCACACGTGGTGGGAGTCGATCCTCGGCTTGAACGTCAAGGCAGTGCAGGGAAAACAGGTTCCTCTGGAATGGACTGACACATCTGGGGGACTCTTGGAATGGTGGCACGACCCTGGAGTTCCTCTCCCCTTTCCTGTGGAGAGCGCCTCCTCTTGAGATGCGACGGGAACGCCGGGAATTCTTTCCCTACGAAAGAGGGAAACGATCCCTCATCTCGAGCTAGGAGGCGGAAACGGGGCTCCCCTGGATGTGTGCGGGACCCCACGTGCTTCCTCTCGAGTGCAGACGGGTATGTCGGGGAACTTCTTGAGTTGCAGCAAGGGTGTGAAGGACCCTTTGGAA
Organism: Ovis canadensis; assembly: GCF_042477335.2. NCBI lineage: Eukaryota > Metazoa > Chordata > Mammalia > Artiodactyla > Bovidae > Ovis > Ovis canadensis. Next base: position 4,036,657 of record NC_091258.1, on the reverse strand, counting down.
GTTCCAGTGGTTAGATGTGATTAGCCTCGAGAAGCCTCAGCGGAAATGGGCCTCATTTCGCCTGGAGGGCAAAACCTCCTGGATTTTCTCGAGTTGCGGCAGGTGCTCTCGACTTACGACGGGGACCTCAGGGACCCGCTCTGGTGGCCTCAGGAAAGGCCAGTCCCCATGCGAGTTCCTCGGGGGCCTCTCGGGATTCCTCTCCCGTCGATGCCGGGGCCTAAAACCTTGTGTGGAGTCGGGGCCGGAACCTGAGGATTCCTCTCCAGTGCTGACATGGATCTTGGGGTACTTCTGGAGTCTCCCCAGGGGAGTCAGTCCTCGTCTCGAATGCGGGCATGCACTTGCGCTTTCCTCCAGAGCGGTAGCAGCAGTGTCACGCAGTCCGCCGCGTGGATCAAAGGATCTATGGTTTTCCCTCGAGTCTTTCCCACGAGGTGTTCCTACGAGGCTTTCCCACAGGGCTGTCCCACGTGCACACGTGGTGGGAGTCGATCCTCGGCTTGAACGTCAAGGCAGTGCAGGGAAAACAGGTTCCTCTGGAATGGACTGACACATCTGGGGGACTCTTGGAATGGTGGCACGACCCTGGAGTTCCTCTCGCCTTTCCTGTGGAGAGCGCCTCCTCTTGAGATGCGACGGGAACGCCAGGAATTCTTTCCCTACGAAACAGGGAAAGGATCCCTCATCTTGACCTAGGAGGCGGAAACGGGGCTCCCCTGGATGTGTGCGGGACCCCACGTGCTTCCTCTCGAGTGGAGACGGGTATGTCGGGGAACTTCTTGAGTTGCAGCAAGGGTGTGAAGGACCCTTTGGAAGTTCCAGTGGTTAGACGTGATTAGACTCGAGAAGCCTCAGCGGAAATGTGCCTCATCTCGCCTAGAGGGCAAAACCTCCTGGATTTTCTCGAGTTGCGGCAGGTGCTCTTGACTTACGACGGGGACCTCAGGGACCCGCTCTGGTGGCCTCAGGAAAGGCCAGTCCCCATGCGAGTTCCTCGGGGGCCTCTCGGGATTCCTCTCCCGTCGATGTCGGGGCCTAAGACATTGTGTGGAGTCGGGGCCGGAACCTGAGGATTCCTCTCCAGTGCTGACATGGATCTTGGGGTATTTCTGGAGTCTCCCCAGGGGAGTCAGTCCTCGTCTCGAATGCGGGCATGCACTTGCGCTTTCCTCCAGGGCGGTAGCAGCAGTGTCACGCAGTCCGCCGCCTGGATGAAAGGATCTATGGTTTTCCCTCGAGTCTTTCCCACGAGGCTTTCCCACGAGGCTTTCCCACAGGGCTGTCCCACGTGCACACGTGGTGGGAGTCGATCCTCGGCTTGAACGTCAAGGCAGTGCAGGGAAAACAGGTTCCTCTGGAATGGACTGACACATCTGGGGGACTCCTGGAATGGTGGCACGACCCTGGAGTTCCGCTCGCCTTTCCTGTGGAGAGCGCCACCTCTTGAGATGCGACGGGAACGCCGGGAATTCTTTCCCTACGAAACAGGGAAAGGATCACTCATCTCGAGCTAGGAGGCGGAAACGGGGCTCCCCTGGATGTGTGCGGGACCCTCGTGCTTCCTCTCTTGTGGAGACGGGTATGTCGGGGAACTTCTTGAGTTGCAGCAAGGGCGAGAAGGATCCTTTGGATGTTCCAGTGGTTAGATGTGATTAGCCTCGAGAAGCCTCAGCGGAAATGGGCCTCATCTCGCCTGGAGGGCAAAACCTCCTGGATTTTCTCGAGTTGCGGCAGGTGCTCTCGACTTACGACGGGGACCTCAGGGACCCGCTCTGGTGGCCTCAGGAAAGGCCAGTCCCCATGCGAGTTCCTCGGGGGCCTCTCGGGATTCCTCTCCCGTCGATGCCGGGGCCTAGAACCTTGTGTGGAGTCGGGGCCGGAACCTGAGGCTTCCTCTCCAGTGCTGACATGGATCTTCGGGTACTTCTGGAGTCTCCCCAGGGGAGTCAGTCCTCGTCTCGAATGCGGGCATGCACTTGCGCTTTCCTCCAGGGCGGTAGGAGAAGTGTCACGCAGTCCGCCGCGTGGATCAAAGGATCTATGGTTTTCCCTCGAGTCTTTCCCAAGAGGCTTTCCCACGAGGCTTTCCCACAGGGCTGTCCCACGTGCACACGTGGTGGGAGTCGATCCTCGGCTTGAACGTCAAGGCAGTGCAGGGAAAACAGGTTCCTCTGGAATGGACTGACACATCTGGGGGACTCTTGGAATGGTGGCACGACCCTGGAGTTCCTCTCGCCTTTCCTGTGGAGAGCGCCTCCTCTTGAGATGCGACGGGGACGCCGGGAATTCTTTCCCTACGAAACAGGGAAAGGATCCCTCATCTCGAGCTAGGAGGCGGAAACGGGGCTCCTCTAGATGTGTGCGGGACCCTCGTGCTTCCTCTCTTGTGGAGACGGGTATGTCGGGGAACTTCTTGAGTTGCAGCAAGGGTGAGAAGGACCCTTTGGATATTCCAGTGGTTAGATGTGATTAGCCTCGAGAAGCCTCAGCAGAAATGGGCCTCATCTCGCCTGGAGGGCAAAACCTCCTGGATTTTCTCGAGTTGCGGCAGGTGCTCTCGACTTACGACGGGGACCTCAGGGACCCGCTCTGGTGGCCTCAGGAAAGGCCAGTCCCCATGCGAGTTCCTCGGGGGCCTCTCGGGATTCCTCTCCCGTCAATGCCGGGGCCTAAGACCTTGTGTGGAGTCGGGGCCGGAACCTGAGGATTCCTCTCCAGTGCTGACATGGATCTTGGGGTACTTCTGGAGTCTCCCCAGGGGAGTCAGTCCTCGTCTCGAATGCGGGCATGCACTTGGGCTTTCCTCCAGAGCGGTAGCAGCAGTGTCACGCAGTCCGCCGCGTGGATCAAAGGATCTATGGTTTTCCCTCGAGTCTTTCGCACGAGGCTTTCCCACGAGGCTTTCCCACAGGGCTGTCCCACGTGCACACGTGGTGGGAGTCGATCCTCGGCTTGAACGTCAAGGCAGTGCAGGGAAAACAGGTTCCTCTGGAATGGACTGACACATCTGGGGGACTCTTGGAATGGTGGCACGACCCTGGAGTTCCTCTCCCCTTTCCTATGGAGAGCGCCTCCTCTTGAGATGCGATGGGAACGCCGGGAATTCTTTCCCAACGAAACAGGGAAAGGATCCCTCATCTCGATCTAGGAGGCGGAAACGGGGCTCCCCTGGATGTGTGCGGGAACCCACGTGCTTCCTCTCGAGTGCAGACGGGTATATCGGGGAACTTCTTGAGTTGCAGCAAGGGTGTGAAGGACCCTTTGGAAGTTCCAGTGGTTAGATGTGATTAGCCTCGAGAAGCCTCAGCGGAAATGGGCCTCATCTCGCCTGGAGGGCAAAACCTCCTGGATTTTCTCGAGTTGCGGCAGGTGCTTTCGACTTACGACGGGGACCTCAGGGACCCGCTCTTGTGGCCTCAGGAAAGGCCAGTCCCCATGCGAGTTCCTCGGGGGCCTCTCGGGATTCCTCTCCCGTCGATGCCGGGGCCTAAGACCTTGTGTGGAGTCGGGGCCGGAACCTGAGGATTCCTCTCCAGTGCTGACATGGATCTTGGGGTACTTCTGGAGTCTCCCCAGGGGAGTCAGTCCTCGTCTCGAATGCGGGCATGCACTTGCGCTTACCTCCAGAGCGGTTGCAGCAGTGTCACGCAGTCCACCGCGTGGATCAAAGGATCTATGGTTTTCCCTCGAGTCTTTCCCACGAGGCTTTCCCACGAGGCTTTCCCACAGGGCTGTCCCACGTGCCCACGTGGTGGGAGTCGATCCTCGGCTTGAACGTCAAGGCAGTGCAGGGAAAACAGGTTCCTCTGGAATGGACTGACACATCTGGGGGACTCTTGGAATGGTGGCACGACCCTGGAGTTCCTCTCGCCTTTCCTGTGGAGAGCGCCTCCTCTTGAGATGCGACGGGAATGCCGGGAATTCTTTCCCTACGAAACAGGGAAAGGATCCCTCATCTCGATCTAGGAGGCGGAAACGGGGTTCCCCTGGATGTGTGCGGGAACCCACGTGCTTCCTCTCGAGTGGAGACGGGTATGTCGGGGAACTTCTTGAGTTGCAACAAGGGTGTGAAGGACCCTTTGGAAGTTCCAGTGGTCAGATGTGATTAGCCTCGAGAAACCTCAGCGGAAATGGGCCTCATCTCCCCTGGAGGGCAAAACCTCCTGGATTTTCTCGAGTTGCGGCAGGTGCTCTCGACTTACGACGGGAACCTCAGGGACCCGCTCTGGTGGCCTCAAGAAAGGCCCGTCCCCATGCGAGTTTCTCGGGGGCCTCTCTGGATTCCTCTCCCGTCGATGCCGGGGCCTAAGACCTTGTGTGGAGTCGGGGCCGGAACCTGAGGATTCCTCTCCAGTGCTGACATGGATCTTGGGGTACTTCTGGAGTCTGCCCAGGGGAGTCAGTCCTCGTCTCGAATGCGGGCATGCACTTGCGCTTTCCTCCAGGGCGGTAGCAGCAGTGTCACGCAGTCCGCCGCCTGGATGAAAGGATCTATGGTTTTCCCTCGAGTCTTTCCCACGAGGCTTTCCCACGAGGCTTTCCCACAGGGCTGTCCCACGTGCACACGTGGTGGGAGTCGATTCTCAGCTTGAACGTCAAGGCAGTGCAGGGAAAACAGGTTCCTCTGGAATGGACTGACACATCTGGGGGACTCTTGGAATTGTGGCACGACCCTGGAGTTCCTCTCGCCTTTCCTGTGGAGAGCGCCTCCTCTTGAGATGCGACGGGAACGCCGGGAATTCTTTCCCTAAGAAACAGGGAAAGGATCCCTCATCTCGAGCTAGGAGGCGGAAACCGGGCTCCCCTGGATGTGTGCTGGACCCTCGTGCTTCCTCTGGAGTGGAGACGGGTATGTCGGGGAACTTCTTGAGTTGCAGCAAGGGTGAGAAGGATCCTTTGGATGTTCCAGTGGTTAGATGTGATTAGCCTCGAGAAGCCTCAGCAGAAATGGGCCTCATCTCGCCTGGAGGGCAAAACCTCCTGGATTTTCTCGAGTTGCGGCAGGTGCTCTCGACTTACGACGGGGACCTCAGGGACCCGCTCTGGTGGCCTCAGGAAAGGCCAGTCCCCATGCGAGTTCCTCGGGGGCCTCTCGGGATTCCTCTCCCGTCGATGCCGGGGCCTAGAACATTGTGTGGAGTCGGGGCCGGAACCTGAGGCTTCCTCTCCAGTGCTGACATGGATCTTGGGGTACTTCTGGAGTCTCCCCAGGGGAGTCAGTCCTCGTCTCGAATGCGGGCATGCACTTGTGCTTTCCTCCAGGGCGGTAGGAGCAGTGTCACGCAGTCCGCCGCGTGGATCAAAGGATCTATGGTTTTCCCTCGAGTCTTTCCCAAGAGGCTTTCCCACGAGGCTTTCCCACAGGGCTGTCCCACGTGCACACGTGGTGGGAGTCGATCCTCGGCTTGAACGTCAAGGCAGTGCAGGGAAAACAGGTTCCTCTGGAATGGACTGACACATCTGGGGGACTCTTGGAATGGTGGCACGACCCTGGAGTTCCTCTCCCCTTTCCTATGGAGAGCGCCTCCTCTTGAGATGCGATGGGAACGCCGGGAATTCTTTCCCAACGAAACAGGGAAAGGATCCCTCATCTCGAGCTAGGAGGCGGAAACGGGGCTCCCCTGGATGTGTGCGGGAACCCACGTGCTTCCTCTCGAGTGCAGACGGGTATATCGGGGAACTTCTTGAGTTGCAGCAAGGGTGTGAAGGACCCTTTGGAAGTTCCAGTGGTTAGATGTGATTAGCCTCGAGAAGCCTCAGCGGAAATGGGCCTCATCTCCCCTGGAGGGCAAAACCTCCTGGATTTTCTCGAGTTGCGGCAGGTGCTTTCGACTTACGACGGGGACCTCAGGGACCCGCTCTGGTGGCCTCAGGAAAGGCCAGTCCCCATGCGAGTTCCTCGGGGGCCTCTCGGGATTCCTCTCCCGTCGATGCCGGGGCCTAAGACCTTGTGTGGAGTCGGGGCCGGAACCTGAGGATTCCTCTCCAGTGCTGACATGGATCTTGGGGTACTTCTGGAGTCTCCCCAGGGGAGTCAGTCCTCGTCTCGAATGCGGGCATGCACTTGTGCTTTCCTCCAGAGCGGTAGCAGCAGTGTCACGCAGTCCGCCGCGTGGATCAAAGGATCTATGGTTTTCCCTCGTGTCTTTCCCACGAGGCTTTCCCATGAGGCTTTCCCACAGGGCTGTCCCACGTGCACACGTGGTGGGAGTCGATCCTCGGCTTGAACGTCAAGGCAGTGCAGGGAAAACAGGTTCCTCTGGAATGGACTGACACATCTGGGGGACTCTTGGAATGGTGGCACGACCCTGGAGTTCCTCTCGCCTTTCCTGTGGAGAGCGCCTCCTCTTGAGATGCGACGGGGACGCCGGGAATTCTTTCCCTACGAAACAGGGAAAGGATCCCTCATCTCGAGCTAAGAGGCGGAAACGGGGCTCCTCTAGATGTGTGCGGGACCCTCGTGCTTCCTCTCGAGTGGAGACGGGTATGTCGGGGAACTTCTTGAGTTGCACCAAGGGTGAGAAGGACCCTTTGGATGTTCCAGTGGTTAGATGTGATTAGCCTCGAGAAGCCTCAGCGGAAATGGGCCTCATCTCGCCTGGAGGGCAAAACCTCCTGGATTTTCTCGAGTTGCGGCAGGTGCTCTCGACTTACGACGGGGACCTCAGGGACCCGCTCTGGTGGCCTCAGGAAAGGCCAGTCCCCATGCGAGTTCCTCGGGGGCCTCTCGGGATTCCTCTCCCGTCGATGCCGGGGCCTAAGACCTTGTGTGGAGTCGGGGCCGGAACCTGAGGATTCCTCTCCAGTGCTGACATGGATTTTGGGGTACTTCTGGAGTCTCCCCAGGGGAGTCAGTCCTCGTCTCGAATGCGGGCATGCACTTGGGCTTTCCTCCAGAGCGGTAGCAGCAGTGTCACGCAGTCTGCCGCGTAGATCAAAGGATCTATGGTTTTCCCTCGAGTCTTTCCCACGAGGCTTTCCCACGAGGCTTTCCCACAGGGCTGTCCCACGTGCACACGTTGTGGGAGTCGATCCTCGGCTTGAACGTCAAGGCAGTGCAGGGAAAACAGGTTCCTCTGGAATGGACTGACACATCTGGGGGACTCTTGGAATGGTGGCACGACCCTGGAGTTCCTCTCCCCTTTCCTATGGAGAGCGCCTCCTCTTGAGATGCGATGGGAACGCCGGGAATTCTTTCCCAACGAAACAGGGAAAGGATCCCTCATCTCGAGCTAGGAGGCGGAAACGGGGCTCCCCTGGATGTGTGCGGGAACCCACGTGCTTCCTCTCGAGTGCAGACGGGTATATCAGGGAACTTCTTGAGTTGCAGCAAGGGTGTGAAGGACCCTTTGGAAGTTCCAGTGGTTAGATGTGATTAGCCTCGAGAAGCCTCAGCGGAAATGGGCCTCATCTCCCCTGGAGGGCAAAACCTCCTGGATTTTCTCGAGTTGCGGCAGGTGCTTTCGACTTACGACGGGGACCTCAGGGACCCGCTCTGGTGGCCTCAGGAAAGGCCAGTCCCCATGCGAGTTCCTCGGGGGCCTCTCGGGATTCCTCTCCCGTCGATGCCGGGGCCTAAGACCTTGTGTGGAGTCGGGGCCGGAACCTGAGGATTCCTCTCCAGTGCTGACATGGATCTTGGGGTACTTCTGGAGTCTCCCCAGGGGAGTCAGTCCTCGTCTCGAATGCGGGCATGCACTTGTGCTTTCCTCCAGAGCGGTAGCAGCAGTGTCACGCAGTCCGCCGCGTGGATCAAAGGATCTATGGTTTTCCCTCGAGTCTTTCCCACGAAGCTTTCCCACGAGGCTTTCCCACAGGGCTGTCAAACGTGCACACGTGGTGGGAGTCGATCCTCGGCTTTAACGTCAAGGCAGTGCAGGGAAAACAGGTTCCTCTGGAATGGACTGACACATCTGGGGGACACTTGGAATGGTGGCACGACCCTGGAGTTCCTCTCGCCTTTCCTGTGGAGAGCGCCTCCTCTTGAGATGCGACGGGAACGCCGGGAATTCTTTCCCTATGAAACAGGGAAAGGATACATCATCTCGAGCTAGGAGGCGGAAACGGGACTCCCCTGGATGTGTGCGGGACCCTCGGGCTTCCTCTCGATTGGAGACGGTATGTCGGGGAACTTCTTGAGTTGCAGCAAGGGTGTGAAGGACCCTTGGGAAGTTCCAGTGGTTAGATGTGATTAGCCTCGAGAAGCCTCAGCGGAAATGGGCCTCATCTCGCCTGCAGGGCAAAACCTCCTGGATTTTCTCGAGTTGCGGCAGGTGCTCTCGACTTACGACGGGGACCTCAGGGACCCGCTCTGGTGCCCTCAGGAAAGGCCAGTCCCCATGCGAGTTCCTCGGGGGCCTCTCGGGATTCCTCTCCCGTCGATGCCGGGGCCTAAGACCTTGTGTGGAGTCGGGGCCGGAACCTGAGGATTCCTCTCCAGTGCTGACATGGATCTTGGGGTTCTTCTGGAGTCTCCCCAGGGGAGTCAGTCCTCGTCTCGAATGCGGGCATGCACTTGCGCTTTCCTCCAGGGCGGTAGCAGCAGTGTCACGCAGTCCGCCGCGTGGATCAAAGGATCTATGGTTTTCCCTCGAGTCTTTCCCACGAGGCTTTCCCACGAGGCTTTCCCACAGGGCTGTCCCACGTGCACTCGTGGTGGGAGTCGATCCTCGGCTTGAACGTCAAGGCAGTGCAGGGAAAACAGGTTCCTCTGGAATGGACTGACACATCTGGGGGACTCTTGGAATGGTGGCACGACCCTGGAGTTCCTCTCGCCTCTCCTGTGGAGAGCGCCTCCTCTTGAGATGCGACGGGAACGCCGGGAATTCTTTCCCTACGAAACAGTGAAAGGATCCCTCATCTCGAGCTAGGAGGCGGAAACGGGGCTCCCCTGGATGTGTGCGGGACCCCACGTGCTTCCTCTCGAGTGGAGACGGGTATGTCGGGGAACTTCTTGAGTTGCAGCAAGGGTGTGAAGGACCCTTTGGAAGTTCCAGTGGTTAGACGTGATTAGCCTAGAGAAGCCTCAGCGGAAATGGGCCTAATGTCGCCTGGAGGGCAAAACCTACTGGATTTTCTCGAGTTGCGGCAGGTGCTCTCGACTTACGACGGGGACCTCAGGGACCCGCTCTGGTGGCCTCAGGAAAGGCCAGTCCCCATGCGAGTTCCTCCGGGGCCTCTCGGGATTCCTCTCCCGTCGATGCCGGGGCCTAAGACCTTGTGTGGAATCGGGGCCGGAACCTGAGGATTCCTCTCCAGTGCTGACAAGGATCTTGGGGTACTTCTGGAGTCTCCTCAGTGGAGTCAGTCCTCGTCTCGAATGCGGGCATGCACTTGCGCTTTCCTCCAGAGCGGTTGGAGCAGTGTCAATCAGTCCGCCGCGTGGATCAATGGATCTATGGTTTTCCCTCGAGTCTTTCCCACGAGGCTTTCCCACGAGGCTTTCCCACAGGGCTGTCCCACGTGCACACGTGGTGGGAGTCGATCCTCGGCTTGAACGTCAAGGCAGTGCAGAGAAAACAGCTTCCTCTGTGATGGACTGACACATCTGGGGGTCTCTTGGAATGGTGGCACGACCCTTGAGTTCCTCTCGCCTTTCCTGTGGAGAGCACCTCCTCTTGAGATGCGACGGGAACGCCGGGAATTCTTTCCCTACGAAACAGGGAAAGGATCCCTCATCTCGAGCTAGGAGACGGAAACGGGGCTCCCCTGGATGTGTGCGGGACCCCACGTGCTTCCTCTCGAGTGGAGACGGGTATGTGGGGAACTTCTTGAGTTGAGGCAAGGGTGTGAAGGACACTTTGGAAGTTCCAGTGGTTAGATGTGATTAGCCTCGAGAAGCCTCAGCGGAAATGGGCCTCATCTCGCCTGGAGTGCAAAACTTCCTGGATTTTCTCGAGTTGCGGCAGGTGCTCTCGACTTACGACGGAAACCTCAGGGACCCGCTCTGGTGGCCTCAGGAAAGGCCAGTCCCCATGCGAGTTCCTCGGGGGCCTCTCGGGATTCCTCTCCCGTCGATGCCGGGGCCTAAGACCTTGTGTGGAATCGGGGCCGGAACCTGAGGATTCCTCTCCAGTGCTGACATGGATCTTGGGGTACTTCTGGAGTCTCCCCAGGGGAGTCAGTCCTCGTCTCGAATGCGGGCATGCACTTGCGCTTTCCTCCAGGGCGGTAGCAGCAGTGTCACGCAGTCCGCCGCGTGGATCAAAGGATCTATGGTTTTCCCACGAGTCTTTCCCACGAGGCTTTCCCACGAGGCTTTCCCACAGGGCTGTCCCACGTGCACACGTGGTGGGAGTCGATCCTCGGCTTGAACGTCAAGGCAGTGCAGGGAAAACAGGTTCCTCTGGAATGGACTGACACATCTGGGGGACTCTTGGAATGGTGGCAGGACCCTTTAGTTCCTCTCGCCTTTCCTGTGGAGAGCGCCTCCTCTTGAGATGCGACGGGAACGCCGGGAATTCTTTCCCTACAAAACAGGGAAAGGATCCCTCATCTCGAGCTAGGAGGCGGAAACGGGGCTCCCCTGGATGTGTGCGGGACCCTCATGCTTCCTCTAGAGTGGAGACGGGTATGTCGGGGAACTTCTTGAGTTGCAGCAAGGGTGAGAAGGACCCTTTGGATGTTCCAGTGGTTAGATGTGTTTAGCCTCGAGAAGCCTCAGCGCAAATGGGCCTCATCTCGCCTGGAGGGCAAAACCTCCTGGATTTTCTCGAGTTGCGGCAGGTGCTCTCGACGTACGACGGGGACCTCAGGGACCCGCTCTGGTGCCCTCAGGAAAGGCCAGTCCCCATGCGAGTTCCTCGGGGGCCTCTCGGGATTCCTCTCCCGTCGATGCCGGGGCCTAAGACCTTGTGTGGAGTCGGGGCCGGAACCTGAGGATTCCTCTCCAGTGCTGACATGGATCTTGGGGTTCTTCTGGAGTCTCCCCAGGGGAGTCAGTCCTCGTCTCGAATGCGGGCATGCACTTGCGCTTTCCTCCAGGGCGGTAGCAGCAGTGTCACGCAGTCCGCCGCGTGGATCAAAGGATCTATGGTTTTCCCACGAGTCTTTCCCACGAGGCTTTCCCACGAGGCTTTCCCACAGGGCTGTCCCACGTGCACACGTGGTGGGAGTCGATCCTCGGCTTGAACGTCAAGGCAGTGCAGGGAAAACAGGTTCCTCTGGAATGGACTGACACATCTGGGGGACTCTTGGAATGGTGGCACGACCCTTTAGTTCCTCTCGCCTTTCCTGTGGAGAGCGCCTCCTCTTGAGATGCGACGGGAACGCCGGGAATTCTTTCCCTACGAAACAGGGAAAGGATCCCACATCTCGAGCTAGGAGGCGGAAACGGGGCTCCCCTGGATGTGTGCGGGACTCTCGTGCTTCCTCTAGAGTGGAGACGGGTATGTCGGGGAACTTCTTGAGTTGCAGCAAGGGTGAGAAGGACCCTTTGGATGTTCCAGTGGTTAGATATGTTTAGCCTCGAGAAGCCTCAGCGCAAATGGGCCTCATCTCGCCTGGAGGGCAAAACCTCCTGGATTTTCTCGAGTTGCGGCAGGTGCTCTCGACTTACGACGGGGACCTCAGGGACCCGCTCTGGTGCCCTCAGGAAAGGCCAGTCCCCATGCGAGTTCTTCGGGGGCCTCTCGGGATTCCTCTCCCGTCGATGCCGGGGCCTAAGACCTTGTGTGGAGTCGGGGCCGGAACCTGAGGATTCCTCTCCAGTGCTGACATGGATCTTGGGGTTCTTCTGGAGTCTCCCCAGGGGAGTCAGTCCTCGTCTCGAATGCGGGCATGCACTTGCGCTTTCCTCCAGGGCGGTAGCAGCAGTGTCACGCAGTCCGCCGCGTGGATCAAAGGATCTATGGTTTTCCCACGAGTCTTTCCCACGAGGCTTTCCCACGAGGCTTTCCCACAGGGCTGTCCCACGTGCACACGTGGTGGGAGTCGATCCTCGGCTTGAACGTCAAGGCAGTGCAGGGAAAACAGGTTCCTCTGGAATGGACTGACACATCTGGGGGACTCTTGGAATGGTGGCACGACCCTGGAGTTCCTCTCGCCTCTCCTGTGGAGAGCGCCTCCTCTTGAGATGCGACGGGAACGCCGGGAATTCTTTCCCTACGAAACAGTGAAAGGATCCCTCATCTCGAGCTAGGAGGCGGAAACGGGGCTCCCCTGGATGTGTGCGGGACCCCACGTGCTTCCTCTCGAGTGGAGACGGGTATGTCGGGGAACTTCTTGAGTTGCAGCAAGGGTGTGAAGGACCCTTTGGAAGTTCCAGTGGTTAGACGTGATTAGCCTAGAGAAGCCTCAGCGGAAATGGGCCTAATGTCGCCTGGAGGGCAAAACCTACTGGATTTTCTCGAGTTGCGGCAGGTGCTCTCGACTTACGACGGGGACCTCAGGGACCCGCTCTGGTGGCCTCAGGAAAGGCCAGTCCCCATGCGAGTTCCTCCGGGGCCTCTCGGGATTCCTCTCCCGTCGATGCCGGGGCCTAAGACCTTGTGTGGAATCGGGGCCGGAACCTGAGGATTCCTCTCCAGTGCTGACAAGGATCTTGGGGTACTTCTGGAGTCTCCTCAGTGGAGTCAGTCCTCGTCTCGAATGCGGGCATGCACTTGCGCTTTCCTCCAGAGCGGTTGCAGCAGTGTCAATCAGTCCGCCGCGTGGATCAATGGATCTATGGTTTTCCCTCGAGTCTTTCCCACGAGGCTTTCCCACGAGGCTTTCCCACAGGGCTGTCCCACGTGCACACGTGGTGGGAGTCGATCCTCGGCTTGAACGTCAAGGCAGTGCAGAGAAAACAGCTTCCTCTGTGATGGACTGACACATCTGGGGGTCTCTTGGAATGGTGGCACGACCCTTGAGTTCCTCTCGCCTTTCCTGTGGAGAACACCTCCTCTTGAGATGCGACGGGAACGCCGGGAATTCTTTCCCTACGAAACAGGGAAAGGATCCCTCATCTCGAGCTAGGAGGCGGAAACGGGGCTCCCCTGGATGTGTGCGGGACCCCACGTGCTTCCTCTCGAGTGGAGACGGGTATGTGGGGAACTTCTTGAGTTGAGGCAAGGGTGTGAAGGACACTTTGGAAGTTCCAGTGGTTAGATGTGATTAGCCTCGAGAAGCCTCAGCGGAAATGGGCCTCATCTCGCCTGGATGCAAAACCTCCTGGATTTTCTCGAGTTGCGGCAGGTGCTCTCGACTTACGACGGAAACCTCAGGGACCCGCTCTGGTGGCCTCAGGAAAGGCCAGTCCCCATGCGAGTTCCTCGGGGGCCTCTCGGGATTCCTCTCCCGTCGATGCCGGGGCCTAAGACCTTGTGTGGAATCGGGGCCGGAACCTGAGGATTCCTCTCCAGTGCTGACATGGATCTTGGGTTTCTTCTGGAGTCTCCCCAGGGGAGTCAGTCCTCGTCTCGAATGCGGGCATGCACTTGCGCTTTCCTCCAGGGCGGTAGCAGCAGTGTCACGCAGTCCGCCGCGTGGATCAAAGGATCTATGGTTTTCCCTCGAGTCTTTCCCACGAGGCTTTCACACAGGGCTGTCCCACGTGCACACGTGGTGGGAGTCGATCCTCGGCTTGAACGTCAAGGCAGTGCAGGGAAAACAGGTTCCTCTGGAATGGACTGACACATCTGGGGGACTCTTGGAATTGTGGCACGACCCTGGAGTTCCTCTCGCCTTTCCTGTGGAGAGCGCCTCCTCTTGAGATGCGACGGGAACGCCGGGAATTCTTTCCCTACGAAACAGGGAAAGGATCCCTCATCTCGAGCTAGGAGGCGGAAACGGGGCTCCCCTGGATGTGTGCGGGACCCCACGTGCTTCCTCTCGAGTGGAGACGGGTATGTCGGGGAACTTCTTGAGTTGCAGCAAGGGTGAGAAGGACCCTTTGGATGTTCCAGTGGTTAGATGTGATTAGCCTCGAGAAGCCTCAGCGGAAATGGGCCTCATCTCGCCTGGAGGGCAAAACCTCCTGGATTTTCTCGAGTTGCGGCAGGTGCTCTCGACTTACGACGGGGACCTCAGGGACCCGCTCTGGTGGCCTCAGGAAAGGCCAGTCCCCATGCGAGTTCCTTGGGGGCCTCTCGGGATTCCTCTCCCGTCGATGCCGGGGCCTAAGACCTTGTGTGGAGTCGGGGCCGGAACCTGAGGATTCCTCTCCAGTGCTGACATGGATCTTGGGGTACTTCTGGAGTCTTCCTAGGGGAGTCAGTTCTCGTCTCGAATGCGGGCATGCACTTGCGCTTTCCTCCAGAGCGGTAGCAGCAGTGTCACGCAGTCCGCCGCGTGGATCAAAGGATCTATGGTTTTCCCTCGAGTCTTTCCCACGAGGCTTTCCCACGAGGCTTTCCCACAGGGCTGTCCCACGTGCACACGTGGTGGGAGTCGATCCTCGGCTTGAACGTCAAGGCAGTGCAGGGAAAACAGGTTCCTCTGGAATGGACTGACACATCTGGGGGCCTCTTGGAATGGTGGCACGACCCTGGAGTTCCTCTCGCCTTTCTTGTGGAGAGCGCCTCCTCTTGAGATGCGACGGGAACGCCGGGAATTCTTTCCCTACGAAACAGGGAAAGGATCCCTCATCTCGAGCTAGGAGGCGGAAACGGGGCTCCCCTGGATGTGTGCGGGACCCCACGTGCTTCCTCTTGAGTGGAGACGGGTATGTCGGGGAACTTCTTGAGTTGCAGCAAGGGTGTGAAGGACCCTTTGGAAGTTAAAGTGGTTAGACGTGATTAGCCTCGAGAAGCCTCAGCAGAAATGGGCCTCATCTCGCCTGGAGGGCAAAACCTCCTGGATTTTCTCGAGTTGCGGCAGGTGCTCTCGACTTACGACGGGGACCTCAGGGACCCGCTCTGGTGGCCTCAGGAAAGGCCAGTCCCCATGCGAGTTCCTCGGGGGCCTCTCGGGATTCCTCTCCCGTCGATGCCGGGGCCTAAGACCTTGTGTGGAGTCGGGGCCGGAACCTGAGGATTCCTCTCCAGTGCTGACATGGATCTTGGGGTACTTCTGGAGTCTCCCCAGGGGAGTCAGTCCTCGTCTCGACTGCGGGCATGCACTTGCGCTTTCCTCCAGCGCGGTAGCAGCAGTGTCACGCAGTCCGCCGCGTCGATCAAAGGATCTATGGTTTTCCCTCGAGTCTTTCCCACGAGGCTTTCCCACGAGGCTTTCCCACAGGGCTGTCCCACGTGCACACGTGGTGGGAGTCGATCCTCGGCTTGAACGTCAAGGCAGTGCAGGGAAAACCCGTTCCTCTGGAATGGACTGACACATCTGGGGGACTCTTGGGATGGTGGCACGACCCTGGAGTTCCTCTCGCCTTTCCTGTGGAGAGCGCCTCCTCTTGAGATGCGACGGGAACGCCGGGAATTCTTTCCCTACGAAACAGGGGAAGGATCTCTCATCTCGAACTAGGAGGCGGAAACGGGGCTCCCCTGGATGTGTGCGGGACCCCACGTGCTTCCTCTCGAGTGGAGACGGGTATGTCGGGGAACTTCTTGAGTTGCAGCAAGGGTGTGAAGGACCCTTTGGAAGTTCCAGTGGTTAGATGTGATTAGCCTCGAGAAGCCTCAGCGGAAATGGGCCTCATCTCGCCTGGAGGGCAAAACCTCCTGGATTTTCTCGAGTTGCGGCAGGTGCTCTCGACTTACGACGGGGACCTCAGGGACCCGCTCTGGTGGCCTCAGGAAAGGCCAGTCCCCATGCGAGTTCCTCGGGGGCCTCTCGGGATTCCTCTCCTGTTGATGCCGGGGCCTAAGACCTTGTGTGGAGTCGGGGCCGGAACCTGAGGATTGCTCTCCAGTGCTGACATGGATCTTGGGGTACTTCTGGAGTCTCCCCAGGGGAGTCAGTCCTCGTCTCGAATGCGGGCATGCACTTGCGCTTTCCTCCAGAGCGGTAGCAGCAGTGTCACGCAGTTCGCCGCGTGGATCAAAGGATCTATGGTTTTCCCTCGAGTCTTTCCCACGAGGCTTTCCCACGAGGCTTTCCCACAGGGCTGTCCCACGTGCACACGTGGTGGGAGTCGATCCTCGGCTTGAACGTCAAGGCAGTGCAGGGAAAACAGGTTCCTCTGGAATGAACCTACACATCCGGGGGAGTCTTGGAATGGTGGCACGACCCTGGAGGTCCTCTCGCCTTTCCTTTGGAGAGCGCCTCCTCTTGAGATGCGACGGGAACGCCGGGAATTCTTTCCCTACGAAACAGGGAAAGGATCCCTCATCTCGAGCTAGGAGGCGGAAACGGGGCTCCCCTGGATGTGTGCGGGACCCCACGTGCTTCCTCTCGAGTGGAGACGGGTATGTCGGGGAACTTCTTGAGTTGCAGCAAGGGTGTGAAGGACCCTTTGGAAGTTCCAGTGGTTAGACGTGATTAGCCTCGTGAAGCCTCAGCGGAAATGGGCCTCATCTCGCCTGGAGGGCAAAACCTCCTGGATTTTCTCGAGTTACGGCAGGTGCTCTCGACTTACGACGGGGACCTCAGGGACCCGCTCTGGTGGCCTCAGGAAAGGCCAGTCCCCATGCGAGTTCCACGGGGGCCTCTCGGGATTCCTCTCCCGTCGATGCCGGGGCCTAAGACCTTGTGTGGAGTCGGGGCCGGAACCTGAGGATTCCTCTCCAGTGCTGTCATGGATCTTGGGGTACTTCTGGAGTCTCCCCAGGGGAGTCAGTCCTCGTCTCGAATGCGGGCATGCACTTGCGCTTTCCTCCAGAGCGGTAGCAGCAGTGTCACGCAATCCGCCGCGTGGATCAAAGGATCTATGGTTTTCCCTCGAGTCTTTCCCACGAGGCTTTCCCACGAGGCTTTCCCACAGGGCTGTCCCACGTGCACACGGGGTGGGAGTCGATCCTCAGCTTGAACGTCAAGGCAGTGCAGGGAAAACAGGTTCCTCTGGAATATACTGACTCATCTGGGGGACTCTTGGAATGGTGGCACGACCCTGGAGTTCCTCTCGCCTTTCCTGTGGAGAGCGCCTCCTCTTGAGATGCGACGGGAACGCCGGGAATTCTTTCCCTACGAAACAGGGAAAGGATCCCTCATCTCGAGCTAGGAGGCGGAAACGGGGCTCCCCTGGATGTCTGCGGGACCCTCGTGCTTCCTCTCGAGTGGAGACGTGTATGTCGGGGAACTTCTTGAGTTGCAGCAAGGGTGAGAAGGACCCTTTGGATGTTCCAGTGGTTAGATGTGATTAGCCTCGAGAAGCCTCAGCGGAAATGGGCCTCATCTCGCCTGGAGGGCAAAACCTCCTGGATTTTCTCGAGTTGCGGCAGGTGCTCTCGACTTACGACGGGGACCTCAGGGACCCGCTCTGGTGGCCTCAGGAAAGGCCAGTCCCCATGCGAATTCGTGGGGGCCTCTCGGGATTCCTCTCCCGTCGATGCCGGGGCCTAAGACCTTGTGTGGAGTCGGGGCCGGAACCTGAGGATTCCGCTCCAGTGCTGACATGGATCTTGGGGTACTTCTGGAGTCTCCCCAGGGGAGTCAGTCCTCGTCTCGAATGCGGGCATGCACTTGCGCTTTCCTCCAGAGCGGTATCAGCAGTGTCACGCAATCCGCCGCGTGGATCAAAGGATCCATGGTTTTCCCTCGAGTCTTTCCCACGAGGCTTTCCCACGAGGCTTTCCCACAGGGCTGTCCCACGTGCACACGTGGTGGGAGTCGATCCTCGGCTTGAACGTCAAGGCAGTGCAGGGAAAACAGGTTCCTCTGTAATGGCCTGACAATCCTGGGAGACTCCTGGAATGGTGGCACGACCCTGGAGTTCCTCTCGCCTTTCCTGTGGAGAGCGCCTCCTCTTGAGATGCGACGGGAACGCCGGGAATTCTTTCCCTACGAAACAGGGAAAGGATCCCTCATCTCGAGCTAGGAGGCGGAAACGGGGCTCCACTGGATGTGTGCGGGACCCTCGTGCTTCCTCTCGATTGGAGACGGGTATGGCGGGGAACTTCTTGAGTTGCAGCAAGGGTGAGAAGGACCCTTTGGATATTCCAGTGGTTAGATGTGATTAGCCTCGAGAAGCCTCAGCGGAAATGGGCCTCATTTCGCCTGGAGGGCAAAACCTCCTGGATTTTCTCGAGTTGCGGCAGGTGCTCTCGACTTACGACCGGGACCTCAGGGACCCGCTCTGGTGGCCTCAGGAAAGGCCAGTCCCCATGCGAGTTCCTCGGGGGCCTCTCGGGATTCCTCTCCCGTCGATGCCGGGGCCTAAGACCTTGTGTGGAGTCGGGGCCGGAACCTGAGGATTGCTCTCCAGTGCTGACATGGATCTTGGGGTACTTCTGAAGTCTCCCCAGGGGAGTCAGTCCTCGTCTCGAATGCGGGCATGCACTTGCGCTTTCCTCCAGAGCGGTAGCAGCAGTGTCACGCAGTCCGCCGTGTGGATCAAAGGATCTATGGTTTTCCCTCGAGTCTTTCCCACGAGGCTTTCCCACGAGGCTTTCCCACAGGGCTGTCCCACGTGCACACGTGGTGGGAGTCGATCCTCGGCTTGAACGTCAAGGCAGTGCTGGGAAAACAGGTTCCTCTGGAATGGACTGACACATCCGGGGGAGTCTTGGAATGGTGGCACGACCCTGGAGTTCCTCTCGCCTTTCCTGTGGAGAGCGCCTCCTCTTGAGATGCGACGGGAACGCCGGGAATTCTTTCCCTACGAAACAGGGAAAGGATCCCTCATCTCGACCTAGGAGGCAGAAACGGGGCTCCCCTGGATGTGTGCGGGACCCTTGTGCTTCCTCTCGAGTGGAGACGGGTATGTCGGGGAACTTCTTGAGTTGCAGCAAGGGTGAGAAGGACCCTTTGGATGTTCCAGTGGTTAGATGTGATTAGCCTCGAGAAGCCTCAGCGGAAATGGGCCTCATCTCGCCTGGAGGGCAAAACCTCCTGGATTTTCTCGAGTTGCGGCAGGTGCTCTCGACTTACTACGGGGACCTCAGGGACCCGCTCTGGTGGCCTCAGGAAAGGCCAGTCCCCATGCGAGTTCCTCGGGGGCCTCTCTGGATTCCTCTCCCGTCGATGCCGGGGCCTAAGACCTTGTGTGGAGTCGGGGCCGGAACCTGAGGATTGCTCTCCAGTGCTGACATGGATCTTGGGGTACTTCTGGAGTCTCCCCAGGGGAGTCAGTCCTCGTCTCGAATGCGGGCATGCACTTGCGCTTTCCTCCAGGGCGGTAGCAGCAGTGTCACGCAGTCCGCCGCGTGGATCAAAGGATCTATGGTTTTCCCTCGAGTCTTTCCCACGAGGCTTTATCACGAGGCTTTCCCACAGGGCTGTCCCACGTGCCCACGTGGTGGGTGTCGATCCTCGGCTTGAACGTCAAGGCAGTGCAGGGAAAACAGGTTCCTCTGGAATGGACTGACACATCTGGGGGACTCTTGGAATGGTGGCACGACCCTGGAGTTCCTCTCGCCTTTCCTGTGGAGAGCGCCTCTTCTTGAGATGCGACGGGAACGCCGGGAATTCTTTCCCAAGAAACAGGGAAAGGATCCCTCATCTCGAGCTAGCAGGCGGAAACGGGGCTCCCCTGGATGTGTGCGGGACCCTCGTGCTTCCTCTCGAGTGGAGACGGGTATGTCGGGGAACTTCTTGAGTTGCAGCAAGGGTGTGAAGGACCCTTTGGAAGTTCCAGTGGTTAGATGTGATTAGCCTCGAGAAGCCTCAGCGGAAATGGGCCTCATCTCCCCTGGAGGGCAAAACCTCCTGGATTTTCTCGAGTTGCGGCAGGTGCTTTCGACTTACGACGGGGACCTCAGGGACCCGCTCTGGTGGCCTCAGGAAAGGCCAGTCCCCATGCGAGTTCCTCGGGGGCCTCTCGGGATTCCTCTCCCGTCGATGCCGGGGCCTAAGACCTTGTGTGGAGTCGGGGCCGGAACCTGAGGATTCCTCTCCAGTGCTGACATGGATCTTGGGGTACTTCTGGAGTCTCCCCAGGGGAGTCAGTCCTCGTCTCGAATGCGGGCATGCACTTGTGCTTTCCTCCAGAGCGGTAGCAGCAGTGTCACGCAGTCCGCCGCGTGGATCAAAGGATCTATGGTTTTCCCTCGAGTCTTTCCCACGAAGCTTTCCCACGAGGCTTTCCCACAGGGCTGTCAAACGTGCACACGTGGTGGGAGTCGATCCTCGGCTTTAACGTCAAGGCAGTGCAGGGAAAACAGGTTCCTCTGGAATGGACTGACACATCTGGGGGACACTTGGAATGGTGGCACGACCCTGGAGTTCCTCTCGCCTTTCCTGTGGAGAGCGCCTCCTCTTGAGATGCGACGGGAACGCCGGGAATTCTTTCCCTATGAAACAGGGAAAGGATACATCATCTCGAGCTAGGAGGCGGAAACGGGACTCCCCTGGATGTGTGCGGGACCCTCGGGCTTCCTCTCGATTGGAGACGGTATGTCGGGGAACTTCTTGAGTTGCAGCAAGGGTGTGAAGGACCCTTGGGAAGTTCCAGTGGTTAGATGTGATTAGCCTCGAGAAGCCTCAGCGGAAATGGGCCTCATCTCGCCTGCAGGGCAAAACCTCCTGGATTTTCTCGAGTTGCGGCAGGTGCTCTCGACTTACGACGGGGACCTCAGGGACCCGCTCTGGTGCCCTCAGGAAAGGCCAGTCCCCATGCGAGTTCCTCGGGGGCCTCTCGGGATTCCTCTCCCGTCGATGCCGGGGCCTAAGACCTTGTGTGGAGTCGGGGCCGGAACCTGAGGATTCCTCTCCAGTGCTGACATGGATCTTGGGGTTCTTCTGGAGTCTCCCCAGGGGAGTCAGTCCTCGTCTCGAATGCGGGCATGCACTTGCGCTTTCCTCCAGGGCGGTAGCAGCAGTGTCACGCAGTCCGCCGCGTGGATCAAAGGATCTATGGTTTTCCCTCGAGTCTTTCCCACGAGGCTTTCCCACGAGGCTTTCCCACAGGGCTGTCCCACGTGCACTCGTGGTGGGAGTCGATCCTCGGCTTGAACGTCAAGGCAGTGCAGGGAAAACAGGTTCCTCTGGAATGGACTGACACATCTGGGGGACTCTTGGAATGGTGGCACGACACTGGAGTTCCTCTCGCCTCTCCTGTGGAGAGCGCCTCCTCTTGAGATGCGACGGGAACGCCGGGAATTCTTTCCCTACGAAACAGTGAAAGGATCCCTCATCTCGAGCTAGGAGGCGGAAACGGGGCTCCCCTGGATGTGTGCGGGACCCCACGTGCTTCCTCTCGAGTGGAGACGGGTATGTCGGGGAACTTCTTGAGTTGCAGCAAGGGTGTGAAGGACCCTTTGGAAGTTCCAGTGGTTAGACGTGATTAGCCTAGAGAAGCCTCAGCGGAAATGGGCCTAATGTCGCCTGGAGGGCAAAACCTACTGGATTTTCTCGAGTTGCGGCAGGTGCTCTCGACTTACGACGGGGACCTCAGGGACCCGCTCTGGTGGCCTCAGGAAAGGCCAGTCCCCATGCGAGTTCCTCCGGGGCCTCTCGGGATTCCTCTCCCGTCGATGCCGGGGCCTAAGACCTTGTGTGGAATCGGGGCCGGAACCTGAGGATTCCTCTCCAGTGCTGACAAGGATCTTGGGGTACTTCTGGAGTCTCCTCAGTGGAGTCAGTCCTCGTCTCGAATGCGGGCATGCACTTGCGCTTTCCTCCAGAGCGGTTGCAGCAGTGTCAATCAGTCCGCCGCGTGGATCAATGGATCTATGGTTTTCCCTCGAGTCTTTCCCACGAGGCTTTCCCACGAGGCTTTCCCACAGGGCTGTCCCACGTGCACACGTGGTGGGAGTCGATCCTCGGCTTGAACGTCAAGGCAGTGCAGAGAAAACAGCTTCCTCTGTGATGGACTGACACATCTGGGGGTCTCTTGGAATGGTGGCACGACCCTTGAGTTCCTCTCGCCTTTCCTGTGGAGAGCACCTCCTCTTGAGATGCGACGGGAACGCCGGGAATTCTTTCCCTACGAAACAGGGAAAGGATCCCTCATCTCGAGCTAGGAGACGGAAACGGGGCTCCCCTGGATGTGTGCGGGACCCCACGTGCTTCCTCTCGAGTGGAGACGGGTATGTGGGGAACTTCTTGAGTTGAGGCAAGGGTGTGAAGGACACTTTGGAAGTTCCAGTGGTTAGATGTGATTAGCCTCGAGAAGCCTCAGCGGAAATGGGCCTCATCTCGCCTGGAGTGCAAAACTTCCTGGATTTTCTCGAGTTGCGGCAGGTGCTCTCGACTTACGACGGAAACCTCAGGGACCCGCTCTGGTGGCCTCAGGAAAGGCCAGTCCCCATGCGAGTTCCTCGGGGGCCTCTCGGGATTCCTCTCCCGTCGATGCCGGGGCCTAAGACCTTGTGTGGAATCGGGGCCGGAACCTGAGGATTCCTCTCCAGTGCTGACATGGATCTTGGGGTACTTCTGGAGTCTCCCCAGGGGAGTCAGTCCTCGTCTCGAATGCGGGCATGCACTTGCGCTTTCCTCCAGGGCGGTAGCAGCAGTGTCACGCAGTCCGCCGCGTGGATCAAAGGATCTATGGTTTTCCCACGAGTCTTTCCCACGAGGCTTTCCCACGAGGCTTTCCCACAGGGCTGTCCCACGTGCACACGTGGTGGGAGTCGATCCTCGGCTTGAACGTCAAGGCAGTGCAGGGAAAACAGGTTCCTCTGGAATGGACTGACACATCTGGGGGACTCTTGGAATGGTGGCAGGACCCTTTAGTTCCTCTCGCCTTTCCTGTGGAGAGCGCCTCCTCTTGAGATGCGACGGGAACGCCGGGAATTCTTTCCCTACAAAACAGGGAAAGGATCCCTCATCTCGAGCTAGGAGGCGGAAACGGGGCTCCCCTGGATGTGTGCGGGACCCTCATGCTTCCTCTAGAGTGGAGACGGGTATGTCGGGGAACTTCTTGAGTTGCAGCAAGGGTGAGAAGGACCCTTTGGATGTTCCAGTGGTTAGATGTGTTTAGCCTCGAGAAGCCTCAGCGCAAATGGGCCTCATCTCGCCTGGAGGGCAAAACCTCCTGGATTTTCTCGAGTTGCGGCAGGTGCTCTCGACGTACGACGGGGACCTCAGGGACCCGCTCTGGTGCCCTCAGGAAAGGCCAGTCCCCATGCGAGTTCCTCGGGGGCCTCTCGGGATTCCTCTCCCGTCGATGCCGGGGCCTAAGACCTTGTGTGGAGTCGGGGCCGGAACCTGAGGATTCCTCTCCAGTGCTGACATGGATCTTGGGGTTCTTCTGGAGTCTCCCCAGGGGAGTCAGTCCTCGTCTCGAATGCGGGCATGCACTTGCGCTTTCCTCCAGGGCGGTAGCAGCAGTGTCACGCAGTCCGCCGCGTGGATCAAAGGATCTATGGTTTTCCCACGAGTCTTTCCCACGAGGCTTTCCCACGAGGCTTTCCCACAGGGCTGTCCCACGTGCACACGTGGTGGGAGTCGATCCTCGGCTTGAACGTCAAGGCAGTGCAGGGAAAACAGGTTCCTCTGGAATGGACTGACACATCTGGGGGACTCTTGGAATGGTGGCACGACCCTTTAGTTCCTCTCGCCTTTCCTGTGGAGAGCGCCTCCTCTTGAGATGCGACGGGAATGCCGGGAATTCTTTCCCTACGAAACAGGGAAAGGATCCCACATCTCGAGCTAGGAGGCGGAAACGGGGCTCCCCTGGATGTGTGCGGGACTCTCGTGCTTCCTCTAGAGTGGAGACGGGTATGTCGGGGAACTTCTTGAGTTGCAGCAAGGGTGAGAAGGACCCTTTGGATGTTCCAGTGGTTAGATATGTTTAGCCTCGAGAAGCCTCAGCGCAAATGGGCCTCATCTCGCCTGGAGGGCAAAACCTCCTGGATTTTCTCGAGTTGCGGCAGGTGCTCTCGACTTACGACGGGGACCTCAGGGACCCGCTCTGGTGCCCTCAGGAAAGGCCAGTCCCCATGCGAGTTCTTCGGGGGCCTCTCGGGATTCCTCTCCCGTCGATGCCGGGGCCTAAGACCTTGTGTGGAGTCGGGGCCGGAACCTGAGGATTCCTCTCCAGTGCTGACATGGATCTTGGGGTTCTTCTGGAGTCTCCCCAGGGGAGTCAGTCCTCGTCTCGAATGCGGGCATGCACTTGCGCTTTCCTCCAGGGCGGTAGCAGCAGTGTCACGCAGTCCGCCGCGTGGATCAAAGGATCTATGGTTTTCCCTCGAGTCTTTCCCACGAGGCTTTCCCACGAGGCTTTCCCACAGGGCTGTCCCACGTGCACACGTGGTGGGAGTCGATCCTCGGCTTGAACGTCAAGGCAGTGCAGGGAAAACAGGTTCCTCTGGAATGGACTGACACATCTGGGGGACTCTTGGAATGGTGGCACGACCCTGGAGTTCCTCTCGCCTCTCCTGTGGAGAGCGCCTCCTCTTGAGATGCGACGGGAACGCCGGGAATTCTTTCCCTACGAAACAGTGAAAGGATCCCTCATCTCGAGCTAGGAGGCGGAAACGGGGCTCCCCTGGATGTGTGCGGGACCCCACGTGCTTCCTCTCGAGTGGAGACGGGTATGTCGGGGAACTTCTTGAGTTGCAGCAAGGGTGTGAAGGACCCTTTGGAAGTTCCAGTGGTTAGACGTGATTAGCCTAGAGAATCCTCAGCGGAAATGGGCCTAATGTCGCCTGGAGGGCAAAACCTACTGGATTTTCTCGAGTTGCGGCAGGTGCTCTCGACTTACGACGGGGACCTCAGGGACCCGCTCTGGTGGCCTCAGGAAAGGCCAGTCCCCATGCGAGTTCCTCCGGGGCCTCTCGGGATTCCTCTCCCGTCGATGCCGGGGCCTAAGACCTTGTGTGGAATCGGGGCCGGAACCTGAGGATTCCTCTCCAGTGCTGACAAGGATCGTGGGGTACTTCTGGAGTCTCCTCAGTGGAGTCAGTCCTCGTCTCGAATGCGGGCATGCACTTGCGCTTTCCTCCAGAGCGGTTGCAGCAGTGTCAATCAGTCCGCCGCGTGGATCAATGGATCTATGGTTTTCCCTCGAGTCTTTCCCACGAGGCTTTCCCACGAGGCTTTCCCACAGGGCTGTCCCACGTGCACACGTGGTGGGAGTCGATCCTCGGCTTGAACGTCAAGGCAGTGCAGAGAAAACAGCTTCCTCTGTGATGGACTGACACATCTGGGGGTCTCTTGGAATGGTGGCACGACCCTTGAGTTCCTCTCGCCTTTCCTGTGGAGAGCACCTCCTCTTGAGATGCGACGGGAACGCCGGGAATTCTTTCCCTACGAAACAGGGAAAGGATCCCTCATCTCGAGCTAGGAGGCGGAAACGGGGCTCCCCTGGATGTGTGCGGGACCCCACGTGCTTCCTCTCGAGTGGAGACGGGTATGTGGGGAACTTCTTGAGTTGAGGCAAGGGTGTGAAGGACACTTTGGAAGTTCCAGTGGTTAGATGTGATTAGCCTCGAGAAGCCTCAGCGGAAATGGGCCTCATCTCGCCTGGAGTGCAAAACCTCCTGGATTTTCTCGAGTTGCGGCAGGTGCTCTCGACTTACGACGGAAACCTCAGGGACCCGCTCTGGTGGCCTCAGGAAAGGCCAGTCCCCATGCGAGTTCCTCGGGGGCCTCTCGGGATTCCTCTCCCGTCGATGCCGGGGCCTAAGACCTTGTGTGGAATCGGGGCCGGAACCTGAGGATTCCTCTCCAGTGCTGACATGGATCTTGGGTTTCTTCTGGAGTCTCCCCAGGGGAGTCAGTCCTCGTCTCGAATGCGGGCATGCACTTGCGCTTTCCTCCAGGGCGGTAGCAGCAGTGTCACGCAGTCCGCCGCGTGGATCAAAGGATCTATGGTTTTCCCTCGAGTCTTTCCCACGAGGCTTTCACACAGGGCTGTCCCACGTGCACACGTGGTGGGAGTCGATCCTCGGCTTGAACGTCAAGGCAGTGCAGGGAAAACAGGTTCCTCTGGAATGGACTGACACATCTGGGGGACTCTTGGAATTGTGGCACGACCCTGGAGTTCCTCTCGCCTTTCCTGTGGAGAGCGCCTCCTCTTGAGATGCGACGGGAACGCCGGGAATTCTTTCCCTACGAAACAGGGAAAGGATCCCTCATCTCGAGCTAGGAGGCGGAAACGGGGCTCCCCTGGATGTGTGCGGGACCCCACGTGCTTCCTCTCGAGTGGAGACGGGTATGTCGGGGAACTTCTTGAGTTGCAGCAAGGGTGAGAAGGACCCTTTGGATGTTCCAGTGGTTAGATGTGATTAGCCTCGAGAAGCCTCAGCGGAAATGGGCCTCATCTCGCCTGGAGGGCAAAACCTCCTGGATTTTCTCGAGTTGCGGCAGGTGCTCTCGACTTACGACGGGGACCTCAGGGACCCGCTCTGGTGGCCTCAGGAAAGGCCAGTCCCCATGCGAGTTCCTTGGGGGCCTCTCGGGATTCCTCTCCCGTCGATGCCGGGGCCTAAGACCTTGTGTGGAGTCGGGGCCGGAACCTGAGGATTCCTCTCCAGTGCTGACATGGATCTTGGGGTACTTCTGGAGTCTTCCTAGGGGAGTCAGTTCTCGTCTCGAATGCGGGCATGCACTTGCGCTTTCCTCCAGAGCGGTAGCAGCAGTGTCACGCAGTCCGCCGCGTGGATCAAAGGATCTATGGTTTTCCCTCGAGTCTTTCCCACGAGGCTTTCCCACGAGGCTTTCCCACAGGGCTGTCCCACGTGCACACGTGGTGGGAGTCGATCCTCGGCTTGAACGTCAAGGCAGTGCAGGGAAAACAGGTTCCTCTGGAATGGACTGACACATCTGGGGGCCTCTTGGAATGGTGGCACGACCCTGGAGTTCCTCTCGCCTTTCTTGTGGAGAGCGCCTCCTCTTGAGATGCGACGGGAACGCCGGGAATTCTTTCCCTACGAAACAGGGAAAGGATCCCTCATCTCGAGCTAGGAGGCGGAAACGGGGCTCCCCTGGATGTGTGCGGGACCCCACGTGCTTCCTCTTGAGTGGAGACGGGTATGTCGGGGAACTTCTTGAGTTGCAGCAAGGGTGTGAAGGACCCTTTGGAAGTTAAAGTGGTTAGACGTGATTAGCCTCGAGAAGCCTCAGCAGAAATGGGCCTCATCTCGCCTGGAGGGCAAAACCTCCTGGATTTTCTCGAGTTGCGGCAGGTGCTCTCGACTTACGACGGGGACCTCAGGGACCCGCTCTGGTGGCCTCAGGAAAGGCCAGTCCCCATGCGAGTTCCTCGGGGGCCTCTCGGGATTCCTCTCCCGTCGATGCCGGGGCCTAAGACCTTGTGTGGAGTCGGGGCCGGAACCTGAGGATTCCTCTCCAGTGCTGACATGGATCTTGGGGTACTTCTGGAGTCTCCCCAGGGGAGTCAGTCCTCGTCTCGACTGCGGGCATGCACTTGCGCTTTCCTCCAGCGCGGTAGCAGCAGTGTCACGCAGTCCGCCGCGTCGATCAAAGGATCTATGGTTTTCCCTCGAGTCTTTCCCACGAGGCTTTCCCACGAGGCTTTCCCACAGGGCTGTCCCACGTGCACACGTGGTGGGAGTCGATCCTCGGCTTGAACGTCAAGGCAGTGCAGGGAAAACCCGTTCCTCTGGAATGGACTGACACATCTGGGGGACTCTTGGGATGGTGGCACGACCCTGGAGTTCCTCTCGCCTTTCCTGTGGAGAGCGCCTCCTCTTGAGATGCGACGGGAACGCCGGGAATTCTTTCCCTACGAAACAGGGGAAGGATCTCTCATCTCGAACTAGGAGGCGGAAACGGGGCTCCCCTGGATGTGTGCGGGACCCCACGTGCTTCCTCTCGAGTGGAGACGGGTATGTCGGGGAACTTCTTGAGTTGCAGCAAGGGTGTGAAGGACCCTTTGGAAGTTCCAGTGGTTAGATGTGATTAGCCTCGAGAAGCCTCAGCGGAAATGGGCCTCATCTCGCCTGGAGGGCAAAACCTCCTGGATTTTCTCGAGTTGCGGCAGGTGCTCTCGACTTACGACGGGGACCTCAGGGACCCGCTCTGGTGGCCTCAGGAAAGGCCAGTCCCCATGCGAGTTCCTCGGGGGCCTCTCGGGATTCCTCTCCTGTTGATGCCGGGGCCTAAGACCTTGTGTGGAGTCGGGGCCGGAACCTGAGGATTGCTCTCCAGTGCTGACATGGATCTTGGGGTACTTCTGGAGTCTCCCCAGGGGAGTCAGTCCTCGTCTCGAATGCGGGCATGCACTTGCGCTTTCCTCCAGAGCGGTAGCAGCAGTGTCACGCAGTTCGCCGCGTGGATCAAAGGATCTATGGTTTTCCCTCGAGTCTTTCCCACGAGGCTTTCCCACGAGGCTTTCCCACAGGGCTGTCCCACGTGCACACGTGGTGGGAGTCGATCCTCGGCTTGAACGTCAAGGCAGTGCAGGGAAAACAGGTTCCTCTGGAATGAACCTACACATCCGGGGGAGTCTTGGAATGGTGGCACGACCCTGGAGGTCCTCTCGCCTTTCCTGTGGAGAGCGCCTCCTCTTGAGATGCGACGGGAACGCCGGGAATTCTTTCCCTACGAAACAGGGAAAGGATCCCTCATCTCGAGCTAGGAGGCGGAAACGGGGCTCCCCTGGATGTGTGCGGGACCCCACGTGCTTCCTCTCGAGTGGAGACGGGTATGTCGGGGAACTTCTTGAGTTGCAGCAAGGGTGTGAAGGACCCTTTGGAAGTTCCAGTGGTTAGACGTGATTAGCCTCGTGAAGCCTCAGCGGAAATGGGCCTCATCTCGCCTGGAGGGCAAAACCTCCTGGATTTTCTCGAGTTACGGCAGGTGCTCTCGACTTACGACGGGGACCTCAGGGACCCGCTCTGGTGGCCTCAGGAAAGGCCAGTCCCCATGCGAGTTCCACGGGGGCCTCTCGGGATTCCTCTCCCGTCGATGCCGGGGCCTAAGACCTTGTGTGGAGTCGGGGCCGGAACCTGAGGATTCCTCTCCAGTGCTGTCATGGATCTTGGGGTACTTCTGGAGTCTCCCCAGGGGAGTCAGTCCTCGTCTCGAATGCGGGCATGCACTTGCGCTTTCCTCCAGAGCGGTAGCAGCAGTGTCACGCAATCCGCCGCGTGGATCAAAGGATCTATGGTTTTCCCTCGAGTCTTTCCCACGAGGCTTTCCCACGAGGCTTTCCCACAGGGCTGTCCCACGTGCACACGGGGTGGGAGTCGATCCTCAGCTTGAACGTCAAGGCAGTGCAGGGAAAACAGGTTCCTCTGGAATATACTGACTCATCTGGGGGACTCTTGGAATGGTGGCACGACCCTGGAGTTCCTCTCGCCTTTCCTGTGGAGAGCGCCTCCTCTTGAGATGCGACGGGAACGCCGGGAATTCTTTCCCTACGAAACAGGGAAAGGATCCCTCATCTCGAGCTAGGAGGCGGAAACGGGGCTCCCCTGGATGTCTGCGGGACCCTCGTGCTTCCTCTCGAGTGGAGACGTGTATGTCGGGGAACTTCTTGAGTTGCAGCAAGGGTGAGAAGGACCCTTTGGATGTTCCAGTGGTTAGATGTGATTAGCCTCGAGAAGCCTCAGCGGAAATGGGCCTCATCTCGCCTGGAGGGCAAAACCTCCTGGATTTTCTCGAGTTGCGGCAGGTGCTCTCGACTTACGACGGGGACCTCAGGGACCCGCTCTGGTGGCCTCAGGAAAGGCCAGTCCCCATGCGAATTCGTGGGGGCCTCTCGGGATTCCTCTCCCGTCGATGCCGGGGCCTAAGACCTTGTGTGGAGTCGGGGCCGGAACCTGAGGATTCCGCTCCAGTGCTGACATGGATCTTGGGGTACTTCTGGAGTCTCCCCAGGGGAGTCAGTCCTCGTCTCGAATGCGGGCATGCACTTGCGCTTTCCTCCAGAGCGGTATCAGCAGTGTCACGCAATCCGCCGCGTGGATCAAAGGATCCATGGTTTTCCCTCGAGTCTTTCCCACGAGGCTTTCCCACGAGGCTTTCCCACAGGGCTGTCCCACGTGCACACGTGGTGGGAGTCGATCCTCGGCTTGAACGTCAAGGCAGTGCAGGGAAAACAGGTTCCTCTGTAATGGCCTGACAATCCTGGGAGACTCCTGGAATGGTGGCACGACCCTGGAGTTCCTCTCGCCTTTCCTGTGGAGAGCGCCTCCTCTTGAGATGCGACGGGAACGCCGGGAATTCTTTCCCTACGAAACAGGGAAAGGATCCCTCATCTCGAGCTAGGAGGCGGAAACGGGGCTCCACTGGATGTGTGCGGGACCCTCGTGCTTCCTCTCGATTGGAGACGGGTATGGCGGGGAACTTCTTGAGTTGCAGCAAGGGTGAGAAGGACCCTTTGGATATTCCAGTGGTTAGATGTGATTAGCCTCGAGAAGCCTCAGCGGAAATGGGCCTCATTTCGCCTGGAGGGCAAAACCTCCTGGATTTTCTCGAGTTGCGGCAGGTGCTCTCGACTTACGACCGGGACCTCAGGGACCCGCTCTGGTGGCCTCAGGAAAGGCCAGTCCCCATGCGAGTTCCTCGGGGGCCTCTCGGGATTCCTCTCCCGTCGATGCCGGGGCCTAAGACCTTGTGTGGAGTCGGGGCCGGAACCTGAGGATTGCTCTCCAGTGCTGACATGGATCTTGGGGTACTTCTGAAGTCTCCCCAGGGGAGTCAGTCCTCGTCTCGAATGCGGGCATGCACTTGCGCTTTCCTCCAGAGCGGTAGCAGCAGTGTCACGCAGTCCGCCGTGTGGATCAAAGGATCTATGGTTTTCCCTCGAGTCTTTCCCACGAGGCTTTCCCACGAGGCTTTCCCACAGGGCTGTCCCACGTGCACACGTGGTGTGAGTCGATCCTCGGCTTGAACGTCAAGGCAGTGCTGGGAAAACAGGTTCCTCTGGAATGGACTGACACATCCGGGGGAGTCTTGGAATGGTGGCACGACCCTGGAGTTCCTCTCGCCTTTCCTGTGGAGAGCGCCTCCTCTTGAGATGCGACGGGAACGCCGGGAATTCTTTCCCTACGAAACAGGGAAAGGATCCCTCATCTCGACCTAGGAGGCAGAAACGGGGCTCCCCTGGATGTGTGCGGGACCCTTGTGCTTCCTCTCGAGTGGAGACGGGTATGTCGGGGAACTTCTTGAGTTGCAGCAAGGGTGAGAAGGACCCTTTGGATGTTCCAGTGGTTAGATGTGATTAGCCTCGAGAAGCCTCAGCGGAAATGGGCCTCATCTCGCCTGGAGGGCAAAACCTCCTGGATTTTCTCGAGTTGCGGCAGGTGCTCTCGACTTACTACGGGGACCTCAGGGACCCGCTCTGGTGGCCTCAGGAAAGGCCAGTCCCCATGCGAGTTCCTCGGGGGCCTCTCTGGATTCCTCTCCCGTCGATGCCGGGGCCTAAGACCTTGTGTGGAGTCGGGGCCGGAACCTGAGGATTGCTCTCCAGTGCTGACATGGATCTTGGGGTACTTCTGGAGTCTCCCCAGGGGAGTCAGTCCTCGTCTCGAATGCGGGCATGCACTTGCGCTTTCCTCCAGGGCGGTAGCAGCAGTGTCACGCAGTCCGCCGCGTGGATCAAAGGATCTATGGTTTTCCCTCGAGTCTTTCCCACGAGGCTTTATCACGAGGCTTTCCCACAGGGCTGTCCCACGTGCCCACGTGGTGGGTGTCGATCCTCGGCTTGAACGTCAAGGCAGTGCAGGGAAAACAGGTTCCTCTGGAATGGACTGACACATCTGGGGGACTCTTGGAATGGTGGCACGACCCTGGAGTTCCTCTCGCCTTTCCTGTGGAGAGCGCCTCTTCTTGAGATGCGACGGGAACGCCGGGAATTCTTTCCCAAGAAACAGGGAAAGGATCCCTCATCTCGAGCTAGCAGGCGGAAACGGGGCTCCCCTGGATGTGTGCGGGACCCTCGTGCTTCCTCTCGAGTGGAGACGGGTATGTCGGGGAACTTCTTGAGTTGCAGCAAGGGTGAGAAGGACCCTTTGGATGTTCCAGTGGTTAGATGTGATTAGCCTCGAGAAGCCTCAGCGAAAATGGGCCTCATCTCGCCTGGGGGGCAAAACCTCCTGGATTTTCTCGAGTTGCGGCAGGTGCTCTCGACTTACAACGGGGACCTCAGGAACCCGCTCTGGTGGCCTCAGGAAAGGCCAGACCCCATGCGAGTTCCTCGGGGGCCTCTCGGGATTCCTCTCCCGTCGATGCCGGGGCCTAAGACCTTGTGTGGAGTCGGGGCCGGAACCTGAGGATTGCTCTCCAGTGCTGACATGGATCTTGGGGTACTTCTGGAGTCTCCCCAGGGGAGTCAGTCCTCGTCTCGAATGCGGGCATGAACTTGCGCTTTCCTCCAGAGCGGTAGCAGCAGTGTCACGCAGTCCGCCGCGTGGATCAAAGGATCTATGGTTTTCCCTCGAGTCTTTCCCACGAGGCTTTCCCACGAGGCTTTCCCACAGGGCTGTCCCACGTGCACACGTGGTGGGAGTCGATCCTCGGCTTGAACGTCAAGGCAGTGCAGGGAAAACAGGTTCCTCTGGAATGGACTGACACATCCGGGGGAGTCTTGGAATGGTGGCACGACCCTGGAGTTCCTCTCGCCTTTCCTGTGGAGAGCGCCTCCTCTTGAGATGCGACGGGAACGCCGGGAATTCTTTCCCTACGAAACAGGGAAAGGATCCCTCATCTCGACGTAGGAGGCGGAAACGGGGCTCCCCTGGATGTGTGCGGGACCCTCATGCTTCCTCTCGAGTGGAGACGGGTATGTTGGGGAACTTCTTGAGTTGCAGCAAGGGTGAGAAGGACCCTTTGGATGTTCCAGTGGTTAGATGTGATTAGCCTCGAGAAGCCTCAGCGGAAATGGGCCTCATCTCGCCTGGAGGGCAAAACCTCCTGGATTTTCTCGAGTTGCGGCAGGTGCTCTCGACTTACGACGGGGACCTCAGGGACCCGCTCTGGTGGCCTCAGGAAAGGCCAGTCCCCATGCGAGTTCCTCGGGGGCCTCTGGGGATTCCTCTCCCGTCGATGCCGGGGCCTAAGACCTTGTGTGGAGTCGGGGCCGGAACCTGAGGATTCCTCTCCAGTGCTGACATGGATCTTGGGGTACTTCTGGAGTCTCCCCAGGGGAGTCAGTCCTCGTCTCGAATGCGGGCATGCACTTGCGCTTTCCTCCAGAGCGGTAGCAGCAGTGTCACGCAGTCCGCCGAGTGGATCAAAGGATCTATGGTTTTCCCTCGAGTCTTTCCCACGAGGCTTTCCCACAAGGCTTTCCCACAGGGCTGTCCCACGTGCACACGTGGTGGGAGTCGATCCTCAGCTTGAACGTCAAGGCAGTGCAGGGAAAACAGTTTCCTCTGGAATGGACTGACACATCTGAGGGACTCTTGGAATGGTGGCACGACCCTGGAGTTCCTCTCGCCTTTCCTGTGGAGAGCGCCTCCTCTTGAGATGCGACGGGAACGCCGGGAACTCTTTCCCTACGAAACAGGGAAAGGATCCCTCATCTCGAGCTAGGAGGCGGAAACGGGGCTCCCCTGGATGTGTGCGGGACCCTCGTGCTTCCTCTCGAGTGGAGACGGGTATGTCGGGGAACTTCTTGAGTTGCAGCAAGGGTGAGAAGGACCCTTTGGATGTTCCAGTGGTTAGATGTGTTTAGCCTCGAGAAGCATCAGCGGAAATGGGCCTCATCTCGCCTGGAGGGCAAAACCTCCTGGATTTTCTCGAGTTGCGGCAGGTGCTCTCGACTTACGACGGGGACCTCAGGGACCCGCTCTGATGGCCTCAGGAAAGGCCAGTCCCCATGCGAGTTCCTCGGGGGCCTCTCGGGATTCCTCTCCCGTCGATGCCGGGGCCTAAGACCTTGTGTGGAGTCGGGGCCGGAACCTGAGGATTCCTCTCCAGTGCTGACATGGATCTTGGGGTACTTCTGGAGTCTCCCCAGGGGAGTCAGTCCTCGTCTCGAATGCGGGCATGCACTTGTGCTTTCCTCCAGGGCGGTAGCAGCAGTGTCACGCAGTCCGCCGCGTGGATCAAAGGATCTATGGTTTTCCCTCGAGTCTTTCCCACGAGGCTTTCCAACGAGGCTTTCCCACAGGGCTGTCCCACGTGCACACGTGCTGGGAGTCGATCCTCGGCTTGAACGTCAAGGCAGTGCAGGGAAAACAGGTTCCACTGGAATGGACTGACACATCCGGGGGAGTCTTGGAATGGTGGTACGACCCTGGAGTTCCTCTCGCCTTTCCTGTGGAGAGCGCCTCCTCTTGAGATGCGACGGGAACGCCGGGAATTCTTTCCCTACGAAACAGTGAAAGGATCCCTCATCTCGAGCTAGGAGGCGGAAACGGGGCTCCCCTGGATGTGTGCGGGACCCTCGTGCTTCCTCTCGAGTGGAGACGGGTATGTCGGGGAACTTCTTGAGTTGCAGCAAGGGTGAGAAGGACCCTTTGGATGTTCCAGTGGTTAGATGTGATTAGCCTCGAGAAGCCTCAGCGGAAATGGGCCTCATCTCGCCTGGAGGGCAAAACCTCCTGGATTTTCTCGAGTTGCGGCAGGTGCTCTCGACTTACGACGGGGACCTCAGGGACCCGCTCTGGTGGCCTCAGGAAAGGCCAGTCCCCATGCGAGTTCCTCGGGGGCCTCTCGGGATTCCTCTCCCGTCGATGCCGGGGCCTAAGACCTTGTGTGGAGTCGGGGCCGGAACCTGAGGATTCCTCTCCAGTGCTGACATGGATCTTGGGGTACTTCTGGAGTCTCCCCAGGGGAGTCAGTCCTCGTCTCGAATGCGGGCATGCACTTGCGCTTTCCTCCAGAGCGGTAGCAGCAGTGTCACGCAGTCCGCCGCGTGGATCAAAGGATCTATGGTTTTCCCACGAGTCTTTCCCACGAGGCTTTCCCACGAGGCTTTCCCACAGGGCTGTCCCACGTGCACACGTGGTGGGAGTCGATCATCGGCTTGAACGTCAAGGCAGTGCAGTGAAAACAGCTTCCTCTGTAATGGACTGACACATCTGCAGGTCTGTTGGAATGGTGGCACGACCCTGGAGTTCCTCTCGCCTTTCCTGTGGAGAGCGCCTCCTCTTGAGATGCGACGGGAACGCCGGGAATTCTTTCCCTACGAAACAGGGAAAGGATCCCTCATCTCGGGCTAGGAGGCGGAAATGGGGCTCCCCTGGATGTGTGCGTGACCCCACGTGCTTCCTCCCGAGTGGAGACGGGTATGTCGGGGAACTTCTTGAGTTGCAGCAAGGGTGTGAAGGACCCTTTGGAAGTTCCAGTGGTTAGATGTGATTAGCCTCGAGAAGCCTCAGCGGAAATGGGCCTCATCTCGCCTGGAGGGCAAAACCTCCTGGATTTTCTCGAGTTGCGGCAGGTGCTCTCGACTTACGACGGGGACCTCAGGGACCCGCTCTGGTGGCCTCAGGAAAGGCTAGTCCCCATGCGAGTTCCTCGGGGGCCTCTCGGGATTCCTC
Source organism: Ovis canadensis (assembly GCF_042477335.2). Classification (NCBI taxonomy): domain Eukaryota; kingdom Metazoa; phylum Chordata; class Mammalia; order Artiodactyla; family Bovidae; genus Ovis; species Ovis canadensis. Next base: position 4,001,339 of record NC_091258.1, on the reverse strand, counting down.
TCCCGTCGATGCCGGGGCCTAAGACCTTGTGTGGAGTCGGGGCCGGAACCTGAGGATTCCTCGCCAGTGCTGACATGGATCTTGGGGTACTTCTGGAGTCTCCCCAGGGGAGTCAGTCCTCGTCTCGAATGCGGGCATGCACTTGCGCTTTCCTCCAGAGCGGTAGCAGCAGTGTCACGCAGTCCGCCGCGTGGATCAAAGGATCTATGGTTTTCCCTCGAGTATTTCCCACGAGGCATTCCCACGAGGCTTTCCCACAGGTCTGTCCCAAGTGCACACGTGGTGGGAGTCGATCCTCGGCTTGAACGTCAAGGCAGTGCAGGGAAAACAGGTTCCTCTGGAATGGACTGACACATCTGGGGGTCTCTTGGAATGGTGCCACGACCCTGGAGTTCCTCTCGCCTTTCCTGTGGAGAGCGCCTCCTCTTGAGATGCGACGGGAACGCCGCGAATTCTTTCCCTACGAAACAGGGAAAGGATCCCTCATCTCGAGCTAGGAGGCGGAAACGGGGCTCCCCTGGATGTGTGCGGGACACCACGTGCTTCCTCTCCAGTGCAGACGGGTATGTCGGGGAACTTCTTGAGTTGCAGCAAGGGTGTGAAGGACCCTTTGGAAGTTCCAGTGGTTAGATGGGATTGGCCTCGAGAAGCCTCAGAGGAAATGGGCCTCATCTCGCCTGGAGGGCAAAACCTCCTGGATTTTCTCGAGTTGCGGCAGGTGCTCTCGACTTACGACGGGGACCTCAGGGACCCGCTCTGGTGGCCTCAGGAAAGGCCAGTCCCCATGCGAGTTCCTCGGGGGCCTCTCGGGATTCCTCTCCCGTCGATGCCGGGGCCTAAGACCTTGTGTGGAGTCGTGGCCGGAACCTGAGGATTCCTCTCCAGTGCTGACAGGGATCTTGGGGTACTTCTGGAGTCTCCCCAGGGGAGTCAGTCCTCGTCTCGAATGCGGGCATGCACTTGCGCTTTCCTCCAGAGCGGTAGCAGCAGTGTCACGCAGTCCGCCGCGTGGATCAAAGGATCTATGGTTTTCCCTCGAGTCTTTCCCACGAGGCTTTCCCACGAGGCTTTCCCACAGGGCTGTCCCACGTACACACGTGGTGGGAGTCGATCCTCGGCTTGAATGTCAAGGCAGTGCAGGGAAAACAGGTTCCTCTGGAATGGACTGACACATCTGGGGGACTCTTGGAATGGTGGCACGACCCTGGAGTTCCTCTGGCCTTTCCTGTGGAAAGCGCCTCCTCTTGAGATGCAACGGGAACGCCGGGAATTCTTTCCCTACGAAACAGGGAAAGGATCCCTCATCTCGAGCTAGGAGGCGGAAACGGGGTTCCCCTGGATGTGTGCGGGACACCACGTGCTTCCTCTCGAGTGCAGACGGGTATGTCGGGGAACTTCTTGAGTTGCAGCAAGGGTGTGAAGGACCCTTTGGAAGTTCCAGTGGTTAGATGTGATTGTCCTCGAGAAGCCTCAGCGGAAATGGGCCTCATCTCGCCTGGAGGGCAAAACCTCCTGGATTTTCTCGAGTTGCGGCAGGTGCTCTCGACTTACGACGGGGACCTCAGGGACCCGCTCTGGTGGCCTCAGGAAAGGCCAGTCCCCATGCGAGTTCCTCGGGGGCCTCTCGGGATTCCTCTCCCGTCGATGCCGGGGCCTAAGACCTTGTGTGGAGTCGGGGCCGGAACCTGAGGATTCCTCTCCAGTGCTGACATGGATCTTGGGGTACTTCTGGAGTCTCCCCAGGGGAGTCAGTCCTCGTCTCGAATGCGGGCATGCACTTGCGCTTTATTCCAGCGCGGTAGCAGCAGTGTCACGCAGTCCGCCGCGTGGATCAAAGGATCTATGGTTTTCCCACGAGTCTTTCCCACGAGGCTTTCCCACGAGGCTTTCCCACAGGGCTGTCCCACGTGCACACGTGGTGGGAGTCGATCCTCGGCTTGAACTCAAGGCAGTGCATTGAAAACAGGTTCCTCTGGAATGGACTGACACATCTGGGGGACTCTTGGAATGGTGCCACGACCCTGGAGTTCCTCTCGCCTTTCCTGTGGAGAGCGCCTCCTCTTGAGATGCGACGGGAACGCCGGGAATTCTTTCCCTACGAAACAGGGAAAGGATCCCTCATCTCGAGCTAGGAGGCGAAAACGGGGCTCCCCTGGATGTGTGCGGGACCCCACGTGCTTCCTCTCGAGTGGAGAAGGGTATGTCGGGGAACTTCTTGAGTTGCAGCAATGGTGTGAAGGACCCTTTGGAAGTTCCAGTGGTTAGATGTGATTGGCCTCGAGAAGCCTCAGCGAAAATGGGCCTCATCTGGCCTGGAGGGCAAAACCTCCTGGATTTTCTCGAGTTGCGGCAGGTGCTCTCGACTTACGACGGGGACCTCAGGGACCCGCTCTGGTGGCCTCAGGAAAGGCCAGTCCCCATGCGAGTTCCTCGGGGGCCTCTCGGGATTCCTCTCCCGTCGATGCCGGGGCCTAAGACCTTGTGTGGAGTCGGGGCCGGAACCTGAGGATTCCTCTCCAGTGCTGACATGGATCTTGGGGTACTTCTGGAGTCTCCCCAGGGGAGTCAGTCCTCGTCTCGAATGCGGGCATGCACTTGCGCTTTCCTCCAGAGCGGTAGCAGCAGTGTCACGCAGTCCGCCGCGTGGATCAAAGGATGTATGGTTTTCCCACGAGTCATTCCCACGAGGCTTTGCCACGAGGCTTTCCCACAGGGCTGTCCCACGTGCACACGTGGTGGGAGTCGATCCTCGGCTTGAAAGTCAAGGCAGTGCAGGGAAAACAGGTTCCTCTGGAATGGACTGACTCATCTGGGGGACTCTTGGAATGGTGTCACGACCCTGGAGTTCCTCTCGCCTTTCCTGTGGAGAGCGCCTCCTCTTGAGATGCGACGGGAACGCCGGGAATTCTTTCCCTACGAAACAGGGAAAGGATCCCTCATCTCGAGTTAGGAGGCGGAAACGGGGCTCCCCTGGATGTGTGCGGGACCCCACGTGCTTCCTCTCGAGTGGAGACGGGTATGTCGGGGAACTTCTTGAGTTGCAGCAATGGTGTGAAGGACCCTTTGGAAGTTCCAGTGGTTAGATGTGATTGGCCTCGAGAAGCCTCAGCGGAAATGGGCCTCATCTCGCCTGGAGGGCAAAACCTCCTGGATTTTCTCGAGTTGCGGCAGGTGCTCTCGACTTACGACGGGGACCTCAGGGACCCGCTCTGGTGGCCTCAGGAAAGGCCAGTCCCCATGCGAGTTCCTCGGGGGCCTCTCGGGATTCCTCTCCCGTCGATGCCGGGGCCTAAGACCTTGTGTGGAGTCGGGGCCGGAACCTGAGGATTCCTCTCCAGTGCTGACATGGATCTTGGGGTACTTCTGGAATCTCCCCAGGGGAGTCAGTCCTCGTCTCGAATGCGGGCATGCACTTGCGCTTTCCTCCAGGGCGGTAGCAGCAGTGTCACGCAGTCCGCCGCCTGGATGAAAGAATCTATGGTTTTCCCTCGAGTCTTTCCCACGAGGCTTTCCCAAGAGGCTTTCCCACAGGGCTGTCCCACTTGCACACGTGGTGGGAGTCGATCCTCGGCTTGAACGTCAAGGCAGTGCAGGGAAAACAGGTTCCTCTGGAATGGACTGACACATCTGGGGGACTCTTGGAATGGTGGCACGACCCTGGAGTTCCTCTCGCCTTTCCTGTGGAGAGCGCCTCCTCTTGAGATGCGACGGGAACGCCGGGAATTCTTTCCCTACGAAACAGGGAAAGGATCCCTCATCTCGAGCTAGGAGGCGGAAACGGGGCTCCCCTGGATGTGTGCGGGACCCTCGTGCTTCCTCTCTTGTGGAGACGGGTATGTCGGGGATCTTCTTGAGTTGCAGCAAGGGTGAGAAGGACCCTTTGGATGTTCCAGTGGTTAGATGTGATTAGCCTCGAGAAGCCTCAGCGGAAATGGGCCTCATCTCGCCTGGAGGGCAAAACCTCCTGGATTTTCTCGAGTTGCGGCAGGTGCTCTTGACTTACGACGGGGACCTCAGGGACCCGCTCTGGTGGCCTCAGGAAAGGCCAGTCCCCATGCGAGTTCCTCGGGGGCCTCTCGGGATTCCTCTCCCGTCGATGCCGGGGCCTAAGACCTTGTGTGGAGTCGGGGCCGGAACCTGAGGATTCCTCTCCAGTGCTGACATGGATCTTGGGGTACTTCTGGAGTCTCCCCAGGGGAGTCAGTCCTCGTCTCGAATGCGGGCATGCACTTGCGCTTTCCTCCAGAGCAGTAGCAGCAGTGTCACGCAATCCGCCGCGTTGATCAAAGGATCTATGTTTTTCCCTCGAGTCTTTCCCACGAGGCTTTCCCACGAGGCTTTCCCACAGGGCTGTCCCACGTGCACACGTGGTGGGAGTCGATTCTCAGCTTGAACGTCAAGGCAGTGCAGGGAAAACAGGTTCCTCTGGAATGGACTGACACATCTGGGGGACTCTTGGAATGGTGGCACGACCCTGCAGTTCCTCTCGCCTTTCCTGTGGAGAGCGCCTCCTCTTGAGATGCGACGGGAACACCGGGAATTCTTTCCCTGCGAAACAGGGAAAGGATCCCTCATCTCGAGCTAGGAGGCGGAAACCGGGCTCCCCTGGATGTGTGCGGGACCCTCGTGCTTCCTCTGGAGTGGAGACGGGTATGTCGGGGAACTTCTTGAGTTGCAGCAAGGGTGAGAAGGATCCTTTGGATGTTCCAGTGGTTTGATGTGATTAGCCTCGAGAAGCCTCAGCAGAAATGGGCCTCATCTCGCCTGGAGGGCAAAACCTCCTCGATTTTCTCGAGTTGCGGCAGGTGCTCTCGACTTACGACGGGGACCTCAGGGACCCGCTCTGGTGGCCTCAGGAAAGGCCAGTCCCCATGCGAGTTCCTCGGGGGCCTCTCGGGATTCCTCTCCCGTCGATGCCGGGGCCTAAGACCTTGTGTGGAGACGGGGCCGGAACCTGAGGATTCCTCTCCAGTGCTGACATGGATCTTGGGGTACTTCTGGAGTCTCCCCAGGGGAGTCAGTCCTCGTCTTGAATGCGGGCATGCACTTGCGCTTTCCTCCAGAGCGGAATCAGCAGTGTCACGCAGTCCGCCGCGTAGATCAAAGGATCTATGGTTTTCCCTCGAGTCTTTCCCACGAGGCTTTCCCACGAGGCTTTCCCACAGGGCTGTCCCACGTGCACACGTGGTGGGAGTCGATCCTCGGCTTGAACGTCAAGGCAGTGCAGGGAAAACAGGTTCCTCTGGAATGGACTGACACATCTGGGTGACTCTTGGAATGGTGGCAGGACCCTGGAGTTCCTCTCGCCTTTCCTGTGGAGAGCGCCTCCTCTTGAGATGCGACGGGAACGCCGGGAATTCTTTCCCTACGAAACAGGGAAAGGATCCCTCATCTCGAGCTAGGAGGCGGAAACGGGGCTCCCCTGGATGTGTGCGGGACCCCACGTGCTTCCTCTCGAGTGGAGACGGGTATGTCGGGGAACTTCTTGAGTTGCAGCAAGGGTGTGAAGGACCCTTTGGAAGTTCCAGTGGTTAGACGTGATTAGCCTCGAGAAGCCTCAGCGGAAATGGGCCTAATGTCGCCTGGAGGGCAAAACCTACTGGATTTTCTCGAGTTGCGGCAGGTGCTGTCGACTTACGACGGGGACCTCAGGGACCCGCTCTGGTGGCCTCAGGAAAGGCCAGTCCCCATGCGAGTTCCTCGAGGGCCTCTCGGGATTCCTCTCCCGTCGATGCCGGGGCCTAAGACCTTGTGTGGAGTCGAGGCCGTAACCTGAGGATTCCTCTCCAGTGCTGACATGGATCTTGGGGTACTTCTGGAGTCTCCCCAGGGGAGTCAGTCCTCGTCTCGAATGCGGGCAGGCACTTGCGCTTACCTCCAGAGCGGTAGCAGCAGTGTCACGCAGTCCACCGCGTGGATCAAAGGATCTATGGTTTTCCCTCGAGTCTTTCCCACGAGGCTTTCCCACGAGGCTTTCCCACAGGGCTGTCCCACGTGCCCACGTGGTGGGAGTCGATCCTCGGCTTGAACGTCAAGGCAGTGCAGGTAAAACAGGTTCCTCTGGAATGGACTGACACATCTGGGGGACTCTTGGAATGGTGGCATGACCCTGGAGTTCCTCTCGCCTTTCCTGTGGAGAGCGCCTCCTCTTGAGATGCGACGGGAATGCCGGGAATTCTTTCCCTACGAAACAGGGAAAGGATCCCTCATCTCGAGCTAGGAGGCGGAAACGGGGCTCCCCTGGATGTGTGCGGGAACCCACGTGCTTCCTCTCGAGTGGAGACGGGTATGTCGGGGAACTTCTTGAGTTGCAACAAGGGTGTGAAGGACCCTTTGGAAGTTCCAGTGGTCAGATGTGATTAGCTTCGAGAAGCCTCAGCGGAAATGGGCCTCATCTCCCCTGGAGGGCAAAACCTCCTGGATTTCTCGAGTTGCGGCAGGTGCTCTCGACTTACGACGGGAACCTCAGGGACCCGCTCTGGTGGCCTCAGGAAAGGCCCGTCCCCATGCGAGTTCCTCGGGGGCCTTTCGGGATTCCTCTCCCGTCGATGCCGGGGCCTAAAACCTTGTGTGGAGTCGGGGCCGGAACCTGAGGATTCCTCTCCAGTGCTGACATGGATCTTGGGGTACTTCTGGAGTCTGCCCAGGGGAGTCAGTCCTCGTCTCGAATGCGGGCATGCACTTGGGCTTTCCTCCAGAGCGGAAGCAGCAGTGTCACGCAGTCCGCCGCGTGGATCAAAGGATCTATGGTTTTCCCTCGAGTCTTTCCCACGAGGCTTTCCCACGAGGCTTTCCCACAGGGCTGTCCCACGTGCACACGTGGTGGGAGTCGATCCTCGGCTTGAACGTCAAGGCAGTGCAGGGAAAACAGTTTCCTCTGGAATGGACTGACACATCTGGGTGACTCTTGGAATGGTGGCAGGACCCTGGAGTTCCTCTCGCCTTTCCTGTGGAGAGCGCCTCCTCTTGAGATGCGACGGGAACGCCGGGAATTCTTTCCCTACGAAACAGGGAAAGGATCCCTCATCTCGAGCTAGGAGGCGGAAACGGGGCTCCCCTGGATGTGTGCGGGACCCCACGTGCTTCCTCTCGAGTGGAGACGGGTATGTCGGGGAACTTCTTGAGTTGCAGCAAGGGTGTGAAGGACCCTTTGGAAGTTCCAGTGGTTAGACGTGATTAGCCTCGAGAAGCCTCAGCGGAAATGGGCCTAATGTCGCCTGGAGGGCAAAACCTACTGGATTTTCTCGAGTTGCGGCAGGTGCTCTCGACTTACGACGGGGACCTCAGGGACCCGCTCTGGTGGCCTCAGGAAAGGCCAGTCCCCATGCGAGTTCCTCGGGGGCCTCTCGGGATAACTCTCCCGTCGATGCCGGGGCCTAAGACCTTGTGTGGAGTCGGGGCCGGAACCTGAGGATTCCTCTCCAGTGCTGACATGGATCTTGGGGTACTTCTGGAGTCTCCCCAGGGGAGTCAGTCCTCGTCTCGAATGCGGGCATGCACTTGCGCTTACCTCCAGAGCGGTAGCAGCAGTGTCACGCAGTCCACCGCGTGGATCAAAGGATCTATGGTTTTCCCTCGAGTCTTTCCCACGAGGCTTTCCCACGAGGCTTTCCCACAGGGCTGTCCCACGTGCCCACGTGGTGGGAGTCGATCCTCGGCTTGAACGTCAAGGCAGTGCAGGGAAAACAGGTTCCTCTGGAATGGACTGACACATCTGGGGGACTCTTGGAATGGTGGCCCGACCCTTGAGTTCCTCTCGCCTTTCCTGTGGAGAGCGCCTCCTCTTGAGATGCGACGGGAATGCCGGGAATTCTTTCCCTACGAAACAGGGAAAGGATCCCTCATCTCGATCTAGGAGGCGGAAACGGGGCTCCCCTGGATGTGTGCGGGAACCCACGTGCTTCCTCTCGAGTGGAGACGGGTATGTCGGGGAACTTCTTGAGTTGCAACAAGGGTGTGAAGGACCCTTTGGAAGTTCCAGTGGTCAGATGTGATTAGCCTCGAGAAGCCTCAGCGGAAATGGGCCTCATCTCCCCTGGAGGGCAAAACCTCCTGGATTTTCTCGAGTTGCGGCAGGTGCTCTCGACTTACGACGGGAACCTCAGGGACCCGCTCTGGTGGCCTCAGGAAAGGCCCGTCCCCATGCGAGTTTCTCGGGGGCCTTTCGGGATTCCTCTCCCGTCGATGCCGGGGCCTAAGACCTTGTGTGGAGTCGGGGCCGGAACCTGAGGATTCCTCTCCAGTGCTGACATGGATCTTGGGGTACTTCTGGAGTCTGCCCAGGGGAGTCAGTCCTCGTCTCGAATGCGGGCATGCACTTGCGCTTTCCTCCAGAGCGGTAGCAGCAGTGTCACGCAGTCCGCCGCGTGGATCAAAGGATCTATGGTTTTCCCTCGTGTCTTTCCCACGAGGCTTTCCCACGAGGCTTTCCCACAGGGCTGTCCCAAGTGCACACGTGGTGGGAGTCGATCATCGGCTTGAACGTCAAGGCAGTGCAGGTAAAACAGTTTCCTCTGGAATGGACTGACACATCTGGGGGACTCTTGGAATGGTGGCACGACCCTGGAGTTCCTCTCCCCTTTCCTGTGGAGAGCGCCTCCTCTTGAGATGCGACGGGAACGCCGGGAATTCTTTCCCTACGAAAGAGGGAAACGATCCCTCATCTCAAGCTAGGAGGCGGAAACGGGGTTCCCCTGGATGTGTGCGGGACCCCACGTGCTTCCTCTCGAGTGCAGACGGGTATGTCGGGGAACTTCTTGAGTTGCAACAAGGGTGTGAAGGACCCTTTGGAAGTTCCAGTGGTTAGATGTGATTAGCCTCGAGAAGCCTCAGCGGAAATGGGCCTCATTTCGCCTGGAGGGCAAAACCTCCTGGATTTTCTCGAGTTGCGGCAGGTGCTCTCGACTTACGACGGGGACCTCAGGGACCCGCTCTGGTGGCCTCAGGAAAGGCCAGTCCCCATGCGAGTTCCTCGGGGGCCTCTCGGGATTCCTCTCCCGTCGATGCCGGGGCCTAAAACCTTGTGTGGAGTCGGGGCCGGAACCTGAGGATTCCTCTCCAGTGCTGGCATGGATCTTGGGGTACTTCTGGAGTCTGCCCAGGGGAGTCAGTCCTCGTCTCGAATGCGGGCATGCACTTGCGCTTTCCTCCAGAGCGGTAGCAGCAGTGTCACGCAGTCCGCCGCGTGGATCAAAGGATCTATGGTTTTCCCTCGTGTCTTTCCCACGAGGCTTTCCCACGAGGCTTTCCCACAGGGCTGTCCCAAGTGCACACGTGGTGGGAGTCGATCCTCGGCTTGAACGTCAAGGCAGTGCAGGGAAAACAGTTTCCTCTGGAATGGACTGACACATCTGGGGGACTCTTGGAATGGTGGCACGACCCTGGAGTTCCTCTCCCCTTTCCTGTGGAGAGCGCCTCCTCTTGAGATGCGACGGGAACGCCGGGAATTCTTTCCCTACGAAAGAGGGAAACGATCCCTCATCTCAAGCTAGGAGGCGGAAACGGGGCTCCCCTGGATGTGTGCGGGACCCCACGTGCTTCCTCTCGAGTGCAGACGGGTATGTCGGGGAACTTCTTGAGTTGCAGCAAGGGTGTGAAGGACCCTTTGGAAGTTCCAGTGGTTAGATGTGATTAGCCTCGAGAAGCCTCAGCGGAAATGGGCCTCATTTCGCCTGGAGGGCAAAACCTCCTGGATTTTCTCGAGTTGCGGCAGGTGCTCTCGACTTACGACGGGGACCTCAGGGACCCGCTCTGGTGGCCTCAGGAAAGGCCAGTCCCCATGCGAGTTCCTCGGGGGCCTCTCGGGATTCCTCTCCCGTCGATGCCGGGGCCTAAAACCTTGTGTGGAGTCGGGGCCGGAATCTGAGGATTCCTCTCCAGTGCTGACATGGATCTTGGGGTACTTCTGGAGTCTCCCCAGGGGAGTCAGTCCTCGTCTCGAATGCGGGCATGCACTTGCGCTTTCCTCCAGAGCGGTAGCAGCAGTGTCACGCAGTCCGCCGCGTGGATCAAAGGATCTATGGTTTTCCCTCGAGTCTTTCCCACGAGGTTTTCCTACGAGGCTTTCCCACAGGGCTGTCCCACGTGCACACGTGGTGGGAGTCGATCCTCGGCTTGAACGTCAAGGCAGTGCAGGGAAAACAGGTTCCTCTGGAATGGACTGACACATCTGGGGGACTCTTGGAATGGTGGCACGACCCTGGAGTTCCTCTCGCCTTTCCTGTGGAGAGCGCCTCCTCTTGAGATGCGACGGGAACGCCAGGAATTCTTTCCCTACGAAACAGGGAAAGGATCCCTCATCTTGACCTAGGAGGCGGAAACGGGGCTCCCCTGGATGTGTGCGGGACCCCACGTGCTTCCTCTCGAGTGGAGACGGGTATGTCGGGGAACTTCTTGAGTTGCAGCAAGGGTGTGAAGGACCCTTTGGAAGTTCCAGTGGTTAGACGTGATTAGACTCGAGAAGCCTCAGCGGAAATGTGCCTCATCTCGCCTAGAGGGCAAAACCTCCTGGATTTTCTCGAGTTGCGGCAGGTGCTCTTGACTTACGACGGGGACCTCAGGGACCCGCTCTGGTGGCCTCAGGAAAGGCCAGTCCCCATGCGAGTTCCTCGGGGGCCTCTCGGGATTCCTCTCCCGTCGATGTCGGGGCCTAAGACCTTGTGTGGAGTCGGGGCCGGAACCTGAGGATTCCTCTCCAGTGCTGACATGGATCTTGGGGTATTTCTGGAGTCTCCCCAGGGGAGTCAGTCCTCGTCTCGAATGCGGGCATGCACTTGCGCTTTCCTCCAGGGCGGTAGCAGCAGTGTCACGCAGTCCGCCGCCTGGATGAAAGGATCTATGGTTTTCCCTCGAGTCTTTCCCAAGAGGCTTTCCCACGAGGCTTTCCCACAGGGCTGTCCCACGTGCACACGTGGTGGGAGTCGATCCTCGGCTTGAACGTCAAGGCAGTGCAGGGAAAACAGGTTCCTCTGGAATGGACTGACACATCTGGGGGACTCTTGGAATGGTGCCACGACCCTGGAGTTCCTCTCGCCTTTCCTGTGGAGAGCGCCTCCTCTTGAGATGCGACGGGAACGCCGGGAATTCTTTCCCTACGAAACAGGGAAAGGATCCCACATCTCGAGCTAGGAGGCGGAAACGGGGCTCCCCTGGATGTGTGCGGGACTCTCGTGCTTCCTCTAGAGTGGAGACGGGTATGTCGGGGAACTTCTTGAGTTGCAGCAAGGGTGAGAAGGACCCTTTGGATGTTCCAGTGGTTAGATATGTTTAGCCTCGAGAAGCCTCAGCGCAAATGGGCCTCATCTCGCCTGGAGGGCAAAACCTCCTGGATTTTCTCGAGTTGCGGCAGGTGCTCTCGACTTACGACGGGGACCTCAGGGACCCGCTCTGGTGCCCTCAGGAAAGGCCAGTCCCCATGCGAGTTCTTCGGGGGCCTCTCGGGATTCCTCTCCCGTCGATGCCGGGGCCTAAGACCTTGTGTGGAGTCGGGGCCGGAACCTGAGGATTCCTCTCCAGTGCTGACATGGATCTTGGGGTTCTTCTGGAGTCTCCCCAGGGGAGTCAGTCCTCGTCTCGAATGCGGGCATGCACTTGCGCTTTCCTCCAGGGCGGTAGCAGCAGTGTCACGCAGTCCGCCGCGTGGATCAAAGGATCTATGGTTTTCCCTCGAGTCTTTCCCACGAGGCTTTCCCACGAGGCTTTCCCACAGGGCTGTCCCACGTGCACACGTGGTGGGAGTCGATCCTCGGCTTGAACGTCAAGGCAGTGCAGGGAAAACAGGTTCCTCTGGAATGGACTGACACATCTGGGGGACTCTTGGAATGGTGGCACGACCCTGGAGTTCCTCTCGCCTCTCCTGTGGAGAGCGCCTCCTCTTGAGATGCGACGGGAACGCCGGGAATTCTTTCCCTACGAAACAGTGAAAGGATCCCTCATCTCGAGCTAGGAGGCGGAAACGGGGCTCCCCTGGATGTGTGCGGGACCCCACGTGCTTCCTCTCGAGTGGAGACGGGTATGTCGGGGAACTTCTTGAGTTGCAGCAAGGGTGTGAAGGACCCTTTGGAAGTTCCAGTGGTTAGACGTGATTAGCCTAGAGAAGCCTCAGCGGAAATGGGCCTAATGTCGCCTGGAGGGCAAAACCTACTGGATTTTCTCGAGTTGCGGCAGGTGCTCTCGACTTACGACGGGGACCTCAGGGACCCGCTCTGGTGGCCTCAGGAAAGGCCAGTCCCCATGCGAGTTCCTCCGGGGCCTCTCGGGATTCCTCTCCCGTCGATGCCGGGGCCTAAGACCTTGTGTGGAATCGGGGCCGGAACCTGAGGATTCCTCTCCAGTGCTGACAAGGATCTTGGGGTACTTCTGGAGTCTCCTCAGTGGAGTCAGTCCTCGTCTCGAATGCGGGCATGCACTTGCGCTTTCCTCCAGAGCGGTTGCAGCAGTGTCAATCAGTCCGCCGCGTGGATCAATGGATCTATGGTTTTCCCTCGAGTCTTTCCCACGAGGCTTTCCCACGAGGCTTTCCCACAGGGCTGTCCCACGTGCACACGTGGTGGGAGTCGATCCTCGGCTTGAACGTCAAGGCAGTGCAGAGAAAACAGCTTCCTCTGTGATGGACTGACACATCTGGGGGTCTCTTGGAATGGTGGCACGACCCTTGAGTTCCTCTCGCCTTTCCTGTGGAGAGCACCTCCTCTTGAGATGCGACGGGAACGCCGGGAATTCTTTCCCTACGAAACAGGGAAAGGATCCCTCATCTCGAGCTAGGAGGCGGAAACGGGGCTCCCCTGGATGTGTGCGGGACCCCACGTGCTTCCTCTCGAGTGGAGACGGGTATGTGGGGAACTTCTTGAGTTGAGGCAAGGGTGTGAAGGACACTTTGGAAGTTCCAGTGGTTAGATGTGATTAGCCTCGAGAAGCCTCAGCGGAAATGGGCCTCATCTCGCCTGGAGTGCAAAACCTCCTGGATTTTCTCGAGTTGCGGCAGGTGCTCTCGACTTACGACGGAAACCTCAGGGACCCGCTCTGGTGGCCTCAGGAAAGGCCAGTCCCCATGCGAGTTCCTCGGGGGCCTCTCGGGATTCCTCTCCCGTCGATGCCGGGGCCTAAGACCTTGTGTGGAATCGGGGCCGGAACCTGAGGATTCCTCTCCAGTGCTGACATGGATCTTGGGTTTCTTCTGGAGTCTCCCCAGGGGAGTCAGTCCTCGTCTCGAATGCGGGCATGCACTTGCGCTTTCCTCCAGGGCGGTAGCAGCAGTGTCACGCAGTCCGCCGCGTGGATCAAAGGATCTATGGTTTTCCCTCGAGTCTTTCCCACGAGGCTTTCACACAGGGCTGTCCCACGTGCACACGTGGTGGGAGTCGATCCTCGGCTTGAACGTCAAGGCAGTGCAGGGAAAACAGGTTCCTCTGGAATGGACTGACACATCTGGGGGACTCTTGGAATTGTGGCACGACCCTGGAGTTCCTCTCGCCTTTCCTGTGGAGAGCGCCTCCTCTTGAGATGCGACGGGAACGCCGGGAATTCTTTCCCTACGAAACAGGGAAAGGATCCCTCATCTCGAGCTAGGAGGCGGAAACGGGGCTCCCCTGGATGTGTGCGGGACCCCACGTGCTTCCTCTCGAGTGGAGACGGGTATGTCGGGGAACTTCTTGAGTTGCAGCAAGGGTGAGAAGGACCCTTTGGATGTTCCAGTGGTTAGATGTGATTAGCCTCGAGAAGCCTCAGCGGAAATGGGCCTCATCTCGCCTGGAGGGCAAAACCTCCTGGATTTTCTCGAGTTGCGGCAGGTGCTCTCGACTTACGACGGGGACCTCAGGGACCCGCTCTGGTGGCCTCAGGAAAGGCCAGTCCCCATGCGAGTTCCTTGGGGGCCTCTCGGGATTCCTCTCCCGTCGATGCCGGGGCCTAAGACCTTGTGTGGAGTCGGGGCCGGAACCTGAGGATTCCTCTCCAGTGCTGACATGGATCTTGGGGTACTTCTGGAGTCTTCCTAGGGGAGTCAGTTCTCGTCTCGAATGCGGGCATGCACTTGCGCTTTCCTCCAGAGCGGTAGCAGCAGTGTCACGCAGTCCGCCGCGTGGATCAAAGGATCTATGGTTTTCCCTCGAGTCTTTCCCACGAGGCTTTCCCACGAGGCTTTCCCACAGGGCTGTCCCACGTGCACACGTGGTGGGAGTCGATCCTCGGCTTGAACGTCAAGGCAGTGCAGGGAAAACAGGTTCCTCTGGAATGGACTGACACATCTGGGGGCCTCTTGGAATGGTGGCACGACCCTGGAGTTCCTCTCGCCTTTCTTGTGGAGAGCGCCTCCTCTTGAGATGCGACGGGAACGCCGGGAATTCTTTCCCTACGAAACAGGGAAAGGATCCCTCATCTCGAGCTAGGAGGCGGAAACGGGGCTCCCCTGGATGTGTGCGGGACCCCACGTGCTTCCTCTTGAGTGGAGACGGGTATGTCGGGGAACTTCTTGAGTTGCAGCAAGGGTGTGAAGGACCCTTTGGAAGTTAAAGTGGTTAGACGTGATTAGCCTCGAGAAGCCTCAGCAGAAATGGGCCTCATCTCGCCTGGAGGGCAAAACCTCCTGGATTTTCTCGAGTTGCGGCAGGTGCTCTCGACTTACGACGGGGACCTCAGGGACCCGCTCTGGTGGCCTCAGGAAAGGCCAGTCCCCATGCGAGTTCCTCGGGGGCCTCTCGGGATTCCTCTCCCGTCGATGCCGGGGCCTAAGACCTTGTGTGGAGTCGGGGCCGGAACCTGAGGATTCCTCTCCAGTGCTGACATGGATCTTGGGGTACTTCTGGAGTCTCCCCAGGGGAGTCAGTCCTCGTCTCGACTGCGGGCATGCACTTGCGCTTTCCTCCAGCGCGGTAGCAGCAGTGTCACGCAGTCCGCCGCGTCGATCAAAGGATCTATGGTTTTCCCTCGAGTCTTTCCCACGAGGCTTTCCCACGAGGCTTTCCCACAGGGCTGTCCCACGTGCACACGTGGTGGGAGTCGATCCTCGGCTTGAACGTCAAGGCAGTGCAGGGAAAACCCGTTCCTCTGGAATGGACTGACACATCTGGGGGACTCTTGGGATGGTGGCACGACCCTGGAGTTCCTCTCGCCTTTCCTGTGGAGAGCGCCTCCTCTTGAGATGCGACGGGAACGCCGGGAATTCTTTCCCTACGAAACAGGGGAAGGATCTCTCATCTCGAACTAGGAGGCGGAAACGGGGCTCCCCTGGATGTGTGCGGGACCCCACGTGCTTCCTCTCGAGTGGAGACGGGTATGTCGGGGAACTTCTTGAGTTGCAGCAAGGGTGTGAAGGACCCTTTGGAAGTTCCAGTGGTTAGATGTGATTAGCCTCGAGAAGCCTCAGCGGAAATGGGCCTCATCTCGCCTGGAGGGCAAAACCTCCTGGATTTTCTCGAGTTGCGGCAGGTGCTCTCGACTTACGACGGGGACCTCAGGGACCCGCTCTGGTGGCCTCAGGAAAGGCCAGTCCCCATGCGAGTTCCTCGGGGGCCTCTCGGGATTCCTCTCCTGTTGATGCCGGGGCCTAAGACCTTGTGTGGAGTCGGGGCCGGAACCTGAGGATTGCTCTCCAGTGCTGACATGGATCTTGGGGTACTTCTGGAGTCTCCCCAGGGGAGTCAGTCCTCGTCTCGAATGCGGGCATGCACTTGCGCTTTCCTCCAGAGCGGTAGCAGCAGTGTCACGCAGTTCGCCGCGTGGATCAAAGGATCTATGGTTTTCCCTCGAGTCTTTCCCACGAGGCTTTCCCACGAGGCTTTCCCACAGGGCTGTCCCACGTGCACACGTGGTGGGAGTCGATCCTCGGCTTGAACGTCAAGGCAGTGCAGGGAAAACAGGTTCCTCTGGAATGAACCTACACATCCGGGGGAGTCTTGGAATGGTGGCACGACCCTGGAGGTCCTCTCGCCTTTCCTGTGGAGAGCGCCTCCTCTTGAGATGCGACGGGAACGCCGGGAATTCTTTCCCTACGAAACAGGGAAAGGATCCCTCATCTCGAGCTAGGAGGCGGAAACGGGGCTCCCCTGGATGTCTGCGGGACCCTCGTGCTTCCTCTCGAGTGGAGACGTGTATGTCGGGGAACTTCTTGAGTTGCAGCAAGGGTGAGAAGGACCCTTTGGATGTTCCAGTGGTTAGATGTGATTAGCCTCGAGAAGCCTCAGCGGAAATGGGCCTCATCTCGCCTGGAGGGCAAAACCTCCTGGATTTTCTCGAGTTGCGGCAGGTGCTCTCGACTTACGACGGGGACCTCAGGGACCCGCTCTGGTGGCCTCAGGAAAGGCCAGTCCCCATGCGAATTCGTGGGGGCCTCTCGGGATTCCTCTCCCGTCGATGCCGGGGCCTAAGACCTTGTGTGGAGTCGGGGCCGGAACCTGAGGATTCCGCTCCAGTGCTGACATGGATCTTGGGGTACTTCTGGAGTCTCCCCAGGGGAGTCAGTCCTCGTCTCGAATGCGGGCATGCACTTGCGCTTTCCTCCAGAGCGGTATCAGCAGTGTCACGCAATCCGCCGCGTGGATCAAAGGATCCATGGTTTTCCCTCGAGTCTTTCCCACGAGGCTTTCCCACGAGGCTTTCCCACAGGGCTGTCCCACGTGCACACGTGGTGGGAGTCGATCCTCGGCTTGAACGTCAAGGCAGTGCAGGGAAAACAGGTTCCTCTGTAATGGCCTGACAATCCTGGGAGACTCCTGGAATGGTGGCACGACCCTGGAGTTCCTCTCGCCTTTCCTGTGGAGAGCGCCTCCTCTTGAGATGCGACGGGAACGCCGGGAATTCTTTCCCTACGAAACAGGGAAAGGATCCCTCATCTCGAGCTAGGAGGCGGAAACGGGGCTCCACTGGATGTGTGCGGGACCCTCGTGCTTCCTCTCGATTGGAGACGGGTATGGCGGGGAACTTCTTGAGTTGCAGCAAGGGTGAGAAGGACCCTTTGGATATTCCAGTGGTTAGATGTGATTAGCCTCGAGAAGCCTCAGCGGAAATGGGCCTCATTTCGCCTGGAGGGCAAAACCTCCTGGATTTTCTCGAGTTGCGGCAGGTGCTCTCGACTTACGACCGGGACCTCAGGGGCCCGCTCTGGTGGCCTCAGGAAAGGCCAGTCCCCATGCGAGTTCCTCGGGGGCCTCTCGGGATTCCTCTCCCGTCGATGCCGGGGCCTAAGACCTTGTGTGGAGTCGGGGCCGGAACCTGAGGATTGCTCTCCAGTGCTGACATGGATCTTGGGGTACTTCTGAAGTCTCCCCAGGGGAGTCAGTCCTCGTCTCGAATGCGGGCATGCACTTGCGCTTTCCTCCAGAGCGGTAGCAGCAGTGTCACGCAGTCCGCCGTGTGGATCAAAAGATCTATGGTTTTCCCTCGAGTCTTTCCCACGAGGCTTTCCCACGAGGCTTTCCCACAGGGCTGTCCCACGTGCACACGTGGTGGGAGTCGATCCTCGGCTTGAACGTCAAGGCAGTGCTGGGAAAACAGGTTCCTCTGGAATGGACTGACACATCCGGGGGAGTCTTGGAATGGTGGCACGACCCTGGAGTTCCTCTCGCCTTTCCTGTGGAGAGCGCCTCCTCTTGAGATGCGACGGGAACGCCGGGAATTCTTTCCCTACGAAACAGGGAAAGGATCCCTCATCTCGACCTAGGAGGCAGAAACGGGGCTCCCCTGGATGTGTGCGGGACCCTTGTGCTTCCTCTCGAGTGGAGACGGGTATGTCGGGGAACTTCTTGAGTTGCAGCAAGGGTGAGAAGGACCCTTTGGATGTTCCAGTGGTTAGATGTGATTAGCCTCGAGAAGCCTCAGCGGAAATGGGCCTCATCTCGCCTGGAGGGCAAAACCTCCTGGATTTTCTCGAGTTGCGGCAGGTGCTCTCGACTTACTACGGGGACCTCAGGGACCCGCTCTGGTGGCCTCAGGAAAGGCCAGTCCCCATGCGAGTTCCTCGGGGGCCTCTCTGGATTCCTCTCCCGTCGATGCCGGGGCCTAAGACCTTGTGTGGAGTCGGGGCCGGAACCTGAGGATTGCTCTCCAGTGCTGACATGGATCTTGGGGTACTTCTGGAGTCTCCCCAGGGGAGTCAGTCCTCGTCTCGAATGCGGGCATGCACTTGCGCTTTCCTCCAGGGCGGTAGCAGCAGTGTCACGCAGTCCGCCGCGTGGATCAAAGGATCTATGGTTTTCCCTCGAGTCTTTCCCACGAGGCTTTATCACGAGGCTTTCCCACAGGGCTGTCCCACGTGCCCACGTGGTGGGTGTCGATCCTCGGCTTGAACGTCAAGGCAGTGCAGGGAAAACAGGTTCCTCTGGAATGGACTGACACATCTGGGGGACTCTTGGAATGGTGGCACGACCCTGGAGGTCCTCTCGCCTTTCCTGTGGAGAGCGCCTCTTCTTGAGATGCGACGGGAACGCCGGGAATTCTTTCCCTACGAAACAGGGAAAGGATCCCTCATCTCGAGCTAGCAGGCGGAAACGGGGCTCCCCTGGATGTGTGCGGGACCCTCGTGCTTCCTCTCGAGTGGAGACGGGTATGTCGGGGAACTTCTTGAGTTGCAGCAAGGGTGAGAAGGACCCTTTGGATGTTCCAGTGGTTAGATGTGATTAGCCTCGAGAAGCCTCAGCGAAAATGGGCCTCATCTCGCCTGGGGGGCAAAACCTCCTGGATTTTCTCGAGTTGCGGCAGGTGCTCTCGACTTACAACGGGGACCTCAGGAACCCGCTCTGGTGGCCTCAGGAAAGGCCAGTCCCCATGCGAGTTCCTCGGGGGCCTCTCGGGATTCCTCTCCCGTCGATGCCGGGGCCTAAGACCTTGTGTGGAGTCGGGGCCGGAACCTGAGGATTGCTCTCCAGTGCTGACATGGATCTTGGGGTACTTCTGGAGTCTCCCCAGGGGAGTCAGTCCTCGTCTCGAATGCGGGCATGAACTTGCGCTTTCCTCCAGAGCGGTAGCAGCAGTGTCACGCAGTCCGCCGCGTGGATCAAAGGATCTATGGTTTTCCCTCGAGTCTTTCCCACGAGGCTTTCCCACGAGGCTTTCCCACAGGGCTGTCCCACGTGCACACGTGGTGGGAGTCGATCCTCGGCTTGAACGTCAAGGCAGTGCAGGGAAAACAGGTTCCTCTGGAATGGACTGACACATCCGGGGGAGTCTTGGAATGGTGGCACGACCCTGGAGTTCCTCTCGCCTTTCCTGTGGAGAGCGCCTCCTCTTGAGATGCGACGGGAACGCCGGGAATTCTTTCCCTACGAAACAGGGAAAGGATCCCTCATCTCGACGTAGGAGGCGGAAACGGGGCTCCCCTGGATGTGTGCGGGACCCTCATGCTTCCTCTCGAGTGGAGACGGGTATGTTGGGGAACTTCTTGAGTTGCAGCAAGGGTGAGAAGGACCCTTTGGATGTTCCAGTGGTTAGATGTGATTAGCCTCGAGAAGCCTCAGCGGAAATGGGCCTCATCTCGCCTGGAGGGCAAAACCTCCTGGATTTTCTCGAGTTGCGGCAGGTGCTCTCGACTTACGACGGGGACCTCAGGGACCCGCTCTGGTGGCCTCAGGAAAGGCCAGTCCCCATGCGAGTTCCTCGGGGGCCTCTGGGGATTCCTCTCCCGTCGATGCCGGGGCCTAAGACCTTGTGTGGAGTCGGGGCCGGAACCTGAGGATTCCTCTCCAGTGCTGACATGGATCTTGGGGTACTTCTGGAGTCTCCCCAGGGGAGTCAGTCCTCGTCTCGAATGCGGGCATGCACTTGCGCTTTCCTCCAGAGCGGTAGCAGCAGTGTCACGCAGTCCGCCGAGTGGATCAAAGGATCTATGGTTTTCCCTCGAGTCTTTCCCACGAGGCTTTCCCACAAGGCTTTCCCACAGGGCTGTCCCACGTGCACACGTGGTGGGAGTCGATCCTCAGCTTGAACGTCAAGGCAGTGCAGGGAAAACAGTTTCCTCTGGAATGGACTGACACATCTGAGGGACTCTTGGAATGGTGGCACGACCCTGGAGTTCCTCTCGCCTTTCCTGTGGAGAGCGCCTCCTCTTGAGATGCGACGGGAACGCCGGGAACTCTTTCCCTACGAAACAGGGAAAGGATCCCTCATCTCGAGCTAGGAGGCGGAAACGGGGCTCCCCTGGATGTGTGCGGGACCCTCGTGCTTCCTCTCGAGTGGAGACGGGTATGTCGGGGAACTTCTTGAGTTGCAGCAAGGGTGAGAAGGACCCTTTGGATGTTCCAGTTGTTAGATGTGATTAGCCTCGAGAAGCATCAGCGGAAATGGGCCTCATCTCGCCTGGAGGGCAAAACCTCCTGGATTTTCTCGAGTTGCGGCAGGTGCTCTCGACTTACGACGGGGACCTCAGGGACCCGCTCTGATGGCCTCAGGAAAGGCCAGTCCCCATGCGAGTTCCTCGGGGGCCTCTCGGGATTCCTCTCCCGTCGATGCCGGGGCCTAAGACCTTGTGTGGAGTCGGGGCCGGAACCTGAGGATTCCTCTCCAGTGCTGACATGGATCTTGGGGTACTTCTGGAGTCTCCCCAGGGGAGTCAGTCCTCGTCTCGAATGCGGGCATGCACTTGTGCTTTCCTCCAGGGCGGTAGCAGCAGTGTCACGCAGTCCGCCGCGTGGATCAAAGGATCTATGGTTTTCCCTCGAGTCTTTCCCACGAGGCTTTCCAACGAGGCTTTCCCACAGGGCTGTCCCACGTGCACACGTGCTGGGAGTCGATCCTCGGCTTGAACGTCAAGGCAGTGCAGGGAAAACAGGTTCCACTGGAATGGACTGACACATCCGGGGGAGTCTTGGAATGGTGGTACGACCCTGGAGTTCCTCTCGCCTTTCCTGTGGAGAGCGCCTCCTCTTGAGATGCGACGGGAACGCCGGGAATTCTTTCCCTACGAAACAGTGAAAGGATCCCTCATCTCGAGCTAGGAGGCGGAAACGGGGCTCCCCTGGATGTGTGCGGGACCCTCGTGCTTCCTCTCGAGTGGAGACGGGTATGTCGGGGAACTTCTTGAGTTGCAGCAAGGGTGAGAAGGACCCTTTGGATGTTCCAGTGGTTAGATGTGATTAGCCTCGAGAAGCCTCAGCGAAAATGGGCCTCATCTCGCCTGGAGGGCAAAACCTCCTGGATTTTCTCGAGTTGCGGCAGGTGCTCTCGACTTACGACGGGGACCTCAGGGACCCGCTCTGGTGGCCTCAGGAAAGGCCAGTCCCCATGCGAGTTCCTCGGGGGCCTCTCGGGATTCCTCTCCCGTCGATGCCGGGGCCTAAGACCTTGTGTGGAGTCGGGGCCGGAACCTGAGGATTCCTCTCCAGTGCTGACATGGATCTTGGGGTACTTCTGGAGTCTCCCCAGGGGAGTCAGTCCTCGTCTCGAATGCGGGCATGCACTTGCGCTTTCCTCCAGAGCGGTAGCAGCAGTGTCACGCAGTCCGCCGCGTGGATCAAAGGATCTATGGTTTTCCCACGAGTCTTTCCCACGAGGCTTTCCCACGAGGCTTTCCCACAGGGCTGTCCCACGTGCACACGTGGTGGGAGTCGATCATCGGCTTGAACGTCAAGGCAGTGCATTGAAAACAGGTTCCTCTGGAATGGACTGACACATCTGGGGGACTCTTGGAATGGTGCCACGACCCTGGAGTTCCTCTCGCCTTTCCTGTGGAGAGCGCCTCCTCTTGAGATGCGACGGGAACGCCGGGAATTCTTTCCCTACGAAACAGGGAAAGGATCCCTCATCTCGAGCTAGGAGGCGAAAACGGGGCTCCCCTGGATGTGTGCGGGACCCCACGTGCTTCCTCTCGAGTGGAGAAGGGTATGTCGGGGAACTTCTTGAGTTGCAGCAATGGTGTGAAGGACCCTTTGGAAGTTCCAGTGGTTAGATGTGATTGGCCTCGAGAAGCCTCAGCGAAAATGGGCCTCATCTGGCCTGGAGGGCAAAACCTCCTGGATTTTCTCGAGTTGCGGCAGGTGCTCTCGACTTACGACGGGGACCTCAGGGACCCGCTCTGGTGGCCTCAGGAAAGGCCAGTCCCCATGCGAGTTCCTCGGGGGCCTCTCGGGATTCCTCTCCCGTCGATGCCGGGGCCTAAGACCTTGTGTGGAGTCGGGGCCGGAACCTGAGGATTCCTCTCCAGTGCTGACATGGATCTTGGGGTACTTCTGGAGTCTCCCCAGGGGAGTCAGTCCTCGTCTCGAATGCGGGCATGCACTTGCGCTTTCCTCCAGAGCGGTAGCAGCAGTGTCACGCAGTCCGCCGCGTGGATCAAAGGATGTATGGTTTTCCCACGAGTCTTTCCCACGAGGCTTTCCCACGAGGCTTTCCCACAGGGCTGTCCCACGTGCACACGTGGTGGGAGTCGATCCTCGGCTTGAAAGTCAAGGCAGTGCAGGGAAAACAGGTTCCTCTGGAATGGACTGACTCATCTGGGGGACTCTTGGAATGGTGTCACGACCCTGGAGTTCCTCTCGCCTTTCCTGTGGAGAGCGCCTCCTCTTGAGATGCGACGGGAACGCCGGGAATTCTTTCCCTACGAAACAGGGAAAGGATCCCTCATCTCGAGTTAGGAGGCGGAAACGGGGCTCCCCTGGATGTGTGCGGGACCCCACGTGCTTCCTCTCGAGTGGAGACGGGTATGTCGGGGAACTTCTTGAGTTGCAGCAATGGTGTGAAGGACCCTTTGGAAGTTCCAGTGGTTAGATGTGACTGGCCTCGAGAAGCCTCAGCGGAAATGGGCCTCATCTCGCCTGGAGGGCAAAACCTCCTGGATTTTCTCGAGTTGCGGCAGGTGCTCTCGACTTACGACGGGGACCTCAGGGACCCGCTCTGGTGGCCTCAGGAAAGGCCAGTCCCCATGCGAGTTCCTCGGGGGCCTCTCGGGATTCCTCTCCCGTCGATGCCGGGGCCTAAGACCTTGTGTGGAGTCGGGGCCGGAACCTGAGGATTCCTCTCCAGTGCTGACATGGATCTTGGGGTACTTCTGGAATCTCCCCAGGGGAGTCAGTCCTCGTCTCGAATGCGGGCATGCACTTGCGCTTTCCTCCAGAGCGGTAGCAGCAGTGTCACGCAGTCCGCCGCGTGGATCAACGGATCTATGGTTTTCCCTCGAGTCTTTCCCACGAGGCCTTCCCACGAGCCTTTCCCTCAGGGCTGTCCCACGTGCACACGTGGTGGGAGTCGATCCTCGGCTTGAACGTCAAGGCAGTGCAGGGAAAACAGGTTCCTCTGGAATGGACTGACACATCTTGGGGACACTTGGAATGGTGGCACGACCCTGGAGTTCCTCTCGCCTTCCTGTGGAGAGCGCCTCGTCTTGAGATGCGACGGGAACGCCGGGAATTCTTTCCCTACGAAACAGGGAAAGGATCCCTCATCTCGAGCTAGGAGGCGGAAACTGGGCTCCCCTGGATGTGTGCGGGACCCCACGTGCTTCCTCTCGAGTGGAGACCGGTATGTCGGGGAACTTCTTGAGTTGCAGCAATGGTGTGAAGGACCCTTTGGAAGTTCCAGTGGTTAGATGTGATTGGCCTCGGGAAGCCTCAGCGGAAATGGGCCTCATCTCACCTGGAGGGCAAAACCTCCTGGATTTTCTCGAGTTGCGGCAGGTGCTCTCGACTTACGACGGGGACCTCAGGGACCCGCTCTGGTGGCCTCAGGAAAGGCCAGTCCCCATGCGAGTTCCTCGGGGGCGTCTCGGGATTCCTCTCCCGTCGATGCCGGGGCCTAAGACCTTGTGTGGAGTCGGGGCCGGAACCTGAGGATTCCTCTCCAGTGCTGACATGGATCTTGGGGTACTTCTGGAGTCTCCCCAGGGGAGTCAGTCCTCGTCTCGAATGCGGGCATGCACTTGCGCTTTCCTCCAGAGCGGTAGCAGCAGTGTCACGCAGTCCGCCGCGTGGATCAAAGGATCTATGGTTTTCCCTCGAGTCTTTCCCACGAGGCTTTCCCACGAGGCTTTCCCTCAGGGCTGTCCCACGTGCACACGTGGTGGGAGTCGATCCTCAGCTTGAACGTCAAGGCAGTGCAGGGAAAACAGGTTCCTCTGGAATGGAATGACAAATCTGGGGGACTCTTGGAATGGTGGCACGACCCTGGAGTTCCTCTCGCCTTTCCTGTGGAGAGCGCCTCCTCTTGAGATGCGACGGGAACGCCGGGAATTCTTTCCCTACGAAACAGGGAAAGGATCCCTCATCTCGAGCTAGGAGGCGGAAACGGGGCTCCCCTGGATGTGTGCGGGACCCTCTTGCTTCCTCTCGAGTGGAGACGGGTATGTCGCGGAACTGCTTGAGTTGCAGCAAGGGTGAGAAGGACCCTTTGGATGTTCCATTTGTTAGATGTGATTAGCCTCGAGAAGCCTCAGCGGAAATGGGCCTCATCTCGCCTGGAGGGCAAAACCTCCTGGGTTTTCTCGAGTTGCGGCAGGTGCTCTCGACTTAGGACGGGGACCTCAGGGACCCGCTCTGGTGGCCTCAGGAAAGGCCAGTCCCCATGCGAGTTCCTCGGGGCCTCTCGGGATTCCTCTCCCGTCGATGCCGGGGCCTATGACCTTGTGTGGAGTCGGGGCCGGAACCTGAGGATTCCTCTCCAGTGCTGACATGGATCTTGGGGTACTTCTGGAGTCTCCCCAGGGGAGTCAGTCCTCGTCTCGAATGCGGGCATGCACTTGCGCTTTCCTCCAGGGCGGTAGCAGCAGTGTCACGCAGTCCGCCGCCTGGATGAAAGAATCTATGGTTTTCCCTCGAGTCTTTCCCACGAGGCTTTCCCAAGAGGCTTTCCCACAGGGCTGTCCCACTTGCACACGTGGTGGGAGTCGATCCTCGGCTTGAACGTCAAGGCAGTGCAGGGAAAACAGGTTCCTCTGGAATGGACTGACACATCTGGGGGACTCTTGGAATGGTGGCACGACCCTGGAGTTCCTCTCGCCTTTCCTGTGGAGAGCGCCTCCTCTTGAGATGCGACGGGAACGCCGGGAATTCTTTCCCTACGAAACAGGGAAAGGATCCCTCATCTCGAGCTAGGAGGCGGAAACGGGGCTCCCCTGGATGTGTGCGGGACCCTCGTGCTTCCTCTCTTGTGGAGACGGGTATGTCGGGGATCTTCTTGAGTTGCAGCAAGGGTGAGAAGGACCCTTTGGATGTTCCAGTGGTTAGATGTGATTAGCCTCGAGAAGCCTCAGCGGAAATGGGCCTCATCTCGCCTGGAGGGCAAAACCTCCTGGATTTTCTCGAGTTGCGGCAGGTGCTCTTGACTTACGACGGGGACCTCAGGGACCCGCTCTGGTGGCCTCAGGAAAGGCCAGTCCCCATGCGAGTTCCTCGGGGGCCTCTCGGGATTCCTCTCCCGTCGATGCCGGGGCCTAAGACCTTGTGTGGAGTCGGGGCCGGAACCTGAGGATTCCTCTCCAGTGCTGACATGGATCTTGGGGTACTTCTGGAGTCTCCCCAGGGGAGTCAGTCCTCGTCTCGAATGCGGGCATGCACTTGCGCTTTCCTCCAGAGCAGTAGCAGCAGTGTCACGCAATCCGCCGCGTTGATCAAAGGATCTATGTTTTTCCCTCGAGTCTTTCCCACGAGGCTTTCCCACGAGGCTTTCCCACAGGGCTGTCCCACGTGCACACGTGGTGGGAGTCGATTCTCAGCTTGAACGTCAAGGCAGTGCAGGGAAAACAGGTTCCTCTGGAATGGACTGACACATCTGGGGGACTCTTGGAATGGTGGCACGACCCTGCAGTTCCTCTCGCCTTTCCTGTGGAGAGCGCCTCCTCTTGAGATGCGACGGGAACACCGGGAATTCTTTCCCTGCGAAACAGGGAAAGGATCCCTCATCTCGAGCTAGGAGGCGGAAACCGGGCTCCCCTGGATGTGTGCGGGACCCTCGTGCTTCCTCTCGAGTGGAGACGGGTATGTCGGGGAACTTCTTGAGTTGCAGCAAGGGTGAGAAGGATCCTTTGGATGTTCCAGTGGTTTGATGTGATTAGCCTCGAGAAGCCTCAGCAGAAATGGGCCTCATCTCGCCTGGAGGGCAAAACCTCCTCGATTTTCTCGAGTTGCGGCAGGTGCTCTCGACTTACGACGGGGACCTCAGGGACCCGCTCTGGTGGCCTCAGGAAAGGCCAGTCCCCATGCGAGTTCCTCGGGGGCCTCTCGGGATTCCTCTCCCGTCGATGCCGGGGCCTAAGACCTTGTGTGGAGACGGGGCCGGAACCTGAGGATTCCTCTCCAGTGCTGACATGGATCTTGGGGTACTTCTGGAGTCTCCCCAGGGGAGTCAGTCCTCGTCTTGAATGCGGGCATGCACTTGGGCTTTCCTTCAGAGCGGAATCAGCAGTGTCACGCAGTCCGCCGCGTAGATCAAAGGATCTATGGTTTTCCCTCGAGTCTTTCCCACGAGGCTTTCCCACGAGGCTTTCCCACAGGGCTGTCCCACGTGCACACGTGGTGGGAGTCGATCCTCGGCTTGAACGTCAAGGCAGTGCAGGGAAAACAGGTTCCTCTGGAATGGACTGACACATCTGGGTGACTCTTGGAATGGTGGCAGGACCCTGGAGTTCCTCTCGCCTTTCCTGTGGAGAGCGCCTCCTCTTGAGATGCGACGGGAACGCCGGGAATTCTTTCCCTACGAAACAGGGAAAGGATCCCTCATCTCGAGCTAGGAGGCGGAAACGGGGCTCCCCTGGATGTGTGCGGGACCCCACGTGCTTCCTCTCGAGTGGAGACGGGTATGTCGGGGAACTTCTTGAGTTGCAGCAAGGGTGTGAAGGACCCTTTGGAAGTTCCAGTGGTTAGACGTGATTAGCCTCGAGAAGCCTCAGCGGAAATGGGCCTAATGTCGCCTGGAGGGCAAAACCTACTGGATTTTCTCGAGTTGCGGCAGGTGCTGTCGACTTACGACGGGGACCTCAGGGACCCGCTCTGGTGGCCTCAGGAAAGGCCAGTCCCCATGCGAGTTCCTCGAGGGCCTCTCGGGATTCCTCTCCCGTCGATGCCGGGGCCTAAGACCTTGTGTGGAGTCGAGGCCGTAACCTGAGGATTCCTCTCCAGTGCTGACATGGATCTTGGGGTACTTCTGGAGTCTCCCCAGGGGAGTCAGTCCTCGTCTCGAATGCGGGCAGGCACTTGCGCTTACCTCCAGAGCGGTAGCAGCAGTGTCACGCAGTCCACCGCGTGGATCAAAGGATCTATGGTTTTCCCTCGAGTCTTTCCCACGAGGCTTTCCCACGAGGCTTTCCCACAGGGCTGTCCCACGTGCCCACGTGGTGGGAGTCGATCCTCGGCTTGAACGTCAAGGCAGTGTAGGTAAAACAGGTTCCTCTGGAATGGACTGACACATCTGGGGGACTCTTGGAATGGTGGCATGACCCTGGAGTTCCTCTCGCCTTTCCTGTGGAGAGCGCCTCCTCTTGAGATGCGACGGGAATGCCGGGAATTCTTTCCCTACGAAACAGGGAAAGGATCCCTCATCTCGAGCTAGGAGGCGGAAACGGGGCTCCCCTGGATGTGTGCGGGAACCCACGTGCTTCCTCTCGAGTGGAGACGGGTATGTCGGGGAACTTCTTGAGTTGCAACAAGGGTGTGAAGGACCCTTTGGAAGTTCCAGTGGTCAGATGTGATTAGCTTCGAGAAGCCTCAGCGGAAATGGGCCTCATCTCCCCTGGAGGGCAAAACCTCCTGGATTTCTCGAGTTGCGGCAGGTGCTCTCGACTTACGACGGGAACCTCAGGGACCCGCTCTGGTGGCCTCAGGAAAGGCCCGTCCCCATGCGAGTTCCTCGGGGGCCTTTCGGGATTCCTCTCCCGTCGATGCCGGGGCCTAAAACCTTGTGTGGAGTCGGGGCCGGAACCTGAGGATTCATCTCCAGTGCTGACATGGATCTTGGGGTACTTCTGGAGTCTGCCCAGGGGAGTCAGTCCTCGTCTCGAATGCGGGCATGCACTTGGGCTTTCCTCCAGAGCGGAAGCAGCAGTGTCACGCAGTCCGCCGCGTGGATCAAAGGATCTATGGTTTTCCCTCGAGTCTTTCCCACGAGGCTTTCCCACGAGGCTTTCCCACAGGGCTGTCCCACGTGCACACGTGGTGGGAGTCGATCCTCGGCTTGAACGTCAAGGCAGTGCAGGGAAAACAGTTTCCTCTGGAATGGACTGACACATCTGGGTGACTCTTGGAATGGTGGCAGGACCCTGGAGTTCCTCTCGCCTTTCCTGTGGAGAGCGCCTCCTCTTGAGATGCGACGGGAACGCCGGGAATTCTTTCCCTACGAAACAGGGAAAGGATCCCTCATCTCGAGCTAGGAGGCGGAAACGGGGCTCCCCTGGATGTGTGCGGGACCCCACGTGCTTCCTCTCGAGTGGAGACGGGTATGTCGGGGAACTTCTTGAGTTGCAGCAAGGGTGTGAAGGACCCTTTGGAAGTTCCAGTGGTTAGACGTGATTAGCCTCGAGAAGCCTCAGCGGAAATGGGCCTAATGTCGCCTGGAGGGCAAAACCTACTGGATTTTCTCGAGTTGCGGCAGGTGCTCTCGACTTACGACGGGGACCTCAGGGACCCGCTCTGGTGGCCTCAGGAAAGGCCAGTCCCCATGCGAGTTCCTCGGGGGCCTCTCGGGATAACTCTCCCGTCGATGCCGGGGCCTAAGACCTTGTGTGGAGTCGGGGCCGGAACCTGAGGATTCCTCTCCAGTGCTGACATGGATCTTGGGGTACTTCTGGAGTCTCCCCAGGGGAGTCAGTCCTCGTCTCGAATGCGGGCATGCACTTGCGCTTACCTCCAGAGCGGTAGCAGCAGTGTCACGCAGTCCACCGCGTGGATCAAAGGATCTATGGTTTTCCCTCGAGTCTTTCCCACGAGGCTTTCCCACGAGGCTTTCCCACAGGGCTGTCCCACGTGCCCACGTGGTGGGAGTCGATCCTCGGCTTGAACGTCAAGGCAGTGCAGGGAAAACAGGTTCCTCTGGAATGGACTGACACATCTGGGGGACTCTTGGAATGGTGGCCCGACCCTTGAGTTCCTCTCGCCTTTCCTGTGGAGAGCGCCTCCTCTTGAGATGCGACGGGAATGCCGGGAATTCTTTCCCTACGAAACAGGGAAAGGATCCCTCATCTCGATCTAGGAGGCGGAAACGGGGCTCCCCTGGATGTGTGCGGGAACCCACGTGCTTCCTCTCGAGTGGAGACGGGTATGTCGGGGAACTTCTTGAGTTGCAACAAGGGTGTGAAGGACCCTTTGGAAGTTCCAGTGGTCAGATGTGATTAGCCTCGAGAAGCCTCAGCGGAAATGGGCCTCATCTCCCCTGGAGGGCAAAACCTCCTGGATTTTCTCGAGTTGCGGCAGGTGCTCTCGACTTACGACGGGAACCTCAGGGACCCGCTCTGGTGGCCTCAGGAAAGGCCCGTCCCCATGCGAGTTTCTCGGGGGCCTTTCGGGATTCCTCTCCCGTCGATGCCGGGGCCTAAGACCTTGTGTGGAGTCGGGGCCGGAACCTGAGGATTCCTCTCCAGTGCTGACATGGATCTTGGGGTACTTCTGGAGTCTGCCCAGGGGAGTCAGTCCTCGTCTCGAATGCGGGCATGCACTTGCGCTTTCCTCCAGAGCGGTAGCAGCAGTGTCACGCAGTCCGCCGCGTGGATCAAAGGATCTATGGTTTTCCCTCGTGTCTTTCCCACGAGGCTTTCCCACGAGGCTTTCCCACAGGGCTGTCCCAAGTGCACACGTGGTGGGAGTCGATCATCGGCTTGAACGTCAAGGCAGTGCAGGTAAAACAGTTTCCTCTGGAATGGACTGACACATCTGGGGGACTCTTGGAATGGTGGCACGACCCTGGAGTTCCTCTCCCCTTTCCTGTGGAGAGCGCCTCCTCTTGAGATGCGACGGGAACGCCGGGAATTCTTTCCCTACGAAAGAGGGAAACGATCCCTCATCTCAAGCTAGGAGGCGGAAACGGGGTTCCCCTGGATGTGTGCGGGACCCCACGTGCTTCCTCTCGAGTGCAGACGGGTATGTCGGGGAACTTCTTGAGTTGCAACAAGGGTGTGAAGGACCCTTTGGAAGTTCCAGTGGTTAGATGTGATTAGCCTCGAGAAGCCTCAGCGGAAATGGGCCTCATTTCGCCTGGAGGGCAAAACCTCCTGGATTTTCTCGAGTTGCGGCAGGTGCTCTCGACTTACGACGGGGACCTCAGGGACCCGCTCTGGTGGCCTCAGGAAAGGCCAGTCCCCATGCGAGTTCCTCGGGGGCCTCTCGGGATTCCTCTCCCGTCGATGCCGGGGCCTAAAACCTTGTGTGGAGTCGGGGCCGGAACCTGAGGATTCCTCTCCAGTGCTGACATGGATCTTGGGGTACTTCTGGAGTCTGCCCAGGGGAGTCAGTCCTCGTCTCGAATGCGGGCATGCACTTGCGCTTTCCTCCAGAGCGGTAGCAGCAGTGTCACGCAGTCCGCCGCGTGGATCAAAGGATCTATGGTTTTCCCTCGTGTCTTTCCCACGAGGCTTTCCCACGAGGCTTTCCCACAGGGCTGTCCCAAGTGCACACGTGGTGGGAGTCGATCCTCGGCTTGAACGTCAAGGCAGTGCAGGGAAAACAGTTTCCTCTGGAATGGACTGACACATCTGGGGGACTCTTGGAATGGTGGCACGACCCTGGAGTTCCTCTCCCCTTTCCTGTGGAGAGCGCCTCCTCTTGAGATGCGACGGGAACGCCGGGAATTCTTTCCCTACGAAAGAGGGAAACGATCCCTCATCTCAAGCTAGGAGGCGGAAACGGGGCTCCCCTGGATGTGTGCGGGACCCCACGTGCTTCCTCTCGAGTGCAGACGGGTATGTCGGGGAACTTCTTGAGTTGCAGCAAGGGTGTGAAGGACCCTTTGGAAGTTCCAGTGGTTAGATGTGATTAGCCTCGAGAAGCCTCAGCGGAAATGGGCCTCATTTCGCCTGGAGGGCAAAACCTCCTGGATTTTCTCGAGTTGCGGCAGGTGCTCTCGACTTACGACGGGGACCTCAGGGACCCGCTCTGGTGGCCTCAGGAAAGGCCAGTCCCCATGCGAGTTCCTCGGGGGCCTCTCGGGATTCCTCTCCCGTCGATGCCGGGGCCTAAAACCTTGTGTGGAGTCGGGGCCGGAATCTGAGGATTCCTCTCCAGTGCTGACATGGATCTTGGGGTACTTCTGGAGTCTCCCCAGGGGAGTCAGTCCTCGTCTCGAATGCGGGCATGCACTTGCGCTTTCCTCCAGAGCGGTAGCAGCAGTGTCACGCAGTCCGCCGCGTGGATCAAAGGATCTATGGTTTTCCCTCGAGTCTTTCCCACGAGGTTTTCCTACGAGGCTTTCCCACAGGGCTGTCCCACGTGCACACGTGGTGGGAGTCGATCCTCGGCTTGAACGTCAAGGCAGTGCAGGGAAAACAGGTTCCTCTGGAATGGACTGACACATCTGGGGGACTCTTGGAATGGTGGCACGACCCTGGAGTTCCTCTCGCCTTTCCTGTGGAGAGCGCCTCCTCTTGAGATGCGACGGGAACGCCAGGAATTCTTTCCCTACGAAACAGGGAAAGGATCCCTCATCTTGACCTAGGAGGCGGAAACGGGGCTCCCCTGGATGTGTGCGGGACCCCACGTGCTTCCTCTCGAGTGGAGACGGGTATGTCGGGGAACTTCTTGAGTTGCAGCAAGGGTGTGAAGGACCCTTTGGAAGTTCCAGTGGTTAGACGTGATTAGACTCGAGAAGCCTCAGCGGAAATGTGCCTCATCTCGCCTAGAGGGCAAAACCTCCTGGATTTTCTCGAGTTGCGGCAGGTGCTCTTGACTTACGACGGGGACCTCAGGGACCCGCTCTGGTGGCCTCAGGAAAGGCCAGTCCCCATGCGAGTTCCTCGGGGGCCTCTCGGGATTCCTCTCCCGTCGATGTCGGGGCCTAAGACCTTGTGTGGAGTCGGGGCCGGAACCTGAGGATTCCTCTCCAGTGCTGACATGGATCTTGGGGTATTTCTGGAGTCTCCCCAGGGGAGTCAGTCCTCGTCTCGAATGCGGGCATGCACTTGCGCTTTCCTCCAGGGCGGTAGCAGCAGTGTCACGCAGTCCGCCGCCTGGATGAAAGGATCTATGGTTTTCCCTCGAGTCTTTCCCACGAGGCTTTCCCACGAGGCTTTCCCACAGGGCTGTCCCACGTGCACACGTGGTGGGAGTCGATCCTCGGCTTGAACGTCAAGGCAGTGCAGGGAAAACAGGTTCCTCTGGAATGGACTGACACATCTGGGGGACTCCTGGAATGGTGGCACGACCCTGGAGTTCCGCTCGCCTTTCCTGTGGAGAGCGCCTCCTCTTGAGATGCGACGGGAACGCCGGGAATTCTTTCCCTACGAAACAGGGAAAGGATCACTCATCTCGAGCTAGGAGGCGGAAACGGGGCTCCCCTGGATGTGTGCGGGACCCTCGTGCTTCCTCTCTTGTGGAGACGGGTATGTCGGGGAACTTCTTGAGTTGCAGCAAGGGTGAGAAGGACCCTTTGGATGTTCCAGTGGTTAGATGTGATTAGCCTCGAGAAGCCTCAGCGGAAATGGGCCTCATCTCGCCTGGAGGGCAAAACCTCCTGGATTTTCTCGAGTTGCGGCAGGTGCTCTTGACTTACGACTGGGACCTCAGGGACCCGCTCTGGTGGCCTCAGGAAAGGCCAGTCCCCATGCGAGTTCCTCGGGGGCCTCTCGGGATTCCTCTCCCGTCGATGCCGGGGCCTAAGACCTTGTGTGGAGTCGGGGCCGGAACCTGAGGATTCCTCTCCAGTGCTGACATGGATCTTGGGGTACTTCTGGAGTCTCCCCAGGGGAGTCAGTCCTCGTCTCGAATGCGGGCATGCACTTGCGCTTTCCTCCAGGGCGGTAGCAGCAGTGTCACGCAGTCCGCCGCCTGGATGAAAGGATCTATGGTTTTCCCTCGAGTCTTTCCCACGAGGCTTTCCCACGAGGCTTTCCCACAGGGCTGTCCCACGTGCACACGTGGTGGGAGTCGATTCTCAGCTTGAATGTCAAGGCAGTGCAGGGAAAACAGGTTCCTCTGGAATGGACTGACACATCTGGGGGACTCTTGGAATTGTGGCACGACCCTGGAGTTCCTCTCGCCTTTCCTGTGGAGAGCGCCTCCTCTTGAGATGCGACGGGAACGCCGGGAATTCTTTCCCTAAGAAACAGGGAAAGGATCCCTCATCTCGAGCTAGGAGGCGGAAACCGGGCTCCCCTGGATGTGTGCGGGACCCTCGTGCTTCCTCTGGAGTGGAGACGGGTATGTCGGGGAACTTCTTGAGTTGCAGCAAGGGTGAGAAGGATCCTTTGGATGTTCCAGTGGTTAGATGTGATTAGCCTCGAGAAGCCTCAGCGGAAATGGGCCTCATCTCGCCTGGAGGGCAAAACCTCCTGGATTTTCTCGAGTTGCGGCAGGTGCTCTCGACTTACGACGGGGACCTCAGGGACCCGCTCTGGTGGCCTCAGGAAAGGCCAGTCCCCATGCGAGTTCCTCGGGGGCCTCTCGGGATTCCTCTCCCGTCGATGCCGGGGACTAGAACCTTGTGTGGAGTCGGGGCCGGAACCTGAGGCTTCCTCTCCAATGCTGACATGGATCTTGGGGTACTTCTGGAGTCTGCCCAGGGGAGTCAGTCCTCGTCTCGAATGCGGGCATGCACTTGCGCTTTCCTCCAGAGCGGTAGCAGCAGTGTCACGCAGTCCGCCGCGTGGATCAAAGGATCTATGGTTTTCCCTCGTGTCTTTCCCACGAGGCTTTCCCACGAGGCTTTCCCACAGGGCTGTCCCACGTGCACACGTGGTGGGAGTCGATCCTCGGCTTGAACGTCAAGGCAGTGCAGGGAAAACAGGTTCCTCTGGAATGGACTGACACATCTGGGGGACTCTTTGAATGGTGGCACGACCCTGGAGTTCCTCTCCCCTTTCCTGTGGAGAGCGCCTCCTCTTGAGATGCGACGGGAACGCCGGGAATTCTTTCCCTAAGAAAGAGGGAAAGGATCCCTCATCTCGAGCTAGGAGGCGGAAACGGGGCTCCCCTGGATGTGTGCGGGACCCCACGTGCTTCCTCTCGAGTGCAGACGGGTATGTCGGGGAACTTCTTGAGTTGCAGCAAGGGTGTGAAGGACCCTTTGGAAGTTCCAGTGGTTAGATGTGATTAGCCTCGAGAAGCCTCAGCGGAAATGGGCCTCATCTCGCCTGGAGGGCAAAACCTCCTGGATTTTCTCGAGTTGCGGCAGGTGCTCTCGACTTACGACGGGGACCTCAGGGACCCGCTCTGGTGGCCTCAGGAAAGGCCAGTCCCCATGCGAGTTCCTCGGGGGCCTCTCGGGATTCCTCTCCCGTCGATGCCGGGGCCTAAGACCTTGTGTGGAGTCGGGGCCGGAACCTGAGGATTCCTCTCCAGTGCTGACATGGATCTTGGGGTACTTCTGGAGTCTCCCCAGGGGAGTCAGTCCTCGTCTCGAATGCGGGCATGCACTTGCGCTTTCCTCCAGAGCGGTAGGAGCAGTGTCACGCAGTCCGCCGGGTGGATCAAAGGATCTATGGTTTTCCCTCGAGTCTTTCCCACGAGGCTTTCCCACGAGGCTTTCCCTCAGGGCTGTCCCACGTGCACACGTGGTGGGAGTCGATCCTCGGCTTGAACGTCAAGGCAGTGCAGGGAAAACAGGTTCCTCTGGAATGGACTGACACATCTGGGGGACTCTTGGAATTGTGGCACGACCCTGGAGTTCCTCTCGCCTTTCCTGTGGAGAGCGCCTCCTCTTGAGATGCGACGGGAACGCCGGGAATTCTTTCCCTAAGAAACAGGGAAAGGATCCCTCATCTCGAGCTAGGAGGCGGAAACCGGGCTCCCCTGGATGTGTGCGGGACCCTCGTGCTTCCTCTGGAGTGGAGACGGGTATGTCGGGGAACTTCTTGAGTTGCAGCAAGGGTGAGAAGGATCCTTTGGATGTTCCAGTGGTTAGATGTGATTAGCCTCGAGAAGCCTCAGCAGAAATGGGCCTCATCTCGCCTGGAGGGCAAAACCTCCTTGATTTTCTCGAGTTGCGGCAGGTGCTCTAGACTTACGACGGGGACCTCAGGGACCCGCTCTGGTGGCCTCAGGAAAGGCCAGTCCCCATGCGAGTTCCTCGGGGGCCTCTCGGGATTCCTCTCCCGTCGATGCCGGGGCCTAGAACCTTGTGTGGAGTCGGGGCCGGAACCTGAGGCTTCCTCTCCAGTGCTGACATGGATCTTGGGGTACTTCTGGAGTCTCCCCAGGGGAGTCAGTCCTCGTCTCGAATGCGGGCATGCACTTGCGCTTTCCTCCAGGGCGGTAGGAGAAGTGTCAGGCAGTCCGCCGCGTGGATCAAAGGATCTATGGTTTTCCCTCGAGTCTTTCCCAAGAGGCTTTCCCACGAGGCTTTCCCACAGGGCTGTCCCACGTGCACACGTGGTGGGAGTCGATCCTCGGCTTGAACGTCAAGGCAGTGCAGGGAAAACAGGTTCCTCTGGAATGGACTGACACATCTGGGGGACTCTTGGAATGGTGGCACGACCCTGGAGTTCCTCTCGCCTTTCCTGTGGAGAGCGCCTCCTCTTGAGATGCGACGGGGACGCTGGGAATTCTTTCCCTACGAAACAGGGAAAGGATCCCGCATCTCGAGCTAGGAGGCGGAAACGGGGCTCCTCTAGATGTGTGCGGGACCCTCGTGCTTCCTCTCTTGTGGAGACGGGTATGTCGGGGAACTTCTTGAGTTGCACCAAGGGTGAGAAGGACCCTTTGGATGTTCCAGTGGTTAGATGTGATTAGCCTCGAGAAGCCTCAGCGGAAATGGGCCTCATCTCGCCTGGAGGGCAAAACCTCCTGGATTTTCTCGAGTTGCGGCAGGTGCTCTCGACTTACGACGGGGACCTCAGGGACCCGCTCTGGTGGCCTCAGGAAAGGCCAGTCCCCATGCGAGTTCCTCGGGGGCCTCTCGGGATTCCTCTCCCGTCGATGCCGGGGCCTAAGACCTTGTGTGGAGTCGGGGCCGGAACCTGAGGATTCCTCTCCAGTGCTGACATGGATCTTGGGGTACTTCTGGAGTCTCCCCAGGGGAGTCAGTCCTCGTCTCGAATGCGGGCATGCACTTGGGCTTTCCTCCAGAGCGGTAGCAGCAGTGTCACGCAGTCCGCCGCGTGGATCAAAGGATCTATGGTTTTCCCTCGAGTCTTTCCCACGAGGCTTTCCCACGAGGCTTTCCCACAGGGCTGTCCCACGTGCACACGTGGTGGGAGTCGATCCTCGGCTTGAACGTCAAGGCAGTGCAGGGAAAACAGGTTCCTCTGGAATGGACTGACACATCTGGGGGACTCTTGGAATGGTGGCACGACCCTGGAGTTCCTCTCCCCTTTCCTATGGAGAGCGCCTCCTCTTGAGATGCGATGGGAACGCCGGGAATTCTTTCCCAACGAAACAGGGAAAGGATCCCTCATCTCGAGCTAGGAGGCGGAAACGGGGCTCCCCTGGATGTGTGCGGGAACCCACGTGCTTCCTCTCGAGTGGAAACGGGTATATCGGGGAACTTCTTGAGTTGCAGCAAGGGTGTGAAGGACCCTTGGGAAGTTCCAGTGGTTAGATGTGATTAGCCTCGAGAAGCCTCAGCGGAAATGGGCCTCATCTCGCCTGCAGGGCAAAACCTCCTGGATTTTCTCGAGTTGCGGCAGGTGATCTCCACTTATGACGGGGACCTCAGGGACCCGCTCTGGTGGCCTCAGGAATGGCCAGTCCCCATGCGAGTTCCTCGGGGGCCTCTCGGGATTCCTCTCCCGTCGATGCCGGGGCCTAAGACCTTGTGTGGAGTCGGGGCCGGAACCTGAGGCTTCCTTTCCAGTGCTGACATGGATCTTGGGGTACTTCTGAAGTCTCCCCAGGGGAGTCAGTCCTCGTCTCGAATGCGGGCATGCACTTGCGCTTTCCTCCAGGGCGGTAGGAGCAGTGTCACGCTGTCCGCCGCGTGGATCAAAGGATCTATGGTTTTCCCTCGAGTCTTTCCCACGAGGCTTTCCCACGAGGCTTTCCCACAGGGCTGTCCCACGTGTACACGTGGTGGGAGTCGATCCTCGGCTTGAACGTCAAGGCAGTGCAGGGAAAACAGGTTCCTCTGGAATGGACTGACACATCTTGGGGACTCTTGGAATGGTGGCACGACCCTGGAGTTCCTCTCGCCTTTCCTGTGGAGAGCGCCTCCTCTTGAGATGCGACGGGAACGCCGGGAATTCTTTCCCTACGAAACAGGGAAAGGATCCCTCATCTCGAGCTAGGAGACGGAAACGGGGCTCCCATGGATGTGTGCGGGACCCCACGTGCTTCCTCTCGAGTGGAGACGGGTATGTGGGGAACTTCTTGAGTTGAGGCAAGGGTGTGAAGGACACTTTGGAAGTTCCAGTGGTTAGATGTGATTAGCCTCGAGAAGCCTCAGCGGAAATGGGCCTCAGCTCGCCTGGAGTGCAAAACCTCCTGGATTTTCTCGAGTTGCGGCAGGTGCTCTCGACTTACGACGGAAACCTCAGGGACCCGCTCTGGTGGCCTCAGGAAAGGCCAGTCCCCATGCGAGTTCCTCGGGGGCCTCTCGGGATTCCTCTCCCGTCGATGCCGGGGCCTAAGACCTTGTGTGGAATCGGGGCCGGAACCTGAGGATTCCTCTCCAGTGCTGACATGGATCTTGGGGTACTTCTGGAGTCTCCCCAGGGGAGTCAGTCCTCGTCTCGAATGCGGGCATGCACTTGCGCTTTCCTCCAGGGCGGTAGCAGCAGTGTCACGCAGTCCGCCGCGTGGATCAAAGGATCTATGGTTTTCCCTCGAGTCTTTCCCACGAGGCTTTCCCACAGGGCTGTCCCACGTGCACACGTGGTGGGAGTCGATCCTCGGCTTGAACGTCAAGGCAGTGCAGGGAAAACAGGTTCCTCTGGAATGGACTGACACATCTGGGGGACTCTTGGAATGGTGGCACGACCCTGGAGTTCCTCTCGCCTTTCCTGTGGAGAGCGCCTCCTCTTGAGATGCGACGGGAACGCCAGGAATTCTTTCCCTACGAAACAGGGAAAGGATCCCTCATCTCGAGCTAGGAGGCGGAAACGGGGCTCCCCTGGATGTGTGCGGGACCCCACGTGCTTTCTCTCGAGTGGAGACGGGTATGTCGGGGAACTTCTTCAGTTGCAGCAAGGGTGTGAAGGACCCTTTGGAAGTTCCAGTGGTTAGACATGATTAGCCTCGAGAAGCCTCAGCGGAAATGGGCCTCATCTCGCCTGGAGGGCAAAACCTCCTGGATTTTCTCGAGTTGCGGCAGGTGCTCTCGACTTACGACGGGGACGTCAGGGACCCGCTCTGGTGGCCTCAGGAAAGGCCAGTCCCCATGTGAGTTCCTCGGGGGCCTCTCGGGATTCCTCTCCCGTCGATGCCGGGGCCTAAGACCTTGTGTGGAGTCGGGGCCAGAACCTGAGGATTCCTCTCCTGTGCTGACATGGATCTTGGGGTACTTCTGGAGTCTCCCCAGGGGAGTCAGTCCTCGTCTCGAATGCGGGCATGCACTTGCGCTTTCCTCCAGAGCGGTAGCAGCAGTGTCACGCAGTCCACCACGTGGATCAAAGGATCTATGGTTTTCCCACGAGTCTTTCCCACGAGGCTTTCCCACGAGGCTTTCCCACAGGGCTGTCCCACGTGCACACGTGGTGGGAGTCGATCCTCGGCTTGAACGTCAAGGCAGTGCAGGGAAAACAGGTTCCTCTGGAATGGACTGACACATCTGGGGGACTCTTGGAATGGTGGCACGACCCTTTAGTTCCTCTCGCCTTTCCTGTGGAGAGCGCCTCCTCTTGAGATGCGACGGGAACGCCGGGAATTCTTTCCCTACGAAACAGGGAAAGGATCCCTCATCTCGAGCTAGGAGGCGGAAACGGGGCTCCCCTGGATGTGTGCGGGACCCTCGTGCTTCCTCTAGAGTGGAGACGGGTATGTCGGGGAACTTCTTGAGTTGCAGCAAGGGTGAGAAGGACCCTTTGGATGTTCCAGTGGTTAGATGTGTTTAGCCTCGAGAAGCCTCAGCGCAAATGGGCCTCATCTCGCCTGGAGGGCAAAACCTCCTGGATTTTCTCGAGTTGCGGCAGGTGCTCTCGACTTACGACGGGGACCTCAGGGACCCGCTCTGGTGCCCTCAGGAAAGGCCAGTCCCCATGCGAGTTCCTCGGGGGCCTCTCGGGATTCCTCTCCCGTCGATGCCGGGGCCTAAGACCTTGTGTGGAGTCGGGGCCGGAACCTGAGGATTCCTCTCCAGTGCTGACATGGATCTTGGGGTTCTTCTGGAGTCTCCCCAGGGGAGTCAGTCCTCGTCTCGAATGCGGGCATGCACTTGCGCTTTCCTCCAGGGCGGTAGCAGCAGTGTCACGCAGTCCGCCGCGTGGATCAAAGGATCTATGGTTTTCCCTCGAGTCTTTCCCACGAGGCTTTCCCACGAGGCTTTCCCACAGGGCTGTCCCACGTGCACACGTGGTGGGAGTCGATCCTCGGCTTGAACGTCAAGGCAGTGCAGGGAAAACAGGTTCCTCTGGAATGGACTGACACATCTGGGGGACTCTTGGAATGGTGGCACGACCCTGGAGTTCCTCTCGCCTCTCCTGTGGAGAGCGCCTCCTCTTGAGATGCGACGGGAACGCCGGGAATTCTTTCCATACGAAACAGTGAAAGGATCCCTCATCTCGAGCTAGGAGGCGGAAACGGGGCTCCCCTGGATGTGTGCGGGACCCCACGTGCTTCCTCTCGAGTGGAGACGGGTATGTCGGGGAACTTCTTGAGTTGCAGCAAGGGTGTGAAGGACCCTTTGGAAGTTCCAGTGGTTAGACGTGATTAGCCTAGAGAAGCCTCAGCGGAAATGGGCCTAATGTCGCCTGGAGGGCAAAACCTACTGGATTTTCTCGAGTTGCGGCAGGTGCTCTCGACTTACGACGGGGACCTCAGGGACCCGCTCTGGTGGCCTCAGGAAAGGCCAGTCCCCATGCGAGTTCCTCCGGGGCCTCTCGGGATTCCTCTCCCGTCGATGCCGGGGCCTAAGACCTTGTGTGGAATCGGGGCCGGAACCTGAGGATTCCTCTCCAGTGCTGACAAGGATCTTGGGGTACTTCTGGAGTCTCCTCAGTGGAGTCAGTCCTCGTCTCGAATGCGGGCATGCACTTGCGCTTTCCTCCAGAGCGGTAGCAGCAGTGTCAATCAGTCCGCCGCGTGGATCAATGGATCTATGGTTTTCCCTCGAGTCTTTCCCACGAGGCTTTCCCACAGGGCTGTCCCACGTGCACACGTGGTGGGAGTCGATCCTCGGCTTGAACGTCAAGGCAGTGCAGAGGAAACAGCTTCCTCTGTGATGGACTGACACATCTGGGGGTCTCTTGGAATGGTGGCACGACCCTTGAGTTCCTCTCGCCTTTCCTGTGGAGAGCACCTCCTCTTGAGATGCGACGGGAACGCCGGGAATTCTTTCCCTACGAAACAGGGAAAGGATCCCTCATCTCGAGCTAGGAGACGGAAACGGGGCTCCCCTGGATGTGTGCGGGACCCCACGTGCTTCCTCTCGAGTGGAGACGGGTATGTGGGGAACTTCTTGAGTTGAGGCAAGGGTGTGAAGGACACTTTGGAAGTTCCAGTGGTTAGATGTGATTAGCCTCGAGAAGCCTCAGCGGAAATGGGCCTCATCTCGCCTGGAGTGCAAAACTTCCTGGATTTTCTCGAGTTGCGGCAGGTGCTCTCGACTTACGACGGAAACCTCAGGGACCCGCTCTGGTGGCCTCAGGAAAGGCCAGTCCCCATGCGAGTTCCTCGGGGGCCTCTCGGGATTCCTCTCCCGTCGATGCCGGGGCCTAAGACCTTGTGTGGAATCGGGGCCGGAACCTGAGGATTCCTCTCCAGTGCTGACATGGATCTTGGGGTACTTCTGGAGTCTCCCCAGGGGAGTCAGTCCTCGTCTCGAATGCGGGCATGCACTTGCGCTTTCCTCCAGGGCGGTAGCAGCAGTGTCACGCAGTCCGCCGCGTGGATCAAAGGATCTATGGTTTTCCCACGAGGCTTTCCCACGAGGCTTTCCCACAGGGCTGTCCCACGTGCACACGTGGTGCCAGTCGATCCTCGGCTTGAACGTCAAGGCAGTGCAGGGAAAACAGGTTCCTCTGGAATGGACTGACACATCTGGGGAACTCTTGGAATGGTGGCAGGACCCTTTAGTTCCTCTCGCCTTTCCTGTGGAGAGCGCCTCCTCTTGAGATGCGACGGGAACGCCGGGAATTCTTTCCCTACGAAACAGGGAAAGGATCCCTCATCTCGAGCTAGGAGGCGGAAACGGGGCTCCCCTGGATGTGTGCGGGACCCTCGTGCTTCCTCTAGAGTGGAGACGGGTATGTCGGGGAACTTCTTGAGTTGCAGCAAGGGTGAGAAGGACCCTTTGGATGTTCCAGTGGTTAGATGTGTTTAGCCTCGAGAAGCCTCAGCGCAAATGGGCCTCATCTCGCCTGGAGGGCAAAACCTCCTGGATTTTCTCGAGTTGCGGCAGGTGCTCTCGACTTACGACGGGGACCTCAGGGACCCGCTCTGGTGCCCTCAGGAAAGGCCAGTCCCCATGCGAGTTCCTCGGGGGCCTCTCGGGATTCCTCTCCCGTCGATGCCGGGGCCTAAGACCTTGTGTGGAGTCGGGGCCGGAACCTGAGGATTCCTCTCCAGTGCTGACATGGATCTTGGGGTTCTTCTGGAGTCTCCCCAGGGGAGTCAGTCCTCGTCTCGAATGCGGGCATGCACTTGCGCTTTCCTCCAGGGCGGTAGCAGCAGTGTCACGCAGTCCGCCGCGTGGATCAAAGGATCTATGGTTTTCCCTCGAGTCTTTCCCACGAGGCTTTCCCACGAGGCTTTCCCACAGGGCTGTCCCACGTGCACACGTGGTGGGAGTCGATCCTCGGCTTGAACGTCAAGGCAGTGCAGGGAAAACAGGTTCCTCTGGAATGGACTGACACATCTGGGGGACTCTTGGAATGGTGGCACGACCCTGGAGTTCCTCTCGCCTCTCCTGTGGAGAGCGCCTCCTCTTGAGATGCGACGGGAACGCCGGGAATTCTTTCCCTACGAAACGGTGAAAGGATCCCTCATCTCGAGCTAGGAGGCGGAAACGGGGCTCCCCTGGATGTGTGCGGGACCCCACGTGCTTCCTCTCGAGTGGAGACGGGTGTGTCGGGGAACTTCTTGAGTTGCAGCAAGGGTGTGAAGGACCCTTTGGAAGTTCCAGTGGTTAGACGTGATTAGCCTAGAGAAGCCTCAGCGGAAATGGGCCTAATGTCGCCTGGAGGGCAAAACCTACTGGATTTTCTCGAGTTGCGGCAGGTGCTCTCGACTTACGACGGGGACCTCAGGGACCCGCTCTGGTGGCCTCAGGAAAGGCCAGTCCCCATGCGAGTTCCTCCGGGGCCTCTCGGGATTCCTCTCCCGTCGATGCCGGGGCCTAAGACCTTGTGTGGAATCGGGGCCGGAACCTGAGGATTCCTCTCCAGTGCTGACAAGGATCTTGGGGTACTTCTGGAGTCTCCTCAGTGGAGTCAGTCCTCGTCTCGAATGCGGGCATGCACTTGCGCTTTCCTCCAGAGCGGTTGCAGCAGTGTCAATCAGTCCGCCGCGTGGATCAATGGATCTATGGTTTTCCCTCGAGTCTTTCCCACGAGGCTTTCCCACGAGGCTTTCCCACAGGGCTGTCCCACGTGCACACGTGGTGGGAGTCGATCCTCGGCTTGAACGTCAAGGCAGTGCAGAGAAAACAGCTTCCTCTGTGATGGACTGACACATCTGGGGGTCTCTTGGAATGGTGGCACGACCCTTGAGTTCCTCTCGCCTTTCCTGTGGAGAGCACCTCCTCTTGAGATGCGACGGGAACGCCGGGAATTCTTTCCCTCCGAAACAGGGAAAGGATCCCTCATCTCGAGCTAGGAGACGGAAACTGGGCTCCCCTGGATGTGTGCGGGACCCCACGTGCTTCCTCTCGAGTGGAGACGGGTATGTGGGGAACTTCTTGAGTTGAGGCAAGGGTGTGAAGGACACTTTGGAAGTTCCAGTGGTTAGACGTGATTAGCCTCGAGAAGCCTCAGCGGAAATGGGCCTCATCTCGCCTGGAGTGCAAAACCTCCTGGATTTTCTCGAGTTGCGGCAGGTGCTCTCGACTTACGACGGAAACCTCAGGGACCCGCTCTGGTGGCCTCAGGAAAGGCCAGTCCCCATGCGAGTTCCTCGGGGGCCTCTCGGGATTCCTCTCCCGTCGATGCCGGGGCCTAAGACCTTGTGTGGAATCGGGGCCGGAACCTGAGGATTCCTCTCCAGTGCTGACATGGATCTTGGGGTTCTTCTGGAGTCTCCCCAGGGGAGTCAGTCCTCGTCTCGAATGCGGGCATGCACTTGCGCTTTCCTCCAGGGCGGTAGCAGCAGTGTCACGCAGTCCGCCGCGTGGATCAAAGGATCTATGGTTTTCCCTCGAG
Source organism: Ovis canadensis (assembly GCF_042477335.2). Taxonomy (NCBI): domain Eukaryota; kingdom Metazoa; phylum Chordata; class Mammalia; order Artiodactyla; family Bovidae; genus Ovis; species Ovis canadensis. The sequence continues at coordinate 3,957,844 of NC_091258.1, read as the reverse complement.
TCTTTCCCACGAGGCTTTCCCACGAGGCTTTCCCACAGGGCTGTCCCACGTGCACACGTGGTGGGAGTCGATCCTCGGCTTGAACGTCAAGGCAGTGCAGGGAAAACAGGTTCCTCTGGAATGGACTGACACATCTGGGGGACTCTTGGAATGGTGGCACGACCCTGGAGTTCCTCTCGCCTTTCCTGTGGAGAGCGCCTCCTCTTGAGATGCGACGGGAACGCCGGGAATTCTTTCCCTACGAAACAGTGAAAGGATCCCTCATCTCGAGCTAGGAGGCGGAAACGGGGCTCACCTGGATGTGTGCGGGACCCCACGTGCTTCCTCTCGAGTGGAGACGGGTATGTCGGGGAACTTCTTGAGTTGCAGCAAGGGTGTGAAGGACCCTTTGGAAGTTCCAGTGGTTAGACGAGATTAGCCTCGAGAAGCCTCAGCGGAAATGGGCCTAATGTCGCCTGGAGGGCAAAACCTACTGGATTTTCTCGAGTTGCGGCAGGTGCTCTCGACTTACGACGGGGACCTCAGGGACCCGCTCTGGTGGCCTCAGGAAAGGCCAGTCCCCATGCGAGTTCCTCGGGGGCCTCTCGGGATTCCTCTCCCGTCGATGCCGGGGCCTAAGACCTTGTGTGGAATCGGGGCCGGAACCTGAGGATTCCTCTCCAGTGCTGACATGGATCTTGGGGTACTTCTGGAGTCTCCCCAGGGGAGTCAGTCCTCGTCTCGAATGCGGGCATGCACTTGCGCTTTCCTCCAGGGCGGTAGCAGCAGTGTCACGCAGTCCGCCGCCTGGATCAAAGGATCTATAGTTTTCCCTCGAGTCTTTCCCACGAGGCTTTCCCACGAGGCTTTCCCACAGGGCTGTCCCACGTGCACACGTGGTGGGAGTCGATCCTCGGCTTGAACGTCAAGGCAGTGCAGGGAAAACAGGTTCCTCTGGAATGGACTGACACATCTGGGGGACTCTTGGAATGGTGGCACGACCCTGGAGTTCCTCTCGCCTTTCCTGTGGAGAGCGCCTCCTCTTGAGATGCGACGGGAACGCCGGGAATTCTTTCCCTACAAAACAGGGAAAGGATCCCTCATCTCGAGCTAGGAGGCGGAAACGGGGCTCCCCTGGATGTGTGCGGGACCCTCGTGCTTCCTCTCTTGTGGAGACGGGTATGTCGGGGAACTTCTTGAGTTGCAGCAAGGGTGAGAATGACCCTTTGGATGTTCCAGTGGTTAGATGTGATTAGCCTCGAGAAGCCTCAGCGGAAATGGGCCTCATCTCGCAAGGAGGGCAAAACCTCCTGGATTTTCTCGAGTTGCGGCAGGTGCTCTCGACTTACTACGGGGACCTCAGGGACCCGCTCTGGTGGCCTCAGGAAAGGCCAGTCCCCATGCGAGTTCCTCGGGGGCCTCTCTGGATTCCTCTCCCGTCGATGCCGGGGCCTAAGACCTTGTGTGGAGTCGGGGCCGGAACCTGAGGATTGCTCTCCAGTGCTGACATGGATCTTGGGGTACTTCTGGAGTCTCCCCAGGGGAGTCAGTCCTCGTCTCGAATGCGGGCATGCACTTGCGCTTTCCTCCAGGGCGGTAGCAGCAGTGTCACGCAGTCCGCCGCGTGGATCAAAGGATCTATGGTTTTCCCTCGAGTCTTTCCCACGAGGCTTTATCACGAGGCTTTCCCACAGGGCTGTCCCACGTGCCCACGTGGTGGGTGTCGATCCTCGGCTTGAACGTCAAGGCAGTGCAGGGAAAACAGGTTCCTCTGGAATGGACTGACACATCTGGGGGACTCTTGGAATGGTGGCACGACCCTGGAGTTCCTCTCGCCTTTCCTGTGGAGAGCGCCTCTTCTTGAGATGCGACGGGAACGCCGGGAATTCTTTCCCTACGAAACAGGGAAAGGATCCCTCATCTCGAGCTAGCAGGCGGAAACGGGGCTCCCCTGGATGTGTGCGGGACCCTCGTGCTTCCTCTCGAGTGGAGACGGGTATGTCGGGAAACTTCTTGAGTTGCAGCAAGGGTGAGAAGGACCCTTTGGATGTTCCAGTGGTTAGATGTGATTAGCCTCGAGAAGCCTCAGCGAAAATGGGCCTCATCTCGCCTGGGGGGCAAAACCTCCTGGATTTTCTCGAGTTGCGGCAGGTGCTCTCGACTTACGACGGGGACCTCGGGGACCCGCTGTGGTGGCCTCAGGAAAGGCCAGTCCCCATGCGAATTCGTGGGGGCCTCTCGGGATTCCTCTCCCGTCGATGCCGGGGCCTAAGACCTTGTGTGGAGTCGGGGCCGGAACCTGAGGATTCCGCTCCAGTGCTGACATGGATCTTGGGGTACTTCTGGAGTCTCCCCAGGGGAGTCAGTCCTCGTCTCGAATGCGGGCATGCACTTGCGCTTTCCTCCAGAGCGGTATCAGCAGTGTCACGCAATCCGCCGCGTGGATCAAAGGATCCATGGTTTTCCCTCGAGTCTTTCCCACGAGGCTTTCCCACGAGGCTTTCCCACAGGGCTGTCCCACGTGCACACGTGGTGGGAGTCGATCCTCGGCTTGAACGTCAAGGCAGTGCAGGGAAAACAGGTTCCTCTGTAATGGCCTGACAATCCTGGGAGACTCTTGGAATGGTGGCACGACCCTGGAGTTCCTCTCGCCTTTCCTGTGGAGAGCGCCTCCTCTTGAGATGCGACGGGAACGCCGGGAATTCTTTCCCTACGAAACAGGGAAAGGATCCCTCATCTCGAGCTAGGAGGCGGAAACGGGGCTCCACTGGATGTGTGCGGGACCCTCGTGCTTCCTCTCGATTGGAGACGGGTATGGCGGGGAACTTCTTGAGTTGCAGCAAGGGTGAGAAGGACCCTTTGGATGTTCCAGTGGTTAGATGTGATTAGCCTCGAGAAGCCTCAGCGGAAATGGGCCTCATTTCGCCTGGAGGGCAAAACCTCCTGGATTTTCTCGAGTTGCGGCAGGTGCTCTCGACTTACGACCGGGACCTCAGGGACCCGCTCTGGTGGCCTCAGGAAAGGCCAGTCCCCATGCGAGTTCCTCGGGGGCCTCTCGGGATTCCTCTCCCGTCGATGCCGGGGCCTAAGACCTTGTGTGGAGTCGGGGCCGGAACCTGAGGATTGCTCTCCAGTGCTGACATGGATCTTGGGGTACTTCTGGAGTCTCCCCAGGGGAGTCAGTCCTCGTCTCGAATGCGGGCATGCACTTGCGCTTTCCTCCAGAGCGGTAGCAGCAGTGTCACGCAGTCCGCCGTGTGGATCAAAGGATCTATGGTTTTCCCTCGAGTCTTTCCCACGAGGCTTTCCCACGAGGCTTTCCCACAGGGCTGTCCCACGTGCACACGTGGTGGGAGTCGATCCTCGGCTTGAACGTCAAGGCAGTGCTGGGAAAACAGGTTCCTCTGGAATGGACTGACACATCCGGGGGAGTCTTGGAATGGTGGCACGACCCTGGAGTTCCTCTCGCCTTTCCTGTGGAGAGCGCCTCCTCTTGAGATGCGACAGGAACGCCAGGAATTCTTTCCCTACGAAACAGGGAAAGGATCCTTCATCTCGACCTAGGAGGCAGAAACGGGGCTCCCCTGGATGTGTGCGGGACCCTCGTGCTTCCTCTCGAGTGGAGACGGGTATGTCGGGGAACTTCTTGAGTTGCAGCAAGGGTGAGAAGGACCCTTTGGATGTTCCAGTGGTTAGATGTGATTAGCCTCGAGAAGCCTCAGCGGAAATGGGCCTCATCTCGCAAGGAGGGCAAAACCTCCTGGATTTTCTCGAGTTGCGGCAGGTGCTCTCGACTTACTACGGGGACCTCAGGGACCCGCTCTGGTGGCCTCAGGAAAGGCCAGTCCCCATGCGAGTTCCTCGGGGGCCTCTCTGGATTCCTCTCCCGTCGATGCCGGGGCCTAAGACCTTGTGTGGAGTCGGGGCCGGAACCTGAGGATTGCTCTCCAGTGCTGACATGGATCTTGGGGTACTTCTGGAGTCTCCCCAGGGGAGTCAGTCCTCGTCTCGAATGCGGGCATGCACTTGCGCTTTCCTCCAGGGCGGTAGCAGCAGTGTCACGCAGTCCGCCGCGTGGATCAAAGGATCTATGGTTTTCCCTCGAGTCTTTCCCACGAGGCTTTATCACGAGGCTTTCCCACAGGGCTGTCCCACGTGCCCACGTGGTGGGTGTCGATCCTCGGCTTGAACGTCAAGGCAGTGCAGGGAAAACAGGTTCCTCTGGAATGGACTGACACATCTGGGGGACTCTTGGAATGGTGGCACGACCCTGGAGTTCCTCTCGCCTTTCCTGTGGAGAGCGCCTCCTCTTGAGATGCGACGGGAACGCCGGGAATTCTTTCCCTACGAAACAGGGAAAGGATCCCTCATCTCGAGCTAGCAGGCGGAAACGGGGCTCCCCTGGATGTGTGCGGGACCCTCGTGCTTCCTCTAGAGTGGAGACGGGTATGTCGGGAAACTTCTTGAGTTGCAGCAAGGGTGAGAAGGACCCTTTGGATGTTCCAGTGGTTAGATGTGATTAGCCTCGAGAAGCCTCAGCGAAAATGGGCCTCATCTCGCCTGGGGGGCAAAACCTCCTGGATTTTCTCGAGTTGCGGCAGGTGCTCTCGACTTACAACGGGGACCTCAGGAACCCGCTCTGGTGGCCTCAGGAAAGGCCAGTCCCCATGCGAGTTCCTCGGGGGCCTCTCGGGATTCCTCTCCCGTCGATGCCGGGGCCTAAGACCTTGTGTGGAGTCGGGGCCGGAACCTGAGGATTGCTCTCCAGTGCTGACATGGATCTTGGGGTACTTCTGGAGTCTCCCCAGGGGAGTCAGTCCTCGTCTCGAATGCGGGCATGAACTTGCGCTTTCCTCCAGAGCGGTAGCAGCAGTGTCACGCAGTCCGCCGCGTGGATCAAAGGATCTATGGTTTTCCCTCGAGTCTTTCCCACGAGGCTTTCCCACGAGGCTTTCCCACAGGGCTGTCCCACGTGCACACGTGGTGGGAGTCGATCCTCGGCTTGAACGTCAAGGCAGTGCAGGGAAAACAGGTTCCTCTGGAATGGACTGACACATCCGGGGGAGTCTTGGAATGGTGGCACGACCCTGGAGTTCCTCTCGCCTTTCCTGTGGAGAGCGCCTCCTCTTGAGATGCGACGGGAACGCCGGGAATTCTTTCCCTACGAAACAGGGAAAGGATCCCTCATCTCGACGTAGGAGGCGGAAACGGGGCTCCCCTGGATGTGTGCGGGACCCTCATGCTTCCTCTCGAGTGGAGACGGGTATGTTGGGGAACTTCTTGAGTTGCAGCAAGGGTGAGAAGGACCCTTTGGATGTTCCAGTGGTTAGATGTGATTAGCCTCGAGAAGCCTCAGCGGAAATGGGCCTCATCTCGCCTGGAGGGCAAAACCTCCTGGATTTTCTCGAGTTGCGGCAGGTGCTCTCGACTTACGACGGGGACCTCAGGGACCCGCTCTGGTGGCCACAGGAAAGGCCAGTCCCCATGCGAGTTCCTCGGGGGCCTCTGGGGATTCCTCTCCCGTCGATGCCGGGGCCTAAGACCTTGTGTGGAGTCGGGGCCGGAACCTGAGGATTCCTCTCCAGTGCTGACATGGATCTTGGGGTACTTCTGGAGTCTCCCCAGGGGAGTCAGTCCTCGTCTCGAATGCGGGCATGCACTTGCGCTTTCCTCCAGAGCGGTAGCAGCAGTGTCACGCAGTCCGCCGAGTGGATCAAAGGATCTATGGTTTTCCCTCGAGTCTTTCCCACGAGGCTTTCCCACGAGGCTTTCCCACAGGGCTGTCCCACGTGCACACGTGGTGGGAGTCGATCCTCAGCTTGAACGTCAAGGCAGTGCAGGGAAAACAGGTTCCTCTGGAATGGACTGACACATCTGAGGGACTCTTGGAATGGTGGCACGACCCTGGAGTTCCTCTCGCCTTTCCTGTGGAGAGCGCCTCCTCTTGAGATGCGACGGGAACGCCGGGAATTCTTTCCCTACGAAACAGGGAAAGGATCCCTCATCTCGAGCTAGGAGGCGGAAACGGGGCTCCCCTGGATGTGTGCGGGACCCTCGTGCTTCCTCTCTAGTGGAGACGGGTATGTCGGGGAACTTCTTGAGTTGCAGCAAGGGTGAGAAGGACCCTTTGGATGTTCCAGTGGTTAGATGTGATTAGCCTCGAGAAGCATCAGCGGAAATGGGTCTCATCTCGCCTGGAGGGCAAAACCTCCTGGATTTTCTCGAGTTGCGGCAGGTGCTCTCGACTTACGACGGGGACCTCAGGGACCCGCTCTGATGGCCTCAGGAAAGGCCAGTCCCCATGCGAGTTCCTCGGGGGCCTCTCGGGATTCCTCTCCCGTCGATGCCGGGGCCTAAGACCTTGTGTGGAGTCGGGGCCGGAACCTGAGGATTCCTCTCCAGTGCTGACATGGATCTTGGGGTACTTCTGGAGTCTCCCCAGGGGAGTCAGTCCTCGTCTCGAATGCGGGCATGCACTTGCGCTTTCCTCCAGGGCGGTAGCAGCAGTGTCACGCAGTCCGCCGCGTGGATCAAAGGATCTATGGTTTTCCCTCGAGTCTTTCCCACGAGGCTTTCCAACGAGGCTTTCCCACAGGGCTTTCCCACGTGCACACGTGCTGGGAGTCGATCCTCGGCTTGAACGTCAAGGCAGTGCAGGGAAAACAGGTTCCACTGGAATGGACTGACACATCCGGGGGAGTCTTGGAATGGTGGTACGACCCTGGAGTTCCTCTCGCCTTTCCTGTGGAGAGCGCCTCCTCTTGAGATGCGACGGGAACGCCGGGAATTCTTTCCCTACGAAACAGGGAAAGGATCCCTCATCTCGGGCTAGGAGGCGGAAATGGGGCTCCCCTGGATGTGTGCGTGACCCCACGTGCTTCCTCTCGAGTGGAGACGGGTATGTCGGGGAACTTCTTGAGTTGCAGCAAGGGTGTGAAGGACCCTTTGGAAGTTCCAGTGGTTAGATGTGATTAGCCTGGAGAAGCCTCAGCGGAAATGGGCCTCATCTCGCCTGGAGGGCAAAACCTCCTGGATTTTCTCGAGTTGCGGCAGGTGCTCTCGACTTACGACGGGGACCTCAGGGACCCGCTCTGGTGGCCTCAGGAAAGGCTAGTCCCCATGCGAGTTCCTCGGGGGCCTCTCGGGATTCCTCTCCCGTCGATGCCGGGGCCTAAGACCTTGTGGGGAGTCGGGGCCGGAACCTGAGGATTCCTCGCTAGTGCTGACATGGATCTTGGGGTACTTCTGGAGTCTCCCCAGGGGAGTCAGTCCTCGTCTCGAATGCGGGCATGCACTTGCGCTTTCCTCCAGAGCGGTAGCAGCAGTGTCACGCAGTCCGCCGCGTGGATCAAAGGATCTATGGTTTTCCCTCGAGTATTTCCCACGAGGCATTCCCACGAGGCTTTCCCACAGGTCTGTCCCACGTGCACACGTGGTGGGAGTCGATCCTCGGCTTGAACGTCAAGGCAGTGCAGGGAAAACAGGTTCCTCTGGAATGGACTGACACATCTGGGGTTCTCTTGGAATGGTGCCACGACCCTGGAGTTCCTCTCGCCTTTCCTGTGGAGAGCGCCTCCTCTTGAGATGCGACGGGAACGCCGCGAATTCTTTCCCTACGAAACAGGGAAAGGATCCCTCATCTCGAGCTAGGAGGTGGAAACGGGGCTCCCCTGGATGTGTGCGTGACCCCACGTGCTTCCTCTCGAGTGCAGACGGGTATGTCGGGGAACTTCTTGAGTTGCAGCAAGGGTGTGAAGGACCCTTTGGAAGTTCCAGTGGTTAGATGTGATTGGCCTCGAGAAGCCTCAGCGGAAATGGGCCTCATCTCGCCTGGAGGGCAAAACCTCCTGGATTTTCTCGAGTTGCGGCAGGTGTTCTCGACTTACGACGGGGACCTCAGGGACCCGCTCTGGTGGCCTCAGGAAAGGCCAGTCCCCATGCGAGTTCCTCCGGGTCCTCTCGGGATTCCTCTCCCGTCGATGCCGGGGCCTAAGACCTTGTGTGGAGTCGGGGCCGGAACCTGAGGATTCCTCTCCAGTGCTGACATGGATCTTTGGGTACTTCTCGAGTCTCCCCAGGGGAGTCAGTCCTCGTCTCGAATGCGGGCATGCACTTGCGCTTTCCTCCAGAGCGGTAGCAGCAGTTTCACGCAGTCCGCCGCGTGGATCAAAGGATCTATGGTTTTCCCTCGAGTCTTTCCCACGAGACTTTCCCACGAGGCTTTCCCACAGGGCTGTCCCACGTGCACACGTGCTGGGAGTCGATCCTCGGCTTGAACGTCAAGGCAGTGCAGGGAAAACAGGTTCCTCTGGAATGGACTGACACATCTGGGGGACTCTTGGAATGGTGGCATGACCCTGGAGTTCCTCTGGCCTTTCCTGTGGAGAGCGCCTCCTCTTGAGATGCGACGGGAACGCCGGGAATTCTTTCCCTACGAAACAGGGAAAGGATCCCTCATCTCGAGCTAGGAGGCGGAAACGGGGCTCCCCTGGATGTGTGCGGGACCCCACGTGCTTCCTCTCGAGTGGAGACGGGTATGTCGGGGAACTTCTTGAGTTGCAGCAAGGGTGTGAAGGACCCTTTGGAAGTTCCAGTGGTTAGATGTGATTGGCCTCGAGAAGCCTCAGCGGAAATGGGCCTCATCTCGCCTGGAGGGCAAAACCTCCTGGATTTTCTCGAGTTGCAGCAGGTGCTCTCGACTTACGACGGGGACCTCAGGGACCCGCTCTGGTGGCCTCAGGAAAGGCCAGTCCCCATGCGAGTTCCTCGGGGGCCTCTCGGGATTCCTCTCCCGTCGATGCCGGGGCCTAAGACCTTGTGTGGAGTCGGGGCCGGAACCTGAGGATTCCTCTCCAGTGCTGACTTGGATCTTGGGGTACTTCTGGAGTCTCCCCAGGGGAGTCAGTCCTCGTCTCGAATGCGGGCATGCACTTGCGCTTTCCTCCAGAGCGGTAGCAGCGGTGTCACGCAGTCCGCCGCGTGGATCAAAGGATCTATGGTTTTCCCTCGAGTCTTTCCCACGAGGCTTTCCCACGAGGCTTTCCCACAGGGCTGTCCCACGTACACACGTGGTGGGAGTCGATCCTCGGCTTGAACGTCAAGGCAGTGCAGGGAAAACAGGTTCCTCTGGAATGGACTGACACATCTGGGGGACTCTTGGAATGGTGGCATGACCCTGGAGTTCCTCTCGCCTCTCCTGTGGAGAGCGCCTCCTCTTGAGATGCGACGGGAACGCCGGGAATTCTTTCCCTACGAAACAGGGAAAGGATCCCTCATCTCGAGCTAGGAGGCGGAAACGGGGCTCCCCTGGATGTGTGCGGGACACCACGTGCTTCCTCTCCAGTGCAGATGGGTATGTCGGGGAACTTCTTGAGTTGCAGCAAGGGTGTGAAGGACCCTTTGGAAGTTCCAGTGGTTAGATGGGATTGGCCTCGAGAAGCCTCAGAGGAAATGGGCCTCATCTCGCCTGGAGGGCAAAACCTCCTGGATTTTCTCGAGTTGCGGCAGGTGCTCTCGACTTACGACGGGGACCTCAGGGACCCGCTCTGGTGGCCTCAGGAAAGGCCAGTCCCCATGCGAGTTCCTCGGGGGCCTCTCGGGATTCCTCTCCCGTCGATGCCGGGGCCTAAGACCTTGTGTGGAGTCGTGGCCGGAACCTGAGGATTCCTCTCCAGTGCTGACAGGGATCTTGGGGTACTTCTGGAGTCTCCCCAGGGGAGTCAGTCCTCGTCTCGAATGCGGGCATGCACTTGCGCTTTATTCCAGAGCGGTAGCAGCAGTGTCACGCAGTTCGCCGCGTGGATCAAAGGATCTATGGTTTTCCCACGAGTCTTTCCCACGAGGCTTTCCCACGAGGCTTTCCCACAGGGCTGTCCCACGTGCACACGTGGTGGGAGTCGATCCTCGGCTTGAACGTCAAGGCAGTGCAGGGAAAACAGGTTCCTCTGGAATGGACTGACACATCTGGGGGACTCTTGGAATGGTGTCACGACCCTGGAGTTCCTCTCGCCTTTCCTGTGGAGAGCGCCTCCTCTTGAGATGCGACGGGAACGCCGGGAATTCTTTCCCTACGAAACAGGGAAAGGATCCCTCATCTCGAGCTAGGAGGCGCAAACGGGGCTCCCCTGGATGTGTGCGGGACCCCACGTGCTTCCTCTCGAGTGGAGACGGGTATGTCGGGGAACTTCTTGAGTTGCAGCAATGGTGTGAAGGACCCTTTGGAAGTTCCAGTGGTTAGATGTGATTGGCCTCGAGAAGCCTCAGCGGAAATGGGCCTCATCTGGCCTGGAGGGCAAAACCTCCTGGATTTTCTCGAGTTGCGGCAGGTGCTCTCGACTTACGACGGGGACCTCAGGGACCCGCTCTGGTGGCCTCAGGAAAGGCCAGTCCCCATGCGAGTTCCTCGGGGGCCTCTCGGGATTCCTCTCCCGTCGATGCCGGGGCCTAAGACCTTGTGTGGAGTCGGGGCCGGAACCTGAGGATTCCTCTCCAGTGCTGACATGGATCTTGGGGTACTTCTGGAGTCTCCCCAGGGGAGTCAGTCCTCGTCTCGAATGCGGGCATGCACTTGCGCTTTATTCCAGAGCGGTAGCAGCAGTGTCACGCAGTCCGCCGCGTGGATCAAAGGATCTATGGTTTTCCCTCGAGTCTTTCCCACGAGGCCTTCCCACGAGGCTTTCCCTCAGGGCTGTCCCACGTGCACACGTGGTGGGAGTCGATCCTCGGCTTGAACGTCAAGGCAGTGCAGGGAAAACAGGTTCCTCTGGAATGGACTGACACATCTGGGGGCTCTTGGAATGGTGGCACGACCCTGGAGTTCCTCTCGCCTTTCCTGTGGAGAGCGCCTCCTCTTGAGATGCGACGGGAACGCCGGGAATTCTTTCCCTACGAAACAGGGAAAGGATCCCTCATCTCGAGCTAGGAGGCGGAAACGGGGCTCCCCTGGATGTGTGCGGGACACCACGTGCTTCCTCTCGAGTGCAGACGGGTATGTCGGGGAACTTATTGAGTTGCAGCAATGGTGTGAAGGACCCTTTGGAAGTTCCAGTGGTTAGATGTGATTGGCCTCGAGAAGCCTCAGCGGAAATGGGCCTCATCTCGCCTGGAGGGCAAAACCTCCTGGATTTTCTCGAGTTGCGGCAGGTGCTCTCGACTCTCGACGGGGATCTCAGGGATCCGCTCTGGTGGCCTCAGGAAAGGCCAGTCCCCATGCGAGTTCCTCGGGGGCCTCTCGGGATTCCTCTCCCGTCGATGCCGGGGCCTAAGACCTTGTGTGGAGTCGGGGCCGGAACCTGAGGATTCCTCTCCAGTGCTGACATGGATCTTGGGGTACTTCTGGAGTCTCCCCAGGGGAGTCAGTCCTCGTCTCGAATGCGGGCATGCACTTGCGCTTTATTCCAGAGCGGTAGCAGCAGTGTCACGCAGTCCGCCGCGTGGATCAACGGATCTATGGTTTTCCCTCGAGTCTTTCCCACGAGGCTTTCCCACAGGGCTGTCCCACGTACACACGTGGTGGGAGTCGATCCTCGGCTTGAATGTCAAGGCAGTGCAGGGAAAACAGGTTCCTCTGGAATGGACTGACACATCTGGGGGACTCTTGGAATGGTGGCACGACCCTGGAGTTCCTCTCGCCTTTCCTGTGGAGAGCGCCTCCTCTTGAGATGTGACCGGAACGCCGGGAATTCTTTCCCTACGAAAGAGGGAAAGGATCCCTCATCTCGAGCTAGGAGGCGGAAACGGGGCTCCCCTGGATTGTTGCGGGACCCTCGTGCTTCTTCTCGACTGGAGAAGGGTATGTCGGGGCACTTTTTGAGTTGCAGCAAGGGCGTGCAGGACCCTTTGGAAGTTCCCGTGGTTAGATGTGATTAGCCTCGAGATGCTTCAGCGGAAATGGGCCTCATCTCGCCTGGAGGGCAAAACCTCCAGGATTTTCTCGAGTTGTGGCAGGTGCTCTCGAATTACGACGGGGACCTCAGGGACCCGCTTTGCTGGCCTCAGGAAAGGCGAGTCCCCATGCGAGTTCCTCGGGCGCCTCTCGTGATTCCTCTCCCGTCGATGCCGGGGCCTAAGACCTTGTGTGGAGTCGGGGCCGGAACCTGAGGATTCCTCTCCAGTGCTGACATGGATCTTGGGGTACTTCTAGAGTCTCCCCAGGGGAGTCAGTCCTCGTCTCGAATGCGGGCATGCACTTGCGCTTATCTCCAGAGCGGTAGCAGCAGTGTCACGGAGTCCGCCGCGTGGATCAAAGGATCTATGGTTTTCCCTCGAGTCTTTCCCACGAGGCTTTCCCACGAGGCTTTCCCACAGGGCTGTCCCACGTGCACAAGTGGTGGGAGTCGATCCTCGGCTTGAACGTCAAGGCAGCGCAGGGAAAACAGGTTCCTCTGGAATGGACTGACACATCTGGGCGACTCTTGGAATGGTGGCACGACCCTGGAGTTCCTCTCGCCTTTCCTGTGGAGAGCGCCTCCTCTTGAGATGCGACGGGAAAGCCGGGAATTCTTTCCATACGAAACAGGGAAAGGATCCCTCATCTCAAGCTAGGAGGAGGAAACGGGGCTCCCCTGGATGTGTGCGGGACCCTCGTGCTTCCTCTCGAGTGGAAACGGGTATTTCGTGGAACTTCTTGAGTTGCAGCAAGGGTGTGAAGGACCCTTTGGAAGTTCCAGTGGTTAGATGTGATTAGCCTCGAGAAGCCTCAGCCGAAATGGGCCTCATCTCGCCTGGAGGGAAAAACCTCCTGGATTTTCTCGAGTTGCGGCAGGTGCTCTCGACTAACGACGGGGCCCTCAGGGACCCGCTCTGGTGGCCTCAGGAAAGGCCAGTCCCCTTGCGAGTTCCTCGGGCGCCTCTCGGAATTCCTCTCCCGTCGATGCCGGGGCCTAAGACCTTGTGTGGAGTCGGGGCCGGAACCTGAGGATTCCTCTCCAGTGCTGACATGGATCTTGGGGTACTTCTGGAGTCTCCACAGGGGAGTCTGTCCTCGTCTCGAAGGCGGGCATGCACTTGCGCTTTCCTCCAGAGCGGTAGCAGCAGTGTCACGCAATCCGCCGCGTGGATCAAAGGATCTATGTTTTTCCCTCGAGTCTTTCCCACGGGGCTTTCCCACCAGGGTTTCCCACAGGGCTGACCCACGTGCACACGTGTTGGGAGTCGATCCTCGGCTTGAACGTCAAGGCAGTGCAGGGAAAACAGGTTCCTCTGGAATGGACTGACACATCTGGGGGACTCTTGGAATGATGGCATGACCCTGGAATTCCTCTCGCCTTTCCTGTGGAGAGCGCCTCCTCTTGAGATGCGACGGGAACGCCGGGAATTCTTTTCCCAGGAAAGAGGGAAAGGATCCCTCATCTCGAGTTACGAGGCGGAAACGGGGCTCCCCTGGATGTGTGCGGGACCCTCGTGCTTCCTCTCGAGTGGAGACGGGTATGTCGGGGAACTTCTTGAGTTGCAGCAAGGGTGTGAAGGACCCTTTGGAAGTTCTAGTGGTTAGATGTGATTAGCCTCGAGAAGCCTCAGCAGAAATGGGCCTCATCTCGCCTGGAGATCAAAACCTCCAGGATTTTCTCTAGTTGCGGCAGGTGCTCTCGACTTACGACGGGGCCCTCAGGGACCCGCTCTGGTGGCCTCAGGAAAGGCCAGTCCCCATGCGAGTTCCTCGGGCGGCTCTAGGAATTCCTCTCCCGTCGATGCCGGTGCCTAAGACCTTGTGTGGAGTCGGGGCCGGAACCTGAGGATTCCTCTCCAGTGCTGACATGGATCTTGGGGTACTTCTGGAGTCTCCCCAGGGGAGTCAGTCCTCTTCTCGAATGCGGGCATGCACGTTCGCTTTCCTCTAGAGCGGTAGCAGCAGTGTCACGCATTCCGCTGCGTGGATCAAAGGATCTATGGTTTTCCCTCGAGTCTTTCCCACGAGGCTTTACCACGAGACTTTCCCACAGGGCTGTCCCACGTGCACACGTGGTGGGAGTCGATCCTCGGCTTGAACGTTAAGGCAGTGCAGGGAAAACAGGTTCCTCTGGAATGGACTGACACATCTGGGGGACTCTTGAAATGGTGGCACGACCCTGGAGTTCCTCTCGCCTTTCCTGTGGAGAGCGCCTCCTCTTGAGATGCGACGGGAACGCCGGGAATTCTTTCCCTACGAAAGAGGGAAAGGATCTCTCATTTCGAGCTAGGAAGCGGAAACGGGGCTCCCCTGGATGTGTGTGGGACCATCGTGTTTCCTCTCGAGTGGAGACTGGTATGTCGGGGAACGTCTTGAGTTGCAGCAAGGGTGTGAAGGACCCTTTGGAAGTTCCAGTGGTTAGATGTGATTACCCTGGAGAAGCCTCATCGGAAATGGGCCTCATCTCTCCTGGAGGGCAAAACCTCCTGGATTTTCTCGAGTTGCGGCAGGTGCTCTCGACTTAGGACAGGGACCTAAGGGACCCGCTCTCGTGGCCTCAGGAAAGGCCAGTCCCCATGCGAGTCCCTCGGGGAAATCTCGGGATTCCTCTCCCTTCGATTCCGGGGCCTAAGACCTTGTGTGGAGTCGGGGCCGGAACCTGAGGATTCCACTCCAGTGCTGATATGGATCTTGGGATACTTCTGTAGTCTCCCAAGGGGAGTCAGTCCTCGTCTCAAATGCGGGCATGCACTTGCGCTTTCCTCCAGATCGGTAGCAGCAGTGTCACGCAGTCCGCCGCGTGGATCAAAGGATCTATGGTTTTCCCTCGAGTCTTTCCCACAGGGCTGGCCCACGTGCACACGTGATGGGAGTCTATCCTCGGCTTGAAAGTCAAGGCAGTGCAGGGAAAACTGGTTCCTCTGGAATAGACTGACACATCTGGGGGACTCTTGGAATGGTGGCACGACCCTCGAGTTCCTCTCGCCTTTCCTGTGAAGAGCGCCTCCTCTTGAGATGCGACGGGAACGCCGGGAATTCTTTCCCTACGAAACAGGGAAAGGATCCCTCATCTCGAGCTAGGAGGCGGAAACGGGGCTCCCCTGGATGTTTGCGGGACCCTCGTGCTTCCTCTCGAGTGGAGACGGGTATGTCGGGGAACTTCTTGAGTTGCAGCAAGGATGTGAAGGACCCTTTGGAAGTTCCAGTGGTTAGATGTGATTAGCCTCGAGAAGCCTCAGCAGAAATGGGCCTCATCTCGCCTGGAGGGCAAAACCTCCAGGGTTTTCTCGAGTTGCGGCAGGTACTCTCGACTTAGGACGGGGCCCTCAGGGACCCGCTCTGGTGGCCTCAGGAAAGGCCAGTCCCCATGCGAGTTCCTCGGGCGCCTCTCGGAATTCCTCTCCCGTCAATGCCGGGGCCTAAGACCTTGTGTGGAGTCGGGGCCGGAACCTGAGGATTTCTCTCCAGTGCTGACATGGATCTTGGGGTACTTCTGCAGTCTCCCCAGGGGAGTCTGTCCTCGTCTCGAATGCGGGCATGCACTTGCGCTTTCCTCCAGAGCGGTAGCAGCAGTGTTACGCAATCCGCCGCGTGGATCAAAGGATCAATGGTTTTCCCTCGAGTCTTTCCCACGAGGCTTTCCCACGAGGCTTTCCCACAGGGCTGTCCCACGTGCACACGTGTTGGGAGTCGATCCTCGGCTTGAACGTCAAGGCAGTGCAGGGAAAACAGGTTCCTCTGGAATGGACTGACACATCTGGGGGACTCTTGGAATGGTGGCATGACCCTGGAATTCCTCTCGCCTTTCCTGTGGAGAGCGCCTTCTCTTGAGATGCGACGGGAACGCCGGGAATTCTTTTCCTACGAAAGAGGGAAAGGATCCCTCATCTCGAGTTACGAGGCGGAAACGGGGCTCCCCTGGATGTGTGCGGGACCCTCGTGCTTCCTCTCGAGTGGAGACGGGTATGTCGGGGAACTTCTTGAGTTGCACAAAGGGTGTAAAGGACCCTTTGGAAGTTCCAGTGGTTAGATGTGATTAGCCTGGAGAAGCCTCAGCGGAAATGGGCCTCATCTCGCCTGGAGGGCAAAACCTCCTGGATTTTCTCGAGTTGCGGCATGTGCACTCGACTTACGACGGGGACCTCAGGGTCCCGCTCTGGTGGCCTCAGGAAAGGCCAGTCCCCATGCGAGTTCCTCGGGGGCCTCTCGGG
Source organism: Ovis canadensis (assembly GCF_042477335.2). NCBI lineage: Eukaryota > Metazoa > Chordata > Mammalia > Artiodactyla > Bovidae > Ovis > Ovis canadensis. The sequence continues at coordinate 3,941,767 of NC_091258.1, read as the reverse complement.
ATTCCTCTCCCATCGATGCCGGGGACTACGTCCTTGTGTGGAGTCGGGGCCAGAACCTGAGGATTCGTCTCCAGTGCTGACATGCATCTTGGGGTACTTCTGGAGTCTCCCCAGGGGTGTCAGTCCTCGTCTCGAATGCGGGCAGACACTTGCGCTTTCCTCCAGAGCGGTAGCAGCAGTGTCACTCATTCCGACGCGTGGATCAAAGGATCTATGGTTTTCCCTCGATTCTTTCCCACGAGGCTTTCCCACGAGGCTTTCCCACAGGGCTGTCCCACGTGCACACGTGGCGGGAGTCGATCCTCGGCTTGAACGTCAAGGCAGTGCAGGGAAAACAGGATCCTCTGGAATGGACTGACACATCTGGGGGACTCTTGGAATGGTGGCACGACCCTGGAGTTCCTCTCGCCTTTCCTGTGGAGAGCGCCTCCTCTTGAGATGCGACGGGAACGCCGGGAATTCTTTCCCTACGAAAGAGGGAAAGGATCTCTCATCTCGAGCTAGGAGGCGGAAACGGGGCTCCCCTGGATGTGTGTGGGACCATCGTGTTTCCTCTCGAGTGGAGACGGGTATGTCGGGGAACTTCTTGAGTTGCAGCAAGGGTGTGAAGGACCCTTTGGAAGTTCCAGTGGTTAGATGTGATTAGCCTGGAGAAGCCTCAGCGGAAATGGGCCTCATCTCTCCTGGAGGGCAAAACCTCCTGGATTTTCTCGAGTTGCGGCAGGTGCTCTCGACTTAGGACAGGGACCTCAGGGACCCGCTCTGTTGGCCTCAGTAAAGGCCAGTCCCCATGCGAGTCCCTCGGGGGACTCTCGGGATTACTCTCCCGTCGATTCCGGGGCCTAAGACCTTGTGTGGAGTTGGGGCCGGAACCTGAGGATTCCTCTCCAGTGCTGATATGGATCTTGGGGTACTTTTGGAGTCTCCCCAGGGGAGTCAGACCTCGTCTCGAATGCGGGCATGCACTTGCGCTTTCCTCTAGAGCGGTAGCAGGAGTGTCACGCAGTCCGCCGCGTGGATCAAAGGATCTATGGTTTTCCCTCGAGTCTTTCCCACGAGGCTTTCCCACGAGGCTTTCCGTCAGGGCTGTCCCACGTGCACACGTGATGGGGGTCGATCTTCGGCTTGGACGTCAAGGCAGTGCAGGGAAAACTGGTTCCTCTGGAATACAGTGACACATCTGGGGGACTCTTGAAATGGTGGCACGACACTGGAGTTCCTCTCGCCTTTCCTGTGGAGAGCGCCTCCTCTTGAGATGCGACGGGAACGCAGGGAATTCTTTCCCTACGAAAGAGGGAAAAGATCCCTCATCTCGAGCTAGGAGGCGGAATCGGGGCTCCCCTGGATGTGCGGGACCCTCGTGCTTCCTCTCGAGTGGAGACGGGTATGTCGGGGAACTTCTTGAGTTGCACCAAGGGTGTGAAGGACCCTTTGGAAGTTCCAGTGGTTAGATGTGATTAGCCTGGAGAAGCCTCAGCGGAAATGGGCCTCATCTCGCCTGGAGGGCAAAACCTCCTGGATTTTCTCGAGTTGCGGCAGGTGCTCTCGACTTACGACGGGGACCTCAGGGACCCGCTCTGGTGGCCTCAGGAAAGGCCAGTCCCCATGCGAGTTCCTCGGGGGCCTCTCGGGATTCCTCTCCCATCGATGCCGGGGCCTAAGTCCTTGTGTGGAGTCGGGGCTGGAACCTGAGGATTCGTCGCCAGTGCTGACATGCATCTTGGGGTACTTCTGGAGTCTCCCCAGGGGTGTCAGTCCTCGTCTCGAGTGCGGACATGCACTTTCGCTTTCCTCCAGAGCGGTAGAGGCAGTGTCACGCATTCCGCCGCGTGGATCGAAGGATCTATGGTTTTCCCTCGAGTCTTTCCCACGAGGCTTTCCCACGAGACTTTCCCACAGGGCTGTCCCACGTGCACACGTGGTGGGAGTTGATCCTCGGCTTGATCGTCAAGGCAGTGCAGGGAAAACAGGTTCCTCTGGAATGGACTGACACATCTGGGGGACTCTAGGAATGGTGGCACGACCCTGGAGTTCTTCTCGCCTTTCCTGTGGAGAGCGCCTCGTCTTGAGATGAGACAGGAACGCCGGGAATTCTTTCCCTACGAAACAGGGAAAGGATCCCTCATCTCGACCTAGGAGGCAGAAACCGGGCTCCCTTGGAAGTGTGCGGGAACCGCGTGCTTCCTCTCGAGTGGAGACGGGTATGTCGGGGAACTTCTTGAGTTGCAGTAATGGTGTGAAAGACCCTGTGAAAGTTCCAGTGGTTAGATATGATTAGACTCCAGAAGCCTCAGTGGAAGTGGGCCTCATCTCGCCTGGAGGGCAAAACCTCCTGGATTTTCTCGAGTTGCGGCAGGTGCCCTCGACTTACGACGGCGACCTCAGGGACCCGCTTTGGTGGCCTCATGAAAGGCCAGTCCCCATGCGAGTTCCTCGGGGGCCTTCGGGATTCCTCTCCCATCGATTCCGGGGCCTAAGACCTTGTGTGGAGCCGGGGCCGGAACCTGAGGATTCCTCTCCAGTGCTGACGTGGATCTTGGGGTACTTCTGGAGTCTCCCCAGGGGAGTCAGTCCTCGTCTCGAATTCGGGCATGCGCTTGCGCTTTCCTCCAGAGCGGTAGCAGCAGTGTCACGCAGTCCGCCGCGTGGATCAAAGGATCTATGTTTTTCCCTCGAGTCTTTCCCACGAGGCTTTCCTACGAGGCTTTCCCATAGGGCTGTCCCACGTGAACACGTGGTGGGAGTCGATCTTCGGCTTGAACTTCAAGGCAGTGCAGGGAAAACAGGTTCCTCTGGAATGGACTGACACATTTGAGGGACTCTTGTAATGGTGGCACGTCACTGGAGTTCCTCTCGCCTTTCCTGTGGAGAGCGCCTCCTCTTGAGATGCGACGGGAACACCGGGAATTCTTTCCCTACGAAAGAGGGAAAGGATCCCTCATCTCGGGCTAGGAAGCGGAAACGGGGCTCCCCTGGATGTGTGCGGGACCCTCGTGCTTTCTCTCAAGTGGAGACGGGTATGTCGGGGAAATTCCTGAGTTGCAGCAAGGGTGTGAAGGACCCTTTGGAAGTTCCAGTGGTTAGATGTGATTAGCCTCGAGAAGCCTCAACGGAAATGGGCCTCATCTCGCCTGGAGGGCAAAACGTCCTGGATTTTCTCGAGTTGTGGCAGGTGCTCTCGACTTTCGACGGGGAGCTCAGGGACCCCCTCTGGTGGCCTCAGGAAAGGCCAATCCCCATTCAAGTTCCTCGGGGGCCTCTCGGGATTCCTCTCCCGTCGATGCCGGGGCCTAAGATCTTGTGTGGATTCGGGCCCGGAACCTGAGAATTTCTCTCCAGTGCTGACATGGATCTTGGGGTACTTCTGGAGTCTCCCCAGAGGAGTAAGTCCTCGTTTCGAATGGGGGCATGCACGTGCACTTTCCTCCAGAGCTGTAGCAGCAGTGTCACGCTTCCCATCGCTTGGATCAAGGGATCAGTGTCTGTCCCTCGAGGCTTTCCCACAAGGCTTTCCCACAGGGCTGTGCCACGTGCACAGGTGGTGGGAGTCGATCCTCGGCATGAACGTCAAGGCAGTGCAGGGAAAACAGGTTCCTCTGGAATGGACTGACACATCTTGGGGAATTTTGAAATGGTGCCACGACCCTGGAGTTCCTCAGGCCTTTCCTGTGGAGAGCGCCTCCTCTTGAGATGCGACGGGAACGCCGGGAACTCTTTCCCTACGAAACAGGGAAAGGATCCCTCATCTCGAGCTAGGAGGCGGAAACGGGGCTCCCCTGGATGTGTGCGGGACCCTCATGCTTCCTCTCGAGTGGAGACGGGTATGTCGGGGAACTTCTTGAGATGCAGCAAGGGTGTGAAAGACCCTTTGGAAGTTCCAGTGGTTAGATGTGATTAGACTCGAGAAGCCTCAACGGAAATGGACCTCATCTCACCTGGAGGGGAGGACCTCCTGGATTTTCTCGAGTTGCGGCAGGTGCTCTCGACTTACGACGGGGCCCTCACCGACGCGCTCTGGTTTCCTCAAGAAAGGCCAGTCCCCATGCGCAGTTCCTCGGGGGCCTCTCGGGATTCCTCTCCCGTCGATGCCGGGGCCTAAGACCTTGTGTGGAGTCGGGGCCGGAACCTGAGGATTCCTCTCCAGTGCTGACATGGATCTTGGGGTACTTCTGGAGTCTTCCCAGGGTAGTAAGTCCTCGTCTCGAATGCGGACATGCACTTGCGCTTTCCTCCAGAGCGGTAGCAGCAGTGTCACGCAGTCCACCGCGTGGATCAAGGATCTATGGTTTTCCCTCGAGTCTTTCCCACGAGTCTTTCCCACGAGGCTTTCCCACAGGGCTGTCCCAAGTGCACACGTGGTGGGAGTCAGTAGTCGGCTTGAACGTCAAGGCAGTGCAGGGAAAACAGGTTCCTCTGGAATGGACTGACATATCTGGGGGACTCTTGGAATGGTGGCACGACCCTGGAGTTCCTCTCGCCTTTCCTGTGGAGAGCGCCTCCTCTTGAGATGCGACGGGAAAGCCGGAATTCTTTTCCTACGAAACAGGGAAAGGATCCCTGATCTCGCCCTAGAACGCGGAAACGGGGCTCCCCTGGATGTGTGCGGGACCCTCGTGCTTCCTCTCGAGTGGAGACGGGTATGTCGGGGAACTTCTTGAGTTGCAGCAAGGGTGTGAAGGACCCTTTGGAATTTCCAGTGGTTAGATGTGATTAGTCTCGAGAAGCCTCAGCGGAAATGGGCCTCATTTCGCCTGGAGGGCAAAACCTCCTGGATTTTCTCGAGTTGCGGCAGGTGCTCTCGACTTACGACGGGGACCTCAGGGACCCGCTCTGGTGGCCTCAGGAAAGGCCAGTCCCCATGCGAGTTCCTCGGGGGCCTCTCGGGCTTCCTCTCCGGTCGATGCCGGGGCCTAAGACCTTGTGTGGAGTCGGGGCCGGAACCTGAGGATTCGTCCCCACTGCTGACATGGATCTTGGGGTACTTCTGGAGTCTCCCCAGGGGAGTCAGTCCTCGTCTCGATGCGGGCATGCACTTGCGCTTTCCTCCAGGGCGGTAGCAGCAGTGTCACGCAGTCCGCCGCATGGATCAAAGGATCTATGGTTTTCCCTCGAGTCTTTCCCACGAGGCTTTCCCACGAGGATTTCCCACAGGGCTGTCCCACGTGCACAGGTTGTGGGAGTCGATCCTCGGCATGAACGTCAAGGCAGTGCAGGGAAAACAGGTTCATCTGGAATGGACTGACACATCTTGGGGAATCTTGAAATGGTGCCACGACCCTGGAGTTCCTCAGGATTTTCCTGTGGAGAGCGCCTCCTCTTGAGATGCGACGGGAACGCCGGTAACTCTTTCCTTACGAAACAGGGAAAGGATCCCTCATCTCGAGCTAGGAGGCGGAAACGGGGCTCCCCTGGATGTGTGCCGGACCCTCATGCTTCCTCTCGAGTGGAGACGGTTATGTCGGGGAACTTCTAGAGATGCAGCAAGGGTGTGAAGGACCCTTTGGAAGTTCCAGTGGTTAGATGTGATTAGACTCGAGAAGCCTCAGCGGAAATGGGCCTCATCTCACCTGGAGGGGAGGACCTCCTGGATTTTCTCGAGTTGCGGCAGGTGCTCTCGACTTACGACGGGGCCCTCAGCGACGCGCTCTGGTGGCCTCAGGAAAGGCCAGTCCCCATGCGCAGTTCCTCGGGGGCCTCTCGTGATTCCTCTCCCGTCGATGCCGGGGCCTAAGACCTTGTTTGGAGTCGGGGCCGGAACCTGAGGATTCCTCTCCAGTGTTGACATGGATCTTGGGGCACTTCTGGAGTCTTCCCAGGGTAGTCAGTCCTCGTCTCGAATGCGGACATGCACTTGCGCTTTCCTCCAGAGCGGTAGCAGCAGTGTCACGCATTCCGCCGCGTGGATCAAGGGATCTATGGCTTTCCCTCCAGGATTTCCCACGAGGCTTTCCCACAGGGCTGTCCCACGTGCACACGTGGTGAGATTCGATCCTCGGCTTGAACGTCAAGGCAGTGCAGGGAATACAGTTTCCTCTGGAATCCAGTGACACATCTGGGGGACTCTTGGAATGGTGATACGACCCTGGAGTTCCTCTCGCCTTTCCTGTGGAGAGCGCCTCCACTTCAGATGCGACGGGAACGCCGGGAATTCTTTCCCTACGAAACAGGGAAAGGATCCCTCATCTCGAGCTAGGAGGCGGAAACGGGGCTCCCCTGGATGTGTGCGGGACCCTCGTGCTTACTCTCGAGTGGAGACCGGTATGTCGGGGAACTTCTTGAGTTGCAGCAAGGGTGTGAAGGACCCTTTGGAAGTTCCAGTGGTTAGATGTGATTAGCCTCGAGAAGCCTCAGCGGAAATGGGCCTCATCTCGCCTGGAGGGCAAAACCTCCTGGATTTTCTCGAGTTTTGGCAGGTGCTCTCGACGTACGACGGGGACCTCAGGGACCCGCTCTGGTGGCCTCAGGAAAGGCCAGTCCCCATGCGAGTTCTTCGGGGGCCTCTCGGGATGCCTCTCCCGTCGATGCTGAGGCATAAGATCATGTGTGGAGTCGGGGCCGGAACCTGAGGATTCCTCTCCAGTGCTGACATGGATCTTGGGGTACCTCTGGAGTCTCCCCAGGTGAGTCAGTCCTCGTCTCGAGCGGGCCTGCACTTGCGATTTCCTCCAGAGCGGTAGCAACAGTGTCACGCAGTCCGCCGCGTGGATGAAAGGATCTATGTTTTTCCCTCAGATCTTTCCCACGAGGCTTTCCCACAGGGCTGTCCCACGTGCACACGTGGTGGGAGTCGATCCTCGGCTTGAACGTCAAGGCAGTGCAGGGAAGACATGTTCCTCTGGAATGGACTGACACATCTGGGGGACTCTTGGAATGGTGGCACGACCCTGGAGTTCCTCTCGCCTTTCCTGTGGAGAACGCCTCCTCTTGAGATGCGACGGGAACGCCGGGATTTCTTTCCCTATGAAACAGGGAAAGGATCCCTCATCTCAAGCAAGGACGCGGAAACGGGGCTCCCCTCGATGTGTGTGGGACCCTCGTGCTTCCTCTCAAGTGGAGACGGGTATGTCGGGGAACTTCTTGAGTTGCAGCAAGGGTGTGAAGGACCCTTTGGAATTTCCAGTGTTTAGATGTGATTAGCCTCGAAAAGCCTCAGCAGAAATGGGCCTCAACTCGCCTGGAGGGCAAAACCTCCTGGATTTTCTCCAGTTGCGGCAGGTGCTCTAGACTCTCGACGGGGCCCTCAGGGACCCGCTCTGGTGGCCTCAGGAAAGGCCAGTCCCCATGCGAGTTCCTCGGAGGCCTCTCGGGATTCCCCTCCCGTCGATGCTGAGGCCTAAGATCTAGTGTGGAGTAGGGGCCGGAACCTGAGGATTCCTCTCCAGTGCTGACATGGATCTTGGGGTACTTCTGGAGTCTCCCCAGGGGAGTCAGTCCTCGTCTCGAATGCGGGCATGCACTTGCGCTTTCCTCCAGAGCGGTAGCAACAGTGTTACGCGGTCCGCCGCGTGGATCAAAGGATCTATGGTTTTCCCTCGGGTCTTTCCCACGAGGCTTTCACACATGGCTGTCCCACGTGCACACCTGGTGGGAGTCGATCCTCGGCTTGAACTTCAAGGCAGTGCAGGGAAAACAGGTTCCTCTGGAATGGACTGACACATCTGGGGGAGTCTTGGAATGGTGGCACGATCCTGGAGTTCCTCTCGCCTTTCCTGTGGAGAGCCCCTCCTCTTCAGATGCGACGGGAACGCCGGGAATTCTTTCCCTAGGAAACAGAGAAAGGATCCTTCATCTCGAGCTAGGAGGCGGAAACGGGCTCCCCTGGATGTGTGCGGGACCCTCGTGCTTCCTCGCGAGTGGAGACGGGTATGTCAGGGAACTTCTTGAGTTGCAGCAAGGTGTGAAGGACCCTTTCGAAGTTCCAGTTGTTAGATGTGATTAGCCTCGAGAAGCCTCAGCGGAAATGGGCCTCATCTGGCCTGGAGGGCAAAACCTCCTGGATTTTCTCGAGTTGCGGCAGGTGCTCTCGACTTACGACGTGGACCTCAGGGACCCGCTTTGGTGGCTTCAGGAAAGGCCAGTCCGCATGCGAGTTCCTCGGGGGCCTCTCGGGATTCCTCTCCCGTCGATGCCGGGGCCTAAGACCTTGTGTGGAGTCGGGGCCGGAACCTGAGGATTCCTCTCCAGTGCTGAATGGATCTTGGGGTACTTCTGGAGTCTCCTCAGGGGAGTCAGTCCTGGTCTCGAATGCGGGGATGTACTTGCGCTTTCCTCCAGAGCGGTAGCAGCAGTGTCAGGCAGTCCGCCCCGTGGATCAAAGGATCTATGTTTTTCCCTCGAGTATTACCCACGAGGCTTTCCCACGAGGCTTTCCTATAGGGCTGTCCCACGTGCACACGTGGTGGGAGTAGATTCTCGGCTTGAACGTCAAGGCACTGCAGGGAAAACAGGTTCCTCTGACACATCTGGGGGACTCTTGGAATGGTGGCACGACCCTGGATATCCTCTCGCCTTTCCTGTGGAGAGCGCCTCCTCTTGAAATGCGACAGGAATGCCGGGAATTCTTTCCCTACGAAACAGGGAAAGGATCCCTCATCTCGAGCTAGGATGCGGAAACGGGGCTCCCCTGGATGTGTACGGGACCCTCTTGCTTCCTCTCGAGTGGAGACAGGTATGTCGGGGAACTTCTTGAGTTGCAGCAAGGGTGTGAAGACCCTTTGGAAGTTCCAGTGGTTAGATGTGATTAGCCTCGAGAAGCCTCAGCGGAAATGGGACTCATCCCGCCTGGAGGGCAAAACCTCCTGGATTTTATCGAGTTGCAGCAGGTGCTCTCGACTTACAACGTCGCCCTCAGGGACCCGCTCTGGTGGCCTCAGGAAAGGCCAGTCCCCATGGGAGTTCCTCGGGGGCCTCTCGGGATTCCTCTCCCGTCGATGCCGGGGCCTAAGACCTTGTGTGGAGTCAGGGCCGGAAACTGAGGATTCCTCTCCAGTGCTGACATGGATCTTGGGGTACTTCTGGAGTCTCCCCAGGGGAGTCAGTCCTCGTCTCGAATGCGGGCATGCACTTGCGCTTTCCGCCAGAGCGGTAGCAACAGTGTCACTCAGTCCGCCACGTGGAACAAAGATCTATGGTTTTCCCTCGAGTCTTTCCTACGAGGCTTTCCCACGAGGCTTTCTCACAGGGCTGTCCCACGTGCACACGTGGTGGGAGTCGATCCTCGGCTTGAACGTCAAGGCAGTGCAGGGAAAACAGGTTCCTCTGGAATGGACTGACACATCTGGGGGACTCATGGAATGGTGGCACGACCCTGGAAATCCTCTCGCCTTTCCTGTGGAGAGGCCTCCTCTTGAAATGCGAAGGGAACGCCGGGAATTCTTTCCCTACGAAACAGGGAAAGGATCCCTCATCTCGAGCTAGGATGCGGAAACGGGGCTCCCCTGGATGTGTACAGGACCCTCTTGCTTCCTCTCGAGTGGAGACAGGTATGTCGGGGAACTTCTTGAGTTGCAGCAAGGGTGTGAAGGACCCTTTGGAAGTTCCAGAGGTTAGGTGTGATTAGCCTCGAGAAGCCTCAGCGGAAATGGGCCTCATCCCGCCTGGAGGGCAAAACCTCCTGGATTTTATCAGGTTGCGGCAGATGCTCTCGGCTGACGACGGGGACCTCAGGGACCCGCTCTGGTGGCCTCAGGAAAAGCCAGTCCCCATGCGAGTTCCTCGGGGGCCTCTCGGGATTCCTCTCCCGTCGATGCCGGGGCCTAAGACCTTGTGTGGATTCGGGGCCGGAACCTGAGGATTCCTTTCCAGTGCTGACATGGATCTTGGGGTACTTCTGAAGTCTCCCCAGGGGAGTCAGTCCTCGTCTCGAATGCGGGCATGCACTTGCGCTTTCCTCCAGAGCGGTAGCAGCAGTGTCACGCAGTCCGCCGCATGGATCAAAGGATCTATGGTTTTCCCTCGAGTCTTTCCCACGAGGCTTTCCCACGAGACTTTCCCACAGGGCTGTCCCACGTGCACACGTGGTGGGAGTCGATCCTCGGCTTGAACGTTAAGGCAGTGCAGGGAAAACAGGTTCCTCTGGAATGGACTGACACATCTGGGGACTCTTGAAATGGTGGCACGACCCTGGAGTTCCTCTCGCCTTTCCTGTGGAGAGCGCCTCCTCTTGAGATGCGACGGGAACGCCGGGAATTCTTTCCCTACGAAAGAGGGAAAGGATCTCTCATCTCGAGCTAGGAGGCGGAAACGGGGCTCCCCTGGATTGTTGCGGGACCCTCGTGCTTCTTCTCGACTGGAGACGGGTATGTCGGGGCACTTTTTGAGTTGCAGCAAGGGCGTGCAGGACCCTTTGGAAGTTCCCGTGGTTAGATGTGATTAGCCTCGAGATGCTTCAGCGGAAATGGGCCTCATCTCGCCTGGAGGGCAAAATCTCCAGGATTTTCTCGAGTTGTGGCAGGTGCTCTCGAATTACGACGGGGACCTCAGGGACCCGCTTTGCTGGCCTCAGGAAAGGCGAGTCCCCATGCGAGTTCCTCGGGCGCCTCTCGTGATTCCTCTCCCGTCGATGCCGGGGCCTAAGACCTTGTGTGGAGTCGGGGCCGGAACCCGAGGATTCCTCTCCAGTGCTGACATGGATCTTGGGGTACTTCTGGAGTCTCCCCAGGGGAGTCAGTCCTCGTCTCGAATGTGGGCATGCACTTGCGCTTTCCTCCAGTGCGGTAGTAGCAGTGTCACGCATTCTCCCGCGTGGATCAAAGGAACTATGTTTTTCCCTCGAGGCTTTCCCAAGAGGCTTTCCCACGAGGCTTTCCCACAGGTCTATCCCACGTGCACACGTGGTGGGAGTCAATCCTCGGCTTGAACGTCAAGGCAGTGCAGGGAAAACAGGTTCCTCTGGAATGGACTGACACATCTGGGGGACTCTTTTAATGGTGGCACGACCCTGGAGTTCCTCTCGCCTTTCCTGTGGAGAGCGCCTCCTCTTGAGATGCGTCGGGAACGCAGGGAATTCTTTCCCTACGAAACAGGTAAAGGATCCCTCATCTCGAGCTAGGAGGCGGAAACGGGGCTCCCCTGGATGTGTGCGGGATTCTCGTGCTTCCTCTCGAGTGGAGACGGGTATGTCGGGGAACTTCTTGAGTTGCACAAAGGGTGTAAAGGACCCTTTGGAAGTTCCAGTGGTTAGATGTGATTAGCCTGGAGAAGCCTCAGCGGAAATGGGCCTCATCTCGCCTGGAGGGCAAAACCTCCAGGATTTTCTCGAGTTGCGGCATGTGCACTCGACTTACGACGGGGACCTCAGGGTCCCGCTCTGGTGGCCTCAGGAAAGGCCAGTCCCCATGCGAGTTCCTCGGGGGCCTCTCGGGATTCCTCTCCCATCGATGCCGGGGAATACGTCCTTGTGTGGAGTCGGGGCCAGAACCTGAGGATTCGTCTCCAGTGCTGACATGCATCTTGGGGTACTTCTGGAGTCTCCCCAGGGGTGTCAGTCCTCGTCTCGATTGCGGGCAGACACTTGCGCTTTCCTCCAGAGCGGTAGCAGCAGTGTCACTCATTCCGACGCGTGGATCAAAGGATCTATGGTTTTCCCTCGATTCTTTCCCACGAGGCTTTCCCACGAGGCTTTCCCACAGGGCTGTCCCACGTGCACACGTGGTGAGATTCGATCCTCGGCTTGAACGTCAAGGCAGTGCAGGGAATACAGTTTCCTCTGGAATCCAGTGACACATCTGGGGGACTCTTGGAATGGTGATACGACCCTGGAGTTCCTCTCGCCTTTCCTGTGGAGAGCGCCTCCACTTCAGATGCGACGGGAACGCCGGGAATTCTTTCCCTACGAAACAGGGAAAGGATCCCTCATCTCGAGCTAGGAGGCGGAAACGGGGCTCCCCTGGATGTGTGCGGGACCCTCGTGCTTACTCTCGAGTGGAGACCGGTATGTCGGGGAACTTCTTGAGTTGCAGCAAGGGTGTGAAGGACCCTTTGGAAGTTCCAGTGGTTAGATGTGATTAGCCTCGAGAAGCCTCAGCGGAAATGGGCCTCATCTCGCCTGGAGGGCAAAACCTCCTGGATTTTCTCGAGTTTTGGCAGGTGCTCTCGACGTACGACGGGGACCTCAGGGACCCGCTCTGGTGGCCTCAGGAAAGGCCAGTCCCCATGCGAGTTCTTCGGGGGCCTCTCGGGATGCCTCTCCCGTCGATGCTGAGGCATAAGATCATGTGTGGAGTCGGGGCCGGAACCTGAGGATTCCTCTCCAGTGCTGACATGGATCTTGGGGTACCTCTGGAGTCTCCCCAGGTGAGTCAGTCCTCGTCTCGAGCGGGCCTGCACTTGCGATTTCCTACAGAGCGGTAGCAACAGTGTCACGCAGTCCGCCGCGTGGATGAAAGGATCTATGTTTTTCCCTCAGATCTTTCCCACGAGGCTTTCCCACAGGGCTGTCCCACGTGCACACGTGGTGGGAGTCGATCCTCGGCTTGAACGTCAAGGCAGTGCAGGGAAGACATGTTCCTCTGGAATGGACTGACACATCTGGGGGACTCTTGGAATGGTGGCACGACCCTGGAGTTCCTCTCGCCTTTCCTGTGGAGAACGCCTCCTCTTGAGATGCGACGGGAACGCCGGGATTTCTTTCCCTATGAAACAGGGAAAGGATCCCTCATCTCAAGCAAGGACGCGGAAACGGGGCTCCCCTCGATGTGTGTGGGACCCTCGTGCTTCCTCTCGAGTGGAGACGGGTATGTCGGGGAACTTCTTGAGTTGCAGCAAGGGTGTGAAGGACCCTTTGGAAGTTCCAGTGTTTAGATGTGATTAGCCTCGAAAAGCCTCAGCAGAAATGGGCCTCAACTCGCCTGGAGGGCAAAACCTCCTGGATTTTCTCGAGTTGCGGCAGGTGCTCTAGACTCTCGACGGGGCCCTCAGGGACCCGCTCTGGTGGCCTCAGGAAAGGCCAGTCCCCATGCGAGTTCCTCGGAGGCCTCTCGGGATTCCCCTCCCGTCGATGCTGAGGCCTAAGATCTAGTGTGGAGTAGGGGCCGGAACCTGAGGATTCCTCTCCAGTGCTGACATGGATCTTGGGGTACTTCTGGAGTCTCCCCAGGGGAGTCAGTCCTCGTCTCGAATGCAGGCATGCACTTGCGCTTTCCTCCAGAGCGGTAGCAACAGTGTTACAAGGTCCGCCGCGTGGATCAAAGGATCTATGGTTTTCCCTCGGGTCTTTCCCACGAGGCTTTCACACATGGCTGTCCCACGTGCACACGTGGTGGGAGTCGATCCTCGGCTTGAACTTCAAGGCAGTGCAGGGAAAACAGGTTCCTCTGGAATGGACTGACACATCTGGGGGAGTCTTGGAATGGTGGCACGATCCTGGAGTTCCTCTCGCCTTTCCTGTGGAGAGCCCCTCCTCTTCAGATGCGACGGGAACGCCGGGAATTCTTTCCCTAGGAAACAGAGAAAGGATCCTTCATCTCGAGCTAGGAGGCGGAAACGGGCTCCCCTGGATGTGTGCGGGACCCTCGTGCTTCCTCGTGAGTGGAGACGGGTATGTCAGGGAACTTCTTGAGTTGCAGCAAGGTGTGAAGGACCTTTGGTAGTTCCAGTTGTTAGATGTGATTAGCCTCGAGAAGCCTCAGCGGAAATGGGCCTCATCTGGCCTGGAGGGCAAAACCTCCTGGATTTTCTCGAGTTGCGGCAGGTGCTCTCGACTTACGACGTGGCCCTCAGGGACCCGCTTTGGTGGCTTCAGGAAAGGCCAGTCCCCATGCGAGTTCCTCGGGGGCCTCTCGGGATTCCTCTCCCGTCGATGCCGGGGCCTAAGACCTTGTGTGGAGTCGGGGCCGGAACCTGAGGATTCCTCTCCAGTGCTGAATGGATCTTGGGGTACTTCTGGAGTCTCCCCAGGGGAGTCAGTCCTGGTCTCGAATGCGGGGATGCACTTGCGCTTTCCTCCAGAGCGGTAGCAGCAGTGTCAGGCAGTCCCCCCCGTGGATCAAAGGATCTATGTTTTTCCCTCGAGTATTACCCACGAGGCTTTCCCACGAGGCTTTCCTATAGGGCTGTCCCACGTGCACACGTGGTGGGAGTAGATTCTCGGCTTGAACGTCAAGGCACTGCAGGGAAAACAGGTTCCTCTGACACATCTGGGGGACTCTTGGAATGTTGGCACGACCCTGGATATCCTCTCGCCTTTCCTGTGGAGAGCGCCTCCTCTTGAAATGCGACAGGAATGCCGGGAATTCTTTCCCTACGAAACAGGGAAAGGATCCCTCATCTCGAGCTAGGATGCGGAAACGGGGCTCCCCTGGATGTGTACGGGACCCTCTTGCTTCCTCTCGAGTGGAGACAGGTATGTCGGGGAACTTCTTGAGTTGCAGCAAGGGTGTGAAGACCCTTTGGAAGTTCCAGTGGTTAGATGTGATTAGCCTCGAGAAGCCTCAGCGGAAATGGGACTCATCCCGCCTGGAGGGCAAAACCTCCTGGATTTTATCGAGTTGCGGCAGGTGCTCTCGACTTACAACGTCGCCCTCAGGGACCCGCTCTGGTGGCCTCAGGAAAGGCCAGTCCCCATGGGAGTTCCTCGGGGGCCTCTCGGGATTCCTCTCCCGTCGATGCCGGGGCCTAAGACCTTGTGTGGAGTCAGGGCCGGAACCTGAGGATTCCTTTCCAGTGCTGACATGGATCTTGGGGTACTTCTGGAGTCTCCCCAGGGGAGTCAGTTCTCGTCTCGAATGCGGGCATGCACTTGCGCTTTCCTCCAGAGCGGTAGCATCAGTGTCACGCAGTCCGCCGCGTGGATCAAAGGATCTATGGTTTTCCCTCGAGTCTTTCCCACGAGGCTTTCCCAAGAGTCTTTCCCACAGGGCTGTCCCACGTGCACACGTGGTGGGAGTCGATCCTCGGCTTGAACGTCAAGGCAGTGCAGGGAAAACAGGTTCCTCTGGAATGGACTGACACATCTGGGGGACTCTTGGAATGGTGGCACGACCCTGTAGCTCCTCTCGCCTTTCCTGTGGAGAGCGCCTCCTCTTGAGATGCGACGGGAACGCCGGGAATTCTTTCCCTACAAAACAGGGAAAGGATCCCTCATCTCGAGCTAGGAGGCGGAAACGGGGCTCCGCTGGATGTGTGCGGGACACCACGTGCTTCCTCTCGAGTGCAGACGGGTATGTCGGGGAACTTCTTGAGTTGCAGCAAGGGTGTGAAGGACCCTTTGGAAGTTCCAGTGGTTAGACGTGATTAGCCTCGAGAATCCTCAGCGGAAATGGGCCTCAACTCGCCTGGAGGGCAAAACTTCCTGGATTTTCTCGAGTTGCGGCAGGTGCTCTCGACTTACGACGGGGACCTCAGGGACCCGCTCTGGTGGCCTCAGGAAAGGCCAGTCCCCATGCGAGTTCCTCGGGGGCCTCTCGGGATTCCTCTCCCGTCGATGCCGGGGCCTAAGACCTTGTGTGGAGTAGGGGCCGGAACCTGAGGATTCCTCTCCAGTGCTGACATGGATCTTGGGGTACTTATGGAGTCTCCCCAGGGGAGTCAGTCCTCGTCTCGAATGCGGGCATGCACTTGCGCTTTCCTCCAGAGCGGTAGCAGCGGTGTCACGCAGTCCGCCGCGTGGAGCAAAGGATCTATGGTTTTCCCTCGAGTCTTTCCCACGAGGCTTTCCCACGAGGCTTTCCCACAGGGCTGTCCCACGTGCACACGTGGTGGGAGTCGATCCTCGGCTTGAACGTCAAGGCAGTGCAGGGAAAACAGGTTCCTCTGGAATGGACTGACACATCTGGGGGACTCTTGGAATGGTGTCTCGACCCTGGAGTTCCTCTCGCTTTTCCTGTGGAGAGCGCCTCCTCTTGAGATGCGACGGGAACGCCGGGAATTCTTTCCCTACGAAACAGGGAAAGGATCCCTCATCTCGAGCTAGGAGGCGGAAACGGGGCTCCCCTGGATGTGTGCGGGACCCACGTGCTTCCTCTCGAGTGGAGACGGGTATGTCGGGGAACTTCTTGAGTTGCAGCAAGGGTGTGAAGGACCCTTTGGAAGTTCCAGTGGTTAGACGTGATTAGCCTCGAGAAGCCTCAGCGGAAATGGGCCTCAACTCGCCTGGAGGGCAAAACTTCCTGGATTTTCTCGAGTTGCGGCAGGTGCTCTCGACTTACGACGGGGACCTCAGGGACCCGCTCTGGTGGCCTCAGGAAAGGCCAGTCCCCATGCGAGTTCCTCGGGGGCCTCTCGGGATTCCTCTCCCGTCGATGCCGGGGCCTAAGACCTTGTGTGGAGTCGGTGCCGGAACCTGAGGATTCCTCTCAAGTGCTGACATGGATCTTGGGGTACTTCTGGAGTCTCCCCAGGGGAGTCAGTCCTCGTCTCGAATGCGGGCATGCACTTGCGCTTTCCTCCACAGAGGTAGCAGCAGTGTCACGCAGTCCGCCGCGTGGAGCAAAGGATCTATGCTTTTCCCTCGAGTCTTTCCCACGAGCCTTTCCCACGAGTCTTTCCCACAGGGCTTTCCCACGTGCACACGTGGTGGGAGTCGATCCTCGGCTTGAACGTCAAGGCAGTGCAGGGAAAACAGGTTCCTCTGGAATGGACTGACACATCTGGGGGACTCTTGGAATGGTGTCTCGACCCTGGAGTTCCTCTCGCCTTTCCTGTGGAGATCGCCTCCTCTTGAGATGCGACGGGAACGCCGGGAATTCTTTCCCTACGAAACAGGGAAAGGATCCCTCATCTCGAGCTAGGAGGCGGAAACGGGGCTCCCCTGTATATGTGCGGGACCCACTTGCTTCCTCTCGAGTGGAGACGGGTATGTCGGGGAACTTCTTGAGTTGCAGCAAGGGTGTGAAGGACCCTTTGGAAGTTCCAGTGGTTAGATGTGATTGGCCTCGAGAAGCCTCAGCGGAAATGGGCCTCATCTCGCCTGAAGGGCAAAACCTCCTGGATTTTCTCGAGTTGCGGCAGGTGCTCTCGACTTACGACGGGGACCTCAGGGAACCGCTCTGGTGGCCTCAGGAAAGGCCAGTCCCCATGCGACTTCCACGGGGGCCTCTCGGGATTCCTCTCCCGTCGATGCCGGGGCCTAAGACCTTGTGTGGAGTCGGGGCCGGAACCTGAGGATTCCTCTCCAGTGCTGACATGGATCTTGGGGTACTTCTGGAGTCTCCCCAGGGGAGTCAGTCCTCGTCTCGAATGCGGGCATGCACTTGCGCTTTCCTCCACAGAGGTAGCAGCAGTGTCACGCAGTCCGCCGCGTGGAGCAAAGGATCTATGCTTTTCCCTCGAGTCTTTCCCACGAGCCTTTCCCACGAGTCTTTCCCACAGGGCTGTCCCACGTGCACACGTGGTGGGAGTCGATCCTCGGCTTGAACGTCAAGGCAGTGCAGGGAAAACAGGTTCCTCTGGAATGGACTGACACATCTGGGGGACTCTTGGAATGGTGTCTCGACCCTGGAGTTCCTCTCGCCTTTCCTGTGGAGATCGCCTCCTCTTGAGATGCGACGGGAACGCCGGGAATTCTTTCCCTACGAAACAGGGAAAGGATCCCTCATCTCGAGCTAGGAGGCGGAAACGGGGCTCCCCTGGATATGTGCGGGACCCACGTGCTTCCTCTCGAGTGGAGACGGGTATGTCGGGGAACTTCTTGAGTTGCAGCAAGGGTGTGAAGGACCCTTTGGAAGTTCCAGTGGTTAGATGTGATTGGCCTCGAGAAGCCTCAGCGGAAATGGGCCTCATCTCGCCTGGAGGGCAAAACCTCCTGGATTTTCTCGAGTTGCGGCAGGTGCTCTCGACTTACGACGGGGACCTCAGGGAACCGCTCTGGTGGCCTCAGGAAAGGCCAGTCCCCATGCGACTTCCACGGGGGCCTCTCGGGATTCCTCTCCCGTCGATGCCGGGGCCTAAGACCTTGTGTGGAGTCGGGGCCGGAACCTGAGGATTCCTCTCCAGTGCTGACATGGATCTTGGGGTACTTCTGGAGTCTCCCCAGGGGAGTCAGTCCTCGTCTCGAATGCAGGCATGCACTTGCGCTTTATTCCAGAGCGGTAGCAGCAGTTTCACGCAGTCCGCCGCGTGGATCAAAGGATCTATGGTTTTCCCTCGAGTCTTTCCCACGAGGCTTTCCCACGAGGCTTTCCCCCAGGGCTGTCCAACGTGCACACGTGGTGGGAGTCGATCCTCGGCTTGAACGTCAAGGCAGTGCAGGGAAAACAGGTTCCTCTGGAATGGACTGACACATCTGTGGGACTCTTGGAATGGTGTCACGACCCTGGAGTTCGTCTCGCCTTTCCTGTGGAGAGCGCCTCCTCTTGAGATGCGACGGGAACGCCGGGAACTCTTTCCCTACGAAACAGGGAAAGGATCCCTCATCTCGAGCTAGGAGGCGGAAACGGGTCTCCCCTGGATGTGTGCGGGACCCACGTGCTTCCTCTCGAGTGGAGACGGGTATGTCGGGGAACTTCTTGAGTTGCAGCAAGGGTGTGAAGGACCCTTTGGAAGTTCCAGTGGTTAGATGTGATTAGCCTCGAGAAGCCTCAGCGGAAATGGGCCTCATCTCTCCTGGAGGGCAAAACTTCCTGGATTTTCTCGAGTTGCGGCAGGTGCTCTCGACTTACGACGGGGACCTCAGGGACCCGCTCTGGTGGCCTCAGGAAAGGCCAGTCCCCATGCGAGTTCCTCGGGGGCCTCTCGGGATTCCTCTCCCATCGATGCCGGGGCCTAAGACCTTGTGTGGAGTCGGGGCCGGAATCTGAGGATTCCTCTCCAGTGCTGACATGAATCTTGGGGTACTTCTGGAGTCTCCCCAGGGGAGTCAGTCCTTGTCTCGAATGCGGGCATGCACTTGCGCTTTCCTCCAGAGCGGTAGCAGCAGTGTCACGCAGTCCGCCGCGTGGATCAAAGGATCTATGGTTTTCCCTCGAGTCTTTCCCACGAGGCTTTCCCACGAGTCTTTCCCACAGGGCTATCCCACGTGCACACGTGGTGGGAGTCGATCCTCGGCTTGAACGTCAAGGCAGTGCAGGGAAAACAGGTTCCTCTGGAATGGACTGACACATCTGGGGGACTCTTGGATTGGTGTCTCGACCCTGGAGTTCCTCTCGCCTTTCCTGTGGAGAGCGCCTCCTCTTGAGATGCGACGGGAACGCCGGGAATTCTTTCCCTACGAAACAGGGAAAGGATCCCTCATCTCGAGCTAGGAGGCGGAAACGGGGCTCCCCTGGATGTGTGCGGCATCCACGTGCTTCCTCTCGAGTGGAGACGGGTATGTCAGGGAACTTCTTGAGTTCCAGCAAGGGTGTGAAGGACCCTTTGGAAGTTCCAGTGGTTAGACGTGATTAGCCTCGAGAAGCCTCAGCGGAAATGGGCCTCAACTCGCCTGGAGGGCAAAACTTCCTGGATTTTCTCGAGTTGCGGCAGGTGCTCTCGACTTACGACGGGGACCTCAGGGACCCGCTCTGGTGGCCTCAGGAAAGGCCAGTCCCCATGCGAGTTCCTCGGGGGCCTCTCGGGATTCCTCTCCCGTCGATGCCGGGGCCTAAGACCTTGTGTGGAATCGGGGCCGGAACCTGAGGATTCCTCTCCAGAGCTGACATGGATCTTGGGGTACTTCTGGAGTCTCCCCAGGGGAGTCAATCCTCGTCTCGAATGCGGGCATGCACTTGTGCTTTCCTCCAGAGCGGTAGCAGCAGTGTCACGCAGTCCGCCGCGTGGATCAAAGGATCTATGGTTTTCCCTCGAGTCTTTCCCACGAGGCTTTCCCACGAGGCTTTCCCACAGGGCTGTCCCACGTGCACACGTGGTGGGAGTCGATCCTCGGCTTGAACGTCAAGGCAGTGCAGGGAAAACAGGTTCCTCTGGAATGGACTGACACATCTGGGGGACTCTTGGAAAGGTGGCACGAGCCTTTAGTTCCTCGCCTTTCCTGTGGAGAGCGCCTCCTCTTGAGATGCGCCGGGAACGCCGGGAATTCTTTCCCTACGAAACAGGGAAAGGATAGCTCATCTCGAGCTAGGAGGCAGAAACGGGTCTCCCCTGGATGTGTGCGGGACCCTCGTGCTTCCTCTAGAGTGGAGACGGGTATGTCGGGGAACTTCTTGAGTTGCAGCAAGGGTGTGAAGGCTCCTTTGGAAGTTCCAGTGGTTAGATGTGATTAGCCTCGAGAAGCCTCAGCGGAAATGGGCCTCATCTCGCCTGGAGGGCAAAACCTCCAGGATTTTCTCGAGTTGCGGCAGGTGCTCTCGACTTACGACGGGGACCTCAGGGACCCGCCCTGGTGGCCTCAGGAAAGGCCAGTCCCAATGCGACTTCCTCGGGGGCCTCTCGGGATTCCTCTCCCGTCGATGCCAGGGCCTAAGACCTTGTGTGGAGTCGGGCCCGGAACCTGAGGATTCCTCTCTAGTGTGACATGCATCTTTGGGTACTTCTGTAGTCTCCCCAGGGGAGTCAGTACTCATCTCGAATGCGGGCATGCACTTCCGCTTTCCTCCAGAGCAGTAGCAGCAGTGTCCCGCAGTCCGTCGCGTGGAGCAAAGGATCTATGGTTTTCCCTCGAGTCTTTCCCACGAGGCTTTCCCAAGAGACTTACCCACAGGGCTGTCCCACGTGCACACGTGGTGGGAGTCGATCCTCGGCTTGAACGTCAAGGCAGTGCAGGGAAAACAGGTTCCTCTGGAATGGACTGACACATCTGGGGGACTCTTGGAATGGTGGCACGACCCTGAAGTTCCTCTCGCCTATCCTGTGGAGAGCGCCTCCTCTTGAGATGCGACGGGAACGCCGGGAATTCTTTCCCTACGAAACAGGGAAAGGATCACTCATCTCGAGCTGGGAGGCGGAAACGGGGCTCCCCTGGATGTGTGCGGGACCCTCGTGCTTCCTCTCGAGTGGAGACGTGTATGTCGGGGAACTTCTTCAGTTGCAGCAAGGGTGTGAAGGACCCTTTGGAAGTTCCAGTGGTTAGATGTGATTAGGCTCGAGAAGCCTCAGAGGAAATGGGCCTCATCTCGGCTGGAGGGCAAAACCTCCTGGATTTTCTCGAGTTGCGGCAGGTGCTCTCGACTTAGGACGGGGACCTCAGGGACCCGCTCTGGTGGCCTCAGCAAAGGCCAGTCCCCATGCGAGTTCCTCGGGGGCCTCTCGGGATTCCTCTCCCGTCGAAGCCGGGGCCTAAGACCTTGTGTGGAGTCGGGGCCGGAACCTGAGGATTCCTCTCTAGAGCTGACATGGATCTTGGGGTACTTCTGGAGTCTCCCCAGGGGAGTCAGTCCTCATCTCGAATGCGGGCATGCACTTCCGCTTTCCTCCAGAGCGGTAGCAGCAGTGTCACGCAGTCCGTCGCATGGAGCAAAGGATCTATGGTTTTCCCTCGAGTCTTTCCCACTAGGCTTTCCCAAGTGGCTTACCCACAGGGCTGTCCCACGTGCACACCTGGTGGGAGTCGATCCTCGGCTTGAACGTCAAGGCAGTGCAGGGAAAACAGGTTCCTCTGGAATGGACTGACACATCTGTGGGACTCTTGGAATGGTGGCACGACCCTGGAGTTCCTCTCGCCTTTCCTGTGGAGAGCGCCTCCTCTTGAGATGCGACGGGAACGCCGGGAATTCTTTCCCTACGAAACAGGGAAAGGATCCCACATCTCGAGCTAGGAGGCGGAAACGGGGCTCCCCTGGATGTGTGCGGGACCCTCGTGCTTCCTCTCGAGTGGAGACATGTATGTCGGGGAACTTCTGGAGTTGCAGCAAGGGTGTGAAGGACCCTTTGGAAGTTCCAGTGGTTAGATGTGATTACCCTCGAGAAGCCTCAGCGGAAATGGTCCTCATCTCGCCTGGAGGGCAAAACCTCCTGGATTTTCTCGAGTTGTGGCAGGTGCTCTCGACTTACGACGGGGACCCCAGGGACCCGCTCTGGTGGCCTCAGGAAAGGCCAGTCCCCATGCGAGTTCCTCGGGGGCCTCTCGGGATTCCTATCCCGTCGATGCCGAGGCCTAAGACCTTGTGTGGAGTCGGGGCCGGAACCTGAGGATTCCTCTCCAGTGCTGACATGGATCTTGGGGTACTTCTGGAGTCTCCACAGGGGAGTCAGTCCTTGTCTCGAATGCAGGCATGCACTTGCGCTTTCCTCCAGAGCGGAAGCAGCAGTGTCACGCAGTCCGCCGCGTGGATCAAAGGATCTATGGTTTTCCCTCGAGGCTTTCCCACGAGGCTTTCCCACGAGCCTTTCACACAGGGCTGTCCCACGTGCACACGTGGTGGGAGTCGATCCTTGGCTTGAACGTCAAGGCAGTGCAGGGAAAACAGGTTCCTCTGGAATGGACTGACACATCTGAGGGACTCTTGGAATGGTTGCACGACCCTGGAGTTCCTCTCGCCTTTCCTGTGGAGAACGCCTCCTCTTGAGATGCGACGGGAACGCCGGGAATTGTTTCCCTACCAAAAAGGGAAAGGATCCCTCAGCTCTAGCTAGGAGGAGGAAACGGGGCTCCCCTGGATGTGTGCGGGACCCTCGTGCTTCCTCTCGAGTGGAGACGGGTATGTCGGGGAACTTCTTGAGTTGCAGCAAGGGTGTGAAGGACCCTTTGGAAGTTCCAGTGGTTAGATGTGATTAGCCTCGAGAAGCCTCAGTGGAAATGGGCCTCATCTCGCCTGGAGGGCAAAACCTCCTGGATTTTCTCGAGTTGCGGCAGGTGCTCTCGACTTACGACGTGGACCTCAGGGACCCGCTCTGGTGGCCTCAGGAAAGGCCAATCCCCATGCGAGTTTCTAGGGGGCCACTCGGCATTCCTCTCCCTTCGATGCCGGGGCCTAAGACCTTGTGTGGAGTCGGGGCCGGAACCTGAGGATTCCTCTCCAGTGCTGACATGGATCTTGGGGTACTTCTGGAGTCTCCCCAGGGGAGTCAGTCCTTGTCTCGAATGCGGGCATGCTCTTGCGCTTTCCTCCAGAGCTGTAGCAGCAGTGTCACGCATTTCGCCGCGTGGATCAAGGGATCTATGGCTTTCCCCCGAGGCTTTCCCACGAGGCTTTCCCACAGGGCTGTCCCACATGCCACCGTGGTGGGAGTCGATCCTCGGCATGAACGTCCAGGCAGTGCAGGGAAAATACTTTCCTCTGGAATGGACTGACACATCTGGGGGACTCTTGGAATGGTGGCACGACCCTGGAGTTCCTCTCGCCTCTCCTGTGGAGAGCGCCTCCTCTTAAGATGCGACAGGAACGCCGGGAATTCTTTCCCTACGAAACAGGAAAGGATCCCTCATCTCGAGCTAGCAGGCGGAAACGGGGCTCCTCTGGATGTGTGCGGGACCCTCGTGCTTCCTCTCGAGTGGATACGGGTATGTCGGGGAACTTCTTGAGTTGCAGCAGGGGTGTGAAGGACCCTTTGGAAGTTCCAGTGGTTAGATGTGATTAGCCTCGAGAAGCCTCAGCGGAAATGGGCCTCATCTCGCCTGGAGGGCAAAACCTCCTGGATTTTCTCGAGTTGCGGCAGGTGCTCTCGACTTACGACGGGGACCTGAGGGACCCGCTCTGGTGGCCTCAGGAAAGCCCAGTCCCCATGCGAGTTCTTCGGGGGCCTCTCGGGATTCCTCTCCCGTCGATGCCGGGGCCTAAGACCTTGTGTGGAGTCGGGGCCGGAACCTGAGGATTCCTCTCCAGTGCTGACATGGATCTTGCGGTATTCTGGAGTCTCCCCAGGAGAGTCAGTCCTCGCCTCGAATGCGGGCATGCACTTGCGCTTTCCTCCAGAGCGGTTGCAGCAGTGTCACGCAATCCGCCACGTGGGTCAAAGGATCTATGTTTTTCCCTCGAGTCTTTCCAAGAGGCTTTCCCACGAGGCTTGCCCACAGGGCTGTCCCACGTGCACACCTGGTGGGAGTCGATCCTCGGCTTGAACGTCAAGGCAGTGCAGGGAAAACAGGTTCCTCTGGAATGGACTGACACATCTGAGGGACTCTTGGAATGGTGGCACGATCCTGGAGTTCCTCTCGCCTTTCCTGTGGAGAGCGCCTCCTCTTGAGATGCGACGGGAACGCCGGGAATTCTTTCCCTACCGAAAAGGGAAAGGAACCCTCAGCTCTAGCTAGGAGGAGGAAACGGGGCTCCCCTGGATGTGTGCGGGACCCTCGTGCTTCCTCTCGAGTGGAGACGGGTATGTCGGGGAACTTCTTGAGTTGCAGTAAGGCTGTGAAGGACCCTTTGGAAGTTCCAGTGGTTAGATGTGATTAGCCTCGAGAAGCCTCAGCGGAAATGGGCCTCATCTCGCCTGTAGGGCAAAACCTCCTGGATTGTCTCGAGTTGCGGCAGGTGCTCTCGACTTACGACGGGGACCTCAGGGACCCGCTCTGGTGGCCTCAGGAAAAGCCAATCCCCATGCGAGTTTCTCGGGGGCCACTCGGCATTCTTCTCCCTTCGATGCCGGGGCCTAAGACCTTGTGTGGAGTCGGGGCCGGAACCTGAGGATTCCTCTCCAGTGCTGACATGGATCTTGGGGTACTTCTGGAGTCTCCCCAGGGGAGTCAGTCCTCGTCTCGAATGCGGGCATGCTCTTGCGCTTTCCTCCAGAGCGGTAGCAGCAGTGTCACGCATTTCGCCGCGTGGATCAAGGGATCTATGGCATTCCCCCGAGGCTTTCCCACGAGGGTTTCCCACAGTGCTGTCCCACATGCCACCGTGGTGGGAGTCGATCCTCGGCATGAACATCCAGGCAGTGCAGGGAAAATACGTTCCTCTGGAATGGACTGACACATCTGGGGGACTCTTGGAATGGTGGCACGACCCTGGAGTTCCGCTCGCTTCTCCTGTGGAGAGCGCCTCCTCTTAAGATGCGACAGGAACGCCGGGAATTCTTTCCCTACGAAACAGGAAAGGATCCCTCATCTCGAGCTAGGAGGCGGAAACGGGGCTCCGCTGGATGTGTGTGGGACCCACGTGCTTCCTCTCGAGTGGAGACGGGTATGTCGGGGAAATTCTTGAGTTGCAGCAAGGGTGTGAAGGACACTTTGGAAGTTAGAGTGGTTAGACGTGATTAGCCTCCAGAAGCATCAGCGGAAATGGGCCTCATCTCGCCTGGAGGGCAAAACCTCCTGGATTTTCTCGAGTTGCGGCAGGTGCTCTCGACTTACGACGGGAACCTCAGGGACCCGCTCTGGTGGCCTCAGGAAAGGCCAGTCCCCATGCGACTTCCTCGGGGGCCTCTCGGGATTCCTCTCCCGTCGATGCCGGGGCCGAAGACCTTGTGTGGAGTCGGGGCCGGAACCTGAGGATTCCTCTCCAGTGCTGACATGGATCTTGGGATACTTCTGGAGTCTCCCCAGGGGAGTCAGTCCTCGTCTCGAATGCGGGCATGCACTTGTGCTTTCCTCCAGAGCGGTAGCAGCAGTGTCACGCAGTCCGCCGCGTGGATCAAAGGATCTATGGTTTTCCCTCGAGTCTTTCCCACGAGGCTTTCCCACAGGGCTGTCCCACGTGCACACGTGGTGGGAGTCGATCCTCGGCTTGAACGTCAAGGCAGTGCAGGGAAAACAGGTTCCTCTGGAATGGACTGACACATCTGGGGGACTCTTTGAATGGTGTCACGACCCTGGAGTTCCTCTCGCCTTTCCTGTGGAGAGCGCCTCCTCTTGAGATGCGACGGGAACGCCGGGAATTCTTTCCCTACGAATCAGGGAAAGGATCCCTCATCTCGAGCTAGGAGGCGGAAACGGGGCTCCCCTGGATGTGTGCGGGACCCACGTGATTCCTCTCGAGTGGAGACGGGTATGTCGGTGAACTTCTTGAGTTGCAGCAAGGGTGTGAAGGACCCTTTGGAAGTTCCAGTGGTTAGACGTGATTAGCCTCGAGAAGCCTCAGCGGAAATGGGCCTTATCTCGCCTGGAGGGTAAAACCTCCTGGATTTTCTCGAGTTGCGGCAGGTGCTCTCGACTTACGACGGGGACCTCAGGGACCCGCTCTGGTGGCCTCAGGAAAGGCCAGTCCCCATGCGAGTTCCTCGGGGGCCTCTCGGGATTCCTCTCCCGTCGATGCCGGGGCCTAAGACCTTGTGTGGAGTCGGGGCCGGAACCTGAGGATTCCTCTCCAGTGCTGACATGGATCTTGGGGTACTTATGGAGTCTCCCCAGGGGAGTCAGTCCTCGTCTGGAATGCGGGCATGCACTTGCGCTTTCCTCCAGAGCGGTAGCAGCAGTGTCACGCAGTCCGCCGCGTGGAGCAAAGGATCTATGGTTTTCCCTCGAGTCTTTCCCACGAGGCTTTCCCACGAGGCTTTCCCACAGGGCTGTCCCACGTGCACACGTGGTGGGAGTCGATCCTTGGCTTGAACGTCAAGGCAGTGCAGGGAAAACAGGTTCCTCTGGAATGGACTGACACATCTGGGGGACTCTTGGAATGGTGGCATGACCCTGGAGTTCCTCTCGCCTTTCCTGTGGAGAGCGCCTCCTCTTGAGATGCGACGGGAACGCCGGGAATTCTTTCCCTACGAAACAGGGAAAGGATCCCTCATCTCGAGCTAGGAGGCGGAAACGGGGCTCCCCTGGATGTGTGCGGGACACCACGTGCTTCCTCTCGAGTGGAGACGGGTATGTCGGGGAACTTCTTGAGTTGCAGCAAGGTTGTGAAGGACCCTTTGGAAGTTCCAGTGCTTAGATGTGATTGGCCTCGAGAAGCCTCTGCGGAAATGGGCCTCATCTCGCCTGGAGGGCAAAACCTCCTGGATTTTCTCGAGTTGCGGCAGGTGCTCTCGACTTACGACGGGGACCTCAGGGACCCGCTCTGGTGGCCTCAGGAAAGGCCAGTCCCCATGCGAGTTCCTCGGGGGCCACTCGGGATTCCTCTCCCGTCGTTGCCGGGGCCTAAGACCTTGTGTGGAGTCGGGGCCGGAACCTGAGGATTCCTCTCCAGTGCTGACATGGATCTTGGGGTACTTCTGGAGTCTCCCCAGGGGAGTCAGTCCTCGTCTCGAATGCGGGCATGCACTTGCGCTTTCCTCCAGAGCGGTAGCAGCAGTGTCATGCAGTCCGCCGCGTGGATCAAAGGATCTATGGTTTTCCCTCGAGTCTTTCGCACGAGGCTTTCCCACGAGGCTTTCCCACAGGGCTGTCCCACGTGCACACGGGGTGGGAGTGGATCCTCGGCTTGAACGCCAAGGCAGTGCAGGGAAAAGGGGTTACTCTGGAATTGACTGACACATCTGGTGGACTCTTGGAATGGTGGCACGACCCTGGAGTTCCTCTCGCCTTTCCTGTGGAGAGCGCCTCCTCTTGAGATGCGACGGGAACGCCGGGAATTCTTTCCCTACGAAACAGGGAAAGGATCCCTCATCTCGAGCTAGGAGGCGGAAACGGGGCTCCCCTGGATGTGTGCGGGACACCACGTGCTTCCTCTCGAGTGGAGACCGGTATGTCGGGGAACTTCTTGAGTTGCAGCAAGGGTGTGAAGGACCCTTTGGAAGTTCCAGTGGTTAGATGTGATTGGCCTCGAAAAGCCTCAGCGGAAATGGGCCTCATCTCGCCTGGAGGGCAAAACCTCCTGGATTTTCTCGAGTTGCGGCAGGTGCTCTCGACTTACGACGAGGACCTCAGGGACCCGCTCTGGTGGCCTCAGGAAAGGCCAGTCCCCATGCGAGTTCCTCTGGGGATTCCTCTCCCGTCGATGCCGGGGCCTAAGACCTTGTGTGGAGTCGGGGCCGGAACCTGAGGATTCCTCTCCAGTGCTGACATGGATCTTGGGGTACTTCTGGAGTCTCCCCAGGGGAGTCAGTCCTCGTCTCGAATGCGGGCATGCACTTGCGCTTTCCTCCAGAGCGGTAGCAGCAGTGTCACGCAGTCCGCCGCGTGGATCAAAGGATCTATGGTTTTCCCTCGAGTCTTTCCCACGAGGCTTTCCCACGAGGCTTTCCCACAGGGCTGTCCCACGTGCACACGTGGTGGGAGTCGATCCTCGGATTGAACGTCAAGGCAGTGCAGGGAAAACAGGCTCCTCTGGAATGGACTGACACATCTGGGGGACTCTTGGAATGGTGGCACGACCCTGGAGTTCCTCTCGCCTTTCCTGTGGAGAGGGCCTCCTCTTGAGATGCGAGGGGAACGCCGGGAATTCTTTCCCTACGAAACAGGGAAAGGATCCCTCATCTCGAGCTAGGAGGCGGAAACGGGGCTCCCCTGGATGTGTGCGGGACACCACGTGCTTCCTCTCGAGTGCAGACGGGTATGTCGGGGAACTTCTTGAGTTGCAGCAAGGGTGTGAAGGACCCTTTGGAAGTTCCAGTGGTTAGATGTGATTGGCCTCGAGAAGCCTCAGCGGAAATGGGCCTCATCTCGCCTGGAGGGCAAAACCTCCTGGATTTTCTCGAGTTGCGGCAGGTGCTCTCGACTTACGACGGGGACCTCAGGGACCCGCTCTGGTGGCCTCAGGAAAGGCCAGTCCCCATGCGAGTTCCTCGGGGGCCTCTCGGGATTCCTCTCCCGTCGATGCCAGGGCCTAAGACCTTGTGTGGAGTCGGGGCCGGAACCTGAGGATTGCTCTCCAGTGCTGACATGGATCTTGGGGTACTTCTGGAGTCTCCCCAGGGGAGTCAGTCCTCGTCTCGAATGCGGGCATGCACTTGCGCTTTCCTCCAGAGCGGTAGCAGCAGTGTCACGCAGTCCGCCGCGTGGATCAAAGGATCTATGGTTTTCCCTCGAGTCTTTCCCACGAGGCTTTCCCACAGGGCTGTCCCACCTGCACACATGGTGGGAGTCGATCCTCGGCTTGAACGTCAAGGCAGTGCAGGGAAAACAGGTTCCTCTGGAATGGACTGACACATCTGGGGGATTCTTGGAATGGTGGCATGACCCTGGAGTTCCTCTCGCCTTTCCTGTGGAGAGCGCCTCCTCTTGAGATGCAACGGGAACGCCGGAAATTCTTTCCCTACGAAACAGGGAAAGGATCCCTCATCTCGAGCTAGGAGGCGGAAACGGGGCTTCCCTGGATGTGTGCGGGACACCACGTGCTTCCTCTAGAGTGGAGACGGGTATGTCGGGGATCTTCTTGAGTTGCAGCAAGGGTGTGAAGGACCCTTTGGAAGTTCCAGTGGTTAGATGTGATTGGCCTCGAGAAGCCTCAGCGGAAATGGGCCTCATCTCGCCTGGAGGGCAAAACCTCCTGGATTTTCTCGAGTTGCGGCAGGTGCTCTCGACTTACGACGGGGACCTCAGGGACCCGCTCTGGTGGCCTCAGGAAAGGCCAGTCCCCATGCGAGTTCCTCGGGGGCCTCTCGGGATTCCTCTCCCGTCGATGCCGGGGCCTAAGACCTTGTGTGGAGTCGGGGCCGGAACCTGAGGATTCCTCTCCAGTGCTGACATGGATCTTGGGGTACTTCTGGAGTCTCCCCAGGGGAGTCAGTCCACGTCTCGAATGCGGGCATGCACTTGCGCTTTCCTCCAGAGCGGTAGCAGCAGTGTCACGCAGTCCGCCGCGTGGATCAAAGGATCTATGGTTTTCCCTCGAGTCTTTCCCACGAGGCTTTCCCACGAGGCTTTCCCACAGGGCTGTCCCACGTGCACACGTGGTGGGAGTCGATCCTCGGCTTGAACGTCAAGGCAGTGCAGGGAAAACAGGTTCCTCTGGAATGGACTGACACATCTGGGGGACTGTTGGAATGGTGGCACGATTCTGGAGTTCCTCTCGCCTTTCCTGTGGAGAGCGCCTCCTCTTGAGATGCGACGGGAACGCCGGGAATTCTTTCCCTACGAAACAGGGAAAGGATCCCTCATCTCGAGCTAGGAGGCGGAAACGGGGCTCCCCTGGATGTGTGCGGGACACCACGTGCTTCCTCTCGAGTGGAGACGGGTATGTCGGGGAACTTCTTGAGTTGCAGCAAGGGTGTGAAGGACCCTTTGGAAGTTCCAGTGGTTAGATGTGATTGGCCTCGAGAAGCCTCAGCGGAAATGGGCCTCATCTCGCCTGGAGGGCAAAACCTCCTGGATTTTCTCGAGTTGCGGCAGGTGCTCTCGACTTACGACGGGGACCTCAGGGACCCGCTCTGGTGGCCTCAGGAAAGGCCAGTCCGCATGCGAGTTCCTCGGGGGCCTCTCGGGATTCCTCTCCCGTCGATGCCGGGGCCTAAGACCTTGTGTGGAGTCGGGGCCAGAACCTGAGGATTCCTCTCCAGTGCTGACATGGATCTTGGGGTACTTCTGGAGTCTCCCCAGGGGAGTCAGTCCTCGTCTCGAATGCGGGCATGCACTTGCGCTTTCCTCCGGAGCGGTAGCAGCAGTGTCACGCAGTCCGCCGCGTGGATCAAAGGATCTATGGTTTTCCCTCGAGTCTTTCCCACGAGGCTTTCCCACGAGGCTTTCCCACAGGGCTGTCCCACGTGCACACGTGGTGGGAGTCGATCCTCGGCTTGAACGTCAAGGCAGTGCAGGGAAAAGGGGTTCCTCTGGAATGGACTGACACATCTGGTGGACTCTTGGAATGGTGGCACGACCCTGGAGTTCCTCTCGCCTTTCCTGTGGAGAGCGCCTCCTCTTGAGATGCGACGGGAACGCCGGGAATTCTTTCCCTACGAAACAGGGAAAGGATCCCTCATCTCGAGCTAGGAGGCGGAAACGGGGCTCCCCTGGATGTGTGCGGGACACCACGTGCTTCCTCTCGAGTGGAGACGGGTATGTCGGGGAACTTCTTGAGTTGCAGCAAGGGTGTGAAGGACCCTTTGGAAGTTCCAGTGGTTAGATGTGATTGGCCTCGAAAAGCCTCAGTGGAAATGGGCCTCATCTCGCCTGGAGGGCAAAATCTCCTGGATTTTCTCGAGTTGCGGCAGGTGCTCTCGACTTACGACGAGGACCTCAGGGACCCGCTCTGGTGGCCTCAGGAAAGGCCAGTCCCCATGCGAGTTCCTCTGGGGATTCCTCTCCCGTCGATGCCGGGGCCTAAGACCTTGTGTGGAGTCGGGGCCGGAGCCTGAGGATTCCTCTCCAGTGCTGACATGGATCTTGGGGTACTTCTGGAGTCTCCCCAGGGGAGTCAGTCCTCGTCTCGAATGCGGGCATGCACTTGCGCTTTCCTCCAGAGCGGTAGCAGCAGTGTCACGCAGTCCGCCGCGTGGATCAAAGGATCTATGGTTTTCCCTCGAGTCTTTCCCACGAGGCTTTCCCACGAGGCTTTCCCACAGGGCTGTCCCACGTGCACACGTGGTGGGAGTCGATCCTCGGCTTGAACGTCAAGGCAGTGCAGGGAAAACAGGTTCCTCTGGAATGGACTTACACATCTGGGGGACTCTTGGAATGGTGGCACGACCCTGGAGTTCCTCTCGCCTTTCCTGTGGAGAGCGCCTCCTCTTGAGATGCGACGGGAACGCCGGGAATTCTTTCCCTACGAAACAGGGAAAGGATCCCTCATCTCGAGCTAGGAGGCGGAAACGGGGCTCCCCTGGATGTGTGCGGGACACCACGTGCTTCCTCTCGAGTGGAGACGGGTATGTCGGGGAACTTCTTGAGTTGCAGCAAGGGTGTGAAGGACCCTTTGGAAGTTCCAGTGGTTAGATGTGATTGGCCTCGAAAAGCCTCAGCGGAAATGGGCCTCATCTCGCCTGGAGGGCAAAACCTCCTGGATTTCCTCGAGTTGCGACAGGTGCTCTCGACTTACGACGGGGACCTCAGGGACCCGCTCTGGTGGCCTCAGGAAAGGCCAGTCCCCATGCGAGTTCCTCGGGGGCCTCTCGGGATTCCTCTCCCGTCGATGCCGGGGCCTAAGACCTTGTGTGGAGTCGGGGCCGGAACCTGAGGATTCCTCTCCAGTGCTGACATGGATCTTGGGGTACTTCTGGAGTCTCCCCAGGGGAGTCAGTCCTCGTCTCGAATGCGGGCATGCACTTGCGCTTTCCTCCAGAGCGGTAGCAGCAGTGTCACGCAGTCCGCCGCGTGGATCAAAGGATCTATGGTTTTCCCTCGAGTCTTTCCCACGAGGCTTTCCCACGAGTCTTTCCCACAGGGCTGTCCCACGTGCACACGTGGTGTGAGTCGATCCTCTGTTGAACGTCAAGGCAGTGCAGGGAAAACAGGTTCCTCTGGAATGGACTGACACATCTGGGGGACTCTTGGAATGGTGGCATGACCCTGGAGTTCCTCTCGCCTTTCCTGTGGAGAGCGCCTCCTCTTGAGATGCGACGGGAACGCCGGGAATTCTTTCCCTATGAAACAGGGAAAGGATCCCTCATCTCGAGCTAGGAGGCGGAAACGGGGCTCCCCTGGATGTGTGCGGGACCCACGTGCTTCCTCTCGAGTGGAGACGGGTATGTCGGGGAACTTCTTGAGTTGCAGCAAGGGTGTGAAGGACCCTTTGGAAGTTCCAGTGGTTAGACGTGATTAGCCTCGAGAAGCCTCAGCGGAAATGGGCCTCAACTCGCCTGGAGGGCAAAACTTCCTGGATTTTCTCGAGTTGCGGCAGGTGCTCTCGACTTACGACGGGGACCTCAGGGACCCGCTCTGGTGGCCTCAGGAAAGGCCAGTCCCCATGCGAGTTCCTCGGGGGCCTCTCGGGATTCCTCTCCCGTCGATGCCGGGGCCTAAGACCTTGTGTGGAGTCGGTGCCGGAACCTGAGGATTCCTCTCAAGTGCTGACATGGATCTTGGGGTACTTCTGGAGTCTCCCCAGGGGAGTCAGTCCTCGTCTCGAATGCGGGCATGCACTTGCGCTTTCCTCCACAGAGGTAGCAGCAGTGTCACGCAGTCCGCCGCGTGGAGCAAAGGATCTATGGTTTTCCCTCGAGTCTTTCCCACGAGCCTTTCCCACGAGTCTTTCCCACAGGGCTGTCCCACGTGCACACGTGTTGGGAGTCGATCCTCGGCTTGAACGTCAAGGCAGTGCAGGGAAAACAGGTTCCTCTGGAATGGACTGACACATCTGGGGGACTGTTGGAATGGTGGCACGACTCTGGAGTTCCTCTCGCCTTTCCTGTGGAGAGCGCCTCCTCTTGAGATGCGACGGGAACGCCGGGAATTCTTTCCCTAAGAAACAGGGAAAGGATCCCTCATCTCGAGCTAGGAGGCGGAAACGGGGCTCCCCTGGATGTGTGCGGGACACCACGTGCTTCCTCTCGAGTGGAGACGGGTATGTCGGGGAACTTCTTGAGTTGCAGCAAGGGTGTGAAGGACCCTTTGGAAGTTCCAGTGGTTAGATGTGATTGGCCTCGAGAAGCCTCAGCGGAAATGGGCCTCATCTCTCCTGGAGGGCAAAACCTCCTGGATTTTCTCGAGTTGCGGCAGGTGCTCTCGACTTACGACGGGGACCTCAGGGACCCGCTCTGGTGGCCTCAGGAAAAACCAGTCCGCATGCGAGTTCCTCGGGGGCCTCTCGGGATTCCTCTCCCGTCGATGCCGGGGCCTAAGACCTTGTGTGGAGTCGGGGCCAGAACCTGAGGATTCCTCTCCAGTGCTGACATGGATCTTGGGGTACTTCTGGAGTCTCCCCAGGGGAGTCAGTCCTCGTCTCGAATGCGGGCATGCACTTGCGCTTTCCTCCGGAGCGGTAGCAGCAGTGTCACGCAGTCCGCCGCGTGGATCAAAGGATCTATGGTTTTCCCTCGAGTCTTTCCCACGAGGCTTTCCCACAGGGCTGTCCCACGTGCACACATGGTGGGAGTCGATCCTCGGCTTGAACGTCAAGGCAGTGCAGGGAAAACAGGTTCCTCTGGAATGGACTGACACATCTGGGGGACTCTTGGAATGGTGGCACGACCCTGGAGTTCCTCTCGCCTTTCCTGTGGAGAGCGCCTCTTCTTGAGATGCAACGGGAACGCCGGAAATTCTTTCCCTACGAAACAGGGAAAGGATCCCTCATCTCGAGCTAGGAGGCAGAAACGGGGCTTCCCTGGATGTGTGCGGGACACCACGTGCTTCCTCTAGAGTGGAGACGGGTATGTCGGGGATCTTCTTGAGTTGCAGCAAGGGTGTGAAGGACCCTTTGGAAGTTCCATTGGTTAGATGTGATTGGCCTCGAGAAGCCTCAGCGGAAATGGGCCTCATCTCGCCTGGAGGGCAAAACCTCCTGGATTTTCTCGAGTTGCGGCAGGTGCTCTCGACTTACAACGGGGACCTCAGGGACCCGCTCTGGTGGCCTCAGGAAAGGCCAGTCCCCATGCGAGTTCCTCGGGGGCGTCTCGGGATTCCTCTCCCGTCGATGCCGGGGCCTAAGACCTTGTGTGGAGTCGGGGCCGGAACCTGAGGATTCCTCTCCAGTGCTGACATGGATCTTGGGGTACTTCTGGAGTCTCCCCAGGGGAGTCAGTCCACGTCTCGAATGCGGGCATGCACTTGCGCTTTCCTCCAGAGCGGTAGCAGCAGTGTCACGCAGTCCGCCGCGTGGATCAAAGGATCTATGATTTTCCCTCGAGTCTTTCCCACGAGGCTTTCCCACGAGGCTTTCCCACAGGGCTGTCCCACGTGCACACGTGGTGGGAGTCGATCCTCGGCTTGAACGTCAAGGCAGTGCAGGGAAAACAGGTTCCTCTGGAATGGACTGACACATCTGGGGGACTGTTGGAATGGTGGCACGACTCTGGAGTTCCTCTCGCCTTTCCTGTGGAGAGCGCCTCCCCTTGAGATGCGACGGGAACGCCGGGAATTCTTTCCCTACGAAACAGGGAAAGGATCCCTCATCTCGAGCTAGGAGGCGGAAACGCGGCTCCCCTGGATGTGTGCGGGACACCACGTGCTTCCTCTCGAGTGGAGACGGGTATGTCGGGGAACTTCTTGAGTTGCAGCAAGGGTGTGAAGGACCCTTTGGAAGTTCCAGTGGTTAGATGTGATTGGCCTCGAGAAGCCTCAGTGGAAATGGGCCTCATCTCGCCTGGAGGGCAAAACCTCCTGGATTTTCTCGAGTTGCGGCAGGTGCTCTCGACTTACGACGGGGACCTCAGGGACCCGCTCTGGTGGCCTCAGGAAAGGCCAGTCCGCATGCGAGTTCCTCGGGGGCCTCTCGGGATTCCTCTCCCGTCGATACCGGGGCCTAAGACCTTGTGTGGAGTCGGGGCCGGAACCTGAGGATTCCTCTCCAGTGCTGACATGGATCTTGGGGTACTTCTGGAGTCTCCCCAGTGGAGTCAGTCCTCGTCTCGAATGCGGGCATGCACTTGCGCTTTCCTCCAAAGCGGTAGCAGCAGTGTCACGCAGTCCGCCGCGTGGATCAAAGGATCTATGGTTTTCCCTCGAGTCTTTCCCACGAGGCTTTCCCACGAGGCTTTCCCACAGGGCTGTCCCACGTGCACACGTGGTGGGAGTCGATCCTCGGCTTGAACGTCAAGGCAGTGCAGGGAAAAGGGGTTCCTCTGGAATGGACTGACACATCTGGTGGACTCTTGGAATGGTGGCACGACCCTGGAGTTCCTCTCGCCTTTCCTGTGGAGAGCGCCTCCTCTTGAGATGCGACGGGAACGCCGGGAATTCTTTCCCTACGAAACAGGGAAAGGATCCCTCATCTCGAGCTAGGAGGCGGAAACGGGGCTCCCCTGGATGTGTGCGGGACACCACGTGCTTCCTCTCGAGTGGAGACGGGTATGTCGGGGAACTTCTTGAGTTGCAGCAAGGGTGTGAAGGACCCTTTGGAAGTTCCAGTGGTTAGATGTGATTGGCCTCGAAAAGCCTCAGCGGAATTGGGCCTCATCTCGCCTGGAGGGCAAAACCTCCTGGATTTTCTCGAGTTGCGGCAGGTGCTCTCGACTTACGACGAGGACCTCAGGGACCCGCTCTGGTGGCCTCAGGAAAGGCCAGTCCCCATGCGAGTTCCTCTGGGGATTTCTCTCCCGTCGATGCCGGGGCCTAAGACCTTGTGTGGAGTCGGGGCCGGAACCTGAGGATTCCTCTCCAGTGCTGACATGGATCTTGGGGTACTTCTGGAGTCTCCCCAGGGGAGTCAGTCCTCGTCTCGAATGCGGGCATGCACTTGCGCTTTCCTCCAGAGCGGTAGCAGCAGTGTCACGCAGTCCGCCGCGTGGATCAAAGGATCTATGGTTTTCCCTCGAGTCTTTCCCACGAGCCTTTCCCACGAGGCTTTCCCACAGGGCTGTCCCACGTGCACACGTGGTGGGAGTCGATCCTCGGCTTGAACGTCAAGGCAGTGCAGGGAAAACAGGTTCCTCTGGAATGGACTGACACATCTGGGGGACTCTTGGAATGGTGGCACGACCCTGGAGTTCCTCTCGCCTTTCCTTTGGAGAGCGCCTCCTCTTGAGATGCGACGGGAACGCCGGGAATTCTTTCCCTACGAAACAGGGAAAGGATCCCTCATCTCGAGCTAGGAGGCGGAAACGGGGCTCCCCTGGATGTGTGCGGGACACCACGTGCTTCCTCTCGAGTGGAGACGGGTATGTCGGGGAACTTCTTGAGTTGCAGCAAGGGTGTGAAGGACCCTTTGGAAGTTCCAGTGGTTAGATGTGATTGGCCTCGAAAAGCCTCAGCGGAAATGGGCCTCATCTCGCCTGGAGGGCAAAACCTCCTGGATTTCCTCGAGTTGCGACAGGTGCTCTCGACTTACGACGGGGACCTCAGGGACCCGCTCTGGTGGCCTCAGGAAAGGCCAGTCCCCATGCGAGTTCCTCGGGGGCCTCTCGGGATTCCTCTCCCGTCGATGCCGGGGCCTAAGACCTTGTGTGGAGTCGGGGCCGGAACCTGAGGATTCCTCTCCAGTGCTGACATGGATCTTGGGGTACTTCTGGAGTCTCCCCAGGGGAGTCAGTCCTCGTCTCGAATGCGGGCATGCACTTGCGCTTTCCTCCAGAGCGGTAGCAGCAGTGTCACGCAGTCCGCCGCGTGGATCAAAGGATCTATGGTTTTCCCTCGAGTCTTTCCCACGAGGCTTTCCCACGAGTCTTTCCCACAGGGCTGTCCCACGTGCACACGTGGTGTGAGTCGATCCTCTGTTGAACGTCAAGGCAGTGCAGGGAAAACAGGTTCCTCTGGAATGGACTGACACATCTGGGGGACTCTTGGAATGGTGACATGACCCTGGAGTTCCTCTCGCCTTTCCTGTGGAGAGCGCCTCCTCTTGAGATGCGACGGGAACGCCGGGAATTCTTTCCCTACGAAACAGGGAAAGGATCCCTCATCTCGAGCTAGGAGGCGGAAACGGGGCTCCCCTGGATGTGTGCGGGACCCACGTGCTTCCTCTCGAGTGGAGACGGGTATGTCGGGGAACTTCTTGAGTGGCAGCAAGGGTGTGAAGGACCCTTTGGAAGTTCCAGTGGTTAGACGTGATTAGCCTCGAGAAGCCTCAGCGGAAATGGGCCTCAACTCGCCTGGAGGGCAAAACTTCCTGGATTTTCTCGAGTTGCGGCAGGTGCTCTCGACTTACGACGGGGACCTCAGGGACCCGCTCTGGTGGCCTCAGGAAAGGCCAGTCCCCATGCGAGTTCCTCGGGGGCCTCTCGGGATTCCTCTCCCGTCGATGCCGGGGCCTAAGACCTTGTGTGGAGTCGGTGCCGGAACCTGAGGATTCCTCTCAAGTGCTGACATGGATCTTGGGGTACTTCTGGAGTCTCCCCAGGGGAGTCAGTCCTCGTCTCGAATGCGGGCATGCACTTGCGCTTTCCTCCACAGAGGTAGCAGCAGTGTCACGCAGTCCGCCGCGTGGAGCAAAGGATCTATGGTTTTCCCTCGAGTCTTTCCCACGAGCCTTTCCCACGAGTCTTTCCCACAGGGCTGTCCCACGTGCACACGTGGTGGGAGTCGATCCTCGGCTTGAACGTCAAGGCAGTGCAGGGAAAACAGGTTCCTCTGGAATGGACTGACACATCTGGGGGACTCTTGGAATGGTGTCTCGACCCTGGAGTTCCTCTCGCCTTTCCTGTGGAGATCGCCTCCTCTTGAGATGCGACGGGAACGCCGGGAATTCTTTCCCTACGAAACAGGGAAAGGATCCCTCATCTCGAGCTAGGAGGCGGAAACGGGGCTCCCCTGGATATGTGCGGGACCCACGTGCTTCCTCTCGAGTGGAGACGGGTATGTCGGGGAACTTCTTGAGTTGCAGCAAGGGTGTGAAGGACCCTTTGGAAGTTCCAGTGGTTAGATGTGATTGGCCTCGAGAAGCCTCAGCGGAAATGGGCCTCATCTCGCCTGGAGGGCAAAACCTCCTGGATTTTCTCGAGTTGCGGCAGGTGCTCTCGACTTACGACGGGGACCTCAGGGAACCGCTCTGGTGGCCTCAGGAAAGGCCAGTCCCCATGCGACTTCCACGGGGGCCTCTCGGGATTCCTCTCCCGTCGATGCCGGGGCCTAAGACCTTGTGTGGAGTCGGGGCCGGAACCTGAGGATTCCTCTCCAGTGCTGACATGGATCTTGGGGTACTTCTGGAGTCTCCCCAGGGGAGTCAGTCCTCGTCTCGAATGCAGGCATGCACTTGCGCTTTATTCCAGAGCGGTAGCAGCAGTGTCACGCAGTCCGCCGCGTGGATCAAAGGATCTATGGTTTTC
The DNA here is from genome assembly GCF_042477335.2 of Ovis canadensis. NCBI lineage: Eukaryota > Metazoa > Chordata > Mammalia > Artiodactyla > Bovidae > Ovis > Ovis canadensis. The sequence goes on along the minus strand of NC_091258.1, from coordinate 3,903,352 downwards.
CCTCGAGTCTTTCCCACGAGGCTTTCCCACGAGGCTTTCCCCCAGGGCTGTCCAACGTGCACACGTGGTGGGAGTCGATCCTCGGCTTGAACGTCAAGGCAGTGCAGGGAAAACAGGTTCCTCTGGAATGGACTGACACATCTGTGGGGCTCCTGGAATGGTGTCACGACCCTGGAGTTCGTCTCGCCTTTCCTGTGGAGAGCGCCTCCTCTTGAGATGCGACGGGAACGCCGGGAATTCTTTCCCTACGAAACAGGGAAAGGATCCCTCATCTCGAGCTAGGAGGCGGAAACGCGGCTCCCCTGGATGTGTGCGGGACCCACGTGCTTCCTCTCGAGTGGAGACGGGTATGTCGGGGAACTTCTTGAGTTGCAGCAAGGGTGTGAAGGACCCTTTGGAAGTTCCAGTGGTTAGATGTGATTAGCCTCGAGAAGCCTCAGCGGAAATGGGCCTCATCTCACCTGGAGGGCAAAACTTCCTGGATTTTCTCGAGTTGCGGCAGGTGCTCTCGACTTACGACGGGGACCTCAGGGACCCGCTCTGGTGGCCTCAGGAAAGGCCAGTCCCCATGCGAGTTCCTCGGGGGCCTCTCGGGATTCCTCTCCCATCGATGCCGGGGCCTAAGACCTTGTGTGGAGTCGGGGCCGGAATCTGAGGATTCCTCTCCAGTGCTGACATGAATCTTGGGGTACTTCTGGAGTCTCCCCAGGGGAGTCAGTCCTTGTCTCGAATGCGGGCATGCACTTGCGCTTTCCTCCAGAGCGGTAGCAGCAGTGTCACGCAGTCCGCCGCGTGGATCAAAGGATCTATGGTTTTCCCTCGAGTCTTTCCCACGAGGCTTTCCCACGAGTCTTTCCCACAGGGCTATCCCACGTGCACACGTGGTGGGAGTCGATCCTCGGCTTGAACGTCAAGGCAGTGCAGGGAAAACAGGTTCCTCTGGAATGGACTGACACATCTGGGGGACTCTTGGATTGGTGTCTCGACCCTGGAGTTCCTCTCGCCTTTCCTGTGGAGAGCGCCTCCTCTTGAGATGCGACGGGAACGCCGGGAATTCTTTCCCTACGAAACAGGGAAAGGATCCCTCATCTCGAGCTAGGAGGCGGAAACGGGGCTCCCCTGGATGTGTGCGGCATCCACGTGCTTCCTCTCGAGTGGAGACGGGTATGTCAGGGAACTTCTTGAGTTCCAGCAAGGGTGTGAAGGACCCTTTGGAAGTTCCAGTGGTTAGACTTGATTAGCCTCGAGAAGCCTCAGCGGAAATGGGCCTCAACTCGCCTGGAGGGCAAAACTTCCTGGATTTTCTCGAGTTGCGGCAGGTGCTCTCGACTTACGACGGGGACCTCAGGGACCCGCTCTGGTGGCCTCAGGAAAGGCCAGTCCCCATGCGAGTTCCTCGGGGGCCTCTCGGGATTCCTCTCCCGTCGATGCCGGGGCCTAAGACCTTGTGTGGAGTCGGTGCCGGAACCTGAGGATTCCTCTCCAGTGCTGACATGGATCTTGGGGTACTTCTGGAGTCTCCCCAGGGGAGTCAGTCCTCGTCTCGAGCGGGCATGCACTTGCGCTTTCCTCCATAGCGGTAGCAGCAGTGTCACGCAGTCCGCCGCGTGGAGCAAAGGATCTATGGTTTTCCCTCGAGTCTTTCCCACGAGGCTTTCACACGAGGCTTTCCCACAGGGCTGTACCACGTGCACACGTGGTAGGAGTCGATCCTCGGCTTGAACGGCAAGGCAGTGCAGGGAAAGCAGGTTCCTCTGGAATGGACTGACACATCTGGGGACTCTTGGAATGGTTGCACGACCCTGGAGTTCCTCTCGCCTTTCCTGTGGAGAGCGCCTCCTCTTGAGATGCGACGGGAGTGCCGGGAATTCTTTCCCTAAGAAACAGGGAAAGGATCCCTCATCTCGAGCTAGGAGGCGGAAGCGGGGCTCCCCTTGATATGTGCGGGACCCTCGTGCTTCCTCTCGAGTGGAGACGGGTATGTCGGGGAACTTCTGGAGTTGCAGCAAGGGTGTGAAGGACCCTTTGGAAGTTCCAGTGGTTACATGTGATTACCCTCGAGAAGCCTCAGCGGTAATGGGCCTCATCTCGCCTGGAGGGCAAAACCTCCTGGATTTTCTCGAGTTGCGGCTGGTGCTCTCGACTTTCGACGGGGACCTCAGGGACCCGCTCTGGTGGCCTCAGGAAAGGCCAGTCCCCATGCGAGTTCCTCGGGGGCCTCTCGGGATTCCTCTCCCGTCGATGCCGGGGCCTAAGACCTTGTGTGGAATCGGGGCCGGAACCTGAGGATTCCTCTCCAGAGCTGACATGGATCTTGGGGTACTTCTGGAGTCTCCCCAGGGGAGTCAATCCTCGTCTCGAATTCGGGCATGCACTTGTGCTTTCCTCCAGAGCGGTAGCAGCAGTGTCACGCAGTCCGCCGCGTGGATCAAAGGATCTATGGTTTTCCCTCGAGTCTTTCCCACGAGGCTTTCCCACGAGGCTTTCCCACAGGGCTGTCCCACGTGCACACGTGGTGGGAGTCGATCCTCGGCTTGAACGTCAAGGCAGTGCAGGGAAAACAGGTTCCTCTGGAATGGACTGACACATCTGGGGGACTCTTGGAAAGGTGGCACAAGCCTTTAGTTCCTCGCCTTTCCTGTGGAGAGCGCCTCCTCTTGAGATGCGCCGGGAACGCCGGGAATTCTTTCCCTACGAAACAGGGAAAGGATAGCTCATCTCGAGCTAGGAGGCAGAAACGGGTCTCCCCTGGATGTGTGCGGGACCCTCGTGCTTCCTCTAGAGTGGAGACGGGTATGTCGGGGAACTTCTTGAGTTGCAGCAAGGGTGTGAAGGCTCCTTTGGAAGTTCCAGTGGTTAGATGTGATTAGCCTCGAGAAGCCTCAGCGGAAATGGGCCTCATCTCGCCTGGAGGGCAAAACCTCCAGTATTTTCTCGAGTTGCGGCAGGTGCTCTCGACTTACGACGGGGACCTCAGGGACCCGCTCTGGTGGCCTCAGGAAAGGCCAGTCCCAATGCGACTTCCTCGGGGGCCTCTCGGGATTCCTCTCCCGTCGATGCCAGGGCCTAAGACCTTGTGTGGAGTCGGGCCCGGAACCTGAGGATTCCTCTCTAGTGTGACATGCATCTTTGGGTACTTCTGTAGTCTCCCCAGGGGAGTCAGTACTCATCTCGAATGCGGGCATGCACTTCCGCTTTCCTCCAGAGCAGTAGCAGCAGTGTCGCGCAGTCCGTCGCGTGGAGCAAAGGATCTATGGTTTTCCCTCGAGTCTTTCCCACGAGGCTTTCCCAAGAGACTTACCCACAGGGCTGTCCCACGTGCACACGTGGTGGGAGTCGATCCTCGGCTTGAACGTCAAGGCAGTGCAGGGAAAACAGGTTCCTCTGGAATGGACTGACACATCTGGGGGACTCTTGGAATGGTGGCACGACCCTGAAGTTCCTCTCGCCTATCCTGTGGAGAGCGCCTCCTCTTGAGATGCGACGGGAACGCCGGGAATTCTTTCCCTACGAAACAGGGAAAGGATCACTCATCTCGAGCTGGGAGGCGGAAACGGGGCTCCCCTGGATGTGTGCGGGACCCTCGTGCTTCCTCTCGAGTGGAGACGTGTATGTCGGGGAACTTCTTCAGTTGCAGCAAGGGTGTGAAGGACCCTTTGGAAGTTCCAGTGGTTAGATGTGATTAGGCTCGAGAAGCCTCAGAGGAAATGGGCCTCATCTCGGCTGGAGGGCAAAACCTCCTGGATTTTCTCGAGTTGCGGCAGGTGCTCTCGACTTAGGACGGGGACCTCAGGGACCCGCTCTGGTGGCCTCAGGAAAGGCCAGTCCCCATGCGAGTTCCTCGGGGGCCTCTCGGGATTCCTCTCCCGTCGAAGCCGGGGCCTAAGACCTTGTGTGGAGTCGGGGCCGGAACCTGAGGATTCCTCTCTAGAGCTGACATGGATCTTGGGGTACTTCTGGAGTCTCCCCAGGGGAGTCAGTCCTCATCTCGAATGCGGGCATGCACTTCCGCTTTCCTCCAGAGCGGTAGCAGCAGTGTCACGCAGTCCGTCGCATGGAGCAAAGGATCTATGGTTTTCCCTCGAGTCTTTCCCACTAGGCTTTCCCAAGTGGCTTACCCACAGGGCTGTCCCACGTGCACACCTGGTGGGAGTCGATCCTCGGCTTGAACGTCAAGGCAGTGCAGGGAAAACAGGTTCCTCTGGAATGGACTGACACATCTGTGGGACTCTTGGAATGGTGGCACGACCCTGGAGTTCCTCTCGCCTTTCCTGTGGAGAGCGCCTCCTCTTGAGATGCGACGGGAACGCCGGGAATTCTTTCCCTACGAAACAGGGAAAGGATCCCACATCTCGAGCTAGGAGGCGGAAACGGGGCTCCCCTGGATGTGTGCGGGACCCACGTGCTTCCTCTCGAGTGGAGACGGGTATGTCGGGGAACTTCTGGAGTTGCAGCAAGGGTGTGAAGGACCCTTTGGAAGTTCCAGTGGTTAGATGTGATTACCCTCGAGAAGCCTCAGCGGAAATGGTCCTCATCTCGCCTGGAGGGCAAAACCTCCTGGATTTTCTCGAGTTGTGGCAGGTGCTCTCGACTTACGACGGGGACCCCAGGGACCCGCTCTGGTGGCCTCAGGAAAGGCCAGTCCCCATGCGAGTTCCTCGGGGGCCTCTCGGGATTCCTATCCCGTCGATGCCGAGGCCTAAGACCTTGTGTGGAGTCGGGGCCGGAACCTGAGGATTCCTCTCCAGTGCTGACATGGATCTTGGGGTACTTCTGGAGTCTCCCCAGGGGAGTCAGTCCTTGTCTCGAATGCAGGCATGCACTTGCGCTTTCCTCCAGAGCGGAAGCAGCAGTGTCACGCAGTCCGCCGCGTGGATCAAAGGATCTATGGTTTTCCCTCGAGGCTTTCCCACGAGGCTTTCCCACGAGCCTTTCACACAGGGCTGTCCCACGTGCACACGTGGTGGGAGTCGATCCTTGGCTTGAACGTCAAGGCAGTGCAGGGAAAACAGGTTCCTCTGGAATGGACTGACACATCTGAGGGACTCTTGGAATGGTTGCACGACCCTGGAGTTCCTCTCGCCTTTCCTGTGGAGAGCGCCTCCTCTTGAGATGCGACGGGAACGCCGGGAATTGTTTCCCTACCAAAAAGGGAAAGGATCCCTCAGCTCTATCTAGGAGGAGGAAACGGGGCTCCCCTGGATGTGTGCGGGACCCTCGTGCTTCCTCTCGAGTGGAGACGGGTATGTCGGGGAACTTCTTGAGTTGCAGCAAGGGTGTGAAGGACCCTTTGGAAGTTCCAGTGGTTAGATGTGATTAGCCTCGAGAAGCCTCAGCGGAAATGGGCCTCATCTCGCCTGGAGGGCAAAACCTCCTGGATTTTCTCGAGTTGCGGCAGGTGCTCTCGACTTACGACGTGGACCTCAGGGACCCGCTCTGGTGGCCTCAGGAAAGGCCAATCCCCATGCGAGTTTCTATGGGGCCACTCGTCATTCCTCTCCCGTCGATGCCGGGGCCTAAGACCTTGTGTGGAGTCGGGGCCGGAACCTGAGGATTCCTCTCCAGGGCTGACATGGATCTTGGGGTACTTCTGGAGTCTCCCCAGGGGAGTCAGTCCTTGTCTCGAATGCGGGCATGCTCTTGCGCATTCCTCCAGAGCGGTAGCAGCAGTGTCACGCATTTCGCCGCGTGGATCAAGGGATCTATGGCTTTCCCCCGAGGCTTTCCCACGAGGCTTTCCCACAGGGCTGTCCCACATGCCACCGTGGTGGGAGTCGATCATCGGCATGAACGTCCAGGCAGTGCAGGGAAAATACTTTCCTCTGGAATGGACTGACACATCTGGGGGACTCTTGGAATGGTGGCACGACCCTGGAGTTCCTCTCGCCTCTCCTGTGGAGAGCGCCTCCTCTTAAGATGCGACAGGAACGCCGGGAATTCTTTCCCTACGAAACAGGAAAGGATCCCTCATCTCGAGCTAGCAGGCGCAAACGGGGCTCCTCTGGATGTGTACGGGACCCTCGTGCTTCCTCTCGAGTGGATACGGGTATGTCGGGGAACTTCTTGAGTTGCAGCAGGGGTGTGAAGGACCCTTTGGAAGTTCCAGTGGTTAGATGTGATTAGCCTCGAGAAGCCTCAGCGGAAATGGGCCTCATCTCGCCTGGAGGGCAAAACCTCCTGGATTTTCTCGAGTTGCGGCAGGTGCTCTCGACTTACGACGGGGACCTGAGGGACCCGCTCTGGTGGCCTCAGGAAAGCCCAGTCCCCATGCGAGTTCTTCGGGGGCCTCTCGGGATTCCTCTCCCGTCGATGCCGGGGCCTAAGACCTTGTGTGGAGTCGGGGCCGGAACCTGAGGATTCCTCTCCAGTGCTGACATGGATCTTGCGGTATTCTGGAGTCTCCCCAGGAGAGTCAGTCCTCGCCTCGAATGCGGGCATGCACTTGCGCTTTCCTCCAGAGCGGTAGCAGCAGTGTCACGCAATCCGCCACGTAGGTCAAAGGATCTATGTTTTTCCCTCGAGTCTTTCCAAGAGGCTTTCCCACGAGGCTTGCCCACAGGGCTGTCCCACGTGCACACGTGGTGGGAGTCGATCCTCGGCTTGAACGTCAAGGCAGTGCAGGGAAAACAGGTTCCTCTGGAATGGACTGACACATCTGAGGGACTCTTGGAATGGTGGCACGATCCTGGAGTTCCTCTCGCCTTTCCTGTGGAGAGCGCCTCCTCTTGAGATGCGACGGGAACGCCGGGAATTCTTTCCCTACCGAAAAGGGAAAGGATCCCTCAGCTCTAGCTAGGAGGAGGAAACGGGGCTCCCCTGGATGTGTGCGGGACCCTCGTGCTTCCTCTCGAGTGGAGACGGGTATGTCGGGGAACTTCTTGAGTTGCAGTAAGGCTGTGAAGGACCCTTTGGAAGTTCCAGTGGTTAGATGTGATTAGCCTCGAGAAGCCTTAGCGGAAATGGGCCTCATCTCGCCTGTAGGGCAAAACCTCCTGGATTGTCTCGAGTTGCGGCAGGTGCTCTCGACTTACGACGGGGACCTCAGGGACCCGCTCTGGTGGCCTCAGGAAAAGCCAATCCCCATGCGAGTTTCTCGGGGGCCACTCGGCATTCTTCTCCCTTCGATGCCGGGGCCTAAGACCTTGTGTGGAGTCGGGGCCGGAACCTGAGGTTTCCTCTCCAGTGCTGACATGGATCTTGGGGTACTTCTGGAGTCTCCCCAGGGGAGTCAGTCCTCGTCTCGAATGCGGGCATGCTCTTGCGCTTTCCTCCAGAGCGGTAGCAGCAGTGTCACGCATTTCGCCGCGTGGATCAAGGGATCTATGGCATTCCCCCGAGGCTTTCCCACGAGGGTTTCCCACAGTGCTGTCCCACATGCCACCGTGGTGGGAGTCGATCCTCGGCATGAACATCCAGGCAGTGCAGGGAAAATACGTTCCTCTGGAATGGACTGACACATCTGGGGGACTCTTGGAATGGTGGCACGACCCTGGAGTTCCTCTCGCCTCTCCTGTGGAGAGCGCCTCCTCTTAAGATGCGACAGGAACGCCGGGAATTCTTTCCCTACGAAACAGGAAAGGATCCCTCATCTCGAGCTAGGAGGCGGAAACGGGGCTCCGCTGGATGTGTGTGGGACCCACGTGCTTCCTCTCGAGTGGAGACGGGTATGTCGGGGAAATTCTTGAGTTGCAGCAAGGGTGTGAAGGACACTTTGGAAGTTAGAGTGGTTAGACGTGATTAGCCTCCAGAAGCATCAGCGGAAATGGGCCTCATCTCGCCTGGAGGGCAAAACCTCCTGGATTTTCTCGAGTTGCGGCAGGTGCTCTCGACTTACGACGGGAACCTCAGGGACCCGCTCTGGTGGCCTCAGGAAAGGCCAGTCCCCATGCGACTTCCTCGGGGGCCTCTCGGGATTCCTCTCCCGTCGATGCCGGGGCCGAAGACCTTGTGTGGAGTCGGGGCCGGAACCTGAGGATTCCTCTCCAGTGCTGACATGGATCTTGGGATACTTCTGGAGTCTCCCCAGGGGAGTCAGTCCTCGTCTCGAATGCGGGCATGCACTTGTGCTTTCCTCCAGAGCGGTAGCAGCAGTGTCACGCAGTCCGCCGCGTGGATCAAAGGATCTATGGTTTTCCCTCGAGTCTTTCCCACGAGGCTTTCCCACAGGGCTGTCCCACGTGCACACGTGGTGGGAGTCGATCCTCGGCTTGAACGTCAAGGCAGTGCAGGGAAAACAGGTTCCTCTGGAATGGACTGACACATCTGGGGGACTCTTTGAATGGTGTCACGACCCTGGAGTTCCTCTCGCCTTTCCTGTGGAGAGCGCCTCCTCTTGAGATGCGACGGGAACGCCGGGAATTCTTTCCCTACGAATCAGGGAAAGGATCCCTCATCTCGAGCTAGGAGGCGGAAACGGGGCTCCCCTGGATGTGTGCGGGACCCACGTGATTCCTCTCGAGTGGAGACGGGTATGTCGGTGAACTTCTTGAGCTGCAGCAAGGGTGTGAAGGACCCTTTGGAAGTTCCAGTGGTTAGACGTGATTAGCCTCGAGAAGCCTCAGCGGAAATGGGCCTTATCTCGCCTGGAGGGTAAAACCTCCTGGATTTTCTCGAGTTGCGGCAGGTGCTCTCGACTTACGACGGGGACCTCAGGGACCCGCTCTGGTGGCCTCAGGAAAGGCCAGTCCCCATGCGAGTTCCTCGGGGGCCTCTCGGGATTCCTCTCCCGTCGATGCCGGGGCCTAAGACCTTGTGTGGAGTCGGGGCCGGAACCTGAGGATTCCTCTCCAGTGCTGACATGGATCTTGGGGTACTTCTGGAGTCTCCCCAGGGGAGTCAGTCCTCGTCTCGAATGCGGGCATGCACTTGCGCTTTCCTCCAGAGCGGTAGCAGCAGTGTCACGCAGTCCGCCGCGTGGAGCAAAGGATCTATGGTTTTCCCTCGAGTCTTTCCCACGAGGCTTTCCCACGAGGCTTTCCCACAGGGCTGTCCCACGTGCACACGTGGTGGGAGTCGATCCTTGGCTTGAACGTCAAGGCAGTGCAGGGAAAACAGGTTCCTCTGGAATGGACTGACACATCTGGGGGACTCTTGGAATGGTGGCATGACCCTGGAGTTCCTCTCGCCTTTCCTGTGGAGAGCGCCTCCTCTTGAGATGCGACGGGAACGCCGGGAATTCTTTCCCTACGAAACAGGGAAAGGATCCCTCATCTCGAGCTAGGAGGCGGAAACGGGGCTCCCCTGGATGTGTGCGGGACACCACGTGCTTCCTCTCGAGTGGAGACGGGTATGTCGGGGAACTTCTTGAGTTGCAGCAAGGTTGTGAAGGACCCTTTGGAAGTTCCAGTGCTTAGATGTGATTGGCCTCGAGAAGCCTCTGCGGAAATGGGCCTCATCTCGCCTGGAGGGCAAAACCTCCTGGATTTTCTCGAGTTGCGGCAGGTGCTCTCGACTTACGACGGGGACCTCAGGGACCCGCTCTGGTGGCCTCAGGAAAGGCCAGTCCCCATGCGAGTTCCTCGGGGGCCTCTCGGGATTCCTCTCCCGTCGTTGCCGGGGCCTAAGACCTTGTGTGGAGTCGGGGCCGGAACCTGAGGATTCCTCTCCAGTGCTGACATGGATCTTGGGGTACTTCTGGAGTCTCCCCAGGGGAGTCAGTCCTCGTCTCGAATGCGGGCATGCACTTGCGCTTTCCTCCAGAGCGGTAGCAGCAGTGTCATGCAGTCCGCCGCGTGGATCAAAGGATCTATGGTTTTCCCTCGAGTCTTTCCCACGAGGCTTTCCCACGAGGCTTTCCCACAGGGCTGTCCCACGTGCACACGGGGTGGGAGTGGATCCTCGGCTTGAACGCCAAGGCAGTGCAGGGAAAAGGGGTTACTCTGGAATTGACTGACACATCTGGTGGACTCTTGGAATGGTGGCACGACCCTGGAGTTCCTCTCGCCTTTCCTGTGGAGAGCGCCTCCTCTTGAGATGCGACGGGAACGCCGGGAATTCTTTCCCTACGAAACAGGGAAAGGATCCCTCATCTCGAGCTTGGAGGCGGAAACGGGGCTCCCCTGGATGTGTGCGGGACACCACGTGCTTCCTCTCGAGTGGAGACCGGTATGTCGGGGAACTTCTTGAGTTGCAGCAAGGGTGTGAAGGACCCTTTGGAAGTTCCAGTGGTTAGATGTGATTGGCCTCGAAAAGCCTCAGCGGAAATGGGCCTCATCTCGCCTGGAGGGCAAAACCTCCTGGATTTTCTCGAGTTGCGGCAGGTGCTCTCGACTTACGACGAGGACCTCAGGGACCCGCTCTGGTGGCCTCAGGAAAGGCCAGTCCCCATGCGAGTTCCTCTGGGGATTCCTCTCCCGTCGATGCCGGGGCCTAAGACCTTGTGTGGAGTCGGGGCCGGAACCTGAGGATTCCTCTCCAGTGCTGACATGGATCTTGGGGTACTTCTGGAGTCTCCCCAGGGGAGTCAGTCCTCGTCTCGAATGCGGGCATGCACTTGCGCTTTCCTCCAGAGCGGTAGCAGCAGTGTCACGCAGTCCGCCGCGTGGATCAAAGGATCTATGGTTTTCCCTCGAGTCTTTCCCACGAGGCTTTCCCACGAGGCTTTCCCACAGGGCTGTCCCACGTGCACACGTGGTGGGAGTCGATCCTCGGATTGAACGTCAAGGCAGTGCAGGGAAAACAGGCTCCTCTGGAATGGACTGACACATCTGGGGGACTCTTGGAATGGTGGCACGACCCTGGAGTTCCTCTCGCCTTTCCTGTGGAGAGCGCCTCCTCTTGAGATGCGAGGGGAACGCCGGGAATTCTTTCCCTACGAAACAGGGAAAGGATCCCTCATCTCGAGCTAGGAGGCGGAAACGGGGCTCCCCTGGATGTGTGCGGGACACCACGTGCTTCCTCTCGAGTGCAGACGGGTATGTCGGGGAACTTCTTGAGTTGCAGCAAGGGTGTGAAGGACCCTTTGGAAGTTTCAGTGGTTAGATGTGATTGGCCTCGAGAAGCCTCAGCGGAAATGGGCCTCATCTCGCCTGGAGGGCAAAACCTCCTGGATTTTCTCGAGTTGCGGCAGGTGCTATCGACTTACGACGGGGACCTCAGGGACCCGCTCTGGTGGCCTCAGGAAAGGCCAGTCCCCATGCGAGTTCCTCGGGGGCCTCTCGGGATTCCTCTCCCGTCGATGCCAGGGCCTAAGACCTTGTGTGGAGTCGGGGCCGGAACCTGAGGATTCCTCTCCAGTGCTGACATGGATCTTGGGGTACTTCTGGAGTCTCCCCAGGGGAGTCAGTCCTCCTCTCGAATGCGGGCATGCACTTGCACTTTCCTCCAGAGCGGTAGCAGCAGTGTCACGCAGTCCGCCGCGTGGATCAAAGGATCTATGGTTTTCCCTCGAGTCTTTCCCACGAGGCTTTCCCACAGGGCTGTCCCACCTGCACACATGGTGGGAGTCGATCCTCGGCTTGAACGTCAAGGCAGTGCAGGGATAACAGGTTCCTCTGGAATGGACTGACACATCTGGGGGACTCTTGGAATGGTGGCATGACCCTGGAGTTCCTCTCGCCTTTCTTGTGGAGAGCGCCTCCTCTTGAGATGCAACGGGAACGCCGGAAATTCTTTCCCTACGAAACAGGGAAAGGATCCCTCATCTCGAGCTAGGAGGCGGAAACGGGGCTTCCCTGGATGTGTGCGGGACACCACGTGCTTCCTCTAGAGTGGAGACGGGTATGTCGGGGATCTTCTTGAGTTGCAGCAAGGGTGTGAAGGACCCTTTGGAAGTTCCAGTGGTTAGATGTGATTGGCCTCGAGAAGCCTCAGCGGAAATGGGCCTCATCTCGCCTGGAGGGCAAAACCTCCTGGATTTTCTCGAGTTGCGGCAGGTGCTCTCGACTTACGACGGGGACCTCAGGGACCCGCTCTGGTGGCCTCAGGAAAGGCCAGTCCCCATGCGAGTTCCTCGGGGGCCTCTCGGGATTCCTCTCCCGTCGATGCCGGGGCCTAAGACCTTGTGTGGAGTCGGGGCCGGAACCTGAGGATTCCTCTCCAGTGCTGACATGGATCTTGGGGTACTTCTGGAGTCTCCCCAGGGGAGTCAGTCCACGTCTCGAATGCGGGCATGCACTTGCGCTTTCCTCCAGAGCGGTAGCAGCAGTGTCACGCAGTCCGCCGCGTGGATCAAAGGATCTATGGTTTTCCCTCGAGTCTTTCCCACGAGGCTTTCCCACGAGGCTTTCCCACAGGGCTGTCCCACGTGCACACGTGGTGGGAGTCGATCCTCGGCTTGAACGTCAAGGCAGTGCAGGGAAAAGGGGTTCCTCTGGAATGGACTGACACATCTGGTGGACTCTTGGAATGGTGGCACGACCCTGGAGTTCCTCTCGCCTTTCCTGTGGAGAGCGCCTCCTCTTGAGATGCGACGGGAACGCCGGGAATTCTTTCCCTACGAAACAGGGAAAGGATCCCTCATCTCGAGCTAGGAGGCGGAAACGGGGCTCCCCTGGATGTGTGCGGGACACCACGTGCTTCCTCTCGAGTGGAGACGGGTATGTCGGGGAACTTCTTGAGTTGCAGCAAGGGTGTGAAGGACCCTTTGGATGTTCCAGTGGTTAGATGTGATTGGCCTCGAAAAGCCTCAGCGGAAATGGGCCTCATCTCGCCTGGAGGGCAAAACCTCCTGGATTTTCTCGAGTTGCGGCAGGTGCTCTCGACTTACGACGAGGACCTCAGGGACCCGCTCTGGTGGCCTCAGGAAAGGCCAGTCCCCATGCGAGTTCCTCTGGGGATTCCTCTCCCGTCGATGCCGGGGCCTAAGACCTTGTGTGGAGTCGGGGCCGGAACCTGAGGATTCCTCTCCAGTGCTGACATGGATCTTGGGGTACTTCTGGAGTCTCCCCAGGGGAGTCAGTCCTCGTCTCGAATGCGGGCATGCACTTGCGCTTTCCTCCAGAGCGGTAGCAGCAGTGTCACGCAGTCCGCCGCGTGGATCAAAGGATCTATGGTTTTCCCTCGAGTCTTTCCCACGAGGCTTTCCCACGAGGCTTTCCCACAGGGCTGTCCCACGTGCACACGTGGTGGGAGTCGATCCTCTGTTGAACGTCAAGGCAGTGCAGGGAAAACAGGTTCCTCTGGAATGGACTGACACATCTGGGGGACTCTTGGAATGGTGGCACGACCCTGGAGTTCCTCTCGCCTTTCCTGTGGAGAGCGCCTCCTCTTGAGATGCGACGGGAACGCCGGGAATTCTTTCCGTACGAAACAGGGAAAGGATCCCTCATCTCGAGCTAGGAGGCGGAAACGGGGCTCCCCTGGATGTGTGCGGGACACCACGTGCTTCCTCTCGAGTGGAGACGGGTATGTCGGGGAACTTCTTGAGTTGCAGCAAGGGTGTGAAGGACCCTTTGGAAGTTCCAGTGGTTAGATGTGATTGGCCTCGAAAAGCCTCAGCGGAAATGGGCCTCATCTCGCCTGGAGGGCAAAACCTCCTGGATTTCCTCGAGTTGCGACAGGTGCTCTCGACTTACGACGGGGACCTCAGGGACCCGCTCTGGTGGCCTCAGGAAAGGCCAGTCCCCATGCGAGTTCCTCGGGGGCCTCTCGGGATTCCTCTCCCGTCGATGCCGGGGCCTAAGACCTTGTGTGGAGTCGGGGCCGGAACCTGAGGATTCCTCTCCAGTGCTGACATGGATCTTGGGGTACTTCTGGAGTCTCCCCAGGGGAGTCAATCCTCGTCTCGAATGCGGGCATGCACTTGCGCTTTCCTCCAGAGCGGTAGCAGCAGTGTCACGCAGTCCGCCGCGTGGATCAAAGGATCTATGGTTTTCCCTCGAGTCTTTCCCACGAGGCTTTCCCACGAGTCTTTCCCACAGGGCTGTCCCACGTGCACACGTGGTGTGAGTCGATCCTCTGTTGAACGTCAAGGCAGTGCAGGGAAAACAGGTTCCTCTGGAATGGACTGACACATCTGGGGGACTCTTGGAATGGTGGCATGACCCTGGAGTTCCTCTCGCCTTTCCTGTGGAGAGCGCCTCCTCTTGAGATGCGACGGGAACGCCGGGAATTCTTTCCCTACGAAACAGGGAAAGGATCCCTCATCTCGAGCTAGGAGGCGGAAACGGGGCTCCCCTGGATGTGTGCGGGACACCACGTGCTTCCTCTCGAGTGGAGACGGGTATGTCGGGGAACTTCTTGAGTTGCAGCAAGGGTGTGAAGGACCCTTTGGAAGTTCCAGTGGTTAGATGTGATTGGCCTCGAGAAGCCTCAGCGGAAATGGGCCTCATCTCGCCTGGAGGGCAAAACCTCCTGGATTTTCTCGAGTTGCGGCAGGTGCTCTCGACTTACGACGGGGACCTCAGGGACCCGCTCTGGTGGCCTCAGGAAAGGCCAGTCTGCATGCGAGTTCCTCGGGGGCCTCTCGGGATTCCTCTCCCGTCGATGCCGGGGCCTAAGACCTTGTGTGGAGTCGGGGCCGGAACCTGAGGATTCCTCTCCAGTGCTGACATGGATCTTGGGGTACTTCTGGAGTCTCCCCAGGGGCGTCAGTCCTCGTCTCGAATGCGGGCATGCACTTGCGCTTTCCTCCAGAGCGGTAGCAGCAGTGTCACGCAGTCCGCCGCGTGGATCAAAGGATCTATGGTTTTCCCTCGAGTCTTTCCCACGAGGCTTTCCCACGAGGCTTTCCCACAGGACTGTCCCACGTGCACACGTGGTGGGAGTCGATCCTCTGTTGAACGTCAAGGCAGTGCAGGGAAAACAGGTTCCTCTGGAATGGACTGACACATCTGGGGGACTCTTGGAATGGTGGCACGACCCTGGAGTTCCTCTCGCCTTTCCTGTGGAGAGCGCCTCCTCTTGAGATGCGACGGGAACGCCGGGAATTCTTTCCCTACGAAACAGGGAAAGGATCCCTCATCTCGAGCTAGGAGGCGGAAACGGGGCTCCCCTGGATGTGTGCGGGACACCACGTGCTTCCTCTCGAGTGGAGACGGGTATGTCGGGGAACTTCTTGAGTTGCAGCAAGGGTGTGAAGGACCCTTTGGAAGTTCCAGTGGTTAGATGTGATTGGCATCGAGAAGCCTCAGCGGAAATGGGCCTCATCTCGCCTGGAGGGCAAAACCTCCTGGATTTTCTCGAGTTGTGGCTGGTGCTCTCGACTTACGACGGGGACCTCAGGGACCCGCTCTGGTGGCCTCAGGAAAGGCCAGTCCCCATGCGAGTTCCTCG
Organism: Ovis canadensis; assembly: GCF_042477335.2. Lineage (NCBI taxonomy): Eukaryota > Metazoa > Chordata > Mammalia > Artiodactyla > Bovidae > Ovis > Ovis canadensis. Next base: position 3,888,139 of record NC_091258.1, on the reverse strand, counting down.
GGGGCCTCTCGGGATTCCTCTCCCGTCGATGCCTGGGCCTAAGACCTTGTGTGGAGTCGGGGCCGGAACCTGAGGATTCCTCTCCAGTGCTGACATGGATCTTGGGGTACTTCTGGAGTCTCCCCAGGGGAGTCAGTCCTCGTCTCGAATGCGGGCATGCACTTGCGCTTTCCTCCAGAGCGGTAGCATCAGTGTCACGCATTCCGCCGCGTGGAGCAAAGGGTCTATGGTTTTCCCTCGAGTCTTTCCCACGAGGCTTTCCCACGAGGCTTTCCCACAGGGCTGTCCCACGTGCACACGTGGTGGGAGTCGATCCTCGGCTTGAACGTCAAGGCAGTGCAGGGAAAACAGGTTCCTCTGGAATGGACTGACACATCTGCCGGACTCTTGGAATGGTGTCACGACCCTGGAGTTCTTCTGGCCTTTCCTGTGGAGAGCGCCTCCTCTTGAGATGCGACGGGAACGCCGGAATTCTTTCCCTACGAAACAGGGAAAGGATCCCTCATCTCGAGCTAGCAGGCGGAAACGGGGCTCCGCTGGATGTGTGCGGGACCCACGTGCTTCCTCTCGAGTGGAGACGGGTATGTCGGGGAACTTCTTGAGTTGCAGCAAGGGTGTGAAGGACCCTTTGGAAGTTCCAGTGGTTAGACGTGATTAGCCTCGAGAAGCCTCAGCGGAAATGGGCCTCATCTCGCCTGGAGGGCAAAACCTCCTGGATTTTCTCGAGTTGCGGCAGGTGCTCTCGACTTACGACGGGGACCTCAGGGACCCGCTCTGGTGGCCTCAGGAAAGGCCAGTCCCCATGCGACTTCCTCGGGGGCCTCTCGGGATTCCTCTCCCGTTGATGCCGGGGCCGAAGACCTTGTGTGGAGTCGGGGCCGGAACCTGAGGATTCCTCTCCAGTGCTGAAATGGATCTTGGGGTACTTCTGGAGTCTCCCCAGGGGAGTCAGTCCTCGTCTCGAATGCGGGCATGCACTTGCGCTTTCCTCCAGAGCGGTAGCAGCAGTGTCACGCAGTCCGCCGCGTGGATCAAAGGATCTATGCTTTTCCCTCGAGTCTTTCCCACGAGGCTTTCCCACGAGGCTTTCCCACAGGGCTGTCCCACGTGCACACGTGGTGGGAGTCGATCCTCGGCTTGAACGTCAAGGCAGTGCAGGGAAAACAGGTTCCTCTGGAATGGACCGACACATCTGGGGGACTCTTTGAATGGTGTCACGACCCTGGAGTTCCTCTCGCCTTTCCTGTGGAGAGCGCCTCCTCTTGAGATGCGACGGGAACGCCGGGAATTCTTTCCCTACGAAACAGGGAAAGGATCCCTCATCTCGAGCTAGGAGGCGGAAACGGGGCTCCCCTGGATGTGTGCGGGACCCACGTGATTCCTCTCGAGTGGAGACGGGTATGTCGGTGAACTTCTTGAGTTGCAGCAAGGGTGTGAAGGACCCTTTGGAAGTTCCAGTGGTTAGACGTGATTAGCCTCGAGAAGCCGCAGCGGAAATGGGCCTTATCTCGCCTGGAGGGTAAAACCTCCTGGATTTTCTCGAGTTTCGGCAGGTGCTCTCGACTTACGACGGGGACCTCTGGGACCCGCTCTGGTGGCCTCAGGAAAGGCCAGTCCCCATGCGAGTTCCTCGGGGGCCTCTTGGGATTCCTCTCCCGTCGATGCCGGGGCCTAAGACCTTGTGTGGAGTCGGGGCCGGAACCTGAGGATTCCTCTCCAGTGCTGACATGGAACTTGGGGTACTTCTGGAGCCTCCCCAGGGGAGTCAGTCCACGTCTCGAATGCGGGCATGCACTTGCGCTTTCCTCCAGAGCGGTAGCAGCAGTGTCACGCATTCCGCCGCGTGGATCAAAGGATCTATGGTTTTCCCTCGAGTCTTTCCCACGAGGCTTTCCCACGAGGCTTTCCCACAGGGCTGTCCCACGTGCACACGTGGTGGGAGTCGATCCTCGGCTTGAACGTCAAGGCAGTGCAGGGAAAACAGGTTCCTCTGGAATGGACTGACATATCTGGGGGACTGTTGGAATGGTGGCACGACTCTGGAGTTCCTCTCGCCTTTCCTGTGGAGAGCGCCTCCTCTTGAGATGCGACGGGAACGCCGGGAATTCTTTCCCTACGAATCAGGGAATGGATCCCTCATCTCGAGCTAGGAGGCGGAAACGGGGCTCCCCTGGATGTGTGCGGGACACCACGTGCTTCCTCTCGAGTGGAGACGGGTATGTCGGGGAACTTCTTGAGTTGCAGCAAGGGTGTGAAGGACCCTTTGGAAGTTCCAGTGGTTAGATGTGATTGGCCTCGAGAAGCCTCAGCGGAAATGGGCCTCATCTCGCCTGGAGGGCAAAACCTCCTGGATTTTCGCGAGTTGCGGCAGGTGCTCTCGACTTACGACGGGGAACTCAGGGACCCGCTCTGGTGGCCTCAGGAAAGGCCAGTCCGCATGCGAGTTCCTCGGGGGCCTCTCGGGATTCCTCTCCCGTCGATACCGGGGCCTAAGACCTTGTGTGGAGTCGGGGCCGGAACCTGAGGATTCCTCTCCAGTGCTGACATGGATCTTGGGGTACTTCTGGAGTCTCCCCAGTGGAGTCAGTCCTCGTCTCGAATGCGGGCATGCACTTGCGCTTTCCTCCAAAGCGGTAGCAGCAGTGTCACGCAGTCCGCCGCGTGGATCAAAGGATCTATGGTTTTCCCTCGAGTCTTTCCCACGAGGCTTTCCCACGAGGCTTTCCCACAGGGCTGTCCCACGTGCACACGTGGTGGGAGTCGATCCTCGGCTTGAACGTCAAGGCAGTGCAGGGAAAAGGGGTTCCTCTGGAATGGACTGACACATCTGGTGGACTCTTGGAATGGTGGCACGACCCTGGAGTTCCTCTCGCCTTTCCTGTGGAGAGCGCCTCCTCTTGAGATGCGACGGGAACGCCGGGAATTCTTTCCCTACGAAACAGGGAAAGGATCCCTCATCTCGAGCTAGGAGGCGGAAACGGGGCTCCCCTGGATGTGTGCGGGACACCACGTGCTTCCTCTCGAGTGGAGACGGGTATGTCGGGGAACTTCTTGAGTTGCAGCAAGGGTGTGAAGGACCCTTTGGAAGTTCCAGTGGTTAGATGTGATTGGCCTCGAAAAGCCTCAGCGGAAATGGGCCTCATCTCGCCTGGAGGGCAAAACCTCCTGGATTTTCTCGAGTTGCGGCAGGTGCTCTCGACTTACGACGAGGACCTCAGGGACCCGCTCTGGTGGCCTCAGGAAAGGCCAGTCCCCATGCGAGTTCCTCGGGGGCCTCTCGGGATTCCTCTCCCGTCGATGCCGGGGCCTAAGACCTTGTGTGGAGTCGGGGCCGGAACCTGAGGATTCCTCTCCAGTGCTGACATGGATCTTGGGGTACTTCTGGAGTCTCCCCAGGGGAGTCAGTCCTCGTCTCGAATGCGGGCATGCACTTGCGCTTTCCTCCAGAGCGGTAGCAGCAGTGTCACGCAGTCCGCCGCGTGGATCAAAGGATCTATGCTTTTCCCTCGAGTCTTTCCCACGAGGCTTTCCCACGAGGCTTTCCCACAGGGCTGTCCCACGTGCACACGTGGTGGGAGTCGATCCTCGGCTTGAACGTCAAGGCAGTGCAGGGAAAACAGGTTCCTCTGGAATGGACTGACACATCTGGGGGACTCTTGGAATGGTGGCACGACCCTGGAGTTCCTCTCGCCTTTCCTGTGGAGAGCGCCTCCTCTTGAGATGCGACGAGAACGCCGGGAATTCTTTCCCTACGAAACAGGGAAAGGATCCCTCATCTCGAGCTAGGAGGCGGAAACGGGGCTCCCCTGGATGTGTGCGGGACACCACGTGCTTCCTCTCGAGTGGAGACGGGTATGTCGGGGAACTTCTTGAGTTGCAGCAAGGGTGTGAAGCACCCTTTGGAAGTTCCAGTGGTTAGATGTGATTGGCCTCGAAAAGCCTCAGCGGAAATGGGCCTCATCTCGCCTGGAGGGCAAAACCTCCTGGATTTTCTCGAGTTGCGGCAGGTGCTCTCGACTTACGACGAGGACCTCAGGGACCCGCTCTGGTGGCCTCAAGAAAGGCCAGTCCCCATGCGAGTTCCTCGGGGGCGTCTCGGGATTCCTCTCCCGTCGATGCCGGGGCCTAAGACCTTGTGTGGAGTCGGGGCCGGAACCTGAGGATTCCTCTCCAGTGCTGACATGGATCTTGGGGTACTTCTGGAGTCTCCCCAGGGGAGTCAGTCCTCGGCTCGAATGCGGGCATGCACTTGCGCTTTCCTCCAGAGCGGTAGCAGCAGTGTCACGCAGTCCGCCGCGTGGATCAAAGGATCTATGGTTTTCCCTCGAGTCTTTCCCACGAGGCTTTCCCACGAGGCTTTCCCACAGGGCTGTCCCACGTGCACACGTGGTGGGAGTCGATCCTCGGCTTGAACGTCAAGGCAGTGCAGGGAAAACAGGTTCCTCTGGAATGGACTGACACATCTGGGGGACTCTTGGAATAGTGGCACGACCCTGGAGTTCCTCTCGCCTTTCCTGTGGAGAGCACCTCCTCTTGAGATGCGACGGGAACGCCGGGAATTCTTTCCCTACGAAACAGGGAAAGGATCCCTCATCTCGAGCTAGGAGGCGGAAACGGGGCTCCCCTGGATGTGTGCGGGACACCACGTGCTTCCTCTCGAGTGGAGACGGGTATGTCGGGGAACTTCTTGAGTTGCAGCAAGGGTGTGAAGGACCCTTTGGAAGTTCCAGTGGTTAGATGTGATTGGCCTCGAAAAGCCTCAGCGGAAATGGACCTCATCTCGCCTGGAGGGCAAAACCTCCTGGATTTCCTCAAGTTGCGACAGGTGCTCTCGACTTACGACGGGGACCTCAGGGACCCGCTCTGGTGGCCTCAGGAAAGGCCAGTCCCCATGCGAGTTCCTCGGGGGCCTCTCGGGATTCCTCTCCCGTCGATGCCGGGGCCTAAGACCTTGTGTGGAGTCGGGGCCGGAACCTGAGGATTCCTCTCCAGTGCTGACATGGATCTTGGGGTACTTCTGGAGTCTCCCCAGGGGAGTCAGTCCTCGTCTCGAATGCGGGCATGCACTTGCGCTTTCCTCCAGAGCGGTAGCAGCAGTGTCACGCAGTCCGCCGCGTGGATCAAAGGATCTATGGTTTTCCCTCGAGTCTTTCCCACGAGGCTTTCCCACGAGGCTTTCCCACAGGGCTGTCCCACGTGCACACGTGGTGGGAGTCGATCCTCGGCTTGAACGTCAAGGCAGTGCAGGGAAAACAGGTTCTTCTGGAATGGACTGACACATCTGGGGGACTCTTGGAATGGTGGCACGACCCTGGAGTTCCTCTCGCCTTTCCTTTGGAGAGCGCCTCCTCTTGAGATGCGACGGGAACGCCGGGAATTCTTTCCCTACGAAACAGGGAAAGGATCCCTCATCTCGAGCTAGGAGGTGGAAACGGGGCTCCCCTGGATGTGTGCGGGACACCACGTGCTTCCTCTCGAGTGGAGACGGGTATGTCGGGGAACTTCTTGAGTTGCAGCAAGGGTGTGAAGGACCCTTTGGAAGTTCCAGTGGTTAGATGTGATTGGCCTCGAAAAGCCTCAGCGGAAATGGGCCTCATCTCGCCTGGAGGGCAAAACCTCCTGGATTTTCTCGAGTTGCGACAGGTGCTCTCGACTTACGACGGGGACCTCAGGGACCCGCTCTGGTGGCCTCAGGAAAGGCCAGTCCCCATGCGAGTTCCTCGGGGGCCTCTCGGGATTCCTCTCCCGTCGATGCCGGGGCCTAAGACCTTGTGTGGAGTCGGGGCCGGAACCTGAGGATTCCTCTCCAGTGCTGACATGGATCTTGGGGTACTTCTGAAGTCTCCCCAGGGGAGTCAGTCCTCGTCTCGAATGCGGGCATGCACTTGCGCTTTCCTCCAGAGCGGTAGCAGCAGTGTCACGCAGTCCGCCGCGTGGATCAAAGGATCTATGGTTTTCCCTCGAGTCTTTCCCACGAGGCTTTCCCACGAGGCTTTCCCACAGGGCTGTCCCACGTGCACACGTGGTGGGAGTCGATCCTCGGCTTGAACGTCAAGGCAGTGCAGGGAAAACAGGTTCCTCTGGAATGGACTGACACATCTGGGGGACTCTTGGAATGGTGGCACGACCCTGGAGTTCCTCTCGCCTTTCCTTTGGAGAGCGCCTCCTCTTGAGATGCGACGGGAACGCCGGGAATTCTTTCCCTACGAAACAGGGAAAGGATCCCTCATCTCGTGCTAGGAGGTGGAAACGGGGCTCCCCTGGATGTGTGCGGGACACCACGTGCTTCCTCTCGAGTGGAGACGGGTATGTCGGGGAACTTCTTGAGTTGCAGCAAGGGTGTGAAGGACCCTTTGGAAGTTCCAGTGGTTAGATGTGATTGGCCTCGAAAAGCCTCAGCGGAAATGGGCCTCATCTCGCCTGGAGGGCAAAACCTCCTGGATTTTCTCGAGTTGCGACAGGTGCTCTCGACTTACGACGGGGACCTCAGGGACCCGCTCTGGTGGCCTCAGGAAAGGCCAGTCCCCATGCGAGTTCCTCGGGGGCCTCTCGGGATTCCTCTCCCGTCGATGCCGGGGCCTAAGACCTTGTGTGGAGTCGGGGCCGGAACCTGAGGATTCCTCTCCAGTGCTGACATGGATCTTGGGGTACTTCTGGAGTCTCCCCAGGGGAGTCAGTCCTCGTCTCGAATGCGGGCATGCACTTGCGCTTTCCTCCAGAGCGGTAGCAGCAGTGTCACGCAGTCCGCCGCGTGGATCAAAGGATCTATGGTTTTCCCTCGAGTCTTTCCCACGAGGCTTTCCCACGAGTCTTTCCCACAGGGCTGTCCCACGTGCACACGTGGTGTGAGTCGATCCTCTGTTGAACGTCAAGGCAGTGCAGGGAAAACAGGTTCCTCTGGAATGGACTGACACATCTGGGGGACTCTTGGAATGGTGGCACGACCCTGGAGTTCCTCTCGCCTTTCCTGTGGAGAGCGCCTCCTCTTGAGATGCGACGGGAACGCCGGGAATTCTTTCCCTACGAAACAGGGAAAGGATCCCTCATCTCGAGCTAAGAGGCGGAAACGTGGCTCCCCTGGATGTGTGCGGGACACCACGTGCTTCCTCTCGAGTGGAGACGGGTATGTCGGGGAACTTCTTGAGTTGCAGCAAGGGTGTGAAGGACCCTTTGGAAGTTCCAGTGGTTAGATGTGATTGGCATCGAGAAGCCTCAGCGGAAATGGGCCTCATCTCGCCTGGAGGGCAAAACCTCCTGGATTTTCTCGAGTTGTGGCTGGTGCTCTCGACTTACCACGGGGACCTCAGGGACCCGCTCTGGTGGCCTCAGGAAAGGCCACTCCCCATGCGAGTTCCTCGGGGGCCTCTCGGGATTCCTCTCCCGTCGATGCCGGGGCCTAAGACCTTGTGTGGAGTCGGGGCCGGAACCTGAGGATTCCTCTCCAGTGCTGACATGGATCTTGGGGTACTTCTGGAGTCTCCCCAGGGGAGTCAGTCCTCGTCTCGAATGCGGGCATGCACTTGCGCTTTCCTCCAGAGCGGTAGCATCAGTGTCACGCATTCCGCCGCGTGGAGCAAAGGGTCTATGGTTTTCCCTCGAGTCTTTCCCACGAGGCTTTCCCACGAGGCTTTCCCACAGGGCTGTCCCACGTGCACACGTGGTGGGAGTCGATCCTCGGCTTGAACGTCAAGGCAGTGCAGGGAAAACAGGTTCCTCTGGAATGGACTGACACATCTGCCGGACTCTTGGAATGGTGTCACGACCCTGGAGTTCTTCTCGCCTTTCCTGTGGAGAGCGCCTCCTCTTGAGATGCGACGGGAACGCCGGAATTCTTTCCCTACGAAACAGGGAAAGGATCCCTCATCTCGAGCTAGGAGGCGGAAACGGGGCTCCGCTGGATGTGTGCGGGACCCACGTGCTTCCTCTCGAGTGGAGACGGGTATGTCGGGGAACTTCTTGAGTTGCAGCAAGGGTGTGAAGGACCCTTTGGAAGTTCCAGTGGTTAGATGTGATTGGCATCGAGAAGCCTCAGCGGAAATGGGCCTCATCTCGCCTGGAGGGCAAAACCTCCTGGATTTTCTCGAGTTGTGGCTGGTGCTCTCGACTTACCACGGGGACCTCAGGGACCCGCTCTGGTGGCCTCAGGAAAGGCCACTCCCCATGCGAGTTCCTCGGGGGCCTCTCGGGATTCCTCTCCCGTCGATGCCGGGGCCTAAGACCTTGTGTGGAGTCGGGGCCGGAACCTGAGGATTCCTCTCCAGTGCTGACATGGATCTTGGGGTACTTCTGGAGTCTCCCCAGGGGAGTCAGTCCTCGTCTCGAATGCGGGCATGCACTTGCGCTTTCCTCCAGAGCGGTAGCATCAGTGTCACGCATTCCGCCGCGTGGAGCAAAGGGTCTATGGTTTTCCCTCGAGTCTTTCCCACGAGGCTTTCCCACGAGGCTTTCCCACAGGGCTGTCCCACGTGCACACGTGGTGGGAGTCGATCCTCGGCTTGAACGTCAAGGCAGTGCAGGGAAAACAGGTTCCTCTGGAATGGACTGACACATCTGCCGGACTCTTGGAATGGTGTCACGACCCTGGAGTTCTTCTCGCCTTTCCTGTGGAGAGCGCCTCCTCTTGAGATGCGACGGGAACGCCGGAATTCTTTCCCTACGAAACAGGGAAAGGATCCCTCATCTCGAGCTAGGAGGCGGAAACGGGGCTCCGCTGGATGTGTGCGGGACCCACGTGCTTCCTCTCGAGTGGAGACGGGTATGTCGGGGAACTTCTTGAGTTGCAGCAAGGGTGTGAAGGACCCTTTGGAAGTTCCAGTGGTTAGACGTGATTAGCCTCGAGAAGCCTCAGCGGAAATGGGCCTCATCTCGCCTGGAGGGCAAAACCTCCTGGATTTTCTCGAGTTGCGACAGGTGCTCTCGACTTACGACGGGGACCTCAGGGACCCGCTCTGGTGGCCTCAGGAAAGGCCAGTCCCCATGCGACTTCCTCGGGGGCCTCTCGGGATTCCTCTCCCGTTGATGCCGGGGCCGAAGACCTTGTGTGGAGTCGGGGCCGGAACCTGAGGATTCCTCTCCAGTGCTGAAATGGATCTTGGGGTACTTCTGGAGTCTCCCCAGGGGAGTCAGTCCTCGTCTCGAATGCGGGCATGCACTTGCGCTTTCCTCCAGAGCGGTAGCAGCAGTGTCACGCAGCCCGCCGCGTGGATCAAAGGATCTATGGTTTTCCCTCGAGTCTTTCCCACGAGGCTTTCCCACGAGGCTTTCCCACAGGGCTGTCCCACGTGCACACGTGGTGGGAGTCGATCCTCGGCTTGAACGTCAAGGCAGTGCAGGAAAAACAGGTTCCTCTGGAATGGACCGACACATCTGGGGGACTCTTTGAATGGTGTCACGACCCTGGAGTTCCTCTCGCCTTTCCTGTGGAGAGCGCCTCCTCTTGAGATGCGACGGGAACGCCGGGAATTCTTTCCCTACGAAACAGGGAAAGGATCCCTCATCTCGAGCTAGGAGGCGGAAACGGGGCTCCCCTGGATGTGTGCGGGACCCACGTGATTCCTCTCGAGTGGAGACGGGTATGTCGGGGAACTTCTTGAGTTGCAGCAAGGGTGTGAAGGACCCTTTGGAAGTTCCAGTGGTTAGACGTGATTAGCCTCGAGAAGCCTCAGCGGAAATGGGCCTTATCTCGCCTGGAGGGTAAAACCTCCTGGATTTTCTCGAGTTTCGGCAGGTGCTCTCGACTTACGACGGGGACCTCAGGGACCCGCTCTGGTGGCCTCAGGAAAGGCCAGTCCCCATGCGAGTTCCTCGGGGGCCTCTCGGGATTCCTCTCCCGTCGATGCCGGGGCCTAAGACCTTGTGTGGAGTCGGGGCCGGAACCTGAGGATTCCTCTCCAGTGCTGACATGGATCTTGGGGTACTTCTGGAGTCTCCCCAGGGGAGTCAGTCCTCGTCTCGAATGCGGGCATGCACTTGCGCTTTCCTCCAGAGCGGTAGCAGCAGTGTCACGCAGTCCGCCGCGTGGATCAAAGGATCTATGCTTTTCCCTCGAGTCTTTCCCACGAGGCTTTCCCACGAGGCTTTCCCACAGGGCTGTCCCACGTGCACACGTGGTGGGAGTCGATCCTCGGCTTGAACGTCAAGGCAGTGCAGGGAAAACAGGTTCCTCTGGAATGGACTGACACATCTGGGGGACTCTTGGAATGGTGGCACGACCCTGGAGTTCCTCTCGCCTTTCCTGTGGAGAGCGCCTCCTCTTGAGATGCGACGGGAACGCCGGGAATTCTTTCCCTACGAAACAGGGAAAGGATCCCTCATCTCGAGCTAGGAGGCGGAAACGGGGCTCCCCTGGATGTGTGCGGGACACCACGTGCTTCCTCTCGAGTGGAGACGGGTATGTCGGGGAACTTCTTGAGTTGCAGCAAGGGTGTGAAGGACCCTTTGGAAGTTCCAGTGGTTAGATGTGATTGGCCTCGAAAAGCCTCAGCGGAAATGGGCCTCATCTCGCCTGGAGGGCAAAACCTCCTGGATTTTCTCGAGTTGCGGCAGGTGCTCTCGACTTACGACGAGGACCTCAGGGACCCGCTCTGGTGGCCTCAGGAAAGGCCAGTCCCCATGCGAGTTCCTCGGGGGCCTCTCGGGATTCCTCTCCCGTCGATGCCGGGGCCTAAGACCTTGTGTGGAGTCGGGGCCGGAACCTGAGGATTCCTCTCCAGTGCTGACATGGATCTTGGGGTACTTCTGGAGTCTCCCCAGGGGAGTCAGTCCTCGTCTCGAATGCGGGCATGCACTTGCGCTTTCCTCCAGAGCGGTAGCAGCAGTGTCACGCAGTCCGCCGCGTGGATCAAAGGATCTATGCTTTTCCCTCGAGTCTTTCCCACGAGGCTTTCCCACGAGGCTTTCCCACAGGGCTGTCCCACGTGCACACGTGGTGGGAGTCGATCCTCGGCTTGAACGTCAAGGCAGTGCAGGGAAAACAGGTTCCTCTGGAATGGACTGACACATCTGGGGGACTCTTGGAATGGTGGCACGACCCTGGAGTTCCTCTCGCCTTTCCTGTGGAGAGCGCCTCCTCTTGAGATGCGACGAGAACGCCGGGAATTCTTTCCCTACGAAACAGGGAAAGGATCCCTCATCTCGAGCTAGGAGGCGGAAACGGGGCTCCCCTGGATGTGTGCGGGACACCACGTGCTTCCTCTCGAGTGGAGACGGGTATGTCGGGGAACTTCTTGAGTTGCAGCAAGGGTGTGAAGGACCCTTTGGAAGTTCCAGTGGTTAGATGTGATTGGCCTCGAAAAGCCTCAGCGGAAATGGGCCTCATCTCGCCTGGAGGGCAAAACCTCCTGGATTTTCTCGAGTTGCGGCAGGTGCTCTCGACTTACGACGAGGACCTCAGGGACCCGCTCTGGTGGCCTCAAGAAAGGCCAGTCCCCATGCGAGTTCCTCGGGGGCCTCTCGGGATTCCTCTCCCGTCGATGCCGGGGCCTAAGACCTTGTGTGGAGTCGGGGCCGGAACCTGAGGATTCCTCTCCAGTGCTGACATGGATCTTGGGGTACTTCTGGAGTCTCCCCAGGGGAGTCAGTCCTCGTCTCGAATGCGGGCATGCACTTGCGCTTTCCTCCAGAGCGGTAGCAGCAGTGTCACGCAGTCCACCGCGTGGATCAAAGGATCTATGGTTTTCCCTCGAGTCTTTCCCACGAGGCTTTCCCACGAGGCTTTCCCACAGGGCTGTCCCACGTGCACACGTGGTGGGAGTCGATCCTCGGCTTGAACGTCAAGGCAGTGCAGGGAAAACAGGTTCCTCTGGAATGGACTGACACATCTGGGGGACTCTTGGAATGGTGGCACGACCCTGGAGTTCCTCTCGCCTTTCCTGTGGAGAGCGCCTCCTCTTGAGATGCGACGGGAACGCCGGGAATTCTTTCCCTACGAAACAGGGAAAGGATCCCTCATCTCGAGCTAGGAGGCGGAAACGGGGCTCCCCTGGATGAGTGCGGGACACCACGTGCTTCCTCTCGAGTGGAGACGGGTATGTCGGGGAACTTCTTGAGTTGCAGCAAGGGTGTGAAGGACCCTTTGGAAGTTCCAGTGGTTAGATGTGATTGGCCTCGAAAAGCCTCAGCGGAAATGGGCCTCATCTCGCCTGGAGGGCAAAACCTCCTGGATTTTCTCGAGTTGCGACAGGTGCTCTCGACTTACGACGGGGACCTCAGGGACCCGCTCTGGTGGCCTCAGGAAAGGCCAGTCCCCATGCGAGTTCCTCGGGGGCGTCTCGGGATTCCTCTCCCGTCGATGCCGGGGCCTAAGACCTTGTGTGGAGTCGGGGCCGGAACCTGAGGATTCCTCTCCAGTGCTGACATGGATCTTGGGGTACTTCTGGAGTCTCCCCAGGGGAGTCAGTCCTCGTCTCGAATGCGGGCATGCACTTGCGCTTTCCTCCAGAGCGGTAGCAGCAGTGTCACGCAGTCCGCCGCGTGGATCAAAGGATCTATGCTTTTCCCTCGAGTCTTTCCCACGAGGCTTTCCCACGAGGCTTTCCCACAGGGCTGTCCCACGTGCACACGTGGTGGGAGTCGATCCTCGGCTTGAACGTCAAGGCAGTGCAGGGAAAACAGGTTCCTCTGGAATGGACTGACACATCTGGGGGACTCTTGGAATGGTGGCACGACCCTGGAGTTCCTCTCGCCTTTCCTGTGGAGAGCGCCTCCTCTTGAGATGCGACGAGAACGCCGGGAATTCTTTCCCTACGAAACAGGGAAAGGATCCCTCATCTCGAGCTAGGAGGCGGAAACGGGGCTCCCCTGGATGTGTGCGGGACACCACGTGCTTCCTCTCGAGTGGAGACGGGTATGTCGGGGAACTTCTTGAGTTGCAGCAAGGGTGTGAAGGACCCTTTGGAAGTTCCAGTGGTTAGATGTGATTGGCCTCGAAAAGCCTCAGCGGAAATGGGCCTCATCTCGCCTGGAGGGCAAAACCTCCTGGATTTTCTCGAGTTGCGGCAGGTGCTCTCGACTTACGACGAGGACCTCAGGGACCCGCTCTGGTGGCCTCAAGAAAGGCCAGTCCCCATGCGAGTTCCTCGGGGGCCTCTCGGGATTCCTCTCCCGTCGATGCCGGGGCCTAAGACCTTGTGTGGAGTCGGGGCCGGAACCTGAGGATTCCTCTCCAGTGCTGACATGGATCTTGGGGTACTTCTGGAGTCTCCCCAGGGGAGTCAGTCCTCGTCTCGAATGCGGGCATGCACTTGCGCTTTCCTCCAGAGCGGTAGCAGCAGTGTCACGCAGTCCGCCGCGTGGATCAAAGGATCTATGGTTTTCCCTCGAGTCTTTCCCACGAGGCTTTCCCACGAGGCTTTCCCACAGGGCTGTCCCACGTGCACACGTGGTGGGAGTCGATCCTCGGCTTGAACGTCAAGGCAGTGCAGGGAAAACAGGTTCCTCTGGAATGGACTGACACATCTGGGGGACTCTTGGAATAGTGGCACGACCCTGGAGTTCCTCTCGCCTTTCCTGTGGAGAGCACCTCCTCTTGAGATGCGACGGGAACGCCGGGAATTCTTTCCCTACGAAACAGGGAAAGGATCCCTCATCTCGAGCTAGGAGGCGGAAACGGGGCTCCCCTGGATGTGTGCGGGACACCACGTGCTTCCTCTCGAGTGGAGACGGGTATGTCGGGGAACTTCTTGAGTTGCAGCAAGGGTGTGAAGGACCCTTTGGAAGTTCCAGTGGTTAGATGTGATTGGCCTCGAAAAGCCTCAGCGGAAATGGACCTCATCTCGCCTGGAGGGCAAAACCTCCTGGATTTCCTCGAGTTGCGACAGGTGCTCTCGACTTACGACGGGGACCTCAGGGACCCGCTCTGGTGGCCTCAGGAAAGGCCAGTCCCCATGCGAGTTCCTCGGGGGCCTCTCGGGATTCCTCTCCCGTCGATGCCGGGGCCTAAGACCTTGTGTGGAGTCGGGGCCGGAACCTGAGGATTCCTCTCCAGTGCTGACATGGATCTTGGGGTACTTCTGGAGTCTCCCCAGGGGAGTCAGTCCTCGTCTCGAATGCGGGCATGCACTTGCGCTTTCCTCCAGAGCGGTAGCAGCAGTGTCACGCAGTCCGCCGCGTGGATCAAAGGATCTATGGTTTTCCCTCGAGTCTTTCCCACGAGGCTTTCCCACGAGGCTTTCCCACAGGGCTGTCCCACGTGCACACGTGGTGGGAGTCGATCCTCGGCTTGAACGTCAAGGCAGTGCAGGGAAAACAGGTTCTTCTGGAATGGACTGACACATCTGGGGGACTCTTGGAATGGTGGCACGACCCTGGAGTTCCTCTCGCCTTTCCTTTGGAGAGCGCCTCCTCTTGAGATGCGACGGGAACGCCGGGAATTCTTTCCCTAGGAAACAGGGAAAGGATCCCTCATCTCGAGCTAGGAGGTGGAAACGGGGCTCCCCTGGATGTGTGCGGGACACCACGTGCTTCCTCTCGAGTGGAGACGGGTATGTCGGGGAACTTCTTGAGTTGCAGCAAGGGTGTGAAGGACCCTTTGGAAGTTCCAGTGGTTAGATGTGATTGGCCTCGAAAAGCCTCAGCGGAAATGGGCCTCATCTCGCCTGGAGGGCAAAACCTCCTGGATTTTCTCGAGTTGCGACAGGTGCTCTCGACTTACGACGGGGACCTCAGGGACCCGCTCTGGTGGCCTCAGGAAAGGCCAGTCCCCATGCGAGTTCCTCGGGGGCCTCTCGGGATTCCTCTCCCGTCGATGCCGGGGCCTAAGACCTTGTGTGGAGTCGGGGCCGGAACCTGAGGATTCCTCTCCAGTGCTGACATGGATCTTGGGGTACTTCTGGAGTCTCCCCAGGGGAGTCAGTCCTCGTCTCGAATGCGGGCATGCACTTGCGCTTTCCTCCAGAGCGGTAGCAGCAGTGTCACGCAGTCCGCCGCGTGGATCAAAGGATCTATGGTTTTCCCTCGAGTCTTTCCCACGAGGCTTTCCCACGAGGCTTTCCCACAGGGCTGTCCCACGTGCACACGTGGTGGGAGTCGATCCTCGGCTTGAACGTCAAGGCAGTGCAGGGAAAACAGGTTCCTCTGGAATGGACTGACACATCTGGGGGACTCTTGGAATGGTGGCACGACCCTGGAGTTCCTCTCGCCTTTCCTTTGGAGAGCGCCTCCTCTTGAGATGCGACGGGAACGCCGGGAATTCTTTCCCTACGAAACAGGGAAAGGATCCCTCATCTCGAGCTAGGAGGTGGAAACGGGGCTCCCCTGGATGTGTGCGGGACACCACGTGCTTCCTCTCGAGTGGAGACGGGTATGTCGGGGAACTTCTTGAGTTGCAGCAAGGGTGTGAAGGACCCTTTGGAAGTTCCAGTGGTTAGATGTGATTGGCCTCGAAAAGCCTCAGCGGAAATGGGCCTCATCTCGCCTGGAGGGCAAAACCTCCTGGATTTTCTCGAGTTGCGACAGGTGCTCTCGACTTACGACGGGGACCTCAGGGACCCGCTCTGGTGGCCTCAGGAAAGGCCAGTCCCCATGCGAGTTCCTCGGGGGCCTCTCGGGATTCCTCTCCCGTCGATGCCGGGGCCTAAGACCTTGTGTGGAGTCGGGGCCGGAACCTGAGGATTCCTCTCCAGTGCTGACATGGATCTTGGGGTACTTCTGGAGTCTCCCCAGGGGAGTCAGTCCTCGTCTCGAATGCGGGCATGCACTTGCGCTTTCCTCCAGAGCGGTAGCAGCAGTGTCACGCAGTCCGCCGCGTGGATCAAAGGATCTATGGTTTTCCCTCGAGTCTTTCCCACGAGGCTTTCCCACGAGTCTTTCCCACAGGGCTGTCCCACGTGCACACGTGGTGTGAGTCGATCCTCTGTTGAACGTCAAGGCAGTGCAGGGAAAACAGGTTCCTCTGGAATGGACTGACACATCTGGGGGACTCTTGGAATGGTGGCACGACCCTGGAGTTCCTCTCGCCTTTCCTGTGGAGAGCGCCTCCTCTTGAGATGCGACGGGAACGCCGGGAATTCTTTCCCTACGAAACAGGGAAAGGATCCCTCATCTCGAGCTAAGAGGCGGAAACGTGGCTCCCCTGGATGTGTGCGGGACACCACGTGCTTCCTCTCGAGTGGAGACGGGTATGTCGGGGAACTTCTTGAGTTGCAGCAAGGGTGTGAAGGACCCTTTGGAAGTTCCAGTGGTTAGATGTGATTGGCATCGAGAAGCCTCAGCGGAAATGGGCCTCATCTCGCCTGGAGGGCAAAACCTCCTGGATTTTCTCGAGTTGTGGCTGGTGCTCTCGACTTACCACGGGGACCTCAGGGACCCGCTCTGGTGACCTCAGGAAAGGCCACTCCCCATGCGAGTTCCTCGGGGGCCTCTCGGGATTCCTCTCCCGTCGATGCCGGGGCCTAAGACCTTGTGTGGAGTCGGGGCCGGAACCTGAGGATTCCTCTCCAGTGCTGACATGGATCTTGGGGTACTTCTGGAGTCTCCCCAGGGGAGTCAGTCCTCGTCTCGAATGCGGGCATGCACTTGCGCTTTCCTCCAGAGCGGTAGCATCAGTGTCACGCATTCCGCCGCGTGGAGCAAAGGGTCTATGGTTTTCCCTCGAGTCTTTCCCACGAGGCTTTCCCACGAGGCTTTCCCACAGGGCTGTCCCACGTGCACACGTGGTGGGAGTCGATCCTCGGCTTGAACGTCAAGGCAGTGCAGGGAAAACAGGTTCCTCTGGAATGGACTGACACATCTGCCGGACTCTTGGAATGGTGTCACGACCCTGGAGTTCTTCTCGCCTTTCCTGTGGAGAGCGCCTCCTCTTGAGATGCGACGGGAACGCCGGAATTCTTTCCCTACGAAACAGGGAAAGGATCCCTCATCTCGAGCTAGGAGGCGGAAACGGGGCTCCGCTGGATGTGTGCGGGACCCACGTGCTTCCTCTCGAGTGGAGACGGGTATGTCGGGGAACTTCTTGAGTTGCAGCAAGGGTGTGAAGGACCCTTTGGAAGTTCCAGTGGTTAGACGTGATTAGCCTCGAGAAGCCTCAGCGGAAATGGGCCTCATCTCGCCTGGAGGGCAAAACCTCCTGGATTTTCTCGAGTTGCGACAGGTGCTCTCGACTTACGACGGGGACCTCAGGGACCCGCTCTGGTGGCCTCAGGAAAGGCCAGTCCCCATGCGACTTCCTCGGGGGCCTCTCGGGATTCCTCTCCCGTTGATGCCGGGGCCGAAGACCTTGTGTGGAGTCGGGGCCGGAACCTGAGGATTCCTCTCCAGTGCTGAAATGGATCTTGGGGTACTTCTGGAGTCTCCCCAGGGGAGTCAGTCCTCGTCTCGAATGCGGGCATGCACTTGCGCTTTCCTCCAGAGCGGTAGCAGCAGTGTCACGCAGCCCGCCGCGTGGATCAAAGGATCTATGGTTTTCCCTCGAGTCTTTCCCACGAGGCTTTCCCACGAGGCTTTCCCACAGGGCTGTCCCACGTGCACACGTGGTGGGAGTCGATCCTCGGCTTGAACGTCAAGGCAGTGCAGGAAAAACAGGTTCCTCTGGAATGGACCGACACATCTGGGGGACTCTTTGAATGGTGTCACGACCCTGGAGTTCCTCTCGCCTTTCCTGTGGAGAGCGCCTCCTCTTGAGATGCGACGGGAACGCCGGGAATTCTTTCCCTACGAAACAGGGAAAGGATCCCTCATCTCGAGCTAGGAGGCGGAAACGGGGCTCCCCTGGATGTGTGCGGGACCCACGTGATTCCTCTCGAGTGGAGACGGGTATGTCGGGGAACTTCTTGAGTTGCAGCAAGGGTGTGAAGGACCCTTTGGAAGTTCCAGTGGTTAGACGTGATTAGCCTCGAGAAGCCTCAGCGGAAATGGGCCTTATCTCGCCTGGAGGGTAAAACCTCCTGGATTTTCTCGAGTTTCGGCAGGTGCTCTCGACTTACGACGGGGACCTCAGGGACCCGCTCTGGTGGCCTCAGGAAAGGCCAGTCCCCATGCGAGTTCCTCGGGGGCCTCTCGGGATTCCTCTCCCGTCGATGCCGGGGCCTAAGACCTTGTGTGGAGTCGGGGCCGGAACCTGAGGATTCCTCTCCAGTGCTGACATGGATCTTGGGGTACTTCTGGAGTCTCCCCAGGGGAGTCAGTCCTCGTCTCGAATGCGGGCATGCACTTTCGCTTTCCTCCAGAGCGGTAGCAGCAGTGTCACGCAGTCCAGCGCGTGGATCAAAGGATCTATGGTTTTCCCTCGATTCTTTCCCACGAGGCTTTCCCACGAGGCTTTCCCACAGGGCTGTCCCACGTGCACACGTGGTGGGAGTGGATCCTCGGCTTGAACTTCAAGGCAGTGAAGGGAAAACAGGTTCCTCTGGAATGGACTGACACATCTGGCGTACTCTTGGAATGGTGTCACGACCCTGGAGTTCCTCTCGCCTTTCCTGTGGAGAGCGCCTCCTCTTGAGATGCGACGGGAACACCGGGAATTCTTTCCCTACGAAACAGGGAATGGATCCCTCATCTCGAGCTAGGAGGCGGAAACGGGGCTCCCCTGGATGTGTGCGGGACCCACGTGCTTCCTCTCGAGTGGAGACGGGTATGTCGGGGAAATTCTTGAGTTGCAGCAAGGGTGGGAAGGACACTTTGGAAGTTCCAGTGGTTAGACGTGATTAGCCTCGAGAAGCCTCAGCGGAAATGGGCCTTATCTCGCCTGGAGGGTAAAACCTCCTGGATTTTCTCGAGTTGCGACAGGTGCTCTCGACTTACGACGGGAACCTCAGGGACCCGCTCTGGTGGCCTCAGGAAAGGCCAGTCCCCATGCGAGTTCCTCGGGGGCCTCTCGGGATTCCTCTCCCGTCGATGCCAGGGCCTAAGACCTTGTGTGGAGTCGGGGCCGGAACCTGAGGATTCCTCTCCAGTGCTGACATGGATCTTGGGGTACTTCTGGAGCCTCCCCAGAGGAGTCAGTCCACGTCTCGAATGCGGGCATGCACTTGCGCTTTCCTCCAGAGCGGTAGCAGCAGTGTCACGCAGTCCGCCGCGTGGATCAAAGGATCTATGGTTTTCCCTCGAGTCTTTCCCACGAGGCTTTCCCACGAGGCTTTCCCACAGGGCTGTCCCACGTGCACAAGTGGTGGGAGTCGATCCTCGGCTTGAACGTCAAGGCAGTGCAGGGAAAACAGGTTCCTCTGGAATGGACTGACACATCTGGGGGACTGTTGGAATGGTGGCACGACTCTGGAGTTCCTCTCGCCTTTCCTGTGGAGAGCGCCTCCTCTTGAGATGCGACGGGAACGCCGGGAATTCTTTCCCTACGAAACAGGGAAAGGATCCCTCATCTCGAGCTAGGAGGCGGAAACGGGGCTCCCCTGGATGTGTGCGGGACACCACGTGCTTCCTCTCGAGTGGAGACGGGTATGTCGGGGAACTTCTTGAGTTGCAGCAAGGGTGTGAAGGACCCTTTGGAAGTTCCAGTGGTTAGATGTGATTGGCCTCGAAAAGCCTCAGCGGAAATGGGCATCATCTCGCCTGGAGGGCAAAACCTCCTGGATTTTCTCGAGTTGCGGCAGGTGCTCTCGACTTACGACGAGGACCTCAGGGACCGGCTCTGGTGGCCTCAGGAAAGGCCAGTCCCCATGCGAGTTCCTCTGGGGATTCCTCTCCCGTCGATGCCGGGGCCTAAGACCTTGTGTGGAGTCGGGGCCGGAACCTGAGGATTCCTCTCCAGTGCTTACATGGATCTTGGGGTACTTCTGGAGTCTCCCCAGGGGAGTCAGTCCTCGTCTCGAATGCGGGCATGCATTGCGCTTTCCTCCAGAGCGGTAGCAGCAGTGTCACACAGTCCGCCGCGTGGATCAAAGGATCTATGGTTTTCCCTCGAGTCTTTCCCACGAGGTTTCCCACGAGGCTTTCCCACAGGGCTGTCGCACGTGCACACGTGGTAGGAGTCGATCCTCGGCTTGAACGTCAAGGCAGTGCAGGGAAAACAGGTTCCTCTGGAATGGACTGACACATCCGGGGGACTCTTGGAATGGTGGCACGACCCTGGAGTTCCTCTCGCCTTTCCTGTGGAGAGCGCCTCCTCTTGAGATGCGACGGGAACGCCGGGAATTCTTTCCCTACGAAACAGGGAAAGGATCCCTCATCTCGAGCTAGGAGGCGGAAACGGGGCTCCCCTGGATGTGTGCGGGACACCACGTGCTTCCTCTCGAGTGGAGACGGGTATGTCGGGGAACTTCTTGAGTTGCAGCAAGGGTGTGAAGGACCCTTTGGAAGTTCCAGTGGTTAGACGTGATTAGCCTCGAGAAGCCTCAGCGGAAATGGGCCTCATCTCGCCTGGAGGGCAAAACTTCCTGGATTTTCTCGAGTTGCGGCAGGTGCTCTCGACTTACGACGGGGACCTCAGGGACCCGCTCTGGTGGTCTCAGGAAAGGCCAGTCCCCATGCGAGTTCCTCGGGGGCCTCTCGGGATTCCTCTCCCGTCGATGCCGGGGCCTAAGACCTTGTGTGGAGTCGGGGCCGGAACCTGAGGATTCCTCTCCAGTGCTGACATGGATCTTGGGGTACTTCTGGAGTCTCCCCAGGGGAGTCAGTCCTCGTCTCGAATGCGGGCATGCACTTGCGCTTTCCTCCAGAGCGGTAGCAGCAGTGTCACGCAGTCCGCCGCGTGGATCAAAGGATCTATGGTTTTCCCTCGAGTCTTTCCCACGAGGCTTTCCCACGAGTCTTTCCCACAGGGCTGTCCCACGTGCACACGTGGTGGGAGTCGATCCTCGGCTTGAACGTCAAGGAAGTGCAGGGAAAACAGGTTCCTCTGGAATGGACTGACACATCTGGGGGACTCTTGGAATGGTGGCATGACCCTGGAGTTCCTCTCGCCTTTCCTGTGGAGAGCGCCTCCTCTTGAGATGCGACGGGAACGCCGGGAATTCTTTCCCTACGAAACAGGGAAAGGATCCCTCATCTCGAGCTAGGAGGCGGAAACGGGGCTCCGCTGGATGTGTGCGGGACCCACGTGCTTCCTCTCGAGTGGAGACGGGTATGTCGGGGAACTTCTTGAGTTGCAGCAAGGGTGTGAAGGACACTTTGGAAGTTCCAGTGGTTAGACGTTATTAGCCTCCAGAAGCATCAGCAGAAATGGGCCTCATCTCGCCTGGAGGGCAAAACCTCCTGGATTTTCTCGAGATGCGGCAGGTGCTCTCGACTTACGACGGGGACCTCAGGGACCCGCTCTGGTGGCCTCAGGAAAGGCCAGTCCCTATGCGAGTTCAGCGGGGGCCTCTCGGGATTCCTCTCCCATTGATGCCGGGGCCTAAGACCTTGTGTGGAGTCGGGGCCGGAACCTGAGGATTCCTCTCCAGTGCTGACATGAATCTTGGGGTACTTCTGGAGTCTCCCCAGGGGAGTCAGTCCTCGTCTCGAATGCGGGCATGCACTTGCGCTTTCCTCCAGAGCGGTAGCAGCAGTGTCACGCAGTCCGCCGCGTGGATCAAAGGATGTTTGGTTTTCCCTCGAGTCTTTCCCACGAGGCTTTCCCACAGGGCTGTCCCACGTGCACACGTGGTGGGAGTCGATCCTCGGCTTGAACGTCAAGGCAGTGCAGGGAAAACAGGTTCCTCTGGAATGGACTGACACATCTGTGGGACTCTTGGAATGGTGGCACGACCCTGGAGTTCCTCTCGCCTTTTCTGTGGAGAGCGCCTCCTCTTGAGATGCGACGGGAACGCAGGGAATTCTTTCCCTACGAAACAGGGAAAGGATCCCTCATCTCGAGCTAGGAGGCGGAAACGGGTCTCCCCTGGATGTGTGCGGGACACCACGTGCTTCCTCTCGAGTGCAGACGGGTATGTCGGGGAACTTCTTGAGTTGCAGCAAGGGTGTGAAGGACCCTTTGGAAGTTCCAGTGGTTAGTTGTGATTGGCCTCGAGAAGCCTCAGCGGAAATGGGCCTCATCTAGCCTGGAGGGCAAAACCTCCTGGATTTTCTCGAGTTGCGGCAGGTGCTCTTGACTTACGATGGGGACCTCAGGGACCCTCTCTGGTGGCCTCAGGAAAGGCCAGTCCCCATGCGAGTTCCTCCGGGGCCTCTCGGGATTCCTCTCCCGTCGATGCCGGGCCTAAGTCCTTGTGTGTAGACGGGACCGGAACCTGAGGATTCCTCTCCAGTGCTGACATGGATCTTGGGGTACTTCTGGAGTCTCCCCAGGGGAGTCAGTCCTCGTCTCGAATGCGGGCATGCACTTGCGCTTTCCTCCAGAGCTGTAGCAGCAGTGTCACCCTTCTACCGCGTGGATCAAAGGATCTATGGTTTTCCCTCGAGTCTTTCCCACGAGGCTTTCCCACGAGGCTTTCCCACAGGGCTGTCCCAACTGCACACGTGGTGGGAGTCGATCCTCGACTCGAACGTCATGGCAGTGCAGGGAAAACAGATTCCTCTGGAATGGACTGACACATCTGGTGGACTCTTGGAATGGTGGCACGACCCTGGAGTTGCTCTCGCCTTTCCTGTGGAGAGCGCCTCCTCTTGAGATGCGACGGGAACGCCGGGAATTCTTTCCCTACGAAACAGGGAAAGGATCCCTGTTCTCGAGCTAGGAGGCGGAAACGGGGCTCCCCTGGATGTGTGCGGGACCGCACGTGCTTCCTCTCGAGTGGAGACGGGTATGTCGGGGAACTTCTTGAGTTGCAGCAATGGTGTGAAGGACCCTTTGGAAGTTCCAGTGGTTAGATGTGATTGGCCTCGAGAAGCCTCAGCGGAAATGGGCCTCATCTCGCCTGGAGGGCAAAACCTCCTGGATTTTCTCGAGTTGCGGCAGGTGCTCTCGACTTACGACGGGGACCTCAGGGAGCCGCTCTGGTGGCCTCAGGAAAGGCCAGTCGCCGTGCGAGTTCCTCGGGGGCGTCTCGGGATTACACTCCCGTCGATGCCGGGGCCTAAGACCTTGTGTGGAGTCGGGGCCGGAACCTGAGGATTCCTCTCCAGTGCTGACATGGATCTTGGGGTACTTCTGGAATCTCCCCAGGGGAGTCAGTCCTCGTCTCGAATGCGGGCATGCACTTGCGCTTTCCTCCAGACCGGTAGCAGCAGTGTCACGCAGTCCGCCGCGTGGATCAAAGGATCTATGGTTTTCCCTCGAGTCTTTCCCACGAGGCTTTCCCACGAGGCTTTCCCACAGGGCTGTCCCACGTGCACACGTGGTGGGAGTCGATCCTCGGCTTGAACGTCAAGGCAGTGCAGGGAAAACGGGTTCCTCTGGAATGGACTGACACATCTGGTGGACTCTTGGAATGGTGGCACGACCCTGGAGTTGCTCTCGCCTTTCCTGTGGAGAGCGCCTCCCCTTGAGATGCGACGGGAACGCCGGGAATTCTTTCCCTACGAAACAGGGAAAGGATCCCTCATCTCGAGCTAGGAGGCGGAAACGGGGCTCCCCTGGATGTGTGCGGGACACCACTTGCTTCCTCTCGAGTGGAGACGGGTATGTCGGGGAACTTCTTGAGTTGCAGCAAGGGTGTGAAGGACCCTTTGGAAGTTCCAGTGGTTAGATGTGATTGGCCTCGAAAAGCCTCAGCGGAAATGGGCCTCATCTCGCCTGGAGGGCAAAACCTCCTGGATTTTCTCGAGTTGCGGCAGGTGCTCTCGACTTACGACGGGGACCTCAGGGACCCGCTCTGGTGGCCTCAGGAAAGGCCAGTCCCCATGCGAGTTCCTCTGGGGATTCCTCTCCCGTCGATGCCGAGGCCTAAGACCTTGTGTGGAGTCGGGGCCGGAACCTGAGGATTCCTCTCCAGTGCTTACATGGATCTTGGGGTACTTCTGGAGTCTCCCCAGGGGAGTCAGTCCTCGTCTCGAATGCGGGCATGCACTTGCGCTTTCCTCCATAGCGGTAGCAGCAGTGTCACGCAGTCCGCCGCGTGGATCAAAGGATCTATGGTTTTCCCTCGAGTCTTTCCCACGAGGCTTTCCCACGAGGCTTTCCCACAGGGCTGTCCCACGTGCACACGTGGTGGGAGTCGATCCTCGGCTTGAACGTCAAGGCAGTGCAGGGAAAACAGGCTCCTCTGGAATGGACTGACACATCTGGGGGACTCTTGGAATGGTGGCACGACCCTGGAGTTCCTCTCGCCTTTCCTGTGGAGAGCGCCTCCTCTTGAGATGCGACGGGAACGCCGGGAATTCTTTCCCTACGAAACAGGGAAAGGATCCCTCATCTCGAGCTAGGAGGCGGAAACGGGGCTCCCCTGGATGTGTGCGGGACACCACGTGCTTCCTCTCGAGTGGAGACGGGTATGTCGGGGAACTTCTTGAGTTGCAGCAAGGGTGTGAAGGACCCTTTGGAAGTTCCAGTGGTTAGATATGATTGGCCTCGAAAAGCCTCAGCGGAAATGGGCCTCATCTTGCCTGGAGGGCAAAACCTCCTGGATTTTCTCGAGTTGCGACAGGTGCTCTCGACTTACGACGGGGACCTCAGGGACCCGCTCTGGTGGCCTCAGGAAAGGCCAGTCCCCATGCGAGTTCCTCGGGGGCCTCTCGGGATTCCTCTCCCGTCGATGCCGGGGCCTAAGACCTTGTGTGGAGTCGGGGCCGGAACCTGAGGATTCCTCTCCAGTGCTGACATGGATCTTGGGGTACTTCTGGAGTCTCCCCAGGGGAGTCAGTCCTCGTCTCGAATGCGGGCATGCACTTGCGCTTTCCTCCAGAGCGGTAGCAGCAGTGTCACGCAGACCGCCGCGTGGATCAAAGGATCTATGGTTTTCCCTCGAGTCTTTCCCACGAGGCTTTCCCACGAGTCTTTCCAACAGGGCTGTCCCACGTGCACACGTGGTGGGAGTCGATCCTCGGCTTGAACGTCAAGGCAGTGCAGGGAAAACAGGTTCCTCTGGAATGGACTGACACATCTGGGGGACTCTTGGAATGGTGGCATGACCCTGGAGTTCCTCTCGCCTTTCCTGTGGAGAGCGCCTCCTCTTGAGATGCAACGGGAACCCCGGGAATTCTTTCCCTACGAAACAGGGAAAGGATCCCTCATCTCGAGCTAGGAGGCGGAAACGGGGCTCCCCTGGATGTGTGCGGGACACCACGTGCTTCCTCTCGAGTGCAGACGGGTATGTCGGGGAACTTCTTGAGTTGCAGCAAGGGTGTGAAGGACCCTTTGGAAGTTCCAGTGTTTAGATGTGATTGGCCTCGAGAAGCCTCAGCGGAAATGGGCCTCATCTCGCCTGGAGGGCAAAACCTCCTGGATTTTCTCGAGTTGCGGCAGGTGCTCTCGACTTACGACGGGGACCTCAGGGACCCGCTCTGGTGGCCTCAGGAAAGGCCAGTCCGCATGCGAGTTCCTCGGGGGCCTCTCGGGATTCCTCTCCCGTCGATACCGGGGCCTAAGACCTTGTGTGAAGTCGGGGCCAGAACCTGAGGATTCCTCTCCAGTGCTGACATGGATCTTGGGGTACTTCTGGAGTCTCCCCAGGGGAGTCAGTCCTCGTCTCGAATGCGGGCATGCACTTGCGCTTTCCTCCAGAGCGGTAGCAGTAGTGTCACACAGTCCGCCGCGTGGATCAAAGGATCTATGGTTTTCCCTCAAGTCTTTCCCACGAGGCTTTCCCACGAGGCTTTCCCACAAGGCTGTCCCACGTGCACACGTGGTGGGAGTGGATCCTCGGCTTGAACGTCAAGGCAGTGCAGGGAAAACAGGTTCCTCTGGAATGAACTGACACATCTGGGGGACTCTTGGAATGGTGGCACGACCCTGGAGTTCCTCTCGCCTTTCCTGTGGAGAGCGCCTCCTCTTGAGATGCGACGGGAACGCTGGGAATTCTTTCCCTAGGAAACAGTGAAAGGATCAGACATCTCGAGCTAGGAGGCGGAAACGGGGCTCCCCTGGATGTGTGCGGGACTCCACGTGCTTCCTCTCGAGTGGAGACGGGTATGTCGGGGAACTTCTTGAGTTGCAGCAAGGGTGTGAAGGACCCTTTGGAAGTTCCAGTGGTTAGATGTGATTGGCCTCGAGAAGCCTCAGCGGAAATGGGCCTCATCTCGCCTGGAGGGCAAAACCTCCTGGATTTTCTCGAGTTGCGGCAGGTGCTCTCGACTTACGACGGGGACCTCAGGGACCCGCTCTGGTGGCCTCAGGAAAGGCCAGTCCGCATGCGAGTTCCTCGGGGGCCTCTCGGGATTCCTCTCCCGTCGATGCCGGGGCCTAAGACCTTGTGTGGAGTCGGGGCCGGAACCTGAGGATTCCTCTCCAGTGCTGACATGGATCTTGGGGTACTTCTGGAGTCTCCCCAGGGGAGTCAGTCCTCGTCTCGAATGCGGGCATGCACTTGCGCTTTCCTCCAGAGCGGTAGCATCAGTGTCACGCATTCCGCCGCGTGGAGCAAAGGGTCTATGGTTTTCCCTCGAGTCTTTCCCACGAGGCTTTCCCACGAGGCTTTCCCACAGGGCTGTCCCACGTGCACACGTGGTGGGAGTCGATCCTCGGCTTGAACGTCAAGGCAGTGCAGGGAAAACAGGTTCCTCTGGAATGGACTGACACATCTGCCGGACTCTTGGAATGGTGTCACGACCCTGGAGTTCTTCTCGCCTTTCCTGTGGAGAGCGCCTCCTCTTGAGATGCGACGGGAACGCCGGAATTCTTTCCCTACGAAACAGGGAAAGGATCCCTCATCTCGAGCTAGGAGGCGGAAACGGGGCTCCGCTGGATGTGTGCGGGACCCACGTGCTTCCTCTCGAGTGGAGACGGGTATGTCGGGGAACTTCTTGAGTTGCAGCAAGGGTGTGAAGGACCCTTTGGAAGTTCCAGTGGTTAGACGTGATTAGCCTCGAGAAGCCTCAGCGGAAATGGGCCTCATCTCGCCTGGAGGGCAAAACCTCCTGGATTTTCTCAAGTTGCGACAGGTGCTCTCGACTTACGACGGGGACCTCAGGGACCCGCTCTGGTGGCCTCAGGAAAGGCCAGTCCCCATGCGACTTCCTCGGGGGCGTCTCGGGATTCCTCTCCCGTTGATGCCGGGGCCTAAGACCTTGTGTGGAGTCGGGGCCGGAACCTGAGGATTCCTCTCCAGTGCTGACATGGATCTTGGGGTACTTCTGGAGTCTCCCCAGGGGAGTCAGTCCTCGTCTCGAATGCGGGCATGCACTTGCGCTTTCCTCCAGAGCGGTAGCAGCAGTGTCACGCAGCCCGCCGCGTGGATCAAAGGATCTATGGTTTTCCCTCGAGTCTTTCCCACGAGGCTTTCCCACGAGGCTTTCCAACAGGGCTGTCCCACGTGCACACGTGGTGGGAGTCGATCCTCGGCTTGAACGTCAAGGCAGTGCAGGAAAAACAGGTTCCTCTGGAATGGACCGACACATCTGGGGGACTCTTTGAATGGTGTCACGACCCTGGAGTTCCTCTCGCCTTTCCTGTGGAGAGCGCCTCCTCTTGAGATGCGACGGGAACGCCGGGAATTCTTTCCCTACGAAACAGGGAAAGGATCCCTCATCTCGAGCTAGGAGGCGGAAACGGGGCTCCCCTGGATGTGTGCGGGACCCACGTGATTCCTCTCGAGTGGAGACGGGTATGTCGGGGAACTTCTTGAGTTGCAGCAAGGGTGTGAAAGACCCTTTGGAAGTTCCAGTGGTTAGACGTGATTAGCCTCGAGAAGCCTCAGCGGAAATGGGCCTTATCTCGCCTGGAGGGTAAAACCTCCTGGATTTTCTCGAGTTTCGGCAGGTGCTCTCGACTTACGACGGGGACCTCAGGGACCCGCTCTGGTGGCCTCAGGAAAGGCCAGTCCCCATGCGAGTTCCTCGGGGGCCTCTCGGGATTCCTCTCCCGTCGATGCCGGGGCCTAAGACCTTGTGTGGAGTCGGGGCCGGAACCTGAGGATTCCTCTCCAGTGCTGACATGGATCTTGGGGTACTTCTGGAGTCTCCCGAGGGGAGTCAGTCCTCGTCTCGAATGCGGGCATGCACTTTCGCTTTCCTCCAGAGCGGTAGCAGCAGTGTCACGCAGTCCAGCGCGTGGATCAAAGGATCTATGGTTTTCCCTCGATTCTTTCCCACGAGGCTTTCCCACGAGGCTTTCCCACAGGGCTGTCCCACGTGCACACGTGGTGGGAGTGGATCCTCGGCTTGAACTTCAAGGCAGTGAAGGGAAAACAGGTTCCTCTGGAATGGACTGACACATCTGGGGGACTCTTGGAATGGTGTCACGACCCTGGAGTTCCTCTCGCCTTTCCTGTGGAGAGCGCCTCCTCTTGAGATGCGACGGGAACACCGGGAATTCTTTCCCTACGAAAAAGGGAATGGATCCCTCATCTCGAGCTAGGAGGCGGAAACGGGGCTCCCCTGGATGTGTGCGGGACCCACGTGCTTCCTCTCGAGTGGAGACGGGTATGTCGGGGAACTTCTTGAGTTGCAGCAAGGGTGGGAAGGACACTTTGGAAGTTCCAGTGGTTAGACGTGATTAGCCTCGAGAAGCCTCAGCGGAAATGGGCCTTATCTCGCCTGGAGGGTAAAACCTCCTGGATTTTCTCGAGTTGCGACAGGTGCTCTCGACTTACGACGGGGACCTCAGGGACCCGCTCTGGTGGCCTCAGGAAAGGCCAGTCCCCATGCGAGTTCCTCGGGGGCCTCTCGGGATTCCTCTCCCGTCGATGCCAGGGCCTAAGACCTTGTGTGGAGTCGGGGCCGGAACCTGAGGATTCCTCTCCAGTGCTGACATGGATCTTGGGGTACTTCTGGAGCCTCCCCAGGGGAGTCAGACCACGTCTCGAATGCGGGCATGCACTTGCGCTTTCCTCCAGAGCGGTAGCAGCAGTGTCACGCAGTCCTCCGCGTGGATCAAAGGATCTATGGTTTTCCCTCGAGTCTTTCCCACGAAGCTTTCCCACGAGGCTTTCCCACAGGGCTGTCCCACGTGCACACGTGGTGGGAGTCGATCCTCGGCTTGAACGTCAAGGCAGTGCAGGGAAAACAGGTTCCTCTGGAATGGACTGACACATCTGGGGGACTGTTGGAATGGTGGCACGACTCTGGAGTTCCTCTCGCCTTTCCTGTGGAGAGCGCCTCCTCTTGAGATGCGACGGGAACGCCGGGAATTCTTTCCCTACGAAACAGGGAAAGGATCCCTCATCTCGAGCTAGGAGGCGGAAACGGGGCTCCCCTGGATGTGTGCGGGACACCACGTGCTTCCTCTCGAGTGGAGACGGGTATGTCGGGGAACTTCTTGAGTTGCAGCAAGGGTGTGAAGGACCCTTTGGAAGTTCCAGTGGTTAGATATGATTGGCCTCGAAAAGCCTCAGCGGAAATGGGCCTCATCTCGCCTGGAGGGCAAAACCTCCTGGATTTTCTCGAGTTGCGGCAGGTGCTCTCGACTTACGACGAGGACCTCAGGGACCCGCTCTGGTGGCCTCAGGAAAGGCCAGTCCCCATGCGAGTTCCTCTGGGGATTCCTCTCCCGTCGATGCCGGGGCCTAAGACCTTGTGTGGAGTCGGGGCCGGAACCTGAGGATTCCTCTCCAGTGCTGACATGGATCTTGGGGTACTTCTGGAGTCTCCCCAGGGGAGTCAGTCCTCGTCTCGAATGCGGGCATGCACTTGCGCTTTCCTCCAGAGCGGTAGCAGCAGTGTCACGCAGTCCGCCGCGTGGATCAAAGGATCTATGGTTTTCTCTCGAGTCTTTCCCACGAGGCTTTCCCACGAGGCTTTCCCCCAGGGCTGTCCCACGTGCACACGTGGTGGGAGTCGATCCTCGGCTTGAACGTCAAGGCAGTGCAGGGAAAACAGGTTCCTCTGGAATGGACTGACACATCTGGGGGACTCTTGGAATGGTGGCACGACCCTGGAGTTCCTCTCGCCTTTCCTGTGGAGAGCGCCTCCTCTTGAGATGCGACGGGAACGCCGGGAATTCTTTCCCTACGAAACAGGGAAAGGATCCCTCATCTCGAGCTAGGAGGCGGAAACGGGGCTCCCCTGGATGTGTGCGGGACACCACGTGCTTCCTCTCGAGTGGAGACGGGTATGTCGGGGAACTTCTTGAGTTGCAGCAAGGGTGTGAAGGACCCTTTGGAAGTTCCAGTGGTTAGATGTGATTGGCCTCGAAAAGCCTCAGCGGAAATGGGCCTCATCTCGCCTGGAGGGCAAAACCTCCTGGATTTCCTCGAGTTGCGACAGGTGCTCTCGACTTACGACGGGGACCTCAGGGACCCGCTCTGGTGGCCTCAGGAAAGGCCAGTCCCCATGCGAGTTCCTCGGGGGCCTCTCGGGATTCCTCTCCCGTCGATGCCGGGGCCTAAGACCTTGTGTGGAGTCGGGGCCGGAACCTGAGGATTCCTCTCCAGTGCTTACATGGATCTTGGGGTACTTCTGGAGTCTCCCCAGGGGAGTCAGTCCTCGTCTCGAATGCGGGCAAGCATTGCGCTTTCCTCCAGAGCGGTAGCAGCAGTGTCACACAGTCCGCTGCGTGGATCAAAGGATCTATGGTTTTCCCTCGAGTCTTTCCCACGAGGTTTCCCACGAGGCTTTCCCACAGGGCTGTCGCACGTGCACACGTGGTAGGAGTCGATCCTCGGCTTGAACGTCAAGGCAGTGCAGGGAAAACAGGTTCCTCTGGAATGGACTGACACATCCGGGGGACTCTTGGAATGGTGGCACGACCCTGGAGTTCCTCTCGCCTTTCCTGTGGAGAGCGCCTCCTCTTGAGATGCGACGGGAACGCCGGGAATTCTTTCCCTACGAAACAGGGAAAGGATCCCTCATCTCGAGCTAGGAGGCGGAAACGGGGCTCCCCTGGATGTGTGCGGGACACCACGTGCTTCCTCTCGAGTGGAGACGGGTATGTCGGGGAACTTCTTGAGTTGCAGCAAGGGTGTGAAGGACCCTTTGGAAGTTCCAGTGGTTAGACGTGATTAGCCTCGAGAAGCCTCAGCGGAAATGGGCCTCATCTCGCCTGGAGGGCAAAACTTCCTGGATTTTCTCGAGTTGCGGCAGGTGCTCTCGACTTACGACGGGGACCTCAGGGACCCGCTCTGGTGGCCTCAGGAAAGGCCAGTCCCCATGCGAGTTCCTCGGGGGCCTCTCGGGATTCCTCTCCCGTCGATGCCGGGGCCTAAGACCTTGTGTGGAGTCGGGGCCGGAACCTGAGGATTCCTCTCCAGTGCTGACATGGATCTTGGGGTACTTCTGGAGTCTCCCCAGGGGAGTCAGTCCTCGTCTCGAATGCGGGCATGCACTTGCGCTTTCCTCCAGAGCGGTAGCAGCAGTGTCACGCAGTCCACCGCGTGGATCAAAGGATCTATGGTTTTCCCTCGAGTCTTTCCCACGAGGCTTTCCCACGAGTCTTTCCCACAGGGCTGTCCCACGTGCACACGTGGTGGGAGTCGATCCTCGGCTTGAACGTCAAGGAAGTGCAGGGAAAACAGGTTCCTCTGGAATGGACTGACACATCTGGGGGACTCTTGGAATGGTGGCATGACCCTGGAGTTCCTCTCGCCTTTCCTGTGGAGAGCGCCTCCTCTTGAGATGCGACGGGAACGCCGGGAATTCTTTCCCTACGAAACAGGGAAAGGATCCCTCATCTCGAGCTAGGAGGCGGAAACGGGGCTCCGCTGGATGTGTGCGGGACCCACGTGCTTCCTCTCGAGTGGAGACGGGTATGTCGGGGAACTTCTTGAGTTGCAGCAAGGGTGTGAAGGACACTTTGGAAGTTCCAGTGGTTAGACGTGATTAGCCTCCAGAAGCATCAGCAGAAATGGGCCTCATCTCGCCTGGAGGGCAAAACCTCCTGGATTTTCTCGAGATGCGGCAGGTGCTCTCGACTTACGACGGGGACCTCAGGGACCCGCTCTGGTGGCCTCAGGAAAGGCCAGTCCCTATGCGAGTTCATCGGGGGCCTCTCGGGATTCCTCTCCCATCGATGCCGGGGCCTAAGACCTTGTGTGGAGTCGGGGCCGGAACCTGAGGATTCCTCTCCAGTGCTGACATGAATCTTGGGGTACTTCTGGAGTCTCCCCAGGGGAGTCAGTCCTCGTCTCGAATGCGGGCATGCACTTGCGCTTTCCTCCAGAGCGGTAGCAGCAGTGTCACGCAGTCCGCCGCGTGGATCAAAGGATGTTTGGTTTTCCCTCGAGTCTTTCCCACGAGGCTTTCCCACGAGGCTTTCCCACAGGGCTGTCCCACGTGCACACGTGGTGGGAGTCGATCCTCGGCTTGAACGTCAAGGCAGTGCAGGGAAAACAGGTTCCTCTGGAATGGACTGACACATCTGTGGGACTCTTGGAATGGTGGCACGACCCTGGAGTTCCTCTCGCCTTTTCTGTGGAGAGCGCCTCCTCTTGAGATGCGACGGGAACGCAGGGAATTCTTTCCCTACGAAAGAGGGAAAGGATCCCTCATCTCGAGCTAGGAGGCGGAAACGGGTCTCCCCTGGATGTGTGCGGGACACCACGTGCTTCCTCTCGAGTGCAGACGGGTATGTCGGGGAACTTCTTGAGTTGCAGCAAGGGTGTGAAGGACCCTTTGGAAGTTCCAGTGGTTAGTTGTGATTGGCCTCGAGAAGCCTCACCGGAAATGGGCCTCATCTCGCCTGGAGGGCAAAACCTCCTGGATTTTCTCGAGTTGCGGCAGGTGCTCTTGACTTACGATGGGGACCTCAGGGACCCTCTCTGGTGGCCTCAGGAAAGGCCAGTCCCCATGCGAGTTCCTCCGGGGCCTCTCGGGATTCCTCTCCCGTCGATGCCGGGCCTAAGTCCTTGTGTGTAGACGGGGCCGGAACCTGAGGATTCCTCTCCAGTGCTGACATGGATCTTGGGGTACTTCTGGAGTCTCCCCAGGGGAGTCAGTCCTCGTCTCGAATGCGGGCATGCACTTGCGCTTTCCTCCAGAGCTGTAGCAGCAGTGTCACCCTTCTGCCGCGTGGATCAAAGGATCTATGGTTTTCCCTCGAGTCTTTCCCACGAGGCTTTCCCACGAGGCTTTCCCACAGGGCTGTCCCAACTGCACACGTGGTGGGAGTCGATCCTCGACTCGAACGTCATGGCAGTGCAGGGAAAACAGATTCCTCTGGAATGGACAGACACATCTGGTGGACTCTTGGAATGGTGGCACGACCCTGGAGTTGCTCTCGCCTTTCCTGTGGAGAGCGCCTCCTCTTGAGATGCGACGGGAACGCCGGGAATTCTTTCCCTACGAAACAGGGAAAGGATCCCTCATCTCGAGCTAGGAGGCGGAAACGGGGCTCCCCTGGATGTGTGCGGGACACCACTTGCTTCCTCTCGAGTGGAGACGGGTATGTCGGGGAACTTCTTGAGTTGCAGCAAGGGTGTGAAGGACCCTTTGGAAGTTCCAGTGGTTAGATGTGATTGGCCTCGAAAAGCCTCAGCGGAAATGGGCCTCATCTCGCCTGGAGGGCAAAACCTCATGGATTTTCTCGAGTTGCGGCAGGTGCTCTCGACTTACGACGGGGACCTCAGGGACCCGCTCTGGTGGCCTCAGGAAAGGCCAGTCCCCATGCGAGTTCCTCTGGGGATTCCTCTCCCGTCGATGCCGGGGCCTAAGACCTTGTGTGGAGTCGGGGCCGGAACCTGAGGATTCCTCTCCAGTGCTTACATGGATCTTGGGGTACTTCTGGAGTCTCCCCAGGGGAGTCAGTCCTCGTCTCGAATGCGGGCATGCACTTGCGCTTTCCTCCATAGCGGTAGCAGCAGTGTCACGCAGTCCGCCGCGTGGATCAAAGGATCTATGGTTTTCCCTCGAGTCTTTCCCACGAGGCTTTCCCACGAGGCTTTCCCACAGGGCTGTCCCACGTGCACACGTGGTGGGAGTCGAATCTCGGCTTGAACGTCAAGGCAGTGCAGGGAAAACAGGCTCCTCTGGAATGGACTGACACATCTGGGGGACTCTTGGAATGGTGGCACGTCCCTGGAGTTCCTCTCGCCTTTCCTGTGGAGAGCGCCTCCTCTTGAGATGCGACGGGAACGCCGGGAATTCTTTCCCTACGAAACAGGGAAAGGATCCCTCATCTCGAGCTAGGAGGCGGAAACGGGGCTCCCCTGGATGTGTGCGGGACACCACGTGCTTCCTCTCGAATGCAGACGGGTATGTCGGGGAACTTCTTGAGTTGCAGCAAGGGTGTGAAGGACCCTTTGGAAGTTCCAGTGTTTAGATGTGATTGGCCTCGAGAAGCCTCAGCGGAAATGGGCCTCATCTCGCCTGGAGGGCAAAACCTCCTGGATTTTCTCGAGTTGCGGCAGGTGCTCTCGACTTACGACGGGGACCTCAGGGACCCGCTCTGGTGGCCTCAGGAAAGGCCAGTCCGCATGCGAGTTCCTCGGGGGCCTCTCGGGATTCCTCTCCCGTCGATACCGGGGCCTAAGACCTTGTGTGGAGTCGGGGCCGGAACCTGAGGATTCCTCTCCAGTGCTGACATGGATCTTGGGGTACTTCTGGAGTCTCCCCAGGGGAGTCAGTCCTCGTCTCGAATGCGGGCATGCACTTGCGCTTTCCTCCAGAGCGGTAGCAGTAGTGTCACACAGTCCGCCGCGTGGATCAAAGGATCTATGGTTTTCCCTCAAGTCTTTCCCACGAGGCTTTCCCACGAGGCTTTCCCACAAGGCTGTCCCACGTGCACACGTGGTGGGAGTGGATCCTCGGCTTGAACGTCAAGGCAGTGCAGGGAAAACAGGTTCCTCTGGAATGGACTGACACATCTGGGGGACTCTTGGAATGGTGGCACGACCCTGGAGTTCCTCTCGCCTTTCCTGTGGAGAGCGCCTCCTCTTGAGATGCGACGGGAACGCCGGGAATTCTTTCCCTACGAAACAGTGAAAGGATCCCACATCTCGAGCTAGGAGGCGGAAACGGGGCTCCCCTGGATGTGTGCGGGACTCCACGTGCTTCCTCTCGAGTTTAGACGGGTATGTCGGGGAACTTCTTGAGTTGCAGCAAGGGTGTGAAGGACCCTTTGGAAGTTCCAGTGGTTAGATGTGATTGGCTTCGAGAAGCCTCAGCGGAAATGGGCCTCATCTCGCCTGGAGGGCAAAACCTCCTGGATTTTCTCGAGTTGCGGCAGGTGCTCTCGACTTACGACGGGGACCTCAGGGACCCGCTCTGGTGGCCTCAGGAAAGGCCAGTCCGCATGCGAGTTCCTCGGGGGCCTCTCGGGATTCCTCTCCCGTCGATACCGGGGCCTAAGACCTTGTGTGGAGTCGGAGCCGGAACCTGAGGATTCCTCTCCAGTGCTGACATGGATCTTGGGGTACTTCTGGAGTCTCCCCAGGGGAGTCAGTCCTCGTCTCGAATGCGGGCATGCACTTGCGCTTTCCTCCAAAGCGGTAGCAGCAGTGTCACGCAGTCCGCCGCGTGGATCAAAGGATCTATGGTTTTCCCTCGAGTCTTTCCCACGAGGCTTTCCCACGAGGCTTTCCCACAGGGCTGTCCCACGTGCACACGTGGTGGGAGTCGATCCTCGGCTTGAACGTCAAGGCAGTGCAGGGAAAACAGGTTCCTCTGGAATGGACTGACACATCTGGGGGACTCTTGGAATGGTGGCACGACCCTGGAGTTCCTCTCGCCTTTCCTGTGGAGAGCGCCTCCTCTTGAGATGCGACGGGAACGCCGGGAATTCTTTCCCTACGAAACAGGGAAAGGATCCCTCATCTCGAGCTAGGAGGCGGAAACGGGGCTCCCCTGGATGTGTGCGGGACACCACGTGCTTCCTCTCGAGTGGAGACGGGTATGTCGGGGAACTTCTTGAGTTGCAGCAAGGGTGTGAAGGACCCTTTGGTAGTTCCAGTGGTTAGATGTGATTGGCCTCGAAAAGCCTCAGCGGAAATGGGCCTCATCTCGCCTGGAGGGCAAAACCTCCTGGATTTTCTCGAGTTGCGGCAGGTGCTCTCGACTTACGACGAGGACCTCAGGGACCCGCTCTGGTGGCCTCAGGAAAGGCCAGTCCCCATGCGAGTTCCTCGGGGGCCTCTCGGGATTTCTCTCCCGTCGATGCCGGGGCCTAAGACCTTGTGTGGAGTCGGGGCCGGAACCTGAGGATTCCTCTCCAGTGCTGACATGTATCTTGGGGTACTTCTGCAGTCTCCCCAGGGGAGTCAGTGCTCGACTCGAATGCGGGCATGCACTTGCGCTTTCCTCCAGAGCGGTAGCAGCAGTGTCACGCAGTCCGCCGCGTGGATCAAAGGATCTATGATTTTCCCTCGAGTCTTTCCCACGAGGCTTTCCCACGAGGCTTACCCACAGGTCTGTCTCACGTGCACACGTGTTGAGAGTCGATCGTCGGCATGAACGCAAGGCAGTGCAGGGAAAACAGGTTCCTCTGGAATGGACTGACACATCTGGGGGACTCTTGGAATGGTGGCACGACCCTGGAGTTCCTCTCGCCTTTCCTGTGGAGAGCGCCTCCTCTTGAGATGCGACGGGAACGCCGGGAATTCTTTCCCTACGAAACAGGGAAAGGATCCCTCATCTCGAGCTAGGAGGCGGAAACGGGGCTCCCCTGGATGTGTGCGGGACCCCACGTGCTTCCTCTCGATTGGAGACGGGTATGTCGGGGAACTTCTTGAGTTGCAGCAATGGTGTGAAGGACCCTTTGGAAGTTCCAGTGGTTAGATGTGATTGGCCTCGAGAAGCCTCAGCGGAAATGGGCCTCATCTCGCCTGGAGGGCAAAACCTCCTGGATTTTCTCGAGTTGCGGCAGGTGCTCTCGACTTACGACGGGGACCTCAGGAACCGCTCTGGTGGCCTCAGGAAAAGCCAGTCCCCATGCGAGTTCATCGGGGGCGTCTCGGGATTCCTCTCCCGTCGATGCCGGGGCCTAAGACCTTGTGTGGAGTCGGGGCCGGAACCTGAGGATTCCTCTCCAGTGCTGACATGGATCTTGGGGTATTTCTGGAGTCTCCCCAGGGGAGTCAGTCCTCGTCTCGAATGCGGGCATGCATTGCGCTTTCCTCCAGAGCGGTAGCAGCAGTGTCACACAGTCCGCCGCGTGGATCAAAGGATGTATGGTTTTCCCTCGAGTCTTTCCCACGAGGTTTCCCACGAGGCTTTCCCACAGGGCTGTCCCACGTGCACACGTGGTAGGAGTCGATCCTCGGCTTGAACGTCAAGGCAGTGCAGGGAAAACAGGTTCCTCTGGAATGGACTGACACATCTGGGGGACTCTTGGAATGGTGGCACGACCCTGGAGTTCCTCTCGCCATTCCTGTGGAGAGCGCCTCCTCTTGAGATGCGACGGGAACGCCGGGAATTCTTTCCCTACGAAACAGGGAAAGGATCCCTCATCTCGAGCTAGGAGGCGGAAACGGGGCTCCCCTGGATGTGTGCGGGACACCACGTGCTTCCTCTCGAGTGGAGACGGGTATGTCGGGGAACTTCTTGAGTTGCAGCAAGGGTGTGAAGGACCCTTTGGAAGTTCCAGTGGTTAGATGTGATTGGCCTCGAAAAGCCTCAGCGGAAATGGGCCTCATCTCGCCTGGAGGGCAAAACCTCCTGGATTTTCTCGAGTTGCGGCAGGTGCTCTCGACTTACGACGAGGACCTCAGGGACCCGCTCTGGTGGCCTCAGGAAAGGCCAGTCCCCATGCGAGTTCCTCTGGGGATTCCTCTCCCGTCGATGCCGGGGCCTAAGACCTTGTGTGGAGTCGGGGCCGGAACCTGAGGATTCCTCTCCAGTGCTGACATGGATCTTGGGGTACTTCTGGAGTCTCCCCAGGGGAGTCAGTCCTCGTCTCGAATGCGGGCATGCACTTGCGCTTTCCTCCAGAGCGGTAGCAGCAGTGTCACGCAGTCCGCCGCGTGGATCAAAGGATCTATGGTTTTCCCTCAAGTCTTTCCCACGAGGCTTTCCCACGAGGCTTTCCCACAGGGCTGTCCCACGTGCACACGTGGTGGGAGTCGATCCTCGGCTTGAACGTCAAGGCAGTGCAGGGAAAACAGGTTCCTCTGGAATGGACTGACACATCTGGGGGACTCTTGGAATGGTGGCACGACCCTGGAGTTCCTCTCGCCTTTCCTGTGGAGAGCGCCTCCTCTTGAGATGCGACGGGAACGCCGGGAATTCTTTCCCTACGAAACAGGGAAAGGATCCCTCATCTCGAGCTAGGAGGCGGAAACGGGGCTCCCCTGGATGTGTGCGGGACACCACGTGCTTCCTCTCGAGTGGAGACGGGTATGTCGGGGAACTTCTTGAGTTGCAGCAAGGGTGTGAAGGACCCTTTGGAAGTTCCAGTGGTTAGATGTGATTGGCCTCGAAAAGCCTCAGCGGAAATGGGCCTCATCTCGCCTGGAGGGCAAAACCTCCTGGATTTCCTCGAGTTGCGACAGGTGCTCTCGACTTACGACGGGGACCTCAGGGACCCGCTCTGGTGGCCTCAGGAAAGGCCAGTCCCCATGCGAGTTCCTCGGGGGCCTCTCGGGATTCCTCTCCCGTCGATGCCGGGGCCTAAGACCTTGTGTGGAGTCGGGGCCGGAACCTGAGGATTCCTCTCCAGTGCTGACATGGATCTTGGGGTACTTCTGGAGTCTCCCCAGGGGAGTCAGTCCTCGTCTCGAATGCGGGCATGCACTTGCGCTTTCCTCCAGAGCGGTAGCAGCAGTGTCACGCAGTCCGCTGCGTGGATCAAAGGATCTATGGTTTTCCCTCGAGTCTTTCCCACGAGGCTTTCCCACGAGTCTTTCCCACAGGGCTGTCCCACGTGCACACGTGATGGGAGTCGATCCTCGGCTTGAACGTCAAGGAAGTGCAGGGAAAACAGGTTCCTCTGGAATGGACTGACACATCTGGGGGACTCTTGGAATGGTTTCTCGACCTTGGAGTTCCTCTCGCCTTTCCTGTGGAGAGCGCCTCCTCTTGAGATGCGACGGGAACGCCGGGAATTCTTTCCCTACGAAACAGGGAAAGGATCCCTCATCTCGAGCTAGGAGGCGGAAACGGGGCTCCGCTGGATGTGTGCGGGACCCACGTGCTTCCTCTCGAGTGGAGACGGGTATGTCGGGGAACTTCTTGAGTTGCAGCATGGGTGTGAAGGACACTTTGGAAGTTCCAGTGGTTAGACGTGATTAGCCTCCAGAAGCATCAGCAGAAATGGGCCTCATCTCGCCTGGAGGGCAAAACCTCCTGGATTTTCTCGAGCTGCGGCAGGTGCTCTCGACTTACGACGGGGACCTCAGGGACCCGCTCTGGTGGCCTCAGGAAAGGCCAGTCCCCATGCGACTTCCTCGGGGGCCTCTCGGGATTCCTCTCCCGTCGATGCCGGGGCCGAAGACCTTGTGTGGAGTCGGGGCCGGAACCTGAGGATTCCTCTCCAGTGCTGACATGGATCTTGGGATACTTCTGGAGTCTTCCCAGGGGAGTCAGTCCTCGTCTCGAATGCGGGCATGCACTTGTGCTTTCCTCCAGAGCGGTAGCAGCAGTGTCACGCAGTCCACCGCGTGGATCAAAGGATCTATGGTTTTCCCTCGAGTCTTTCCCACGAGGCTTTCCCACGAGGCTTTCCCACAGGGCTGTCCCACGTGCACACGTGGTGGGAGTCGATCCTCGGCTTGAACGTCAAGGCAGTGCAGGGAAAACAGGTTCCTCTGGAATGGACTGACACATCTGCCGGACTCTTGGAATGGTGTGACGACCCTGGAGTTCTTCTCGCCTTTCCTGTGGAGAGCGCCTTCTCTTGAGATGCGACGGGAACGCCGGAATTCTTTCCCTACGAAACAGGGAAAGGATCCCTCATCTCGAGCTAGGAGGCGGAAACGGGGCTCCGCTGGATGTGTGCGGGACCCACGTGCTTCCTCTCGAGTGGAGACGGGTATGTCGGGGAACTTCTTGAGTTGCAGCAAGGGTGTGTAGGACCCTTTGGAAGTTCCAGTGGTTAGACGGGATTAGCCTCGAGAAGCCTCAGCGGAAATGGGCCTCATCTCGCCTGGAGGGCAAAACCTCCTGGATTTTCTCGAGTTTCGGCAGGTGCTCTCGACTTACGACGGGGACCTCAGGGACCCGCTCTGGTGTCCTCAGGAAAGACCAGTCCCCATGCGAGTTCCTCGGGGGCCTCTCGGGATTCCTCTCCCGTCGATGCCGGGGCCGAAGACCTTGTGTGGAGTCGGGGCCGGAACCTGAGGATTCCTCTCCAGTGCTGACATGGATCTTGGGGTACTTCTGGAGTCTCCCCAGGGGAGTCAGTCCTCGTCTCGAATGCGGGCATGCACTTGCGCTTTCCTCCAGAGCGGTAGCAGCAGTGTCACGCAGTCCGCCGCGTGGATCAAAGGATCTATGGTTTTCCCTCGTGTCTTTCCCACGAGGCTTTCCCACGAGGCTTTCCCACAGGGCTGTCCCACGTGCACACGTGGTGGGAGTCGATCCTTGGCTTGAACGTCAAGGCAGTGCAGGGAAAACAGGTTCCTCTGGAATGGACTGACACATCTGGGGGACTCTTGGAATGGTGGCATGACCCTGGAGTTCCTCTCGCCTTTCCTGTGGAGAGCGCCTCCTCTTGAGATGCGACGGGAACGCCGGGAATTCTTTCCCTACGAAACAGGGAAAGGATCCCTCATCTCGAGCTAGGAGGCAGAAACGGGGCTCCCCTGGATGTGTGCGGGACACCACGTGCTTCCTCTCGAGTGGAGACGGGTATGTCGGGGAACTTCTTGAGTTGCAGCAAGGGTGTGAAGGACCCTTTGGAAGTTCCAGTGGTTAGATGTGATTGGCCTCGAGAAGCCTCAGCGGAAATGGGCCTCATCTCGCCTGGAGGGCAAAACCTCCTGGATTTTCTCGAGGTGCGGCAGGTGCTCTCGACTTACGACGGGGACCTCAGGGACCCGCTCTGGTGGCCTCAGGAAAGGCCAGTCCGCATGCGAGTTCCTCGGGGGCCTCTCGGGATTCCTCTCCCGTCGATACCGGGGCCTAAGACCTTGTGTGGAGTCGGGGCCGGAACCTGAGGATTCCTCTCCAGTGCTGACATGGATCTTGGGGTACTTCTGGAGTCTCCCCAGGGGAGTCAGTCCTCGTCTCGAATGCGGGCATGCACTTGCGTTTTCCTCCAGAGCGGTAGCAGCAGTGTCACGCAGTCCGCCGCGTGGATCAAAGGATCTATGGTTTTCCCTCGAGTCTTTCCCACGAGGCTTTCCCACGAGGCTTTCCCACAGGGCTGTCCCACGTGCACACGTGGTGGGAGTCGATCCTCGGCTTGAACGTCAAGGCAGTGCAGGGAAAACAGGTTCCTCTGGAATGGACTGACACATCTGGGGGACTCTTGGAATGGTGGCACGACCCTGGAGTTCCTCTCGCCTTTCCTGTGGAGAGCGCCTCCTCTTGAGATGCGACGGGAACGCCGGGAATTCTTTCCCTACGAAACAGGGAAAGGATCCCTCATCTCGAGCTAGGAGGCGGAAACGGGGCTCCCCTGGATGTGTGCGGGACACCACGTGCTTCCTCTCGAGTGGAGACGGGTATGTCGGGGAACTTCTTGAGTTGCAGCAAGGGTGTGAAGGACCCTTTGGAAGTTCCAGTGGTTAGATGTGATTGGCCTCGAAAAGCCTCAGCGGAAATGGGCCTCATCTCGCCTGGAGGGCAAAAACTCCTGGATTTCCTCGAGTTGCGACAGGTGCTCTCGACTTACGACGGGGACCTCAGGGACCCGCTCTGGTGGCCTCAGGAAAGGCCAGTCCCCATGCGAGTTCCTCGGGGGCCTCTCGGGATTCCTCTCCCGTCGATGCCGGGGCCTAAGACCTTGTGTGGAGTCGGGGCCGGAACCTGAGGATTCCTCTCCAGTGCTGACATGGATCTTGGGGTACTTCTGGAGTCTCCCCAGGGGAGTCAGTCCTCGTCTCGAATGCGGGCATGCACTTGCGCTTTCCTCCAGAGCGGTAGCAGCAGTGTCACGCAGTCCGCCGCGTGGATCAAAGGATCTATGGTTTTCCCTCGAGTCTTTCCCACGAGGCTTTCCCACGAGGCTTTCCCACAGGGCTGTCCCACGTGCACACGTGGTGGGAGTCGATCCTCGGCTTGAACGTCAAGGCAGTGCAGGGAAAACAGGTTCCTCTGGAATGGACTGACACATCTGGGGGACTCTTGGAATGGTGGCACGACCCTGGAGTTCCTCTCGCCTTTCCTGTGGAGAGCGCCTCCTCTTGAGATGCGACGGGAACGCCGGGAATTCTTTCCCTACGAAACAGGGAAAGGATCCCTCATCTCGAGCTAGGAGGCGGAAACGGGGCTCCCCTGGATGTGTGCGGGACACCACGTGCTTCCTCTCGAGTGGAGACGGGTATGTCGGGGAACTTCTTGAGTTGCAGCAAGGGTGTGAAGGACCCTTTGGAAGTTCCAGTGGTTAGATGTGAATGGCCTCGAAAAGCCTCAGCGGAAATGGGCCTCATCTCGCCTGGAGGGCAAAACCCCCTGGATTTTCTCGAGTTGCGACAGGTGCTCTCGACTTACGACGGGGACCTCAGGGACCCGCTCTGGTGGCCTCAGGAAAGGCCAGTCCCCATGCGAGTTCCTCGGGGGCCTCTCGGGATTCCTCTCCCGTCGATGCCGGGGCCTAAGACCTTGTGTGGAGTCGGGGCCGGAACCTGAGGATTCCTCTCCAGTGCTGACATGGATCTTGGGGTACTTCTGGAGTCTCCCCAGGGGAGTCAGTCATCGTCTGGAATGCGGGCATGCACTTGCGCTTTCCTCCAGAGCGGTAGCAGCAGTGTCACGCAGTCCGCCGCGTGGATCAAAGGATCTATGGTTTTCCCTCGAGTCTTTCCCACGAGGCTTTCCCACGAGGCTTTCCCACAGGGCTGTCCCACGTGCACACGTGGTGGGAGTCGATCCTCGGCTTGAACGTCAAGGCAGTGCAGGGAAAACAGGTTCCTCTGGAATGGACTGACACATCTGGGGGACTCTTGGAATGGTGGCACGACCCTGGAGTTGCTCTCGCCTTTCCTGTGGAGAGCGCCTCCTCTTGAGATGCGACGGGAACGCCGGGAATTCTTTCCCTACGAAACAGGGAAAAGATCCCTCATCTCGAGCTAGGAGGCGGAAACGGGGCTCCCCTGGATGTGTGCGGGACACCACGTGCTTCCTCTCGAGTGGAGACGGGTATGTCGGGGAACTTCTTGAGTTGCAGCAAGGGTGTGAAGGACCCTTTGGAAGTTCCAGTGGTTAGATGTGATTGGCCTCGAAAAGCCTCAGCGGAAATGGGCCTCATCTCGCCTGGAGGGCAAAACCTCCTGGATTTTCTCGAGTTGCGACAGGTGCTCTCGACTTACGACGGGGACCTCAGGGACCCGCTCTGGTGGCCTCAGGAAAGGCCAGTCCCCATGCGAGTTCCTCGGGGGCCTCTCGGGATTCCTCTCCCGTCGATGCCGGGGCCTAAGACCTTGTGTGGAGTCGGGGCCGGAACCTGAGGATTCCTCTCCAGTGCTGACATGGATCTTGGGGTACTTCTGGAGTCTCCCCAGGGGAGTCAGTCCTCGTCTCGAATGCGGGCATGCACTTGCGCTTTCCTCCAGAGCGGTAGCATCAGTGTCACCCATTCCGCCGCGTGGAGCAAAGGGTCTATGGTTTTCCCTCGAGTCTTTCCCACGAGGCTTTCCCACGAGGCATTCCCACAGGGCTGTCCCACGTGCACACGTGGTGGGAGTCGATCCTCGGCTTGAACGTCAAGGCAGTGCAGGGAAAACAGGTTCCTCTGGAATGGACTGACACATCTGCCGGACTCTTGGAATGGTGTCACGACCCTGGAGTTCTTCTCGCCTTTCCTGTGGAGAGCGCCTCCTCTTGAGATGCGACGGGAACGCCGGAATTCTTTCCCTACGAAACAGGGAAAGGATCCCTCATCTCGAGCTAGGAGGCGGAAAAGGGGCTCCGCTGGATGTGTGCGGGACCCACGTGCTTCCTCTCGAGTGGAGACGGGTATGTCGGGGAACTTCTTGAGTTGCAGCAAGGGTGTGAAGGACCCTTTGGAAGTTCCAGTGGTTAGACGTGATTAGCCTCGAGAAGCCTCAGCGGAAATGGGCCTCATCTCGCCTGGAGGGCAAAACCTCCTGGATTTTCTCGAGTTGCGGCAGGTGCTCTCGACTTACGACGGGGACCTCAGGGACCCGCTCTGGTGGCCTCAGGAAAGGCCAGTCCCCATGCGAGTTCCTCGGGGGCCTCTCGGGATTCCTCTCCCGTCGATGCTGGGGCCTAAGACCTTGTGTGGAGTCGGGGCCGGAACCTGAGGATTCCTCTCCAGTGCTGACATGGATCTTGGGGTACTTCTGGAGTCTCCCCAGGGGAGTCAGTCCTCGTCTCGAATGCGGGCATGCACTTGCGCTTTCCTCCAGAGCGGTAGCAGCAGTGTCACGCAGACCGCCGCGTGGATCAAAGGATCTATGGTTTTCCCTCGAGTCTTTCCCACGAGGCTTTCCCACGAGGCTTTCCCACAGGGCTGTCCCACGTGCACACGTGGTGGGAGTCGATCCTCGGCTTGAACGTCAAGGCAGTGCAGGGAAAACAGGTTCCTCTGGAATGGACTGACACATCTGGGGGACTCTTGGAATGGTGGCACGACCCTGGAGTTCCTCTCGCCTTTCCTGTGGAGAGCGCCTCCTCTTGAGATGCGACGGGAACGCCGGGAATTCTTTCCCTACGAAACAGGGAAAGGATCCCTCATCTCGAGCTAGGAGGCGGAAACGGGGCTCCCCTGGATGTGTGCGGGACACCACGTGCTTCCTCTCGAGTGGAGACGGGTATGTCGGGGAACTTCTTGAGTTGCAGCAAGGGTGTGAAGGACCCTTTGGAAGTTCCAGTGGTTAGATGTGATTGGCCTCGAAAAGCCTCAGCGGAAATGGGCCTCATCTCGCCTGGAGGGCAAAACCTCCTG
Organism: Ovis canadensis; assembly: GCF_042477335.2. Classification (NCBI taxonomy): domain Eukaryota; kingdom Metazoa; phylum Chordata; class Mammalia; order Artiodactyla; family Bovidae; genus Ovis; species Ovis canadensis. The sequence continues at coordinate 3,843,345 of NC_091258.1, read as the reverse complement.
GATTTTCTCGAGTTGCGACAGGTGCTCTCGACTTACGACGGGGACCTCAGGGACCCGCTCTGGTGGCCTCAGGAAAGGCCAGTCCCCATGCGAGTTCCTCGGGGGCCTCTCGGGATTCCTCTCCCGTCGATGCCGGGGCCTAAGACCTTGTGTGGAGTCGGGGCCGGAACCTGAGGATTCCTCTCCAGTGCTGACATGGATCTTGGGGTACTTCTCGAGTCTCCCCAGGGGAGTCAGTCCTCGTCTCGAATGCGGGCATGCACTTGCGCTTTCCTCCAGAGCGGTAGCAGCAGTGTCACGCAGTCCGCCGCGTGGATCAAAGGATCTATGGTTTTCCCTCGAGTCTTTCCCACGAGGCTTTCCCACGAGTCTTTCCCACAGGGCTGTCCCACGTGCACACGTGGTGTGAGTCGATCCTCTGTTGAACGTCAAGGCAGTGAAGGGAAAACAGGTTCCTCTGGAATGGACTGACACATCTGGGGGACTCTTGGAATGGTGGCACGACCCTGGAGTTCCTCTCGCCTTTCCTGTGGAGAGCGCCTCCTCTTGAGATGCGATGGGAACGCGGGAATTCTTTCCCTACGAAACAGGGAAAGGATCCCTCATCTCGAGCTAAGAGGCGGAAACGTGGCTCCCCTGGATGTGTGCGGGACACCACGTGCTTCCTCTCGAGTGGAGACGGGTATGTCGGGGAACTTCTTGAGTTGCAGCAAGGGTGTGAAGGACCCTTTGGAAGTTCCAGTGGTTACATGTGATTGGCATCGAGAAGCCTCAGCGGAAATGGGCCTCATCTCGCCTGGAGGGCAAAACCTCCTGGATTTTCTCGAGTTGTGGCTGGTGCTCTCGACTTACGACGGGGACCTCAGGGACCCGCTCTGGTGGCCTCAGGAAAGGCCAGTCCCCATGCGAGTTCCTCGGGGGCCTCTCGGGATTCCTCTCCCGTCGATGCCAGGGCCTAAGACCTTGTGTGGAGTCGGGGCCGGAACCTGAGGATTCCTCTCCAGTGCTGACATGGATCTTGGGGTACTTCTGGAGTCTCCCCAGGGGAGTCAGTCCTCGTCTCGAATGCGGGCATGAACTTGCGCTTTCCTCCAGAGCGGTAGCATCAGTGTCACGCATTCCGCCGCGTGGAGCAAAGGGTCTATGGTTTTCCCTCGAGTCTTTCCCACGAGGCTTTCCCACGAGGCTTTCCCACAGGGCTGTCCCACGTGCACACGTGTTGGGAGTCGATCCTCGGCTTGAACGTCAAGGCAGTGCAGGGAAAACAGGTTCCTCTGGAATGGACTGACACATCTGCCGGACTCTTGGAATGGTGTCACGACCCTGGAGTTCTTCTCGCCTTTCCTGTGGAGAGCGCCTCCTCTTGAGATGCGACGGGAACGCCGGAATTCTTTCCCTACGAAACAGGGAAAGGATCCCTCATCTCGAGCTAGGAGGCGGAAAAGGGGCTCCGCTGGATGTGTGCGGGACCCACGTGCTTCCTCTCGAGTGGAGACGGGTATGTCGGGGAACTTCTTGAGTTGCAGCAAGGGTGTGAAGGACCCTTTGGAAGTTCCAGTGGTTAGACGTGATTAGCCTCGAGAAGCCTCAGCGGAAATGGGCCTCATCTCGCCTGGAGGGCAAAACCTCCTGGATTTTCTCGAGTTGCGGCAGGTGCTCTCGACTTACGACGGGGACCTCAGGGACCCGCTCTGGTGGCCTCAGGAAAGGCCAGTCCCCATGCGACTTCCTCGGGGGCCTCTCGGGATTCCTCTCCCGTTGATGCCGGGGCCGAAGACCTTGTGTGGAGTCGGGGCCGGAACCTGAGGATTCCTCTCCAGTGCTGAAATGGATCTTGGGGTACTTCTGGAGTCTCCCCAGGGGAGTCAGTCCTCGTCTCGAATGCGGGCATGCACTTGCGCTTTCCTCCAGAGCGGTAGCAGCAGTGTCACGCAGTCCGCCGCGTGGATCAAAGGATCTATGGTTTTCCCTCGAGTCTTTCCCACGAGGCTTTCCCACGAGGCTTTCCCACAGGGCTGTCCCACGTGCACACGTGGTGGGAGTCGATCCTCGGCTTGAACGTCAAGGCAGTGCAGGGAAAACAGGTTCCTCTGGAATGGACTGACACATCTGGGGGACTCTTTGAATGGTGTCACGACCCTGGAGTTCCTCTCGCCTTTCCTGTGGAGAGCGCCTCCTCTTGAGATGCGACGGGAACGCCGGGAATTCTTTCCCTACGAAACAGGGAAAGGATCCCTCATCTCGAGCTAGGAGGCGGAAACGGGGCTCCCCTGGATGTGTGCGGGACCCACGTGATTCCTCTCGAGTGGAGACGGGTATGTCGGGGAACTTCTTGAGTTGCAGCAAGGGTGTGAAGGACCCTTTGGAAGTTCCAGTGGTTAGACGTGATTAGCCTCGAGAAGCCTCAGCGGAAATGGGCCTTATCTCGCCTGGAGGGTAAAACCTCCTGGATTTTCTCGAGTTTCGGCAGGTGCTCTCGACTTACGACGGGGACCTCAGGGACCCGCTCTGGTGGCCTCAGGAAAGGCCAGTCCCCATGCGAGTTCCTCGGGGGCCTCTCGGAATTCCTCTCCCGTCGATGCCGGGGCCTAAGACCTTGTGTGGAGTCGGGGCCGGAACCTGAGGATTCCTCTCCAGTGCTGACATGGATCTTGTGGTACTTCTGGAGTCTCCCCAGGGGAGTCAGTCCTCGTCTGGAATGCAGGCATGCACTTGCGCTTTCCTCCAGAGCGGTAGCAGCAGTGTCACGCAGTCCGCCGCGTGGATCAAAGGATCTATGGTTTTCCCTCGAGTCTTTCCCACGAGGCTTTCCCACGAGGCTTTCCCACAGGGCTGTCCCACGTGCACACGTGGTGGGCGTCGATCCTTGGCTTGAACGTCAAGGCAGTGCAGGGAAAACAGGTTCCTCTGGAATGGACTGACACATCTGGGGGACTCTTGGAATGGTGGCATGACCCTGGAGTTCCTCTCGCCTTTCCTGTGGAGAGCGCCTCCTCTTGAGATGCGACGGGAACGCCGGGAATTCTTTCCCTACGAAACAGGGAAAGGATCCCTCATCTCGAGCTAGGAGGCGGAAACGGGGCTCCCCTGGATGTGTGCGGGACCCACGTGCTTCCTCTCGAATGGAGAGGGGTATGTCGGGGAACTTCTTGAGTTGCAGCAATGGTGTGAAGGACCCTTTGGAAGTTCCAGTGGTTAGACGTGATTAGCTTCGAGAAGCCTCAGTGGAAATGGGCCTCATCTCGCCTGGAGGGCAAAACCTCCTGGATTTTCTCGAGTTGCGGCAGATGCTCTCGAATTAAGACGGGGACCTCAGGGAACCGCTCTGGTGGCCTCAGGAAAGGCCAGTCCCCATGAGAGTTCCTCGGGGGCCTCTCGGGATTCCTCTCCAGCCGATGCCGGGGCCTAAGACCTTGTGTGGAGTCGGGGCCGGAACCTGAGGATTCCTCTCCAGTGCTGACATGGTTCTTGGGGTACTTCTGGAGTCTCCCCAGGGGAGTCAGTCCTCGTCTCGAATGCGGGCATGCACTTGCGCTTTCCTCCAGAGCGGTAGCAGCAGTGTCACGCAGTCCGCCGCGTGGATCAAAGGATCTATGGTTTTCCCTCGAGTCTTTCCCACGAGGCTTTCCCACGAGGCTTTCCCACAGGGCTGTCCCACGTGCACACGTGGTGGGCGTCGATCCTTGGCTTGAACGTCAAGGCAGTGCAGGGAAAACAGGTTCCTCTGGAATGGACTGACACATCTGGGGGACTCTTGGAATGGTGGCATGACCCTGGAGTTCCTCTCGCCTTTCCTTTGGAGAGCGCCTCCTCTTGAGATGCGACGGGAACGCCGGGAATTCTTTCCCTACGAAACAGGGAAAGGATCCCTCATCTCGAGCTAGGAGGCAGAAACGGGGCTCCCCTGGATGTGTGCGGGACCCACGTGCTTCCTCTCGAGTGGAGACGGGTATGTCGGGGAACTTCTTGAGTTGCAGCAAGGGTGTGAAGGACCCTTTGGAAGTTCCAGTGGTTAGACGTGATTAGCCTCGAGAAGCCTCAGTGGAAATGGGCCTCATCTCGCCTGGAGGGCAAAACCTCCTGGATTTTCTCGAGTTGCGGCAGGTGCTCTCGACTTACGACGGGGACCTCAGGGACCCGCTCTGGTGGCCTCAGGAAAGGCCAGTCCCCATGCGAGTTCCTCGGGGGCCTCTCGGGATTCCTCTCCCGTCGATGCCGGGGCCTAAGACCTTGTGTGGAGTGGGAACGGAACCTGAGGATTCCTCTCCAGGGCTGACATGGATCTTGGGGTACTTCTGGAGTCTCCCCAGGGGAGTCAGTCCTCGTCTCGAATGCGGGCATGCACTTGGGCTTTCCTCCAGAGCGGTAGCAGCAGTGTCACGCAGTCCGCCGCGTGGATCAAAGGATCTATGGTTTTCCCTCGAGTCTTTCCCACGAGGCTTTCCCACGAGGCTTTCCCACAGGGCTGTCCCACGTGCACACGTGGTGGGAGTCGATCCTCGGCTTGAACGTCAAGGCAGTGCAGGGAAAACAGGTTCCTCTGGAATGGACTGACACATCTGGGGGACTCTTGGAATGGTGGCATGACCCTGGAGTTCCTCTCGCCTTTCCTGTGGAGAGCGCCTCCTCTTGAGATGCGACGGGAACGCCGGGAATTCTTTCCCTACGAAACAGGGAAAGGATCCCTCATCTCGAGTTAGGAGGCGGAAACGGGGCTCCCCTGGATGTGTGCGGGACCCCACGGGCTTCCTCTCGAGTGCAGACTGGTATGTCGGGGAACTTCTTGAGTTGCAGCAAGGGTGTGAAGGACACTTTGGAAGTTTCAGTGGTTAGATGTGATTGGCCTCGAGATGCCTCAGCGGAAATGGGCCTCATCTCGCCTGGAGGGCAAAACCTCCTGGATTTTCTCGAGTTGCGGCAGGTGCTCTTGACTTACGACGGGGACCTCAGGGACCCGCTCTGGTGGCCTCAGGAAAGGCCAGTCCCCATGCGAGTTCCTCGGGGGCCTCTCGGGATTCCTCTCCCGTCGATGCCGGGGCCTAAGACCTTGTGTGGAGTCGTGGCCGGAACCTGAGGATTCCTCTCCAGTGCTGACATGGATCTTGGGGTACTTCTCGAGTCTCCCCAGGGGAGTCAGTCCTCGTCTCGAATGCGGGCATGGACTTGCGCTTTCCTCCAGAGCGGTAGCAGCAGTTTCACGCAGTCCGCCGCGTGGATCAAAGGATCTATGGTTTTCCCTCGAGTCTTTCCCACGAGACTTTCCCACGAGGCTTTCCCACCGGGCTGTCCCACGTGCACACGTGGTGGGAGTCGATCCTCGGCTTGAACTTCAAGGCAGTGCAGGGAAAACAGGTTCCTCTGGAATGGACTGACACATCTGGGGGACTCTTGGAATGGTGGCATGACCCTGGAGTTCCTCTCGCCTTTCCTGTGGAGAGCGCCTCCTCTTGAGATACGACGGGAACGCCGGGAATTCTTTCCCTACGATACAGGGAAAGGATCCCTCATCTCGAGCTAGGAGGCGGAAACGGGGCTCCCCTGGATGTGTGCGGGACACCACGTGCTTCCTCTCGAGTGGAGACGGGTATTTCGGGGAACTTCTTGAGTTGCAGCAATGGTGTGAAGGACCCTTTGGAAGTTCCAGTGGTTAGATGTGATTGGCCTTGAGAAGCCTCAGCGGAAATGGGCCTCATCTGGCCTGGAGGGCAAAACCTCCTGGATTTTCTCGAGTCGCGGCAGGTGCTCTCGACTTACGACGGGGACCTCAGGGAACCGCTCTGGTGGCCTCAGGAAAGGCCAGTCCCCATGCGATTTCCTCGGGGGCCTCTCGGGATTCCTCTCCCGTCGATGCCGGGGCCTAAGACCTTGTGTGGAGTCGGGGCCAAACCTGAGGATTCATCTCCAGTGCTGACATGGATCTTGGGGTACTTCTGGAGTCTCCCCAGGGGAGTCAGTCCTCGTCTCGAATGCGGGCATGCACTTGCGCTTTCCTCCAGAGCGGTAGCAGCAGTGTCACGCAGTCCGCCGCGTGGATCAAAGGATCTATGGTTTTCCCTCGAGTCTTTCCCACAGGGCTTTCCCACGTGCACACGTGGTGGGAGTCGATCCTCGGCTTGAACGTCAAGGCAGTGCAGGGAAAACAGGTTCCTCTGGAATGGACTGACACATCTGGGGGACTCTTGGAATGGTGGCACGACCCTGGAGTTCCTCTCGCCTTTCCTGTGGAGAGCGCCTCCTCTTGAGATGCGACGGGAACGCCGGGAATTCTTTCCCTACGAAACAGGGAAAGGATCCCTCATCTCGAGCTAGGAGGCGGAAACGGGGCTCCCCTGGATGTGTGCGGGACACCACGTGCTTCCTCTCGAGTGCATACGGGTATGTCAGGGAACTTCTTGAGTTGCAGCAAGGGTGTGAAGGACCCTTTGGAAGTTCCAGTGGTTAGATGTGATTGGCCTCGAGAAGCCTCAGCGGAAATGGGCCTCACCTCGCCTGGAGGGCAAAACCTCCTGGATTTTCTCGAGTTGCGGCAGGTGCTCTCGACTTACGACGGGGACCTCAGGGACCCGCTCTGGTGGCCTCAGGAAAGGCCCGTCCCCATGCGAGTTCCTCGGGGGCCTCTCGGGATTCCTCTCCCGTCCATGCCAGGGCCTAAGACCTTGTGTGGAGTCGGGGCCGGAACCTGAGGATTCCTCTCCAGTGCTGACATGGTTCTTGGGGTACTTCTGGAGTCTCCCCAGGGGAGTCAGTCCTCGTCTCGAATGCTGGCATGCACTTGCGCTTTCCTCCAGAGCGGTAGCAGCAGTGTCACGCAGTCCGCCGCGTGGATCAATGGATCTATGGTTTTCCCTCGAGTCTTTCCCACGAGGCTTTCCCACGAGGCTTTCCCACAGGGCTGTCCCACGTGCACACGTGGTGGGAGTCGATCCTTGGCTTGAACGTCAAGGCAGTGCAGGGAAAACAGGTTCCTCTGGAATGGACTGACACATCTGGGGGACTCTTGGAATGGTGTCACGACCCTGGAGTTCCTCTCGCCTTTCCTGTGGAGAGCGCCTCCTCTTGAGATGCGACGGGAACGCCGGGAATTCTTTCCCTACGAAACAGGGAAAGGATCCCTCATCTCGAGCTAGGAGGCGGAAATGGGGCTCCCCTGGATGTGTGCGGGACCCCACGTGCTTCCTCTCGAGTGGAGACGGGTATGTCGGGGAACTTCTTGAGTTGCAGCAATGGTGTGAAGGACCCTTTGGAAGTTCCAGTGGTTAGATGTGATTGGCCTCGAGAAGCCTCAGTGGAAATGGGCCTCATCTCGCCTGGAGGGCAAAACCTCCTGGATTTTCTCGAGTTGCGGCAGGTGCTCCCGACTTACGACGTGGACCTCAGGGACCCGCTCTGGTGGCCTCAGGAAAGGCCAGTCCCCATGCGAGTTCCTCGGGGGCCTCTCGGGATTCCTCTCCCGTCGATGCCGGGGCCTAACCTTGTGTGGAGTCGGGGCCGGAACCTGAGGATTCCTCTCCAGTGCTGACATGGATCTTGGGGTACTTCTGGAGTCTCCCCAGGGGAGTCAGTCCTCGTCTCGAATGCGGGCATGCACTTGCACTTTCCTCCAGAGCGGTAGCAGCAGTGTCACGCAGTCTGCCGCGTGGATCAAAGGATCTATGGTTTTCCCTCGAGTCTTTCCCACGAGGCTTTCCCACGAGGCTTTCCCACAGGGCTGTCCCACGTGCACACGTGGTGGGAGTGGATCCTCGGCTTGAACGTCAAGGCAGTGCAGGGAAAACAGGTTCCTCTGGAATGGACTGACACATCTGGGGGACTCTTGGAATGGTGTCACGACCCTGGAGTTCCTCTCGCCTTTCCTGTGGAGAGCGCCTCCTCTTGAGATGCGACGGGAACGCCGGGAATTCTTTCCCTACGAAACAGGGAAAGGATCCCTCATCTCGAGCTAGGAGGCGGAAACAGGGCTCCCTTGGATGTGTGCGGGACACCACGTGCTTCCTCTCGAGTGCAGACGGGTATGTCGGCGAACTTCTTGAGTTGCAGCAAGGGTGTGAAGGACCCTTTGGAAGTTCCAGTGGTTAGATGTGATTGGCCTCGAGAAGCCTCAGCGGAAATGGGCCTCATCTCGCCTGGAGGGCAAAACCTCCTGGATTTTCTCGAGTTGCGGCAGGTGCTCTCGACTTACGATGGGGACCTCAGGGACCCGCTCTGGTGGCCTCAGGAAAGGCCAGTCCCCATGCGAGTTCCACGGGGGCGTCTCGGGATTCCTCTCCCGTCGATGCCGGGGCCTAAGACCTTGTGTGGAGTCGGGGCCGGAACCTGAGGATTCCTCTCCAGTGCTGACATGGATCTTGGGGTACTTCTGGAGTCTCCCCAGGGGAGTCAGTCCTCGTCTCGAATGCGGGCATGCACTTGCGCTTTCCTCCAGAGCGGTAGCAGCAGTGTCACGCAGTCCGCCACGTGGATCAAAGGATCTATGGTTTTCCCTCGAGTCTTTCCCACGAGGCTTTCCCACGAGGCTTTCCCACAGGGCTGTCCCACGTGCACACGTGGTGGGAGTCGATCCTTGGCTTGAACGTCAAGGCAGTGTAGGGAAAACAGGTTCCTCTGGAATGGACTGACACATCTGGGGGACTCTTGGAATGGTGGCACGACCCTGGAGTTCCTCTCGCCTTTCCTGTGGAGAGCGCCTCCTCTTGTGATGCGACGGGAACGCCGGGAATTCTTTCCCTACGAAACAGGGAAAGGATCCCTCATCTCGAGCTAGGAGGCGGAAACGGGGCTCCCCTGGATGTGTGCGGGACACCACGTGCTTCCTCTCGAGTGCAGACGGGTATGTCGGGGAACTTCTTGAGTTGCAGCAATGGTGTGAAGGACCCTTTGGAAGTTCCAGTGGTTAGATGTGATTGGCCTCGAGAAGCCTCAGCGGAAATGGGCCTCATCTCGCCTGGAGGGCAAAACCTCCTGGATTTTCTCGAGTTGCGGCAGGTGCTCTCGACTTACGACGGGGACCTCAGGGACCCGCTCTGGTGGCCTCAGGAAAGGCCAGTCCCCATGCGAGTTCCTCGGGGGCCTCTCGGGATTCCTCTCCCGTCGATGCTGGGGCCTAAGACCTTGTGTGGAGTCGTGGCCGGAACCTGAGGATTCCTCTCCAGTGCTGACATGGATCTTGGGGTACTTCTGGAGTCTCCCCAGGGGAGTCAGTCCTCGTCTCGAATGCGGGCATGCACTTGCGCTTTCCTCCAGAGCGGTAGCAGCAGTGTCACGCAGTCCGCCGCGTGGATCAAAGGATCTATGGTTTTCCCTCGAGTCTTTCCCACGAGGCTTTCCCACGAGGCTTTCCCACAGGGCTGTCCCACGTGCACACGTGGTGGGAGTCGATCCTCGGCTTGAACGTCAAGGCAGTGCAGGGAAAACAGGTTACTCTGGAATGGAGTGACACATCTGGGGGACTCTTGGAATGGTGGCACGACCCTGGAGTTCCTCTCGCCTTTCCTGTGGAGAGCGCCTCCTCTTGAGATGCGACGGGAACGCCGGGAATTCTTTCCCTACGAAACAGGGAAAGGATCCCTCATCTCGAGCTAGGAAGCGGAAACGGGGCTCCCCTGGATGTGTGCGGGACCCCACGTGCTTCCTCTCGAGTGGAGACGGGTATGTCGGGGAACTTCTTGAGTTGCAGCAATGGTGTGAAGGACCCTTTGGAAGTTCCAGTGGTTAGATGTGATTGGCCTCGAGAAGCCTCAGCGGAAATGGGCCTCATTTCGCCTGGAGGGCAAAACCTCCTGGATTTTCTCGAGTTGCGGCAGGTGCTCTCGACTTACGACGGGGACCTCAGGGATCCGCTCTGGTGGCCTCAGGAAAGGCCAGTCCCCATGCGAGTTCCTCGGGGGCCTCTCGGGATTCCTCTCCCGTCGATGCCGGTGCCTAAGACCTTGTGTGGAGTCGGGGCCGGAACCTGAGGATTCCTCTCCAGGGCTGACATGGATCTTGGGGTACTTCTGGAGTCTCCCCAGGGGAGTCAGTCCTCGTCTCGAATGCGGGCATGCACTTGCGCTTTCCTCCAGAGCGGTAGCAGCAGTGTCACGCAGTCCACCACGTGGATCAAAGGATCTATGGTTTTCCCTCGAGTCTTTCCCACGAGGCTTTCCCACGAGGCTTTCCCACAAGGCTGTCCCACGTGCACACGTGGTGGGAGTCGATCCTCGGCTTGAACGTCAAGGCAGTGCAGGGAAAACAGGTTCCTCTGGAATGGACTGACACATGTGGGGGACTCTTGGAATGGTGTCTCGACCCTGGAGTTCCTCTCGCCTTTCCTGTGGAGAGCGCCTCCTCTTGAGATGCGACGGGAACGCCGGGAATTCTTTCCCTACGAAACAGGGAAAGGATCCCTCATCTCGAGCTAGGAGGCGGAAATGGGGCTCCCCTGGATGTGTGCGGGACCCCACGTGCTTCCTCTCGAGTGGAGACGGGTATGTCGGGGAACTTCTTGAGTTGCAGCAATGGTGTGAAGGACCCTTTGGAAGTTCCAGTGGTTAGATGTGATTGGCCTCGAGAAGCCTCAGTGGAAATGGGCCTCATCTCGCCTGGAGGGCAAAACCTCCTGGATTTTCTCGAGTTGCGGCAGGTGCTCCCGACTTACGACGTGGACCTCAGGGACCCGCTCTGGTGGCCTCAGGAAAGGCCAGTCCCCATGCGAGTTCCTCGGGGGCCTCTCGGGATTCCTCTCCCGTCGATGCCGGGGCCTAACCTTGTGTGGAGTCGGGGCCGGAACCTGAGGATTCCTCTCCAGTGCTGACATGGATCTTGGGGTACTTCTGGAGTCTCCCCAGGGGAGTCAGTCCTCGTCTCGAATGCGGGCATGCACTTGCACTTTCCTCCAGAGCGGTAGCAGCAGTGTCACGCAGTCTGCCGCGTGGATCAAAGGATCTATGGTTTTCCCTCGAGTCTTTCCCACGAGGCTTTCCCACGAGGCTTTCCCACAGGGCTGTCCCACGTGCACACGTGGTGGGAGTGGATCCTCGGCTTGAACGTCAAGGCAGTGCAGGGAAAACAGGTTCCTCTGGAATGGACTGACACATCTGGGGGACTCTTGGAATGGTGTCACGACCCTGGAGTTCCTCTCGCCTTTCCTGTGGAGAGCGCCTCCTCTTGAGATGCGACGGGAACGCCGGGAATTCTTTCCCTACGAAACAGGGAAAGGATCCCTCATCTCGAGCTAGGAGGCGGAAACAGGGCTCCCTTGGATGTGTGCGGGACACCACGTGCTTCCTCTCGAGTGCAGACGGGTATGTCGGCGAACTTCTTGAGTTGCAGCAAGGGTGTGAAGGACCCTTTGGAAGTTCCAGTGGTTAGATGTGATTGGCCTCGAGAAGCCTCAGCGGAAATGGGCCTCATCTCGCCTGGAGGGCAAAACCTCCTGGATTTTCTCGAGTTGCGGCAGGTGCTCTCGACTTACGATGGGGACCTCAGGGACCCGCTCTGGTGGCCTCAGGAAAGGCCAGTCCCCATGCGAGTTCCTCGGGGGCGTCTCGGGATTCCTCTCCCGTCGATGCCGGGGCCTAAGACCTTGTGTGGAGTCGGGGCCGGAACCTGAGGATTCCTCTCCAGTGCTGACATGGATCTTGGGGTACTTCTGGAGTCTCCCCAGGGGAGTCAGTCCTCGTCTCGAATGCGGGCATGCACTTGCGCTTTCCTCCAGAGCGGTAGCAGCAGTGTCACGCAGTCCGCCACGTGGATCAAAGGATCTATGGTTTTCCCTCGAGTCTTTCCCACGAGGCTTTCCCACGAGGCTTTCCCACAGGGCTGTCCCACGTGCACACGTGGTGGGAGTCGATCCTTGGCTTGAACGTCAAGGCAGTGTAGGGAAAACAGGTTCCTCTGGAATGGACTGACACATCTGGGGGACTCTTGGAATGGTGGCACGACCCTGGAGTTCCTCTCGCCTTTCCTGTGGAGAGCGCCTCCTCTTGTGATGCGACGGGAACGCCGGGAATTCTTTCCCTACGAAACAGGGAAAGGATCCCTCATCTCGAGCTAGGAGGCGGAAACGGGGCTCCCCTGGATGTGTGCGGGACACCACGTGCTTCCTCTCGAGTGCAGACGGGTATGTCGGGGAACTTCTTGAGTTGCAGCAATGGTGTGAAGGACCCTTTGGAAGTTCCAGTGGTTAGATGTGATTGGCCTCGAGAAGCCTCAGCGGAAATGGGCCTCATCTCGCCTGGAGGGCAAAACCTCCTGGATTTTCTCGAGTTGCGGCAGGTGCTCTCGACTTACGACGGGGACCTCAGGGACCCGCTCTGGTGGCCTCAGGAAAGGCCAGTCCCCATGCGAGTTCCTCGGGGGCCTCTCGGGATTCCTCTCCCGTCGATGCTGGGGCCTAAGACCTTGTGTGGAGTCGTGGCCGGAACCTGAGGATTCCTCTCCAGTGCTGACATGGATCTTGGGGTACTTCTGGAGTCTCCCCAGGGGAGTCAGTCCTCGTCTCGAATGCGGGCATGCACTTGCGCTTTCCTCCAGAGCGGTAGCAGCAGTGTCACGCAGTCCGCCGCGTGGATCAAAGGATCTATGGTTTTCCCTCGAGTCTTTCCCACGAGGCTTTCCCACGAGGCTTTCCCACAGGGCTGTCCCACGTGCACACGTGGTGGGAGTCGATCCTCGGCTTGAACGTCAAGGCAGTGCAGGGAAAACAGGTTACTCTGGAATGGAGTGACACATCTGGGGGACTCTTGGAATGGTGGCACGACCCTGGAGTTCCTCTCGCCTTTCCTGTGGAGAGCGCCTCCTCTTGAGATGCGACGGGAACGCCGGGAATTCTTTCCCTACGAAACAGGGAAAGGATCCCTCATCTCGAGCTAGGAAGCGGAAACGGGGCTCCCCTGGATGTGTGCGGGACCCCACGTGCTTCCTCTCGAGTGGAGACGGGTATGTCGGGGAACTTCTTGAGTTGCAGCAATGGTGTGAAGGACCCTTTGGAAGTTCCAGTGGTTAGATGTGATTGGCCTCGAGAAGCCTCAGCGGAAATGGGCCTCATTTCGCCTGGAGGGCAAAACCTCCTGGATTTTCTCGAGTTGCGGCAGGTGCTCTCGACTTACGACGGGGACCTCAGGGATCCGCTCTGGTGGCCTCAGGAAAGGCCAGTCCCCATGCGAGTTCCTCGGGGGCCTCTCGGGATTCCTCTCCCGTCGATGCCGGTGCCTAAGACCTTGTGTGGAGTCGGGGCCGGAACCTGAGGATTCCTCTCCAGGGCTGACATGGATCTTGGGGTACTTCTGGAGTCTCCCCAGGGGAGTCAGTCCTCGTCTCGAATGCGGGCATGCACTTGCGCTTTCCTCCAGAGCGGTAGCAGCAGTGTCACGCAGTCCACCACGTGGATCAAAGGATCTATGGTTTTCCCTCGAGTCTTTCCCACGAGGCTTTCCCACGAGGCTTTCCCACAAGGCTGTCCCACGTGCACACGTGGTGGGAGTCGATCCTCGGCTTGAACGTCAAGGCAGTGCAGGGAAAACAGGTTCCTCTGGAATGGACTGACACATGTGGGGGACTCTTGGAATGGTGTCTCGACCCTGGAGTTCCTCTCGCCTTTCCTGTGGAGAGCGCCTCCTCTTGAGATACGACGGGAACGCCGGGAATTCTTTCCCTACGAAACAGGGAAAGGATCCCTCATCTCGAGCTAGGAGGCGGAAACGGGGCTCCCCTGGATGTGTGCGGGACACCACGTGCTTCCTCTCGAGTGCAGACGGGTATGTCGGGGAACTTCTTGAGTTGCAGTAAGGGTGTGAAGGACCCTTTGGAAGTTCCAGTGGTTAGATGTGATTGACCTCGAGAAGCCTCAGCGGAAATGGGCCTCATCTCGCCTGGAGGGCAAAACCTCCTGGATTTTTTAGAGTTGCGGCAGATGCTCTCGACTTACGACGGGGACCTCAGGGACCCGCTCTGGTGGCCTCAGGAAAGGCCTGTCCCCATCCGAGTTCCTCGGGGGCGTCTCGGGATTCCTCTCCCGTCGATGCCGGGGCCTAAGACCTTGTGTGGAGTCGGGGCCGGAACCTGAGGATTCCTCTCCAGTGCTGACATGGATCTTGGGGTACTTCTGGAGTCTCCCCAGGGGAGTCAGTCCTCGTCTCGAATGCGGGCATGCACTTGCGCTTTCCTCCAGAGCGGTAGCAGCAGTGTCACGCAGTCCGCCGCGTGGATCAAAGGATCTATGTTTTTCCCTCGAGTCTTTCCCACGAGGCTTTCCCACTAGGCTTTCCCACAGGGCTGTCCCACGTGCACACGTGGTGGGAGTCGATCCTCGGCTTGAACGTCAAGGCAGTGCAGGGAAAACAGGTTCCTCTGGAATGGACTGACACATCTGGGGGACTCTTGGAATGGTGGCACGACCCTGGAGTTCCTCTCGCCTTTCCTGTGGAGAGCGCCTCCTCTTGAGATGCGACGGGAACGCCGGGAATTCTTTCCCTACGAAACAGGAAAAGGATCCCTCATCTCGAGCTGGAGGCGGAAACGGGGCTCCCCTGGATGTGTGCGGGACCCCACGTGCTTCCTCTCGAGTGGAGACGGGTATGTCTGGGAACTTCTTGAGTTGCAGCAAGGGTGTGAAGGACCCTTTGGAAGTTCCAGTGGTTAGATGTGATTGGCCTGGAGATGCCTCAGCGGAAATGGGCCTCATCTCGCCTGGAGGGCAAAACCTCCTGGATTTTCTCGAGTTGCGGCAGGTGCTCTCGACTTACGACGGGGACCTCAGGGACCCGCTCTGGTGGCCTCAGGAAAGGCCAGTCCCCATGCGAGTTCCTCGGGGGCGTCTCGGGATTCCTCTCCCGTCGATGCCGGGGCCTAAGACCTTGTGTGGAGTCGGGGCCGGAACCTGAGGATTCCTCTCCAGTGCTGACATGGATCTTGGGGTACTTCTGGAGTCTCCCCAGGGGAGTCAGTCCTCGTCTCGAATGCGGGCATGCACTTGCGCTTTCCTCCAGAGCGGTAGCAGCAGTGTCACGCAGTCCGCCGCGTGGATCAAAGGATCTATGGTTTTCCCTCGAGTCTTTCCCACGAGGCTTTCCCACGAGGCTTTCCCACAGGGCTGTCCCACGTGCACACGTGGTGGGAGTCGATCCTCGGCTTGAACGTCAAGGCAGTGCAGGGAAAACAGGTTCCTCTGGAATGGACTGACACATCTGGGGGACTCTTGGAATGGTGGCACGACCCTGGAGTTCCTCTCGCCTTTCCTGTGCAGAGCGCCTCCTCTTGAGATGCGACGGGAACGCCGGGAATTCTTTCCCTACGATTCAGGGAAAGGATCCCTCATCTCGACCTAGGAGGCGGAAACGGGGCTCCCCTGGATGTGTGTGGGACACCACGTGCTTCCTCTCAAGTGGAGACGGGTATGTCGGGGAACTTCTTAAGTTGCAGCAAGGGTGTGAAGGACCCTTTGGAAGTTCCAGTGGTTAAATGTGATTGGCCTCGAGAAGCCTCAGCGGACATGGGCCTCATCTCGCCTGGAGGGCAAAACCTCCTGGATTTTCTCGAGTTGCGGCAGGTGCTCTCGACTTACGACGGGGACCTCAGGGACGCGCTCTGGTGGCCTCAGGAAAGGCCAGTCCCCATGCGAGTTCCTCGGGGGCCTCTCGGGATTCCTCTCCCGTCGATGCCGGGGCCTAAGACCTTGTGTAGAGTCGGGGCCGGAACCTGAGGATTCCTCTCCAGTGCTGACATGGATCTTGGGGTACTTCTGGAGTCTCCCCAGGGGAGTCAGTCCTCGTCTCGAATGCGGGCATGCACTTGCGCTTTCCTCCAGAGCGGTAGCAGCAGTGTCACGCAGTCCGCCCCGTGGATCAAAGGATCTATGGTTTTCCCTCGAGTCTTTCCCACGAGGCTTTCCCACGAGGCTTTCCCACAGGGCTGTCCCACGTGCACACGTGGTGGGAGTCGATCCTCGGCTTGAACGTCAAGGCAGTGCAGGGAAAACAGGTTCCTCTGGAATGGACTGACACATCTGGGGGACTCTTGGAATGGTGGCACGACCCTGGAGTTCCTCTCGCCTTTCCTGTGGAGAGCGCCTCCTCTTGAGATGCGACGGGAACGCCCGGAATTCTTTCCTTACGAAACAGGGAAAGGATCCCTCATCTCGAGCTTGGAGGCGGAAACGGGGCTCCCCTGGATGTGTGCGGGACCCCACGGGCTTCCTCTCGAGTGCAGACGGGTATGTCGGGGAACTTCTTGTGTTGCAGCAAGGGTGTGAAGGACCCTTTGGAAGTTCCAGTGGTTAGATGTGATTGGCCTCGAGAAGCCTCAGCGGAAATGTGCCTCATCTCGCCTGGAGGGCAAAACCTCCTGGATTTTCTCGAGTTGCGGAAGGTGCTCTCGACTTACGACGGGGACATCAGGGACCCGCTCTGGTGGCCTCAGGAAAGGCCAGTCCCCATGCGAGTTCCTCGGGGGCCTCTCGGGATTCCTCTCCCGTCGATGCCAGGGCCTAAGACCTTGTGTGGAGTCGGGGCCGGAACCTGAGGATTCCTCTCCAGTGCTGACATGTATCTTGGGGTACTTCTGGAGTCTCCCCAGGGGAGTCAGTCCTCGTCTCGAATGCGGGCATGCACTTGCGCTTTCCTCCAGAGCGGTAGCAGCAGTGTCACGCAGTCCGCCGCGTGGATCAAAGGATCTATGGTTTTCCCTCGAGTCTTTCCCACGAGGCTTTCCCACGAGGCTTTCCCACAGGGCTGTCCCACGTGCACACGTGGTGGGAGTCGATCCTCGGCTTGAACGTCAAGGCAGTGCAGGGAAAACAGGTTCCTTTGGAATGGACTGACACATCTGGGGGACTCTTGGAATGGTGGCACGACCCTGGAGTTCCTCTCGCCTTTCCTGTGGAGAGCGCCTCCTCTTGAGATGCGACGGGAACGCCGGGAATTCTTTCCCTACGAAACAGGGAAAGGATCCCTCATCTCGAGCTAGGAGGCGGAAACGGGGCTCCCCTGGATGTGTGCGGGACACCACGTGCTTCCTCTCGAGTGCAGACGGGTATGTCGGGGAACTTCTTGAGTTGCAGCAAGGGTGTGAAGGACCCTTTGGAAGTTCCAGTGGTTAGATGTGATTGGCCTCGAGAAGCCTCAGCGGAAATGGGCCTCATCTCGCCTGGAGGGCAAAACCTCCTGGATTTTCTCGAGTTGCGGCAGGTGCTCTCGACTTTCGACGGGGACATCAGGGACCCGCTCTGGTGGCCTCAGGAAAGGCCAGTCCCCATGCGAGTTCCTCGGGGGCGTCTCGGGATTCCTCTCCCGTCGATGCCGGGGCCTAAGACCTTGTGTGGAGTCGGGGCCGGAACCTGAGGATTCCTCTATAGTGCTGACATGGATCTTGGGGTACTTCTGGAGTCTCCCCAGGGGAGTCAGTCCTCGTCTCGAATGCGGGCATGCACTTGCGCTTTCCTCCAGAGCGGTAGCAGCAGTGTCACGCAGTCCGCCGCGTGGATCAAAGGATCTATGGTTTTCCCTCGAGTCTTTCCCACGAGGCTTTCCCACGAGGCTTTCCCACAGGGCTGTCCCACGTGCACACGTGGTGGGAGTCGATCCTCGGCTTGAACGTCAAGGCAGTGCAGGGAAAACAGGTTCCTCTGGAATGGACTGACACATCTGGGGGACTCTTGGAATGGTGGCACGACCCTGGAGTTCCTCTCGCCTTTCCTGTGGAGAGCACCTCCTCTTGAGATGCGACGGGAACGCCGGGAATTCTTTCCCTACGAAACAGGGAAATGATCCCTCATCTCGAGCTAGGAGGCGGAAACGGGGCTCCCCTGGATGTGTGCGGGACACCACATGCTTCCTCTCGAGTGGAGACGGGTATGTCGGGGAACTTCTTGAGTTGCAGCAAGGGTGTGAAGGACCCTTTGGAAGTTCCAGTGGTTAGGCGTGATTGGCCTCGAGAAGCCTCAGCGGAAATGGGCCTCATCGCGCCTGGAGGGCAAAACCTCCTGGATTTTCTCGAGTTGCGGCAGGTGTTCTCGACTTACGACGGGGACCTCAGGGAACCGCTCTGGTGGCCTCAGGAAAGGCCTGTCCCCATGCGAGTTCCTCGGGGACCTCTCGGCATTCCTCTCCCGTCGATGCCGTGGCCTAAGACCTTGTGTGGAGTCGGGGCCGGAACCTGAGGATTCCTCTCCAGTGCTGACATGGATCTTGGGGTACTTCTGAAGTCTCCCCAGTGGAGTCAGTCCTCGTCTCGAATGCGGGCATGCACTTGCGCTTTCCTCCAGAGCGGTAGCAGCAGTGTCACGCAGTCCGCCGCGTGGATCAAAGGATCTATGGTTTTCCCTCGAGTCTTTCCCACGAGGCTTTCCCACGAGGCTTTCCCACAGGGCTGTCCCACGTGCACACGTGTTGGGAGTCGATCCTCTGCTTGAACGTCAAGGCAGTGCAGGGAAAACAGGTTCCTCTGGAATGGACTGACACATCTGGGGGACTCTTGGAATGGTGGCACGACCCTGGAGTTCCTCTCGCCTTTCCTGTGGAGAGCGCCTCCTCTTGAGATGCGTTGGGAACGCCGGGAATTCTTTCCCTACGAAAAGGGAAAGGATCCCTCATCTCGAGCTAGGAGGCGGAAACGGGGCTCCCCTGGATGTGTGCGGGACCCCACGTGCTTCCTCTCGAGTGGAGACGGGTATGTCGGGGAACTTCTTGAGTTGCAGCAAGGGTGTGAAGGACCCTTTGGAAGTTCCAGTGTTTAGGCGTGATTGGCCTCGAGAAGCCTCAGCGGAAATGGGCCTCATCTCGCCTGGAGGGCAAAACCTCCTGGATTTTCTCGAGTTGCGGCAGGTGCTCTCGACTTACGACGGGGACCTCAGGGACCCGCTCTGGTGGCCTCAGGAAAGGCCAGTCCCCATGCGATTTCCTCGGGGGCCTCTCGGGATTCCTCTCCCGTCGATGCCGGGGCCTAAGACCTTGTGTGGAGTCGGGGCCAAACCTGAGGATTCATCTCCAGTGCTGACATGGATCTTGGGGTACTTCTGGAGTCTCCCCAGGGGAGTCAGTCCTCGTCTCGAATGCGGGCATGCACTTGCGCTTTCCTCCAGAGCGGTAGCAGCAGTGTCACGCAGTCCGCCGCGTGGATCAAAGGATCTATGGTTTTCCCTCGAGTCTTTCCCACAGGGCTTTCCCACGTGCACACGTGGTGGGAGTCGATCCTCGGCTTGAACGTCAAGGCAGTGCAGGGAAAACAGGTTCCTCTGGAATGGACTGACACATCTGGGGGACTCTTGGAATGGTGGCACGACCCTGGAGTTCCTCTCGCCTTTCCTGTGGAGAGCGCCTCCTCTTGAGATGCGACGGGAACGCCGGGAATTCTTTCCCTACGAAACAGGGAAAGGATCCCTCATCTCGAGCTAGGAGGCGGAAACGGGGCTCCCCTGGATGTGTGCGGGACACCACGTGCTTCCTCTCGAGTGCATACGGGTATGTCAGGGAACTTCTTGAGTTGCAGCAAGGGTGTGAAGGACCCTTTGGAAGTTCCAGTGGTTAGATGTGATTGGCCTCGAGAAGCCTCAGCGGAAATGGGCCTCACCTCGCCTGGAGGGCAAAACCTCCTGGATTTTCTCGAGTTGCGGCAGGTGCTCTCGACTTACGACGGGGACCTCAGGGACCCGCTCTGGTGGCCTCAGGAAAGGCCCGTCCCCATGCGAGTTCCTCGGGGGCCTCTCGGGATTCCTCTCCCGTCCATGCCAGGGCCTAAGACCTTGTGTGGAGTCGGGGCCGGAACCTGAGGATTCCTCTCCAGTGCTGACATGGTTCTTGGGGTACTTCTGGAGTCTCCCCAGGGGAGTCAGTCCTCGTCTCGAATGCTGGCATGCACTTGCGCTTTCCTCCAGAGCGGTAGCATCAGTGTCACGTAGTCCGCCGCGTGGATCAAAGGATCTATGGTTTTCCCTCGAGTCTTTCCCACGAGGCTTTCCCACGAGGCTTTCCCACAGGGCTGTCCCACGTGCACACGTGGTGGGAGTCGATCCTTGGCTTGAACGTCAAGGCAGTGCAGGGAAAACAGGTTCCTCTGGAATGGACTGACACATCTGGGGGACTCTTGGAATGGTGTCACGACCCTGGAGTTCCTCTCGCCTTTCCTGTGGAGAGCGCCTCCTCTTGAGATGCGACGGGAACGCCGGGAATTCTTTCCCTACGAAACAGGGAAAGGATCCCTCATCTCGAGCTAGGAGGCGGAAATGGGGCTCCCCTGGATGTGTGCGGGACCCCACGTGCTTCCTCTCGAGTGGAGACGGGTATGTCGGGGAACTTCTTGAGTTGCAGCAATGGTGTGAAGGACCCTTTGGAAGTTCCAGTGGTTAGATGTGATTGGCCTCGAGAAGCCTCAGTGGAAATGGGCCTCATCTCGCCTGGAGGGCAAAACCTCCTGGATTTTCTCGAGTTGCGGCAGGTGCTCCCGACTTACGACGTGGACCTCAGGGACCCGCTCTGGTGGCCTCAGGAAAGGCCAGTCCCCATGCGAGTTCCTCGGGGGCCTCTCGGGATTCCTCTCCCGTCGATGCCGGGGCCTAACCTTGTGTGGAGTCGGGGCCGGAACCTGAGGATTCCTCTCCAGTGCTGACATGGATCTTGGGGTACTTCTGGAGTCTCCCCAGGGGAGTCAGTCCTCGTCTCGAATGCGGGCATGCACTTGCACTTTCCTCCAGAGCGGTAGCAGCAGTGTCACGCAGTCTGCCGCGTGGATCAAAGGATCTATGGTTTTCCCTCGAGTCTTTCCCACGAGGCTTTCCCACGAGGCTTTCCCACAGGGCTGTCCCACGTGCACACGTGGTGGGAGTGGATCCTCGGCTTGAACGTCAAGGCAGTGCAGGGAAAACAGGTTCCTCTGGAATGGACTGACACATCTGGGGGACTCTTGGAATGGTGTCACGACCCTGGAGTTCCTCTCGCCTTTCCTGTGGAGAGCGCCTCCTCTTGAGATGCGACGGGAACGCCGGGAATTCTTTCCCTACGAAAAGGGAAAAGATCCCTCATCTCGAGCTAGGAGGCGGAAACGGGGCTCCCCTGGATGTGTGCGGGACCCCACGTGCTTCCTCTCGAGTGGAGACGGGTATGTCGGGGAACTTCTTGAGTTGCAGCAATCGTGTGAAGGACCCTTTGGAAGTTCCAGTGGTTAGATGTGATTGGCCTCGAGAAGCCTCAGCGGAAATGGGCCTCATCTCGCCTGGAGGGCAAAACCTCCTGGATTTTCTCGAGTTGCGGCAGGTGCTCTCGACTTACGACGGGGACCTCAGGGAACCGCTCTGGTGGCCTCAGGAAAGGCCAGTCCCCATGCGAGTTCCTCGGGGGCGTCTCGGGATTCCTCTCCCGTCGATGCCGGGGCCTAAGACCTTGTGTGGAGTCGGGGCCGGAACCTGAGGATTCCTCTCCAGTGCTGACATGGATCTTGGGGTACTTCTGGAGTCTCCCCAGGGGAGTCAGTCCTCGTCTCGAATGCGGGCATGCACTTGCACTTTCCTCCAGAGCGGTAGCAGCAGTGTCACGCAGTCCGCCGCGTGGATCAAAGGATCTATGGTTTTCCCTCTAGTCTTTCCCACGAGGCTTTCCCACGAGGCTTTCCCACAGGGCTGTCCCACGTGCACACGTGGTGGGAGTCGATCCTCGGCTTGATCGTCAAGGCAGTGCAGGGAAAACAGGTTCCTCTGGAATGGACTGACACATCTGGGGGACTCTTGGAATGGTGGCACGACCCTGGAGTTCCTCTCGCCTTTCCTGTGGAGAGCGCCTCCTCTTGAGATGCGACGGGAACGCCGGGAATTCTTTCCCTACGAAACAGGGAAAGGATCCCTCATCTCGAGCTAGGAGGCGGAAACAGGGCTCCCTTGGATGTGTGCGGGACACCACGTGCTTCCTCTCGAGTGCAGACGGGTATGTCGGGGAACTTCTTGAGTTGCAGCAAGGGTGTGAAGGACCCTTTGGAAGTTCCAGTGGTTAGATGTGATTGGCCTCGAGAAGCCTCAGCGGAAATGGGCCTCATCTCGCCTGGAGGGCAAAACCTCCTGGATTTTCTCGAGTTGCGGCAGGTGCTCTCGACTTACGATGGGGACCTCAGGGACCCGCTCTGGTGGCCTCAGGAAAGGCCAGTCCCCATGCGAGTTCCTCGGGGGCGTCTCGGGATTCCTCTCCCGTCGATGCCGGGGCCTAAGACCTTGTGTGGAGTCGGGGCCGGAACCTGAGGATTCCTCTCCAGTGCTGACATGGATCTTGGGGTACTTCTGGACTCTCCCCAGGGGAGTCAGTCCTCGTCTCGAATGCGGGCATGCACTTGCGCTTTCCTCCAGAGCGGTAGCAGCAGTGTCACGCAGTCCGCCGCGTGGATCAAAGGATCTATGTTTTTCCCTCGAGTCTTTCCCACGAGGCTTTCCCACTAGGCTTTCCCACAGGGCTGTCCCACGTGCACACGTGGTGGGAGTCGATCCTCGGCTTGAACGTCAAGGCAGTGCAGGGAAAACAGGTTCCTCTGGAATGGACTGACACATCTGGGGGACTCTTGGAATGGTGGCACGACCCTGGAGTTCCTCTCGCCTTTCCTGTGGAGAGCGCCTCCTCTTGAGATGCGATGGGAACGCCGGGAATTCTTTCCCTACGAAACAGGAAAAGGATCCCTCATCTCGAGCTAGGAGGCGGAAACGGGGCTCCCCTGGATGTGTGCGGGACCCCACGTGCTTCCTCTCGAGTGGAGACGGGTATGTCTGGGAACTTCTTGAGTTGCAGCAATGGTGTGAAGGACCCTTTGGAAGTTCCAGTGGTTAGATGTGATTGGCCTGGAGATGCCTCAGCGGAAATGGGCCTCATCTCGCCTGGAGGGCAAAACCTCCTGGATTTTCTCGAGTTGCGGCAGGTGCTCTCGACTTACGACGGGGACCTCAGGGACCCGCTCTGGTGGCCTCAGGAAAGGCCAGTCCCCATGCGAGTTCCTCGGGGGCGTCTCGGGATTCCTCTCCCGTCGATGCCGGGGCCTAAGACCTTGTGTGGAGTCGGGGCCGGAACCTGAGGATTCCTCTCCAGTGCTGACATGGATCTTGGGGTACTTCTGGAGTCTCCCCAGGGGAGTCAGTCCTCGTCTCGAATGCGGGCATGCACTTGCGCTTTCCTCCAGAGCGGTAGCAGCAGTGTCACGCAGTCCGCCGCGTGGATCAAAGGATCTATGGTTTTCCCTCGAGTCTTTCCCACGAGGCTTTCCCACGAGGCTTTCCCACAGGGCTGTCCCACGTGCACACGTGTTGGGAGTCGATCCTCGGCTTGAACGTCAAGGCAGTGCAGGGAAAACAGGTTCCTCTGGAATGGACTGACACATCTGGGGGACTCTTGGAATGGTGGCACGACCCTGGAGTTCCTCTCGCCTTTCCTGTGGAGAGCGCCTCCTCTTGAGATGCGACGGGAACGCAGGGAATTCTTTCCCTACGAAACAGGGAAAGGATCTCTCATCTCGAGCTAGGAGGCGGAAACGGGGCTCCCCTGGATGTGTGGGGACACCACATGCTTCCTCTCGAGTGGAGACGGGTATGTCGGGGAACTTCTTGAGTTGCAGCAAGGGTGTGAAGGACCCTTTGGAAGTTCCAGTGGTTAGACGTGATTGGCCTCGAGAAGCCTCAGCGGAAATGGGCCTCATCTCGCCTGGAGGGCAAAACCTCCTGGATTTTCTCGAGTTGCGGCAGGTGCTCTCGACTTACGACGGGGACCTCAGGGAACCGCTCTGGTGGCCTCAGGAAAGGCCAGTCCCCATGCGAGTTCCTCGGGGGCCTCTCGGGATTCCTCTCCCGTCGATGCCGGGGCCTAAGACCTTGTGTGGAGTCGGGGCCGGAACCTGAGGATTCCTCTCCAGTGCTGACATGGATCTTGGGGTACTTCTGGAGTCTCCCCAGGGGAGTCAGTCCTCGTCTCGAATGCGGGCATGCACTTGCGCTTTCCTCCAGAGCGGTAGCAGCAGTGTCACGCAGTCCGCCGCGTGGATCAAAGGATCTATGGTTTTCCCTCGAGTCTTTCCCACGAGGCTTTCCCACGAGGCTTTCCCACAGGGCTGTCCCACGTGCACACGTGGTGGGAGTCGATCCTCGGCTTGAACGTCAAGGCAGTGCAGGGAAAACAGGTTCCTCTGGAATGGACTGACACATCTGGGGGACTCTTGGAATGGTGGCACGACCCTGGAGTTCCTCTCGCCTTTCCTGTGCAGAGCGCCTCCTCTTGAGATGCGACGGGAACGCCGGGAATTCTTTCCCTACGATTCAGGGAAAGGATCCCTCATCTCGAGCTAGGAGGCGGAAACGGGGCTCCCCTGGATGTGTGTGGGACACCACGTGCTTCCTCTCAAGTGGAGACGGGTATGTCGGGGAACTTCTTAAGTTGCAGCAAGGGTGTGAAGGACCCTTTGGAAGTTCCAGTGGTTAAATGTGATTGGCCTCGAGAAGCCTCAGCGGAAATGGGCCTCATCTCGCCTGGAGGGCAAAACCTCCTGGATTTTCTCGAGTTGCGGCAGGTGCTCTCGACTTACGACGGGGACCTCAGGGACGCGCTCTGGTGGCCTCAGGAAAGGCCAGTCCCCATGCGAGTTCCTCGGGGGCCTCTCGGGATTCCTCTCCCGTCGATGCCGGGGCCTAAGACCTTGTGTAGAGTCGGGGCCGGAACCTGAGGATTCCTCTCCAGTGCTGACATGGATCTTGGGGTACTTCTGGAGTCTCCCCAGGGGAGTCAGTCCTCGTCTCGAATGCGGGCATGCACTTGCGCTTTCCTCCAGAGCGGTAGCAGCAGTGTCACGCAGTCCGCCCCGTGGATCAAAGGATCTATGGTTTTCCCTCGAGTCTTTCCCACGAGGCTTTCCCACGAGGCTTTCCCACAGGGCTGTCCCACGTGCACACGTGGTGGGAGTCGATCCTCGGCTTGAACGTCAAGGCAGTGCAGGGAAAACAGGTTCCTCTGGAATGGACTGACACATCTGGGGGACTCTTGGAATGGTGGCACGACCCTGGAGTTCCTCTCGCCTTTCCTGTGGAGAGCGCCTCCTCTTGAGATGCGACAGGAACGCCCGGAATTCTTTCCTTACGAAACAGGGAAAGGATCCCTCATCTCGAGCTTGGAGGCGGAAACGGGGCTCCCCTGGATGTGTGCGGGACCCCACGGGCTTCCTCTCGAGTGCAGACGGGTATGTCGGGGAACTTCTTGTGTTGCAGCAAGGGTGTGAAGGACCCTTTGGAAGTTCCAGTGGTTAGATGTGATTGGCCTCGAGAAGCCTCAGCGGAAATGTGCCTCATCTCGCCTGGAGGGCAAAACCTCCTGGATTTTCTCGAGTTGCGGAAGGTGCTCTCGACTTACGACGGGGACATCAGGGACCCGCTCTGGTGGCCTCAGGAAAGGCCAGTCCCCATGCGAGTTCCTCGGGGGCCTCTCGGGATTCCTCTCCCGTCGATGCCAGGGCCTAAGACCTTGTGTGGAGTCGGGGCCGGAACCTGAGGATTCCTCTCCAGTGCTGACATGTATCTTGGGGTACTTCTGGAGTCTCCCCAGGGGAGTCAGTCCTCGTCTCGAATGCGGGCATGCACTTGCGCTTTCCTCCAGAGCGGTAGCAGCAGTGTCACGCAGTCCGCCGCGTGGATCAAAGGATCTATGGTTTTCCCTCGAGTCTTTCCCACGAGGCTTTCCCACGAGGCTTTCCCACAGGGCTGTCCCACGTGCACACGTGGTGGGAGTCGATCCTCGGCTTGAACGTCAAGGCAGTGCAGGGAAAACAGTTTCCTTTGGAATGGACTGACACATCTGGGGGACTCTTGGAATGGTGGCACGACCCTGGAGTTCCTCTCGCCTTTCCTGTGGAGAGCGCCTCCTCTTGAGATGCGACGGGAACGCCGGGAATTCTTTCCCTACGAAACAGGGAAAGGATCCCTCATCTCGAGCTAGGAGGCGGAAACGGGGCTCCCCTGGATGTGTGCGGGACCCCACGTGCTTCCTCTCGAGGGGAGACGGGTATGTCGGGGAACTTCTTGAGTTGCAGCAAGGGTGTGAAGGACCCTTTGGAAGTTCCAGTGGTTAGATGTGATTGGCCTCGAGAAGCCTCAGCGGAAATGGGCCTCATCTCGCCTGGAGGGCAAAACCTCCTGGATTTTCTCGAGTTGCGGCAGGTGCTCTCGACTTTCGACGGGGACATCAGGAACCCGCTCTGTTGGCCTCAGGAAAGGCCAGTCCCCATGCGAGTTCCTCGGGGGCGTCTCGGGATTCCTCTCCCGTCGATGCCGGGGCCTAAGACCTTGTGTGGAGTCGGGGCCGGAACCTGAGGATTCCTCTATAGTGCTGACATGGATCTTGGGGTTCTTCTGGAGTCTCCCCAGGGGAGTCAGTCCTCGTCTCGAATGCGGGCATGCACTTGCGCTTTCCTCCAGAGCGGTAGCAGCAGTGTCACGCAGTCCGCCGCGTGGATCAAAGGATCTATGGTTTTCCCTCGAGTCTTTCCCACGAGGCTTTCCCACGAGGCTTTCCCACAGGGCTGTCCCACGTGCACACGTGGTGGGAGTCGATCCTCGGCTTGAACGTCAAGGCAGTGCAGGGAAAACAGGTTCCTCTGGAATGGACTGACACATCTGGGGGACTCTTGGAATGGTGGCACGACCCTGGAGTTCCTCTCGCCTTTCCTGTGCAGAGCGCCTCCTCTTGAGATGCGACGGGAACGCCGGGAATTCTTTCCCTACGAAACAGGGAAATGATCCCTCATCTCGAGCTAGGAGGCGGAAACGGGGCTCCCCTGGATGTGTGCGGGACACCACATGCTTCCTCTCGAGTGGAGACGGGTATGTCGGGGAACTTCTTGAGTTGCAGCAAGGGTGTGAAGGACCCTTTGGAAGTTCCAGTGGTTAGGCGTGATTGGCCTCGAGAAGCCTCAGCGGAAATGGGCCTCATCGCGCCTGGAGGGCAAAACCTCCTGGATTTTCTCGAGTTGCGGCAGGTGTTCTCGACTTACGACGGGGACCTCAGGGAACCGCTCTGGTGGCCTCAGGAAAGGCCTGTCCCCATGCGAGTTCCTCGGGGACCTCTCGGCATTCCTCTCCCGTCGATGCCGTGGCCTAAGACCTTGTGTGGAGTCGAGGCCGGAAACTGAGGATTCCTCTCCAGTGCTGACATGGATCTTGGGGTAATTCTGAAGTCTCCCCAGGGTAGTCAGTCCTCGTCTCGAATGCGGGCATGCACTTGCGCTTTCCTCCAGAGCGGTAGCAGCAGTGTCACGCAGTCCGCCGCGTGGATCAAAGGATCTATGGTTTTCCCTCGAGTCTTTCCCACGAGGCTTTCCCACGAGGCTTTCCCACAGGGCTGTCCCACGTGCACACGTGGTGGGAGTCGATCCTCGGCTTGAACGTCAAGGCAGTGCAGGGAAAACAGGTTCCTCTGGAATGGACTGACACATCTGGGGGACTCTTGGAATGGTGTCACGACCCTGGAGTTCCTCTCGCCTTTCCTGTGGAGAGCGCCTCCTCTTGAGATGCGACGGGAACGCCGGGAATTCTTTCCCTACGAAACAGGGAAAGGATCCCTCATCTCGAGCTAGGAGGCGGAAACGGGGCTCCCCTGGATATGTGCGGGACATCACGTGCTTCCTCTCGAGTGCAGACGGGTATGTCGGGGATCTTCTTGAGTTGCAGCAAGGGTGTGAAGGACCCTTTGGAAGTTCCAGTGGTTAGATGTGATTGGCCTCGAGAAGCCTCAGCGGAAATGGGCCTCATCTCGCCTGGAGGGCAAAACCTCCTGGATTTTCTCGAGTTGCGGCAGGTGCTCTCGACTTAAGACGGGGACCTCAGGGACCCGCTCTGGTGGCCTCAGGAAAGGCCAGTCCCCATGCGAGTTCCTCGGGGGCGTTTCGGCATTCCTCTCCCGTCGATGCCGGGGCCTAAGACCTTGTGTGGAGTCGGGGCCGGAACCTGAGGATTCCTCTCCAGTGCTGACATGGATCTTGGGGTACTTCTGGAGTCTCCCCAGGGGAGTCAGTCCTCGTCTCGAATGCGGGCATGCACTTGCGCTTTCCTCCAGAGCGGTAGCAGCAGTGTCACGCAGTCCGCCGCGTGGATCAAAGGATCTATGGTTTTCCCTCGAGTCTTTCCCACGAGGCTTTCCCACGAGGCTTTCCCACAGGGCTGTCCCACGTGCACACGTGGTGGGAGTCGATCCTCGGCTTGAAAGTCAAGGCAGTGTAGGGAAAACAGGTTGCTCTGGATTGGACTGACACATCTGGGGGACTCTTGGAATGGTGGCACGACCCTGGAGTTCCTCTCGCCTTTCCTGTGCAGAGCGCCTCCTCTTGAGATGCGACGGGAACGCCGGGAATTCTTTCCCTACGAAACAGGGAAAGGATCCCTCATCTCGAGCTAGGAGGCGGAAACGGGGCTCCCCTGGATGTGTGCGGGAAACCACGTGCTTCATCTCGAGTGGAGACGGGTATGTCGGGGAACTTCTTGAGTTGCAGCAAGGGTGTGAAGGACCCTTTGGAAGTTCCAGTGGTTAGACGTGATTGGCCTCGAGAAGCCTCAGCGGAAATGGGCCTCGTCTCGCCTGGAGGGCAAAAACTCCTGGATTTTCTCGAGTTGCGGCAGGTGCTCTCGACTTACGACGGGGACCTCAGGGACCCGCTCTGGTGGCCTCAGGAAAGGCCAGTCCCCATGCGAGTTCCTAGGGGGAATCTCGGGATTCCTCTCCCGTCGATGCCGGGGCCTACGACCTTGTGTGGAGTCGGGGCCAAAACGTGAGGATTCCTCTCCAGTGCTGACATGGATCTTGGGGTACTTCTGGAGTCTCCCCAGGGGAGTCAGTCCTCGTCTCGAATGCGGACATGCACTTGCGCTTTCCTCAAGAGAGGTAGAAGCAGTGTCACGCAGTCCGCCGCGGGCATCAAAGGATCTATGGTTTTCCCTCGAGTCTTTCCTACGAGGCTTTCCCACGAGGCTTTCCCACAGGGCTGTCTAACGTGCAAACGTGGTGGGATTCGATCCTCGGCTTGAACGTCAAGGCAGTGCAGGGCATACAGGTTCCTCTGGAATGGACTGACACATCTGGGGGACTCTTGGAATGGTGGCACGACCCTGGAGTTCCTCTCGCCTTTCCTGTGGAGAGCGCCTTCTCTTGACATGCGACGGGAACGCCGGGAATTCTTTCCCTACGAAACAGGGAAAGGATCCCTCATCTCGAACTAGGAGGCGGAAACGGGGCTCCCCTGGATGTGTGCGGGACCCTGGTGCTTCCTCTCGAGTGGAGACGGGTATGTCGGGTTACTTCTGGACTTGCATCAAGGGTGTGAAGGACCCTTTGGAAGTTCCAGTGGTTAGATGTGATTACCCTCGAGAAGCCTCTTCGGAAATAGGCCTCATCTCGCCTGGAGGCCAAAACCTCCTGGATTTTCTCGAGTTGCGGCAGGTGCTCTCGACTTACGACGGGGACCTCATGGACCCGCTCTGGTGGCCTCAAGAAAGGCCAGTCCCGATGCGAGTTCCTCGGGGACCTCTTGGGATTCCTCTCCCGTCGATGCCGGGGCCTAAGACCTTGTGTGGAGTCGGGGCCGGAACCTGAGGATTCCTCTCCAGTGCTGACATGGATCTTGGGGTAATTCTGGAGTCTCCCCAGGGGAGTCAGTCCTCGTCTCGAATGCGGTCATGCACTTGCGCTTTCCCCAGAGCGGTAGCAGCAGTGTCACGCAGTCCGCCATGTGGATCAAAGGATCTATGGTTTTCTCTCGAGACTTTTCCACGAGGCTTTCCCACGAGGCTTTCCCACAGGGCTGTCCCACGTGCACACGGGGTGGGAGTCGATCCTCGGCTTGAAGGTCAAGGCAGTGCAGGGAAAAGAGGTTCCTCTGGAATGGACTGACACATCTGGGGGACTCTTGGAATGGTGGCACGACCCTGGAGTTCCTCTCGCCTTTCCTGTG
Organism: Ovis canadensis; assembly: GCF_042477335.2. Classification (NCBI taxonomy): domain Eukaryota; kingdom Metazoa; phylum Chordata; class Mammalia; order Artiodactyla; family Bovidae; genus Ovis; species Ovis canadensis. Next base: position 3,813,438 of record NC_091258.1, on the reverse strand, counting down.
GAGAGCGCCTCCTCTTGAGATGCGACGGGAAGCCGGGAATTCTTTCCCTACGAAACAGGGAAAGGATCCGTCATCTGGAGCTAGGAGGCAGAAACGGGGCTTCCCTGGATGTGTGCGGGACCCCAGTGCTTCCTCTCCAGTGGAGACGGGAATGTTGGGAACTTCTTGAGTTGCAGCAAGGGTGTGAAGGACCCTTTGGAAATTCCAGTGGTTAGATGTGATTAGCCTCGAGAAGCCTCAGCGGAAATGGGCCTCATCTCGCCTGGAGGGCAAAACCTCCTGGATTTTCTCGAGTTGCGGCAGGTGCTCTCGACTTACGACGGGGACCACGGGGACCCGCTCTGGTGGCCTCAGGAAAGGCCAGTCCCCATGCGAGTTCCTCGGGGGCCTCTCGGGATTCCTCTCCCGTCGATGCCGGGGCCTACGACCTTGTGTGGAGTCGGGGCCCGAACGTGAGGATTCCTCTCCAGTGCTGACATGGATCTTGGGGTACTTCTGGAGTCTCCCCAGGGGAGTCAGTTCTCGTCTCGAATGCGGACATGCACTTGCACTTTCCTCCAGAGCGGTAGCAGCAGTGTCACGCAGTCCGCCGCGTGAGATCAAAGGATCTATGGTTTTCCCTCGAGTCTTTCCTAAGAGGCTTTCCCACGAGGCTTTCCCACAGGGCTGTCCCACGTGCACACGTGGTGGGAGTCGATCCTCGGCTTGAACCTCAAGGCAGTGCAGGGAAAACAGGTTCCTCTGGAATGGACTGACACATCTGGGGGACTCTTGGAATGGTGGCACGACCCTGGAGTTCCTCTAGCCTTTCCTGTGGAGAGCGCCTCCTCTTGAGATGCGACGGGAACGCCGGGAATTCTTTCCCTACGAAACAGGGAAAGGATCCCTCATCTCGAGCTAGGCAGCGGAAACGGGGCTCCCCTGTATGTGTGCGGGACCACCGTGCTTCCTCTCGAGTGGAGACGGGTATGTCGGGGAACTTCTTGAGTTGCAGCAAGGGTGTGAAGGACCCTTTGGAAGTTCCAGTGGTTAGATGTGATTGGCCTCGAGCAGCCTCAGCGGAAATGGGCCTCATCTCGCCTGGAGGGCAAAACCTCCTGGATTTTCTCGAGTTGCGGCAGGTGCTCTTGACTTACGACGGGGACCTCGCGGACCCGCTCTGGTGGCCTCAGGAAAGGCCAGTCCCCATGCGAGTTCCTCGGGGGCATCTCGGGATTCCCCTCCCGTCGATGCTGGGGCCTAAGACCTTGTGTGGAGTCGGGGCCGGAAACTGAGGATTCCTCTCCAGTGCTGACATGGATCTTGGGGTACTTCTGGAGTCTCCCCAGGGGAGTCAGTCCTCGACTCGAATGCGCGCATGCACTTGCGCTTTCCTCCAGAGCGGTAGCATCAGTGTCACGCAGTCCGCCGCGTGGATCAAAGGATCTATGGTTTTCCCTCGAGTCTTTCCCACGAGGCTTTCCCACGAGGCTTTCCCACAGGGCTGTCCCACTTGCACACGTGGTGGGAGTCGATCCTCGGCTTGAACGTCAAGGCAGTGCAGGGAAAACAGGTTCCTCTGGAATGGACTGACACATCTGGGGGACTCTTGGAATGGTGGCACGACCCTCGAGTTCCTCTCGCCTTTCCTGTGGAGAGCGCCTCCTCTTGAGATGCGACGGGAAGCCGGGAATTCTTTCCCTACGAAACAGGGAAAGGATCCGTCATCTGGAGCTAGGAGGCAGAAACGGGGCTTCCCTGGATGTGTGCGGGACCCCAGTGCTTCCTCTCCAGTGGAGACGGGAATGTTGGGAACTTCTTGAGTTGCAGCAAGGGTGTGAAGGACCCTTTGGAAATTCCAGTGGTTAGATGTGATTAGCCTCGAAAAGCCTCAGCGGAAATGGGCCTCATCTCGCGTGGAGGGCAAAACCTCCTGGATTTTCTCGAGTTGCGGCAGGTGTTCTCGACTTACGACGTGGACCTCAGGGACCCGCTCTGGTGGCCTCAGGAAAGCCCAGTCCCCATGCGAGTTCTTCGGGGGCCTCTCGGGATTCCTCTCCCGTCGATGCCGGGGCCTAAGACCTTGTGTGGAGTCGGGGCCGGAACCTGAGGATTCCTCTCCAGTGCTGACATGGATCTTGGGGTACTTCTGGAGTCTCCCCAGGGGAGTCAGTCCTCGTCTCGAATGCGGGCATGCACTTGCGCTTTCCTCCAGAGCGGTAGCAGCAGTGTCACGCAGTCCGCCACGTGGATCAAAGGATCTATGGTTTTCTCTCGAGACTTTCCCACGAGGCTTTCCCACGAGGCTTTCCCACAGGGCTGTCCCACGTGCACACGGGGTGGGAGTCGATCCTCGGCTTGAAGGTCAAGGCAGTGCAGGGAAAAGAGGTTCCTCTGGAATGGACTGACACATCTGGGGGACTCTTGGAATTGTGGCACGACCCTGGAGTTCCTCTCGCCTTTACTGTGGAGAGCGCCTTCTCTTGAGATGCGACGGGAACGCCGGGAATTCTTTCCTACGAAACAGGGAAAGGATCCCTCATCTCGAGCTAGGAGGCGGAAACGGGGCTCCCCTGGATGTGTGCGGGACCCTCGTGCTTCCTCTCGAGTGGAGACGGGTATGTCGTGGAGCTTCTCCAGTTGCAGCAAGGTTGTGAAGGACCCTTTGGAAGTTCCAGTGGTTAGATGTGATTAGCCTCGAGAAGCCTCAGCGGAAATGGGCCTCATCTGGCCTGGAGGGCAAAACCTCCTGGATTTTCTCGAGTTGCGGCTTGTGCTCTCGACTTACGACGGGGACCACGGGGACCCGCTCTGGTGGCCTCAGGAAAGGCCAGTCCCCATGCGAGTTCCTCGGGGGCCTCTCGGGATTCCTCTCCCGTCGATGCCGGGGCCTACGACCTTGTGTGGAGTCGGGGCCCGAACGTGAGGATTCCTCTCCAGTGCTGACATGGATCTTGGGGTACTTCTGGAGTCTCCCCAGGGGAGTCAGTTCTCGTCTCGAATGCGGACATGCACTTGCACTTTCCTCCAGAGCGGTAGCAGCAGTGTCACGCAGTCCGCCGCGTGGATCAAAGGATCTATGGTTTTCCCTCGAGTCTTTCCTAAGAGGCTTTCCCACGAGGCTTTCCCACAGGGCTGTCCCACGTGCACACGTGGTGGGAGTCGATCCTCGGCTTGAACCTCAAGGCAGTGCAGGGAAAACAGGTTCCTCTGGAATGGACTGACACATCTGGGGGACTCTTGGAATGGTGGCACGACCCTGGAGTTCCTCTAGCCTTTCCTGTGGAGAGCGCCTCCTCTTGAGATGCGACGGGAACGCCGGGAATTCTTTCCCTACGAAACAGGGAAAGGATCCCTCATCTCGAGCTAGGCAGCGGAAACGGGGCTCCCCTGTATGTGTGCGGGACCACCGTGCTTCCTCTCGAGTGGAGACGGGTATGTCGGGGAACTTCTTGAGTTGCAGCAAGGGTGTGAAGGACCCTTTGGAAGTTCCAGTGGTTAGATGTGATTGGCCTCGAGCAGCCTCAGCGGAAATGGGCCTCATCTCGCCTGGAGGGCAAAACCTCCTGGATTTTCTCGAGTTGCGGCAGGTGCTCTCGACTTACGACGGGGACCTCGCGGACCCGCTCTGGTGGCCTCAGGAAAGGCCAGTCCCCATGCGAGTTCCTCGGGGGCATCTCGGGATTCCTCTCCCGTCGATGCTGGGGCCTAAGACCTTGTGTGGAGTCGGGGCCGGAAACTGAGGATTCCTCTCCAGTGCTGACATGGATCTTGGGGTACTTCTGGAGTCTCCCCAGGGGAGTCAGTCCTCGACTCGAATGCGCGCATGCACTTGCGCTTTCCTCCAGAGCGGTAGCATCAGTGTCACGCAGTCCGCCGCGTGGATCAAAGGATCTATGGTTTTCCCTCGAGTCTTTCCCACGAGGCTTTCCCACGAGGCTTTCCCACAGGGCTGTCCCACTTGCACACGTGGTGGGAGTCGATCCTCGGCTTGAACGTCAAGGCAGTGCAGGGAAAACAGGTTCCTCTGGAATGGACTGACACATCTGGGGGACTCTTGGAATGGTGGCACGACCCTCGAGTTCCTCTCGCCTTTCCTGTGGAGAGCGCCTCCTCTTGAGATGCGACGGGAACGCCGGGAATTCTTTCCCTACGAAACAGGGAAAGGATCCGTCATCTGGAGCTAGGAGGCAGAAACGGGGCTTCCCTGGATGTGTGCGGGACCCCAGTGCTTCCTCTCCAGTGGAGACGGGAATGTTGGGAACTTCTTGAGTTGCAGCAAGGGTGTGAAGGACCCTTTGGAAATTCCAGTGGTTAGATGTGATTAGCCTCGAGAAGCCTCAGCGGAAATGGGCCTCATCTCGCCTGGAGGGCAAAACCTCCTGGATTTTCTCGAGTTGCGGCAGGTGTTCTCGACTTACGACGTGGACCTCAGGGACCCGCTCTGGTGGCCTCAGGAAAGCCCAGTCCCCATGCGAGTTCTTCGGGGGCCTCTCGGGATTCCTCTCCCGTCGATGCCGGGGCCTAAGACCTTGTGTGGAGTCGGGGCCGGAACCTGAGGATTCCTCTCCAGTGCTGACATGGATCTTGGGGTACTTCTGGAGTCTCCCCAGGGGAGTCAGTCCTCGTCTCGAATGCGGGCATGCACTTGCGCTTTCCTCCAGAGCGGTAGCAGCAGTGTCACGCAGTCCGCCGCGTGGATCAAAGGATCTATGGTTTTCCCTCGAGTCTTTCCTAAGAGGATTTCCCACGAGGCTTTCCCACAGGGCTGTCCCACGTGCACACGTGGTGGGAGTCGATCCTCGGCTTGAACCTCAAGGCAGTGCAGGGAAAACAGGTTCCTCTGGAATGGACTGACACATCTGGGGCACTCTTGGAATGGTGGCACGACCCTGGAGTTCCTCTAGCCTTTCCTGTGGAGAGCGCCTCCTCTTGAGATGCGACGGAAACGCCGGGAATTCTTTCCCTACGAAACAGGGAAAGGATCCCTCATCTCGAGCTAGGCGGCGGAAACGGGGCTCCCCTGTATGTGTGCGGGACCACCGTGCTTCCTCTCGAGTGGAGACGGGTATGTCGGGGAACTTCTTGAGTTGCAGCAAGGGTGTGAAGGACCCTTTGGAAGTTCCAGTGGTTAGATGTGATTGGCCTCGAGCAGCCTCAGCGGAAATGGGCCTCATCTCGCCTGGAGGGCAAAACCTCCTGGATTTTCTCGAGTTGCGGCAGGTGCTCTCGACTTTCGACGGGGACCTCAGGGACCCGCTCTGGTGGCCTCAGGAAAGGCCAGTCCCCATGCGAGTTCCTCGGGGGCGTCTCGGGATTCCTCTCCCGTCGATGCCGGGGCCTAAGACCTTGTGTGGAGTCGGGGCCGGAACCTGAGGATTCCTCTCCAGTGCTGACATGGATCTTGGGGTACTTCTGGAGTCTCCCCAGGGGAGTCAGTCCTCGTCTCGAATGCGGGCATGCACTTGCGCTTTCCTCCATAGCGGTAGCAGCAGTGTCACGCAGTCCGCCGCGTGGATCAAAGGATCTATGGTTTTCCCTCGAGTCTTTCCCACGAGGCTTTCCCACGAGGCTTTCCCACAGGGCTGTCCCACGTGCACACGTGGTGGGAGTCGATCCTCGGCTTGAACGTCAAGGCAGTGCAGGGAAAACAGGTTCCTCTGGAATGGACTGACACATCTGGGGGACTCTTGGAATGGTGGCACGACCCTGGAGTTCCTCTCGCCTTTCCTGTGGAGAGCGCCTCCTCTTGAGATGCGACGGGAACGCCGGGAATTCTTTCCCTACGAAACAGGGAAATGATCCCTCATCTCGAGCTAGGAGGCGGAAACGGGGCTCCCCTGGATGTGTGCGGGACACCACATGCTTCCTCTCGAGTGGAGACGGGTATGTCGGGGAACTTCTTGAGTTGCAGCAAGGGTGTGAAGGACCCTTTGGAAGTTCCAGTGGTTAGACGTGATTGGCCTCGAGAAGCCTCAGCGGAAATGGGCCTCATCGCGCCTGGAGGGCAAAACCTCCTGGATTTTCTCGAGTTGCGGCAGGTGCTCTCGACTTACGACGGGGACCTCAGGGAACCGCTCTGGTGGCCTCAGGAAAGGCCAGTCCCCATGCGAGTTCCTCGGGGACCTCTCGGCATTCCTCTCCCGTCGATGCCGTGGCCTAAGACCTTGTGTGGAGTCGGGGCCGGAAACTGAGGATTCCTCTCCAGTGCTGACATGGATCTTGGGGTAATTCTGAAGTCTCCCCAGGGGAGTCAGTCCTCGTCTCGAATGCGGGCATGCACTTGCGCTTTCCTCCAGAGCGGTAGCAGCAGTGTCACGCAGTCCGCCGCATGGATCAAAGGATCTATGGTTTTCCCTCGAGTCTTTCCCACGAGGCTTTCCCACGAGGCTTTCCCACAGGGCTGTCCCACGTGCACACGTGGTGGGAGTCGATCCTCGGCTTGAACGTCAAGGCAGTGCAGGGAAAACAGGTTCCTCTGGAATGGACTGACACATCTGGGGGACTCTTGGAATGGTGTCACGACCCTGGAGTTCCTCTCGCCTTTCCTGTGGAGAGCGCCTCCTCTTGAGATGCGACGGGAACACCGGGAATTCTTTCCCTACGAAACAGGGAAAGGATCCCTCATCTCGAGCTAGGAGGCGGAAACGGGGCTCCCCTGGATGTGTGCGGGACACCACGTGCTTCCTCTCGAGTGCAGACGGGTATGTCGGGGATCTTCTTGAGTTGCAGCAAGGGTGTGAAGGACCCTTTGGAAGTTCCAGTGGTTAGATGTGATTGGCCTCGAGAAGCCTCAGCGGAAATGGGCCTCATCTCGCCTGGAGGGCAAAACCTCCTGGATTTTCTCGAATTGCGGCAGGTGCTCTCGACTTAAGACGGGGACCTCAGGGACCCGCTCTGGTGGCCTCAGGAAAGGCCAGTCCCCATGCGAGTTCCTCGGGGACGTCTCGGCATTCCTCTCCCGTCGATGCCGGGGCCTAAGACCTTGTGTGGAGTCGGGGCCGGAACCTGAGGATTCCTCTCCAGTGCTGACATGGATCTTGGGGTATTCTGGAGTCTCCCCAGGGGAGTCAGTCCTCGTCTCGAATGCGGGCATGCACTTGCGCTTTCCTCCAGAGCGGTAGCAGCAGTGTCACGCAGTCCGCCGCGTGGATCAAAGGATCTATGATTTTCCCTCGAGTCTTTCCCACGAGGCTTTCCCACGAGGCTTTCCCACAGGGCTGTCCCACGTGCACACGTGGTGGGAGTCGATCCTCGGCTTGAAAGTCAAGGCAGTGTAGGGAAAACAGGTTGCTCTGGATTGGACTGACACATCTGGGGGACTCTTGGAATGGTGGCACGACCCTGGAGTTCCTCTCGCCTTTCCTGTGCAGAGCGCCTCCTCTTGAGATGCGACGGGAACGCCGGGAATTCTTTCCCTACGAAACAGGGAAAGGATCCCTCATCTCGAGCTAGGAGGCGGAAACGGGGCTCCCCTGGATGTGTGCGGGACACCACGTGCTTCATCTCGAGAGGAGACGGGTATGTCGGGGAACTTCTTGAGTTGCAGCAAGGGTGTGAAGGACCCTTTCGAAGTTCCAGTGGTTAGACGTGATTGGCCTCGAGAAGCCTCAGCGGAAATGGGCCTCGTCTCGCCTGGAGGGCAAAAACTCCTGGATTTTCTCGAGTTGCGGCAGGTGCTCTCGACTTACGACGGGGACCTCAGGGACCCGCTCTGGTCGCCTCAGGAAAGGCCAGTCCCCATGCGAGTTCCTAGGGGGAATCTCGGGATTCCTCTCCCGTCGATGCCGGGGCCTACGACCTTGTGTGGAGTCGGGGCCAAAACGTGAGGATTCCTCTCCAGTGCTGACATGGATCTTGGGGTACTTCTGGAGTCTCCCCAGGGGAGTCAGTCCTCGTCTCGAATGCGGACATGCACTTGCGCTTTCCTCAAGAGAGGTAGAAGCAGTGTCACGCAGTCCGCCGCGGGCATCAAAGGATCTATGGTTTCCCTCGAGTCTTTCCTACGAGGCTTTCCCACGAGGCTTTCCCACAGGGCTGTCTAACGTGCAAACGTGGTGGGATTCGATCCTCGGCTTGAACGTCAAGGCAGTGCAGGGCATACAGGTTCCTCTGGAATGGACTGACACATCTGGGGGACTCTTGGAATGGTGGCACGACCCTGGAGTTCCTCTCGCCTTTCCTGTGGAGAGCGCCTTCTCTTGAGATGCGACGGGAACGCCGGGAATTCTTTCCCTACGAAACAGGGAAAGGATCCCTCATCTCGAACTAGGAGGCGGAAACGGGGCTCCCCTGGATGTGTGCGGGACCCTGGTGCTTCCTCTCGAGTGGAGACGGGTATGTCGGGTTACTTCTGGACTTGCAGCAAGGGTGTGAAGGACCCTTTGGAAGATCCAGTGGTTAGATGTGATTACCCTCGAGAAGCCTCTTCGGAAATAGGCCTCATCTCGCCTGGAGGCCAAAACCTCCTGGATTTTCTCGAGTTGCGGCAGGTGCTCTCGACTTACGACGGGGACCTCATGGACCCGCTCTGGTGGCCTCAAGAAAGGCCAGTCCCGATGCGAGTTCCTCGGGGACCTCTTGGGATTCCTCTCCCGTCGATGCCGGGGCCTAAGACCTTGTGTGGAGTCGGGGCCGGAACCTGAGGATTCCTCTCCAGTGCTGACATGGATCTTGGGGTAATTCTGGAGTCTCCCCAGGGGAGTCAGTCCTCGTCTCGAATGCGGTCATGCACTTGCGCTTTCCCCAGAGCGGTAGCAGCAGTGTCACGCAGTCCGCCATGTGGATCAAAGGATCTATGGTTTTCTCTCGAGACTTTCCCACGAGGCTTTCCCACGAGGCTTTCCCACAGGGCTGTCCCACGTGCACACGGGGTGGGAGTCGATCCTCGGCTTGAAGGTCAAGGCAGTGCAGGGAAAAGAGGTTCCTCTGGAATGGACTGACACATCTGGGGGACTCTTGGAATTGTGGCACGACCCTGGAGTTCCTCTCGCCTTTCCTGTGGAGATCGCCTTCTCTTGAGATGCGACGGGAACGCCGGGAATTCTTTCCCTACGAAACAGGGAAAGGATCCCTCATCTCGAGCTAGGGGCGGAAACGGGGCTCCCCTGGATGTGTGCGGGACCCTCGTGCTTCCTCTCGAGTGGAGACGGGTATGTCGGGGAACTTCTTCAGTTGCAGCAAGGTTGTGAAGGACCCTTTGGAAGTTCCAGTGGTTAGATGTGATTAGCCTCGAGAAGCCTCAGCGGAAATGGGCCTCATCTCGCCTGGAGGGCAAAACCTCCTGGATTTTCTCGAGTTGCGGCAGGTGCTCTCGACTTACGACGGGGACCACGGGGACCCGCTCTGGATGCCTCAGGAAAGGCCAGTCCCCATGCGAGTTCCTCGGGGGCCTCTCGGGATTCCTCTCCCGTCGATGCCGGGGCCTAAGACCTTGTGTGGAGTCGGGGCCCGAACGTGAGGATTCCTCTACAGTGCTGACATGGATCTTGGGGTACTTCTGGAGGCTCCCCAGGGGAGTCAGTCCTCGTTTCGAATGCGGGCATGCACTTGCGCTTTCCTCCAGAGCGGTAGCAGCAGTGTCACGCAGTCCGCCGCGTGGATCAAAGGATCTATGGTTGTCCGTCGAGTCTATCCCGGGGCTTTCCCACGAGGCTTACCCACAGGGCTGTCCCACGTGCACACGTGGTGGGAGTCGATCCTCGGCTTGAACGTCAAGGCAGTGCAGGGAAAACAGGTTCCTCTGGAATGGACTGACACATCTGGGGGACTCTTGGAATGGTGGCACGACCCTGGAGTTCCTCTCGCCTTTCCTGTGTAGAGCGCCTCCTCTTGAGATGCGACGGGAAGCCGGGAATTCTTTCCCTACGAAACAGGGAAAGGATCCGTCATCTGGAGCTAGGAGGCAGAAACGGGGCTTCCCTGGATGTGTGCGGGACCCCAGTGCTTCCTCTCCAGTGGAGACGGGAATGTTGGGAACTTCTTGAGTTGCAGCAAGGGTGTGAAGGACCCTTTGGAAATTCCAGTGGTTAGATGTGATTAGCCTCGAGAAGCCTCAGCGGAAATGGGCCTCATCTCGCCTGGAGGGCAAAACCTCCTGGATTTTCTCGAGTTGCGGCAGGTGTTCTCAACTTACGACGTGGACCTCAGGGACCCGCTCTGGTGGCCTCAGGAAAGCCCAGTCCCCATGCGAGTTCTTCGGGGGCCTCTCGGGATTCCTCTCCCGTCGATGCCGGGGCCTAAGACCTTGTGTGGAGTCGGGGCCGGAACCTGAGGATTCCTCTCCAGTGCTGACATGGATCTTGGGGTACTTCTGGAGTCTCCCCAGGGGAGTCAGTCCTCGTCTCGAATGCGGGCATGCACTTGCGCTTTCCTCCAGAGCGGTAGCAGCAGTGTCACGCAGTCCGCCACGTGGATCAAAGGATCTATGGTTTTCTCTCGAGACTTTCCCACGAGGCTTTCCCACGAGGCTTTCCCACAGGGCTGTCCCACGTGCACACGGGGTGGGAGTCGATCCTCGGCTTGAAGGTCAAGGCAGTGCAGGGAAAAGAGGTTCCTCTGGAATGGACTGACACATCTGGGGGACTCTTGGAATTGTGGCACGACCCTGGAGTTCCTCTCGCCTTTACTGTGGAGAGCGCCTTCTCTTGAGATGCGACGGGAACGCCGGGAATTCTTTCCTACGAAACAGGGAAAGGATCCCTCATCTCGAGCTAGGAGGCGGAAACGGGGCTCCCCTGGATGTGTGCGGGACCCTCGTGCTTCCTCTCGAGTGGAGACGGGTATGTCGTGGAACTTCTCCAGTTGCAGCAAGGTTCTGAAGGACCCATTGGAAGTTCCAGTGGTTAGATGTGATTAGCCTCGAGAAGCCTCAGCGGAAATGGGCCTCATCTGGCCTGGAGGGCAAAACCTCCTGGATTTTCTCGAGTTGCGGCAGGTGCTCTCGACTTACGACGGGGACCACGGGGACCCGCTCTGGTGGCCTCAGGAAAGGCCAGTCCCCATGCGAGTTCCTCGGGGGCCTCTCGGGATTCCTCTCCCGTCGATGCCGGGGCCTACGACCTTGTGTGGAGTCGGGGCCCGAACGTGAGGATTCCTCTCCAGTGCTGACATGGATCTTGGGGTACTTCTGGAGTCTCCCCAGGGGAGTCAGTTCTCGTCTCGAATGCGGACATGCACTTGCACTTTCCTCCAGAGCGGTAGCAGCAGTGTCACGCAGTCCGCCGCGTGGATCAAAGGATCTATGGTTTTCCCTCGAGTCTTTCCTAAGAGGCTTTCCCACGAGGCTTTCCCACACGGCTGTCCCACGTGCACACGTGGTGGGAGTCGATCCTCGGCTTGAACCTCAAGGCAGTGCAGGGAAAACAGGTTCCTCTGGAATGGACTGACACATCTGGGGGACTCTTGGAATGGTGGCACGACCCTGGAGTTCCTCTAGCCTTTCCTGTGGAGAGCGCCTCCTCTTGAGATGCGACGGGAAAGCCGGGAATTCTTTCCCTACGAAACAGGGAAAGGATCCCTCATCTCGAGCTAGGCAGCGGAAACGGGGCTCCCCTGTATGTGTGCGGGACCACCGTGCTTCCTCTCGAGTGGAGACGGGTATGTCGGGGAACTTCTTGAGTTGCAGCAAGGGTGTGAAGGACCCTTTGGAAGTTCCAGTGGTTAGATGTGATTGGCCTCGAGCAGCCTCAGCGGAAATGGGCCTCATCTCGCCTGGAGGGCAAAACCTCCTGGATTTTCTCGAGTTGCGGCAGGTGCTCTCGACTTACGACGGGGACCTCGGGGACCCGCTCTGGTGGACTCAGGAAAGGCCAGTCCCCATGCGAGTTCCTCGGGGGCATCTCGGGATTCCCCTCCCGTCGATGCTGGGGCCTAAGACCTTGTGTGGAGTCGGGGCCGGAAACTGAGGATTCCTCTCCAGTGCTGACATGGATCTTTTGGTACTTCTGGAGTCTCCCCAGTGGAGTCAGTCCTCGACTCGAATGCGCGCATGCACTTGCGCTTTCCTCCAGAGCGGTAGCATCAGTGTCACGCAGTCCGCCGCGTGGATCAAAGGATCTATGGTTTTCCCTCGAGTCTTTCCCACGAGGCTTTCCCACGAGGCTTTCCCACAGGGCTGTCCCACTTGCACACGTGGTGGGAGTCGATCCTCGGCTTGAATGTCAAGGCAGTGCAGGGAAAACAGGTTCCTCTGGAATGGACTGACACATCTGGGGGACTCTTGGAATGGTGGCACGACCCTCGAGTTCCTCTCGCCTTTCCTGTGGAGAGCGCCTCCTCTTGAGATGCGACGGGAAGCCGGGAATTCTTTCCCTACGAAACAGGGAAAGGATCCGTCATCTGGAGCTAGGAGGCAGAAACGGGGCTTCCCTGGATGTGTGCGGGACCCCAGTGCTTCCTCTCCAGTGGAGACAGGAATGTTGGGAACTTCTTGAGTTGCAGCAAGGGTGTGAAGGACCCTTTGGAAATTCCAGTGGTTAGATGTGATTAGCCTCGAGAAGCCTCAGCGGAAATGGGCCTCATCTCGCCTGGAGGGCAAAACCTCCTGGATTTTCTCGAGTTGCGGCAGGTGTTCTCGACTTACGACGTGGACCTCAGGGACCCGCTCTGGTGGCCTCAGGAAAGCCCTGTCCCCATGCGAGTTCTTCGGGGGCCTCTCGGGATTCCTCTCCCGTCGATGCCGGGGCCTAAGACCTTGTGTGGAGTCGGGGCCGGAACCTGAGGATTCCTCTCCAGTGCTGACATGGATCTTGGGGTACTTCTGGAGTCTCCCCAGGGGAGTCAGTCCTCGTCTCGAATGCGGGCATGCACTTGCGCTTTCCTCCAGAGCGGTAGCAGCAGTGTCACGCAGTCCGCCGCGTGGATCAAAGGATCTATGGTTTTCCCTCGAGTCTTTCCTAAGAGGCTTTCCCACGAGGCTTTCCCACAGGGCTGTCCCACGTGCACACGTGGTGGGAGTCGATCCTCGGCTTGAACCTCAAGGCAGTGCAGGGAAAACAGGTTCCTCTGGAATGGACTGACACATCTGGGGGACTCTTGGAATGGTGGCACGACCCTGGAGTTCCTCTAGCCTTTCCTGTGGAGAGCGCCTCCTCTTGAGATGCGACGGGAACGCCGGGAATTCTTTCCCTACGAAACAGGGAAAGGATCCCTCATCTCGAGCTAGGCAGCGGAAACGGGGCTCCCCTGTATGTGTGCGGGACCACCGTGCTTCCTCTCGAGTGGAGACGGGTATGTCGGGGAACTTCTTGAGTTGCAGCAAGGGTGTGAAGGACCCTTTGGAAGTTCCAGTGGTTAGATGTGATTGGCCTCGAGCAGCCTCAGCGGAAATGGGCCTCATCTCGCCTGGAGGGCAAAACCTCCTGGATTTTCTCGAGTTGCGGCAGTTGCTCTCGACTTACGACGGGGACCTCGGGGACCCGCTCTGGTGGCCTCAGGAAAGGCCAGTCCCCATGCGAGTTCCTCGGGGGCATCTCGGGATTCCCCTCCCGTCGATGCTGGGGCCTAAGACCTTGTGTGGAGTCGGGGTCGGAAACTGAGGATTCCTCTCCAGTGCTGACATGGATCTTGAGGTACTTCTGGAGTCTCCCCAGGGGAGTCAGTCCTCGACTCGAATGCGCGCATGCACTTGCGCTTTCCTCCAGAGCGGTAGCTTCAGTGTCACGCAGTCCGCCGCGTGGATCAAAGGATCTATGGTTTTCCCTCGAGTCTTTCCCACGAGGCTTTCCCACGAGGCTTTCCCACAGGGCTGTCCCACTTGCACACGTGGTGGGAGTCGATCCTCGGCTTGAACGTCAAGGCAGTGCAGGGAAAACAGGTTCCTCTGGAATGGACTGACACATCTGGGGGACTCTTGGACTGGTGGCACGACCCTCGAGTTCCTCTCGCCTTTCCTGTGGAGAGCGCCTCCTCTTGAGATGCGACGGGAAGCCGGGAATTCTTTCCCTACGAAACAGGGAAAGGATCCGTCATCTGGAGCTAGGAGGCAGAAACGGGGCTTCCCTGGATGTGTGCGGGACCCCAGTGCTTCCTCTCCAGTGGAGACGGGAATGTTGGGAACTTCTTGAGTTGCAGCAAGGGTGTGAAGGACCCTTTGGAAATTCCAGTGGTTAGATGTGATTAGCCTCGAGAAGCCTCAGCGGAAATGGGCCTCATCTCGCCTGGAGGGCAAAACCTCCTGGATTTTCTCGAGTTGCGGCAGGTGTTCTCGACTTACGACGTGGACCTCAGGGACCCGCTCTGGTGGCCTCAGGAAAGCCCAGTCCCCATGCGAGTTCTTCGGGGGCCTCTCGGGATTCCTCTCCCGTCGATGCCGGGGCCTAAGACCTTGTGTGGAGTCGGGGCCGGAACCTGAGGTTTCCTCTCCAGTGCTGACATGGATCTTGGGGTACTTCTGGAGTCTCCCCAGGGGAGTCAGTACTCGTCTCGAATGCGGGCATGCACTTGCGCTTTCCTCCAGAGCGGTAGCAGCAGTGTCACGCAGTCCGCCGCGTGGATCAAAGGATCTATGGTTTTCCCTCGAGTCTTTCCTAAGAGGCTTTCCCACGAGGCTTTCCCACAGGGCTGTCCCACGTGCACACGTGGTGGGAGTCGATCCTCGGCTTGAACGTCAAGGCAGTGCAGGGAAAACAGGTTCCTCTGGAATGGACTGACACATCTGGGGGACTCTTGGAATGGTGGCACGACCCTGGAGTTCCTCTCGCCTTTCCTGTGGAGAGCGCCTCCTCTTGAGATGCGACGGGAACGCCGGGAATTCTTTCCCTACGAAACAGGGAAAGGATCCCTCATCTCGAGCTAGGCGGCGGAAACGGGGCTCCCCTGTATGTGTGCGGGACCACCGTGCTTCCTCTCGAGTGGAGACGGGTATGTCGGGGAACTTCTTGAGTTGCAGCAAGGGTGTGAAGGACCCTTTGGAAGTTCCAGTGGTTAGATGTGATTGGCCTCGAGCAGCCTCAGCGGAAATGGGCCTCATCTCGCCTGGAGGGCAAAACCTCCTGGATTTTCTCGAGTTGCGGCAGGTGCTCTCGACTTACGACGGGGACCTCGGGGACCCGCTCTGGTGGCCTTAGGAAAGGCCAGGCCCCATGCGAGTTCCTCGGGGGCCTCTCGGAATTCCCCTCCCGTCGATGCTGGGGCCTAAGACCTTCTGTGGAGTCGGGGCCGGAACCTGAGGATTCCTCTCCAGTGCTGACATGGATCTTGGGGTACTTCTGGAGTCTCCCTAGGGGAGTCAGTCCTCGACTCGAATGTGCGCATGCACTTGCGCTTTCCTCCAGAGCGGTAGCAGCAGTGTCACGCAGTCCGCCGCGTGGATCAAAGGATCTATGGTTTTCCCTCGAGTCTTTCCCACGAGGCTTTCCCACGAGGCTTTCCCACAGGGCTGTCCCACTTGAACACGTGGTGGGAGTCGATCCTCGGCTTGAACGTCAAGGCAGTGCAGGGAAAACAGGTTCCTCTGGAATGGACTGACACATCTGGGGGACTCTTGGAATGGTGGCACGACCCTCGAGTTCCTCTCGCCTTTCCTGTGGAGAGCGCCTCCTCTTGAGATGCGACGGGAAGCCGGGAATTCTTTCCCTACGAAACAGGGAAAGGATCCCTCACCTCGAGCTAGGAGGCGGAAACGGGGCTCCCCTGGATGTGTGCGGGACCCTCGTGCTTCCTCTCGAGTGGAGACGGGTATGTCGGGGAACTTCTGGACTTGCAGCGAGGGTGTGAAGGACCCTTTGGAAGTTCCAGTGGTTAGATGTGATTAGCCTCGAGAAGCATCAGCGGAAATGGGCCTCATCTCGCCTGGAGGGCAAAACCTCCTGGATTTTCTCGAGTTGCGGCAGGTGCTCTCGACTACGACGGGGACCTCGGGGACCCGCTCTGGTGGCCTCAGGAAAGGCCAGTCCCCATGCGAGTTCCTCGGGGGCCTCTCGGGATTCCTCTCCCGTCGATGCCGGGGCCTACGACCTTGTGTGGAGTCGGGGCCCGAACGTGAGGATTCCTCTCCAGTGCTGACATGGATCTTGGGGTACTTCTGGAGTCTCCCCAGGGGAGTCAGTCCTCATCTCAAATGCGGGCATGCACTTGCGCTTTCCTCCAGAGCGGTAGCAGCAGTGTCACGCATTCCGCAGCGTGCATCAAAGGATCTATGGTTTTCCCTCGAGACTTTCCCACGAGGCTTTCCCACGAGGCTTTCCCACAGGGCTGTCTAACGTGCAAACGTGGTGCGAGTCGATCCTCGGCTTGAACGTCAAGGCAGTGCAGGGAAAACAGGTTCCTCTGGAATGGACTGACACATCTGGGGGACTCTTGGAATGGTGGCAAGACCCTGGAGTTCTTCTCGCCTTTCCTGTGGAGAGCGCCTCCTCTTGAGATGCGACGGGAACGCCGAGAATTCTTTCCCTACGAAACAGGGAAAGGATCCGTCATCTGGAGCTAGGAGGCAGAAACGGGGCTTCCCTGGATGTGTGCGGGACCCCAGTGCTTCCTCTCCAGTGGAGACGCGTATGTTGGGAACTTCTTGAGTTGCAGCAAGGGTGTGAAGGACCCTTTGGAAATTCCAGTGGTTAGATGTGATTAACCTCGAGAAGCCTCAGCGGAAATGGGCCTCATCTCGCCTGGAGGGCAAAACCTCCTGGATTTTCTCGAGTTGCGGCAGGTGTTCTCGACTTACGACGTGGACCTCAGGGACCCGCTCTGGTGGCCTCAGGAAAGCCCAGTCCCCATGCGAGTTCTTCGGGGGCCTCTCGGGATTCCTCTCCCGGCGATGCCGGGGCCTAAGACCTTGTGTGGAGTCGGGGCCGGAACCTGAGGATTCCTCTCCAGTGCTGACATGGATCTTGGGGTTCTTCTGGAGTCTCCCTAGGGGAGTCAGTCCTCGTCTCGACTGCGGGCATGCACTTGCGCTTTCCTCCAGAGCGGTAGCAGCAGTGTCACGCAGTCCGCCACGTGGATCAAAGGATCTATGGTTTTCTCTCGAGACTTTCCCACGAGGCTTTCCCACGAGGCTTTCCCACAGGGCTGTCCCACGTTCACACGGGGTGGGAGTCGATCCTCAGCTTGAAGGTCAAGGCAGTGCAGGGAAAAGAGGTTCCTCTGGAATGGACTGACACATCTGGGGGACTCTTGGAATTGTGGCACGACCCTGGAGTTCCTCTCGCCTTTACTGTGGAGAGCGCCTTCTCTTGAGATGCGACGGGAACGCCGGGAATTCTTTCCCTAAGAAACAGGGAAAGGATCCCTCATCTCGAGCTAGGAGGCGGAAACGGGGCTCCCCTGGATGTGTGCGGGACCCTCGTGCTTCCTCTCGAGTGGAGACGGGTATGTCGTGGAACTTCTCCAGTTGCAGCAAGGTTGTGAAGGACCCTTTGGAAGTTCCAGTGGTTAGATGTGATTAGCCTCGAGAAGCCTCAGCGGAAATGGGCCTCATCTCCCCTGGAAGGCAAAACCTCCTGGATTTTCTCGAGTTGCGGCAGGTGCTCTCGACTTACGACGGGGACCACGGGGACCCGCTCTGGTGGCCTCAGGAAAGGCCAGTCCCCATGCGAGTTCCTCGGGGGCCTCTCGGGATTCCTCTCCCGTCGATGCCGGGGCCTACGACCTTGTGTGGAGTCGGGGCCCGAACGTGAGGATTCCTCTCCAGTGCTGACATGGATCTTGGGGTACTTCTGGAGTCTCCCCAGGGGAGTCAGTTCTCGTCTCGAATGCGGACATGCACTTGCACTTTCCTCCAGAGCGGTAGCAGCAGTGTCACGCAGTCCGCCGCGTGGATCAAAGGATCTATGGTTTTTCCTCGAGTCTTTCCTATGAGGCTTTCCCACGAGGCTTTCCCACAGGGCTGTCCCACGTGCACACGTGGTGGGAGTCGATCCTCGGCTTGAACCTCAAGGCAGTGCAGGGAAAACAGGTTCCTCTGGAGTGGACTGACACATCTGGGGGACTCTTTGAATGGTGGCACGACCCTGGAGTTCCTCTAGCCTTTCCTGTGGAGAGCGCCTCCTCTTGAGATGCGACGGGAACGCCGGGAATTCTTTCCCTACGAAACAGGGAAAGGATCCCTCATCTCGAGCTAGGCGGCGGAAACGGGGCTCCCCTGTATGTGTGCGGGACCACCGTGCTTCCTCTCGAGTGGAGACGGGTATGTCGGGGAACTTCTGGACTTGCAGCGAGGGTGTGAAGGACCCTTTGGAAGTTCCAGTGGTTAGATGTGATTAGCCTCGAGAAGCATCAGCGGAAATGGGCCTCATCTCGCCTGGAGGGCAAAACCTCCTGGATTTTCTCGAGTTGCGGCAGGTGCTCTCGACTACGACGGGGACCTCGGGGACCCGCTCTGGTGGCCTCAGGAAAGGCCAGTCCCCATGCGAGTTCCTCGGGGGCCTCTCGGGATTCCTCTCCCGTCGATGCCGGGGCCTACGACCTTGTGTGGAGTCGGGGCCCGAACGTGAGGATTCCTCTCCAGTGCTGACATGGATCTTGGGGTACTTCTGGAGTCTCCCCAGGGGAGTCAGTCCTCATCTCAAATGCGGGCATGCACTTGCGCTTTCCTCCAGAGCGGTAGCAGCAGTGTCACGCATTCCGCAGCGTGCATCAAAGGATCTATGGTTTTCCCTCGAGACTTTCCCACGAGGCTTTCCCACGAGGCTTTCCCACAGGGCTGTCTAACGTGCAAACGTGGTGCGAGTCGATCCTCGGCTTGAACGTCAAGGCAGTGCAGGGAAACAGGTTCCTCTGGAATGGACTGACACATCTGGGGGACTCTTGGAATGGTGGCAAGACCCTGGAGTTCTTCTCGCCTTTCCTGTGGAGAGCGCCTCCTCTTGAGATGCGACGGGAACGCCGAGAATTCTTTCCCTACGAAACAGGGAAAGGATCCGTCATCTGGAGCTAGGAGGCAGAAACGGGGCTTCCCTGGATGTGTGCGGGACCCCAGTGCTTCCTCTCCAGTGGAGACGCGTATGTTGGGAACTTCTTGAGTTGCAGCAAGGGTGTGAAGGACCCTTTGGAAATTCCAGTGGTTAGATGTGATTAACCTCGAGAAGCCTCAGCGGAAATGGGCCTCATCTCGCCTGGAGGGCAAAACCTCCTGGATTTTCTCGAGTTGCGGCAGGTGTTCTCGACTTACGACGTGGACCTCAGGGACCCGCTCTGGTGGCCTCAGGAAAGCCCAGTCCCCATGCGAGTTCTTCGGGGGCCTCTCGGGATTCCTCTCCCGGCGATGCCGGGGCCTAAGACCTTGTGTGGAGTCGGGGCCGGAACCTGAGGATTCCTCTCCAGTGCTGACATGGATCTTGGGGTTCTTCTGGAGTCTCCCTAGGGGAGTCAGTCCTCGTCTCGAATGCGGGCATGCACTTGCGCTTTCCTCCAGAGCGGTAGCAGCAGTGTCACGCAGTCCGCCACGTGGATCAAAGGATCTATGGTTTTCTCTCGAGACTTTCCCACGAGGCTTTCCCACGAGGCTTTCCCACAGGGCTGTCCCACGTGCACACGGGGTGGGAGTCGATCCTCAGCTTGAAGGTCAAGGCAGTGCAGGGAAAAGAGGTTCCTCTGGAATGGACTGACACATCTGGGGGACTCTTGGAATTGTGGCACGACCCTGGAGTTCCTCTCGCCTTTACTTTGGAGAGCGCCTTCTCTTGAGATGCGACGGGAACGCCGGGAATTCTTTCCCTAAGAAACAGGGAAAGGATCCCTCATCTCGAGCTAGGAGGCGGAAACGGGGCTCCCCTGGATGTGTGCGGGACCCTCGTGCTTCCTCTCGAGTGGAGACGGGTATGTCGTGGAACTTCTCCAGTTGCAGCAAGGTTGTGAAGGACCCTTTGGAAGTTCCAGTGGTTAGATGTGATTAGCCTCGAGAAGCCTCAGCGGAAATGGGCCTCATCTCCCCTGGAAGGCAAAACCTCCTGGATTTTCTCGAGTTGCGGCAGGTGCTCTCGACTTACGACGGGGACCACGGGGACCCGCTCTGGTGGCCTCAGGAAAGGCCAGTCCCCATGCGAGTTCCTCGGGGGCCTCTCGGGATTCCTCTCCCGTCGATGCCGGGGCCTACGACCTTGTGTGGAGTCGGGGCCCGAACGTGAGGATTCCTCTCCAGTGCTGACATGGACCTTGGGGTACTTCTGGAGTCTCCCCAGGGGAGTCAGTTCTCGTCTCGAATGCGGACATGCACTTGCACTTTCCTCCAGAGCGGTAGCAGCAGTGTCACGCAGTCCGCCGCGTGGATCAAAGGATCTATGGTTTTCTCTCGAGACTTTCATACGAGGCTTTCCCACGAGGCTTTCCCACAGGGCTGTCCCACGTGCACACGTGGTGGGAGTCGATCCTCGGCTTGAACGTCAAGGCAGTGCAGGGAAAACAGGTTCCTCTGGAAGGGACTGACACATCTGGGGGACTCTTGGAATGGTGGCACGACCCTGGAGTTCCTCTCGCCTTTCCTGTGGAGAGCGCCTCCTCTTGAGATGCAACGGGAACGCCGGGAATTCTTTCCCTATGAAACAGGGAAAGGATCCCTCATCTCGAGCTAGGAGGCGGAAACGGGGCTCCCCTGGATGTGTGCGGGACCCTCGTGCTTCCTCTCGAGTGGAGACGGGTATGTCGGGGAACTTCTGGACTTGCAGCAAGGGTGTGAAGGACCCTTTGGAAGTTCCAGTGGTTAGATGTGATTAGCCTCGAGAAGCCTCAGCGGAAATGGGCCTCATCTCGCCTGGAGGGCAAAACCTCCTGGATTTTCTCGAGTTGCGGCAGGTGCTCTCGACTTACGACGGGGACCTCGGGGACCCGCTCTGGTGGCCTCAGGAAAGGCCAGTCCCCATGCGAGTTCCTCGGGGGCCTCTCGGGATTCCTCTCCCGTCGATGCCGGGGCCTAAGACCTTGTGTGGAATCGGGGGCCGAACCTGAGGATTCCTCTCCAGTGCTGACATGGATCTTGGGGTAATTCTGGAGTCTCCCCAGGGGAGTCAGTCCTCGTCTCGAATGCGCGCATGCACTTGCGCTTTCCTCCAGAGCGGTAGCAGCAATGTCACGCAGTCCGCCGCGTGGATCAAAGGATCTATGGTTTTCCCTCGAGTCTTTCCCACGAGGCTTTCCCACGAGGCTTTCCCACAGGGCTGTCCCACGTGCACACGTGGTGGGAGTCGATCCTCGGCTTGAACAACAAGGCAGTGCAGGGAAAACAGGTTCCTCTGGAATGGACTGACACATCTGGGGGATTCTTGGAATGGTGGCACGACCCTGGAGTTCCTCTCGCCTTTCCTGTGGAGAGCGCCTCCTCTTGAGATGCGACGTGAACGCCGGGAATTCTTTCCCTACGAAACAGGGAAAGGATCCCTCATCTTCGGCTAGGAGGCGGAAACGGGGCTCCCCTGGATGTGTGCGGGACCCTCGTGCTTCCTCTCGAGTGGAGACGCGTATGTCGGGGAACTTCTGGACTTGCAGCAAGGGTGTGAAGGACCCTTTGGAAGTTCCAGTGGTTAGATGTGATTAGCCTCGAGAAGCCTCAGGGGAAATGGGCCTCATCTCGCCTGGAGGGCAAAACCTCCTGGATTTTCTCGAGTTGTGGCAGGTGCTCTCGACTTACTATGGGGACCTCGGGGACCCGCTCTGGTGGCCTCAGGAAAGGCCAATCCACATGCGAGTTCCTCGGGGGCCTCTCGGGATTCCTCTCCCGTCGATACCGGGGCCTAACACCTTGTGTGGAGTCGGGGCCGGAACCTGAGGATTCCTCTCCAGTGCTGACATGGATCTTGGGGTACTTCTGGAGTCTCCCCAGGGGAGTCAGTCCTCGTCTCGAATGCGCGCATGCACTTGCGCTTTCCTCCAGAGCGGTAGCAGCAGTGTCACGCAGTCCGCCGCGTGGAGCAAAGGATCTATGGTTTTCCCTCGAGTCTTTCCCACGAGGCTTTCCCACGAGGCTTTCCCACAGGGCTGTCCCACGTGCACAAGTGGTGGGAGTCGATCCTCGGCTTGAACGTCAAGGCAGTGCAGGGAAAACAGGTTCCTCTGGAATGGACTGACACAGCTGGGGGACCCTTGGAATGGTGGCACGACCCTGGAGTTCCTCTCGCCTTTCCTGTGGAGAGCGCCTCCTCTTGAGATGCGACGGGAACGCCGGGAATTCTTTCCCTACGAAACAGGGAAAGGATCCCTCATCTCGAGCAAGGAGGCGGAAAAGGGGCTCCCCTGGATGTGTGCAGGACCCTCGTGCTTCCTCTCGAGTGGAGACGGGTATGTCGGGGAACTTCTTGAGTTGCAGCAAGGGTGTGAAGGACCCTTTGGAAGTTCCAGTGGTTAGATGTGA
Source organism: Ovis canadensis (assembly GCF_042477335.2). Taxonomy (NCBI): domain Eukaryota; kingdom Metazoa; phylum Chordata; class Mammalia; order Artiodactyla; family Bovidae; genus Ovis; species Ovis canadensis. The sequence continues at coordinate 3,791,177 of NC_091258.1, read as the reverse complement.
TTAGCCTCGAGAAGCCTCAGCGGGAATGGGCCTCATCTCGCCTGGAGGGCAAAACCTCCTGGATTTTCTCGAGTTGCGTCAGGTGCTCTCGACTTACGACGGGGACCTCAGGGACCCGCTCTGGTGGCCTCAGGAAAGGCCAGTCCCCATGCGAGTTCCTCGGGGGCCTCTCGGGATTCCTCTCCCGTCGATGCCGGGGCCTAAACCTTGTGTGGAGTCGGGGCCGAAACCTGAGGATTCCTCTCCAGTGCTGACATGGATATTGGGGGTATTTCTGGAGTCTCCCCAGGGGAGTCAGTCCTCGTCTCGAATGCGGGCATGCACTTGCGCTTTCCTCCAGAGCGGTAGCAGCAGTGTCACGCAGTTCGCCGCGTGGATCAAAGGATCTATGGTTTTCCCTCGAGTCTTTCCCACGAGGCTTTCCCACGAGGCTTTCCCACAGGGCTGTCCCACGTGCACATGTGGTGGGAGTCGATCCTCGGCTTGAACGTCAAGGCAGTGCAGGGAAAGCAGGTTCCTCTGGAATGGACTGACACATCTGGGGGACTCTTGGAATGGCGGCACGACCCTGGAGTTCCTCTCGCCTTTCCTGTGGAGAGCGCCTCCTCTTGAAATGCGACGGGAACGCCGGGAATTCTTTCCCTACGAAACAGGGAAAGGATCACTCATCTCGAGCTAGGAGGCGGAAACGGGGCTCCCCTGGATGTGTGCGGGACACCACGTGCTTCCTCTCGAGTGGAGACGGGTATGTCGGGGAACTTATTGAGTTGCAGCAAGGGTGTGAAGGACCCTTTGGAAGTTCCAGTGGTTAGATGTGATTGGCCTCGAGAAGCCTCAGCGGAAATGGGCCTCATCTCGCCTGGAGGGCAAAACCTCCTGGATTTTCTCGAGTTGCGGCAGGTGCTCTCGACTTACGACGGGGACCTCAGGGACCCGCTCTGGTGGCCTCAGGAAAGGCCAGTCCCCATGCGAGTTCCCCGGGGGCCTCTCGGGATTCTTCTCCCGTCGATGCCGGGGCCTAAGACCTTGTGTGGAGTCGGGGCCGGAACCTGAGGATTCCTCTCCAGTGCTGACATGGATCTTGGGGTACTTCTGGAGTCTCCCCAGGGGAGTCAGTCCTCGTCTCGAATGCGGGCATGCACTTGCGCTTTCCTCCAGAGCGGTAGCAGCAGTGTCACGCAGTCCGCCGCGTGGATCAAAGGATCTATGGTTTTCCCTCGAGTCTTTCCCACGAGGCTTTCCCACGAGGCTTTCCCACAGGGCTGTCCCACGTGCACACGTGGTGGGAGTCGATCCTCGGCTTGAACGTCAAGGCAGTGCAGGGAAAACAGGTTCCTCTGGAATGGACTGACACATCTGGGGGACTCTTGGAATGGTGTCACGACCCTGGAGTTCCTCTCGCCTTTCCTGTGGAGAGCGCCTCCTCTTGAGATGCGACGGGCACGCCGGGAATTCTGTCCCTACGAAACAGGGAAAGGATCCCTCATCTCGAGCTAGGAGGCGGAAACGGGGCTCCCCTGGATGTGTGCGGGACCCACGTGCTTCCTCTCGAGTGGAGACGGGTATGTCGGGGAACTTCTTGAGTTGCAGCAAGGGTGTGAAGGACCCTTTGGAAGTTCCAGTGGTTAGACGTGATTAGCCTCGAGAAGCCTCAGCGGAAATGGGCCTCATCTCGCCTGGATGGTAAAACCTCCTGGATTTTCTCGAGTTGCCGCAGGTGCTCTCGACTTACGACGGGGACCTCAGGGACCCGCTCTGGTGGCCTCAGGAAAGGCCAGTCCCCATGCGAGTTCCTCGGGGGCCTCTCGGGATTCCTCTCCCGTCGATGCTGGGGCCTAAGACCTTGTGTGGAGTCGGGGCCGGAACCTGAGGATTCCTCTCCAGTGCTGACATGGATCTTGGGATACTTCTGGAGTCTCCCCAGGATAGTCAGTCCTCGTCTCGAATGCGGGCATGCACTTGCGCTTTCCTCCAGAGCGGTAGCAGCAGTGTCACGCAGTCCGCCGCGTGGATCAAAGGATCTATGGTTTTCCCTCGAGTCTTTCCCACGAGGCTTTCCCGCGAGGCTTTCCTACAGGGCTGTCCCACGTGCACACGTGGTGGGAGTCGATCCTCGGCTTGAACGTCAAGGCAGTGCAGGGAAAACAGGTTCCTCTGGAATGGACTGACACATCTGGGGGACTCTTGGAATGGTGGCATGACCCTGGAGTTCCTCTCGCCTTTCCTGTGGAGAGCGCCTCCTCTTGAGATGCGACGGGAACGCCGGGAATTCTTTCCCTACGAAACAGGGAAAGGATCCCTCATCTCGAGCTAGGAGGCGGAAACGGGGCTCCCCTGGATGTGTGCGGGACACCACGTGCTTCCTCTCGAGTGCAGACGGGTATGTCGGGGAACTTCTTGAGTTGCAGCAAGGGTGTGAAGGACCCTTTGGAAGTTCCAGTGGTTAGATGTGATTAGCCTCGAGAAGCCTCAGCGGAAATGGGCCTCATCTCGCCTGGACGGCAAAACCTCCTGGATTTTCTCGAGTTGCGTCAGGTGCTCTCGACTTACGACGGGGACCTCAGGGACCCGCTCTGGTGGCCTCAGGAAAGGCCAGTCCCCATGCGAGTTCCTCGGGGGCCTCTCGGGATTCCTCTCCCGTCGATGCCGGGCCCTAAACCTTGTGTGGAGTCGGGGCCGAAACCTGAGGATTCCTCTCCAGTGCTGACATGGATATTGGGGGTATTTCTGGAGTCTCCCCAGGAGAGTCAGTCCTCGTCTCGAATGCTGGCATGCACTTGCGCTTTCCTCCAGAGCGGTAGCAGCAGTGTCACGCAGTCCGCCGCGTGGATCAAAGGATCTATGGTTTTCCCTCGAGTCTTTCCCACGAGGCTTTCCCACGAGGCTTTCCCACAGGGCTGTCCCACGTGCACACGTGGTGGGAGTCGATCCTCGGCTTGAACGTCAAGGCAGTGCAGGGAAAACAGGTTCCTCTGGAATGGAATGACACATCTGGGGGACTCTTGGAATGGTGGCACGACCCTGGAGTTCCTCTCGCCTTTCCTGTGGAGAGTGCCTCCTCTTGAGATGCGACGGGAACGCCGGGAATTCTTTCCCTACGAAACAGTTAAAGGATCGCTCATCTCGAGCTAGGAGGCGGAAAAGGGGCTCCCCTGGATGTGTGCGGGACCCCACGTGCTTCCTCTCGAGTGAGACGTGTATGTCGGGGAACTTCTTGAGTTGCAGCAAGGGTGTGAAGGACCCTTTGGAAGTTCCAGTGGTTAGACGTGATTAGCCTCGAGTAGCCTCAGCGGAAATGGGCCTCATCTCGCCTGGAGTGCAAAACCTCCTGGATTTTCTCGAGTTGCGGCAGGTGCTCTCGACTTACGACGGGGACCTCAGGGACCCGCTCTGGTGGCCTCAGGAAAGGCCAGTCCCCATGCGAGTTCCTCGGGGGCCTCTCGGGATTCCTCTCCCGTCGATGCCGGGGCCTAAGACCTTGTGTGGAGTCGGGGCCGGAACCTGAGGATTCCTCTCCAGTGCTGACATGGATCTTGGGGTACATCTGGAGTCTCCCCAGGGGAGTCAGTCCTCGTCTCGAATGCGGGCATGCACTTGCGCTTTCCTCCAGAGCGGTAGCAGCAGTGTCACGCAGTCCGCCGCGTGGATCAAAGGATCTATGGTTTTCCCTCGAGTCTTTCCCACGAGGCTTTCCCACGAGGCTTTCCCACAGGGCTGTCCCACGTGCACACGTGGTGGGAGTCGATCCTCGGCTTGAACGTCAAGGCAGTGCAGGGAAAACAGGTTCCTCTGGAATGGAATGACACATCTGGGGGACTCTTGGAATGGTGGCACGACCCTGGAGTTCCTCTCGCCTTTCCTGTGGAGAGTGCCTCCTCTTGAGATGCGACGGGAACGCCGGGAATTCTTTCCCTACGAAACAGTTAAAGGATCGCTCATCTCGAGCTAGGAGGCGGAAAAGGGGCTCCCCTGGATGTGTGCGGGACCCCACGTGCTTCCTCTCGAGTGAGACGTGTATGTCGGGGAACTTCTTGAGTTGCAGCAAGGGTGTGAAGGACCCTTTGGAAGTTCCAGTGGTTAGACGTGATTAGCCTCGAGTAGCCTCAGCGGAAATGGGCCTCATCTCGCCTGGAGTGCAAAACCTCCTGGATTTTCTCGAGTTGCGGCAGGTGCTCTCGACTTACGACGGGGACCTCAGGGACCCGCTCTGGTGGCCTCAGGAAAGGCCAGTCCCCATGCGAGTTCCTCGGGGGCCTCTCGGGATTCCTCTCCCGTCGATGCCGGGGCCTAAGACCTTGTGTGGAGTCGGGGCCGGAACCTGAGGATTCCTCTCCAGTGCTGACATGGATCTTGGGGTACATCTGGAGTCTCCCCAGGGGAGTCAGTCCTCGTCTCGAATGCGGGCATGCACTTGCGCTTTCCTCCAGAGCGGTAGCAGCAGTGTCACGCAGTCCGCCGCGTGGATCAAAGGATCTATGGTTTTCCCTCGAGTCTTTCCCACGAGGCTTTCCCACGAGGCTTTCCCACAGGGCTGTTCCACGTGCACACGTGGTGGGTGTCGATCCTCGGCTTGAACGTCAAGGCAGTGCAGGGAAAACAGGTTCCTCTGGAATGGACTGACACATCTGGGGGACTCTTGGAATGGTGGCATAACCCTGGAGTTCCTCTCGCCTTTCCAGTGGAGAGCGCCTCCTCTTGAGATGCGACGGGAACGCCGGGAATTCTTTCCCTAAGAAACAGGGAAAGGATCCCTCATCTCGAGCTAGGAGGCGGAAACGGGGCTCCCCTGGATGTGTGCGGGACACCACGTGCTTCCTCTCGAGTGCAGACGGGTATGTCGGGGAACTTCTTGAGTTGCAGCAAGGGTGTGAAGGACCCTTTGGAAGTTCCAGTGGTTAGATGTGATTGGCCTCGAGAAGCCTCAGCGGAAATGGGCCTCATCTCGCCTGGAGGGCAAAACCTCCTGGATTTTCTCGAGTTGCGGCAGGTGCTCTCGACTTTCGACGGGGACATCAGGGACCCGCTCTGGTGGCCTCAGGAAAGGCCAGTCCCCATGCGAGTTCCTCGGGGGCGTCTCGGGATTCCTCTCCCGTCGATGCCGGGGCCTAAGACCTTGTGTGGAGTCGGGGCCGGAACCTGAGGATTCCTCTCCAGTGCTGACATGGATCTTGGGGTACATCTGGAGTCTCCCCAGGGGAGTCAGTCCTCGTCTCGAATGCGGGCATGCACTTGCGCTTTCCTCCAGAGCGGTAGCAGCAGTGTCACGCAGTCCGCCGCGTGGATCAAAGGATCTATGGTTTTCCCTCGAGTCTTTCCCACGAGGCTTTCCCACGAGGCTTTCCCACAGGGCTGTTCCACGTGCACACGTGGTGGGTGTCGATCCTCGGCTTGAACGTCAAGGCAGTGCAGGGAAAACAGGTTCCTCTGGAATGGACTGACACATCTGGGGGACTCTTGGAATGGTGGCATAACCCTGGAGTTCCTCTCGCCTTTCCAGTGGAGAGCGCCTCCTCTTGAGATGCGACGGGAACGCCGGGAATTCTGTCCCTACGAAACAGGGAAAGGATCCCTCATCTCGAGCTAGGAGGCGGAAACGGGGCTCCCCTGGATGTGTGCGGGACACCACGTGCTTCCTCTCGAGTGCAGACGGGTATGTCGGGGAACTTCTTGAGTTGCAGCAAGGGTGTGAAGGACCCTTTGGAAGTTCCAGTGGTTAGATGTGATTGGCCTCGAGAAGCCTCAGCGGAAATGGGCCTCATCTCGCCTGGAGGGCAAAACCTCCTGGATTTTCTCGAGTTGCGGCAGGTGCTCTCGACTTTCGACGGGGACATCAGGGACCCGCTCTGGTGGCCTCAGGAAAGGCCAGTCCCCATGCGAGTTCCTCGGGGGCGTCTCGGGATTCCTCTCCCGTCGATGCCGGGGCCTAAGACCTTGTGTGGAGTCGGGGCCGGAACCTGAGGATTCCTCTATAGTGCTGACATGGATCTTGGGGTACTTCTGGAGTCTCCCCAGGGGAGTCAGTCCTCGTCTCGAATGCGGGCATGCACTTGCGCTTTCCTCCAGAGCGGTAGCAGCAGTGTCACGCAGTCCGCCGCGTGGATCAAAGGATCTATGGTTTTCCCTCGAGTCTTTCCCACGAGGCTTTCCCACGAGGCTTTCCCACAGGGCTGTCCCACGTGCACACGTGGTGGGAGTCGATCCTCGGCTTGAACGTCAAGGCAGTGCAGGGAAAACAGGTTCCTCTGGAATGGACTGACACATCTGGGGGACTCTTGGAATGGTGGCACGACCCTGGAGTTCCTCTCGCCTTTCCTGTGGAGAGCGCCTCCTCTTGAGATGCGACGGGAACGCCGGGAATTCTTTCCCTACGAAACAGGGAAATGATCCCTCATCTCGAGCTAGGAGGCGGAAACGGGGCTCCCCTGGATGTGTGCGGGACACCACATGCTTCCTCTCGAGTGGAGACGGGTATGTCGGGGAACTTCTTGAGTTGCAGCAAGGGTGTGAAGGACCCTTTGGAAGTTCCAGTGGTTAGACGTGATTAGCCTCGAGTAGCCTCAGCGGAAATGGGCCTCATCTCGCCTGGAGTGCAAAACCTCCTGGATTTTCTCGAGTTGCGGCAGGTGCTCTCGACTTACGACGGGGACCTCAGGGACCCGCTCTGGTGGCCTCAGGAAAGGCCAGTCCCCATGCGAGTTCCTCGGGGGCCTCTCGGGATTCCTCTCCCGTCGATGCCGGGGCCTAAGACCTTGTGTGGAGTCGGGGCCGGAACCTGAGGATTCCTCTCCAGTGCTGACATGGATCTTGGGGTACATCTGGAGTCTCCCCAGGGGAGTCAGTCCTCGTCTCGAATGCGGGCATGCACTTGCGCTTTCCTCCAGAGCGGTAGCAGCAGTGTCACGCAGTCCGCCGCGTGGATCAAAGGATCTATGGTTTTCCCTCGAGTCTTTCCCACGAGGCTTTCCCACGAGGCTTTCCCACAGGGCTGTCCCACGTGCACACGTGGTGGGAGTCGATCCTCGGCTTGAACGTCAAGGCAGTGCAGGGAAAACAGGTTCCTCTGGAATGGAATGACACATCTGGGGGACTCTTGGAATGGTGGCACGACCCTGGAGTTCCTCTCGCCTTTCCTGTGGAGAGTGCCTCCTCTTGAGATGCGACGGGAACGCCGGGAATTCTTTCCCTACGAAACAGTTAAAGGATCGCTCATCTCGAGCTAGGAGGCGGAAAAGGGGCTCCCCTGGATGTGTGCGGGACCCCACGTGCTTCCTCTCGAGTGAGACGTGTATGTCGGGGAACTTCTTGAGTTGCAGCAAGGGTGTGAAGGACCCTTTGGAAGTTCCAGTGGTTAGACGTGATTAGCCTCGAGTAGCCTCAGCGGAAATGGGCCTCATCTCGCCTGGAGTGCAAAACCTCCTGGATTTTCTCGAGTTGCGGCAGGTGCTCTCGACTTACGACGGGGACCTCAGGGACCCGCTCTGGTGGCCTCAGGAAAGGCCAGTCCCCATGCGAGTTCCTCGGGGGCCTCTCGGGATTCCTCTCCCGTCGATGCCGGGGCCTAAGACCTTGTGTGGAGTCGGGGCCGGAACCTGAGGATTCCTCTCCAGTGCTGACATGGATCTTGGGGTACATCTGGAGTCTCCCCAGGGGAGTCAGTCCTCGTCTCGAATGCGGGCATGCACTTGCGCTTTCCTCCAGAGCGGTAGCAGCAGTGTCACGCAGTCCGCCGCGTGGATCAAAGGATCTATGGTTTTCCCTCGAGTCTTTCCCACGAGGCTTTCCCACGAGGCTTTCCCACAGGGCTGTTCCACGTGCACACGTGGTGGGTGTCGATCCTCGGCTTGAACGTCAAGGCAGTGCAGGGAAAACAGGTTCCTCTGGAATGGACTGACACATCTGGGGGACTCTTGGAATGGTGGCATAACCCTGGAGTTCCTCTCGCCTTTCCAGTGGAGAGCGCCTCCTCTTGAGATGCGACGGGAACGCCGGGAATTCTTTCCCTAAGAAACAGGGAAAGGATCCCTCATCTCGAGCTAGGAGGCGGAAACGGGGCTCCCCTGGATGTGTGCGGGACACCACGTGCTTCCTCTCGAGTGCAGACGGGTATGTCGGGGAACTTCTTGAGTTGCAGCAAGGGTGTGAAGGACCCTTTGGAAGTTCCAGTGGTTAGATGTGATTGGCCTCGAGAAGCCTCAGCGGAAATGGGCCTCATCTCGCCTGGAGGGCAAAACCTCCTGGATTTTCTCGAGTTGCGGCAGGTGCTCTCGACTTTCGACGGGGACATCAGGGACCCGCTCTGGTGGCCTCAGGAAAGGCCAGTCCCCATGCGAGTTCCTCGGGGGCGTCTCGGGATTCCTCTCCCGTCGATGCCGGGGCCTAAGACCTTGTGTGGAGTCGGGGCCGGAACCTGAGGATTCCTCTCCAGTGCTGACATGGATCTTGGGGTACATCTGGAGTCTCCCCAGGGGAGTCAGTCCTCGTCTCGAATGCGGGCATGCACTTGCGCTTTCCTCCAGAGCGGTAGCAGCAGTGTCACGCAGTCCGCCGCGTGGATCAAAGGATCTATGGTTTTCCCTCGAGTCTTTCCCACGAGGCTTTCCCACGAGGCTTTCCCACAGGGCTGTTCCACGTGCACACGTGGTGGGTGTCGATCCTCGGCTTGAACGTCAAGGCAGTGCAGGGAAAACAGGTTCCTCTGGAATGGACTGACACATCTGGGGGACTCTTGGAATGGTGGCATAACCCTGGAGTTCCTCTCGCCTTTCCAGTGGAGAGCGCCTCCTCTTGAGATGCGACGGGAACGCCGGGAATTCTTTCCCTAAGAAACAGGGAAAGGATCCCTCATCTCGAGCTAGGAGGCGGAAACGGGGCTCCCCTGGATGTGTGCGGGACACCACGTCCTTCCTCTCGAGTGCAGACGGGTATGTCGGGGAACTTCTTGAGTTGCAGCAAGGGTGTGAAGGACCCTTTGGAAGTTCCAGTGGTTAGATGTGATTGGCCTCGAGAAGCCTCAGCGGAAATGGGCCTCATCTCGCCTGGAGGGCAAAACCTCCTGGATTTTCTCGAGTTGCGGCAGGTGCTCTCGACTTTCGACGGGGACATCAGGGACCCGCTCTGGTGGCCTCAGGAAAGGCCAGTCCCCATGCGAGTTCCTCGGGGGCGTCTCGGGATTCCTCTCCCGTCGATGCCGGGGCCTAAGACCTTGTGTGGAGTCGGGGCCGGAACCTGAGGATTCCTCTATAGTGCTGACATGGATCTTGGGGTACTTCTGGAGTCTCCCCAGGGGAGTCAGTCCTCGTCTCGAATGCGGGCATGCACTTGCGCTTTCCTCCAGAGCGGTAGCAGCAGTGTCACGCAGTCCGCCGCGTGGATCAAAGGATCTATGGTTTTCCCTCGAGTCTTTCCCACGAGGCTTTCCCACGAGGCTTTCCCACAGGGCTGTCCCACGTGCACACGTGGTGGGAGTCGATCCTCGGCTTGAACGTCAAGGCAGTGCAGGGAAAACAGGTTCCTCTGGAATGGACTGACACATCTGGGGGACTCTTGGAATGGTGGCACGACCCTGGAGTTCCTCTCGCCTTTCCTGTGGAGAGCGCCTCCTCTTGAGATGCGACGGGAACGCCGGGAATTCTTTCCCTACGAAACAGGGAAATGATCCCTCATCTCGAGCTAGGAGGCGGAAACGGGGCTCCCCTGGATGTGTGCGGGACACCACATGCTTCCTCTCGAGTGGAGACGGGTATGTCGGGGAACTTCTTGAGTTGCAGCAAGGGTGTGAAGGACCCTTTGGAAGTTCCAGTGGTTAGGCGTGATTGGCCTCGAGAAGCCTCAGCGGAAATGGGCCTCATCGCGCCTGGAGGGCAAAACCTCCTGGATTTTCTCGAGTTGCGGCAGGTGTTCTCGACTTACGACGGGGACCTCAGGGAACCGCTCTGGTGGCCTCAGGAAAGGCCTGTCCCCATGCGAGTTCCTCGGGGACCTCTCGGCATTCCTCTCCCATCGATGCCGTGGCCTTAGACCTTGTGTGGAGTCGGGGCCGGAACCTGAGGATTCCTCTCCTGTGCTGACATGGATCTTGGGGTACTTCTGAAGTCTCCCCAGGGGAGTCAGTCCTCGTCTCGAATGCGGGCATGCACTTGCGCTTTCCTCCAGAGCGGTAGCAGCAGTGTCACGCAGTCCGCCGCGTGGATCAAAGGATCTATGGTTTTCCCTCGAGTCTTTCCCACGAGGCTTTCCCACGAGGCTTTCCCACAGGGCTGTCCCACGTGCACACGTGGTGGGAGTCGATCCTCGGCTTGAACGTCAAGGCAGTGCAGGGAAAACAGGTTCCTCTGGAATGGACTGACACATCTGGGGGACTCTTGGAATGGTGGCACGACCCTGGAGTTCCTCTCGCCTTTCCTGTGGAGAGCGCCTCCTCTTGAGATGCGACGGGAACGCCGGGAATTCTTTCCCTACGAAAAGGGAAAGGATCCCTCATCTCGAGCTAGGAGGCGGAAACGGGGCTCCCCTGGATGTGTGCGGGACCCACGTGCTTCCTCTCGAGTGGAGACGGGTATGTCGGGGAACTTCTTGAGTTGCAGCAAGGGTGTGAAGGACCCTTTGGAAGTTCCAGTGTTTAGACGTGATTGGCCTCGAGAAGCCTCAGCGGAAATGGGCCTCATCTCGCCTGGAGGGCAAAACCTCCTGGATTTTCTCGAGTTGCGGCAGGTGCTCTCGACTTACGACGGGGACCTCAGGGACCCGCTCTGGTGGCCTCAGGAAAGGCCAGTCCCCATGCGATTTCCTCGGGGGCCTCTCAGGATTCCTCTCCCGTCGATGCCGGGTCCTAAGACCTTGTGTGGAGTCGGGGCCGGAACCTGAGGATTCCTCTCCAGTGCTGACATGGATCTTGGGGTACTTCTGGAGTCTCCCCAGGGGAGTCAGTCCTCGTCTCGAATGCGGGCATGCACTTGCGCTTTCCTCCAGAGCGGTAGCAGCAGTGTCACGCAGTCCGCCGCGTGGATCAAAGGATCTATGGTTTTCCCTCGAGTCTTTCCCACGAGGCTTTCCCACGAGGCTTTCCCACAGGGCTGTCCCACGTGCACACGTACTGGGAGGCGATCCTCGGCTTGAACGTCAAGGCAGTGCAGGGAAAACAGGTTCCTCTGGAATGGACTGACACATCTGGGGGACTCTTGGAATGGTGGCACAACCCTGGAGTTCCTCTCGCCTTTCCTGTGGAGAGCGCCTCCTCTTGAGATGCGACGGGAACGCCGGGAATTCTTTCCCTACGAAACAGGGAAAGGATCCCTCATCTCGAGCTAGGAGGCGGAAACGGGGCTCCCCTGCATGTGTGCGGGACACCACGTGCTTCCTCTCGAGTGCAGACGGGTATGTCGGGGAACTTCTTGAGTTGCAGCAATGGTGTGAATGACCCTTTGGAAGTTCCAGTGGTTAGATGTGATTGGCCTCGAGAAGCCTCAGCGGAAATGGGCCTCATCTCGCCTGGAGGGCAAAACCTCCTGGATTTTCTCGAGTTGCAGCAGGTGCTCTCGACTTACGACGGGGACCTCAGGGACCCGCTCTGGTGGCCTCAGGAAAGGCCAGTCCCCATGCGAGTTCCACGGGGGCCTCTCGGGATTCCTCTCCCGTCGATGCCGGGGCCTAAGACCTTGAGTGGAGTCGGGGCCGGAACCTCAGGATTCCTCTCCAGTGCTGACATGGATCTTGGGGTACTTCTGGAGTCTCCCCAGGGGAGTCAGTCCTCGACTCAAATGCGCGCATGCACTTGCGCTTTCCTCCAGAGCGGTAGCAGCAGTGTCACGCAGTCCGCGGCGTGGATCAAAGGATCTATGTTTTTCCCTCGAGTCTTTCCCACGAGGCTTTCCCACGAGGCTTTCCCACAGGGCTGTCCCACGTGCACACGTGGTGGGAGTCGATCCTCGGCTTGAACGTCAAGGCAGTGCAGGGAAAACAGGTTCCTCTGGAATGGACTGACACATCTGGGGGACTCTTGGAATGGTGGCACGACCCTGGAGTTCCTCTCGCCTTTCCTGTGGAGAGCGCCTCCTCTTGAGATGCGACGGGCACGCCGGGAATTCTGTCCCTACGAAACAGGGAAAGGATCCCTCATCTCGAGCTAGGAGGCGGAAACGGGGCTCCCCTGGATATGTGCGGGACCCACGTGCTTCCTCTCGAGTGGAGACGGGTATGTCGGGGAACTTCTTGAGTTGCAGCAAGGGTGTGAAGGACCCTTTGGAAGTTCCAGTGGTTAGACGTGATTAGCCTCGAGAAGCCTCAGCGGAAATGGGCCTCATCTCGCCTGGATGGTAAAACCTCCTGGATTTTCTCGAGTTGCCGCAGGTGCTCTCAACTTACGACGGGGACCTCAGGGACCCGCTCTGGTGGCCTCAGGAAAGGCCAGTCCCCATGCGATTTCCTCGGGGGCCTCTCAGGATTCCTCTCCCGTCGATGCCGGGGCCTAAGACCTTGTGTGGAGTCGGGGCCGGAACCTGAGGATTCCTCTCCAGTGCTGACATGGATCTTGGGGTACTTCTGGAGTCTCCCCAGGGGAGTCAGTCCTCGTCTCGAATGCGGGCATGCACTTGCGCTTTCCTCCAGAGCGGTAGCAGCAGTGTCACGCAGTCCGCCGCGTGGATCAAAGGATCTATGGTTTTCCCTCGAGTCTTTCCCACGAGGCTTTCCCACGAGGCTTTCCCACAGGGCTGTCCCACGTGCACACGTACTGGGAGGCGATCCTCGGCTTGAACGTCAAGGCAGTGCAGGGAAAACAGGTTCCTCTGGAATGGACTGACACATCTGGGGGACTCTTGGAATGGTGGCACAACCCTGGAGTTCCTCTCGCCTTTCCTGTGGAGAGCGCCTCCTCTTGAGATGCGACGGGAACGCCGGGAATTCTTTCCCTACGAAACAGGGAAAGGATCCCTCATCTCGAGCTAGGAGGCGGAAACGGGGCTCCCCTGCATGTGTGCGGGACACCACGTGCTTCCTCTCGAGTGCAGACGGGTATGTCGGGGAACTTCTTGAGTTGCAGCAATGGTGTGAATGACCCTTTGGAAGTTCCAGTGGTTAGATGTGATTGGCCTCGAGAAGCCTCAGCGGAAATGGGCCTCATCTCCCCTGGAGGGCAAAACCTCCTGGATTTTCTCGAGTTGCAGCAGGTGCTCTCGACTTACGACGGGGACCTCAGGGACCCGCTCTGGTGGCCTCAGGAAAGGCCAGTCCCCATGCGAGTTCCACGGGGGCCTCTCGGGATTCCTCTCCCGTCGATGCCGGGGCCTAAGACCTTGAGTGGAGTCGGGGCCGGAACCTCAGGATTCCTCTCCAGTGCTGACATGGATCTTGGGGTACTTCTGGAGTCTCCCCAGGGGAGTCAGTCCTCGACTCAAATGCGCGCATGCACTTGCGCTTTCCTCCAGAGCGGTAGCAGCAGTGTCACGCAGTCCGCCGCGTGGATCAAAGGATCTATGTTTTTCCCTCGAGTCTTTCCCACGAGGCTTTCCCACGAGGCTTTCCCACAGGGCTGTCCCACGTGCACACGTGGTGGGAGTCGATCCTCGGCTTGAACGTCAAGGCAGTGCAGGGAAAACAGGTTCCTCTGGAATGGACTGACACATCTGGGGGACTCTTGGAATGGTGGCACGACCCTGGAGTTCCTCTCGCCTTTCCTGTGGAGAGCGCCTCCTCTTGAGATGCGACGGGCACGCCGGGAATTCTGTCCCTACGAAACAGGGAAAGGATCCCTCATCTCGAGCTAGGAGGCGGAAACGGGGCTCCCCTGGATATGTGCGGGACCCACGTGCTTCCTCTCGAGTGGAGACGGGTATGTCGGGGAACTTCTTGAGTTGCAGCAAGGGTGTGAAGGACCCTTTGGAAGTTCCAGTGGTTAGACGTGATTAGCCTCGAGAAGCCTCAGCGGAAATGGGCCTCATCTCGCCTGGATGGTAAAACCTCCTGGATTTTCTCGAGTTGCCGCAGGTGCTCTCAACTTACGACGGGGACCTCAGGGACCCGCTCTGGTGGCCTCAGGAAAGGCCAGTCCCCATGCGAGTTCCTCGGGGGCCTCTCGGGATTCCTCTCCCGTCGATGCTGGGGCCTAAGACCTTGTGTGGAGTCGGGGCCGGAACCTGAGGATTCCTCTCCAGTGCTGACATGGATCTTGGGATACTTCTGGAGTCTCCCCAGGATAGTCAGTCCTCGTCTCGAATGCGGGCATGCACTTGCGCTTTCCTCCAGAGCGGTAGCAGCAGTGTCACGCAGTCCACCGCGTGGATCAAAGGATCTATGGTTTTCCCTCGAGTCTTTCCCACGAGGCTTTCCCGCGAGGCTTTCCCACAGGGCTGTCCCACGTGCACACGTGGTGGGAGTCGATCCTCGGCTTGAACGTCAAGGCAGTGCAGGGAAAACAGGTTCCTCTGGAATGGACTGACACATCTGGGGGACTCTTGGAATGGTGGCATGACCCTGGAGTTCCTCTCGCCTTTCCTGTGGAGAGCGCCTCCTCTTGAGATGCGACGGGAACGCCGGGAATTCTTTCCCTACGAAACAGGGAAAGGATCCCTCATCTCGAGCTAGGAGGCGGAAACGGGGCTCCCCTGGATGTGTGCGGGACACCACGTGCTTCCTCTCGAGTGCAGACGGGTATGTCGGGGAACTTCTTGAGTTGCAGCAAGGGTGTGAAGGACCCTTTGGAAGTTCCAGTGGTTAGATGTGATTAGCCTCGAGAAGCCTCAGCGGAAATGGGCCTCATCTCGCCTGGAGGGCAAAACCTCCTGGATTTTCTCGAGTTGCGTCAGGTGCTCTCGACTTACGACGGGGACCTCAGGGACCCGCTCTGGTGGCCTCAGGAAAGGCCAGTCCCCATGCGAGTTCCTCGGGGGCCTCTCGTGATTCCTCTCCCGTTGATGCCGGGGCCTAAACCTTGTGTGGAGTCGGGGCCGAAACCTGAGGATTCCTCTCCAGTGCTGACATGGATATTGGGGGTATTTCTGGAGGCTCCCCAGGAGAGTCAGTCCTCGTCTCGAATGCTGGCATGCACTTGCGCTTTCCTCCAGAGCGGTAGCAGCAGTGTCACGCAGTCCGCCGCGTGGATCAAAGGATCTATGTTTTTCCCTCGAGTCTTTCCCAGGAGGCTTTCCCACGAGGCTTTCCCACAGGGCTGTCCCACGTGCACACGTGGTGGGAGTCGATCCTCGGCTTGAACGTCAAGGCAGTGCAGGGGAAACAGGTTCCTCTGGAATGGACTGACACATCTGGGGGACTCTTGGAATGGTGGCACGACCCTGGAGTTCCTCTTGCCTTTCCTGTGGAGAGCGCCTCCTCTTGAGATGCGACGGGAACGCCGGGAATTCTTTCCCTACGAAACAGGGAAAGGATCCCTCATCTCGAGCTAGGAGGCGGAAACGGGGCTCCCCTGGATGTGTGCGGGACCCCACGTGCTTCCTCTCGAGTGGAGACGGGTATGTCGGGGAACTTCTTGAGTTGAAGCAAGGGTGTGAAGGACCCTTTGGAAGTTCCAGTGGTTAGACGTGATTGGCCTCGAGAAGCCTCAGCGGAAATGGGCCTCATCTCGCCTGGAGGGCAAAACCTCCTGGATTTTCTCGAGTTGCGGCAGGTGCTCTCGACTTACGACGGGGACCTCAGGGACCCGCTCTGGTGGCCTCAGGAAAGGCCAGTCCCCATGCGAGTTCCTCGGGGGCCTCTCGGGATTCCTCTCCCGTCGATGCCGGGGCCTAAGACCTTGTGTGGAGTCGGGGCCGGAAACTGAGGATTCCTCTCCAGTGCTGACATGGATCTTGGGGTACTTCTGGAGTCTCCCCAGGGGAGTCAGTCCTCGTCTCGAATGCGGGCATGCACTTGCGCTTTCCTCCAGAGCGGTAGCAGCAGTGTCACGCAGTCCGCCGCGTGGATCAAAGGATCTATGGTTTTCCCTCGAGTCTTTCCCACGAGGCTTTCCCACGAGGCTTTCCCACGAGGCTTTCCCACAGGGCTGTCCCACGTGCACACGTGGTGGGAGTCGATCCTCGGCTTGAACGTCAAGGCAGTGCAGGGAAAACAGGTTCCTCTGGAATGGACTGACACATCTGGGGGACTCTTGGAATGGTGGCACGACCCTGGAGTTCCTCTAGCCTTTCCTGTGGAGAGCGCCTCCTCTTGAGATGCGACGGGAACGCCG